>NW_026262615.1:25238214-26587857 GCF_021869535.1 Mytilus californianus | reverse complement strand
TATATATGGCGTCTTTGTTCTCACCCCATATGGAATTAACTGACCCATATATATCGTATTAGGTCACAAGCACATCATGTAACTAATAATATCTTGTTCAATATATCCTTATCATTTTTAGAGTATGACGAAAAAACTAGTGGGTGATATATAAAAATATAAATGCATATCCTTAAGTAAAATTTGAAAAATTTACTTGTTATTTCCCCCATATGTAGTCAATTATAAGAAACATATCTTTCTTAAACCATAATTAACATCCGAGATTCTTCATACATGGGGCTTTTGATTCACCTTATATAAAAACTATTTTATAGTTCGTTTCTGTGTGTGTTGCATTGTCGTTTGGTTTTTTTGTTGCACTTCAGTGTTTCTATTGTTTCGTGGTTTTCCTCTTATAGTTGATATATTTCCCTGAGTTTTAGTTTGTAACCCCGATTTTTTTTCTCTCAATCGAAATATGACTTTTGAACAGCGGTATAGTACTGTTGCCTTTATTCGCATAAAATTATGTACATTCTCGAAGATTTTGTTCTTGAAATTAGCTATAGGCTTAACGTCTCATTCTTATATATTGTGACATGCCTATTTACATTTTCTTTTTCAAACCAAAAGCCTGTATTAAGAAGAATATTGTCATACCCATATCAGTATAAGATTACTAAAACAAACTTGTACATATAAATCAACATTGTGTACATCATATAATGTCCTTACTTATAATTACAAATCCAAAAAAAAAGTTATATCCAGATGCATAATTTGTTTTGTCATATGGGGAACCAATGATAAGCTAGCTGATAATTCTGCTTGTTTAATTTTGAACTTTTCTTATACAGGTATTTTTGAATAAGCAACACACAGAAAATTACCTTCTTTTCTTGTATGAATATAATTTACATTGGACCCCCTCCCAAATGCAAAATGTATCATTCTAAACAAAAAAATCAGCCAATAAGGTTTAACTTCACTTTTACTAGTGCTTACTTTTTTTTGGAATTTCGCCTCCTCCTTTTTCTAGAAACCTGGTTCCATCCCTGCACATTGTCCTCTTCAATCGGTAAAAGTTTTTTAGGTAACAACATTTCAGTCAATTTCATAACCCCGATCTTCCTAGCTAAAGACAATGGTGTTCTGTCTATTTTATCAGCCTTATTAATATCGGCCCCATTTTCAATAAGTGATTTTCGATTAGAATTTTGTATTTAGATCCAAAATGATCATTATGTTCGTATAGTTGATCGGAACAATCTTCATGCAGTTGACCAAAATCCTTATATAACTTATATTTTTCCATTTGACGGTGGAAATAAAATTCCCCATGATTATCCTCAATACTTTGTAATACACACGTTATGAGAGGTGTTACGCCGTACAAGTCAGAGGCATTTATATCAACCCCTTTATCCATAAGTATTTCAACAATCTTATAGTTTTCGTCTATACTCGCTTTATGTAGCAAAGTTCGCCCAAAATTGCCAACTGTATCAACAGGAGCCCCGTTATTTATTGAAAGTTGTACTATATCATGATTACCACACAAGTATGCAGCATGAAGGCATGTTATTTCGTCTAAAATATTTGTTCTTTGGAATTTTGTATCAATAACAGCCCCTTGATCGATCAGGAATTTAACTATGGTAGAGTATCAACCAATACACGCACTATAAAATGCTGTATGACCATACCGACCAATTGAATTAACATCCGCTCCTTTTTGTAGAAAAAATTTAACAGTGTCTAAGTAACCTTCTCTACATGCGTCATACAAAGCTTTGTTTAAATTTGCTCCTCTTTCTAAAAGCATATCAACTATTTTATAATATTCGTTGGCATGCAGCAAACAATGGAGTATATCCATATCGAATTGTCAGAGATAAACCAGTATCTTGTTGAAAACCATCTTCTTCAACAGTCAAGTCTACTTTTGCTCCACATTCTAAAAGTACTTTGACTACCTCCGAATGTCCTCTTCTACATGCCAAACACAACGGAGTTTGTTTAAACCAAGTGGATACATAGGGTTCGTTGGGGCTAAAGAAACAATTAACATGTGCCCCGTTATATAAAATTTCATAAATGTTTGATTTTATCTCTCCACTTATACATGCCTGATACAGTTCTTCCAGTCTATAGTCAGTTTCATAATCCTCTCTCCTCCAAATACGATCGTATTTTAATATTTCGTTATCCCCTGAGTCCAAAATATGTCCAATACCGCTACTTTTGTGAGAAGATAAATTACTCCCTGTACGATTGTAACTGCATTTGTGGTTTTGAAGATATTCCGATAAATAATCATTTCCACCAATGTCTGCTAATATCACAGGGGTGTATCCATATTTATATCTTTTATTAATATCAGTCCCATTTTTAAGGAGCATCTTTACTTTATCACACAGACCTAACCTACACGCATAATATAACATAGTTTCATTAAAGTTTGATAACTTTTCTGTGTAACCGTTAGATACAAGCAACTTGGACAATTCCTTATTTTCAGTCTCAAATACTGATATCAAAGCTGTTTTTATGTCTTCCTCTAATATTGCTATAGGACAACCTTTATGTATTAGAAATTCTGATACATTATAACATCCCTTATTTATTGACACAAAAAGCGGAAATCTTCCGTCTCTATCGGATATGTTAAGATCAAGACTGTTGTCTGTAAGAAGCTGGAGTAAATCAACGCTATCAGTATTGGCTGAAACGTGTTATCAATGTTCTGCCATTGTCATCTATCTCTTTAAAATCTACACCTTTATCTGAAAGAACTTTGATTGCCTTAATTGAACCATGTTCACATGCCAATTTCACGAGCGATTTCCCATCAACACCTTTATACCTTAAATCTCCACCTTTATATAAAAGTATTTTAACCGCTCTTTTGTAGTCTTTCTGAACAGCACAAACTAACGCTTGATTAATATCTGCTTTCTCGTCTAGTAACATTTGTATTAAGAAACCATGACCCTGTTGACAAGCAGCAACCAAAGGCATTTCACCAGAGCTCGTTTGCATGTTTACATTTGCCCTATTTCTGATAAGCTTTTGGAAAGTTTCTATGTCTCCATGTACACATGCTTCATATAAAGGAGTCCAGCCATTCCTTATCAAATTGCCTGTACATGCAGTATCTTTTTTATGCAATTTATCTTTTGTACTTTCTGTTATATTTGAACCTTCATTTGGTCATACTTCTTTGTCCACTAAAGCTTTCAAAATGCTTTTATCAACAATTTTACCTTCTGTTTTTGCCAAATGTACAGGTGTGTGCACGTCTATATTTTTCTTTTTAATTTCAGCCCCATGATCCAATAGAGTCAATATTACGTCTACGGAGCCTTTCCTACATGATCTGTGCAAAGGTGTTTCTAAATCTACATCAAACATGTTAACATCTGCATCTGTGTTAATCAACATTCTGACTATATCATTGTTTCCAACGCAACAGGCGGCATGAAGTGGCGTCCTACCATCACTATCGACTATATAAATGTCAGCATTGTTATCAATAAGCAAATTCACTATATAAGAATTGCTTTCCTTGCATGCAATGAATAAAGCGGTTTCCCTTTTCATATCGATACAATTTAAACAACAGCTTTTTGAAATAAGTTTTTCAACTATTTTGTCATGGCCGCCAAGGATAGCATCTATGAGTGAATCGCTACATTAGTTAACATTTGCTCCTTCATCAATCAAATGTCGTGCTAAACTTTCATGACCACTTAAACAACAAACGTACAAGGGTGTGCGATTATATTTATTTCTTTTGTTAATATCAGCATGTTTCTCTATTAGTTGTTTAACTAAAATGTAATGCCCACCAAAACAAGCAGTATACATTGGTGTTTCTCCATTAATATTAGTTTTGTTTATGTTTGATCCTTTACAAAGTAGAATTTCGACCGTACGTAAGTGTCCATCCCGACATGCAGCTGTCAAAGATGCGAACCATCCATTTTGTGCATCAACATCAGCTCCAATATAAATAAAAAAATCAACAAGTTCCTCATAACCACGCATACATGAAATAATGAAGGAGTTAATCCCATTTTCATCCTTGATATCAATAAATCTCTTTTTAATGTCATCATCTAAATCTTTAACAACATCTTAAAACTTTTCTCTGTACTCTTTGTATCTCATTTGCACATTGTTCAAACACCAATGTATTTTACCATCTTTAAGGTCCATTTTAAGCCTATCTAAGTATTTTGGTTCATCAGTCGAAGAAATAATTATTGTAAAATTACCATGAGATTTTTGTATTGACTCTAGTTGTACACGTTCAGATATTAATTTATCATCTGCAAATTAGAGAATCGGTGCGATTGATGCTTTGCCAAAATAATCACATAAAAAGTCAAACATTTTGTCGTGTATAACTTGGTATTCTTTATCTACTTTAATAAAGTACATGTCAACACAAGCGTCCAGTTTTTCTTTAATAGCAGACAAAGAGGTGTCACGACCTAACTTGCAACATTCAAAAATTACTTTTAATTTCCTCTTTTCTTCTTTGTCAAAATCATTTATAACATCAAACAAATTTTCGTTGATCGTGCCATTGTGTATAGTAATAATACACAAAATTTCTCTTTGTCAAAAGTTTTCAATGTATCCCATTCATTCGAAAAAGTTTTGTATGGACTGTTTAGAAACTCATTGACATCAAAGTCGCCATGCTGAGAGTACAGGAAGCACATTAATGGGGAGAATTCATCTTTTATTACAATATCTTTTAACAATTTGTCATTCTCTTTTAGATATTTCCTAGCTATTTTCAGTTTATCTTCAGACGAATAACTTACTGTAAAATCAAAATGTACATTGAATGATTTAAATGCTGTTTTTATGTTTTCCTGTTTAAAAGATTTCAGTACGACAAGTGGCTTATATTTTTGTCTTGCCCTTATCTAAAATATGTTTGACAAATTCCTCAATTCTTATCCAGTTCTCAATATAATTGATGTTTGCTGTATATTTTCCATATATATCATCTATAAAAAAACACTTGACGAACATCATCTTTATATCGCTTTTTGATATCTTTAACACTACTACATGGTATTATTCTATACCCTTTTTCATGGCATAAATGCAGTGCTTTATTTTGTGCTGCTAGTGTCTTTCCCAATCCAGATACTCCAATCAAAAGTAAGGTATGATGGTTTTCTAGGATTCCTAGTATATCTGTTATTATGTCTGTTTTGATAAAATCTTTACTTTTCTGCTTCCATCGTTCAATTTCGGGAATATCAGCATCTGAAAATACACTGTTATTTTACCGGTCATGTCAATTGCATAATATTTAATGAAAAACTGAAATCTCTGGAAATAACAAATATGAATTTTTATTTGATCATAATTATTGATTTAATCCTCAAAATTTGATATTTCCATTTAATAAGATTTTATTTTTTTAACCATTAAACGTAACAAAACTTATTGAGGCATAGATTACCTTAGCCCTAATCGGCACAACGTTTTGGAATTTTGGTCCTCGATTGCCTTCAACTTTGTACTTATAATGTTAATACATCGCGGGTAGGTTAATGCTGTATTTTCCAAATAATGAGAAAATGATACTGAAAATTCAACTTTTAATAAAAAGACTTTTTGACTCATTTATAGTTTAATTTGCTATATTTTTTAGTTTTGCTAGTATGTTGACAATATGAGCTTTCGTTTTCAAAAATAACATTCTCAAACTATCATGTGGTTTTCACGTGACACTCAAAATCTATTTATAACCGTGAAAACAGAAAACTCGAAAGTGCTAGCGTGTAGACCGTGTTGTTTTTCTAAGTATTGTTATCTGTGGATAGCTTATGTACTATAGTAATATAAAAGTGCTACTCGCCTCTTTGAATAAAAAGATTAAGTAAATAAACTGAGATTTTCGACTGAACTGCGCCAAAAATACCATGACCTTCAGATATTATAACGTCTGATACTTAAATGGTATAAACAACATGAACCGAGTAAACTAGTTACGCCACGCGTATGAATATGTTATTGTTATTTACACACATGCTTGATTAAAGTAGTTCCTAAAATGTAAACAATGGTTGCTTGATGTTGTACATCTCCCCCTCGGCCAATACGTAACAAATGGCGACGAGAACGAACCATAGTAACAATGAACATTAAACAATATGAAACAAACGTATAGACATTGGTAAAATAGAAGCAAACACTGAACATTTTGCATGATAATAGCTAAATACCGAATTGATTGGCCCGATTCTTTGTTCGACTCCACGTGTGTTCCAAACAAAGGAATCTGCGGTACATTACATAAATCATGGCAGCATTTGGTTTGATAGGAAAAATTGACCCATATGATGAAAAAATTGAACCCTGGGACTCGTATGTTGAACGATTAGACCAATATTTTGTCGCAAATGAAATCGACGGAAACAAAAAGGTTCCTGCCCTACTTTGCCTGATAGGGGGGAAACTATACTCGTTGTTGAGGGACCTGACATTTCCTGACAAACCATCAGAGAAAACATTCGACGTATTAGTCAAGTTATTAAAGGATCATTTAGCTCCCAAACCGCTACAAGCATCAGAACGATTCAGATTTGACAAAAGGGACCAAAAAGAGGGGGAATCGATACAAGACTATGTTGCACAATTACGAAAATTCTCACTGCATTGTGGTTTTAATGCAGACCTCAAAGAAAAGTTAAGAGACAGGATAGTTTGTGGCCTTAAAAACACGAACATTCAGAAAAGGTTATTGTCAGAAAAAGACTTGACATATGATAAAGCAGTAGATATTGGTGTGGCTATGGAGACCGCATCCAAAGATGCAACTGAATTGCAAGCAAAACATAGAACTGAGGGGGTAAACAAAATGAGTGCAAGAAAATCTAAATTTCAACCACAACATAACAAAGGGAACTCTCGCTGTTACAGGTGTAACAACGCAGGACACTCACCATTCGATTGTAAATTCAAGAACACAATTTGTCACAACTGTAATAAAACAGGCCATATAAAGAAAGCCTGTAAGTCAAAATCTAAGAAACCACAACCGAGGAAATTTGATAATAAGAAATCAGTACATGCTATAGAGGAAGACTCTGATAGTGATAATTGTATCGCCAGTCTTGAAATATATCACTACAAAAGTCTAAAAGTCTGAAAAGACCAGTTTTTGTCTTAATTTGCATGAACTTTTACTCAACATTCTCCAAAAGTATGACTTGTGTCTTAATTTTTCTTGACAAATTCTCATTTATATTAAATTTGTATGAAATTTACTCGACATATTCTCGACATTCTGAATATGGTCTTAAAATTTCTTGACAAATTCTTGACATTTGAATACTGTCTTGAAATTTCTCGACATATTCTCGACATTCTTGTTTTTTCTCAGTATGGCTTGACATATTCTGAACATTTTGAATCGTGTCTTAAATTTACTTGACAGTTCTGAGTTCTACAAATCATGACCAATATTCATGATATAACTTTAATCTTTATTTCTCTTTATATGATATACTGTTGTTTCAAGTTACACTTCTTTACAACAAAAATAAAAGTTGGGCATGTAAAATAATTGAAAATTTGGGTATATAGATATTTTTACAAATGCAAATATGGCTATGAAATCTAAAGTATAAAATAATTCAAATGTGGGTGTGTTGATATAAAACAATTTCAATGTGGGTTTTTAAATAATTACAAATTTTGATTCCTAAATCTTATAAATTAAATGATTCAAACCAATCATACTGTAGACATATTTCATTCTACATTCATAATATTCAATGTTGATATGGTAAATAATTATTATACCAAAATGTGGTTTATATAAATAGCAAATTATGATGATATACAAATCATTCATTTAACAGAAGAAAAATTTGTGTAATGTCATCTGTTGGAATATATTAAGTATTACACATGGACAGGATGTTCCCCATAAAATTAAGGTATTCCACACCCCAGAGTACACGCAACTGTCAAATAGAAGTTATTGCTTTACCTGTAATCAGCCATACAACTTATCAGTTGACTGACCATGCCACTATAATTTAAAAAGTTTGTTGATAGATGAAAATGAAAATCATCATTTTGATGAAAAAAAATTGAATTGAAATGGATTTTCTTCATCAAAATTATGAAGTTAATTATTTCAACATAAAAACAAATTGAATAATTCCCAAAGATTAAAAGAAAATTATTATCTACTCCAGGAATAATAAAACAAATGTATTTATAATGGGTCCCATCAATGATTTCTATAGAAATCATCGATCTTATGAAATGGTTCTCAAACAGACATGCATAATATAGATCTAAACATTTTTTTTTTCAGGAAGGAGTTATCACAAATATTTATTTTTGATAAAAAAATTATAAAATTCAACACTCAAATTTGAATAAAAAATGTTTTTGGGTTGTTCTAAAACAAGATTAATAAGGTTTTTGAATCAAGATGGGAACACATTTTTTGACCAAAACGAAAGCCCCCCCCCCCCCCTCTTTTTTTAGCCACACACATCCAAAAGATGAATTGTGGGGTACAAAAGAGATACAAGACACATATTTTAGTAAAGCAAATTTGACTGGCAGTTTTGCGAACGGCAAAAATCTAAATGCTGTTTGTCAATACCTTCGACTTATATTCCAAGTGAAAACAATTACTTAAATGTTTAATAAAAATAAATCAAAATTAAACTACAGGGTATTCCAACTTAGTTGCACCAAAAGGGTATCTTACATTACCAAATTAATCCTTGATTCTTCAAAGCTAAGTTTAGCCATAATAAAAAGGAGTATACAACAGCAATAGAATGTCATAAACAGTGCAGAATAAGTCTGTTCACATTTCAGGCGAATTTTATACTGTTGAGATAGTGTCAAGACATATTTAAGACTGTCAAGAATGTGTCGAGACATATTCAGACATTATTTAGAATGTCAAGAATATGTCGAGACATATTCAGACATTATTAAGAATGTCAAGAATATGTCAAGACAGATCAAGACAAATTTAAGACAGTCAAGAATTGGTCGAGACTAATCCAGACTCTTATCAGATGATACAGGAAGTGTCGAGAAATTTTAAGACAATGTTCATACTGTCAAGACACTTGTCAAGAAAAATCAAGAACCTTATTAGACAAATTCATACTATGTCAAGAATTTTTAAAAATTATTCAGACGAATTAAGAATTTCGAGTAAAATTCATGCAAATTCAGACAAAAACTGGTCTTTTCAGACTTTTTGACTTTTGTAGTGTATGAAATGAATAACATTAAATCATCAAAAGATGTCATGTGGGTAACACCTACTGTTGAAGGAGTAAAATGGAGCTCGACACTGGATCAGCAGTATCGGTCATATCACAGGCAGATTTTTCAAAGAGGCTAGGTCATGTTAAGCTAATCGAAGCTACAATTACATTACAAACTTACTCAGGAGAAAGTATAAAACCTTTAAAGTGTGCAAATGTTAAAGTCCATTATAAAGGAGAAGCACATGTGTTGCCACTATATGTAGTACCTAAAGGAGGACCGCCTTTGTTTGGAAGAGAATGGCTAAAGCATATTAAACTTGACTGGAATGAAATTAAGGAGGTTCATGGGATAGATCAAAAGAAAACAGGGGAAGTAATGAAAGATTTACAAAACAAATACAAAGATGTATTTAAAGATGAACTAGGAACAATGAAGGGAATAAAAGCCAAATTGTCTCTTAAAGACAACAGCAGTCCAAAGTATATTAAAGCTAGAACTGTGCCGTTTTCTTTGCGTGCAAAAGTAGAAGCTGAACTGGACAGGTTAGAAAAAGAAGGAACATTGAATAAGGTTTAACACAGTGAATGGGCTACACCTATAGTTCCAGTATTAAAGAAAAATGGAAATGTAAGAATATGTGGAGATTTCAAGGTTACATTAAATCCCATGTTGAATGTTGATCAATACCCACTTCCAAAAGTTGATGACATTTTTGCAAATTTGAATGGAGGAATACAATATACAAAGATGGACTTAAAGCAAGCCTGTTTACAACTTGAAGTAGATGAAGACTGTAAAGACTTGCTAACCATAAACACTCACCGTGGACTATACCGCTATAATCGTATGGCATTTGGAATTGCATCAGCTCCTGCAATATGGCAGAGAACTATTGAGCAAATATTAAGTGGAATTCCTGGAACTCAATGTTTATTAGACGACATGATTATTACAGGATCAACAGACGAAGAACACTTGAACAATTTAGAATCTGTACTGAAAAGACTCAATCAGTATGGACTAAAGGCAAATATAGACAAATGTGAATTTTTTAAGGACAGTGTAACATTTTGTGGACATGTTATCGACAAACATGGACTTCACAAAACACCAGATAAAATAAAAGCAATTAAGAACGCTCCAGCACCAGAAAATGTGTCTCAGCTCAAGTCTATTTTAGGCTTGATAAATTACTATACCAAGTTTTTACCAGACCTATCAGCGACGTTAAGTCCACTACATAATCTTCTGCGTAAAGATACTACTTGGAAGTGGACAAAGGAATGCCAAGAGGCGTTCGACAAGGTGAAAGACTTAATCACCTCAGATATGATATTGACACATTTTAATCCAGAGTTACCTGTCACTCTAGCATGTGACGCATCACCCTATGGTTTAGGTGCCGTCATATCTCATCGATATCCAAATGGGTCAGACAGACCAATAGCTTTTGCCTCTAGATCACTAGCACCAGCAGAGAAAAATTACTCCCAAATAGACAAGGAAGCGTTAGGAATAATTTGGGGAATTAAGAAATTCCATTCCTACCTGTACGGGCGAAAATTTAAACTGATCACAGACCATCAGCCATTAATATATATATTCAACCCTCAGAAAGGGGTATCAGTTACAGCATCAGCTCGTTTGCAAAGATATTCACTTTTCCTGTCAGGATATGAATATGAGATTGAATTCCGAGGAACTGCTAAACATGCAAACGCAGACTCATTATCTAGACTTCCAGTAAAAAGTACTGAAGTAGACACTTCGTTGAAAATGGTGGAATCTTTCCATATTGCTCAAATGGAAGCAATTCCCGTTTTCAACAAACAAGTTCAGCAGGAAACAAGAAATGACCGTGTTTTGGGACTTATAACTACCTTCACACAGGATGGCTGGAACACTATACACAAAGATGGTGAATATGCGCCATATTATTCTAGACGAAATGAACTGACAGTACATCAAGGATGCCTTATGTGGGGCGTTAGAGTGATAATTCCTAGTAAACTTCGTAGTCGGGTATTAGGACAAATCCATGAAGGACATCTTGGTGTCATTAAAATGAAAGCGTTAGCCCGAAGTTTTGTTTGGTGGCCAGGAATCGACCAGGATATTGAAAAGTTGGCTAAAGCCTGTAATGGATGTCAACAAAATCAAAACTCCCCGAAAGGAGCACCGCTTAATGCATGGGAATGGCCAAGCAAACCATGGGACAGAGTTCATATTGATTTTGCAGGACCATTTTTAGGGTCTATGTTTCTTATGATGGTTGACGCACATTCAAAGTGGCCAGAAGTAATAAAAATGAAAAACATTACATCAGAAAGCACAATCAATGTTTTGCGAACAATCTTCTCAAGGAACTGAATACCATCAAGTATTGTGAGTGACAATGGACCACAATTTACATCACAAGAATTTGAAAATTTCATGCAATTAAATGGTATTAAACACATCAGAAGTGCGCCATATCATCCATCGACGAATGGTTTAGCGGAATGTTTTGTTCAAACTTTTAAGCAAGCTATAAAATCTAGTTCAAATGATTCTGGAACCATTTCGAAAAAACTAGCACAGTTTTTGTTAGCATACCGTAACACTAAACACAGTACAACTAATGAAACTCCAGCAAAACTTATGATTGGAAGAGAATTGAAAACAAGGATGAATCTTTTAAGACCGAACATTGATAACCAAGTACAACGTAAACAGGAGGAAATGTGTGAAAGAAGAAAAACTTATCAACGTGAATTTAAGAATGGACAATCAGTTGTAGTCCGTGATTACCGTGACAAAAATAAATGGACACCAGGGACGATATCAACAAAAACTGGACCTTTGTCGTATCGAGTACAAGTCGATTCAACAACTATATGGAGGAGACATGCAGATCAAATTATTGATTCAAACATTTCTAGCACTGAACAAGCGATTTCCGAACAAACTACATTGGACAATAATATAAGTAGTGAGCATGGCAACCCAACAGAAAATGAACACCGTCCACAAAAACCTGAAGAACATAAATCAAATCAACCAACAACACCAGTAAAGCGTTATCCAACAAGAGAACGGAAATCAAACAAGTTGAAAGATTTCATATATAATTGACGCACAGTGATGTGGGCATAATAATCCCACGTGCATCAATTGAAACCTTAGAGTTTCCGTATTTTAGTGTAGTGTTAATTATATCGCGTAGTAAACGTAGTTAGTGAATTAGTGACTTAGAATAGACAATACCGAACAGTATTCGTATAAGACAGTATTCATTTTATTTTTCATAAGGTGCTATATTAACATTAATTAATACTCAGAACTATTAAAGTTATAATCATAATATCAGACTTTTAAAGATAAAGAAGAATTGTTTCAATTTCTATTTTATTTTATATCTAGTCAATTTTAAAGTTTTCACTTGAAAAATCTAGGGAAGAGAAATGTTATATCCGTCATTGACTTCTTTATTAGTTACGCCAAGCGTATGAATATGTTATTGTTATTTACACACATGCTTGATTAAAGTAGTTCCTAAAATGTAAACAATGGTTGCTTGATGTTGTACATCTCCCCCTCGGCCAATACGTAACACTTGGAATATTCAATTCCCTGGTATTTTTTTCTCAATACATTCACCACATTCTTTATAAAAACATATGTATTAACATGCATCCGAAAAATAGATGCTGATCTCATAACAATAACTTATGATGTACAGTAAGTATGGGACTATTAAATCAAGTTTTACCAAATATGATAGTCCAATAATATTTCCTGCAACCTTAACAATTTTTTCACACATACCCTCACACATTTAATGAACATTCTTTGTCACATTAAAGCACACTTAAAGTCCAGAATATTTTCCTTTAATATGTGCCTTCGTTTTAAGGTTCAGGAGACCTGTATATGTAGGGTGTGGTTTTTTTTAAAGGATAGATAATAATAATTTTGCAGATTAAAGGGTAAAGAAAAAAAAATCAAAACAAATAAAGAATAGAGAAAGATATATAGGATGCTATTTAAATAAAAAGAATAGAGAAAAATTCTCTAAACAGTTACTTGACCCATCCCCTGTTCAGACCCTCATTTATGTATCTGTGGCTTAAACTTATATAAATTTGAAAAATCATGAACTGGGACAACTGTTTTGATTATCTATATTTTATTTAATCAATAATATATTATTTTTTATAATTGCAATAAAAACCATCAATGAGTTGTTTATTTTTAAGGATAAACAACATAAAATTAGCAGACATCAGTTTAAACACATGTTGAATTGAATAAGAAAAGTGATAATATTTATCATCCTTGTAAGCTTTATATAATTAGATAAGTAATTAAGTAATTATTGGTCTTTTATAAGCATTACTTGGTAATTTCTGAAAAAGGGAGGAGTGGATATTTTTTTAAGGGAATGTATGATCAGTGTCTGACAGAAAAAACTACCTAGCAATCTCAAAGTTGTTTAATTTAACAATGAGTCACAACTCTCCACCAGAACCAAATAACATAGAAGTTTTTGTTTTTGTTACAAAAACATGTTTCAGAATCATTGTAGTTAAGGCATGGGTGATCCTATTGATGAATCTATTTGCTAATTTTTATGTGGAAACTATTCATCATTCCTGACACATTTTTGCTTTTATTTCACATTTATATTAATAAACAAGATTAATAATTTTGATTTTATATTCCATGGAGCACAGCTACTTTATCAAACTGATGATTCACAATTTGTACACACATTTATGAAGTAAAAGTTCTGTAAAACATCCTCTTTTCAATGATCACAAATAGAACACAATATCACATATCACATAGCACATATCACATATCATCTGATTTTTCCACTTTCTTATAAACTTTTCCTTTGTTTGATCATGAACTAGTACTATTACTATAACATGTTCCAGAATCATTGCAGCTAGTCATTCATCAATTTCAACAGATTTCCTTGTGTTGAACCTGATTTTCATGCAGTAAATTTGGTTTCTCACTTTTTTATTATACAATTAGCTTCTAATTTGTATTTCATTGAGCACAGTTGAAACAGTCTTGATTCCATTCATTTTGTCACACATATGTATAAGTAAACAGTTGTCTTTTCAGGAAATTAACATTTCTCTTATATCTCATGTACAGGAATCTGATGTGACAATTTCCTTGTTTGGGTATTATTTGTTGATCTTCCCAAGAAACACAAGTGCAGTCCTTGTGTCTTATTCATTTTATTTTATGTGCCATTATATTTGAAGTAGCCATTGTTTCTCATTAATCTTATAATCCTGCAAAAAAATAATATTATTATATACATTATAATTATAAGCTCCATTGTTATATATATGCATAATATCTATTACTTCAATCATTGTACTTGATTTATATGCTCTTTATGGGCCCTGTTATTTGGAAAATAAAATATTCTTATTCTTATTTTGATACAAAAAGAGAACTTCAATATAATCAAATTTGAGTAAGCTTAATAGCCTATTAGCAGTGATTAGTAAAACCAATAGTAAACTTACATGTTTGTAAGAAAATAATTGCCATGTTTGTTTACTTTCTTAACAAATAGTTAAATCTTAACTCATTAGCAATTAACCTTTAATTAGCTTTGATATCACTACATGTGACTATAAAGTAAGTGCATGTTCACCAATATTACAATATATGAATGCTTACATTATGCAGACTTCTTACATGTCAAGTCACTGAGAAGTAGTAGAAAAATCCATTGAATAAACATTCTGCAAAAGACAAACATAATCAAAACTTTTAAAGCTATAAATTTAACACATCAATAGTTTTCAAAACATGTAAGACATATTCAATGAAGGAGATACTGTCTTATAAAACAAATACTATTAGGTATTTAATCTGTATGATATTGAAATATTAACATCAATGTAGATTGAGAACTTTTTATAACGTTTTAATAGTTATCAAGCAAATCCTATAAATAATCAATAGTCTTTATGTCATTTTAATGAAAATGGTGATCAATTTAAAGTTTTTATATCTAAAATGGATAATATATTAACTAAAATGAGCAAATTCTCTCATTTATATAAAATCTCAGTAGCCTGTCAACTAAAATATGACTTAGTATATTTAATTTGTTTGTACATGCATTTATATTTAATTTTTTTGTCTTTGTGTGACTGGTATTTTCTCATAAACTTAGACAATAACCATGATAACTAATAGAGGAAATAATACAATAAAGTTCATGCCCAAATCAAAATGAAAAAAGTTTATTTCTGAATTAAAACAATGTCTTTCTCTGTTTAAAAAACACCAACACTGTTCATTTGTGTGGGTGGTGTATGAAAAATGGCAAAGGAGAGGCAGACTGTGGCGGGTATATAGGGGGTGCTTCCCTTAATACCCAAGTTATGGAGCTATACATTAATGGATAGTTTCAATTTAATGCATACACTACACCCACCAAGTTTGGGGCCCTCTTTTTCAGAGGATCCGCATATGAGGGAATAAAAAGGGGGGAGGTATTTTACTATTATTTATCAGTTAGTTTGGAAAAAATCAAGTCTATTATTATAACAATCTTTCTCCTAGCATTGTTTTCATTTAGCTAAATTTATTGATTGATTCATAAGATCAAGGGTTCTCGTCGTCACTTATCAATACAAAATGAAGAAATATGAATGTTTTGATTCGCTTTCAACAAATTAAATAAGAAGAAATGGGTACCGGTGGTAAAGAGTTACAATTTACAACGTATTTATCTCAAAATGTATGCAAAATCCATCTTTTCATCGTGATTTTCATTTGCCGACTTCTGTGACAAGGTGCTCCACAGCTGATAAAAATGAGTGTGACGTAACAAGCTAACAATTGACGTTGATGATTCTTATTTTTTGGCGATTTTCTTACTTAAAACTGTAAGTGTTCATGGGAACAATGGTCATGGATGAAGATATTCTTAACGTCGCAATGCCGTTGTCGAAAAACAACAAGTTGATAAATCCTTGACCTCAGTGTAGCCAAAAAATCACCACTCCATAACAAATTCTCACAACGTCCGATTTAGCCAATCAGAGTTTGTATAGTTTCGAAAATGACGTAATAAATGAGATTCCGATGCAATCACCAAAAATCGATTTGAAACCGCATTAACCTACCCGCAATTTTGTCTTAACACCAATTCAATTGCATCTTGTTGTTGAACTTATAATTAAACAAACCATATAAGGGTTCATACTCCAATAATGTCTTCCTTTGGGACTCCACCGACTGTAAAAATAAAAGGACTTAATGTTCACTAATGATTAAATATGATTTTTCCTAACAGAAGGATGCAAAAGTTAGCTACTTAAACGGCCTACAAACAATATAAACAAAGTAAAGAACCATTGATTTTCAACCACTTCTTGATACATGACTCAATATGCATCAGCTTACAGACAGTTTTTACTTTTATCATAAAGTTATCTAATATTTTATTGCATTTGATTCTAAGACAGTCGTTGAATATTATGATTGAAATATAATGCAAAATTTAATCATTGGTGTTTATAAAGGGGTTTTAGAGGATATCATTTAGTTTGTGACGTGACTCACATGTTTCGTCGTATAAACAGTCGCTATAACAGTCGTTTAAAATATGTGAACATGCCTATGCGGATATCTTTTCTTAACAAAGGAAATCGACATAGTAGCTAAAAATGAAAACCTCTATATTTATAAAGTCAAGACAAGGATTGACATATGCAAGTGTGGCGAAATATGATAAACAAATATAATTACTTTCTTATTGAATCAAAAGCAGTTGACGATAAACAAATGAAGAACTTCAAAAGCTTGAACAATTTAGATTGGAAACGTTGGTATTACAACACATCATATTTATGATGATTAGACAATCATTTTTAAGGCAGAGGTACGATCATCATAAATAGTCTCCGAGATAAATGGTGTATTCGTACATTGTAACGAGCAAGGGCCAAACGTTAGCGGATGGTGTTCGTTTATGGCTTTTCAAGGCCATTAATTAAGTCATGATGGGGGTGTTTAGCGGAAATTTGAACATGCAGTTAGAAACAATTTGAAAAGCGTCGCATGAAAGGAGACAAACGCAAAATGGAAACATGGGACAACATGCAATGTGGAATTAAAGCCCCTGTTTAAAAAAAAAGGCAGGGAAAGAAATTATTGACACTGATTAAGATGATAACATACCAGTTAGCTGTAATATACCCATGCATACTGGAGACAAATCCGTCAAAAAATTCAAATTCACTTCCTTGTAATTGTAAATATAATACAAATAAAAGCAAACATGCACATGAAAAGGAACATCATTGAAATCCCTTAAAACCATTATCCCAACTCTATGTATTACATTTGAAAGAGGATTGATAATATCATTATATTTGCTATTATAACTTCAAGCTTCAAGATCCTCTCATTATTCTGACTCAGCTTTGTATCCTTTTTTGTGATTTCCATAGCCAGAAATTAGTAGTTCTTTTGCTAATTAATATTCATAATATGTAAATGAGAATTGTACCACGTAATAATAGTTTGAACTAGACTGGCTTGTTATCATTAAAATCTTTAAAACACGGATATTATAAATTGCCCGTCACAGAGTCCTTGTTTATAATCAATCTGATATTTCCGTAAAATTGTCAGACGGTCAAAACAAAACAATGAACGCGAATTTAGTGAATTTTTCGTGTTTTCGTGAGTTTATTCTTCTTGAAATAGGGGCATTTTAACTTTACGTGGAAACCTAGAGTTCAACGACTACAAATACAAGGTTTGGACTTGCTTATTCTTTGGACATTCAAGTTTCAAGTTTCATCCCCGCAACCTGTTTTTGTAATGACCTTGTTAGTCAATTTTCAACACGAAGTATTTTATACTGCAATGTTACAAGCCTCTCGCTTCGATTTTTAAAATAGCTCAGGAACCTTGATTTTTGCAACGACAGTCATTATGTTTCGTTTAAATGGTGTATATTGTTGTGTATATTTATTTTCTGTCCCCGCAACCTGTCTATCACTTAAATTAAAGTTAAAACAGACATTTGTTTTCACAATTCCCTATCATTTCAATATAATTTCCGTGACCCGTATCCGATTTCTTTAGAATAATATTCAAATAAGCAAAGTGGCGTTGATTTCTGGATATGCTGTGTGTACTCGTAAAAACTCTGTATCACCTGATTTACAAATAACATCCGCATATTCCACTGATGCTTGTATCTCCTGTCGTATATTTTCGACTAATTCAAGACCAGTAGTTGTACCTTGAAAGAAGCTGGTACCTAAATATAAAAAACAAATATCAAAGTAATAACTAGACAAAACCAAACATCATTTGGTTCACATTGCCTGTATTTGTAAAATATCAAATGATAAGTTTACATTTGTTACTCGATATAATGTTGCCACAATTTTGTCGTGAAACGTTTATTTTAAAAAAATCACTAATTTTGAGAATCGTTATGTTATAGGATTCAACGGAAAATAAAAAATGTAGTAATAATGTAATAGTCCAAATGGATTGATGTATTTTCCAATTGTCCAGTTATCTCGATGCAATCGGAGGTTATAGTAAAAACATTTTGTGTAGTTAACAGTTATAACGAATAAATAAATAGACTGTTGCTTTATAACATACAGTAGCTAATAATTTTAACGTTTTTAGGACGAAATCAAGTTTAGAACTGATGCAAATAGGTAGGTGCTGCACAGTAAGTCAACCAGACACCACAAATGTAGGTTTAATTGATAAAGGTTAAGCGATTGCACCAACGGACCCCTTTAAAAGTCGTTACAATAATTCTAAAAGTGTAGCAACTTAGGGTTTCACCACGACGCATTGGATATTAAATCTTCTTTTCGTCTGTTCCTCTTTCGGAAAGACAGTTCGCAGACAGCTTAGATTTTCATCGATCTTTTTAAGCTACTGACATTTTTTTTAACGTTTTAAAAAGAATCGAATGATTTAAGACGTTGAAGAACAAAAATGTTATCCATCGTAAAAAATAAAAATGTTTTTAATAGTTATCAATGGTACCAGGATTATAATTTAATACGCCAGACGCGCGTTTCGTCTACATAAGACTCATCAATGACGCTCAGATCAAAACAGTTATAAAGCCAAACAAGTACAAAGTTGAAGAGCATTGAGGACCCAAAATTTCAAAAGGTTGTGCCAAATACGGCTAAGGTAATCTATTCCTGGGATAAGAAAATCCTTAGTTTTTCGAAAAAATTCAAAGTTTTGTACACAGGAAATTTATAAAAATGACCATATAATTGATATTCATGTCAACACCGAAGTGCTGACTACTTGGCTGGTGATACCCTCGGGAACGAAACGTCCACCAGCAGTGGCATCGACCCAGTGGTGTACATAGTTATCAAAGGTACCAGGATTATATTTTAATACGCCAGACGCGCGTTTCGTCTAAATAAGACTCATCAGTGACGCTCAGATCAAAACAGTTATAAAGCCAAACAAGTACAAAGTTGAAGAGCATTGAGGACCCAAAATTCCAAGAGGTTGTGCCGAATACGGCTAAGGTAATCTATTCCTGGGAAAAGAAAATCCTTAGTTTTTCGAAAAAATTCAAAGTTTTGTAAACAGGAAATTTATAAAAATGACCATATAATTGATATTCATGTCAACACCGAAGTGCTGACTACTCGGCTGGTGATACCCTCAGGGACGAAACGTCCACCAGCAGTGGCATCGACCCAGTGGTGTAAACATTTAAGTACAAAACAGTTTTAGGTTAAAAAAGATAATCATCATGAAATAATCTACATTACATTCGTCCGAAAAAAAATTAACAAAGTAAAAGGAATAAAAAAAAAAAAAAAAAAGTAAAGAACTAAATGTTCTAACAAATGATTTTCAAATAAAATACTGTAATTAGTCGTTACCATTTGTTCTCTATTTGTTTAGTTCTCCGATGATTTGACTCTCTTCAGCTGCTTTTAAGTTTAGAAGATAAATCAAATCTTCAATCTGTTGGATGGACGAAGTGTAGTTCACTGCATTCCATTCAGTCAAATTGCAGTGAGCCCAAGGGTTTCGTACAGCTGATTTAACCTAATGTATATTTAAAAAAAAAAAAACAAAAAAAAATTATTGCACAAGAGCAGATATTGCTAATCATGACCATCAACTTGGAATGAATATTGCAATATTGATTTATCAGAAAAGAGAAGCGACAGACATCAACTAGATATTCAAAGTGATATTTCACAAATCTGTCGCATACTCGTCAAACAAATTCAAGATTCGGAATCACCTCGCAATAGTATTCCTTTATTTAAGTTTAATTGTCATGTATCATAAGTGCAATCCGCTATTTTTATCCGTTTAAAATGTTGTGTTAATTTCCAATTGGTATCTAAACAGTACTTATTCCTGAATGATTAATAATCAAAATCCTGGTGGTAAAATCATTTGTGTTAAAATGTGATAGTCTTCATAGTTAATCAATGTTCTGATACATGTGAAATGCATATTCAGATTTATATAAACATGAAAGAATTTACAAACGTTTAATAACAATATATATGCATATCCTTACCTCCCTTGCAGCCGTCTGTACGTTTCCAGGAAACATGTCTATCTTGTCGATCATTCCAAGCAAAGCCGATGAATCACATGATCCATCAAACGCTGTGCAATATGCCATGTGCGTCTGCAGAAATAACTTTGACAAATCAACAGCATTCTGTACATTGTAATCATACAGAACTGAACGATGACCATGATTTGTCTTGTTGTTATTGATTGGCTCATAATTCAAATAGATATTTCCTGCACCATATGTCCGAAGATGTCCTGGGTAAATTTGTGAGTCAATGTGATGGGATAGTTTAAGTGTGTTGTACAGGTTCGTCGCAACAGGCTCAACATATTTTCTTAAAGCTGGTGATAAAATACTATGCAAACACATACCAACAACGAGCCATCTTTTCTTGTTGTCTTCTAAGTCTCCTGGAGGACCTCATAAAATTTTGATTTAAAGTTTAGAAATGTTAATTAATATTTTTGTTAAAATCAAGATGATGGTAACAGTTTTAATGTTTATACTACATCTAATCAGTATTTGTCCCGATGTAATCCACGTGGTTTCTGTAATTCTTAGCTGATTTATCCTTTTGACTGACCTGTAAATTATTTTCATTTAGCAACATGTGGTTGGTTTGATCTTTTTTATTGGACAAAACTCAATTACGACGTCCATTTTTTCTTGCGTTCCTCTGAATTTCTAATTGTGACGTTATAAAAAAGGCGACCATGCATGATGACGTTACAATAAAAGAACACATCGTTTTGCGGAGTATTGAAAATTTAACTGTCTCAAATGAAAAAATATGTTTTTTCACTCGATGCAATGAACAACCACAATTTTGTGTACATTTAATTGAATTTTTGTTTTTGGAAAAAGGCCTTAAGATGCATGAATGTGACATTTAAAACTTCTATCATCTTACCTATATGTGATGGATGTTGCATTTCACATATTCTTCTCTCTTAATCAACCGGGATTGAGATTTTCATTGGGCTCTGAGTAGCCATTTTATCTACCAACACAAGGACTGGTTTTGGAAAAAAAATATTACTTGTTACCAATTAATTTTGACGAATACTGTGTAACATTTTGTTGATAATTAATCATGCATTACAAAGTTCTACAATACATCCCATCTTTCAAATTGCAGTTTGAGCTCCCCATCAGTGCCTAGTGAAATAGTGTCTTTACGTCATTACGTCTGTCGTCCATCTGTACGTAACACGAGTGCAATACTATTGCTATTGATTTTCTTCTCTGAACGCAATGATTTCTGTTTGAATTGATTTAATATATTTACATTTATCGGCAATTTGTACATTTTCCATTTTTTGCAATTTTATATCATGAATAGGACTTGTTACTCGAAAATATTAGGCATCATTATGACGTCATGTTTGAGTGCAGCAACGTCACGTTCTCATATCCATCTGCGTAATTTTATCATCGAAATACACGAGACTTTTTATCAACGAAATACATGAGACTGCATTCATATAACCGAACAACTATCCAACGTTTGCTATTTCATTTTACTTGATATTCTCAACAGAAAAAAAAAACATACAGTGAAGACAAATTGCAGATAAAAAGAATAATGCCATTTTATATTTTGTTACTGACTTCATCAGCTCAAATATAAACCCTTCCCCCTTATTGTGATCCTCTGCTGATAAAGTAAGTATAAAAAACAAAATACCGTTATTCTATATGTATCTTGTTTAATGCAAGTAACACAGAATAGTCAATACAGCAACAGAAAGGAGAAAAAAAACTATTTTGACTTCTAGATTTCATAACTGTTAAAATCATAAATTTCGGTGCTCGCTGTGTACTTTTCAATTAAAACACATTACTCCGTGCACGATATGAGTATTAGATTTTTTCTTTGTATCATTTTATTTAAACAAATTTAAAAATAAGCTGTTTTACAAAACTGCTGTATGCTTGGCAAATTCGCAACAAACATTATTCATTTAGTTCGGATTGAAAGGAAAACATAACCATGTGGTGCAATCCGTGATTCTTGTAGTACAATATGTCACGACTAGATCAGAAAAATGTGGATGAATAAAGATCAATAAATGGTCAGAATAGAATCCGATTATACATTCTGTTCAGTTGTTTCCAAATTGGACTCGGTGGCCGAGTGGTCTAGGTATGTAATACTGAAATCACTAGTTAGTCGACATTGAGGTTGTGAGTTCGAAACCCGCTCGTGCGGATGCACTTGACTCCAATCTAAATTGACTAGGATTGTCAGTTTTCCTATCGAAGGTCGGTGGTTTTCTCCAGGCATTCTGGCTTTCTCCACTCATAAAAACTGGCCGTCACGAAATATCACAAACGCGGTGCTTAAAAGTGGCGTTAAAACACCAAAAATCATATGAATCCAATGTACATCAAATATCATGACAGTTGTCCTTAAATTGAAAATTTCAGAACCAGTTGACATACATTATTGTTTTGTCCTTTTAACTAAAAGCTAAATGTTTTAGGCTTTAAGAGGTTTGATAAATAGATGATCCTAAAAACATTCAAACTTAAATCAAATTCGTTTGTTTATATGCTATCGTTGCTAGCACAAAGTGCCAGTGCAGACCCTATTAATCGAAGGTTCAACTTTTTCTCTGAAACAAAGAGATGAATGCAAACCGAACTAATAGACAAGATGAATTGTAGAGTCTCAAAAAAATTTAGCATTGAGTTTTGATCGGATATAAACCCACTGACCGGCTTTACTTCAACACATTTTGAATTGTATATAGAATTTACGGAATAAATGACTTGATAAGCATTTCATATTTAATTTAGATCTGATGGCAAGCATGCTTGCATCAGTGAGACATTATCCATTTCAGTTTAACCTTGTTTTCTAACAATCAGTGGACATATGATTACCCTTGCAATGGCTGTATGCGACAGGTTAATAACGAAAGATTTCAGTGTGTTAGCATATGATTGAAATTTCGTAGCATAGGCAATCTCATATCTGGTTGTGCCATTGTTTAAATATATATCTCCTTGAAGACTAAAGTTTTGAAAATCAATTTGATAACGTCAATCTGATTCATTCAATGGTAGATATAAATTGAAAATAGGAAATTGTTTAACCTAGCCATACTATCATGTTTCTCTGACCAGTCAGGGCCCCTGTCAATTGTTGTTCTTTTAAATATTTGTTTTTGTTTATGTATTCGATGATATGAGTGTTTTCTGATTCTATGAAAGGTACTAGTAAAAAAAAAAGTCTGTTAGACACAATTTTATTTTACACTCGTACATGGAGTTTAAAAATTCAATCACAAACATATGTTATAAAAAAAGGTGGTCATGTGAAGGTAGAGGAAAAATGGTATTTTGATGGTACTGTTATTGACATCGTTGATGATTTTTATTACTTAGGTTCATAGTTGATTTATATCAGTATTGTTTTTTTTGGGGGGGGGGGGACACAGAAACGTTAAGCTTAGCAAGGTAGAAAAGTGGCATTTGCCTTGAAATCAAAAGCACCAACCTTATATTTGAATGTTTTCACATACTGGAATTTGTTTGATACATATATTAGTAGTATTTTATTCTCTGATAGTAAGACATGGGGCTTTAATAAAGCTTCGAGTATTAAAAAAGTTCAGTTAATAATTTGCACAAATATTTTTGGCGTCAAACAATGTACAACAAATGTAGATATCCTGTGACATATCGTAGATTCTATACAAAACTTTTATCAACACATAACTGTATTCTTCAAGCTTTGGAGCGCCAACGATACATAAAACTCAAGACTTAAGAACACGAGCCACACAACGGTATGTGGGTGACCATTGGTGCTGTGGAAGTTTTAGCAAATTATGCTCTACTTTAGCACCTACTAGCTATAATCATTTACTTCACCATTGTCTACATAAGCAAATACCTGTGCCAAGTCAGATATATGACAGTTGTTTTCCATTCATATCACCTTCAAATCTTTGGTGGGGTTCGAATTTTTAGCCATGGCGTTGTCAGTTTATTTTCGATTTATGAGTTTGACTGTCCCTCTGGTATCTTTTGCCCCTCTTTGATGTGTTTGAGCTTTTGAATTTACTATTTGATAAAGAAAGTTCGTTTCTTTAATTTTCCAGGTAGTTCTGTGTTCAAGGTTTTTGTTTTAACCATTTGCAATATAGGTATGGGTCTCTTGAATAGCTCTGTTCTCTCAACAAGTTGATTCTGGCAATTTGTTTGTTATTCTTGCATGTTTTTCAGATCTTCATCGCTTGTGTTAAGTTTTGAGTTTTCAAAATATGTTGCTCGCTAAACCACTCTAGATCAGTTCTAGTTTAGTAAATTGATATAGTTCATGTTTTTTAAATAAAATGTTTACATAGCAAGTGTAGCATATAAATGAAATATCTCCAAATAAATAAAATAATTATTTTCTAACATGGTAATATATTTAGCAAGGGTACATCATGTTCGTGTTTTATATTTTTAACTGAAAAACTTGAATCGATAGATCTTGTGCTGATAAACATTGTTTGCGTAAATTATTACAAGAATAGAATAATAAATGTCTTTGTCAACAGCAAGTAAATGAAGGTGTAAAAATTCATTTCAAAATTAGTAATAACGGTTATTAACTAAGCAGTTTCAGGAATTACCTGCAGTAACTAAGTACATCAGGAATCACATATAATTCATAATTTCACCTATTTACTGTAACATATCCACAGGATTTTAAATCAAAGAGGGTTGATGTGTAATATACTATTGTTATAAAAATATGAAGTTTTCAGAATCTTTTTAAAAAATACCCCTTAAATCCAGCTTACATCCTATATTTTAATGAAAATTACATTTATTTCGAAATAAATTCAGATGATTTTAAGGACTTGAGTCATATGCAATTATTTATATCCCTACTTGCATTTTCTTTTCGTCCATCATATATCATAAAATGATTGAATAATAGCCAACGATAAATCTTACGGGGCGATGGATCATATAGTTATGATACAGTACACTACAAAATATAATATATAACAAGATTATAAATATATATCACAGTTTTTTTTTATCGTTTCTATAAAATACATTATTCTATTGTTACTTACTTAATTTAACATTCCTCCATTTCGAATATACTTTATATACGACGGTGAAAAGTAAACACATATCAAGTTCAATATATAACATAAGTCAGATTGTTCCAATACAAATATTGGTATTGCACCAATGCATACAAACAATTTAAAATCGATGGCATGACAGAAAACTTTAAGATAACCTTTACCAGGTAAAATAAAACATAGGAAAATTATTGAATTATCTTACACTATAAAACTTACTTAATCAATAGCAAAACAAAAAACAAAACCTTAGACAAAAATGTTCTTGCAAGAAATGAGACCTTAGTTTTAGTGTAAAGGTAACGTTAAATGTACAGTCAAAATGCACTCTACTATATAAACAAATACGCAAGTACTGGCGATATTGAAAAGGCCTTTTCTTACAGAACGGACAGGCTTACTCTGTTTATAAAACCTACAAAAGCATTAAATAATAAAGTAGACAAATAAATGATATTGTCAATGAAATTTACAATTTTATGGCGAACCGTATGGTCTTCCAAATCTTTTTTGTTATGAAAAAAACTGTTATTCCCCTTCCCTTTTTATGAATGTGACCTACCGAATTAGACTATTTACCGGATTAGTAATACCATGAGCAACACAACGGGTGCCACATGTGGAGCAGGATCTGTTTACTCTTCCAGAGCACCTGTGATAACCACCAGTTTTGGTGGGGTTCGTGTTGCTCAGTCTTTAGTTTTCTCTGTTGTTTCTTGTGTACTTTTGTTTGTCTGTTAGTCTTTTTTCATTTTTAGCAATGGCGTTGTCAGTTTATTTTCGATTTATGAGTTTGACTGTTCCTCCGGTATTTTTCGCCCCTCTTTTATTGCTTTTTTGAATTTAGTATACACATATATGATGCTTACAAGGGGTATTTGCCAAAAATATCGGTAAACAAAATTCCAGAGCTGTTATCCCTTGTTAGCATGATATGATTGTTTAATTACACCGAATGTTCTTTGTTTCCATCTTCACCTTATAATTTTTATTGTACTCGGACATGTCTGTATTTATATAATGTGTATATATACTGCGGCTGAGCAATTAAATTGCATTGACCGTATATTCATTTCTGATGTACAGTCACTATCTGTAGGCATAAATATTGACTTATTTATGACGTTTCCGTGGAGTTTTATTGTCGATGTCCTTTAAAGAACAGGTTCACGGAATTTTTACGTCATTTGCTTCAAATTCAAATATGTTTTTTATCCTACATATTCCAATTGGAGCAGTTGTAGGAGTCGCAATATATTAAAAAAATAACTATATATTTGTCCTATTCGAATAGAAATATTTCATATGGTTATTTTTAGACATGATATTCCCCATCTGCCATGGTATTCGCTACCTAATACGGAAGCTCTGGCGATATTGAACTGGTCTTTTCTTACTCTGTTCATACAAAAATTAAAAGCATTAGATAATAAAAAAGACTAAAAAAAGATAATCCAAATGGCATTGTCAATGAAGTTTACAATTTAATGGCGGTACGTATGGTCTTTCATATCTTTTTGTTATGACAAAAACGGTTATTGTGTTTTTACATATTACAATAATCCCTGTTTGCACTTAAAAAACGACTGAAAAGGGGTCATATTAAAATTCATCTTCTCGAAGAAACAGCTAGATATTTTTTAATAGAGCAAAAGTTACATCTTATTGCAAGTTTAAATCGACCTAACCACTGGAATACTTTGCTAATATTGTAAGTCTAACATCTAAAATATACGAATGCAATGAATAATAAACATAACATAACAGATAAATAATTCTAAAACTAACTGTCATAATTTGATCGTCTATCTCATTGTTAAATATGCAAACAAAAGAAATATTAAGATCATCTGTCATTTCAAAATATTTGTAAGTCATGGTTTCGACTAATAGAGAATTCCTTTTGGCGCCTCTATTTGTTACTAGATTTAAAGTTTAGTATGTTACCTGATATATTTCAACCGGTTGAAATTGAATTGCAAATAATACCTCAATTGTTTATATAAGTCACACTCAAATATTGAATTCACCAAATAATGTAATCTATCTGACCGATTTTTTATTTCAATGGAAAACAAGGGGATAGGGAAGGGGGGGGGGGGGGTTAAATCAAAGCTCGCTGCAAGTCTAACACAAAGGACAAATATAATCATAATGGTTATTTTTAGTTTATTATAGTTACAAATTAGCCATTAGGTCATGAGTTGTTTTAGATATTGAAGCGTGACAAAAAATCGTTGAGTATAGTTCTATTTATAACAGATAGAAAATTAATGTATTTTTGTGATTTAACATGGTTTATGTTTGTTTTGTTCTGATTATTTTATTGGTTGTGTTGTGATGTCATGGTTTCCCCTTCCTGTGTGTGCATGACATAAATGCTACTTGAAAAAATATTAATTCTAATAACGATTTGCAAAATTTAGCATACTATTTTAGGTGTAATACCACCATTGATTTTCCCCTATTAGTCTTTATTAAATTTGCACTTTTCAAAAAAATGTGCAGAATTTATCTTTGTTTCAAATAAAGAAATACTTGGCATGAGTAAAGTTTTATCCTGCCCAGTACTATAGAAAAAAATTTCACATAACATTTCATTGCATATAAGAAAATAACCATCACTGGAAGTTAACCAATCAAATTTCTCCCCTTATTTAATCTGTGTACAAGGTTTAGTAACCATGTTACCCTAAGATTACAAAATTTTCTATAGAAATCCCAAAAATAAAAAAAATAATGGTGCTTTGAAATACCAAAGACATATGTTTAAGACACAGAAATGTTTTACTGCGATAAAATGTAGGATTAATTACCTACAACTGTCAAATTCAAGGGAATAATTTTTTTCGACCTCTTTTCGTATACAACCGGATGTGACGTACCATGATTTGGTGGTATTACACCTTTACCGACCACACTAAAGTGGGATATTCCATTCTAATGCTTCCAGGTTTTAATACGCACTACGGCTCATTTAGACTGTGAAATAAAACTCACTAATTAATATAGATATAACCTTAGAAATTATTAACCATACACAATAAAAACAATACTGTAACTGCACGAAGTGAGACACACATGATAGTTACCATCCGATACCGGTGTATGAAAAGTACAAGACACTTTGTAAGTTATTTATTGTACCAACTTAGTTAATGGAAAAAAAAGGGGGGTTGCTATGTTGTGTTTTTTTTTTATTGAATCGAATGAAATATTCAGGATGATTTTCTTTTGAATAGCAATACAATTTTTAATAGATAATCAGGATAATCAGGATATAATTCTATACCCTCCCCCCATTCTGATGTACGTGGATGTTATTCAATAGAAAACAATGTATAAGAGTATTTTTATAGTTGATCATTTGATAAAGTAAAAGGTTGACATAAATGTAAAAAATTTAAGAACTGTAACGAAGGGAGCACGAAATCGTGATACATGTCCATGTAACACGAAAACGGATATCAATACATGTATGATTTCCTATTCAGTGTGAATCAATAAGATTTTCAGTATCTTACACACGAAAATGTTAAATCTGGCTTTTTCTTAAAGTGTTATGAAAGTTTTACATTAATATTCATCTCACATATATGATAATGTCTCAGTATTGTATCAATAAATTAACCAAACTTCACATTATTTGTTTCTAAAATTAAAATGTAACGATTGTTTTACACCTATCATAGATTGAACTTTAAAATTTAAATTCCTAAATCGGCAACAAAAAACTTTCAGACGAATTTAATTTTGAAGTAAATTATAGTTTGCATTTTTATCAAGGAAACTAATGACTTCACAAAGTTCATTATTTTATGCATTTGGGCATATTTCATTGACACATGGTATCGTCCGGGTTGATTCTTCGAAAGAATGACCTATCGTTCTGAAAGAAAATAACTCCATATAGGTATATAATTGTTGTATAACTTCTAATAATCCTTATTATTCAATAGATGTGTCTCCCAGAAATATTCATAATAACATATATGTAGTTAAGAATGTTTAAATCATACAGTGTCTGCATTGACTCTCGATCGTCTTTAGTTAAAACAATGATTTAGACTTTGTGAGAACAGTGATTTGTATCACAGTTGACGGAATCGATATTGTTTTTGACGTGGTGAGTACACTAATAACACATTGAGTTCTGTCAAATGTGACGACTACAAACGTTGCATACTATGAATATGATCGCAAAATGTGTCATGTTCATGTTTTACCTTATACACCAGTCTTCATTACACTACAAAAGTCTAAAAGTCTGAAAAGACCAATTTTTGTCTTAATTTGCATGAACTTTTACTCTTGACAAATTCTCATTTATATTAGATTTGTATGAAATTTACTCGACATATTCTCGATATTCTGAGTATGGTCTTAAAATTTCTTGACAAATTCTTGACATTTGAATACTGTCTTGAAATTTCTCGACATATTGTCGACATTCTTATTTTTTCTCAGTATGGCTTGACATATTTTGAACATTTTGAATTGTGTCTTAAATTTACTTGACAATTCTGAGTTTTACAAATCATGACCAATGATATAACTTTAATCTTTATTTCTCTTTATATAATATACTATTGTTTCAAGTTACACTGCTTACAACAAAAATAAAAGTTGGGCATGTAAAATAATTGAAAATTTGGGTATATAAACATTTTTACAAATACAAATATGGCTATGAAATCTTCAGTATTAACAATACAAATCGTGGTATGTTGATATAAAACAATTTAAATGTGGGTTTTTAAATAATTACAAATTTTGATTCCTAAATCTTATAAATAATTACTAAATGATTAAAATCAATAATACTGTAGACATATTTCATTCTACATTTATAATATTCAATGTTAATATGGTAAATAGTTATTGTACCAAAATGTGGTTTTTATAAATAGCAAAGTATGATGGTATCCTTATTCTTCCAAGGATTTGTATAGTCTTACTATACAAATCCTTGATTTAACAGAAGAAAATTTGTGTAATGTGATCTGTGGGAATATATATTAAGTATTACACGTGGACAGGATATTTCCCATAAAATTAAGGTATTCCTTAAAATACTGCTTTACCTGTAATCAGCCATACATCTTATCAGTTGACCGACCATGCCACTACAATTCAAAAAGTTTGTTGGTAGATGAAAATGAAAATCATCATTTCAATTATAAAAATTGAATTAAAATGGATTTTATTCATCAAAATTATGAAGTTAATTATTTTAACATAAAAACAAATTGAAATATAAATCAATTGTTTTAAAAACAATTGTTAAACGGTCTTTCCCCTCCGAAACATGATTAATTGGTTTTTGGTTGGTTGGTTGGTTGGTTGGTTGGTTGGTTGGTTGGTTGGTCGATTGATTGATTTATTGATTGATTGATTGATTGATTGATTAATTGATTGCATGGCACTTTTTCTGTGCGACGCAGCTAACTTAAATAACGCCTATGTTCTGACCGAACGTGACTGCGTGCTTAGACATCCCGCACAGCTAAACGGACGCCTGAGATGTCCTCATAAAAATTGATCCTAGCATCATTCGTTTATAAATTTTCTCTAGTTTCTATGTTACTTCGGACTTCCATTTTTCATCTATTTGTTGTGTATGCATTTTGATTGAATTTGTAGGAAAACGGAGTAAATTTTATCTTGGAAGTTTTATTTTCCTTATTTGGATATGCAATGTTTTATTCTAAATTTAGGTCCGCGCGCGAGATGATGTTGTGAGATCACGTGACCCTCGAATATATATGTCTGGAGTTAGAATATTAATTTCTTTTCAGGGGAGACCGTTGAACAGAGCACATGTGTATTGATCAGAGAAACACGATAACTATTGTTTTTATTTTGTACAGGTAATTGATGTCGGATCACGCATACATTTTACGTACACATGTTTACGGGAGCACAGATTTGTATTTTAATGCATGTTTAGAAATTTGATTGTAGGATTTCAGTAATATTTACGAACATAACGAAGCAATTTCTACGACATTGATTTTAATTACGCAATCAAGCGGACCGCACGTGTCTCATCGATTAATTTATTTCAGAAAATACATGAATTGGAGCAGATTTTTGCAGGGATGGATTTCTATTTCAGAAAGAAATTTGTACATAAGAAGGATAGGCATTTTACAGTATAATGTACGGCACTAAAAGCGATTTTCTTTTCATAGAAATGGAATAACTTAAAAAAAAATCAGTTGAAAAAAAGGGGGAAGTGTAGTGGTAGACTGTGGTCGATAATTGAGATAAGAAACATTTACAACATGATAGCTGCAAAGTTTGAAGTTTTGATAAGTAATTTGTTGATTCGACCATAACAGGGACATTGACCCTGCAATAAAATGACGCGTACCATTTCGACAAAAATTTTCTAGTAAACACGTGTCGCGACAAACTTTTTGGTTAAATTGTTTTGTCGATATCTATAACTCTTTCTAGGAAGAAGCGATATGAACGTAATGTAAATAATCACAACATGACCTTGACCTTTGACCTTGACCTAGTTTTCTATTCTTTAGGACCAAGGACCTCAAATCAACAGACTCTAGGTCTCTATCACTTATGGTTTACCAGTTTCAAATGCATATCACTTATTTCAAATGCATTAGGGGAAATAACTCTCATATGGAGTGTTCGTATGGCTTCGGTCAAAATTGAACAAATCATGCCAAGGATATAACGAGCAATTTTATTAAATAAATTTGTCGCTTTCTTATACGGTTACGGAGGAGATGCAGTCACAAGGAAAACAGTGTTCGGGGAGATAACTCCTACAAAGAAAAGTATTCAGTTACGCAGGGTGAATTTCAAAGGCGCATACACTGTTCGATATCATATACCAAACATCTAAGCGACATCTTGCGAAACAAAATTTAAAAGTGGCGGAAGAAGAAAAAAAAAAAAAATTAAAAACCAATTGTTCAAAGAACAATTGAAGGTCTTTCCACATCAATTTTCAAAATAATTGATGAGAAGCTAATTCTGGTTTACTCAAAGCTACTATTGGCGACCAATCATAGGTTTCTTCATACTGATTCAATAAACATATGGTTTCTATAGACTTTTGCCTGAAATAAGGGAGATAATTGTCAACTTCCGGTTTAGAAAATGTCACTTCTGGTCTCATATGATAGCTTTATTTACACGGATTCCAAAAATATATGGTTTATATATACTTTTGCCTGTAAAAAGGGAGATAATTGGCTACTTCCGGTTTAAAAAATGTCACTTCTGGTCTCAAATGATAGATTTTTTTACTCTGATTCCAAAAATATATGGTTTATATATACTTTTGCCTGTAAAAAGGGAGATAATTGGCTACTTCCGGTTTAGAAAATGTCACTTTCGGTCTCATATGATAGCTTTATTTACACTGATTCCAAAAATATATGGTTTATTTATACTTATGCCTGTAATAAGGGAGATAATATGCTATTTCCGGTTTATAAAATATCACTTCCGGTCTCAAATGATAGATTAATGTATGACCATTCAAAAAATATATGGTTTCTATGTACTTCTACATGAATTAAGTGCAAAAATGACTACTTCTGGTTTACTCAAGGTCACTTCCAGTTGACATTTTTCAAGGTCATATGTCACCCAACATTTTGCAAAAGATCTTATGGCTTTATCATGTACCAATATGAAGTAATAATCAATTTACCTTAAAATAAAACATTTCAGGGGCAGTAACTCCAATAAGATGTCGCTGGATTGTCTCAGAATAAATGTATCATATCTTCATCACAATATAACAAACATTTTCCACTTGTTCTTTAATATATAACATTAAAAATATCGGAGAAAATGCAAAAACAAGCAAAAGACAAAATTCAGAACATGACCTTGACATTTGACCTTGACCTCATTTTCGAAGTAAGGATCCAAGGACCTCAAATAAAAAGACTATAGGTTTATACGGCTTACAGTTTATGAGTAACAAAAACATAACGACAAATTTATTTCATAAAGGTAGATAACTCCTATAAAATTTCATCGAATCGCTTCGATCCAAATTAGCCAAAAATTCCTGAGGATGTAACGAACAATTTAGAAAAAGAATTTTGTCGATATCTTTTTTTGTTACGAAGGAGATGCACACACTTCATAAACAGTGAATAGGGAGATAACTCTTACAAAGATAATTGCCCGGCTTAGCAGGGTGAAATTTAAAAGCGCATAAACTATACGATACAATATGAGAAATATCTAAGCGACATATTGCGAAACAAATATTTATCGCAAGAACAAAATTTGGCGGAAGAAAAAAAAAAAAAAAATAATAATAATAATAATAATAATAATAATCAGAACAAATACAATAGGTCTTTCCACAGAAAAGTGGAAAGACCTAATAATCAGAACAAAAACAGTAGGTCTTTCCACAGAAAAGTGGAAAGACCTAATAATTCCCAAAGATTAAAAGAAAATTATTATCTACTCCAGGAATAATAAAAAAAAACTGTATTTATAATGCGTCCCATCAATGATTTCTATAGAAATCATTGGTATTATGAAATGGATCTCAAACAGACATGCATAATATAGATCTAAACATTTTTTTCTTTTCAGGAGGGAGTTATCACAAATATTTATTTTTGATAAAAAAATATGAAATTCAACACTCAAATTTGAATTAAATTTTTTTTTGGTTGGTCTAAAAAATTAATAAGGTTTTGAATCAAGATGGGAACAAATTCTTTGACCTCAACGAAAGCCCCCCCCTTTTTTTTTAGCAACACAAAAGATGAATTGTGGGGTCCAAAAGAGACAAATGGTCACATTTTAAAATTGCCTAAAGTCACCTATTCTAGTAAAGCCAATTTTACTGGCAGTTTTGCGAACGGAAAAATCTAAATGCTGTTTGTCAGTAACTTTGACATATATTTCAAGTGAAAACAATTAATGAAACGTTTAATAAAAATAAATCAAAATTAAACTACATGGGGGATTATTCAGGGTATTCCAACTTAGTTGCACCCAAAGGGTATCTTACTAAACAAAATTGATCCTTGATTCTTCAAAGTTTAGTTTAACCATAATAAAAAGGAGTATATAACAGCAATAGAAAGTCATAAACAGTGCAGAATTAGTCTGTACACATTTCATGCGAAATTTACACTGTTGAGATAGTGTCAAGACATATTTAAGGATGTCAAGAATGTGTCGAGATATATTCAGACAGCTTTAAGACTGTAAAGAATGTGTCCAGACATATTCAGACATTATTTAGAATGTCAAGAATATGTCAAGACATATTCACACATTATTAAGAATGTCAAGAATATGTCAAGACTGATCGAGACAAATTTAAGACAGTCAATAATTGATCGAGACTAATCCAGACTCTAATCAGATGATATAGGATGTGTCGAGAAATTTTAAGACAATGTTCATACTGTCAAGACACCTGTCAAGAAAAATCAAAAACCTTATTAGACAAATTCATACAATGTCAAGAATTTTTAAAAATTATTCAGACAAATAAAGAATGTCGAGTAAAAATTCATGCAAATTCAGACAAAAACTGGTCTTTTCAACCTTTTTGACTTTTGTAGTGTTAACTAGAACAAAAGTTCAAACAAACAAGCTTGAACTACACCTTCTTAAATTGAAAATCAAATGGGAATGACAAATGGCAAATTTTTGTGTCTGTTTGGCACATTCCAGTTTAACTATTGTTGGGACAGGGGACAGGGGAGTGGGAGATAAGTTGTTAAAATTCCAAATCAACACCCCCCCACCCCCCCACCCACCCCCCACCCCACCCCCCAAAAAAAATGTTTGATTTCTTTGAAAAAGGGGAGAAGTGAAATACATATTGACTACTGCCGAAAAACTGTTCCTGTAAATTATTGAAAAACAGCAATTTTACTATTATCTAAAACTAATTGCTTACATCATAACCCCATCCCTCTGTGGCAGAATAAACGTTCCCCATCATATACGTCAAAAGAACTACTATCATACTTGGGACTTTCCTTACGTAACATTTTATACAAAGTTAAATGAAAATTTCCTTCAAAGAGAATAAAATATATTTTAATGAACGTTGAGCTTTTGTTATAATTATATTAAAAGTTGTGTGAAATAAATATTTGGACTATGTTTTGACATGTGAAGTACCAAGAACAACATCAAATATGGGTTACATGTATCATTAAACACAAATTCTTTTTATTAAACCATACCAACATCAACCTGTTAAAAGCTATATAATTCATTGACAATCAGAATCAGTCCTATACATATGTTAAAAATGACCTTTACATGTTGGAAAACTTATTATAGGATTATACGAAGATGTTATAGATTGAAATTTGTGATATTCGCGTTTGACCTTGAAAATAAATATTCTCAAAGACTAGGACTAACAGTTTACTAAGTTTTAATAAAAAAAACATTGAATGATGTTGATTATACATTGGTAAACGTTGCAAGAACTTTTGTTATATTATCATGACACATGGCACTCGTTTGACTAGTATTATGAACCCATATGAAGTTTATGTTTAAAACAAAATATCGTGTGAGGGTGGACATAATATTATGTAATGTCTTTTCCAAGAACATTTATTATTTATAGTTTTGTTCCATTTGAAACAAGTATTATTGGGGACAAATTTATGTTCATACCAACACCTCCACAGCAAAAGATAAATGGTCATTTTGTATTGCAAACATTTTTTTAGATTGTTGATTATTTGAAAGTGCTGAAGATGACACGATAACGTAGGTCACAACAACATTGTGAATATGAATTTGTATCTTAGCTGGACAAATTTTGGTTGAATGTTGGTATTATATAAACCAAGAAACAGTCAAATGTGGAGCTACAAAAATATGATAGTTCGAAGATAGACGTTATAGAAAACAAAATAAACCTGCAAACAAATCAAACAGATAGACAACATTTAAAATAAGAAAATAGTTTACCACTCTTAAAAAAACGAGGTGTGATAAATAAGGACAACAATTGTATCAGTTAACAAAAAAGACACAGCATTATTATTATAAAAATAATTATTTTCAGCTTTTCGGGATAAACAGAACGGAATATAAGATTTAAAACAAAATGATACAGTTTCTAAAAATATGTATTTAAAAATAAATAACTTTTTTTATGACCTTAAAAGATACTAAAATTAAATCTATATTTATAACATCGGATCATAACAATGTTTTTGAGGATTTCCCGTTTTTTATTTTCCTTGAATGTTAGTATTTTTGTTATTTTACTTTGGACTAAAAAAAAGTTTTGATGAATAAAAGATTTTAAAACCGAAAGCTGGTAAGAAATTTGTAACGTCTATGTTATATAGGCATCGACGTTATAATATTGTATTCATACTGTGTTACAGATCAAACCGATTCGTTCAGTGTATGTTTACCTGTTTTTGTAAAAAATGTCTCTTTGGTCGAGCTAAGCATTTTTAATTGATATCTTATTTTATAGTGTGTCTTTTTGTGTTATAATGTTACGCTACTGTCTCAGGTTAGGGTGACGGTTTCCGCCTTTTAAAATGTTTACATTGGCTGCATTTTTGCACCTATCATAAGTCATGATCATGTTTTTCAGTGGTTGTCGTTGGTGTTGTTCATAAAAGTTTCTCGTTTTTTTATATAGATTAGACCGTTGGTTTTTCTGTACGAATCGTTTTACACTAGTCATTACGTGGCTTTTTTATGGTTGCTGTTTGTAGTGAAGCAAGGCTCCGTGTTGAAGGCTGTGCATTGATCTATAATTGTTAACTTGCTACACTTCTTGACTTGGATTGAGAGTTATCTCATTGGCACAAATACCACATATTCTTTTTTATATTTACAATTGATTTCGGTGTAGAACCACTAATTCGGGATCGGTCTGAAAGAACTAACAAGACAATAGTGCTTTTCTAATTCATAATCAGATATATGAAATTTACATAGGAGGCATAGTGCATATGTGCCATGTTGGGTAGATCAGATGTACTTTCTAATGCACTACCTAATTTTCTGGAGAATTGTCCACTGCAATATGCATTATGTTGAATTATGCGTCACAAATCGAGGTATGGTATCATGGGAAACTTTAAATGATTGTCACTTTCTTTGAACTTAAGACAAAATAGTCACGAAGACTTGAAAATGCAAAATTAAACATAAAAAGAAATTGGACTATGCATTAGTGCTTTTATTTCTGTTCTTCTTTTTTTTTTGGGAGGGGGGGGGGGGGGTACGATGATTAATATCATTCAAAAAAGTGATATGTTAATAAGATTAATTAATTTTCAGAATGCCTTCATCGCGAAACATCTAATTTGATTGATTTCAATTTCACTACATGATGCCAAAACTGTTCTCAATATCCCGAGGATATTATGATAACTAGAAAAGATAAACCTGTGCGTTTGCGATGGAGAAAGGATAACAGTTTTTTTGTTTACATACATACTCTCACAAATACATATATAAGATTGAATAGGGTTGGTTACAAATAGGAAACAACTGTATGATAGCTAATTCCAAATATAAATCCTATTTGTAAATGTAAAAAAATATATTGTTATTCGTATCATTCATAATAAAACATTGTATTACACTTATAGAGTTACGATTAAGTGTTCAGGACATCAACGGCACATGATGGAGTTAAACTGGATATAAACACTGCCTTGAAGACTCTCATGAAATGACGATCACGTTTTAATTTGCTTTACATTATAAACAGTGTATTTCACTATTAAAATAATTTTCTATCCTTTATAAAGGGTCAAATTTAATTGTATAGGTTACTTTCGATTAAGGTATTTTATAAAGGTAAAGATGTTAGTTTGGCAAATCTCGGTTGTATGTTGGTATCAAATAAACCATGAATTGAAGTGTAAAAATAAATTCATTTAGGGTAAAAAATATGATTATTCGAAAACACACGTCAAAGACCAAAAGGAAACACAATTACCTTGCAAATAAATCGAACAAATAAACAGCATTCAAGATAAGAAAAACTATAACCATATCAACCAAAAACGAGATGTGCTGAATACGGACACCGATTGTAGAGGTAACACAAAACCGCAGAATTATTTATTTGGAGATAAATTGTTTTGAGCTTTTCAGGACAAATAGAATGGATTTTGAGATGTAAAACAAATTGATATAGTCATTTAATAATAAATAACTTTTTCAATGATAAACTGTATGACAACTACCTTTAAATTACAAGACACTTAAAATAGATATCTATTTATGACAATTGAGATCATACGGATGTTTTTAAGGACACCCGTTTTGAAATTTCCTTGAAGTTTAGTATTTTTGTTATTTTACCTTGGAGTCAGCAAAGTCTTAACAAATGATATATTTTAGAATTGACAACAGGTAAGTAATTTTCAAATCTTAATTTATTTTTTACTCAAGGGTCACAAATAAACGATTATGTATCTCCCTCATGTTCAGATAAGATTTTTGTTTTTCGAATTAGTTTTGGCGTTTTTAGTTTGATCAGCTCTTCGAGGTTTACTTGATAAGTACCACCTTTAGTAAGTATTAAGTATGACGATACACTTTCACTGTATTGATTTTATAAAAGAATGCTTACATACGGTCTCCTAAAATAAAATTAGCATATTTAATTGTACCTGTGTGCGTTGTTTTATAGAACGCCATTTTAATACAGGTAAAAGTTGTCTTTTTGACACTGTTCATACATTTTTGTAATTACTACCTGTAACGTCTATGTTATATAGAAATCGACATAATAACATTGTATTCATATTGTGTTACAGATAAACTTATTCGTTAAGTGTATGTTTACCTGTTTTTGTTCAAATGTCTTTTTGTTCGGATTAAGCCTTTTTAATTGATATATTATTTTATAGTATTTTGTTTTGTCTTGAAATGTTTCACTCCTGTCTCAGGTTAGGGTGAAGGTTTGTGTCTGTCAAAACGTTAACACCCGCTGCTTTCAATAAATCTATCCTAAATCATGAGCATGGTGTTCAGTGGTTGTCGTTTGTTGGTGTGGTTCATGAGTTTTTCTCGTTTTTTATGTAGATTAGACTGCTAGTTTTTCACCAGTCTTTACTATAAAGTGTAAACTTGTGATGAAGGCGTCATAATGTGGTTAGTATCTACATATGTTAAATCTCTAATAGCACGTGCATTAAGATAATATAAGAAAGAAAATTTAGTATACTTGCCAAAGAGACAAATGTTCACAAGAGACAAAAAGGACACAGAAATTAACGAGTATATGTCACCATACGGACAGCAACAATGAACAAAGCCCATTCCGCATAGTCAGTTATAAAAGTCCCTTGTTTAAAAGGAAAAAAAATTGACGTACAAAATTTTAATTTGATTTATTTTCTATTTTCAGTAAATTGATAAACGTCACTGCATATCAATCAAGATGAAAACATATATAATATTGTTAATTTTGAGTAGTTTGAAATATGATTGGACAATTCAAGGTAATACCTTATTTTCTAGACTACACACCACGATTCACTATAATCAAAGCTTAATTCAGATCAAGGAAGTCATATAAAAACGAAATAGGACAAAAGACTATAATTACACATAAATGTTAACGCCTTTTCTGTATATTGGTGTTAATTTGTTGAGATCGATTCGATTTCAGAGGTAGACTTTGTTTTAATTACACATCTGAGTATGAACGGAAACACCTGGGGTTGAAGTCTTAAAACTTTGCTCAGAACTCGAAGCACAAAAATCATGCTCGAAACATGAAATCCAACATTTTGATTGGTTGATTTTGGAGTAAGAGTACAAAAAACTGACTCGAAAGTTTTATGACTTCAAGGCCTTAAATCTGCCGACGAACGACTTAAACGACCAGAATTGCTTCGAAAATTGTGTGAATATGTGGAATTAGAATTTAAACATGAAATATTGATAAAAATGTGCTGACCAAAATGCCCGTGAATAAAAGAAGAGTCACGCTTCCTGTCATTTTTTTTTTATTAACAAATGTACGTCTTTCCATTTTTTGTAATACTTATTACAAATTTGCATTGCCTGAAAATACTATTGATTTAGAAAAATTTACACATATATTGTTTGGGGAAATAATCACATGTCGATACGTGCCTGGCAATCCTAGTGTAACAAAACGCATGTATTTATGTTTGAATTTAACCGTTATATTAAGCCTATGAAGTACTAGTTTAACACAATCTTTATGAAACTTTGTGTATAACAAGGGCATTTTCATGATAAAAAAAATAAAATCATATTATATAATGTTATATGAGAACCCGTCAATTTCAAGCGAATCAAAATGTCAGGAAAAAGAAGATCATAGAACAAGATCATTTGATTTCACATACACATCTACTGATGATGGTCTTTCCATTACCAATCCAATCTTTTCTGACTGTGTTCCATTTATATATCAAACAAAACATTGGAAAATATGCTTGAACATTTAATTTCGCACAGAAACAATTTCACGAGAAAGAATAAAAAATATCATGTTCCGAGCCTTTGGCAATCCAACCGCAGAATATTTTTTTCTTGTTTCCGGATTAATTTCTAGTGTCAATAAAACTAAATCGCTTCGGTCGTTACCGGTCACTTTAATAAAGGTACCTCAAATATTCCTTTCGAGGTTATAACCTACCATTTCCCATTTGTATGGAAATCTAAGCGCCTATGCAGATATCTACAGGCTAAGACAATGCGAAACATACTTTTTGCGAGCGTCCGATAAATATCTCTTCCTTTCAATTGCAAAAATTCGCTCGGATCACAACTGGTCACCGTAACGAAATACCTTGCATTTTCCTCTATTTTATATGATATTACATACTAACTACCATTGCCAGCGTCAAACACGTGTAGCAAACAAATGTGATTAAAGCAAGATGGTGTTCAATAGAAAGTGCATTCCTAAAACTAGTACGGAGCCATGCCCAACATGATATTACAAAAAAATAAGGGTTAATAATTACCTCAACAAATTAAGGAAAAACATGAACACGTTATAAAGATGACAAACAACGTCAGTGCTTAGAAACTTTACTTCAAGACCATCATGTATTGTTTTTGAAATTGAAACGGAATATTAATCAACAAGATATTGAAAGCATTCAATGAACTTTTTTTAGAAATAAAACCCATTATGTAAGATAACGCTGGTTTATCAACCTTTTGCCCAGACGCAGGTGACGTTTTATAAAGACTGAGTAGCAGCTACAAACCTTGAAACCGAATAAGCTAGGAAATGCAAATCCCGTATACAAGTGAAGTTGGTATTGCTACTGACATTATTAACAATCAACATTGAAATCATCTCGTTTGTCATAGATTCTGGTACTGATCATGAGATGACCGCTTATGTCAAATTCGAGGTATCAGTTTAAAAATGAGGCAGAAGAAGCCGTGTATTTGTTTCCCGTTAATTTCTAGTTCTGTTTGATATATAAATGGAACACAGTCAGAAAAGATTGGATTGGTAATGGAAAGACCATCATCAGTAGATTCTTGTACTTTTTTCAATTTCTCATGGATAATGGTGGTAAATAAAGGCAACAGTAGTATACCGCTTTTCGAAATTCATAAATCGATTGAGAAAAAAACAAATCCGGATTACAAACTAAAACTGAGGGAAACACATCAAATATAAGAGGAGAACAACGACACAACAGAAACATAACACTAAAATGCAACACACACATAAACGAACTATAATATAATCGAAAGTTTTGATGAGAATAATTTCAGAGAAATATCGAGGTTTAAAATTATCAAGCAGTTCTTTCGAGTTTTCGATATCCACATTTCGCTAATAACACGACGAGGGTGAACAATTTCGCAGTATTATCCTCTAACACCGGGAATATATTTTATGTCAATCGTATGGACAAAACACAACCGTTTCAAGATTTAACGTATATCAAGCATATCGATCTCCACTGATACAGGTTTAGTTAAGAAGGTATAGACTTGCTCATACATAATCGACAAACTCCTCTACAACATGTTCTATAAATGCCAAAATACAATGACTTACTTTATTTGAAATAATAATTATTATAAAAATGTTAACTGAAGGGAAAAAATAACCTTTTTGGTTCAACCATGTGTCATCGATAGAAACTTCCATTTTATGGAGGAGAGCAAACACCTGCTTTGATTCTTACAATTTTTTTTTCAACTAACAAACTATAAAAGCTAGGTTGACCATCTTTTTTTCAAAAACCTAATTTGCATAAAATTTTAACTGCGTGTTTTGCTATATTTATAAGATGTGGTATGATTATCAATGAGAACAAATGACACAGAAATTAAAAACTATAGGTCATCGTACGGCCTTCAACAATGAGCAAATCCCATACCGCATAATCAGATATAAAAGGCCCCGAAATAACAATGTAAAATAATTCAAAGAAAAAAAACTAACGGCCTTATCTATGTTCATAAAACGAACGAAAAATAAATATGTAACACATAAACAAACGACAACCACTGAATTTCAGGCTCTTGACTTGGGACAGGCAAACACATACAGGGGGTGGGGGGAGGTGTTAAACATGTTAGCGGGATCCCCACCATGTATTGATGATCTCCTTTCATAGATTTAGCAACGATTTACGCCCATTGTGATTTCACCTATCATAAGCTTAAAATTCAAAAGACCTATGATAGTTACATGACTTTTTGTATAACTCACAATTTTTTTATGACAAAAAACGATGATGTCGGAACTTCTTACTTGAATTGAGCACCAGTAACAATAACCTTTTAAGTATATATGTATCCTAATTAAAATGGAATGAATTTTCCTTAAACATTTTTTTTTAAATGAAATTCTTTAGGTAAAATATTATGAATTTAAAAGAAATGTTCTACTTATTTAATACTTTTTTTATTTCAATTTTAGGAGGCTCTAAATTGAAATTTACTTTAGATGTAATAAGTAGAGCGTCTGGTTATGGTGGAAGTGTGACTTTATTATGTAAATTTGAGGGCTGTTGTTCGATGTTTGCTGCATGGGAGGTGTGGGAAAAAGGATCTGATGATAACTTGAAGCCTATATTTACAGACATTACTCATCTCCGTTCGTCTAACGCATCAAACTATGATGGAAGTATTCGTCCTGACGGTTATACTCTTGTTATTCGGAATCTATCGGAGGCTGACTTAAATATAAATTACACGTGTACATATGGTTCGTAACGAAGCGATAAGAAGTTGTTGCTTGAAGAAGATGTTTTTCACAGTAGGTATTAAATCTTATGTTCGCTTACGTGAATCATCTCCCTTGGGTGTTATATAGAATAACTAGTTATTGATTTTGATACGACTGGATACAAAACAGTACATCTCCATCTTTAATCGTCCGTTAAATGTACTTTATTTCATTACGATAACGTCTGTTACAGTATAACATTGCAAATTCGTTATTAACGTAACGAAACGCTTCAATAAATTCTTTATCTTGGTATATTCTGGGTTGAACAGAATTTTCCACTGGTATTGAAAATGCATGCATCCTTCTTACAGCCTCAGGGTAAAAGAATTTTCGACACCAGTGAAAAATTGTATGCACCCCTTATAATGTCAAGATGATAACTAACATTATAATGAGGTCGAAAAATTAAAAACAAAAAAGTAAAGCGATACTGGTGTCAATACTGATTAACAGACACAACAATTGTACATTTTTAATAAAGTATTTGTTGAATTTAATTCTTACATTGGTACCAGCTTATAATCAGATAAATTTAGTCAGAATAATGTATATACATACAGAGATTGTATAAATCCGAAAATCAACGAAACCCCAGGTAATAATTTGTTGCTCCACGAATATCGATTTTATATTTTATAATCTTAAATCTCCTTCAAGTGCCTGCAACTTTCCTTTTCTATGTCATAAACTTACAAAATTTATGCGCATAATCTCTAGAGGAAATTTTCATTAAAGTATTTAAGATACTTTTAATTTGGCATTGCACAAGACATATTTTCTTCAATTGTCCATGTGGTTAAAACACTAAATCTCTTGGATGTAGTTTGATTGATTTCAGATTATAAGGCATGATTCTTTATTGTAAATGGTTTTTGCCTTTTAACTAGCTTTCAGTTAGTACAAGTACTATCAAATCGTACTTTCTTGTTGATCATGTTAATTTGACCTGTTGCCTACAACCTTCACCATAGCCTGACAGCCTAGTGTTACATAAGAACTTTAAATATCAATTGAAATGGCTTCACTCGATTAAAAGACATTTACACAAAAACAAGCAAACACTTAATGAACGAATAAAGAAGATCTTTGACACAATATAAATGCAATATTAAAGCGGCGTTCATTGTTTAATAAAATAATAACATCTGTTGTTTAGAGTACGAGTACATAAGTGAAATTTATCGTCATACTTAGTACTTCTCATAGGTGGTACATATTCAAAATGATGAGACGAGATATAACACAAATTAAGTAAACATAAAACTACAGAAATGCATTACAAATTGTAGCCAACACGTCAAATCAACATGATTAACACGAAAGGACAATGTGAAAGTTAGTTAAAAGGCAAAATAACTTTGAATATTTGATATCTCTTGCAGTTCGCAATTCAGCTATTTAAACAAGGTACAACCTTAATGACATTTTTTTTAAATAGATAAAATGTAAAAATACTTTTTAGCCCAACAATACTTATCTATTAGAATCATAGCCTACAATAAATATCTGCGTATACTCTAACTTTCTTTTAACAGTACATTTGATACCACACCTATGTTTCAAGTTTTAAGAATTGAAAATAAGTATTCCATTATTATGACACTTTTGACGGAAGCATTTAGTTACGAAAATTACAACATATCCATTGTCTTCCGTAAAACGAATATTCGATAAAGTTCAACAAACTGGTGATTTCACCTTCACAAATTGACACTCTTAGTCTTATAGCTTCCTTGTGAACAGCAATGCTTTATCAAGGAATGCATGAAAGGAAGTACAAGCCCTGGAATATCGTATCAAATGTATATAGTAATCATATCGACACTTTAAAAATAACAATTTCTGCTTAATTTATCAGTTGACTCAAAGTCTTATCATATCTAAGCAATATTTCTGAAAAGTATTCGGCTTATAGAGGTTTCTTAACATCTTACGAACGATAAGAATTGCAATACTGGACGTTACTTGCCGTAACGAGAAAAGGGAGAGTATTCGTTTTCTTCAATAATATTGGACTATCGGCTGTTCACTTCAATTAGAAATTTCTTTCACATACAAAATAAACATAAAATTGAGAATTGAAATGGGGAATATGTCAAAGAAATAGTAACTCGGTCAAAGAGCAGGCAACTGCCGAAGGCTGTCAATGGGTCTTCAACGCATTGGGAAAATCCCGCACCCGGAAATGCTTCACGTGCAGGTTTTTCTGAAACCAATTTGAGTTGCTGACATATTATATTGATCCGATATAGACATATTATATTGACCCGATATATATATAAAACATGAGATATGATATACTTATGTAGACGAAACGCGCGTCTGGCGTATTAAATTATAATCCTGGTACCTTTGATAACTATTTGCACCACTGGGTCGATGCCACTGCTGGTGGACGTTTCGTCCCCGAGGGTATCACCAGCCCAGTAGTTAGCACTTCTGAGTTGACATGAATATCAATTATATGGTCATTTTTATAAACTTCCTGTTACAAAACTATGAATTGTTAATAAAAACTAAGGATTTTCTTATCCCAGGAATAGATTACCTTAGCCGTATTTGGCACAACTGTTTGGAATTTTGGGTCCTCAATGCTCTTCAACTTTGCACTTGTTTGGCTTTATAACTATTTTGATCTGAGCGTCACTGATGAGTCTTATGTAGACGAAACGCGCGTCTGGCGTATTAAATTTTATCCTGGTACCTTTAATAACTATATACACATATCAATTCAATCAAGACAGTAGTAAATCTAATTTATCAATAAATTTTTGCGAGGAATATAAAGTATTTTAGACCAAGAACAGTAATTATACAAGAGATTTTGATAAACATGACATCTTATCAAATTTTTTAATACATTCATGTGAAAACGGACTAGTGTACAACTATGGAATAGGAGGGGATATGAATCTTTATGATAACCTATCTAGGATCAGATCAACGGCAAAAAGTCCTACGCAAAAATGAAGTTACTCAAATATAGGATTAAATGCCTCTTTGAAAACTAGGCTTTTAATTTAAAAGAAAGGATATCGTCGGATAAATTCGTTGTCCTCAACCTCTAAAACCCAAATTGTCACTTCTTTGTTGAGCTTTTACGGGATTTTATATTTCCTATATATATCTTTTTATTTTAGGCATGTAATGAAAACAAAATGTACCTTTCAATAAGTATATGACTATCAGTTTTGGTGGTGATATTCAACTAGAACACATAGGACTAGAGTCGATTGCATCTTTATATTTCTGTAACACTAATACATGTATTAAATTCGAATCGGGAATTCGGGAAGTCACACGTGTTGAAGGGTGTATAAATAAATCTCTGTAAATAACAAACCGTACGGAGAAAACAGATATCCGCAAAAAATAAATGTAAAATGCAAATGTACATTATTCTAACAGTGAAGAATATACAATTTTGTCGAGGCAATTCCAAGGTTCATTTAAAATTAACACAGGGATAAACCTATATATAATAGTTGTACTATATGGGGCAGTTGTTAACAATTAGATACTAATGCAATAAAGAATTTGCTAATGTAAAAAAAAAACCTGTATTAACTTGAATGCCTGAATCAGAAAAAAATTGTTATTATTACCGAGATTTTGTATGAGACCTTCCTTTCTTCCTTTATTTATGAAGTGACAAATTTCATTTCTCTGTGCCTTTTACAAATCAATTGTTGTTATTCCTACACAAAATTGGTTGGATAATAGAACTTTACTGTGAACTATGAGAACTAGCTAAGACTATGTGCACTGCTTATTTATTAGTCTTGCTTGCCCCATAAGTTCATGCAAAACCCTTGCAGTCATTCATTCATAAAATGTAATTCGAGTAACCACCTTAAAACGTTAAAAAGGAACATCTTTAAATTCACATGTTCAGTCGTGGCTTAAATTTTACTCAAATTCTAAATTAATACCAACATAAAATTACTTCCGATGATCTTCGTTACTATCAAATGTGTGTTAATTGACAGTATACTTAGTCTATTATATCTCACTCAGATATAGAGTTTTATTACATTGATTGCAATGATTTATATTAATTTCCCAGTTAAAACCGATAATTTCACATGTGAAATAAACGTGGTTATTTCACTCTCTGACGTCATACAACAATAAGCGTTGTCAAGACGTCGATAACGTCGTATCAAAACAAATTGTGAATGCGTAGGGAAAAAAATATAAATCCTTACATTTTCTATATTAATTTCATAAAAAACAAGCCATTTGCCAATGTAATTAAAAGAATAACTAATTAAAGAATTCAAATATCGAAAAATATTCAACTCGTGACCGAACAACACTGATAATTAACTCATGCGCTACGCGCATTCGTGAATTAATGTGTTGTTCGGTCACTCGTTGAATATTTTTCTCTATTTGAATTCTTCGATTAGTTATTCTATAAGTATTTTTAAAGTTATGCCCGCTGAGGATGTTAAGTCCTCTGCTGTAGATTTTTAAAAGTCAAACGCATGAGATGTAAAATCAAGGACTGGAGACTTAAAGGCCAGCACAGGCGATGTAAAATGCACTTGAAATCTACATAGCTAGACTTTACATCTCCATTGCTTGCCTTAAAAAACCACAACTCTTTATGTGTATGAAACTAACAGGGTTCAGTACTTTAGCTATATAGTAAGCACATTGATAAATCAAACTATCAACCGCAAGGCATAGTATAAGAAACTATTACAAAATTTCAAGAAACTTGTTTCATGAAATGTCAATCTATTTTCTTAAATTTTTAACGATAGTTTTTTGAAATGTCAACATTTCTTGTCAAATCATATCAAATTCGGGTCAAACCGAAGTCAATACTAAGTTCGGGTCGGCTTCTTTTAACAACGACATTACACAAACAATGTTCTTTTGTAAATGAACAAAGGAGATCATATAAGACAGGTAAACAAACAAACCTTAACGTAAGAATACTCAACATTCAACACTATACCTCTAATTGGAACACTTATGTTTAATCATACCATTAAAATGCAAGGTTGTAAAAACAACATCAAATTGTTTTCTGTTGTCTTTAAACACACTGCAATATCGATAGATATGTGTTACTTCACAGAATCACTGCTCCTTACCGATACATTCGAAGAGTTTTGTCCGTTCGTAAGATGTTGAGAAATCTCAAATATACGAGCTAGAAGTGTTAAAAGTAACGTTTTGAAGAACATTTAACGATTTACGTTGCGCCAATATTTTACTCCCTTGTGACTGTATCAGGTACCTTTAAATGGTCTTAAAATATTTTTTTTTATTAGATTGCATATTCGGAACTATTTGTCTCTATACAATATTATTCGTTATAATTAATATTCCAGAGGAATCATATACACCAGAAACGACAAGAAACCCCAATAATGACAACGGAGTACCTCTAGGAACCAGGTAACTAGTTAATACTTAATAGGTTGTTTGTAGTCAGTGAGAAATGTAACATGTAAAACAATATCATTGGGAAAAAACTCAACTGGCTGAACATTCAAATACACTTGCAAAAAAATATTCAACAAAGTTTAAAAAAAAACCCAAAAGAAATTACAAAAAAAAAAAACAAAAAAAAAAAAAACAAACCCCACACATTGACTGAACATATTCAAACAAACATACAAATAAATTTAACAGGCACAGTAACAACAAAAAAAGAATAAACCGTAAAATTTGGTGAGAAACTTTATACAGCCATACTTTGAAACCCACTTACATTAGAATTTATGACACAAAGCACCGAATTAAGAGCACTCTCAGAAACCCAAGGCTAGTACAAAGCTAATTACAGCTCAAACCTCAAACGTAAGCACACATTTATACACCTACAGCGGATTTAGTTTGAATTTGTAGTTTAATAAGATAAGTCGATGACATGTAGGATCATGAGTATTCATAATAGTAACGCAATGCATATAAGAAAAGTTTTTAATACCACTGACACTCTCAACGGAGTTATTGCATTGATTGTAAATGAAAGGTTCGCCTTAATTCTTTCTAAATGTACGGGCTTTATTCTCAAATCCTCGTAAAAATAAGACGAGTTATACCATTTTTGTAAGAATTTTAGGAAACAGCCAAATTTCCAAACCACATATGTTTGCTTAAAGAAAATTACATTAAGAAGTCTGAAAATTGTCTTTATAATATAAAAAAAAAGAAGATTTGGTGTGATTGAGACAACTCTCCACAAGAGACCAAAATAACACAGAAATTACCAACTATAGGTCATATTTTGTTTTAACGTTCTGCCGTTTTTCCTCTTTGTTATCTGTTGTTATCATTTTTTTTAAATTGTATGCACATAATTTACTGATTTCTTTTGCGCATGGTGTGTTAAATACCTCATTTTTTTTAGGTTGTCATGTTCTGGTTTAAAAAACTTACCACTGTTCACATACATCATATCAATTCTCCTTTATCATGTGTATGTCTGCTTTTATTATTTATTGTAAACTGGTACTGTTCCCTAGTTATATTATTTGCTGATGATGGAATTTTTAACGACCTGAATTGGCTATACAGCCTTCCCACGGTCAATAATAGTTATTAGTTCTTTACATATATCATGTATGTTTTAAACATAACCCCTTATAATTTACATACCAAAAACACAATAAGGATTTTTTCATGAATGAGTAAGTTTTTATATAAGCTTCTTCACATGAAGTTAACTTTTTTACAGTTGGTTCTACATTTCACGAATGCAATGTCTCAATTAAAGTCATATAAAACCTCAAATTAGAAAATAATGATGCATATGTTTTTTTTATAAATTAATTGATAGTTTTCATTGTAAAACTTATGTACATATACTTTTTTCTGAAGATAATTCTTTGATTTGTCCACATTAAGAAGAAGTTTAATTTTTATAATTGCTTGCTTCCATTATATTATATTTTCCGTATGCAAGTAACCTTTGCATGAAATATACATGCATTGGTTCAAGAATTCGATAAACATTATTTTTCACCAGTCACTCGTTTCGTATGGCTTTAAACTGCTGTCTAGGTCTAAGATCTTTAAATAACAGAATAATCGTCTGATGTATAATTATAAATATTTTGACATTTAATGCATATGACTGCTTGTAAATTCGCATGACAGATGATACATGCATATCAAGAGACGTTACCCTTGCATCCTGTCTCGCCCAATTTTGAACACATTCAATTCCTTTGGTTTCTGTGTGTTATCTCAGTTTCATATATATGTCTTTCATATATATTAGTATGATTTGAATATCGGTAAAATACTATAACCTTAATTTACTGCCTTTTTAGTGTAGTCGTTGCAATAATGGTAATATTAGTAATAGTGGTGCCCATATTGATTTGTTGCTATCGCAGATGTTGCAGAAAAAGCAGGACAATACTCCCAGAGCCAGGTAAGTTTTGATTGTTCACAAGTTGAATGTTGGAATTTGTATTTCCCAAAAATGTTAAAACATTTTGAGCAAAAATTTTCAATCATTAGTCAATATTTCAAAAAGTTTGAGTCAGGGGATTTTGTTTATAAACATTGTTCTATATAATTTATTTACAGCACATAGCACCCGTTCTGGCATTTTACGAGCAAAACCTTTTGTTTTTATTTTGTTTGTTATCGCAATTTGTCTCTACTTAATTGATTTGTAACATCAGATAACTACTGCTGCATGAATAAACACGTCAAATCCATCCGCGGTCCATCCGTCATAATACTGATGAAATTATATTTTATGATTCGATTGCTACTTGTTCAGGTTCTGCTATTTAAAACTTTATAATGAAGTATTCGGATTTGAATTAGATCTATTACATGTTCTGTAAATAGTAACATTACTACATGTATGGTTATTTAAAAAAAAAAACATTCTGTAACCTAGAAGTAAACTGTCAGTCATTTCCAAGTTTAATGTTGATAATTCTAAGATTAAAGTTGGCAGTTCTGTGCTTGAAATTAATTTTTCCAAGATTTAAGTAGAAAGTCCAAGGTTAAAGTTGGAAATTTCACGATTTAGGTCAATAATCTAAAATATTAAAGCCGACAATTTGATTAACAAAACCATAGAAAAGATGGCGCTAAAACGCTGCCGTAGAAAACAATATTTATTTTCAACTTATTAAATCAAGGTTATATCTGTTTTATTTTTAGATCAAATAGGACAGTATGAAGAAAAAACAAGTCTGATAAATGAACTCGGTAATATAAATAGATATAAATTTCACCTATCAAATACAAAACGAAAAGCCAATGTATAAATTCATTACAAGTAATTGAAGAAATATTATTAGCTTAATAAATTTGGTGGTTACACATATGAAGGTGGTAAACATTAACCAGTTTACTTGCCTGAATGCAAGCGTGCATTTATGATCAAAACAATATAAAATAACGAGATGTAGAATGATTGCTAATTATACATTTTTTTTCAAATGTACAAATTACGAGATATGAGCCCAATCGTTATGACATATTTAGTTATAAAAATAACTGATATGCTTTAACAAAAGACGACCAAATCACAACACACATTACATGTTCGCAAAACACAACATACAAAACTAAGGACTGAGCAACCAGAACTCCACCAAAGCCGGTGATGATCTTTACGTTAATTTCATTACCTCTGTGTTATGTCTATTCTTTCGTTAATTACATCACACTGTTGACAAGCGGATGATGGTAACTGAAGGTACCACGATCCCAACATTTTCTTTGTTTTTACATAAATGTGGCTAACATTACTCAGCCGTCGTTTGGTTATTATCATTTGCAATAAGTCTGTAAAATATTAACCTTCAACTGTTGTGTTTTATATTACACGAACTTTCTTTTCAATCGTACAGTGTTTAAGATCACTATACATGAAATGAAACACAATAACCCAACTAAACTGCAACCACTATATTGGAGTATAGACCAATACTAACGCAAGAGACAAAAACGTGTCAGGAGGAACAAATTAAAAAGGTTTATTAACTTGAATGAAACTTTCTTTAATGCAACAACTTCACAATACCAACTAAAAAACTATATATGTTTCTGCATTGTCCGTTATGTCTTTAATAGTGTGATTTGTTCCGGTTAAATCCTGTTCTCATGCAGAACAATCAAAGACAATTAAGTCGCCTTTAACCTGAACTAGATGCCTCTGGATTTCAAGCTTTTAAGCCCAGGAATTCGGGTTCAAACCCCCTCCTCCCCTCCTCAATATAGTAGGTTTTGGAAACAGAAACAGGAAACACACATATAATTGTGTTCAGCTTTAAAGTGAAACCAGAGAGGAATCTCCACATCCTTTAAATCGACATCATATTAATTAAAATTATTAGGTATATATGTCAGTTAAATTCGCAAATTCCTGAAACAAAATGTTAGCACCCAATCATTCCATATTTTTCATTTTCAAAAATCATTGCGGGAAGGTATTTTTTTCCCTAATTGATATCTCAAAATCATATCCCCACATATCCTCATTTATCAAAGCATATAGTGAATAGAAGGAATCTTTCACATATTACATAAGTATAACAGTAATTATAGATGTTCTGTAATGAATATATTAAAAGCAATTATCAATTTTCAGTACTTTAATGGTGCAAATAAATAATTTTGAAATGAGTGTAGACCAGTGTACAATATAAAAAAAAACTTGCCACAATCAAGTTTCTTTCACTTTCGTTGGTGACTTCCATAGTATTGTCTTTTCGATAGAATACAAAATATCAATGGTGAATTTATATCATGAAATTGGTTATATATAAAGATCCAAAGCGATACTAAATGGTGGATCCAAAAAGGGGGGTGCCGGGAATTGACACCCCCTTTTTTTTTGAAAAAAATGTCTTTTTCATGTGTCACTTCTCAGAGTGTTAGAAGATTGGCGTGAATCTCTTGATAAAAACCAGTACATTACAGCGATATTAATGGATCTTTCTAAGGCTTTCGACTGCCTGCCTCACAATATCATGCTTGATAAATAATCAGCATATGGTGTATCCCCCCCCCCCATGCAGTTGCTCTTTTAAAGTCCTATTTATTAATCGTTAACAGCAAGTTAAAGTCAACAATGTTCTGAGTGGTTGGGATGACATCCATAAAGGCGTACCACAGGGTTCTATACTAGGGCCATTGTTGTTTAACATGTTTATAAATGATATTTTTCTTTTTGTTAAAAATGGCAGTTTAGATAACTATGCAGATGACAATACTTTGTCTTTCAGTACTCCCGATTTTGATGTATTAATTTCAACTTTGGACTCTAAGTCAAAATACTTATTGAGTGGTTCCGGGTTAATAAAATGCAAGCTAATCCTGACAGGTTTCAAGTTTCGGCTGTTGAAAAAAAGACCTTTGAAAAAACCCATCTATACATATTCAAAATTCGAACCTTACATGTGAAAAAAAACAGTAAAATTATTAGGCATTGAAATTGACTATCAGTTAAATTTTGATGTTCATATCAGCTCAATCTGTAGAAGGGCATCACAGCAATTAAATGTTTTACAACGTTTGGGCTCAGTTTGGATAGACTTAGTAAACTTACTATTTTTCATACTTTTATTATTACCGTTACGGTAAAAAATCTTTCAAATTTGCTGCTGCTACTTTATTGAACAGCCTTCCAAACCATTTGGAAAAACGGTTTGGAATGTCGCTGTTCTGCTTGCAGATAATTTCATGAGCTGTTTATTATTTATGTTTCTTTTGGTTGCTCTGGTCTAGCATGTTTTACTTCATTCTAAATTTGTTGCTTATTTTATTGCATGCTATGTATGTGAGATTCAACTTTGTATTACAGGATGTTTTATATGTCAAATTAGACTGATTTTATGTTATGTATATGTTTTTATATTCGGTCGAAAGCTCCTTAGAGTTGTATATTTTAACTTATGACGAATCAAAATAAAGTTTTCTTGGAATGTATTATCTTATTTGACGAATTGACAAAAGAGTTCAATAAAGTACTAACACCCCCCTTTTTCTGAGAAACCCCGACTAGCACACCCCCACTTTTTTTCCGCCCCGGATACCGATACGTAGTAATCAACTGTGTATCATAATATAGGACGAAATACGTAAATTAATATAAGGTGAGGGGGTCCATATATCACGGCTAAATTGTACTTAGTTTTTCGTTTTATACAACCTTTTGGCAAATTACCATCATCCCAGAAATCAGTTACCACGATCTTTCAAAAATAACAGGAACAGTTACCATCATCAACGTTCTTTTTTCACTTTTTATTTTCTAAGTAACGGACAACTGTTTCAGGTTAATATTTTACAGACTCATTGCAAATGTTAATAACCAAACGACGGCTGAGTAATATTAGCCACATTTATGTAAATACAAAGAAATTAAGAGGGAAAGATCTTACGGGGATTTCCCTCCGCCATATTGGGATCGTGGTAACCATCATCCGCTTGTCAACAGTGATCAGTTGATATTTTCTTACTGTCTCAAATATGATTGTTGTTTGAATGTGTTGAACGTTTTGTTTTGATACATTTTTTTCTGTGTAAACCTTGTGATAATATACAATTACAGCCTTTGTATGAGGTCGATACAAGGATATATTGACCTAAAAAAATACATTGACTGAGGACGAGGTCCGAGGTAAATATACTTCTTTGGGTCGATCGATTTTGGGTCGATCGATATATCCTGTATTTACCTCATACAAAGGGTACAATTGTTATACTATTCATTTCCTACCATACTTGTATCATAATCGTCAGTGCATTTTATTTTATTTTTTCGATCATTTAATTTTGTTGGAATTTTATAGATATCATATTGTCTCTTCGACAAGAACAACACATAAGTTGTTATTTCAATAACTTTTTTATGTTTTTTTGTACATCGTATGTTTTTGAACATTTTTATTCAAATAGTCGATCATATATATATATATATATATATATATATATATACATTATCATGAAATTCATAAGCTGACGTCACAAAGTATATCGGTCATTAGACATTCTAAAAATAACCGTGCAATATCACTTTTTATCCGCCTTTTTTAAACGACCTATTAAAAATTTAATTTAACATGTTTAACATGTCACTATTCCTGAACGAATAAAATTAGTCAGAAGTTACAAATTAATAATATAATATTATAATGACATTATGCTATGTTAAAACATATGTTTTTTTTTCTGTGAAAATATATAATATATCAAGATATAGCTTATATGCGTTTTACCAAACAACTGATACTTTCTGTTGACAATCAAGATGCCATGTGCAACTACTGGTACGTTAGAGCTTGAAATTATTCTCCATTCTTATTCTCCGTAAAGAAATGCGGTTGGACTTTGTGTTAAACATTATACCTTCTTTTGATTTCCTTTGAATGTATATAATTATCATTGATGCGTTTTGTTTTAATCTGTGTTAAAAAGGCGTTAACCATAACCTAACAGTTGTTTGCACATACCGTAATATGTGTTTGCCATGCACTTTATAGGTGTTTGCACTCAACGTAAAAGATGTCTGCGCATTATGTCATAAGTGTTTGCACATAATGTCATAGGTATTTGCAAATAACGTGTTAGATGTTTGCACATAACAGAAAGTATCAGTTGTTTGGCAAACGCACTTTAGCTATACCATGATATATTATACATTTATTTCCCGTGCCGGAGGGAGATATGAAGATTTGTTCACCCAAGAATATTCATATTTCACGAGGGCTCTGCCCGGGGGAAATATGATCTTTCGAGGGTGAATAAATCTTCATATCTCCCGAGGCCAAGGGAAATGAATGTTTTATTCCACTGCCTATGCTTTGTTTATTATCAATACATTAAATATTATTTTGCATACATTTTTTTTCTTATCCGCTTGTTTTTGTAAGTCAAACTAAACACGACATACCCATTGATAAACAGTAAGGATCAAAATTTAAGTATAAATCTTTTTGTTTTATCGTCTGAAATAAATTTGAACATGATAATGATTTTTGCTATAGCTGTTTTAAGAAGAATAAGAAGTTCAAAACGTTATGTACATTAACCGCGCGTAACGTCGCACGAAGTAATCCCGATATTTCAGAGGGGAATATGATCCTCAGAATGGAATATGAAGATTTGTCCAATGACACGTGGGATAGTCTCAACCAATCAAATATTGATTAAACTATCAATATGTTTAAACAGTGGAATAATATATTTTACACAGAAGATACACATGTTTAAAAACAACATTAAGACATCAAAATATAATATCACGAGGTTTTCATTGAACAAGATGTATCAAAAGAAACTTTTAGAACATTTAACATAACAATCACATTTGAAATAGGACGCTATTATCAACTGACCTACCTAAAGGAAGAAAATACACAACATAGAACAATGTGAAAGAACGTAAAGGTGGTTGATCAAATTTTTAGAGGTCTTCATAGAATATACCGGGGTTACAACATAATAAATTATATATTACACATAAAAAGAATGGCAATGAAATAACATACAATTATTTTACAAAACTAATTAATTTTACATAAAACATTGATGCAGTAACAGGAAATAAAGACACTTACACATAAAATAAAGAAGAAATGACAGGACGGAAATAATTATCAAAGGTACCAGGCTTATAATTTAATACGCCAGACGCGCGTTTCGTCTACATAAGACTCATCATTACGTAAAGACAGGGCGACACACACATTAAATGATCACACTTCGACCAAAGTTAAAGTTCATGTACTGTAATACTTATATCCTTCATTTGTTTGACGGCATACCTGTTATCATGTTTTGGTCTTTTTACATGGACCTCCTTCTTTCTATTTCTCAATCCCTATCATACAAATTGACATGGTATCCTGCAGTTATTCGGAACTAAAAACGTCTCAAAATGAGATGATGACAATTTTATTTTATACATTCATTATTCACACGTATCAAATATGAAAGAAAATGTAGATCTTATTTAAATTAAATGATCACTCTTGTATAATGTAATGTTACACACGTATGAAGTCGAAATTATTATTTAGTAATTCAAAATTGACTCTGGTAAAGATTTTATAAAATAATAACAGGTTTCAAACGTTTCTTACATATTAATAAAATAAATATCAAATGTAATCTATTGATTTACGAATACAAGCAATTTAAAAGATATGGCCCATCATATGTATTATACACAGTATAATAACTGCGTTACTATTGTACCACGTTTTTCTTGTACTGATTGATCGTTGTAGTTACTATCGTCTCTGAATATATAGTGCATATTATGATTATGGGCTACATTTGTAACAAAGAACACTTTCGTCGTAGAAGTAAGAAAAATAATATATATTCATTTTTATGTATACAATTTTGATATGTAAATAATTACTAAAATTGTTTAGTCCATGTTTCGGTAATGTGGCTGTATATCTATCCATCATAAAAGAATTGTATGCGACTGTCATACGAGTGAAAAGTATGATTAGCTTTACAACGAGGGTTAATCAGCCATTTTCTACGTAAGAAAATGCCTGTACCAAGTCAGGAATACTACAGTTGTTATAAATTTGTTTGATGTATTTGAGCTTTTGATTTTGCCATTTGTTTAAGGACTTTCCGTTTAGAATTTTTTTTAATTTTATTTAACTAATTCGTTATGTCCGTGTGTGTAGTGATGTGATAGATTTTAAAGAACGTTATGAATGCGCCCCTGGTTAATTATTAAATCAGGGATTTCGTTACTTAATACTTTTAATAAATTATTTCATAGATACAAAGATTTGATTAGTCAATTCACTGTTCCTGTAGAAAACGGTATTTCACATCCAACATTTTACGGTAATATTGTACTTAATGCGCGCAAATCACTATGTGATCCGTGTAAACTCATCGAACCATCAAACACACTTATTAGAACAGATTAACTTATTCAGGTTGTTATAAGATCTTTGATATTGTTAACATTGTAACACATATCGATTTTGTATTTGTATAACGGTATTTGTACAACCAGCATTCGTGTAAATGTATTTAGTTATGATGTTTTATTTTATCGGATATTGTGTTATGTCTTGTCGTTTGTCGTTTTAACTCTATTTTTTTATTTTCTATTCATATGTAAAAGTAAAGATAATTAATCACCCAGTTCATTTATAAGATTTTTGTTAAAAGCAACCATATCGCAAATAGAAGGGTACTATGCTAATTTGCATAGCAGCCATCTTGCGCTATCATGATGACAGCCATTACAATAGGAATATATATATGCCCCTTATATAAAAATGTCAATACTTATGTCAAACCAATGTTTGTCCGCATATAGTTGAATTGTACTGGTTTTTTTTGCCTCCGTTCGTGAACAAATGAACATTGCCTACTTTGAAATCATTTTTTAAATTTATAACTGCTACATAAAATAACGAAAAATCTTAAAAAGCAAGATTCAAAACAGAAATGAAGATACGAAAAAAAGTTGTTCATAATTTGTCCGCATATAAGGAAACACCTTGTAGGTTGCATTTTAAAGTTAAATAACTGTTTACTTACCTGCTTTCTAAAGTTGTTGCACTTCAGTATTTCTGTTGTTTCGCTGTTTACCTCTAATAGTTGATGTATTTCCCTCGGTTTTAGGTTGTAATACGGATTTGTTTTCTCTCAATAGTGTTATGACTCGAGAACAGCGGTTTACTTTTTTCGCCATTATTTGTCATCATCAAATAAAAAACATAACTAAATTTTTATTCTTTACGAATAAATTTATGGAACGTATAAATACATATTCATGTTTATTTTCTATTAAGAGATTGCTTTGTCTATATATAACATCATACATATTTATTATAAGGTTAGATTCTAAAAATCCTACTTACTGTCGATAGTTTTATTTTGGCATTGCAAAAGACATGTCTTCTTTGACTGTCCATGGCGTTATAACACTAAATCCCTGAGATGTGTTTGGACAAAAGTGAAATCACAAAAATACTTTACTCCGAGGAAAATTCAAAACAGAAAGTTAGTAATCAAATGACAAAATCAAAAGCTCAAACACATCAAACGAATGGATAACAGAAAGCAAATTCACAAAAGTACCGACACCGAGGAAAATTCAAAACGGATGCATGTTTTTTATTATCAATTGTGTTTGGCTTTTAACTATATTTCGTTAACTGCGAGTCCTCTATAGTTTAAACATATTTTATTGTTCAAAATGACAAATGGATTAGACACAAGTTTTACAACTTAGTAACGTCTTCTCCAAAACAACAAAAAATATACACATTATTAATGAACACATCAAATATTTCATACTAACAAATAATTTAAGAATAAAGACATGAAAACAAAAGGAAACTTGTTGAAGCGAATCAATGGATTTTAATCGAGTGCATCTTTTTACAGTATAAATAAAACACAAACACACCGAATTGTAAGTGGAATTACCTATGCGCAAATCCTTTTTTGTGTAGACATAAATTTAGTAAGTGTCTGTGTGTTTCTCATAATAATGCGGGGGATCTTAATATATTATGCAAGTTTAAGAAAAGGAAAGTACACAATGGTAAGTAGATTTGAAACTTAATTTTATATTCTTTCGTTAAAATCCATTGAATCGTTATTGATAACATAGCATAACAGTAGTTATTCATCAAGATCATTCGATTATTGCCATTACATGTGTATAGAAATATCTTTAATCACATGTGTTGTAAACAGAATTAAGGTTGTCAATGCAGAGAAAAACGTTTGGTATTTTTTATATACTTTTGAACAGATAAACAAATATTATCATTTTCTTCAGTACTTAAAGCATCATCACCAAATAATAATAAATCGATAGTAATATTGACATTAAAGACATTAATTTCGTTTAACATCAGATTTCTCTGAGTTGAAAAATTAATACAATATAGTAGATAGTGTTCAACATTTTCATTCATAAAACCACATGAACAATTTGCATTTTGTATCAAATTTGCTTTGAACAAGTCAGCATGCAGTGCGCTACATCTGTTACGCAGCCTTGTGTGTAAAACAGAATACAAACGATCTCCTAAAGAACCATATCTCAGAGATTTATTATTTCTATAGTATAGTTTATGCAAACTTAATTTAAAAAAAGGAAAATGTAGGAATATGTCTTATACTTAAGTCTAAAGAATTCCACAATGCAATAGCTGACGGAAAATAAGACTTTTGATAAGCTGATAAACGATTTACGGGAATAGTAATATTTTGACTGTTACGCAAATTATAATTACTAATATCTGATACAAAATCAGGAACAAAATCGTGTAAATAATCTGGCGCTTGGTTATTAATAATCTTATAAAACATAGATAATTTTCTAACCTCCCGTCTGACGCTTAATTTTTCCCATCCCGTCTCTAAAAAGATACTGTTCCGGCTAGCGTAACTTGTTAATCCCGTAACTATTCGAGCAGCCACGATTTGGATATTTTCCAACCGATCAGAATTTACTTGTCCACAGTTACCCCATACTTCTGATGAATACTCCAAAGTTGGCCTAATAAAAGTCATATAAGTTTTTTCCAAATATTCCCTCTTAAGTCTAAATTTTAGTTTTCGTAAAACATTAAGCTGCTTCGAAGTTTTTTTTATCAGCTTATCAACATGCTTACTCCATTTACAGTCACTACTAAATATGATACCAAGATGTTTATGCGTATGAACTGGCTCTAATATAACGCCATCAAAATCAAAAGAAAAATAACTTTTTATATTTTTCATACTGAATATCATAATACACTTAACTAGCCATCTTTTTGACCACGCACTTAAATTAACAAGATCTGTGATGATTAACATTCTTAAAATGGGTTTATTAGGAGCAGTATGACCTATTGAAGTGTCATCTGCAAAAAGCCTCCCAAATCCAGAAAAACCATCAGCTATATCATTAATATATATCAAAAACAATAACGGTCCTAATACCGAGCCCTAAGGCACACCGGCGTTTAATTTTCCAAATTTTGAAAGTGAATCTCTTAAGACAACTTTCTGAGATCGGCTACATAGGTAGCTTTTTAACCAACACAGCAAATCTCCTTTTATACCATATTTTTCAAGTTTGTATAGTAAAGCCTTAATCCAAACAGTATCAAAAGCTTTACTTATATCAGCAAATGTAATGCTAGTTACTAGCTTATTATTTAGCGCCAGTAAAATTTTGTTGTAAAGTTCAATTAATTGATGCAAGGAAAATTCAAAACGGATGCATGATTTTTAATTATCAATTGTTTTTGGCTTTTAACTATATTTCGTTAACTCCGAGTCCTCTCAAATCGTACTTTCGTGTTGATCTACCTTTTATAACTATTTACACCAATAGGGCGATACCGCATGTCGATACCGCTGCTGGTGGACGTTTCGTCCTGTGGGTATCACCACCCTTGTAGTCAGCTCTTCGGAGTAGACATGAATATAAATATTTGGTCCTTTTCATAAATTTACTGTTTGCAAAAGTATGAATTATTCGAAATACTAAGGATTTTCTTATCCAAGGAATGAATTAACATAGCAGTATTTGGCACAAATTTTTGGAATTTGGGTCTCAATGCTCTTTAATTTTGTACTTGTTTGGCTTTCTAACTATTTTGATCTGAGCGTCACTGATGAGTCTTATATAGACGAAACGTGCGTCTGGCGTATCAAATTATAACTATTGACCTGTTGACATAATCATTAATCCATTTAGATTATTCAATATTTGCTTGTTGTTATGTTAAATGTTGTCTCACTTTTTTTATGTACCACCTTTTAAGTGTTAAGAACTACGATTAATTTTCACCTCTGATCTCGTACTATGAACAACAAATTACTCATAACGACAAAAATATTATAAGTAAAATTACGTATATGCATTATTTTTTACACCATTTTGGCCCTGATGGCAGACGTCTTTTTGACATTGATTTACATATTGTTTTTATATTGTGTCATAAACCAAAATGTTTTCGTTAAATGCATGTTTACTGATTTATTTGATATTACTTTTTGATAGAGCTTAGCCATTTCAATTGATATCTAATAGTGAGTATTTCTATGTTGTGATGTTCTACTACTGGTTAACGTTGGCGCTTGTTGTAACATTAAAACCCACTGCATTTGTTTGCATCTGTCCTTAGTCAGGAATCTGTTGTCCAGCGGTTGTCGTGTGTTGATGAAGTTCATAAGTGTTTTTCGTTTCTGGATTTGTATATAGATAAAACTGTTGGTTTTCCTGTCTAAATTGTTTTACACTGGTCCTTTATATCTTGCTCTTCGATGTGAGCCAAGACTCCGTGCGTGCTGAAGGCCGTTCTCAGTTTTAGTTTGTAACCCAGATTTGTTTTTTTCTCAATCGATTCATGAATTTCGAACAGGGATATACTACTGATGCCTTTATTTGAACTATAATGGTTTACCTTTTACAAATTGTGACTTTGATAAAGAGTTGTCTAATGGACACTCATACCATATCTTCTTATATCTTTTATATCTGTTCATAGAAAGCGATTACGACAAGTACCATGGGAAGACTTTACCGAAAGACGTCGTCAAAATATTCTGTCTATGCAGTAACAGCAATTCTGATAAAGCTTATGCACGTGAACTTAAAAGAAAACTTATGTATTATGGCTTCAAGTCGGAAAATATCAAATCAAACGTTGATTTTTTACCAGGGAAACTATTTTATGAAATTCCGCAGGAAACCTTAAAAGATGTGTTAAAGTTGATCATCATTATTTCGAATGAATACGAATTGGATGGTCACTTTTCAGAGGTCGTTGACATAATTGTAAATACATTTAGTAAAGAAAACAAATTTGCTGATATAATTCCTTTTCTTAGATCAGAGAGAGTAGAAATACCAAGATGCCTTTCCAATAGAACTTCTTTTTCCCTTGTAACAGATTCCTACTCAAAATTGGTCGATGGTTTATTACAGTGTCCAGTTATACAAAGAATCGGAAGTTTCGAAGTGTCTTTAATAGACAACAGTGAGAAATTTTCTCCCCGACCACAACACATCACCGAAATCGATATCAAACCGGATAAGTTAATATGTTTTGAACATGATAAACAATTGGTAATTGGAATATTGGATGACTGGGGTGTGCATATAGATGACCAACGATTAACAATTCGTATGAATGAAATACAGAAATATGGTCAAAACAGGATGATTTGTTTAGAAGGTATGTTTGCTAGTCGTTTAAGATATGTCAAACGTATCGATTTTTTGCGGTTGTATGGTGTTGAACATTTCGACATAAAGCAATTGAAACTTCATTCGCAAATGGAAAAACAGGTCACTGGTGTTTTTTTTCAAACTTATAAACAAGCTTAATGAGGCAAAATGTTGGTGGTATCACTACAGACGTAACGCATTGAGACCAATCGGCTCCAGTGAGGACACTTTCAGATTAATGAAACAGGTTTTCCAGGATGGTAAACCTGTAATAATTTTTCAGAAATTCAAAACGTATGAATCTCGTCTTGCCACATTTAGTGAATATCCAGTTGGAAGTCAATCATTCAAGGAAAATATGGCACACGCTGGGTTTTTCTATTTTAATGTTGCCGATTACGTACAGTGCTTTAGTTGCGGAGGATGTCTCTATAAATGGAGTAAAACACACGAGCCAGAAGTAAGACACAAAGCTTATTTTAAAAATTGTCATTTTATAAATCAGCTTTGTCCTGAAAATGTTTCTGAATCAGACATTAAGGGGTTGTGTAACGACGAAATGGATACATTTGAAGGTAGAACTGATTCCTTTAAACAATTCCATCAACAATTTCCGGCACAAAAAAACATAACGCAAGATGATATAAGGCGATTAGCAGATGATGGTTTTTATTATTGTGGAATAGCCGAAGATATAGCTTGTTATGCTTGTGACATCGGCTATACAACAATGCAGTATAGTACAAAATTATACAAGGCACACAAGAAACATTCTCCGTATTGTCCACACGTGAAGGAAAAGCTTATCCAAACCTCAGAAAATACTGAATCAGAACAAGTCCTAGAAGAAAAGGATTTCGAACCATATTTAGAACTGGAATACCATGTACACCTTCATTCTTTCGTTGAATCTAACTAACTGTAACCACCATTTCCAAATCCTAAAAAATAACAACATTTTAAATTAGCTCTTTACATGTAAGTATCAAAAAGAATCAGATGTGTTATGCGCTATTACAACAGATATTATAGAGAAGTGATACTACCGGTTTAAACAAACAAAATCAAGACAAAGTTCTTAAGGTACATTGCATTTAAAGAACAAAATCTGATAAAGCGGCAGATATGTAGTTATTTTGTAATTTTTGATAACCAGTTCGTTGAGATTTGTTATGAATATGCTTATCATGAGACATACCTTGGAATATTTGATCGGTTATAAACAATTATTCATCACGTCTGAAGTAACATGTTGATAACATGATCATGTTAATCTTGCATAGCCAGTTGTGTTACAATGTTCAGTGTTATCCGAAACGTGCGTCTGTCGCAAATATATAAAATTTCAATCCTGGGGCCGTGTCATCGAAGATGTCTTAGGACTAAGATATGTCCTAGGATCATTTTAGGAGAATGTTTTGCTCTTAGCCGTGTTATCGAAAATAAAGTATCTTAAGATATGTTCTAGTTTTGGTCCCAACTTTAGGACTACTAATAAGCTGTATTATGATGGTCTTAAGACCATTTTATCTTTTATGATAATTTTATGATGTCCGAGCATATAATAAACATGGCTGCTACCGTGACTATCCACTAGTAATGCAACCATTTAAATTTCGGGGAGGGGTAGGGGGTATGGGGTAGGGGCGAGTAATGAAAATTTAAAACAATGGTTCTTTTTTGAATTAAAAATAAATGTTTTCGACTTGTCATGGTAATATCAATTGTTTTGTGAATTGATACCCCCCTTCCCCCACGTGATCCAAGTTTTTTTTTACTGTGGTCCTCTTTTCAGCTCCACGAATCTGTTTTATTAAAATGTGTTAAATGAATTATTTATGTCCTGAGTTTTTATACCAAAATTACACGAGATTCCCGTTTGAACTCAAAAAATCTAAACAGCTTGGCACTTTGCGTTCGTCTCATCCAATTATCTATATCTAAACATATATTTTACCGTAAATGAATGTGTACACAATTTAACGGTATAAATTGTATTTATTTTTTAATTTCCTCCTTTTTTTCTTCCTTTTACTCGATCAAAAATATTTTTAAAACTTACATTTATATCATCATAATTATAAGATTTAAGTTTATGCATAATATGAGTGCAAACCTCTTGTAGCTTACAGAAAGCCTACTATTTTTGTATATTCTTGTTAAAATGGTTGCTTATATCAGTATACGGCAACTAGAAAATTGCACTATGGACTACGACAGGACATCTTTGTTACAATAATCTTAGGATACCTTCGATGTATAATCTGAGACAAATCTTAAGACAGTTCTAAGACTGTCCTAAATTTGTCCTAAGACATATCTTAAGACAAATCTTAGGATACTTTCGATGACACGGCCCCTGGTATCTATGATGAGCTTATTTATTATTTCAGCTTTACAATCAATACATGATGGTATTACTTGATTTATTGCACATGACTGGGCGGAGTATAAGTCGTTTTCTCATTATAGACCAGTCCATTTATATACAGGTGTTTTGGGATGAACTCATCAATGAAGTGTCAAGTTATGGTCATTGATCCGGTTAAAATATGTAAACATTATATATGTATTTGCAAAATAAATAATGTGACACAGTCGTTGATTTTCTTGTAAAGATAAGTTTAAAAACATGTAAAAATTTTCTCATTTTGAAATTTGTGAATATGAAAGTAAAACTATAACGACAGCAGTTACATAGTCTGCATATGTTGTTAATCTATAATGTTTAGGTGACGCTAATAGGTGATTAGAAATCAGTAATAATTATAAGGGCAATCATCCTTATCAAACACATCTTCAAATAGACTGTTCTTATGAAAGTTAAAACGTAAGCTCCGCCCGATCAGTTGAAAATACATGATAATATTAATGTAATGGTACTGATTTTGTTTATCATCGTAGCAGCGTGTTATAAAGTTCTTATATTTGTCTCTGTAAATTATTAATTTTAACAATGTGGTCCATTGTTTTATACTATCCTTTGTCGTGGATCGGTACTTTTTCATCCAGCTATTGGGTTATTGTGCTACATCATAGTATTTTGTTTGTGTTCTTATGTGTATTCCTGTAGTTAATTGTTGCGTATGTGCTTGGTCTAAATGCCATATTTTTCTGTTTATCGACATATTGATTGTTTTATAGTGATGAAGATAAAGAGAGCCCTATGTTCACTGCCGAACCACTTTTGACATTTTGGCCTTTCATATCTGTTTGTTTTGTTCACACATTATTGTAAATATAATAGAATTTTAAACGACTTTCATACAAGTAAGAGGTCTATCGAGCTTCAAAACCAGGTCTAATCCACTATTTTCTACATAGGGAAATGTATGTAAGTAGTCAAGAATACTACAGTTGTTTTCCATTTGTTTGATGTGCTTTAGGTTTTGATTTTGACATTTATTAAGTGACTTAACCTCCTGTTTAAAATTTCCTGTATTCTCGATATGTTTGTTGTTTTACTTCTGCCTGGCTTATGTCTATTGTTCAAACTTGCTTGATTGGTTAAACAACTCCATGAAGAATATTTATTTTTTAATCATATGTTTACATTTATTATGAGTAATATTATGATAACTATAAATTGTATCCTTGCAATGTCATTCAGACAGGATTCAACTGTACTCGACATAATTTCATGACTCAGTCATCAAGGTTAGATCCATGTATGAGATACTACAAGTCATAGGTCAAGTATATGTGTATACAATTATTGTAATAGGTATATGTAAGTCCGGCAAGTCTCATCTGATATTGACATTATGCTGATTGTTCATTGGTAAATATAAGTTTTTGTGTTTTGTTCTGTTGTCCAAATACTATAAATAACAGGTCTACTGTTTTGATGTATGGAATGATTGTAAGGTGTAAATATCTGACTGGCAAGTATCATCTGGCCTTATTTTCATGGTGAATTAGTCATCTTTAAATTTAGTTTTAGGTCTATTTTTCAAGTACTATAAACAGAAAGTCAAATATATTTGGTGCATGGAATCTAAATGTGGAATAATTTCGAGGTGTACATGACAGGACTTGACATTTATATTATTGTCGTTGATCCTTCTAAATGTTAAGTGTTTGTGATAATTTTAGTTGAACATGTTAAACGTTATCTATAAGGCTAAAATAATGAAATCAATGGTCAGCAAAGCAGTCGAGAAATTTTAAATTTTGCACTATATAACAGTTTTATACCCAGGTTTCAATTGTGTAAAAACATTAGAGGGAAACAAGAAACAATGTGGGACTTGCATAAAAAAAAACTTTAAACTTCACTGGACATTTTCACATATACTTTATACAAATTCGAGTGAATAGAATTGGGACTTTTTAAATTTCGTTCGCAAAAAGTGCCTTTGTGGATTTATTTTCATTAAGAAACCCGAGACCTAAATATTTGAAACAAAACCACAAAAAAGCGGTGTTGAACTAACTAATTGTTTTACATGTCCAATAGATGGATTAATTGTGCGCAGTCTTATCAATCTTATCACATAATTAAATGGCAATCACTAGTTTTACTATTTATCATTTTTTTTTATGTCATTGCCAAGTGAAAGAAAGCCACCTTTGAAAAATCATTAATTAGACTTCAAATCCAACAAAAAGGTTTAATACGTTGTATTCCTCACTTCTTCAAATTGTTACCTTCCGAATTATATTTAACACGGGGTTTTATTTTGTCATTTGATAAATGACTTTTTTTTTTTTTTTCTTAAAATGTCCTTTACCAAGTCAGGAAAATGGCCATTGTTATATTATAGTTCGTTTCTGTATGTGTTACATTTTAATGTTGTGTTTCTGTTGTGTCGTAGTTCTTCCATTATATTTGATGTGTTTCCCTCAGTTTTAATTTGTAACCCGGATTTGTTTTGTTTTTCTTTCTCAATCGATTTATTTATTTCGAACAGCGGTATACTACTGTTGACTTTATTTATCTGAATTTTCTTCGAAATTGGCATTTTTGTTATTTTACTTTTTTGTGCTTACATGAGTCCCAGTACGGGTGACACACGTGGAACGCTTTCTTATCTCCGGTGCAACTGAGATTACCCCCAGTTTATTGTTTAATTCGTTTTAGTCAGTATTTAGTTTTATATGTTCTGTAATGTATATTGTTATTTGATTTCTTGCATTTCACAAGTCTTGTTAATTTGATCTGTTGACACAATTTGTAATTCATGTTTGTTTTTCAATGTTTACCTATTTTGTTTTATATCTTGTCTCACTATTTTTGATATGTACAACCTTCGATAAGTATTTAGTGTCCCGCTAAATTTTAATTCTGTTGTCGTATTATTAACCACAAATTTATTTAATTTGTAAAAAAATAGTTCCGTACTCAATTTACTCCTTACAACTTTTATTATATTTACCAGTGTACATTATTTTATTAAACGCCGTTTTGTCAAATGATATTGTTTTACATATTCCCCCTTTTTATTATTTTTTAAACCCTTTGCATTTGTTTGCACATGTCCTAAGTATCGTTGCTCGTTTTTAACAAAGATTTGACCGTTGGTTTACCTGTTTGAATGGTTTTCACTACCCATTTGTTCGGTGATATCATATAGGATCCGTGTTTGAGGCCGTACATTGACCTTTAATGGTTTACTTTTACTCATTGTGACGTTGATGGAAATTTGTCTCATTGGCTCTGATACCATGAATTGTTTTATCTACATACACTTTCTCATTAATGAAAGTCTTCTGTTTTATACAAATCTTCAGAAATGTATTGCTACTGAATTTATTGTTTTCCCATATCATAATTTGCCGACATCCTTTCTGTATGCGATGACCTTTATCATAACAATTTTCGTTAGAAATTAGGCAGCAGCGAAAATGCGAAACATATATATATATATATATATATATATATATATATATATATATATATATATATATATATATATATATATATATATATTATCTTTAAACAAACGGTCAACAGAAAATTAAAAAGGAATCCAATGTCCATAAGCTTTCATTTCCAACCCACAATTACTCAAATATTTTACATATTTTAAAAGTTAAGGTATGCACAGGAACCAGTTGATTGAAATATGCACTACCTTATTATATTTTTGTTTGATTTGATCTCCAAGCTAATTGTCTTGTATCTATATGGAGTATATATCTTACGGTTAATGTTATATTCCAGGTGGAATGTGTTTCCTATCATTGTAAGCCTTCTCTCTAATTAAAAAGATAAATATACTTGGTATAATTATTGGATGTGTGATGAGATGATTGAAGCTCCTAATTTTCTCCTTGCAGAAACGAGAAATACTAACGTTTTGACATAATAGTTAGGCAAAAACGTTTTGTGGACAAGTTGTTGGTATTTCTATCGGCACCAATAAGCCCTACTTGTTCTTGTACTGTTGTGACTTAATTGATTTTATTGATAAATTCGACAACACTTACAGTTATCAAGATGATACTATATCATTTAATACTCAAGAATTTTCTAGACATACTTAGTGAAATTCACCCCAAATGAACTGACCCTGAATTATCAAAGTATAAACGATATTATTATGTCCTTTTTTTACACTGTAAACTCTTCACTAAAATGTACATCATCCAAATGATGTTGGATTTATACTGATTGATATGTTAGTCCTAAATGCACGATTCCTTTATCATTTAAACATCACGAGTTGGTTGGCCGTTATGGAATATCCGTTTCACAGATGGTATCGGATATGTTCCTTATGTCGTAACTACAATCCCGTTCCCTTTTCACGAATGTGACCTACCGAATTAGACTATTTACCCCTTATTTGTGACATTTTTACCTATTGTTTTTGTTTGTTTTGTTCACACATCGTTGTCAATATAATGGAATTTGCTGCGACTGTCATACAAGTGAGAGGTTTAGTTAGCTTTACAACCAGGTTCAATCCACCATTTTCTACATAAGAAAATGCCTTTACCAAGTGAGGAATATGACAGTTGTTATCCATTCGTTCGATGTGTTTGAGCTTTTTATTTTGCCATTTGATTAGGGACTTTCCTTATTGAATTTTCCTCGGAGTTCAGTATTTTTGTGATTTTACTTTTTGTTATTGGTATTGATATAAGTACTTGTCTCAAATCTATAATTATTGTTTTTGTTTGTTGTTGAGCGGATGTACAAATACCCTGCCACGTCGTGTTTGAGATTTCATTGAAGTGGTTCTGTTTTGTATTGATCTGATGACTTAATCCCTTTTCAATTGATTTTTGTAGTTAATTTTATGTTGTACTGTTACACCACTGTCTCAGATTGTGAGGAAGGTTTGGGGCTAACAAACTAGTTTAATCATAGGAGAGTATCATAAATGCAGTGGATGCCGTTTGCTGTTGTTTGTCTGTCGTGAATTTTTTTGTTCAGAAATTATGCTGTTAGTTTTCGCTTTTAAACTGTTTTACATTTGTCATTTTGAGGCCTTTTATACATGTTATAGCTGACTATGCAGTATAGGTTTTGTTCATGATCAAAGGCCGTACGGTGACTTATAGTTGTAAACTGCTGTATAATTTGGTATCTGGTGGGGATTTGTCTCATTGGAAATCATATCTTATATTTAAATCATAAGCCAAAAACAAACTAAAAATACCATGGCAAAAACGAAAAACGACTAACATACACACAACTGCAAACAAATCACGTCAGAGAAACATTTTGTCGGAGCATCACGAACTTCAACAAAAATCCAGGCGATTAACACCCGTTTCTTGAGGGTTTTTTTTTGATTAAATTTGTTCTAATTATTTTTATAAAATAATTCAACCTATGAACCCGTAGCTACTGTATAAGCAGATTATATATATTTTACTACAAAAAGAACAATTAATCATCTTCAACAAATACAACAAATTAGAAATGGATATAACAATGTTTGACATTTCATACAAGGATTTAACAATCCGATAGAAAAGACATTCATACTCGACCGTTGGCCTTGGATTCATATATCATTGTATAAACCTCATCTAAATTCTGTTTTGTGTATAATGGCATTTTGTATTCTGCAACATCGGTCTCTGGAATTCTAAGTCATTTATAGTGCCGGAAAACATGTAAACAGGATATTGCACAAAGACCAATATTTTGTACTTTGCAGTTAAAAACAAGAATTCAAGAATTCTAAAATCATACTGTCAAAATCTACATCAAGGAACATACCTTAAATAAACAAAATATTAACAGCAAAAACAGTTTTTTTCCTAGCGTTTGATATTTGGCAACTCAAATATGTTAGACAAATGGGACGATTTTTTGGTCCCTATAGGTAATCTCCTCTTTTTTTTGACGTGATTTCTTTGTCAATCAATTGATCCAAAGATACAAGAATACCTTTCTTTGTCAAATGAATATTAAAAAATATTGTACAGAAAACTGTTCTTCGTAACATAAAGGCTGCATTTTTTCTTTGTCGAGAAACAGTTATGCATTTATCTTTAAATCGATAAAGGAATATTTTAAGCGTATATACAGAGAAATTTGATTTGTAAACAGCTAATATAAATAGTTATCAAATGTACCAGGCTTATAATTTAATATGCAAGGCTTCAAATGATTTAAAAATTGATTTCAATCAACAGCAACAACAACCACTTAACTACAGACTCCTGACTTGAGACAGGCACATATAGAATATGGCGGAAGTAAACATTCATGTAAGCACATACAATATGCCGTCAGTTTTCACGTTTTACATATGTCATTTCGTGGCCTTTTATAGCTGACTATGCAGTATTGGCTTTGTTCACTGTCAAAAGCCTCAAGATGTCCTTTAGTCATTTGGTCTCTTGTTGAGAGTTGTCTCATTGGCAATCATAGAAAAAACCATATCTTTTTTTATCTGTACCTATAAACATAATACATTTAGAAGAAAGTCAAACCTATCAGATTTTCAATTTTCAACTATGTTGCTTTAGGAAATAAATCAGATGTCACTATACAGTTCAAGTATTTTTCATCGCCTTTGTTGTTATTACAAGTGACAGCATGTTTGCGGATTTTAACATCGCTTATTTTCTAGTTTCGGATCAAGATTTCCTGTGATAGAAGTACAACAAGAAATGTGCTTCGGCCGCACCAATTTAATAATGTGTTATTGAACTATATCCTTTTTTTGGAAATCTTTAGAAGTGCGTCGATCTAGTCGGGTGACATACAATGCGTGGTTCGGCTGTGCTGTTTTTATGTACCTAGGTTGTTACACGTTTTCGTTTTTATTCTGTAGTTAGTCATCACTTCGGTGTTGACATGTATATCAATTATATGGTCATTTTTATAAATTTACTGTTTGCAAAAGTATAGATTTTTCTAAATACTAAGGATTTTCTTATCCCAGACAGATACATAAGCAGTATTTGGCACAACTTTTTGGAATTTCAGGTCATCAATGCTCTTCATTTTTGGTTGGCTTTCTTTACTATTTTGATGACTGATGAGTCTTATGTAGACGAAACACGCGTTTGGCGTATTAAATTATAAGCCCGGTACATTAATAACTGTTAGCATGTCGTAATATTCTATTGTATTGTGTATTGGGTATATCTCTGTCCTGTATGTTTTTCATTTATTTGTATTGTAGTCCTGTTATGTAATGTTGTCATTTTAGTGTTATATTTAACATTGCCATAAAAGCGGGAGGCTTGGCTAGCCACAAACAAAGGTTCAACCCACCATTTTGTCTTGAAATGTCCTGTACCAAGTCAGGCTAATGGCAATTGTTATCTTAAAGTTCGTTTCTGTGTGTGTTGCATTGTCGTTTGGTTTTTTGTTGCACTTTAGTGTTTCTGTTGTTTCGTTGTTTTCCTCTTATATTTGATGTGTTTCCACTCAGTTTTAGTTTGTATCCCGATTTGTTTTTTTTCTCAAACGATTTTTGACTTTCGAACAGCGGTATACTACTGTTGACTTTATTTATTGATATTGCAATAAATTTGCTTCTTTTAGCACCATTGGCTTTTTTGTGATGGTAGCCAGACTGCCCAGAGGAAACCTCCGACTATCGGTAGAAAAACAGTCAAGAAAGATTGGAGGCGAATGAAGCTGACACATGCAACATTCGACCCCACAACATCAGTGGTAAAAGGCTAGTGACACAATGGTTGAACTATGTAGACTACTAGCTCGATCGAACAGTTGACAATATACATGAATCTATTCAATTTCTTCATCGCTCTTTTAGTTCAATAGTTCCTTATGTTTCGTCATATTTGACTTTGCAATTTTTGGATTGAGCTTCCTATCTGTCAAGTTTGATAATATAATTTTCTGAATCCCCGTTTATAGATAAGGAAATGGCTTTGCCACTAAAGCACAAGTTTACCGCATGCAAAGTTGACCGTAGATAAACTTGACTTTTCTCTGTATGTCCCTGTCTGTCAAATAGATTCTAACGGTTCTACATATTTATAAATCGTTAATTGTTTTTCAAATGTTTGGATTTGAGCATTCCTGATGAAATCAATCTAACAATTACATCAAAGTCAACATAACGTCAGGATCAAACTTGTTATTGGTGATTCAAATTATTGCAAGTCAATCAGTTGAAATGTACTTTTTCGGTCTCTTGTGGAGAGTTGTCTCATTGACAATCATACCACATCTTTTTTTTTATATTTATCTTAGTGCTGAACAAAATAATATTTACGTAGGAATTTTAATATGAGTATCATAAATACCCTTGTAAAGCATCATTATAATCTTTAATAGATAGCATTGTTTTCTCTTATTGGGTTTCTAAGGTTCATTGAAACAAACACGTTTCAAACACCATATTTTATTTAGTTTATAATAATTGCCATGGCATGATTATTATAGGATTAAGTACATTTTTTCTAGAGGTTATTGATGTGTAAATCGGGATGATTAACTCACAAACTGAATAAAAGTCCGAAAGACGTTTATGTCAAGTTTGTGAGTAAGAGACCCGCCATCTTTACTTTCTAAAAACCATAAATGTCCGTTAAATGCAACAGAATCTAAAATGAGATAGCACCTACCTCATAAACTTCATTTTAATTAGATATTATCCGAATTTGTAGCGTACAAGTAACGGAAGAGTCTTCAGTCTGAAAGTTTTCAATCGTATGACGTCTTGTTTTGCCATGACGTAAATTCGCCAATTCATTCGTGAAATTTCCCGGAATTGTATACGAATTTAAATTTAATACATTTTCAAAGCTTTAATGCATTATTTCTTTTCTGTTATAGATGCATTAAAATAGAAACAAGTGTTATGTTTTTGTTTTTCAATATCAATTTGCTGAAAATTCCGGGATCCATTTATGTATGTGTATTGCACTGAAGTTTATGAAAGTAGTTTCTGAAACATGTTTTATCGACCAATCCCGTTCAAGAATTTATAGATATGCAAATCATATAAGAAATTATACACAAATACAAACTCATTTTTATTTCATATAATTACAAAATAACATTTAAGTCATTAAGCAATATCTATTAAAAAAATATTTACATGCGTTAAGGATGTACTTAGGTGACATTTAAACATTCTAGATTTAAAATTTATACTATAAGTCAGAAAAACATTTTTTGAGGAAAACAATAAGCTGAATTGTATATAGGGAATGGAGCTCCTTGTCGAGATGTTCAATTAAAAACAAATGGTGGAAAAAGGACAAAATGATTGTTAATCAAAGTCAGCAATTGTTATCGTACAGTCATATATATCTAAGCCAAGTTAAATGTGCCATAAGGACACAGGAAGTGACCGATTTAATTCAAAATGAAAAAAAGAGCTTTACTTCTACAAATGGCCTTTCCTCTGAAATTTAATTCAGAAAGATAACATTGGAATATTAAAACTCATAAGTAAAAAAAAACTGACTATGCAATGGCAAAAAAAAAAAAAAAACGGTCAAAAGACAAAGAACAGTACGCAAAACATTGATTAGCAAAACTAAAGATTGAGCAACACGCATCCAACCAAAAACGGAAGCGGGGCATTTCAAATAATAATGAGATATTATAATGCCATTTTTACATTTTATAATTGATTTTTTCTTCTTTTTTTTATGTGTTCTCCAGACTGAAGGTATGATGAAAAACGCAAAGAACTATTACCAAAATTATAAAGTTGTTAAATCAAATAGTATATCTTTTTGGATAGACGTTTCTTCATATTAAATTTGTCGAAAACTTTGTGTATTAACCTATTTTTTCTTTGAACAAACATATACAATTTTCAATGAATTTGAGAATACATTTTTTGTGCTATTGAATGACTAAATAATGATACACACAATACGTCCCTGTACGAAATAATTAAAATTTGAAACTCACAATCATTGATATGAAAATTATTGCTGAAGATATTTTCAAAACATTAATTGTTATCTTCTGCATTTTTTATTTTCAATTTGATGACTATTCGACGTATCCAATGCAACAAGGAGAGCAGCAGTGGTGTGTCACCATTAAGGTCAACTTTGTAGATGTCACCATATCTTTCAACAAGCAACGTCACGTTTTCAAAATAACCTGTTTTGGGTGAAATGAACATATCATTCTCTTTGTGTAATTGGTACCGCTATCGGAACCTGATAAACTGTCAATATATATATATATATATATATATATATTGACAGTTTATCAGGTTCCGATATATATATATATAGAGTCTATAAGAATCTACCAACCAGTAAACTTAATAGGTACTGTATTGGATCATCAAAATTGACAATACTACACAAACAGGGAAAATTATATGAGTCTAAAAGATTGTGTAACAATACCGATAAATAGATGGAAAACAAAACACTAAAAAGTGTTGAATATCATCGCACAAATATGGAAAAACTGAACAGATGATATAAATTATACATTGTATAATTTATATCGTCGGTTCAGTTTTTCCATCTTTGTGCGATGATATTCAACACTTTTTTATATATATATAACCAGTCTATTAGGGTACAACATCACCAAAAAATGACAATAAACGAACAAATGTAACTATAAATATTTCGGATAACAGATATCCTTCATCAATATGAGCACGATGTAAAATGAATCAGATAAATCTATTCTGATTATAAACTATAGCAATCTTGAATTCTATACAATAAAAAAAGTGAAACAGTTTCACCCGAACATCAAATGTGGAGACGCTAATAAATTTTTAAAATTTTCAAAAAACGACTCATAGACATGCCTAAAATGAAAATAGTAATTAGAGATATTAACTGGCACAACTCTAAAATTCTAAAATGACGTCAGTTAAGATGTTACAACAACTGCGTGTAAATACATTCCCCAAAAAAACAGCACTGATCGATATAAGCTGGTAAAATATGACAAACAGAGGCTGCGTATTTATCATTCCAAATAAATAGCAGTTTTATAATGAAAAGAAAAAATAATAGTAAATTTGGGCTGAGGTTAAAAAATTGGACGTGGATGCGTACTTGTACTTCCCTACCAAATGAAAAGAACCCTGGTATTTAAACTAGTAAAATTCAAAAAATTCCAAAAGAATCCTTAAAACTGTAAGAGTCAAGTAAGGAAGCCGGAGTAACTGGAAACAAATGATGTCAGGAAAATGAGTGATGGTAGGGAAAATGAGTGACTCATTCTATGTTTTTTTCATTTATGCCCTCTGGGGAAACTGTCCTTAGCTTTCTTATCCAAAACCTTTCCCGAGCAAGTCTTTCGGCCCTTGACCAACCCTCGTTGTGGTCTATGATTGTGATTGTAAGGTTTTTGAGATCAGCTTGGGTGTGCCCAGATGATCTCAAATGACGACTTACGGGGAGGTCGGGCTTGCAGGTGTAGTCACTTCGATGACTATTCATGCGTTTGTTGAATTGTTGTTCTGTCTCGCCAATATACTGCATGCCACATCGACACTGAAGAAGGTATACAACATTCTGTGTTTTGCAAGTTACATTACAAAATATAGTGTACACAGACCCAGTGGAGTGGCAAGTAAATGTTTGAGTATTCAGTATTTGTTGGCAAGTCAGACATCGTCTGTTACCACACGACTTGCACCATCCTGCAGTTGAACAGCTTTTATTAGAGGAGACGTCAGCTCTCACAAATAAGTCTTTCAGACTTGCTGGTCTCCGAAAAGCTAAGACAGGAGGATTGGGAAAGATCTTGAATAATTTTGGGTGATTGGCAATAGTTTGCCAATTCGCACGGATCAAACGTAAAGGCGGGATTGTATGTTAAAACAAACGGAACTATTTTGTTGCGCCTCTTCTGTTTGTACTGTAATAGGTCATTGCGGCTGTTGTTATTAGCACGCGCAAATCCCTTATCTATGTCCAATTTCTTATAACCTCGTTTGGTCAAAAAACCGCGAATTTCCTGTAACCTTTTTGTGACAGCCTCCTCAGAGGAGCAAATCCGCTTTACTCTGAGAGCTTGATAACAACAGCCGCAATGACCTATTACAGTACAAACAGAAGAGGCGCAACAAAATAGTTCCGTTTGTTTTAACATACAATCCCGCCTTTACTAACCTTTCACTTTTGATCCGTGCCAATTGGCAAACTATTGCCAATCACCCAAATGTATCCAAGATCTTTCCCAATCCTCCTGTCTTAGCTTTTCGGAGACCAGCAAGTCTGAAAGACTTATTTGTGAGAGCTGACGTCTCCTCTAATAAAAGCTGTTCAACTGCAGGATGGTGCAAGTCGTGTGGTAACAGACGATGTCTGACTTGCCAACAAATACTGAATACTCAAACATTTACTTGCCACTCCACTGGGTCTGTGTACACTATATTTTGTAATGTAACTTGCAAAACACAGAATGTTGTTTACCTTCTTCAGTGTCGATGTGGCATGCAGTATATTGGCGAGACAGAACAGCCATTCAACAAACGCATGAATGCTCATCGAAGTGACTACACCTGCAAGCCCGACCTCCCCGTAAGTCGTCATTTGAGATCACCTGGGCACGCCCAAGCTGATCTCAAAAACCTTACAATCACAATCATAGACCACAACGAGGGTTGGTCAAGGGCCGAAAGACTTGCTCGGGAAAGGTTTTGGATAAGAAAGCTAAGGCGGTTTCCCCAGAGGGCATAAATGAAAAAACATAGAATGAGTCACTCATTTTCCCTATCATCACTCATTTTCCTGACATCATTTGTTTCCAGTTACTCCGGCTTCCTTACTTGACTCTTACAGTTTTAAGGATTCTTTTGGAATTTTTTGAATTTTACTAGTTTAAATACCAGGGTTCTTTTCATTTGGTAGGGAATTACAAGTACGCATCCACTTCCAATTTTTTAACCTTAGCCGAAATTTACTATTATTTTTTCTTTTCATTATAAAACTGCTATTTATTTGGAATGATAAATACGCAGCCTCTGTTTGTCATATTTTACCAGCTTATATCGATCAGTGCTGTTTTTTTGGGGAATGTATTTACACGCAGCTGTTGTAACATCTTAACTGACGTCATTTTAGAATTTTAGAGTTGTGCCAGTTCATATCTCTAATTACTATTTTCATTTTAGACATGTCTTTGAGTCGTTTTTTGGAAATTTAAAAAAATTATTAGCGTCTCCACATATGATGTTCGGGTGAAACTGTTTCACTTTTTTTATTGTATAGAATTCAAGATTGCTATAGTTTATAATCAGAATAGATTTATCTGATTCATTTTACATCGTGCTCATACTGATGAAGGATATCTGTTATCCGAAATATTTATAGTTACATTTGTTCGTTTATTGTCATTTTTTGGTGATGTTGTACCCTTTTAGACTGGTTATATATTATATTTTGTAGTGTCCTGTATCATATTTATATGATCCATCGCCCCGTAAGATTTATCGTTGGCTATTATTCAGTCATTTTATATATATATATATATATATATATATATATATAAATAAACAAGTCTAAATTGAAAACAATGTTCAAACCTATGATTGCGTTGGATTAAAACTGCTATTTTTATACGTGTGCATGTAAAACAAATTTCGTTGTAGAGGGGTCTAAAAACAGCACAAACAACATTTTCCAAAAAGACCAAAAGAGTGAAAAAGTATATTTTAACAAAACGCATTTGACTAACAGGTCGAACAACTGATGTTCTTAAACCCTGTTGACTGCCATTAACGATTGCAAAATAAATTGATCACAAAGATGTAACAAAATGGATCTTTATATTAATCTAATACCAAACAGAAAACAATAAACTTGCGGCAAAGATGGTAAAATACAAGCATGAGGTGCTTAAATTTTTTTCCACCATATCCGGATTTCAACAATTAATTTCTCTTCAGTGATGTTAGGAAACGAAAAAGTATTTGGAAGGCCATATAATTACCTCAATTTAGGATACACTCTTGAATTTTAAAGAGTCGAAATAGGATGAACAGATTATATAAACCGGAGGGAAAATATAATACAACCCTAAACGAAATAAATATAAACAAGTCTAGATTGAAAACAACTTTCAAACCTATGATTGCGTTGGATAAAAACCGCAATATTTATACGTGTGCATTTAAAACAAATTTCGTTGTAGAGGGGTCTAAATACAGCACAAACAACATTTTCCAAAAAGACCAAAAGAGTGAAAAACTATATTTTAACAAAACGCATTTGACTAACAGGTCGAACAACTGATGTTCTTAATTCCTGCTGACTGCCATTAACGACTGCAAAATAAATTGATAACAAAGATGTAACAAAATGGATCTTTATATTAAATTAATACCAAACAGAAAAAAATAAACTTGCGGCAAAGATGATAAAATACAAACATGAGGGGCTTAAATTTTTTTTACACCATAAATGTCTCTAGTTGTGAAGTTTTATTTCATTTTTGCGGTTGCGTTCCCTTGGATCAGCCAAAATTATAAAGTTGTGGATACAAATGATATTTTTTGGGGTGGGCGCTTTTTCACATTAAGGTATCGAAAAGTAACCGTATAACAATTTTTAAGCCTGTAACTGTTTTAACAAATATATATAAAGTTGTGATGGTATCCTTGTATCAGATGTTCTGCTACATTATAGTCAACTGTAATACAAACTGTATTCAACAGTTTCACTGTTCATGTACGGTTTATATAAAGTAGCCAATTTGTTTAGAAAAAAATATCAGCTGTTTTTAAACTTCTATCTCTGAAAAGTATGCCAAAAACGGATTTAGTAAAATCAACCTTTGGATAGAAAAAAAAAACCATCCTTTCCTGCACAGAAATTAGAAAAATCAATGCATATATAATTTTATTACGCGTATATCAGCGTCGGTAAAATGATATAATAATGAAAATGTTAATTAAAAACTAACGGTAACTATAATAGCTAAATCTTTGTTCTTGTTATTTAGTAATTTCTATGCATATGGCATTTGTTTGTGTTCTTGGAATCGGAACCACTTCCAGTTGATCATTGAATTTCAGGACACCATCTGCACAATATCTTAGTATACAAAACATTTATAATATTTAGTTTAAAAGTTAAAAAAAACATACTCTTATGGCACATGCAATAAATCAAAAATACAACATTTATACATTAATATTGGTTCTGATTAATTTTTGAAATATTGGCTTCTGTTTATTATACAGCAAAAGTTATAAAGAAACAAAACAAAAAGCTGATTCACAATGTATGACTGCATTGTGTACGCATTAAAACTTTTATGAATTGTTATAAATAAATGTGACATAAGAAATGTTCTGGTCTCTTAAGTACAAATGTTAATTTGTGATTTAATGTTTGATCATACACGTCTAAAAAGTATAAAGCAAGAGGACTTCGTATTATTTTTCATTTTACTCGAAATTTGAAAATTTTCCAAACAATGATATTCATTAAGATACGGATACAGGTTTATGCAGAACTCGATGAATGAGTACCTCTATCAGACATGACTTAATTAACTTTTCTGTTATAAATGGCTAAATGAATAGTTTTGTAAGAACTGGCTTAATTAAATCCTTTTTTAAAACTGAATGAATGATTAAGTCTGTTAGAGCTGGATGAACAGGAACCTCTGTCAGAACTTGATGGATTGGTTCTTTTGTTTAAACTAGCTAAATTAGTTATTCTGTCAGAGATGGATGAACGCTTACCTCTATCAGAAATCGCGGGAATAGTTCCTCTGTTAGAACTGGATGAATGGATACCTGTGCCAGAACTGGATGAATAGGTTTTGATATCAGAATTGGTTTACAGGATACTTGAGGAATGGGCTGAGTCTGAGCTTCCATAATATTTTTCTGAATGCGACCTTCTATCAAATCTGTCAACATTTGAAATGCTATCATCATTGTTCTGATTTTTTATATGACCGACAGTAGAAGACAAAACCCTACGTCTCGTAAAACGTTTCCTACGAACTGTTTTCCTCGATCTGTAACATGTTCACCTATTAGTCGGTTTTCCTGTTCGTCGTCTAATCTTTCCACTTTAAAACCTGCTACTGTCCCAAGTACAGCATCTGAGCCTATATAAGTAAAACCTAGTTTAATAATTTTTTCCAGTGATTTAAATGACATACCACCCAATTTGGAGCAAACTGTCCGGCTGTATTAGAAGAAGAGACTTTAGCAGACATACCAGTAAAACTGACAGACACTGCTTTAGCGGTTGTAGCCGTTGTACCATCTATAATAGCACCTTTCACTGAATGCCTAACAGCTTCTTTTAAAGTAACATCAACACCATCAACGAATTTTTTTTTCAGCGTCGGCAAGAGAGAATACCGCCCCTCCACCAGAAGCTATAACTGCATTCCTGCCAATGGCTGTAATTCCATTAGTTATTTCGGCACCAGTTGCACCTGTTATTGCTCCAGCAACAAATCCAATGCCTAAACTCTTTGCCCAGTCCTTGCAGTCACATCCTTTTTCTTTACTCTTTCGATTGATATTCCTCATAAGACTTTGAGCACTTCCTCCAAGACATGCTGCCCCTAATGGTCCCGAAGTAACTACTCAACAAATACCAATAACAAGTGACATTAAAAACAAAAACATCCGTTTTCTATAATTCCATATCTGTTCCTTAGTCTCACATTTGGGCCAGAAAATTGATCTCCACCTTGCTTTTGAAAGCCACCCTTCAGTGTATTCAGCCTTGTTGTGATATGCAGCTCTTCTTTCATGATCTTTTAATATTTCGTATGCAGTTATGACCTCGTGTGCCATTTCATCATCACCTAATTCTGCTGCGATGTCGGTATGCCAACGCCGGGTTTCTTTGTGATAAGCTTTTTTAATTTCTTGATCTTGCTTATTTTTTTTATCTAATTTTCGAATTTCTTTGAAATCTAGCTTACGTATTTCGTAGAGGTTTCTGCCTTCATCTAAAAATGTTTCTTTTGAAACGTTAAGTTTTCTTATGCATGTGGTTTTTTCCAATGCACTATCTTCTAAATCACTTTCAATTACAACACGTACAATACTATTTGAGCTATATTAAGATGAAGATGTTTGTTCAGCCGGTGATAATTTGTAGTTAAATTTAATCAAAATCCATAGATTTTTTTAATAATTTGTCAAAATGTAGTTTTTATCATGCTTTTTCATAAAAATATAATACAAGTATTGGTCACCCGACTTTTTTCACGCTAAAGGTTGTGCAAAGTTGTCAGACTTATATAGATTATGCATGGAAAATCCAATTTAGTGTAATAAAAAGCAAACTAGCTCGTAATCAATGCATCACTGGTAGATTATTAAATCAAGGATTTCGTTACCATAAATTACGTAAAACTTTTGCTAAGTTCTTTCATAGATACAAAGATTTGATTAGTAAATTTGGCTGTACTTGTAGAAAACTGATTAAAAACGGTATTTCACATCCTAAATTTTACGGTAATATTGTACTTAAAGCGCGGAAATCACTATGTACTATCCGTGTAAACTCATCGAACCTTTAAACAGGCTCATTAGTAAAGGTTATCTTACCAATGTTGTAATTAGATCTTTGAATATAGTTTACATTGGCACTAATATCGATTTTGTCATCAGCAAATTAAAACATAACTAAATTTGTATTTTTTTCAAGTGGGATGTATAAAGACACACCCACGTTCGTTTAGATCTATAAAGAGGTTAAACTCCTAACTATCCTACTGTCTGTCGATACATTTATTTTTGGCATTGCACTAGTCATGTCTTCTTTGACTGTCCATGACGTTAAAATACTAAATCCCTGGGATGTGTTTTAGTTGATTTTAGTCTCTGATGCATGATTTTTTTTATTATTAATTGTTTTGGCTTTTAACTAGCTGTCAGTAACTGCGAGTACTCTCAAATCGTACTTTCTTGTTTATTTGACCTGTTGATACTAATTGTATTGCTTTTTTGTTATTTAATGTTATTCAGGGTTATATCTGGTCTATATACCAGCTTTGATATTTGTTTGGTATAACTATAAATTTTTACTTCGTACTATGAACATCAAAATTATTTATTTTCTAAATGTATTTCCTTTCTCTATTGGTACTGTACACGTATACCTAACAACAAAATTATTTTCATTTACCTGTGTTTAAAGTTATTGCAAATGGATGGTATTTTTGTTCGAGCATATTGTTTTTCTTTTATTGTTTAACATTTCTTACCTATATAACATGTTACTTTTATTATTCTTCCCTTAGTTTATTTATTTTGTATTCTAAATTATTTATTTTGTAAAAATATTTCCTTTCTCTATTGGTACTGTACACGTATACATAACAACAAAATTATTTTCATTTACCTGTGTTTAAAGTTATTGCAAATGGATGGTATTTTTGTTCGAGCATATTGTTTTTCTTTAATTGTTTAACATTTCTTACCGATATAATATGTTACTTTTATTATTCTTCCCTTAGTTTATTTATTTTGTATTTACATTGTGTCATAGGTCAAATTTATTTGTTCAGTATGTGTTCAAGGGTGTTAATATGTCCTTTGATTGAGTTAAGCTATTTCAGTTGATATTTTATAGTGTGTCTTTCTATGTTGTGATGTTCCACTATTGTTTCAGAAAAAAGGTAAAGGTTTGGTACCATTAAAACGTTTAAACCCGCTGCATTTGTTTGCATTGGATGGAGAGTTGTCTCATTGGCACTCATACCACATCTTCTTATATCTACTTAGTACATGCTTTCAGATAAGAAAAAGAAAAAAATGGGGTCACTGGACTTGTTTTCTTGCTATATATTAAAATAGGTAATTCCAAAACACTTTCTATTATCTATTAAAAACTTTAAATTTATATGAGCTGTATTCCCTTCTATCTTAGTAATCTGCCCTTATGTGGCAAAGTTGAAAAACAATGTTTTTTAGAAAATACAGCCGTAAGTATGATAAAACACATAATTTTCAATTTTTACACGAAATGTCTAACACATACATTGCAAACTAGTCTCAAAATGTGCACATTTCATTAAAGATCTAGACCATTTGTTATCTGCTACTCATATATCCAAGATGTAGGAAGACACCATAGCCATATTAAGCAGCAGCAACTGAAGAAATGTAAGATAACAACAAGTATGCAAACAAAACATATCATTCGCATGCCACAAGATGATGGAATTACGTGACGCTAAAGAAGCAACTGATAAATGTTTCCTGGTTACGACGTTACGTTCACACAATGATATCAACAAATCATTTAACGTTGACAACAGTAATAACTAAACTATATTACTATTGCTTTGTTAGCCTAGTATATAAAAGGATATGATCTAGTAGATTCAAGAAATAAGTCAGGACAGTGGAGTACACATATACAATGTACTTGTAGACTTTCAACTGGTTTGTGACAAGACATATATGTTATCAACAACGAAGACGTTCATGGCCTGTTCTGTTTTTAGATTTAATTTTCTGTATTTAATTTAAAGTGTGATAAATCCAAAAACACACTAGTACGTCAATGCAGTAAGGGAGACGACGATTTCCTTTTGATTCATACAGAATTATAATATGTTTTAATAAAATATATCTATCTAAGTCCTTCTAACTAAATCGAAATAAAAGTCATGGCCGTTTTATTAACCTTGTTACGCCAGAAAATCGCCTTTTAATTGTAGCCAACAAAAGACACAAATCAATAATAAAATTTAACAAGATTTATTATACACTAGTTTACAAGATGTATTACACAAAGAGAAATGTCAACTTAACTGTCAAAATATGAGTCCAATCTTTTATCTTTTCTTTATCCGGAAATCTTCACGGGAATCCACAGAATATTACGTCCAATAGGTCACAATTTAATATGATGTTGTTAGTAAATACAAGTGTCAATCCAACTGTTGAGAATGTTGATGTCTATCGATGTCTTAGTCTATCTATGTCTATATCTTTAGGGTCGGCATACTTATATATATATATACTCAAACGGAAACTTCTAGACAACGCTAGAAAGTTAAATTACGCATCTTTTGTTATGATCATTCTGGAAACGTTATGTAAGTGAAATAGAAAGTTCTAATTATTCCATGAGTATCAATGATTGTTCCAGTGATTTCTAAACTGCATAGTTGTAACACAATGTGTTTTATTTTGTACACAATGTAAAAACATATAATAGGCCACACAATCATATAAGGCCAACTAGATAAATATAATAGTTACAATATCATAACACCTCCCCCCTTAAAAAAAGTTTGAGTGTAACAAAAACTTTTCATGAATAATATGTACAAAAATACATAGTATATACAAAGTATTTCAATAAGTTCTAGATAAAGCATCTGCTTTTATATATTTTGTTTCTCATTTTATGTATGAAGGTGAGAGGATTATGATCAGTATAAACAAGAATAGGATGGACAGTGGGATTTAAATATACATCAAAATGATGAAGTGGAGACAACAGTGCAAAACACTCTTTTTCAATCGTTGAATAATTGTTCTGATGTTTATCTAATTTCTTAGAAAAATATGATATAGGTTTTTCAACATTATCATCTGTTTCCTGATATAAAACAGCTCCAACTCCTACATCGCTTGCATCAGCGACAAGTTTAAATTGTTTTTCAAAGTCTGGAGTGATCAGAACTGGACTATTAATTAAAAGTGATTTGCTTTTTTCAAAAGCGTTTTGACAATTTTCACTCCAGATGAATTTAGAATCTTTCCGTAAAAGATGAGTCAATGGTTGAACAACAGTAGCAAAATTTGAACAGAATTTCCTGTAAAATCCAATCATGCCTAAATATCTCATAAGTTGTTTTTTATTTGTAGGAGGAGGAAATTTGGTAATTGCATCCACTTTAGCCATAATAGGTTTCACTTGACCTTGGCCAACTGTATGCCCTAAATAATCAACAGTGGCCTGGCAAAATTCACTTTTACAAAGATTAACAGTCAAATTTGATTGTGACAATCTATTAAAAGTATCATATAAATGTGTTAAATGCTCTTCCCAGCTATCACTACATACAATAAGATCATCAATATAAGCATAACAACTGTCTAAATCTTTTATAACATTATTGATCATTCTTTGAAATGTAGCTGGAGCACTTTTCATGCCAAACGGCATTACAGTATATTGAAATAAGCCATCTGGTGTGACAAAAGCTGATATTTCTCGAGCTCTCTGTGTCAATGGGACTTGCCTGTAACCTTTCTATAAATCAAATTTGCTCACAAATTTTGCTTGCCCAATATTATCAATGCAATCGTCTATCCTTGGAATCGGAAAGGAATCAGATTTTGAAACAGAATTTACTTTTCTGAAATGAGTTACGAAACGAAAGGTTTTATCTGGTTTGGGCACAAGGAGACAAGGAGAGCTCCATTCACTGTTACTCGGCTCAATAATACCATTGTCAAGCATATATTTAATTTCTTGTCTCATAAATTTAAGTTTGAGTGGATTGAGCCGGTAAGGATGTTGCTTAATTGGAGAAGCATCACCAACATCGACATCATGACAAACAGCAGTGGTTTTGTTTGGCACATCTGGAAAAAGATTTTTGAAAGAAAATACCAAAGCTTTTAATTTTTCTCTACGATCAAAAGACAGATGTGCAAGTTTTGAATCTAAATTTGACAAAATTTCTGAATTTTTCAATCTAACTGTCTCTTCCATAGTTTTAGAACTAAAAGGTGGTTCAATTATATCTGGTTTGTCATGATTGTTCTCCAATTTAACCATGGCTAAAGTGCCAACTGGTTTACTCTCACCTTCATCAGTACGCTCAAAATATGGTTTTAACATATTGATGTGACACACTCTATTTTGTTTACGCCGACCTGGTGTTTTTACAATATAATTCAAATCATTGATCTTACTCTCTATGGTATAAGGACCACAATATTTAGCTTGCAATGGATGTCCAGGGACTGGCAAAAATACAAGTACCTTATTACCTGGCTCAAACACTCTGTCCCTGGCATCTTTATCATACCATATTTTAAAACCAACAGTTTATAAATTGTTCTGAGAAATTTGACAAGCAGAATACAATTTTTCTTTAAATCTAGATACATAGTCTAGAAGATTCAAGTCAGTGTGTTCAGTAAGCCATTTTTCCTTAATCAATTTTAAAGGTCCCCTTACAGTATGACCAAATACCAACTCAAAGGGACTAAAACCAAGGGATTCTTGAACAGCCTCTCGGACCGCAAAAAGTAAAAAGTGAACACCATCATCCCAATCCCTGTCAAATTGAAGACAAAAAGTTCTAATCATGTTCTTCAATGTTTGATGAAAACGTTCTAAGGCACCTTGAGATTCTAGATGATAAGCACTTGACCTATACTGAGCAATCCCTAACTGGTACATGACTTGCTGAAATAAACCTGACATGAAATTTGAACCCTGGTCGGACTGTATAGACTTTGGAATTCGTACTAGCGTGAAAAATTTGATCAGAGCTTTGACAATACTAGGTGTCTTGATATTCCTTAACGGAATAGCCTCAGGAAAACGAATGGAGGTACACATGATCGCCAATAAATACGCATTTCCGGTCTTGGTCTTCGGTAAAGGTCCAACGCATTCAATGATTACTCGGTTGAAAGGTTCTTCAAAGGCTGGAATAGGCAGAAGTGGTGCTGGTGGTATTTTCTGGTTAAGATTACCAACAACCTGGCATATATGGCATGATTTGCAGTATTCTGCGATATCACTTCTTAGTCTTGGCCAGTAGAAATGCTGTAAGATCTTAAGGCAAGTCTTCCTTATACCTAAGTGTCCAACCAAGGGGGTGTCACGGGCAAGACCAATAATGTCTTGCCTATAGACCTTAGACACCACCACTTGGTATACCACTTTCCATTCCTCCTCTGGGGTAGCATCAGGGGGCCTCCACTTTCTCCTTAAAATGCCGTCATGATGGTAATAGCATTCGGCCACTTTGTCTGCTTCTTCCTGTGGTTGAGCCCTCTTGCAGAGCTGAAGAACCTCAGGGTCTTTATTTTGTTCTTCGACAAATGTCCTTCGGTCTAATGAATGGCTGTTTACGTCTGGCCATGGCATAATTACCTTCTTGCTAATACTAGGTGGTCTTATTACAGCCTTCTCTGAGCTACCGGGACCTTCAATGTCGGCTAGAAAGGTGTCAGAATGGTCCATGTAATCAAACTGGTCTTCTTGCAAATCCTCATTTTGTTGTTTTCTAGCCATCGCTCTAGTAACGACACAAGCTGGATGCAGTTCAGCATCATCTTCAGGTGATTTAACATCCACCACCGGTTCACTGGTAACAATTGGTTCAGCAACCAATTTGTTCCTAGCTAGATCATTTCCTAGCAATAATGAAACACCCTCAACAGGGAGATTAGGACGAACACCCACAACAACTGGTCCAGTTATCAAATCTGACTTCAGATAAATACGATGGAGGGGAACGTCTATACAACCTAACTCCACACCTTGTAACAAAACGGAGGCACCAACAGAAGTCTCCTCGGACAAAGGCAACACACCTTCTAACAATATAGACTGAGAATCTCAAGTGTCCCGTAAAATCTTAATAGGCTGATGAGTAGTATTATTAAAATAGAAACAAACCCATCAGACATAAAGGGTTTATAATCCTCCATGTAATCACAAAAACAAGACTTAAAAGCCTGACTCGCAGGACATTCCAACGTATTGGTAACTCGGGGTGTCGTACAAGCGCTGGTATTGGGCTTATAATCTCTTTCATTCTTCTTCTGGAGTCTAAAACAATCAGCCATCAGGTGACCATTCTTCTTACAATAAGCAGAAGTCTGTGACTTCTTCTCAAAAGTATCAAATTTTGGACTAGACATATTATAACTAGACTGACTCTTATTCTGTGCAACAGGCTTACTATCAGTACGCTCAGTGCTTTGATTCTTGTAATTTCCACTCGAAGTATTAAAATTTTGACCTTTGAAACTTCTTTAATGTGAAAGGGTATAATTATCGGAAATAACAGCTGCATCTTGTAATGTTTTAACAGTTTTGTCATCTAAATGTGTTTTTAAGTCTAAATGAACACACTACTTGAACTCTTCTAATAACATCAATTGTCTTAAATTATCAAAATGTTTATCTATTTTCTTTGACGTAAGCCATTTATCAAATAGATCTTCTTTTTCCCTAGCAAATTCAACATAAGTTTGTGAATCAAACTTTTTATAAAACCTAAATTTCTTTTTATATCATTCTGGCACTAGCTCATAAGCTTTTAAAACTTCCTTTTTAACCTTGTCATAATCAGAACTATTTTCTGAAGAAAGTGCTGAGTAAATTTCAGCGGCCTTGCCCTCAAAAACACTTTGCAGCATTGTAGTCCAAAAAGGCTTCGGCCATTTCAAATTTTGAGCAATTTTCTCAAACTGTGGACGAAGTTTATCAACTGTTTTTTCACAAAATTTGGGAACCAAACGTATGTTTTTTGCTGAATCAAAATTAAAATGTTCTGATTTTGATTGGAATTTAGTGTTGCTTTCTTCTTTTGCCATTTCAATTTTCATTTTCTCAATCTCTACCCTTTCCCTCATTTCAAGTTCTGCCTGTTTTAATTTCAATTTATCTTGTTTTAATTTAAATTCATCTTCTTTTTCTTTTTTCTCCATTTCCAACATTTCTTCTTTTTCTTTTTTCTCCATCTCTAACCTTTCTTTTTTCTCCATCTCTAACCTTTCTTTTTTCTCCATCTCTAACCTTTCCTTCATTTCAAGTTCTTTTAATTTAAGTTCATGTTCTAATGCAAGCGTTTTTAATTTGATAGTGTCAACATTTTTGACCTTAAGTTCAAGAGCCTCTTCACCTAAAATTTCAGATGTTTAGCAAGCAACACTAATTCCTCTTTCTTTAAATTATCAAACCCTTCCAGGTCTGGCGTTTTCAAAAATTTACCGGCATCAAATGCCATATTGTAGAATTTTGTTGGCTAGTTCTAATAAAAATACTGAATTTTTTTTTAATAAGATATTAACGTTATCCCGGACACGAGCCCCACATTTCTGTTACGCCAGAAAATCGCCTTTTAATTGTAGCCAACAAAAGACACAAATCAATAATAAAATTTAACAAGATTTATTATACACTAGTTTACTAGATGTGTTACACAAAGAGAAATGTCAACCTAACTGTCAAAATGTGAGTCCAATCTTTTATCTTTTTTTTTATCCGGAAACCTTCACGGGAATCCACAGAATATTACGTCCAATAGGTCACAATTTAATATGATGTTGTTAGTAAATAAAAGTGTCAATCCAACTGTTGAGAATGTTGATGTCTATCAATGTCTAAGTCTATCTATGTCTATATCTTTAGGGTCTGCATACTTATATATATATTCAAACGGAAACTTCTAGACAACGCTAGAAATTTAAATTACGCATCTTTTGTCATGATCATTCTGGAAACGTTATGTAAGTGAAATAGAAAGTTCTAATCATTCCATGAGTATCAATGATTGTTCCAGTGATTTCTAAACTGCATAGTTGTAACACAATGTGTTTTATTTTGTACACAATGTAAAAACATATAATAGGCCACACAAAACAAATAAGGCCAACTAAATAAATATAATTGTTACAATATCATAACAACCTTGATATTATAACTTTTATCTGTAATCTTAATACGAGACTATTTTTCCTTCAGTTTCTTCTTTTGGTGTGTACAGTTAATAATATCATTCGCTAGTTTGCATTTACGTCATAATGCGAGTTATTCTATTAAAGAGGAAATATTTTACACCAAGGATATACGTATCATGAATTTATCGTATTTCATTCAATCAGCGGCCTATTCGATATCAAATTCTGTTTAAGATCTCTCCAATACCTGAACGATTTTGTGTATTTGTTTTTATATAGGTTGATTGTCTTTTAACATGTCCTTTTCCAGTTGACGATGTAGTTGTCTACCTTTTTGACATGCTCTAGGTTGTTTCGTGGTATATACTATTGTATTTGATCAGGTATGAACTTAATTGATTGACTAGAGTATAGAATCACAAGTAAATACGTATCATTACATGCCCGTGGGGATTATAACAGAAATCTTACGGTAAAATAGTAGATAGATCAAAGGTCTAAAACAGTTATCATTTCATACGCGAAAAAACAATTGCGTATCTATTTTTTAAAGTGTCGGTAAATAGTCTCAAATTGATTTTCTTTTATTCTATTTTGAATTACATATATTTAATGATATTCATGATTTTAATCGTTTATAGCTAAAAGCAGTATGTGGTCTTCTGATAAGATACTAAGATAGCAACCATATGAAATAAGATGTGGTTTAACCAAAAATGAGACATCAAATGAGACCAAATGTTAATATTTTTTCTATTGTTATTGACATACATAAGCGAAAGCGAAGACATAAATGTATTTCATTCAAAAGACTTTAATTTGAAAATAAAGGATGTGCTTTTATCGTATGATCAGGACGTTTTTTTAAAAGTTCAGAATATTTTGAATTTATCCAAACAAAATGATTAGTTATATATAGAGAGGTGATAAAATCGTTTTTAAAAATCAAGCTCATAATGAATGTAAAATATTTATTCCTTTGATTGAGTTATTTCAAATATATACTATTCTTTCTAACATATATAAAACTACAATAATTATCATTCCACTAAACAACACCTGTCAATTCATTTACCTAGACCATTTCACTGATAAAATCATAAACTTCACCTACAACTCTATAAAAACGCCATTTTTTATGACAAGATTCTTCAATTTGCTTTACTAAACATCTTTCTAAAATTCTTAATACTTTTCGTTTTAGAGTTCAATATGGCCTAAATACATTTTGATGAGTTATATTCAACCAGGGATGTCAATCTTGTGTGGGTTTTTATCAATTCTAAGGATAAAATGTCAAATCTTGATTCAATGTCTTTCCAATTTCGAAGAAAGATAAAACAAAATTCAGATTTGTCTATGCTTTACACTGCTATTCCCCGAGCTTAAATAAGATTTGCTAACATCGTCATATTCATGATCAGCAGAGCATGTTATACTAAAAAATAGGAATCATCAATAAAAACTGAAAAATCTCTATAAAGATCTAAACTGATTTCGACAACAATACACCGATCTATGACAACATGGACAAACATGATGATTTCAACATTTGAATTGTAAGCATCCTATTTTCCCAGGAGTAATATACAATCTGCACAATCATTTTGCCAATCGTTTGGCGTTTGCACATCTCAGTCGATTAGTTAAGCTCGTGCATGTTAATACCATACGTAATTCATAAGAAGGGATGCGTGTATCACGCAAAAAGCTAAGGGGGTATTTATCCTATATTTAACATGTTCCAAAAATACACATATTGTAACATGTGTAACATGAATGACGAAAATGCTGTAGTTTTGGTTTAACATTTTAATTAAAGAAGATATGGATAACACGTCATTTATATAACGAACTAATTATGAAAGCAACCAAAAACGCAATTAAACGAAAAAATTAAAGACAAAATTTATAACAAAAGAATTTATGAAAAACCACAATGACTGACAGAACAGGCACACAACGATTGTAATGGGGTTCAACTAGTTTGTGAACCCTCAAACTTCCCCTAGCTCGGGATCGGGGTGTTCTACAACAGGACAAACAAAAACTGTAAAAGTCAGTCGTAAAAGTGTTAAATCAATACATCGGTACGAAACACGCTACACTTTCATAAAACTAGAGACTCCAAGGAGCCTGTGTCGCTCAGCTAATTTTTTTTAAAAATTAATGCATTAAATAATGCAACCGTTATACTTTTGCTTTAGTTTCAGAGATATAAGCCAAAAACTGCATTTTACCCCTATGTTCTATTTTTAACAATGTCTGCCATGTTGTTGGCAGGCAAGGTCATCGGACACTTTTTAAACTAGATACCCTTATGAAGATTGTGGCCAATTTGTGTTAAATTTGTCTCAGTTAATTCAGAGGAGAAGACTTTTGTAAAAGATTACAAAAATTGACGTTAAAGGGCAAAACTCCTTCTAAAGTCAATTAACCAATTTGGTCATGTTGACTTATTTGTAGATTTGACTTTGCTGAACATTATTGTTGTTTACAGTTTATTTTTATTTATAATAATATTCAAGATAATAACCAAACACTGCAAAATTTCCATAAAATTACAAATTTAGGGGCAGCAACCCAACAACAGGTTGTCTTATTCGTCTGAAAATTTCAGGATAGATAGATCTTAACCTGTTTCACATTTTTTACATTGTCAAAATTGCTCTAATTGCTTTAGTTTCAGAGATATAACAAAAAAACTGCATTTTACCCCTATGCTCTATTTTTTTGCCATGTCGGCACTATTGGTTGGCCGGCACGTCATCGGACACATTTCTTAAACTAGATACCCTAATGATGATTGTGACTTAAGTTTGGTTAAATTTGTCTCGGTATTTTCAGAAGAGAAGATTTTTGTAAGATTACAAACATTTACAAAATTTGTTAAAAATTTACTATAAAGAACAATTACTCCTTTTAAGGGGTCACTTGACCATTTTAGTCATGTTTGACTTATTTGTAGATCTTACTTTGCTGAACATTATTACAGTTAACAGTTTATCTCTGCCTATAATAATATCCAAGATAGTAACCAAAAACTGCAAAATTTCCTTAAAATTACCAATTCAGGGGCAGCAACCCAACAACGGGTTGTCTGATTGACTAAATATTTCAGGGCAGATGGATCTTGACCTGATAAACAATTATACACCATGTCAGATTTGCTCCAAATGCTTTGGTTTCAGAAATATAAGCCACAATCTGCATTCTACCCCTATGTTCTATTTTATACCATGGAAGCCATCTTGGTTGGTTGGCCAGGTCATCGGACCCTTTTTGAAACTAAATACCCAAATGATGATTGTGACCAAGTTTGGTTTAACTTGGCCAAGTAGTTTCAGAGGAGAAGATTTTTTGTAAAAGTTAACTGACGACGACGACAGCCGACGACAGACGACAGACTACGGAAGATGGACGCCTAGTGACGAGAAAGGCTCACTTGGTTCTTTGGGCCAGGTGAGTTAATAAAACACAAAGCATCAAAATAACTTGCAATTATTGTAAGCTAGTTCCAAACCAATTATATATATATGGTAAGTTATGTATAGGAAAAGAATGTCAACATTGAAAGTAAAACAAAGGTAAATCATTTGATTGACTAATTCGATCCACAAAAAACATTCTTATACAGTGGGTAAAAATTATGATAAACATTTATTTTTCATCTACGATATGAAATTAAATAGACCTAGAATAATCCAACAGCACAAGTTTGCGTAATCTATTTATATCTATATTTATGTTTACATCGCTTATATGGTCATCGGATGACTTTAGAAGTCAACTCGATAATTAATTAGAAGCGTCTAGACTATAATATATACGAAACAAAGCTACGTATTTTCATGTCCGTGCCCTGTTTATTGTTTATTTTAGACTGTTAATAGTTTGGATAAATGTTTTACATTGATATAAATCAAATATGAGAATTTGATTAAAATCTGTGAACAACAATTTGACAGCTAGTGTCCCTTTAATATAGAACGGTTTTCTGTCAAAAAACATGACCACAGGGTGTGTTTGACTTTTGCGTATAACACATTACAGTTATCTCTCTTTGGACAGAAACTAAATCATTAATTGTTTTATAACCATGTTTCCTTTTAAAAAAATATATATCTCAATGGAATTCTTTACTAACAAAATGGTTCATACTAACAACTCTGTACATACCACAGATGAAACCAACGAGGTATGTCTGTTGGTGTTTTTAGGTAAATAGGTAATGAATAATTTTAATGATAAAAAGTAAGTAGTCGAACTACTACATAACTTGCCTGCTAACACTAAGATTCTGAGTTCAAATCCTGCACGGGGAAGGCACATTCTATTTCATACCGAAGGTCGGAGGTTCGCTCCGTACACTCCGGCTTCTTCCACCAATAAAAAAGTGTTTAAGATGGCGTTTAACACCAATCAATCAATCAATCTGGAGTAGGACACACTTGGTAAATATTAAAATAACAAAAATTAGGAACTCAAATGAAAAACTAAAAAAAGGAAAGTACTTTATCAAATGGTAAAATCAAAAGCTCAAGAAAGAAAGAAAGACAGTTACCATATTCCTGACTTTGTACAGACAACCTTTCTTTATCGTTATCTATCAAATGGTAAATTAACCAGGTTGTTTTATAGCTAGCTGAAGCACCCACCGATATGACAGTCGTATAGAACTCTAAAGAATTTACAACAATGTGTCAGCAAATTAAATAGGCATAATAGGTATAATTGTCAAAACGTTGTGTTATAATCTCAATCAGTATAAAACCGATTATTCTGGTATCTAAAGAAATAGCACTCCGGAAATATGTCGCAAGTGATTAGAGACACAGACATACCGTATCATTAAATTTTGTACATGTACATCAAATACAACATATTACAAGTTTACAAATACTTATATATGTCAATTCACATGTATGTCAATACCAACCAGCCTTCAGAGCCTTATGTGGTCGTATATAATACTATTTGAATTATTTTTAAAATAGTTTTAGTCCTTTTCATGTCGACAGCTTAAATCTTTTAGATAGTTTCAATATACATGTTGTATTTGATAATGTGGAAAAAAAAGGCTTGATAATATTGGGGATTTTGCGGTGAATGTTAAATTTGGTTTAGCTATAACTACTAGTATTGGGATATTAAACAAAATGTTTTCATCAAACCTTCAGATCATTTGTAGAATATTTTTGTATTTGTAGCATAGGCTTAATTTGCATATTCGGAGCAAAAAGGTGTTTATTGAAAAGGGATGAGTATTAGAGCTTCACTCTGTTTGTTCGTTTCAGCATTTTTATCATGTGTAAGTTAGGATTTGCAATCAAAAGATAGAGATTTGACTAAGTGGCGAAAGAATACTTCATCTGGTCATTACTTGCACCTAGTAAAACAACAAAATACTATGTTTTCATCATAACTAATTTTGACACTATATAGCAGAGGGAAAATATATAAACATATATCTTATATAATTTAACACAATAAGTACAACAGAATAGAACCTGCGTTTTACAATATTGTCTGCTATAAAGTATAAACAAATTTCATTAGTTTGTATATTTGCTGTGACTTTTTATACTAGTGTACTTTTGGTTTCTCTCCCTTTGTCAAAATTAAAAGTTTGCCTTTTTGTCTTATGCGGATTTTTATATCTGTCCTTTATGTAGTTATGTGTATCAAGAGATTACTGTGGAACAATTGTGTTAGAGTGATGTTACATTACTGTGAATAGGTATATCATTGTCTCGTGTATACCTTTTTCAGTGAAAATACATTCGACAAGTGTATCAAGGGTACAATAACGAGCGTAACGTACCATCTGAGATATGTGAACGGGTTTTGAGCGGTACGTAGAACATTTGTCTTATCATCTAATAATGCAGCCTTTTAGCAATTTGATTCATTAATGTATCTGGGATATCTTTAAATGTTGGACCATATATTTATCTTATATTTCTGTAAAATACTTCTGTACCAATGAACTCTTGTTATGGTTTACAGGGGAAACTTAATTTTTCCTTGTTCAGAAAACATAAAACGATAGATAAATACGTATACTACCGATATCTCAAATAAAAAATAGGAGGTCGCGGGACTTATTTTCTTGAAAATTTGCTGAAACACTAATTTTCCAATCAAATTCAAATACAAATATCTGCCTTCGATTTCAAATTTTTTCTGCAAATTGTAAATAAATTTTACGACACGTACTTGTTTGACAGTTTAATCTTTAACTTTCAAGTTTTAGATGTTTTTGTTGTTTAAGGTAGATCATAGGTATAAGTTTCCCGAGATAGAATTTTTCTAATACTTTGCTAAAATGAAGATTTTTCTATGCTCTTTTCAAAAAATATAACAAAAAGAATTGGTCACCGTGCTATTTTTCAAGCTATGAGTCGTTGAAAATTGTCTAAATTTGTTTAGAATGATTATGCAAAAACAGATTTTTGTGCATAAAAAGAAATCTATGAGATAGAATTTTGAAATAAATTGTGAGAAGATAGGTTTTATAATATGTTTTAAGAAAATAAAAAGAAAAAATGGTGTCACCGAACTTGTTTTCTTGCTACAAGTAAAAAATGGCAGACCAGTATAATTTTTTTACTGAAAGAGTTATCTCCCCTTAAATGGCTCAATTGAAAAAAAAATGATTCTTAAACATAAATGTTTGGTATTTGTTTAAATATTTTGGATAATGAAATACAATAGCAAGTTTTGTTCATATAAATAAACAGTCTTACCAATAAAATTGCACATCTGTCTACAAATTTGCAGATTTAGGCAGATAACTAGACTGATTGTGTACTGCAATAGTACAATCCAAGATGGCGGTATACCTTGAATCTACCTAAATGATTGATTCACGGTAAAATCTTCTTATGTATGTTTGAAACACGCTCGGAAGGGATGCTCAGAAAAAATACCAAATTTACCTTAAAGTCATATGAAACTTCAAGTCTAACAAGTTCAACATACTTGAGTGGCTAAGTTTTACCCTAAAAGAAGTCAACGTGAATTGTTTTAGAGAAAATCATTTATATTATCAAACTCTTCATAAATGTACCGATATTGAATAATTGACTTCCCAGACACTAATTCGCCGATATTTTTCCTTTTGCAGTGACCTGACCTACGAGACTGCTCTTTTAACTTCGGCAATCGCACAGAGCAAGTACGAGGGGAAACAGTGATGAAAGAATGTAAACACACATGCTCTTGGAGGTAAACAAAAAAAACTAGTTTTTAAAGAACAAATTTAATACAACAAATCATTTAACAAATGGGAGCACATGGAAAATATAAAAAAAAATTGCATGGCTCTTTTATTTCATTTATCTGTCATGTTTTCCACGTTCTCTGTATTTAATATATCAATGTCACGATCGTGTAAACTTCGGCTGCGAACTCAAAAGTTAAATAGGAACTTGCGATCAACTTCAACTGAATGAAATATTATCTGTCGATATTGTGTTAACTTAAAGATGTTAATATTAAAAAAAAGGTGAATCCGAAACTTAGTTTAGTATACATGCATGCATACATACAAATTTCAGGAAACTTGTTTCATATGACTTTAAGTTTTCAAAAATCAAGATCAGACAAAGGTTAACATGATTATTTTTTACAGTTTTATTTTTTTTAACTTTCTACTATTACACTATTGTCCCTGATTACAGTTTATATGATCATTCGAAAACCCGTTTAACCCCATCAGATAGAATAGTTGCCTCCCCTAAGTCATGAACCTAATATTCACCAGGATTCGTTGATTTCTGTCTGTCGCATCTATTGTTTGTAAATTATTTTGATCATTTAGAAGGCCGTTGTTTTCATTGTTTGATTCTTTGTTTTACATTTTGTTGTGTTTTCCTTAACTGTCTATGTCCTTTTCAATCAGTCTTTATGGTTACTTTTTTTTTATACTTGTAATCCTTCTTCATGGCCTAATTTTGTGATAGTTTTATTTTTAAATCGGACAAGGAGAATGCCTAGCTCTCTAAAGATGATCATTTTATTAACACAATTGAAACAACCCGTAAGTGACCGTCTGCAAGGTGAACAAATTATACCGGTATCAAATATATATTCTCTTTCGAGTAAAAGTCCAATTGTTTCGTTTTCGTCTCTGTTGATAAAATTACACGAACTCAAATTTAAGTTTATCTTCTATTTTGATTCCTTCTAGATACATGCATACTTGTCACTTTTTTAGCAAGTTATGTGTCCAGCTGTAGCCCGCCTCCAGGTGCGGGATTGTCTCGCTGTGTTAAAAACTAATTGGTGGCCTTGTGCACTTTTCTGCTCTCTGGTCGGGTTGATGTCCATTTAACACATGCCCCGTTTCCATTTTCAATTTAAATAAAACTAAAATATTGCTTGCCGAATTTGTAAACAAAAAATCTTGTTTGTCGTTTTTTTAATATAATGTGATATCAAATGATAGTAAATTCTGAAATAGTCATATTTATCAAGCTAAGGTTAGCTACCACAGCGACATTGTTTTATGGTGCTATGGTTAAAGTTTTGTATTCTTGTCTTTCATTTTTGCTCGTGTGCTTTGTCTCTATGCCTTTTTTGTGGTTCTTTGTTAAATATTTGTTTGTTTTCATAGTGATTAAGATAATATCACAATGTTGACTGTTTTACCCCTATTTTGACATTTTTACCTATTATGTCTGTTTATTTTGTTCACATATCAATGTCAATATAATGAAATTTTATGCGCCTGTCATACAAGTAAGATGTTTAGCTATCTATAAAACTAGGTTTAATCCACCTTTTTTCTACATTAAATATGCCTGTACCAAGTCAGGAATATGACAGTTGTTATCCAATCGTTTGATGTGTTTGAGCTTTTCTCTTTGCCATTTGAAAAGGGACTTTCCGTTTTGAATTTTCCTTGGAGTTTGGTATTTTTTTGGTTTACCTTTAACTTGTTCTTGAGCTACTGATGAGCTCCACAAGAATTAAAATTATATATATTTTCTTAGACAATAGTGTAATTGAATGGAAGCATTGCTATAAATACCTATTATTTGAGTAATTGTTAACGGAAAGTTAGTTCAAATGATCAGTACGGGAAAATGACCGAAGTCAATAACAATAATTACCTACTATATCTTTGGACATTTTTAACAGCAGAACTTCTAATCAAAATATGAAGGATAAAATACGAAACGATTTCGACTGCAGTATATAAGTTGCAGTATAAGAGGCTTTTCTACATCATGAATGAATTACCTTATCTGTATTTGGCAAAACATTTAGGAATTGTGGTCCTCAATGCTCTTTAACTTCGTACTTCATTTGGCCTTTTTAACATTTTTGATTTCGAGCGTCACTGATGTGTTTTTTGTAGACGAAACGCGCGTCTGACGTAAATAAATACAAAATTTAAATCCTGGTATATATGATGAGTTTGCTTGCATAGTCAATTGAAATGAGCTAATTGCATGACAATTCAACGTAAACTCATTTCGGAATTGTTTCTTTTTTTGTATCCTATTTGGCATGATGTCGTCTTATAATTAAGTTACTTGATTTGTTGTAGCTGTCCACCAGTTTGTCACGTAGTTCCGTCACGTACGATTTCATTAATTTTGTACAGTTGTGTGTGGATTTTGGTTTACTATCTTCTACCAATTTAAAATTCCACCAACCGTTCAATTCAAATATCTATTGTTAAAAAAAAAAGGAAAAAGTACGTGGAGTGAAAAGCTTACTTCGTATAGGAACTATTCACCTTTATTATTATATAATACATACTTGAACTTATTTCTAATAAAATTGAGAATGGAAATGGGGAATGTGTAAAAGAAGACAACAACCCGACCAAATAGCATATATAAAGTATACGTAATAGGTATGTTCCCGAAATTTCTAGCAAGAGTTCTATACTAGGCACATCACGATTTTCTCGCATAGAAATTTGCAATTACATAAAAGTAGTAAAACAGATGAAATCATACTATATTTATTTTAAAAAATGGACAAATAGAATGTAATAATTTTCATTTTATATTTGTGAAATAGCCCATTATAATCCAAAAAAACTGTAAAACTCGATATTATTACAAAAATCTCCACATATAAATCAAATAAAAAAATAAACTCCAGGAAAATTAAAGAATAGGGACAATAAAGAGAATACAGGGCTTCGATTCTTACCGACAAGTCCCCACCTTTAACTCATTTATCTGAATTATGATAACCTTGCAGCAACCAACTTATACTATACGTTTGCCTATTATGTATATATAAGGGTACAAGCCCTTTGTGTGCATTGTACCGATGTATATCTTGTCAATTTATATATTTATAAAATATACCTTTAAAGTGTAACCAATTGGTAGCCGAGTTGTTTATTTCGTCGATATGTTAATGTCAGTCAAACATAACAAATTTCAAGGACTGGATCGATTCCTTGTAAAGGCATATATAAATAACAAAAATTTTAGGTAAGTTTTTAAATTAATTCCATCAGTGACCAGAAATCAGTAAATTAGCCAATTCAAACTTAATGAAATCAGACACACAAAGGAAACAAATGCCTATAATTTGGCGAGTCCATTTCAGCGACAGATTAAGGAAGCGTTGATTCTAGAAAAAGAATCCACGGTAAATGAATAGGCTGACGTCACGACGATGGTTTAATATTTGTTAATGTATTATTTCTAATAGAAGAGACATTTATTGCAGAGAGTTGGTATCATTAATGGTATCAAAAGAGAGGCGACATATACCAGAGGGTCATTCAAACTAATGAGTCGAAAATAAACTGACAAAGCCAAGGCTGAAAAAGAAAAAAACAGACAAACAATAGTACATAAAACACACCAAAGAAAATTAAAAAATGAGCATCAAGAACCCCACAGAAGAATGTGGTTGATCTCAGGTGATCCTGAAGGGAAAGAAGATCCTGCTTCACATGTGGCACCCGTAGTGTTGCTCATATTAATACCAAGCGGTGATAAGGCTGATTTGGTAGGTCACATTCGGGAAACGGGGACGGGATTGTCGATACGACATAAGAAACATATCCGCTTTCATCTTTGAAAACGGACATTCAATAACGGTAAACAAACTCGTGATGGCGTCCATAAAACTTACGAAGAATTGATTTTAACTTTACCACTTGGAACATTTGGGTTAATAGGTTCCGTGTGAGCCGGAATCCTCTATCAAGGAATTCATGAGATACAAGCCTTGCAATAGCTAGTCAGCTGGTAAATACATTCTCCATATGCAGGAGCTGCTGAAATTTTCCTACATGGAAATGGAAAGTTTACAATTGGGAAAATGAAATCATCTGTATTGTAGTAAAGGATTGTTTTCGACCGACCCTCATTTTCAATTTCTTTATTAACTGATTTAGTTGGCTGTTCTCAAAAGAGAAAATCATTATATAAGTTGTAATGCCCTTTCATCATTTCAGTTTTCCAAAGAATTTTTCGTCAATTCAAATTCGATACTTTTGAAAGAGTAAAGTTTAAGTAAAAAGTAAAAAGTAAAATATAAAAAATGCCAAACTCCAGGAAAAAAATCATGACGGAAAGTCCATTATAAAGTGGTAAAATTAAAAACAAATGGAAAACAACTGTCATATTCCTGGCTTGATAGAAGTATTTCCTTATGTAGAAAATGTTGGATTGAACCTGATTTTATATTTGAGTAAACCTTTCATTTGTATGAAAGTCACATAGAATTCCAATAATTTGACAACAATTTGAGAGCAAAACAAACAGCAATAAAAGGTAAGATTATCTATTTGGAGGACTATTTCAATTAACATAGTGATGACAATTAATTGATCTATTGGTAGATGTTTTTCTGTTTTACGCCATTCTCTTCATTGCATGACTGTCACTTTATGGAAACAATAGTGTTTGTAGAGAACAACTGAATTTCGAAAGGAAAACTGAAAATCATAGTCAAATAAGTTCGAATTTAAACAATCCTGCCACTTGCAGGGTTCGAACTAACAACGTTGTAGTTGACAGGTAAGTAATAAAGTAGTTGAAATACTTTGGCCACTCGACCTCCGGGGTCCCATCTTCATGATGAAAATTGGTATTGTCATGAATATTATGATACTTTTCTTACATTGTTCATGATAAATTTAGAAATTATGAAGAAACTAAGGTTTAAACTCCTTCCGGCAAAGTTGACATCAGATGGATATGACTATTTTTTTAAGGTCATGTTTTGTCTCTTTTCTTTTCAACTGATAAAGGAAAATCTAGATAAGCACTTCGGACGCATGACATATTATTATAGAGTTTATTTTTTTTTATTTTTTCATTATGTATAGAACGAATATGAATAATTGTGTTATAGTTCTTTAACAGTCTTGGAAAATAAAACAGAAAAGAACAATCTTTTAAGTATGTAATGCATATGTCCGATTTTCAAATGAAGACATTTAATATGTGATTTATCTTTTTATGCCTTCGACTATTGTTACAAAAACAGATGTTTTTTTGTTTTAGTCAAAATCAAATCTTGATATACTCTTGTGCATCTCGCCAATAAATGTTTACATTTTATGACGTAAAACACGCGAAGAAATGAATGTGGTTTTTAAATTTGACAGACCTTGGCATTGTAAACAATTAGCAACTCAGAGAGTAGTTAGCCAAAGCCTAGAAATATCGAACTCGCAGCCAATCAACTGGAAGAGAATTTCAGGTTGTTGATGCATGTAGTGAATGCATTTGAAAAAAAAGGTAAACGGGAGCAAGATGTTTCAACACTTGTCACTTTATATGAACTTTTCGTGTATGTATTTCAGAAGAGCATTCTAAATCTGCGATGTACAGTAAGTTAATTTCGTTATCGGTTTATAGAAACCCGAACTTTTCGATGCTTTTACATGCCTGTATAAAGTAAGGAACGTGATATTTTTCTATTCGTTATTTTTGTTAATACTCTTTCACTCTCCATTTAGACAAATATGCAACAAACAAATTTTCAAATAATATTGTGTTAATGAAAAAATATAATTTGGAATGTATCAATAAAGGTATTTAAATTCACAACAAAACACACCGCATATTCCCAGCATCGTTAACGAATTTCTTTTCGTTGGTTTTGTTAATAAAAAAAAGGATAATGAAATCTTGCATCTTAATACTGGAAACTAAAAATAAAGAAAATACATATAAAGAACGATATACATCCAAGTCGTCAGGATGTTTGACTACACATCTTTCTTAAGTCCTTACAACCATTATTCCCACAGTAAAGGATGCTCTTCATTCATATGTGTAAATTCAATCAGTGTTGTAAGTCAGATGGTGATTCTTTATTAACCAGAATAGACGTCTGATCTATAATTTTACCGATTATATCCTATTTCCGATTGTATGAATTCGATCGCCGTTCGAACAAGAAAACTAACCCGTTCCCGCTCCATTTGCAGTTCATGAAATTCCATCAGTTTCTGTTTGTTACTGCGATTTGTTGTTTCACAATCGATTTGCAGGATTTGAACATAAACACACTTTTAGAAAACACGAGAGATGTGTTTACATTGATAATTGTATATTTGGCAGTCTATGAACAGAGCGATTCTTTTCTAAAGCTCTAGACTAATTAAATGGTATAAATGTTGTTGGCACACTTTTTTGCTGATATTATTTCTGACATAAGATCTGATGGAGTAAAATTATATATTCATTTGCAAAGTGACATCTTTGTTTGCAAATTACAATTTCTTCTTCAATGTGAGCGAGCTGATTATTGCAATGCGCAAATCTGCATGATATCGACGAATTAAGTCTGTCCTTCATTGACAGCACAGCTGTATAACTATTTTAACAAAACAATTAAACATACGGGTTTTAATAGACCAGAAACTGTGAAGGATATCGTTTTAGAAACGAGTCTTCAAAATTCTGAGGTGTGTATTTTATTGGAGAATGATGAAAGTTATTTATACAAGAAATATGAACAGCAAAACTTTTTAAAAAATCTTCCCAGATTGTTTGTTGCTGTATATCATATATGTTTCACATTTGTCAGTTCGGGGCCTTTTATTTTGCTGTTTGGGTTGGATTTATTGTTGAGGGCCGTTAATGACCTTAAGTTAAAAATTACTGTCACATTTGGTCTCTTTGGCAATCTTATCATATTTTCTTATTTTTTATAAAGCTTTCTCCTCTGACCAATATACTGATTTGTATTTTTTACCGACTACATGTTGTTCCTAAACCTCATCACACAATCTGCTTGTTAAGTAAATATCAAGGTAGCAACATATTACTTGGAAACTAATTTATACTCGTTTGCCATTTGGTAATGCGATAGTCTTGAATAGTCATATGTTTGCTTGATTATCATCTGGAAGTTGAACAGAAGATTATGATTTGGAACTTATTCATGCAATTGGATACCAAAATTCCATTTTCTACTCTGTATGATAACCAAACAAACCCGAAAAAAACAAAAGCAATAAGCAGAAATGAGTTTATGAACTATTTGTGTATGGGAAGTGAACAATGGTTGGGATAAATTTGTCAGGTTGTCCCTTTTGAGTTCTGAAGATTTCCTCTGTGTTTATTGTTACCTTTCCTTGAATCGATAGTTTGTTAGAATTTAACGTCAGAGAACTACTGTTGCTTTAAATTTGATATGAGTCTGATTTCAAAGAGGGAGAAATAAGGGCAACAGTAGTATACCGCTGTTCAAAAGTCATAAATCGATTGAGAGAAAACAAATCCGGGTTACAAACTGAAACTGAGGGAATCACATCAAATATGAGAGGAAAACAACGAAACAACAGAAACACTGAAGTGCAACAAAAAACCAAACGACAATGCAAGACGCACAGAAACGAACTATAAGATAACAATAGCCGTTGAGAAAATACTAAATGGGGAACAAATATCCATTACAATCAATTAAAAAAAAACAAGTGAAACTGCGAATGTCTGCTCACTGATGATACCCCCTGCCCAAATATTTCATTAAACAGGAAGTTGTTGAGTGGTGAATCTGAAAACGCATCACACGGTATAGCTGACTTATATAAACCCTGAAATCAAATTTCATAAATCCTTGTAGTGTAGTTTCTTAGAAAAATGTGACGAAAATTTTCAATTTGGTTATCATGTGTAAAATGAAACAAGTGTTCGGTAAACAGAAAGTTGGTGAGTGATGAATCTGCAACGCTTCACACGGTATAGCTGACTTATATAAACCCTGAAGGCAAATTTCTGAAATCCTTGTAGTGTAGTTACTGAGAATAATGTGACGAAAATTTTAAACTTGGCTATCATGTGTAAAATGATACAAGTGTTCGTTAAACAAGAAGTTGTTGAGTGGCGAATCTGAAAACGCATCACACGGTATAGCTGACTAATATAAACCCTGAAATCAAATTTCAGAAATCGTTGTAGTGTAGTTTCTTAAAAAAAAATGTGACGAAAATTTTCAATTTGGTTATCATGTGTAAAATGATACAAGTGTTCAGTAAACAGAAAGTTGGTGAATGATGAATCTGAAAACGCATCACACGGTATAGCTGACTTATATAAACCCTAAAACCAAATTTCAGTAATCCTTGTAGCGTAGTTCCTGAGAACAATGTGACGAAAATTTTCAACTTGGCTATCATGTGTAAAATGAAACAAGTGTTTGGTAAACAGGAAGTTGGCGAGTGATGAATCTGAAAACGCATTACACAGTTTAGATTACTTATATAAACACTGAAACCAAATTTCGGGAATCCTTATGATGTAGTTTCTGAGAAAGATGCGACGGAAACATTCATGAGACAGACGAACGGACTGAAGTATGGATGGACTAACGGATGGATGGATGGACTGACGGATGGATGGATGGACTGACGGATGGATGGATGGCCTGACGGACGGACAGACAGAGGTAAAACAGTATCATGAGTATATTCCCATTTTTTTAAAGCGGGGTATACTACATTCAGAAAGTAATACATAGATAGTACATTAACCTTCTTTATTCCACGAAGTTAATATCTTACACATAGGTTTGTAATTTTGTTAGCACATCAATTCTATTTACTATTTTACGTTTGTTAATAAAACATGAAACCGATTAAACTACCATATAAACAAATACAAATGCTAAAAATATGAAAACTTCATAAGTAAATCATTTTGAGGAAAGATACAATGATATTATTAATACATCGCATGAGCATGAGCAGCATCTGCACTAGTATATACCTGTTCATATATAAGATATACATTATATAAATATAATGGTTGGTTTTTGACACCACTCTCACCGTTTGCTTTCATATCAGGTGTTTGATAATGCTGATATAATGTTGTAATAAACAAGGGTAAGGTTAGAAGAAATTTCTGGAAGGAGGTTATTAATATCATATAAAAACTTTCAAGGCTATCGAAATCTAAAAGTCTAGACCGTTAAGTTGTTAGTATATATTATCGAAAATCAAGAAGAAGATTCCTCTCCATTTAAAATTTGGAAATAACATAATTAATTCTAGTGTGACAGGAATCAACAAATAATAAAATAATCAGGCAATATCATTTTATGTAGCTATTCATTTCGTGTTTAATTTTTAATTTTTCAACTTTCTCGAACAATTGATGAAAGAAAATTAAAATTTACTTTTTGTCCGAAATTATAGATTCTATACTGTTTCTTTTGATCTCCCAACCAACTAAACATGTATAACATACACTATAAACACAAAATCATAATAAACATATTTTGATCACATTCTACACAAACTTGCTGTTATACTCATATTTACAAAATTCAGAGGTTGTCAGATAACAAAATATAAAGTATTTACCATACTAATGTATCACTAATTACGAGAAATACAAAAAAAAATAGAATATGATTTTGCTTGGTTCAATCATTAGTTTAAGTGAAATGATCACATAATAATTTCGTTTTAAGCAACTGATTTGGTTCAATTTTGTCAAAAAAAAGCAAAGAAACATTGCTGATCAATTATTCACTTGCAAGTGAATAATTCGACCTTATTGAATCCGTATTCATGTGAACTTCAATTTAATCTTATAATTGAAGATCAGTTAGACATGTATAAATCATGGTTAGCCATTAAAAGGAAAAGAATATCAACATTGAAAGTGAAACAAAAAGGACCGTTTCGTTGACTGATTCGATCAACACAAAAAATCAGTCTTATACAGGTAAAAACGATATCTAAATTTTTATTAAACCTATAACATGAAATCGAACATAGCTAGAAAAATCCAATTGCACGAGGTTGCTATGTATTTATATTCATGTTTATGTTTATATCAGATTATATAACCATCGGCATTCTCCGGTGTTCATCTCGAACGTTAATTAGATGGTGCCTAGACTAAAATACACACGACATTCGGATAATTATTATCGAGTACATGCAGTGCTAATGGTTTGTTTCAGACTTATTTTAATTTGAATATACATTTTAGTATGTTGTAAATCAATGAACATGAATTTGACAGATAGTGCCCCTTTAACTGACAATTAGAGTATATTTCTTTATACGTCCTGTTATATATAAATATATATTTATTGATATAGCAGATTATGATTAATTAGAACACGAAAACATATCTTCTGCACATATGTACCGTCATGGATTTGTCAAAACCTACATATTTAACATAACTAACAATATAATTATACAATAGTGTTGAGTATATTTAGGTTATTAGTTGCTCCCTACCCCCAAAACATGTTTAAAAATGGATCTTGCATGTTGCAAAAGGTGTCTGGTGCAAATCCGTATGTCATACTAATTGCTAGTGACAAAATGAAATTATTCTGCTGAGTTTTGCCAAATTTTTTTTACCGTACATTGACCTATATAAAACTATACTTATAACAATTAAACATTATCAAAGCAGAGTCATACAGGTGAGGATCGTTTTGACGATATCGTAGAACTACGATTCTAGATATCTCAAAAAAGTCATAAATCCTTAACATCATCAAATCTTTCGTTTGTGATGTTGATGACACCTTCAAAAAAGAGTGACCCATCAATAGTATATCTTCTCTCTTCAGGTAACTTTTCATACTCAAGTATATGAGGCTCATCATACCATTTTTTTTTAAACCGATTTCATTTTTTGACGTCACACCATATGTTAATAAATCGCATCACTTTTAAAGACACTCTTACATTTCGCGCATCTATAGGAATTTTTATAGCATTTCTACTATTTGTTGTTTTTTTCTTTTGTTTGCCATTGTATTCGGTATATTCTATGATCATTTTCGACATCCAGAGTCCTTTTGAAAAATATACGAATCGTGCTCTTGTTACTTCAACATGTTCTTTACCTACAACATGATGTGTCGTTGAGACACAAATTACGTGTTTTCCTTGTGCATGTTGAGTTTCTAGTTGGGTGTATGTTGCCTTCACATTAGATTCAGTATGTGTTAATTTTTTTTTTTTTTGTAAAAATCAAATCTATCCCTTTGTATTTGTTTATCCGTTTTCGTGGAATTTGTGTCGATGTCATCAGAAAGGATTTGATTTTCATTATGTACGTGATTGGCTGTAGTCGATGCCATATTGGATGCAAAATGGCCAACAATAATTGCTGCAAGCTTGTTTGCACCGTCTTTTAAATGTTCACCGGGTGGTCGATTTACCCGTTCGTCGTCTGCTATTTCCTCAGCATAAGCAGCAATTCCCCCAATTAATGACGCCGATGTTTTATGTGTGACACCCTTTGCCAGAGCTTTAGCCAATGACAGACAAAATTTCCGCCAACCTGAAACCAACCCTACTTCTGTACTAGTAGCTGCTACTTCTGAAGTCCAACCAGTTGCAGCCCCAGCAACTGCTCCTACGCCTATACCAGCAATACCTCCAATCACAGCGCCAACTACTGCGTGATAAACAACTTGCTTCCATGTGACATCAATATCATCAACGATGATCTTTTCAGCATCGGCAGCTAAATAATATGCAATCCCTGCAACAGCACCTGAGCTTGCACCCACGGCTATTAACGGCTCTACTGTTGTAGAAGACACTGTTATAGCAGCGCTTCCTATGCCTACAATTCCATCTAATATTCCAACACCAACTCCAACTGCTACTGCTGCAGCAACAAATCCGAGGCCGAAGCTTATTAAATAGTCCCTGACATCACAGCCTTCTGCTATACTCTTAAGGTTAATGGTTCTTAAAAGACTTTGTACACCTCCCCCGAAACAACCTGCCCCTAAAGCCCAAACAAATACCTACAACAGGTGCCGCTAACCCTGCGGTAAAAACGGTAATGAACGCACCACCTATAATACCAACAGCTGACGCTAACATCATCAACAATCGTCTATGATATTTTTGTTGTTGATCGTGGGTCTCCCATTCAGTAAAGAAAATGGATTTCCATCTTGAAATTGAAAGCCATCCTTTGCTGTAATCCACTATGTTGTGATATTCAGCTCTTGTTTCGCCATTTTTCAGAATATAGTATGCAAATAAAACTTCGTGTTTCATGTCATTATCACCAAGTTCTCCTGCAATATTTGGATCCCAACGCCGGATTTCTCTGAAGAAAGCTTTTTCAATTTCCTTATCATGCTTATCTTGTTCATCTTCTTTTAACTTTCTAATTTCCAAATAGTTAAGTTTAAATATTTCATAAAGATATCTTCCCTGATTTAGTGATGCTTCTTTTGAAACGTTTAGTTTTCGTATACATTTGATTTTTTCCTCTGCATTGTCTTCTAAATCAATTTCTTTCACTTCTTCTGCATTACAAATGGTAAAGTAGATATCCTTAATATGCTTTCTAACTTCGACGACAGTTTTACTACTTTTGTTGAATTTGGTTTTGATCTTAAATTTGAATCCATCTTCACCTCGATACAAGTTAGATTCTCCTGGTAGCAAAATCTTTGATAAACTCGATAAAAAACATACGGGGTAATGTATTGAATAAATATATAATGTTGTACGACAGTCAGAAGTGAGGTTTTTTAAAAGAATAGATTTGTAATTTACCATTGTACTTATTTTGTAATGAACGATTGTAAGAACATACAACGCTGCTTTAGTCAACACATGTACTGCTTGAACCAGTATTAATTCAACATAGAAAATTAATAGTAAGGTATAATGGGATCTTTTGCTCGAACTTGCTGTTATAATAATCTCAATTGATTCCGGTTGATTTGTTCCTTGTATTAAATTACTGTGATATGATGTCGTTCGTCATAACCTTTTCTGTATTTATAGAAATCTTCAGTTTAAAAAAAAAAAAAAGAAAAGAAAAGAGTATAACAGTAAAATATTGAAAGATATTGAAAAAAAAATCCCTTTTTATAGGTTGACTTAACTTATGTTATTCCTTGCTGCTACATGTTATCCTTGTTTGGAATAGGTCTTAACCAATAGTCACTTAAAATTTTCTCAGCAATCGAACAAATACCTCCGTTGTATCAATGGTTGAATGTCGTGAATTTGACAGAATCTCCATAAATTCCAACCAATTATTCATAAAGGAGACTAAACCATAAAATGTATCACAGTAATTATGTTTTCTTTAAAAATAAATCCCATTCAATATTTCTATATTTCTGAAAGTATAAATACTATATAAATCATATCAGTGAAGTTCAACGAGATCCAAATGCATCAAAATTCGACAAGACGTGAATGATCGCCTTCACTGATTTTCTTCTAATCGTATCACAAATGAGGTACACATTTACGCAATCAACGAATTTACGTATCCCATGAAATGACCTTTTTCATCTATCTAATATCAAAGTTGAAACATGCTAAATAAACTCAACCTGCAGGCTTGACAAAAAAAGTTGATTCGCTTAAGAGGTTTTCTTGGAAAAACCTATTGCCACTTCAACTTCGAAATACCTGCATTTGTGGATTGTGGGAATTTAGGACAAAAATATCAAGGAAAATCATAACATAGATTTGATGTCCTATATTTCGGGTATGAAACAAAACCGTCCGATTTGATTCTTTAACTCGTGTCTGGTGCAAATATAAAATTTCAATCCTAATTTATATGATAAGTTTATATACATATACTATAATCATAACAAAAATCTTTGCAGGAAAAAATAAAACGTTCAGAAAAACCGACACAAACGTAATCCTTCGAAAAATATCTTCAAAGTTAACTGGCTAAATAAAACAAATTATTAAACCACAAAACTAGCAAAAATGAGAATTGCACGGCATGACAACTGCTACTGTTGGTTATCGTATAGTGTAAGTAAACTATGATTAATATCAGTAGATAATTCGTGTTTAATGCCAAAATGTTGAATTTATTGGTGATTATTAATTGTTAGTTTTGTTTAAAGACTTTTTTCCACACATTTGGCATATGCATTATGTATTTACTCAGAGTAAAACTTCCTGTACATAATACACATAATACTAACGAAGAACTTTTGCGTATTGAGTTATTATTACTCGTATCCAAGCAATTCTTTTAATACTTTCAGAAGTTTGCAACATGATATGCAGAGTTCCTCGTGGCAGTTACAAGGGTCTCTACTGTTTTGGTGTATGTATATGATGTTAAAACTATTATTTACTCAAATTGAAAAGTTTGATATATGATGATGCAATTGTAATTTCCAATATAGAACCTTTGGTTATCTCTCACCAGGAAAGACGGAGAGTATAGTGGTCCCGGTCGAAAACTGCGGTCTAGAATACCGGCTGGTTTTGTTTAAACTTGCAATGGTATTAATGCTGAATCAAAATATATTGTAAAATATTTTGGCATAATAATTGATCAGTTACTGACTGATGATTTGATTGTCAATTCTATAGTGGGAAAAGTTCATCAAAGGAAAACGGTTTTATACAGAAACAAGGGGTATGTAATTTTTTAATCCATGAAACATTGTACTCTTCTCTGATTCAATGTCATTTCGATTATACATGTGCATGTGGTATGAGAGAGAAAAAAAAATGAAGTATAAACTTTAAAGGGCACATGTTTAGATTATGAGATTTATTTACATCCTACAAAAAATGTAACATATATTGGAATTGAAAAATTGGGGTTTAAAATTTTAGCAATAGAGTAAAACAGCTAGACTTGATCATGTTTTCAATATTTTTAACAATACACGCCCAGAATATTTGCATACTAATTTTGTAAGAAATGAAACATTTTTTAAGACAATATCTAGTAACACGAAATGTTATATACCGGGAACTAAAGGATGTGAATCTAGTTTTTTTTTTAATAAAATAAAAGATTGGAACTCGCTACCAGAAATAGTTCACAGGTTCTCAAAGAAATATTATTTTAGAGTACAAGCTAAATACAAATTGATGGATATTCAAATCGATCTTTCATAGTGAAGGACCCATGCATTGGACATAAGCTTTATAAATCTTTGTTGGTTACGCTCAGATAGTAGGCTGCTGTGATAATCAAATTAATCATAACACTATCTAGTCAAATTATCATGACAATTTCAGTAATTTTTTTTTTTTTTCAATTTCAGTTTTAAGTGATCATAGTTATAAAACTAACAGGCTATTATTTCAACTTGGAATCATTTTTAATTATGGAATTTTCATAATTTCTTGTGCTTGAAAATTTCAATAAATTCAATGTTTTTTTTTCTGTATTATAATGATTTGAGCGGTGCATAACATTTTAACTATATAAACAGTGTTCACACACACAGCACAGTACATTTTATTGAAATTTCCATCATTAAAAATAATTCCAAATTGAAATAATAGCCTGTTAACTGTAGATCATTTTAGTTTCTGTAACTGTGAAATCCTTGTCTAGTGCTATATCTGTATGTCATTTTAATATTTTGTGTTTATCACATTCGTGCTGGTTATCTTGAAAATTTATAAGTATATACAGTTTGGTATAGACCAAGCATCACATGTAGAAGCGCGGTAAAAGTAAAAGCGGCGTTCACTTGTTTGTACTCATGTAAACGTCGCGTTCTCGTTGCATAACTCGAAAATTTTAGTTGACATAAAGGCAAAAGTGCGTTTATATTTGCGTTAATCTCCGTGTTATTGCGAGAAAGGGTTGTCGTCTTATTTTGTTCTTTTTGTACGAGCGTTTACTTCCGCGTTAACGAGAACAGTTAATGTATGTTAACATACTTACTGGACTAATGAAAGGACAATAACAGGACCAAAACGAAAATTCTAATAATTTGTCTATTTATTTCTGAATTTATCTTTAATTTGAAATGTAATAAGATTTTATCATTTAATATTTAAATATAAGAAGAAAACCGAAAAAAGTTTATAAAAAATTGAAAACGTGACCTAAGAAACGTTGACAATGACTGGACCTAAAAGGAAAGTGCAAATAACTGTTTTAATTTCTCAAGGATCATCTCAAATTTGAAATATCAAAAGCCCGATGATTAAGTTCCTTGCATTTATACCTTAGAAAAAAAAACAGTTAGACATCAAATTGAAGAAATTGCAAAACTTATTGTCGAAAAAATAAAAGTTGCCAATTTTTTCCATTTTGTTGGAATATTATACATGTTATGTATACAACGCCATTTAAATGCTGTTCTTTTTGTCCCTAAGGACGAATACTTTGATACAAAATTGAGAGCTCTATAAGTCTATGGTTACTTATAATTTTGACGATAACAATGAAAAGTGACAATATTTCTTTTTTCATATTGATAATCTTGTACTTGTCTTAGAGTTGATACTTTTTTTTTTACCTCAGGAAAATTTGTTGATGCGTGAAAAAAAGTGCAAATATTTAACATTTTGATAGAAAGGATAAATTTGGGAGCTCTATATGTCTACAGTTTAAAACTAATATTTATTTAGAATTCAATACAAAGTGACAATATTTATTTTTTTATTTTTGTACTGGCCAAATAATTCAGGTTTTTTTTTAGCTTAGGATGGATTGGTAGACATAAAAGTAAAGAAATTGAAGTTTAGATTTGCTCAGTTTGTTGTCACATAAAAATAATGTTGTCAATATTTTCCTTTTTGTTAAAATATCATACAAAGGCATTAAAATTGAGTTCTATTTGTCCATTAAGTAAATAAAATATTACACAATTTGAGAGCTCTTTGGGTCTACAGTTACTTATATCTATGTCAATTTTAATGTGCACACCTGTTTTAGATTTAAATCAAGTTTCGTATTATGTTTTGAAGATGGATTTTAAAACATGAATACAAACATTTCACATTGAATGTGTATATAATAGGTCTAACTTTTTTTTTTAAGTCTAGTGGTATTGATTACGTTTAACAAATGTTAAAATGAAATGAATTTATTTCGTTGGCAGATTTTATTGTTCATATCAACAACAATAAAGTTTGTTTTTTCTCCCTTATGGACACTCTGATGGCTGACACAGATGGATGAAGATAATGTTTACGATACGATGACATTTCAGTTAATATGTAAACTAATATGTTTGAATAACCAAGCATTTCAAAATACTAAGTTATATATTTTATTTACAATAGTTGACCTATATAAAGGTAATGTTGAACAAAAGAAAAGTTAGCAACGTATCGTATTCCTGTTTTATCTAAACAATCTCACACAGTATATTTGGGATGTAAACAATCTTTATGTTAAAAAGTATAACAAAAATGCTGATCTCAAAGAAATATACAAAAAAGGATAAGTTCATAAAAACTGACAAAATTAAACGCTTTCAATCAACGGAATAAGGGAAGAACATCGCCATAATTCCGACTTTATACAGGCATTTTCCGAAGAAAATGGTGGGTTGTAAGCCCAGACATGTTGGATTTAGAGGAACATGCATATAGTTAATTTTTTTTTAAAGAAAATGCATCTTTATGATTCTTTTACTTTTTGTTTCGATGTTATTTTGGTGTTTTTTTTTAAAGAATAATGTACAAAAGCAACTACTGGGAAGCAGAGTTTGATTAAGGGTATGTTGTACTTGATCACACAGCAATACATTACCATTATAGTTTCCTTTGAATCAGATCAAAGTTTCTAAAATATTGAAACAAATATAAATTCTGTCTAATCATTACAATGTCATTCCTGATGTCGCTCAAAATACTGTGCAATCTATCGTGGCGTGCATATAAATTCTAAAAAGTCATATAAAGAAAGAAATATTTTCCAATACTTCCAACACTAATCATTTTAAATTTGCCGAATATAGATAGCAGCAACATACAATAGCTTTGTCAATGGAAAATAACACAGGGGTAGATTAAATGTGTGCTTTTTTATGTCATTGTATTTTTGTTGTATAGAAATGAGCAGTAGGCCCATTGCCTCTTTTAGTAGCATTTGTTTGTTTATATTGCATTTTTCTGATTTTTCACTGCTATTTTTCAGTTTTCTCATTTCTTCTTTAAACTCCATGGCCCGAGACTATAATGAAAAATATTATTGACTGTAAAAATCGTAATGAAATTTAGATATTGTGAGTTCTTGCACTCAGGTCTAAAAACCGTTTTTTAGAGGATTTAGTGATTTCTAATTATATCTTAATACTGCAAGTAGGTAAACTGTTTTCCAACCAGATGATAAAAGTTATATTAAAAAGAGTTTAATTTGATCAACATAGTTATGTTTTTTACTGATTGGGAACATGTAATGTTCTTCTTCACTAAGTTACAGTTAAACGTCAGTTTTTAAGGCCAAGAAGTATTTTCTTTAAAAAAGGATCTTTAAGATGAATCGGACCATTTGGTTTAAAAACCTAGGACGTTTGAAATATTACTCCCGTAACAATCCAGTCGACAATGTAAAACATTGAAATTTTAAAGTAGAATACTAGGAAAGTATGGGTTGTTCTTGCTCAAAACATCATAGTATTTAGAATCAGATGAACCATTACGAATACAGATATAGAAAATGAAAATGGGGAATGTGCCAAAGCGGTAAAAGTCCTACTATCAGAAAATAGACCACGGCAACCAACTAGGTCTTTTACGCAGTGAGAAACTAAAATACTTGTGAAATATCAGTAAGTCAATTTAAATCATGTAATATTAATCGAAAAAACCTGATGTAAACTCGACAAAAGTGCCCCGATTCACTCAAAAGAAAACACAATCTCAATTATACATACTGTGTTTAATGAATATCAGAAATATCCAATCAGTTATCAATTAGAAAAATAGATGAAATTTGATAAATTATGTCAAAATTATTTAAAACACGTCCTCCCTAAAAAAAATATCTTTACTGACACGAAGGAAAATGTTGATTTCCTATAATATAACATGATTCATTGGTAAATATTTCATGCATGTAAACATCTATATTTATGAAGATGATGCAAAATTTACTACAGAAGATCCACCTCCAATCTAAATCGATACAAACAATTGTATTTATACATCAGTTTATGAGGGAATGGGGCAAATATATTCAAGACAAGTGGGCACTCTTCTTTCGAAGGGAACATCCTTTCCAGGATGGGCATCTTAAATAGGTACCAAATTAAGTTTCGTAATATATGAAAAGATTCTGTTTTTTAAATGACATATGTGATCATCCCTGTTTGCCTACCGGAGAACTTTAACAATGTACACAACATGCACAAACGAGAATTAGATCAGATTAAAATCGTAACCAGATAACAAAAAGGCAATGTTTAAATGTGACCTTATGACCGAAGAAGATTCCCGACTGAATTCTTATTTTTCAACTGATATACGATACATGTATTGTGAATTAGGAGATAAAAGTATTGTATTTTAAGCTTGGCTTTCGTGGAACGTAGATTTTACTGTCGAACGCTTAAAATACAATACAGTTATCGCCATTCTAATGCAGCATATTAAAAGAAATTCCATTTAATAAAAAATTTGGCTTAAATTGACATAAATAAAAAAGTCTACGAAACTGTTGCATCGTCTTTGGCATCAAAACAATGTGACATCATATGTTCTGGTCTTACCTTTTTAGCAAGCCAAGATTTTATTTTATTTCTTATTGTTGTCTTATCGGTCAATGTTTACAAACTCCTGATGTACGAAATTCCATTGAGGATGTGTATTCGACAGTTGACTTCGCGCATGTGCGTACATGGTTAAAATAGAGGAAAACCTTGTGAGCCTCAAATGGGTGAATTTATCCTGATTTTGTATTTGGTGATAGTTTTCAATGAAACAAAGTTTATTTAAGATTTATTTAACGTAAGTTAAATAATGTTCATTGTTTAAAGACGTAACGTACCTTTGGGATGATCATACAAAATTCGTTACCTAAGAGATGGTGAATTTTGCGCCACTCTTAGCTGCAGCTATGGGGACACTATGGGGATAGCTAAACTTTAACAATTGCTATACTATAATCAATTGCAAAGCTGAGGTATTAAAGCAAGAGCAGGAGACTTTTGCAAGGTTCTGGGATTTGACAGGCAACAAGGAAAGGACGCAAGACAAAACCTTATAGATATTTACAAAAAGAAAAGGTACAGAGAAAATTTATTTTGTTTGATATAAAAGTTGGATATATATATATATATAGCTTACTTAAGCTTTGTAATTGATTTATAATATTGAGGTGATTCTCACAATTTATTGCAACTATTAATTAAAATATGTTCCGACATCATTCCGAAAAGAGAACATTTACGTATATACATATACGGGGTTAATCCTGGTATATTGATTATTTCAAGAATTCTGAATTTGGTTTAAACTCGACGATACAAGGCAGAGTAACCCGTTTTGAGAAGATTGATTCATATTTAAAGTAAATAAAAAGACAAGTAAAGAAAAAAAATTACTTTATTGTAACTTCGAAAAATCCTGTCATGAAAAAAGTAACATTAGAAGTTCAATAAATCATCTATTATACATGTATTACATTATTCCTCGGTTGATTGACGTATATTTTCCCCATCCCATGAAAAAACTTAATTTTTTTAGTCGGAATATATGTGTCACGTACACGCTACTCAAAACCCGTGACATACAAAGTGGTGGCAGCGGTGGGGTATAGCTTCGTTTAACTTGCGAGTTATTTCGTGAGATCGAACTACGCAGCCTGTTGAATAATTAAGTGAACAGTAAAAAATGTTCAAACTATTGTGAAATTTTAACGTTTTAGATACGAAACTTTGTGGAATAAAAAAAGTTTTATCGAACCAAAATTGTTATGTGCACGTGATTTTCTCAAGTTAATTTGAGAGTACGACTCGTTTTTAAATTAAAGATATAAAGACATCTTATTGTTGAACGTGCATGAATTTCGAAAAGATGGGAAGACGAAAGCAAGCAAGGTCACAAGAAGACAAGTATAAAGATTACATGTCAGAAATGGAAATGTGCAAATCACAAGACGAGGATTTTGATAACGCAAAAATCAACCAACCTACGCCAAATAGCCTGGAAAGAAGGAATGAGGGTCATGAAGTAAATACCGATATAGATAAAACAGACAACATAAGAATCTTCACAGCAAGTTTGGACAACGCTATTTTTAGACGTGAGGTATCAACACCTAACCAGTTGTCAAGTGGAACAGTTACAACAACACTAGATGAATCAAGCAGCAGTTCAAGAGCAGCAGGATGTCTGCAGACAATCACAGAAGAATCTGCCTATACGAACCAACACACTGCTGAGAGGTTCAGGACAAGGACACCTTTAGAAGCAAAGGGTCAACATATATTACATGAGATATTTGCAAGTAGATGTAATGAAGATATCCTGTCTTGGCCATGAATGAATGCACACAGTCGCATAGACGAAAATGGAAACGACAGGCAAAGAACTAGACAACGCAATGGACCTGATAAAGACATTTTTGAAGACCAGAAAGGAATATAGAAAACTTGCATTACAAAATCACAAGATTTAAAGATTTTTCAGATTGCTCAGGTCATGGAGATCGTGCTCCTGACAGGTCCCAGTATCTTTTACATGCAGGACACAGAAACAATGACATGCCCGTGACAAACAGACAAAGAAGTCCAGAATTAAGGACAGCACACCAACACAGACAAGAAAATATGTATGCTGCACCAAGGCAAGGAGTAGGACATAATGGAATTACAGGCTTTCAAGAATATTACATACCAAGAACTATTGAGTACAGACCCTCATCACGACAGCCATCTTTGGCGACAGATAGACAGATACACACACGAAGTGACAGGACAGTAAATAGTTCAAATCCAAAGTTACCTGCATTTAATGGAAAGGATGACTGGAAAGTTTGGATCCTCGGATTTGAGGCAATAGCAAGATGGAGGAACTGGACAGATGAAGAGAATATTGATGAGCTACTGCCTAGAAAGCAAGGAGAAGCAGGAGACTTTGTATTCACACAACTACCAACTGGAGTGTTAGACGGATACACTGTCCTAGTAAGAGAGCTAAGCTACAGATATAGAGTCATTGAAAATACTAAATCATTAATAGCTAGATTTGCTAACAGAAATCAGAAACAAGGAGAAAAGACAGAGGAGTATGCTGCTGAGTTAAAGAGATTGCACCACAAAGCTTATTCAAATAGAGACAGACAACAAAGAAAAGAAGACCTGCTTGAGAGGTTCATGAGGGGTATATTAGATGAAGAAGTTAGATTTTTTTGTGAATTATGTAAAGAAACCAGACGACATAGACGAAGCTGTATTTTTACATGTTTTAGTAGTTGAGTGTTTGTGTGACAGAAGATCAAGTAAATTTTAAGAGCCTAATGAGAGAAGGATTCAGAAAAATATAAGGAGAGCTAGTCCACTTTATGAGTGTAGTGATAGTGAAACTAATTGAAGAAACGAAAATCAGAATAAAGAGATTATTCAACAGTTGCTTGATAGGATAAAAGCACTGGAAACATAATATACAGGGAGGGGACAGTAAATTAGAGCAAAGAAAGCCAATTGTCTGTTATAACTGTAATCAGCCTAGCCATTTCAGTAGGAACTGCCTAGCTCCAAGGACCAACTTTAACAGAAATGCAAATAATGACAGCAAACAAAGACAAGGACAAAACAGAAATACTTTAAACTACATGGGGCAACCTCAGATGGCCCACAGAGCCCTTTTCAAGCAAGGCCAGCAACAACCAGTAGACACAAAAAAATCTGAAGAAAACTTGGAGAAGAAAACTCCAGAATATCATGGTGCATATATTAAAGGAAAAATGCAAAATAAGCCAATAGTATATACTGTTGACACTGGAGCATCAAGAACAGTTTTATCAACAAAAATATTTAACCAGTTGAATGCAGGCAATAAATTCACTCTTTCTAAATCTTCAAGTTTAGCAGGTGCAGAGGAGACACAATAATAAATTGGGAATAACTACCTTTTCCTTAAAACTAGGGGGACTAGAGCTTGAAAGAGAGCTAGTTATAGCAGAAATTGAAGACGAGTGTTTCCTTATGATGGATATTCTACAAAATGATCTTAGTGGGCCAGCCGACGTTATGCTGAGTAAGGGTATCGTCACACTTAGAGGTGTAGAAATACCTGTGATACAGGTAGGAGTAGACAGAGCCAAAAGGGTAATTTCAGCTGACCACTATGAAATTCCAGGTTACACAGAGGCTGTTATTGATATTTACATTGAAAGAAGAGAAGAAGATGATAATAATATGAATACAAAATTTATGATAGAACCTGCATCAAATTTTAAGGAAATGTACTTATTGCATGCAAATGGCAGCTACATTAATTGACATAAAAGATATGGTAACCAATCAAATCCGTGTAATGAATCCTTATCCAACATCTGCCTCCATCAATCAATATGCAATACTTGCATATGCAGAAAGACAAGAAGGAGAAACAAGATTTTTTGCAATTGAAGGATTTTAATCCCAACATGCATGAAACAGAAAACAATGCTATTACAGTTTCTGGTACCTAAAGTGGAGAAAGATTTTGAACCAAAAATGATGTTACTAAAAAGGAAAGAAATTTGTGTGGACAAATCAGTGTGAGGTAGCATTTCATAGTATAAAACAGGAGTTGACGGGTGCAAATATTATGGGTCATCCTAACAATACAGATGAACTCATACTTGATGTTGATGCATCTGGAACAGGAATAGGGGCAGTTTTACAGCAGGTACAGGAAGGTAGAGAAAGGGTTATATCATACGCTAGTCGTTCTTTAAACCGAGCTGAAAGGAATTACTGTATAACACAACAAGAATTATTGGCTGTGAGATATTTTGTTGATTACTTCCGACAATATCTTTTATGGAGAAAATTACCAGGCCTTAGTCTGGTTATTCAGACTTAAGGAACCCAGAGGAAGAATAGCACGTTGGATCGAGGTACTATCAGCATACAATTTTTCAATTGAGTATCGAGCTGGTAAGAAAATGGGGCATGCTGATGCACTTAGTCGCTGTGATAACCCACATGACTGTGACTGTCCAAATATAGATACACAAGAACCACTGAAATAAGGTCCATGCAAAAAGTGCCAAAAAAGAGCAGAAGATATAAATCTAGAAACACCTGACAAAAGACAAGAAACACCAAAAATAAAAGAGAAAGGGGATACAATCCAGTATAAAGACATTGTTGAAAATACGGAACCAAGGGAAGTAATCAATTGTAATGGACAAGAATGTAAAGCAGAGGGTAATCATATAATACAGAACAGTGCAAGAGGCGTTTAAACTAGAAATCAAGCACAGAACGATATCAGATATACTCGACACAAAAACAGCTGAGACCAAGGCCTACAGTTTGTAATACAACATTAGCAAAGGCTCCACAGGAAGACCAGTACTTCAAACCTATCTATGTAGGCTTGAAAGCTGATGAAAGAACAACAAAAGATGAAATGGTGATATCGAGCCCTGAAACTAGACATTACTGGATAATATAGGATACTCTTTGTCTCATACATGATGTGATTGTCAGAAAATTTTCAAAAATGGATGGAACAGGGGACTATTATCAGTGTTTGGTACCAAAGTAGTTAAGGAAGAATGTGATATTCCAAGCTCATGATTGCATCCTCTCAGGTCATCTTGGAGGCAAGAGAACAGTGCAAAAACTAATACAGAAGTACTATTGGTATAATTTTAAAGAAGAAGTAAACAATTACATTATGCGATGTGACATATGTGAAGCAAATAGCACCATTAGGGTCACTGTTGACTGGAGCACAACTTGACTGTCTAGCAACCGACGAATTAGGGCCATTACAAACAACCCCAAGAAACAACAAGTATGTACTTGTTGTAACCGATCATTTTACGAAGTGAGTGGAGATATTTCCTGTTCCTAATCAGAATAAAGAGACATGCGCATCAGTTATATTAAATGGGGTAATCGCGCGATTTGGGTCACCTCTTTCAATTCACAGTGATCAAGGGAGGAATTATGAGAGTAATATTTTCAATGAACTTTACAGAATGCTTGAAGTCAGGAAAATTAGGACAAGCTCAAAAAACCCAAAAGGCAATGCAGTAGCAGAAAGATTCAACAAAACACTAGTGAGGATGATAAAAGCATATATAAGGGGACAACAAGTGAACTGGGACCTCAACTTAGGTTGCCTCGGTTCTGCTTATAGATCTCAGTTAATGTCTCTACTGAAATGACTCCAAATTTGCTTATGCTAGGACAAGAAGTCAGGATCACAGCATAATAAGCATATGGAAGCACAACCAAGTATATTCCACAGGACGTCACCTCATATGGAGAATATGTAAATTACCTTAATGAACATATGCAAATTGCGCATGATGCGGCTAGAAAACACATAGGGTCTGAAGCAAGAAAACACAAAGAAATTTATGACACCAAATTATCAGTGTGCAAGTATGAACAAGGTGATTTAGTATGGTATTTGAATGAAAATAGGATCAAAGGTGTAGCTCCTAAGTTCGAAAAGACATGCAGTGGCCCATAAATCATCAAAAGTAGGATGAGTGAGATAACTTTGTTCTACAGTTGGCAAGAGATTGAACAGAAAAGTTAGTTCATCATAACAAGTTGAAACAATACAAGGGAGACAATCCACCAAAATGGCTTCTGACAGTGAAAAGAAAACTGAAGAGTCAATGAACATTTTCAATAGAATTTGAAATATTGTGTTGAATAGAAAAATGTGTATATATTTATGCTTGAATTATACCGTTTGGCAGTTAATATATGGATTTACTGTGTTTAAAATAGTTGTGCATGTTATTATGTAATAATTATTGTTCTATTCATTAAATTTGTAGGAGTCTATACTTTTGCCTACATTTAAATGTTTATTTTATTTGAAGTTGAAGAAATATAAAGGTTCGACATATGTTTAACTTTGACATGAAGTTTCTTGAAGACAGTCTAATAACTGGTCCCTTTTAACTGGTGACCTTATTGATATGCTACTGTTTATAGTTAAGAGTATAAATAAGAAAACTAATCAGGATAAATTGAATGCTGATTTCTGAATGACTAAAGTGAAATTTAGTTATTAGACAAGTGAAATTAGTTCTTATAGAGGCACCTTAGGGTTTTAATTTGTGATTTTTTTGTGGTTGCTGTAAGGGACCTGGATGTTAATTCCCACTTGCCCAAACAAACACCATGTGTTGAAGATGTTTTATATGAGTTATAGATGGAGGTTTGTAGTATTTCAAGTTGTGAATTTTTGGTTGCTGTAAGAGACTTGGATGTAAATTCCCACTTGCCCAAACAAAACCAATGTGTTGAAGGTGTCGGGTGATATATTTTATATAAGCTTTGAATAGAAGGAAGAGGATATTCTCAATGTGAATATTTTGAGAAGTTGGTTAATAATAATTGGAATATTGCATAGGACTTGGATGTTAATTCCCATTTGCCTGAGCTAAATATCCATAAGGAAGACAGAAGATTAGAAGTACCCGAATGATAGGGGAGAAATAAAATGTGGAAAGTAGTTAGGAATATATGAAAAAAAAATACTTTTGTCATTCAGAGATCAGACCCAATTTTAGAGATCAGACCCAATTTCAGAGATCAGACCCAATTTCAGAGATGAGACCCAATTTCAGATATCAGACCCAAATTCACAGATCAGACCCAAATTCAGAGATCAGACTTAGTTTCAGAGGTTTTGATACGATATCCAGCTGTGTGTATCAGTATAAAGTACAAATCATACAAATGTCAAATATGGTATATGTGTTTATATTTCAAAGTTTCTAATGTATTAGTAAAAGAGAATTTCACTTAGTGTAAACTTCTTATGTTTTTCAGATGGCTTCAAATATGCTCAATGCAAAGCTACCTGTATCAAAGAAAGGGAATGCCTACGAGTGTGTTAGGTGCCAGGCAAGTGAGAAGCCAGTGATAAATGTCTAGAAATATGTGGTCAACTATATCAGAAATTAGCATTTTTTAGCCACGCAATGTCTGTATTGGTGCACCCTATGTGACTATAGGTGTGACACAAAAGAAAAGTAGCAAATAATGTAGATACATTTCCCGTTCATAAAAGGATAGTAAACATACAGAAAGCTTCAAGGATCATCATTAACCCTGAGAGTTTCTTTTGTCATTCGGTGATGCCATATTTTATCTCTGGTTATCATAAAATAAAGAAGAAAGCAGGGAACATTACACGAAGTAAAGAAAAGAGAGTGGCAAAATAGCAGGTAAGAAAGAAGTAGAATGTTTGAATGTTCCAGAGGCCAATATATTAAATTCTCAAGTTCTAGCAGTTCTGCCATCTTCTCAGGAAAAGGATGAGATGGGAGAATATGATGCCGTGACAGTTGTATCAGGTGACCTGGACAATACAGTGAAAGTCAACGTTGCAGTGATTGAGTCGGCAAGGTCAGAATCAGGAGATTCATCATCAACAACATCATCATCATCTAATTCTTCATCATAAGTACAAATTGACAATCATATGCAGAACTTCACAAAACCGCTAAACAAAAACTTGGAGGAAGCATCAAAGTTTATCAACAACAGTTTTAAGTTGGGGGAGGAAAATGTAAAACAAATGACATTAATGGTGGGGGAACAGACAAAAGTATTCAACAAGATGGCAAATGAACTGAAAGGGTTAAATCAGTGGCTTCAAGACAATATTGACAACAAGACTAGTGATAGAAGGGATGAGAATAGGGACAATAGTAAAAAAAGGGACAATAGGGACAATAAGGACAATAGAGACTACAGAGACAGGAGGTATCATATATCCATACAGACGAGTCCTCAGTAGTCAGTGATTTGACTCATGTACAGTTGTGACAGTGACATTTTTATTTCATCATAAATAACATAATTGAACTCAACAATCTTCACGTTTTATGCCTTTATTTTAATTTGAAGTTCGGAAGACCTCACTTAAAACAGATATCCCCCCCCCCCTTTTTTTTTTATTTTCAAGAGTTTGTGTGAGTTAATTTACACATTATTTATATCAACGTAAAATATGTTGCAGTTTATGGTATTGATTATTTACATATAAAATTTGATCTATGAGCTTGGTTAATTTAATGTGGACGAGTCAACATACAAGTTTTGCATACGAGAAGTGGTACGTCTCATGGTTTGAGTGTATTTCTTTCGTTTAAGCACATGACAGTTGTTTTCAGAGGTAATACGTCGGATGGACTTGTTCTGGTCTTACCTTTTTAGCACGCCAAGATTTTATTGTATTTCTAATTGTTTTCTTATCGGTCCATGTTTACAATGAGGGTCGGTTGAAAAAAAAACTTTACGACAAAAGAGATGATTTCAGCCTCCCAATTGTGAACTTTCCATTTCTCTGTAGCAACATTCCAGCAGCGCCTTCACACGGAGTATATATCTCCCATTTGATACGATATTCCCGGGCTTGTGTTTCCTATCATGATTTCCTTGATAGAGGATTGCTGCTCACAAGGAAGCTATTAAACCAAGAGTTCCAAATGGTGAAGTTGAAGTCATCCCTTCGTAAATTTTACGGACGCCATCACGAGTTGACCGTTATGGAATAACCGTTTCACAGATGATATCGGATATGTTCCTTATGTCGTAACTACGATACCCTCCCTTTTCACGAATGTGACTTACCGAATTAGACTATTTACCGGATTTGTAATAACATAAGTAACACGACGGGTACCACATGTGGAACAGGATCTGCTTACCCATCCGGAGCACTTGAGATCACCCCCAGTTTTTGGTGGGGTTCGTGTTGCTTAGTCTTTGGTTTTCTATGTTGTGTCATCTGTACTATTATTTGTCTGTTTGTCTTTTTATTTTTGGCCATGGCGTTGTCAGTTTGTTTTCGATCTATGAGTTTGATTGTCCCTCTGATATCTTTCGTCCCTCTTTTACAAACTCCTGATGTACGAAATTCCATTGAGGATGTGTTTTCGAAAGTTGACTTTGCGCATGTGCATACATGGTTAAAATAGAAGAAAACCCTGTGAGGCTAAAATGGGCAATTTATCCTGAATTTGTATTTAGTGATAGATTTTAATGAAACAAAGTTTATTTAAGATTTATTGAACGTAAGTTAAATAATGTTCATAGTTTAAAGACGTGACGTGCATTTGGGATGAAAATACGCGATTCTGATTGTTACCTAAGAGATGGTGAATTTCACGCCACTCTTAGCTGTAGCTATGGGGACACTATAGGGATAGCTAAACTTTAGCAATTGCTACAGTCACATAGCTGAGGTATAAAAGCAAGAGCCGGAAACTTTTGCAAAGACAAAGACTTAGAGATATTTACAAAAAGAAAAGGTACAGAGAAAATTTATTTTATCTAATATAAAAGTTGGACGTATATACATATATATGTATAGCTTACTTAAGCTTAGCAATCGCTTTATAGTACTGAGGTGATTCTCACAATTTATTGCAACTATTAAGGAGAAACAAGCTATTCAGGACAAGACATGTTTTATTTTAATATTTAAAATAAGTTCTTAGAGAACATTAACGTATATACATATACGGGGTTAATCGTGGTATACTGATTTATTTCAAGACTTGCATATTTGGTTGAAACTCGACGATACAAGGCAGAGTAACCCGTTTTGAGAAGATTGGTGAAAGTAAAGAAATAGACAACGTAAGAAAAAATTAACATTATTGTAACGCCTAAAAATCCTGTCATAAAAAGTAACATTAGAAGTTCAACAAATCATCTATTATACATGTATTACATTATTCCTCGGTTGATTTACGTATATTTTCCCCATCCCATGAACGAACTTCATTTTTATTAGTAGACATATATTTGTAACGTACACGCTACCCAAACCCATGACAGTATTAATGTATAAGTATCTATTACCAAATGATAAAGGATTTTGAGATGATTAGGTGTTGTATGAATATACCTAAATGTTTTTATAATCAATACATTCATATAATTATATTTATTCAATTTTCTAAGATACGTTGCTCCTACTCCATCTGTAAGACGCTGTTTCTGTGGTATCTTTCAGTGGCTTTTTGTGAAAAATAAATTATCAATTTCGATAAAGTAAACTCTTGGGCGTCTTTATACTTGGTTTTTGATACTGATGAATAGTCTCGTATGCAACTTGATATATCTAAAATCCATTTTACGGAAACTTATAATAAAAACTATACTGTAAGACCTTTTAAAACAACAACAATAAGATATAACAAAATGTATAAAAAAAAAACCAAATTTAAGGTATTATCATAAAATAGGCAGTCCATATATATAACATAATCAAATTGATGTTTTAAAGAATATTTTTCTTCATTTCAGTTGTATTATACATGATAAAGATGAAGAAATGAATGTCATCAAGGTTAATTCTATAATTGAAATTACTGTAGTACAAAAGAACACATTCTGTATGAGCCTATCCCAAGTCAGGAGCTGGAACATATTTGTTTTTCATAAATTGTTTTCGTATAGATTAAGTCGTTAGTTTTCTCAAATGAATTGTTTTCTATTTTTCAGGTCGGGGTTTTTATAGCTGACTAAACGGTTTTGGTCATTTGATATTGTTTAAGACCGTATGGTTGCCTATAATTTCCTACACCCTCTACATTTGAACTCTGATGAATAGTTGTCTCATTGACAATCATAACACATCTCCTTTATTTGTATATTGTGTTATATTTCGTAAAGCTGAATGCAAATTCCATTGTATATCTTGCAATTCTTTTGACCAGAATTAAATTGGTTTAATCAATATGATTTTTGTCGTTTTCTGTCTGTTTGTTGTGATAACATGTGAAAAGGTTAGTAGAAATCAACATTTGCATCAACAAAACACGGAACACAACTTTGGAAGTTTGGTGTCCTGTTTGCTTGTAACCTAACTATAAGTGAATATAAAAATCAGTAGATGTCTTACCATTGGCAATGATACAACTATCTATTAAAGGCCAAAGGAAAAAGATGCCACAAAGCGTGAAATTAGTCAAGAGAAAACCACCGTGTTTATGATATTACATAACCTCGTCAGATATGGTATAATATATCTTATCATATTTTCGTAAGATCATGAACTAGGTGCTGATGGCAGATCACAATATGTAGACTCAGGTAAAGAGCCTCATATATTATGTTTACGCCTGTTTATTATATATATATTTATATATTGCATCCGTGACATTTTATTGCATACATTAAATTTCAATAGCAAATGAGTTCTTTATTTTGAATACCTCTCCCGAGTTAGATTCTTTTTGTGTGCCTTTCAAACATTAATACAAATTCCAAAGTTGGAACGTCAGCCTTTTTAGACAGATATTATATTTGAGTAACTTCGCACTGGGGAGCAAACCTTTTGAAGTTTTTAACTGTCCATAACATTTTATGATTATCTGTGTTGCAACATCAGTTGCTTTACATAAAGTAAAATTAAACTCCAAGGATATCTCGGTCCGCGTTTAGAAACTTGAGGATTGTGGCGGTAACTTTCCCCACCTTTCAGTTCTATTTTGGTTTCATGGTATTTCGATTAAATTACATTGATCGCAAAGTTCAAGCAGATAGTCTGCAATTGAAATCGAATCCTTGACACATTCACCTTATGATTTCAAAAGTCAAAAAGAAAAATTTAGCTGATAAAAAAACTAGTTTTTGGTAATAACACATTTTTGTAAGAAAATTTCAACACACTGTGGAGACTTTTACAATTTGTTTAGGTTTTGTTCCTTCTCAACAATGTTATATGAAAATGGTTATTTTCCCGTGGGTTGTATGGTAATTGTGTTAGTGTTTTATAACAGGAAGTCATCCTGTCTACAGAGTCAATATAAATCATCATTGGCTATTGAGAATTTAGATTGGCAAATGAGGATAAAATGTACGCTATCCGTCATTTTTGTTTTGCCAGAAAAGAAACAATTTAAGGAATAACAGAACTGTAGTTGAGGAGTTGTCACCGTCAATAGCCGATTCTAATGCATTACAAAAAGAAATAGTAAGTTAGCGCTTAAAAAAATGTATAAATTTGAAATAAGATAAAAATTCCGCGAAACTTCATGAATGATTTTGGCGCAAAGACGGCATGGCTAAACGTGACGTCTTACAAATTAAAACTTACAAATTGAAAGTTTTTACGTTACTTCTATGATTCAAATTTGGATAAAATCACATCAAAACGGCGATTTTGAGGTAGGTGTTGTTTTATTTTCGACAATATGGTAGTAATCGAACATTAATTTGTTGATCCAAGCAATTCAAAATTGCTGGTCGCTCCTTAGTTACGACATGTCAACTGTGGATTTCATGGTTACTTTAAGCCAATGAACAAAATTGTTACATAAAATTTGCATTATAATTTTAATTTCCTATCGACATTAACCCTTAATTTAATAATTTATATAGTCTATACATATATTGTTTTATTATTATATTTAACATAATGATATCTATTGTTGATTTGAAATTATAATGAAAAGAATAATGGATTAATATCAAGGCTTTGCTTGAAATGTCTATGGTAAACAAATATTTTCCAACAAAAACAAGAAATTACGAATACCAGTATACTGTTAAAGGGTACAAATTATGCGTTATTTGTGATGTTGAGTATATGATAATATTTACCTATTCAATTACCCAGTAAGGTCACGAACTTTTAGTAAATCACTAGACTGAAAACGATAACAACAAATTTATTGTAATTTTTTTTAGAATTTATTGTAATATCGTTTTTTGTTATGACCATAATTTATCAGAAAATTTAATGTTTCCCAAAATATCAAAATCCTTCGAAATATTAAGAATTTGTCATCCCAAAATTATCTGATATAGCATACATTTGTAATGTTTTATTTTTAATGCTTTTCATTTTTGTAAGCGATTTGTAAGTCTTTTGTAGATAAATGTACTATATCTATCAATTATATCTTGTTTCTTTGATATTGCTTTTATGATATATGCACGGATGGTTGGGTAAATGCCCAAAAGGAATGTTTACTGTCCAGCGTATATATGAAATGTCTTGGTTTTTATGTTTTTGAGTTGCTGTCTTCCAATATATCACAGACCACAGAAATGCATGTTACCATACCAAACGCATTTTGAACTCTGAACTGACTGGTCTTAAAATTCTTCCGAACCCTCAGATGCTTCAGCAATTAACAAGTTTAAGTCCTTTGGATTCAAAGTAATCGAAACCAAGACTACAGTTTTATTTCCGATTTGTAAGAAATTGAAGGTTGTACGATTGCAATTAATTGCTTACATCCATTTCGTTTATTTCTTTATCACATCTCCTTATTTTTATATAATGTCCGGTTGTACTTGTGTTTTTTCTCGAGTAAATCGGTCCGCTTTTCGAGTGTAGATCGTTTATTTCTGAGTGAATAGACCGTTCGTTTTCTTGTTTGAATTCTTTTAAATTTGTCATTTCGGGTTCTTTTTGTAGCTGATCATGCGGCATGGGTTTTACTCATTGTTAAAGGCCGTACGATGATCTTTGGGTGTTAATTTCTGAGTCATTTTGTCTCTTATGGAGAGTTGTTTCATTGGCAATCATACCACATCTTTTTATTTTTATTTTGCATACGATAAAATCGATTTTCTCATAAATTTTAACCCTTTTTTCAATGTAGTGCCAATTGTCTTTCCGTACATTTTACCGCAACCTCGCAATATTATGGAACCATTAAGGACAATAAAACTAACGATTAAAAGAGACTTTTACTTTTGTATGCTTTTAAAGCATACTTTTTTATGCTTGCACTGTTTTAGGTTGCTTTTATTTACGTTTCCTCTTTATTTATGATACAACAGGTGTCTCATTTGGAGCAGGAACTTCTTACCTTTTCGGTTCACCTGAGATCAACCTCTGGTTTTTGGTAGGGTTCGTGTTGATTAGTCTCTAGTTTGTTATAATGTATTTTCTGTAATGATGTTTGTTTTTATTATTTTTGTTTTTTTTTTTTTTTTCGTTTTTGCCTTGGCGCTATCAGTTTGTCATCGATTTATAAGTTTGTTTATCCCTTTCTTCTCTTTGTTTTTAATAAATTGCAACTGATTTAAAAAAAAAAGATATATACAATACACAATACAACGTATAACTTATGAACATTAATAACATAGCTGTCAGTAACTGTGCTCAGATCTGTACTTTGTCTTTTGTTGTTGTTTATGAATATATAAATACCCTGCCACATCCGGTCTGTGTTTGTGTTAGATGTGTTTCTGCTTTGTATCGGTCTGGTGAGTTAAATCCTTTTCAACTTATATTTATAGTTTGTTGTTATGCTGTGCTGTAATACTACTGTCCCATGTTAGGGGGAAGGTTCAGCGCTCACAAACATGTTTTGAACCTCGCCACATTCTTTTTGTACCTTCTCCAAGTCAGGAGTCTGCAGTTCAGTGGTTATCGTTGGTTCATGTCTTTCATATTTGTTTTTCGTAAATTGTTTTGTTACACATTAGGCTGTTAGTTTTTGCATTCTTCATGTCTAGGTCTTTGATAGCCGACTTTACGGTAGGTTTTGCTGAATGCCACACGGCTGCCTATTATTGCTTACATCCACTTTATTTCAATATAAAAAAGCAGATGTGGTATGATTGCCAATGAGACAACTCTACACAAGAGACCAAATTTCACAGAAATTAACAGCTATAGGTCACCGTACGGCATTCAACAATGAGCAAAGCCCATACCGTATAGTCAGCTATGAAAGGCCCCGAAATCACAAATGTAAAACAATTTAAACGAGAAAACTAACGGCCTAATTAACGTACAAAAAAGTGAACGAAAAACAAATATGTAACACATCAACAAACGACAACCACTGAATTACAGGCTCTTGACTTGGGACAGGCACATACATACAGAATGTGGCGGGGTTAAACATGTTAGCTGGATCCCAACCCTCCCTCTAACCTGGCACAGTTGTGTAACAGTACAACATAAGAACGAACTATAAAAATAAGTTGAAAAAGGCTTAACTCATCAGATGGATACAAATAGAAATACATATAACAAAAACACGTGGACGTGACCGGGTACTTGTACATCCCAACAACAAAAAGACACTAAGTACTGATCTGAGAGAACTCGCAGTTACTGACCGCTAGTTCAAAGCTAATAACAACTAATATAAAAAAATCATGCATCTAAGACTAAATTATCAATCAGCACATATCCAACATCCAATGGATTTAGTGTAAAGACGTCATAAATAGTCGGTGAAAAACATGACCTTGTGCAATGCCAAGCTACAGGAGTCGACAGCTTGTAGATCCATGAAAGTGCATATGTATATAACAATAATATTTAGTTTGCTTTTAATTTACCGATAACAAAAACAATATTATACCAATAAAAATAATATTCAAAGATCTAATGACAGTGTTAAATTGGTAACCTTTTAGAATAAGTTTATTTAAAGGATCAATAAGTTTACAAGGATCGTTTCTAAATTTCCGGGCACGGTAAAAAAAATCTCCGTAAAAAAATCAACTTCGGTGGATAGTTGTCTGATTGGCAATCATGCTACATCTCCTTACTTTTTATAATTAGATGATAAAACAATTTGCAAATGGTTTAAATTAAAGAAGGTGTAACAAAATCATAAAGTTATAATTAAAAAAAGGTCCTATAATAAAGACAAACTAGGCTAAAACGACAAATGGCGAAAAGACAAATAAAGATAAGAAAACATACAGAAAACTTAAGACTGAGCAAAACTAACCCTTCCAAAACTGTTTCAAATTTCAATTTGTATGCACTTGGAATGATTGAGAAGAAGAGATAGTTTATAGACTGACTATTGCCCTTAAAATATCTTTTTGTAACTTTTTGTAAGGTTGCTATCTCATTTTTCCACACCCCTTTTATTCATAAAAGCATGATATCCTCAGATATGAAAAAATCTATCTTCAAAATATCTGGGATTTTCAATTCTAGAATGTTGCCATCGTCTATTCGGTTGCGCTAAGCAGCTATTGGAAATATTAAGGTCCTGTGAAATTTGTTGTCAAAGATAACTTTGCAAAATAAATAAATATAAGATATAATCAAGCTATCAAGGTTTGTTGTTACAGCAAGAACAATACATTTATTTTAAGCGTGTACTTGTGTGCTTTTTTAAAAATAAAACTTGGACCAACTGTCTTCATTTACAAGTTTTCTAGATGTTGAAAATTGTGTTTTTTATCTATCCTGTAATGGAAAAGAAGAACGCTATACAAATGCTCCTATTGTGAAGACTGATTGATTGATTGATTGATTGATTGATGGTTGTTTAACGTAAAGATATGAAGATGAAACCGACCTGGTACTTGTTCTTGAAACTTGTTTCAGAATTAATGCATTCTGGGTCATATTTTCAAAAGCGTACACCAAAACGTCATTGATTAGAAACGTCTTAAGCAATGGTAGCCTGGGGTCCTGGCTAATCTTGTCAGTATAGCCAGGCGTGTATCAATGTCCTGCCTGTCAATGATTGGTTAATACTAATTTTGTCGTGCAATGTTTGTTTTACATCTGTATCCAATCAATTTTTGTTTAACATCAATTAGTAAAACTTAGACTGTATTTATTTTTCTTTATGAATTGATGTACAGTGTTATCATATCTAATTATTAGTATGGTGATAATTAGTAAGCAGAAAAGGGTTAATTCTTATCAGCAATCAACTGGTGAGAAAGTTAAAAGTTTAAGATTTCACATGACCGAGGTGTGAATTGGATTTCACTTTTACGACGTAATTTACATGTACACATGTATCTCAAAGGGCAAATATATATGGAAAAAACCATAAAAAGTAAAGGCCAACAAAAATTGCAGTAATTTTTTTTGGGGGGATACATTTCAAATGATGTGTACATGTGCGAAGATACACCATCGTACATCTATTTTAAATTATAATTACATTAGACAATTAAAATAATTATCAAGTTTGATTTTTTTTATTATAAAGAGTTGTTTCGTTGACTCTTACCCCGTATAATCCTTCCTGATAAAATATATATTAAATGTACAACATTTTTCAAAGTTTCTTTTGATTACACATACTAGTATTTATTTATACTGTTTAATATATATTTACTTTATTATATTACTGACAATGGGGACTCGTCAATCTGAGAGCAAACTTTATTGAATCAGAAGCAATGTTTCTTAATCATTGGTTTGAAATCGCTGGTTTACATCAAACATCAAAATTTATGCAAATATTTTTTCAGCCTCACTTTAGATTCAGAGTCAACTGGCACTGAATCGATCATGTGGTATTTGTTCCCCACCTGGTCCTTGCGACGTGCAGCTAGATCGGGCCGGGATGCCAGGCTAAAGCAATGGATAATCAATCAATGACGTGAAGTCATTTTCATCTTTGGGTATGAACTATAAAATAACCCATAGTCCTTTAGATTATAAATCAGACAATTACATGTAGCAATAGTATAAAGCCTTATGAACGATAAAACGTTTATTTTTTTAACATAGGCAAACTGCCGCGTGACAATAGTAAAGCAGGATTTAGGATCTACCGAAGGACAAAAGTTCACCTTTCTTGTTTGTAAAAATGAATCTAGTTGTATGGTATACATTTAATGACTATTGCTTAGGTTGGTTTTCTGTCGTTTGTATATTGTGTTAATTGTCAATACATTTTTGTGTGTCCTTGTTTCTTTTTTGAGGAGTATGGTGTATGTAGTTGATGTAAAAATAAGAAGATGTGCTATGATTGTCAATGAGACAACTTTCCATCAAAGACCAAATGACATAGAATTTAACAACTATAGTCACCATACGGCTTTTATCAATGCGCAATATCAATTCCTCATAGTCAGCTACAAAAGGCTCCGAAATGACACAAACGAGAAAACTAACGGCCTGGATGTGTACAAAACAATGAACGAAAAACAAAAATCATTAACAGCAATAAACGACAACTACCAACAAATTACAGGAAAATTCTAAACGGAAAGTCCCTAAGCAAATGGCAAAATAAAAAGCGCAAACACACCAAACGAATGGACAACAACTATCATATTCCTGACTTGGTATAGGCATTTTCTAATGTGGAAAAACACAACACTAGAACAAACTATGCAAAGCAATAAATGAAAAACAAATATGAGAAACGGCAAAAACTGACATCCACTCAATCAGTGCGTTGTTGTTCTGTATGGTATATTTGAGATTCTTGTTATATGTATTTTTCGAGTTTAAATTAGGTAAGAAGATTTTCAAAGTTGCTCTGAGTTTGCCTGGTTAGCTCCTATGTTTGAATTCGGCAGTGACTTTATAACAGGAATGTAGGATGTGGTTCATGTAACATTTCATGTATTTATCAAAGTTGTACAAAAATCGAACATGTAAAAATGTTGTTTGTTTATAGATGACACGTGTTTAACTATTTATAGTAAGGTCTGTTCGATTGGGATATTGAGTTCATGCACGAGTGAACTTATGTGGTTTAAAGTCATTCGAGCCATTACAGTCAAAGTGTACAGTAGCATTTTATTAATTTCTCTTCAACTTGACTTTTCGTAGTATGGCAAGTTCTGAACGTAAAGAAAGTTTACCTTTAAGACATTATGATACTGACATAACATATAGATTTACGGTAACCAAAATTGCAGACATAACCTTGAACAATTTTAAACTGTATTTTGACAGCAAAATTGGTAGCCAAAAGAGGGAACGTAAAGAAGGCGCGACGAATAAATCAGAAACCTTGTTTAAACAGCTTTAATCAGAACATTCTTATAAGTTTATGTTTAACGGTAACCAGTTACAGCACAAATTTTATTCTGAAATTGATAATGAAGTACCCAGGATCAAACGTGCAACCGAGCGTGATGAATATTCTAAATTCGCGGATATTGCCATGACATTAAGGATAAAATTCATAAGCGGAACAAGTGTATTAAGATCGCTGACAAGTAACCAGCAGGATGGGATACAGTCATAGAATACCTGTCAGTCGAGATTGCTTTGGATTACGAGGATGAGAAGAAAATTAGGTCTGCCGGAACACGAGCCTAACCAAGAAGCACAAGGAACAAGAGCGCTTTAGAGATTAAGGTGATAAGTATTTTTTACATTGACAAGTCGATTTATGTGTTTGAATGTCCCTCTGGTATCTTTCGCCCCTCTTTTACATCATGAATTGATTTTCATCATATTGAATATACAAATTTCATAAAAATTTACATTTTGATACAATTCAGTACATGTCATTTGATTATGAAAAAGAATCTCTCTCTCTCTCTCTACATCTGTTTAGGGAAATGAGAAGAACATATATAACTATTGAAAAGTTAATGATACAAATTCATTTGTTTTAGACATGATTGATAATGGTTATTCTATACCATTTATCACGATTCCACCAGTTATACTGTTATACTTAACAAGAACTATATAATAATGCTGAATTTGTTTCAGAAGCTAATTCAGAGCAAGGATTTGTATAAACTATAAAAAAAAAATGTTATTTTGTTCAGAGTATTGTACAGAAGTTCATGTTATTAATTCACTCACTGTTTTGGTTCAAAGATCGGAGAAAAGGAGGTCAATGTGTGATATACTTCTAGTTAAACTACACGTTTGTGAATAAATAATGATTATTAACTGTTAAAAAAGTTAGGAAAAAGATAAATAGCAATCTGAAATGCGCAGATGATATTATGTATAGTTATCATGAGCTTTATCTAAATTATAATGCAGTTATCAAGAGTTTATTTTGATTATTGTTGCTTAATATACAACTGGGCTTGATACTAGATTTCTTTGGCGCTGAGTATATTTTGAGTAACTATTCGTCTTAATCACTTGGGTGATTGTTAAAAATACTGCATGTGTGGATTAATATTGAAAACCACGTGCTCCTGACTGCTTGTCATTTAAGCTAATGGGCTGAATGTTCTTGAAGCATGCACTGTGCTGATATTATGGAAGCCATTTAAATGATTGTTATCAAAGCCACTGGGCTGGTTGTTATTGAAGCAAATGGGCATGTTGTTATTGAAGCCACTGGACTGGTTGTCATTTAAGCCACTTGACTAGTTGTTATTGAAGCCACAGGGCGGGTTGTTATTGCAACCATAGCGCTGGTTGTTATTGAAGCCACAGGGCAGGTTGTTATTAAAGATCTTGTGCATGTTGTATTTGACGCCATTGGACTGATAGATATTTAAGCCACTGAGCTGTTTAACATAAAAGCCACTTGATAGGTTGTTGTTGAAGCCACTGCACTGGCTGTTATTGAAGCCACTGGGCTGTTTGGTATTGAAGCCAATGGGCTGTTTGTTATTCAGGAAACTGGACATGTTGTAATTGAAGCCACTGGACTGGTTGTTATTAAAGCTACTGAACTGGTTGTTATTGCAGCCACATGGCAGGTTGTTATTGAAGCTTTTGGGCATGTTGTATTTAAAGCCACTGGTTTGATAATTAATTAAGCCACTGGGCTGTTTATCGTAAAAGCCATTGGGCAGGTTGTTTTTAAGCCACAGGACTGGTTGTTATTGGAACCACTTGACTGGTTGTTTTTGAAGCCCCTGGGCATGTTGTTATTGAAGGCACTGAGCATGTTGTTATTGAAGCCACTTGGCTGTTTATCATTAAAGCCACTGGGCAGGTTGTTATTGAAGCCACTGGGTAGGTTGTTGTTGAAACCACTGAGCTGGTAGGTATTGAAGCCACTGGGCTGTTTATTATTGAAGCCACTAGGCATGTTGTTATTGAAGCCACTGGACTGTTTATTATTAAAGCCACTGAGCAGATTGTTTATTGAAGCCACAGGGTAGGTTGTTGTTAAAGCTTATGGGCTGATAGTTATTTAAGACACTGGGCAGGTTGTTATTGAAGCTTATGTGCATGTTGTATTTGAATCCACTGAGCTGGTAGTTATTTAAGCCACTGTGCTGTTATCATAACAGCCACTTCACTTAGCAGGTTGTTATTGAAGCCACTTGACTGGTTGTTATTGAAGCCACTGGGATGTTTTTTATTGATCCCAGAGGGCAGGTTGTTATTGAAGCTTTTTGGCATGTTATATTTGAAGCCACTGGGCTAAAAGTTTTTAGGCCACTGGGCTGTCTATCATAAAAGCCATTGGGCAGGATGTTATTGAAGACACTTGAGTGGTTGTTATTGGAGCCACTTGACTGGTTGTTTTGGAAGCCACTGGGCATGTTGTTATTGAAGCCACTGAGCATGTTGTTATTCAAGCCACTGGGCTGATAGTTATTTAAGCCACTAGGTTGTTTATCATTAAAGCAACTGAGCAGGTTGTTATTAAAGCCACTGAGTAGGTTGTTGTTGAAGCCACTGGGTTGGTAGTTATTGAAGCCACTGGACTGTTTATTATTGAAGCCACTGGGTAGGTTGTTATTGAAACCACTGAACATGCTGTTATTGAAGCCACTGGACTGATAGTTATTTAAGCCACTGGGCTGTTTATCATTAAAGCCACTGAACAGGTTGTTATTGAAGCCACTGAGTAGGTTGTTGTTAAAGCCACTTGGCTGGTAGTTATTGAAGTCACTGGGCTGTTTATTATTGAAGCCACTGGGCAGGTTGTTATTGAAGCCACTAAGCATGTTGTTATTGAAGCCACTGAGCTGATAGTTACTTAAGCCAATGGGCTGTTTATCATTTAAGCCACTGGATAGGTTGTTATTGAAGCCACTGGGTAGGTTGTTGTTGAAGCCACTGGGCTGGTAGTTATTGAAGCCACTGGGCTATTTATTATTAAAACCACTAAGCAGATTGTTATTAAAGCCGCTGGTGTGAATAATAATTAAACAATTGCCCAATGACACTACAGATTGTTATTGAAGCTATAAGGCTGAACTTTAGAAATGCATATTGGTATATTATTTGGTATGAAAAAGCTCACAACATTTTTATAATTGTCATTGGACAGAACTACCCCGATACATTGCATACACGTTGTATAAAACTAAATAAACCTTGTTTAAATGGTTCTATTAAGGGTGCTGATATACACCTTGATTAATTTTTCTTTAAAATAGCATTCACAAAGAAGTCCTATGTTCATACGTTTTGAAATGATTCCAGACGTCTTTTATACACAAGAGCAAGGGCTAACGTCGGTATTTCTGATAGCATTTTTTATGAAGCATAACAGGTTGAATCGGACAGAGAAAAGGATATTTACGCTAGAAAAGACTTTAAAGCACAGTCATCTGTTTATCAAAATTTAGTTAAAAAAATCAAAAAAAATCAATGCCATATCATTTCCCGTTCTTTGTGTTTCGAGCACACTTGTCTCTGCAAGTGGCGTCTCCCATGTGAGAGTTCGTGTTTATTTGATAAATATTTTATGTTCGTTTGAGTTTACGAATTATAATTTAAATGTACTTATCAAAGTTGTACAAAAATCGAACATGTACAAATGTTGTTTGTATATAGTCGACACGTGTTTAGTTATTTATAGTAAGGTCTGTTCGATTGGGATATTGAGTTCATGCACGAGTGAACTTAGGTGGTTTAAAGTCATTCGAGCCATTGCAGTCAAAGTGTACAGTAGCATTTTGCCAAATAATATAATAAATTATATTATCTATTTTTAGGTAGACCACTAGAAATCGGAAACCAAGTACCAGCTGCTTAATATTACACTATTATACTCATATTAAAAATAAAATGTGCGCTTGTCTCTGCAAGTGGCGTCTCCCATGTGAGAGTTTGTGGTTATTTGATAAATATCTTATGTTCGTTTGAGTTTACGAATTTACGAAATCGAATTTAACGGCACTGATCATAACTCATAAAACAACCTTAGCATATGATTGAAGTTACTATTGTCTTTAGGTATTCAAATTATCACATATCTGTGCATGCTAATTACTTCACTCTTCGTACTGATACTTAATACCCACAATCCTTGCACATGTTTACGTTTTACTTATAAAACTGTTTATTGCTTTCAACTTGTATTTTTGAAGCTATTGTTGATATTCGATATTTATATATTGCTGATGCTCTACTAAGAATTAGTGTTTTTACACTGCTATACATATTTTCTATACTTTTGTCCAAGGTAACTGTTTATAACTCTAAACTTAGACTAAACCTTACTTTTGGTCATTTTTGTTATAAAGGGTTTGTATTTGTAAATAATTTGCCTCGAGATATTTGTTGCTTAGTCTTTAGTTTGTTATGATGTATTTTGTATAATGTTGTTTGTTTGTTTTTTTTTTTCGTTTTTCGTTTTGCCTTGGTGTTGTCGGTTTTTCATCGACTAATGAGTTGTTTATTCTTTTATTATCTTCCGGATATTTAAAAATAAATTGCAACAACACTGAATAAAAACAATAAGATAAACAATACACCATGCAACACATAACTACTGATTATTAATAACATTAGAAGTCCATTACTAGTATGGACTTCTGATAACATGCATTAAACATAACCAAAAATGACCTTTTAGTCTTAGATACATGATTTCTTTAGTTGTTATTGGTTTTGATCAACTGTCAGTAACTGTGAGTACTCTCATAATCCAGGGGCGGATCCAGCCATTTTTAAAAGGGGATTCAAACCCAGGATAAAGGAGGGTTCCAACCATATGTCCCCATTCAAAAGCATTGATCGTCCAAAAAGGGGGGTTCCAACCCACGGAACCCCTCATCCCCTTGATATGCCACTGCAGATCTCTGCTTTGTGTCTTTTTTGTTGTTAGGGATATATAAATACCCTGCCACATCCGGTCTTTTTTTTTGTGTTAGATGCATTTCTGCTTTATATCGGTCTGGGGAGTTAAGCCCTTTTCAACTGATGTTAATAGTTTGTTCTTATGTTGTGCTGTAATACAACTGTTCCAGGTCAGGGGGAAGGCCAGACTCACAAACATGATGTGAAACCCCGTCAGATTCATTTTGTGCCTTCCCCAAGTCAAAAGCCTGTAGTTTGTCGTTGGTTCATGTCTGTCATATTTGTTTTTCGGAAGTTGTTTTGTTACAAATTAGGCTGTTAGTTTTCGCATTCGAATTGTTTCATATTATTCATGTCTAGGTCTTTTAAAGCTGAGTATACGATAGTGTTTGTTGAATGCCGTACGGTTGCCTATAGTTGCTTAAATCCACGTCATTTGAACGTTGTTGGATTATTGTTTCATTGGCAATCATACCACATCTCCTTATTTTTAGCTCACCTGGCCCAATGGACCAAGTGAGCTTTTCTCATCACTTGACGTCCGTCGTCGTCGTCGTCCGTCGTCGTCGTCGTCTGTCGTCGTCGTCGTCTGTCGTCGTCGTCGTCTGTCGTCGTCGTCGGCGTCGTCGTCCGTCGTCTGTTGTTCGTCGTCGTCGTCGTCCCTTTAATTTTTACAAAAAATTTCTCTGAAACTACTGGGCCAAATTTAACAAAACTTGGCCACAATCATCATTGGAGTATCTAGTTTGAAAAATGTGTATGATGACCCGGCTTGTATCTCTGAAACCAAAGCATTTAGAGCAAATCTGACAGGCTTAAATTATTCGTCAGGTCAAGATCTATCTGCCCTAACATTTTCAGACAATTCAGACAACCCGTTGTTGGGTTGCTGCCCCTGAAATGGTAATTTTAAGGAAATTTTGCAGTTTTTGGTTATTATCTTTAATATGGTTTAAATGAAATAATACACAAAAGTGTAACAAAATCATAAAGTTATAATGAAAAAAGGTCCTATAATAAAGACAGACTAAGGCTAAAACGATACATGGCTAAACACAAATAACGATAGGAAAACATACAGAAAACTAAAGACTGAGCAAAACAAACCCTTCCAAAACTGTTTCATTAAATTTATATGTGTATGCACTCGGAATGATTGAGAGCTAGATATATTGTATTGACTGACTGCCTCCCTCAAAATGTCTTTTTGTAACTTTTTGTAAGGTTGCTATCATATCAACGTTTTTTCACACCCCTTTTATTCATAGAAGCATTGTATCCTCGTATATAAAAAAATCTATATTCAGTATATCAGGGGGGATCCTCAATTCTAGAATGTTGCCATCGTCTATTCGGTTGCCCTAAGCCGCAATTGGAAATACGAAGCTCCTGTGAAGTTTGTTGTCATAGATAGCTTTGTAAAATTATAAATAAATATAAGAAGCTATCAAGGTTTGTTTTTACAGCAAGAACAATACATTTATTCTAAGCGTATATTTGTGTGCCTTTTCAAAAATAAAACTTGGACCAACTATCTTCATTCACAAGTTTTCTAGATTTTGAATATTGTTTTTTTTTTATCTATCCTGTTATGGAAAAGAAGAACGCTGTACAAATATTATTATTGTGAAGACTGATTGATTGTTGGTTGCTAAACGTCAAGGTATGAACATGAAACTGACCTTGCATATCTGGTACTTATTCTTGAAATTTGTCCTAAAGTCCTAAGCAATGGAAAATTAACCAATGACGTGACGTTATTTTCATTTTTGAGTATGGATTATAAAATAACCTATAGTCCTTTAGATTATGAAACAGCTAAGTACATGTAGCAATAGTATAAAGCCTTATCACAGATAAAACGTTTTGTATTTTAACTTAGGAAAACTGCCGCATGACAATAGTAAAACAGGATCTTGGATCTAATGAAGGACACGAATTCACCTTTCTTGATTGTAAAAATGAATCTAGTTTTATGGCATAAATTTAATGACTATTGCTTAGGTTGGTTTTCTGTCGTTTGTATATTGTGTTAATTGTCAATACATTTTTGTTTGTCCTTGTTTCTTTTTGGAGGAGTATGGTGTATGTAGTTGATGTAAAAATAAGAAGATGTGCTATGATTGTCAATGAGACAACTTTCCATCAAAGACCAAATGACATAGAATTTAACAACTATAGTCATCATACGGCTTTTATCAATGCGCAAAACCCATTCTGCATAGTCAGCTATAAAAGGACCCTAAATGGCATATGTAAAACAATTTAAACGAGAAAACTAACGGCCTGAGTTATGTACAAAACAATGAACGAAAAACAAAAATCATTAACAGCAATAAACGACAACTACCAAATTACAGGCTCCTGACTTGAGACAGGCACATACACAAGGCAGCAGGGTCAAGCATTTTTGATGGCGCTAACCTGTACCCCAACCTGGGACAATGGTGTAAAAAGTAAATTAATAAAAATACCGAACTCCGAGGAAAATTCTAAACGGAAAGTCCCAAAGCAAATGGCAAAAATCAAAAGCGCAAACACACAATTGACAACAACTGTCATATTCCTGATTTGGTATAGGCATTTTCTTGTGTAGAAAAACACAACACTAGAACAAACTATGCAAAGCAATAAATGAGAAACAAATATGACGAACTGCAAAAACTGACAACCACTCAATCAATGCTTTGTTGTGCTGTGTGGTATATTTGAGATTCATGTTATATATATTTTTCGAGTTTAAATTAGGTAAGAAGATTTTCAAAGTGGCTCTGATTTTGCCTGGTTAGCTTCTATGTTTGAATTCGGCAGTGACTGTATAACAGGAATGTAGGATGTGGTTCATGTAACATTTCCGACAATGATCATAACCCATAAACCAACCTTAGCATATGAGTGGAATTACTACTTACTTTAAGTATTCAAATTATCACATATCTGTGCATGCTAACTTCACTCTTCGTACTGTTACTTAATACCCACAATCCTCGCACATGTTAATGTTTTACTTATAAGACTGCTTATTGCTTCTAACTTGTATTTTTGAAGCTACTGTTGATATTCAATATTTGTATATTGCTGATGCTCTACTTGTCTAAAAATTAATTAGTGTTTTTCACACTGTTACACCTATTTTCTATTTTTTTATCCAAAGGAACTGTTTATAACTCTAAACCTGGACTAAACCTTACTTTTGGTCATTTTTGTTATAAAGGTTTTGGATTTTTAACTAATTTGCCTCGAGATATTTTTTGTCGACATGCGCACCTAATGAAGTAGAAATTGGTAACGTTAATGTTATAGATTACCCCCACATGCGTTCACATACATTTTTATTCTAACATTGAGAGTTCATATTTTTTACAATAAATTTCATTTCAGCGAATGAAAAATAGGCATTACAACACATTCTTTACAATAATTAATCGGTCTGCTCCCTGCTTCAGATTATCTGTTAAAAAAAGCACTGATTCAATAACTATTTATAGAATAGCTCGAATAAGACATGTATAACGTTTAGTTTAGTTTAGTTTTTTATGATTGTGCATAGACATGCTAGACATTTTAAAAAAATATTTGTAACATGTGTAAACAACATAAAGGCGACGTGTCTTGTACCAAGGAAAATCACATCACCTCAATGGCAACTAATTGATTTAATAGAACCTCTTCATGTCTATAAAAAAAAAACCATGAATTTTCTCGACAGCCTTTTCACACGTTTTGTGAGGCCATATATGGGTTAATTTTTGCGCTTGTCCCAAGTCAGGAACCCCATGCCTTTGTTAGTCTTGTATGTTTTCTTAATTTTAGTTCATTTATGTTTTGGAGTTTAGTAGGACGTCCATTTTTTACTGAACTAGTACACATTTTTATTTAGGGGGCAGCTTAGGCCCACCTCCGGGTGCGGGATTTTCACGCTGCATTACAGACCCATTGGTGGACTTCGGCTGTTATCTTCTCTTTGGTCGGGTTGTTGTCTCTTTGACATATTCCCCATTTCCATTCTCAATTGTATTATCCCAACTGGAGGTTTATGCCATAAACACTAATTTAGTGATTTGTACAGTTAGATATATAGATTCCTACACTGCAACAGGTGTGTTACGATATTTCTCCACTCGAGACATTAAAATTTTATTATTTAAAGCGCGAGGCTTGCCGAGCTTTTTAGATAATTAAAATTTAACTGTTGAGAGTGGAGAAATATCATAATACACGGGTTATAGTATCGGAATCTGTTTCTCTTATGATTTTTTTCCTTCTTTTTCAAAGATTTTCAGAAAGTTGTGTTCTTTTTATGCGACGTAATCCGACATGGTCGCCTTTTTTCATGACGTCACAATAAGAAAATTCAGAAGAAACCAAGAAATTGTGACGTCATATTCAAATTTCGACTAATCATTTGCCGAGAACAGATATTTCACTAGAGAGGAGAAATATTTTTCTCACACCGCTCAAGAAATGTGAAAATAGCACAAATAATATAGAAATCCAGATCACTTCTCAACTCTATATATAATAGCTTGCTATGAAAACAGACTAAGGGGAGACTTTAGTTTAATACACATACTGAAATATTGTAGCCTTATTAATTAGACAACTACCCATTTGATATGTAAAGACGACCATACGACCATAAATAATGAGCAAAACCCGCATTACATATCAAACTACCAAAGGATTCGACATAACAAAAATGTAAAATAGTTCAAACAAAAAAAAAAAAACAATGGCCTGATTTATACACTACCACTGAGTTACTAGCTCTCGATGTGTTACAAGAACATGAAAATTTTTACAGGGTTAAACATGTTTGTGAGTATTCAATCTTCATCCTAATTCGGGACAGTGGTGTAACAGCATAACATGATTACAAATTTCACAAATCAGCGGAAAGGGCTTAACACATCATATCGGCATGAAGCATGAAAAATTACTGTCACTAACACAAAAGTCACAAAGTACCGATCTAAGAGTATTCAAAGCTACGGGACTTAACGTTCGCGATGATATCATCACCTCCGTGGTTAGTGCTTCGGTACTGACAAGATATATAACCTGTTTGTTTCTTATATTCTCCGCTGATAGATTGATAATCATTTAAAAACGCAAGGTTTCAACTCCCTCTGGCATATTTGACATTTAGAGAATTTTCTTTTACGGTCCATTTTTTGTCATATACATCCTTGGCCTCCATATTTTTAGGTTTTCAACATTCCTGTTGAAATTGATGAAGGTAAATATAGAAAAGCGCTTATGACAATCAGAATTATAAAACGTACTATTTTCCTTTATTGAAAGCTAGGTCAAACCAATTAAAGCTAACATAAGTAAATTATGTTTTCCAGGACTTAATTACTAGTATCAGATTGATTTAATGTAAAACGTCATAAACAGTGCATAAAACATGCATATTGAAAATAAAAGTACATTGTATCGATACGATGTAACACTATACCTACTAAAACTGTAAACGAATAAAATTACTCATTCATAGCTCCATTGCTTTATATGTTAAATTCTGCAAATTCAAGCACTCAAAGCTATTTTTGTCTCAACTTCAAATATAGTGACTGTTATGTTAAGTCAAAACTGTACCTTAACCTACTAAAACTGTAAACGAATAAAATTACTCATTCATAGCTCCATTGCTTTATATGTTAAATTCTGCAATTTCAAGCACTCAAAGCTATTTTTGTCTCAACTTCAAATATAGTGACTGTTATGTTATGTCAAAACTATACCTTTACATGACTTGTGCTGAGAAAATAACAAATCCTTGATAGCATATAAGAGCACACTAGTTTCCACAAGTTTGGTAGTACAAAACTGGTACTTCTGATCTGAACAAGAGGGAAAATATGCCCTCCTATATTAATTTCATAATTATATAATTAAATTTTTAGCAAGGACCCTCTAGTGATTCCAAATCCGTACGCGTTCATTTGATACCAAACAAATATGTACTAGTACATCATTCTGACTGGGCCTGAAATAGTTGATCTATACAAATAGCAGTTCATGTTTAGTTGTGATTTGATTTATTAAACACAAAATCAATGTTAGTACCAATAAAGAAATTATTCAAAGACAGTGCTATTTATATACTTTGTTTTCAAATAAATCGTCTACCTGACTAATAGAAAAACAAAGGATAAGCATTGGTACATTTACAATTAACACTTATTATTCTAAAGAACATCATTTACAATAACTCACACTTATTAAGCTTAAGTGGTATTTATTTGAATGCTTGTTATTTTAAATTTTTTAATTCTAGTCAGTGGTGTAAAAACGTAATGGTTTTTACTCCTCATTGTTTCTTAACATCGTAACCTCTGGATCACTCATTATGTCTTAAAATCGGAACGTCTCGATCATTCATTGTGTCTAAAAATCGGAACGTCTGAATCACTCATTGTATCCTAACATCGGAACGTATCGATCACTCATTGTATCCTAACATCGGAACGTCTGGATCTCTCATTGTAATCTAACATCGGAACGTCTTGATCACTCATTGTGTCCTAACATCGGAACATCTAAATCACTCATTGTATCCTAACATCACAACGCCTGAATCACTCATTATGACTAAAATTCGGAACGTCTGTATCACTCATTGTATCTACAAATCGGAACATCTGGTTCACTCATTATGTCTTTACTTCGTAATGTCTGGACCACTCATTGTGTCGAAAAATCGGAACGTCTGGATCACTCAATATGTCTTAAAATCGGAAATTCTGGAACACTCATTATGTCCCAACATAGGAAAGTCAGGATCACTCATTGTGTCTAAAAATAGGAAAGTCTGAATCACTCATTGTGTCCTAACATCGGAACGTCTCGATCATTCATTGTGTTCTAACATCGGAACGTCTGGATCACTTATTGTGTCTAAAAATCGGAACGTCTGGATCACTCATTGTGTTTACAAATCGGTACGTCTAGACCACTCATTGTGTCCTAACATTTGAACGTCTGGATCACTCATAGCGTCGTAACGTCGGAACGTCTGGATCACTCATTGTGTCTAAAAAACGGAACGTCTGAACCACTCATTGTGTCCTAACATCGGAACGTCTGGACCGCTCTTTGTGTCCTAACATCGCAATATCTGGACCACTGATTGTGTATAAAAATCAGAACGTCTGGATCCCTCATTATGTCTTAAATTCGGAACATCTGGATCACTCATTGTGTCTTAAAATCGGAACGTCTGAACCACTCATTGTGTCCTAACATCGGAACGTCTTGATCACTTATTGTGTCCTAACATTGCAACATCTGGATCACTCATTGTGTCCTAACATCGGAACGTCTGGATCAATCATTGTGTCCTAACATCGGAACGTCTGAACCACTCATTGTGTCCTACCATCGGAACCTCTAGACCACTCATTGTGTCCTAACATCGGAACGTCCGGACCACTAATTATGTCTTAAAATCAGAACGTCTGGATCACTCATTGTGTCTTAAAATCGGAACGTCTGGATCACTCAATGTGTCTTAAAATCGGAACGTCTGGATCACTCATTGTGTCCTAACATCGGAACGTCTGGATCACTTATTGTGTCCTTACATCAGAACGTCTCGATCATTCATTGTTTCTTAAATCAGAACGTCTGGATCACTCATTATGTCTTAAAATACGAACGTTTCGATCACTCTTTGTGTCTTATTTTTGGAACGTCTGGATCACTCATTATGTCTTAAAATCGAAACGTCTGGACCACTCATTGTGTTCTAACATTTGAACGTCTGGACCACTCACTGTGTCCTAACATCGGAACTTCTAGATCACTCATTATGTCTTAAAATCGTAACGTCTGGACCACTCATTGTGTCTAAAAATCGGAACGTCTGGATCACTCATTATGTCTTGAAATCGGAACGTCTGGACCACTAATTGTGTCCTAACATCGGAAAGTCAGGATCACTCATTGTGTCTCAAAATAGGAAAGTCTGAATCACTCATTGTGTACTAACATCGGAACGTCTCGATCACTCATTGTGTCCTAACATCGGAATGTCTGGATCACTTATTGTGTCTAAAAATCAGAACATCTGGATCACTCATTGTGTCTACAAATCAATACGTCTTGACCACTCATTGTGTCCTAACATCGGAACGTCTGGATCACTCATAGCGTCCTAACGTCGGAACGTCTAGATCACTCATTGTGTCTAAAAACGGAACGTCTGGAACACTTATTGTGTCTAAAAATCGGAATGTCTGGATCACTCATTATGTCTTAAAATCAGAACGTTTGAATCACTTATTGTGTTCTTACATTGGATCGTTTCGATCACTCATTGTGTCTAAAAATCGGAACCTCTGGATCACTCATTGTGTCCTAACATCGGAACGTCTTGACCACTCTTTGTGTCCTAACATCGGAACGTCTGGATCACTCATTATGTCTTAAAATCGGAACGTCTGAATCACTCATTGTGTCCTAACATCGGAACGTGTTGAACACTCATTGTGTACTAACATCTGAACCTCTAGACCACTCATTGTGTCCTAACATCGGAACGTCTGGACCACTTATTGTGTCTTTAAATCAGTACGTCGGAATCACTCATTGTGTCCTAACATCGGAACGTCTGGATCACTCATTGTGTCCTAACATCGGAACGTCTGGATCACTCATTGTGTCCTAACATCGGAACGTCTGGATCACTCATTGTGTCCTAACATCGGAACGTCTGGATCACTCATTGTGTCCTAACATCGCAACGTCTGAATCACTCATTGTGTCCTAACATCGGAACGTCTGGAACACTCATTGTGTCCTAACATCGGAACGTCTGGACCACTCATTGTGTCCTAACATCGGAACGTCTGGATCACTTGTTATGTCTTAAAATTGGAACGTCTGAATCACTCATTGTGTCCTAACATCGGAACGTCTGAATCACTCATTGTGTCCTAACATCGGAACGTCTTGAACACTTATTATGTCTTGAAATCGGAACGTTTGAATCACTCATTGTTTCCTAACATCGGAACGTCTGTACCACTTATTGTTTCCTAACATTGGAACTTCTGGACCACTGATTGTGTCCTTACATCAGAACGTCTGGATCACTTATTGTGTCTAAAAATCAGAACATCTGGATCACTCATTGTGTCTACAAATCGGTACGTCTTGACCACTCATTGTGTCCTAACATCGGAACGTCTGGATCACTCATAGCGTCCTAACGTCGGAACGTCTAGATCACTCATTGTGTCTAAAAACGGAACATCTGGAACACTCATTTTGTCTAAAAATCGGAATGTCTGGATCACTCATTATGTCTTAAAATCAGAACGTTTGAATCACTTATTGTGTTCTTACATCGGATCGTTTCGATCACTCACTGTGTCTAAAAATCGGAACCTCTGGATCACTCATTGTGTCCTAACATCGGAACGTCTTGACCACTCTTTGTGTCCTAACATCGGAACGTCTGGATCACTCATTATGTCTTAAAATCGGAACGTCTGAATCACTCATTGTGTCCTAACATTGGAACGTGTTAAACACTCATTGTGTACTTACATCTGAACCTCTAGACCACTCATTGTGTCCTAACATCGGAACGTCTGGACCACTTATTGTGTCCTAACATCGGAACGTCTGGACCACTTATTGTGTCTTTAAATCAGTACGTCGGAATCACTCATTGTGTCCTAACATCGGAACGTCTGGATCACTTATTGTGTCTTTAAATCAGTACGTCGGAATCACTCATTGTGTCCTAACATCGGAACGTCTGGATCACTCATTGTGTCCTAACATCGGAACGTCTGGATCACTCATTGTGTAATAACATCGGAACGTATGGACCACTCATTGTGTCCTAACATCGGAACGTCTGGAGCACTTGTTATGTCTTAAAATCAGAACGTCTGGATCATTCATTATGTCTTAAAATCGGAACGTCTGGACTACTCATTGTGTTCTAACATTGCAACGTCTCGATCACTCATTGCGTCCTAACATTGCAACGTCTGGATCACTCATTGTGTCCTAACATCGCAACGTCTGAATCACTCATTGTGTCCTAACATCGGAACGTCTGGACCACTCATTGTGTCCTAACATCGGAACGTCTGGATCACTTGTTATATCTTTAAATTGGAACGTCTGAATCACTCATTGTGTCCTAACATCGGAACGTCTGAATCACTCATTGTGTCCTAACATCGGAACGTCTTGAACACTTATTATGTCTTGAAATCGGAACGTTTGAATCACTCATTGTTTCCTAACATCGGAACGTCTGTACCACTTATTGTTTCCTAACATTGGAACTTCTGGACCACTGATTGTGTCCTTACATCAGAACGTCTGGATCACTTATTGTGTCTAAAAATCAGAACATCTGGATCACTCATTGTGTCTACAAATCGGTACGTCTTGACCACTCATTGTGTCCTAACATCGGAACGTCTGGATCACTCATAGCGTCCTAACGTCGGAACGTCTAGATCACTCATTGTGTCTATAAAAAGGGACCTCTGGAACACTCATTGTGTCTAAAAATCGGAATGTCTGGATCACTCATTATGTCTTAAAATCAGAACGTTTGAATCACTTATTGTGTTCTTACATCGGATCGTTTCGATCACTCACTGTGTCTAAAAATCGGAACCTCTGGATCACTCATTGTGTCCTAACATCGGAACGTCTTGACCACTCTTTGTGTCCTAACATCGGAACGTCTGGATCACTCATTATGTCTTAAAATCGGAACGTCTGAATCACTCATTGTGTCCTAACATTGGAACGTGTTAAACACTCATTGTGTACTTACATCTGAACCTCTAGACCACTCATTGTGTCCTAACATCGGAACGTCTGGACCACTTATTGTGTCCTAACATCGGAACGTCTGGACCACTTATTGTGTCTTTAAATCATTACGTCGGAATCACTCATTGTGTCCTAACATCGGAACGTCTGGATCACTTATTGTGTCTTTAAATCAGTACGTCGGAATCACTCATTGTGTCCTAACATCGGAACGTCTGGATCACTCATTGTGTCCTAACTTCGGAACGTCTGGATCACTCATTGTGTCCTAACATCGGAACGTCTGGATCACTCATTGTGTCCTAACATCGGAACGTATGGACCACTCATTGTGTCCTAACATCGGAACGTCTGGAGCACTTGTTATGTCTTAAAATTGGAACGTCTGAATCACTCATTGTGTCCTAACATCGGAACGTCTTGAACACTTATTATGTCTTGAAATCGGAACGTTTGAATCACTCATTGTTTCCCTAACATTGGAACTTCTGGACCACTGATTGTGTCCTTCCATCGGAACGTCTGGATCATTCATTATGTCTTAAAATCGGAACGTCTGGACTACTCATTGTGTTCTAACATTGCAACGTCTCGATCACTCATTGTGTCCTAACATTGCAACGTCTGGATCACTCATTGTGTCCTAACATCGCAACGTCTGAATCACTCATTGTGTCCTTACATCGGAACGTTTGGATCAAATATGATATTATTCAGATGTTTTCGTAGAAAAAAATCTTGCAATGTACGAATTTTGACTGTTGATCAGATTAATAAAGACATAAGGATACTCAATGATTTTATGAAAACATATTTGGAATGTATAGCCTAAGAATCTGTAACAGAAACTTACAAGAGAACAATCTTAAGCTTAAAGTAAGTGTGATTAAACATTTAAAATTAACAACACAATCATGTATGATGATAAATGGTAATGAGATATAATGACTAAAATAACTTTTCTTATACAGTTCTAACTATTTTAAGCCGATCAAAAAATAACGAAATGAAAATCTTTTTCATCTATGTTTAAAGTGTTGACAATTTAGAACATTTGAAATAACATGCTAAAGAGAGGAAGGTCAAGTTTCCACTTGGATTTATTGCACACCACGGCCATTTTCAAAACTTCTCTAAATCTTTATTTCAAAATAGATCACCAAATTAGAATCAAATTAAATAGCCCAAAGCGCATATTGTCAGTTATTGTAAAATTTTGAGTTTACATTTTAAAAATGTATGATAATGACATCCTAAACAAAAACCTATATTCTGTTGGAAGTAAAGTTATACATTTTCTTTATAGTAAAACAAATTATTTATTTAAGCTTTGATTCAGGATTACATAAAATAACAACATTTAGAGCTGTAAACATTGTAATTTTATGGAAATAGGAACTATTGTAGAATAGTATTTTAAGCGTATGATATAAACTCTTTATATTCGACTTCCAGTATGATTTGACAATTTTTAGATTTTGACATTATGAGTTAAATGTTAAATGCAAATTTAAAATAAACAACAAAATATGAATAATATATGAATGGTTGATAAGACATAATAATAATAAAAAAAACTATTATCTGAATACCACTTTTCTCATCTAAATATAAATTATAAAATAAAATTTTGTTCATCTATCGATTAAACGTTGATAACTTATGACAATTAACATAAAATGCTAAAGAGCGGAATGACAAAATTCGCTCAGATTTTTTCACACCACAGTCACTTCAAAAAGTCTTTGATTTTTAAAAAAAAAAGATAAACAAATTTAATACGCATTTAGTAACAATTCAGCAAATATGGTATTTCCAACACCCAGCATGGAGACTATAGTATATTTTCTTTTGCATCTAACTGATTGATATCGGCCCAATAAGTTTTTTCTAATCCCTCAGTATTTGAATAACTTTATAGAAGATTGTTGTTCCTTCCACATGTTCCATGCTAGGTTGATTCATATTTCTCCCATTTATATACGTTGTATAAATGCTCATATATATCATCTTTTTTAGATATTCTGTTTCTCTCATTTCATGACAAAAATCTTTCACCCGTATAATGCAATAACCACAGCACTAGAGGTGTAGCACCGTATTTGTCAAAGGCATATTAAGCCCTTTATCTATGAGCATTTCTGCAACCCATAGTGTAATTTATTACACGCAGTATTTAACCAAAGGTATCAACGGTATTAACAGAACCTCCTCTTTCGGGTAAAAGTTGGACTATGTTTCCATGGCGTGCCACATGTAGAAATGTTTCCACAGTTTTATAACTAATAATTAATTCCTTGCCAGCGCAATGCTCTATAAAAATTTGCAATTGTATGGTATATGCCTGTATCATGCAAAGCACAACAAAAAAAAAACCAACATAGGAATTGAGCTAACACCCCTTAAAATTACTACATTGACAAATTATCCATTCAAAGCGTTGATTAACTTTGTAGATACTCGAGAATCACTATTTCCAGAAATGTTTGCCAATATAACAGATATGAATTTATGTGCGGTATGCGGAATGAATTTGAATGATTGCGCATTAATTTTATAATCGGGATTTTGTATAAGTTGAATAACTTTTGCCGTTAACCGGTTTGGCGGTCAATATAAAAGTTAATTGCACGGGTTTTTAGTTATCGATGACTGGGTAGTGACCACACAATCGCACGTAATATATATAGGTAGACGTTTATTTTTTTTTATACAAAAAATTGTATTCTAGTTTTTATATAGTACAGTATTTAATTATGTTGTATTTATTTTGTAGATAATTTTGTTACAGGATGTGATATTGTCAAAGATTCTGTCAGGCAGTGTATCTTGTGTTTTTGATGGACTTTCTTTTTGTAGTTTGATGGACTTTTAACCAGATCAGATGCATATTGTATTAAGAAAATAAAATTTAAGGTGGTCACTTTGCCATTCAGTATCCAAACTTGTGTTTGTTCTATTGTATTTAGAAAGTAAAGGCTAATGTTGAAGTGTACATAATTGCATGTGCTCAATTATGTACACATATGTTCAAAATAGATGGAGCATTTTAGCAAATAAATATTGTATGCTTGGTCAAACAACGTGCATTAAAAAAAAGGGTTTCCATCTTCATATTTCAAAAGAATCCCAACTAAAATCACAAAACACAAAAATACTCCAGATACCCCACACAATATAAAAAAAACAAATAAAGCAATCCAGAATACCACAAAAACCTCACAAAAGGCCGATTTTGTTTTTTATTGTTCGAATCTATCCAAACAAAAGCCCCACAAAACACAAAAACAAAAAAATCAATTTAGAAATACCCCTAAAAAACAAAAAAAAAATATAAAGCAATCCAGAATACCCTTAAAAAAACTCATAAAAGGCCGTTTTTGTTTTTCATTATTCAAAAAAATAAAAACAAGAAATAAAAACGCACTCACAAAAATAAACTTAGAATATCCCAAAACCACAAAAGCAAATGAGACAATCCAGAATACCATAAACACACCACACAATGCTGAAATGTTAGCGTGGATTGCATTTGACAACGGTCTAACGAACGCGAATGATATAGCTCAGATAGGTCCGAAATTGGAATGTTGTCTATGTAACCTTTTGATATAAGTGACTGTGACAATATGTAATTTCTATTCTCAGATACAGAATTCAATGCTGTAATTCTATCTTCGTCTGAGATTGCTATAGGTGAACCTTTTAGTACTAGACATTCTGATATCTCATCGAATCCTTTAACCATTGACACAAAAAGAAGATATCTCCCATCTTTATCTATTTCGTTAACATCCGCTCCTTGTTTTAAAAGAAGTTTGAAAACATTAGTTGAACCATGTTCACAGGCTAATCTCATGAGCGACATCCCATCACGTCCTTGATAGCTCAAATCTCCTCCCTTATACAACAGAATTTCAACTGCTTTGTCATTGTCTCCCTGAACGGCACTACATAATGCTTGATTTATATTCGCTCCCTCGTTTAGTAACACATCTATCAAAGTAATATTGCCTTGATGACAAGCAGCGAACAATGGCGTTTCGCCATTTACAGTTTGCATGTTCACATTTGCCCTGCTTTTGATAAGAGATTTTACGGTTGTAATGTCTCCACGCATGCATGCTTCATATAAAGGAGTCCATCCACACTGCAGCCAATTTCTGGTTATGTCAGTTTTTTGCTTCTGAAAGTTGTGTTCTAAGCACCGAGAAATGTTTAACCTTTCAGTCTGATCTGGTTGTAATTCCTTTAAAGTTTTAATGGTATTAACATCTTTGCATTTATCATCGCGCTTTGCCAAATTATTCTTATAATCGATCAGTCCTGTTCTGTGTAGTTCACAAACGTCTGTTACATTAGCCAGTGGTTTTTGTTTACCAGATCCTTTATTACATGCTATGGATATAGCTGTTTCTCCTTCTGCGCATGCAATGTTAACATCTGCATGGTTTTTAATCAAAATATTTACTATTTCATTATTCCTTGCACAAAAGGCAGCATAAAGAGGTGTCATTCCATCACTATTGGCCTTGAAAATGTCAGCATGTTTCTTAATAAGCAACGTAACGATCTTGGTATATCCTTCCTCGCAAGCAATGAATAAAGCAGTTCTCCCCTGCACATCAACAATATTCATATCGCAGTTTTTGGTTATAAGAGTTTCAACTATTTTGACATGGCCTCCATGAGTGGCGCCAATGATCGAATCGCTACAATCATAAAAACCGGCACCTTTATCAATTAAAATTCTTACTATATTTTCAAAACCAGCGAAACAGGACACATATAAAGGAGTACGACCATATTTATCTTTTTTGTTAATATCAGCACGTCTCTCTATAAGACGTTTGACTAACCCGTAGTGACCGCAAATACAAGCAGTATAAAGAGGTGTTTCCCCGTCAATATTAGTTTGGTTAACGGTGGATCCATTGTCAAGAAGAATTTCGACCGTCCCTAAATGACCATCTCGACATGCAGCGGTTAAAGGTGTGAACCATCCATTCCGAGCATCAACATCAGCTCCAGCAGAAATAAAAAGATCAACAAGTTCCTCATATCCTCGTAAGCATGAAACGAGGAAGGAAGTAATCCCATTGTCGTCCTTTGTATTAATAATTCTCCTTTTGACGTCGTCTCCTAAATCTTGAACTACATTTAAAAACTTGTCTCTGTATTCTATGTATCTCATCTGCACATTGTTCAAACACCAATGTATCTTTCCGTTTTCAAGGTCCATTCGTAGCCTATCATTGTACTTTTGTTCCTCTGTTGAAGAAATGATAATTGTAAACTCACCGTGGGTCTTATGAATTGATTCTAGTTGTAAACGTTCAGATAAAAATTTATCATCAGCAAATTTGAGAATCGGCGCGGTAAACGTTTTACCAAAATAACAACAAAGAAAGTCAAACATTTTATCGTGTATAACTTTGAATGCTCTATCTACTTTAATAAAGTATGTGTCAACGCAAGCGTCCAGTTTATCTTTAATTGCTGAGATGGGTGTGTCACGTCCTAATCTGCAGCAATCAAACATGTTTTTGAATTTTATTTCTTCCCCAATTTCTAAATCGTTTGGAACATCAAAATAAGTTTCGTTGATAGTGCCGTTGTATATAACACAAAGTAATAATACACAGAATTTCTCTCTGTCAAAAATTTTCAGTTTATCCCACTCATCAGAAAACATTTTGTATGGACTGTTTAGAAACTCGTTTATGTTAAAGACGTCATGCTGAGTGAACAGAAAGCACATTAATGGGGAAAATTCTTTTTTTATTACAATATCTGTTAACAATCTGTCATTCTCTTTGAGATATTTTTGGGCTATTTTGACTTTATCTTCAGTTGAATAGTTCCCTGTTAAATCAAATGGTTCCTGAAATGACTTTATCACTTTTTTAACGTTTTCTTGTGAAAAGATTTCAGTTCGACAAGTGGCTAATATTTTTGACAGTCCCTTAGATAGAATATATTTGACAAAGTCCTCAATTCTCATCCAGTTCTCAATATACTTGATATTTGCTGTATATTTCCCAAAAATATCATCTATAAAAAACACTTGACGAATATTGTCTTTAAATCTATTCTTGATGTCTTTAACATTACTGCACGGTACTATTCTGTATCCCTTTGCATAGCATAACTGCAATGCTAAATTCTGTGCAGTAAGAGTCTTCCCCATTCCGGAAACTCCAGATAACAGTACACAATGCTGGTCTTCAAATAATTCTAATATATCAGTAAAAATGTCTGTTTTGATAAAATCTTTACTATTCTGCTTCCATCGTTCAATTTCGGGAATATCAGCATCTGCAAAAGCACTTGATTATTAACGGTCATGTCAATAAAATAGCTTAATTTTGGCCAGACCAAAAAGTTTCATGAGGTGTGTTTTACTTTTATCCAAAGTTTTGATGCTTTTTTCTTGTAACCTGGGTACTTGCTAACTTTAATTAGTGAATTATCATAACCCCATATAATATCATTAGCTATATATGTAGTTACGTTTTAACATCGTGGTAAATTTGGCAAAATGTTTGATGTAAAACTGAAATCTCTAGAACAAACAATTTCGATTTTGTTTTTATTAATTATTGATTTAATTTTTGAAATTCAGAATTTCCATTTAATGAGGTTTTGTCTCTTCTAATGTTACGAAACGTGTTTAGGTTTTGACATATTTGAACTTTGTAATGCTTGTACAGAAATTAAACTTTCAAGTTGTTTATCTTATGATTAAACAGACCATATAAGGATTCATACTCCAATAATGTCTTCCCTTGTGAGGCCACAGTCTGCAAAGAAAAAGGATTCTGTCAGTTAATGTTAATGTCGAAAAATAATTAACATTATATTTCCTGACAGCGGGATGCAGAAGCTAGCTCTTTAAAAGACATGTTATATAAACAAAGAAATCAACCATTGAATTGCAGCTGATTCTTTATACACAATATAAATATGCAGATAATATTTACTTTCATCATATTATTATGACAGACATTTATATGAATCCTCTTTGTCTGAACATATCCCGTTTTACTGATGCTTAAATTACTAATGAACATGCCGCAATCAAGTACTTACTAAGAGCGAATAATGGAAGATGTTGCAGAAACAAATCTTTGACATATTATAGAATTATGTGAATATGAACCAGCAAGCTTTTACGAAACGTGTGGATAGTATTGCAGTTATCAAAATCTAAAAAAGAATACCTGCTTTTTATATACAGTTATATGCTGAGGCACATATAAGGTAAGTTGACAGGGCAATTATCTTCGCTATACATTTATCGTCAGATGAGTCCGTGGTTAAAGCCATGGTCAATGGTTAAAACAAAAAACATGACACAAACTGTACAATTAACAATGCAGGATTTATAAAAGTACACATTTCTTTTTTAGAGTTCCAATCTTCGTATTGGGCTATATATCTGAGATATCGTAAAACACAATTAACTTATAAAGGCGATTATAAAACATTTGAAATCATGATAACAATCTTCATTCACTGTTATAGCATAATCCAAATTAAATCTTACTATCTGCCAATCAGGTTCAAACGTATTATTTGTAAAATATATGCACTTTTGTTAACTACTATACTAAATACTGCTTACCCTTGAATCCTGAGGAACAAACCTTATTAATAAATATTACAAATACAATTGACTCAAGGGAATAAGAGTAATTCAAATATCAAATGTTGTTGACCTTTTATATGTTTAGTTATTGTATACCATTTAATAAAACTACTAGAACACACCCGCTAGTGCGGGACTGTGACTGATTAAAAGCACCTACGCCTTTATTGTTTGGTCTGGATTTGTAGTATTCGTATTATCATGTGACAAAATCATGCTGATTATGAGATGCACAGTTTTCTATGCTTTCAAAATCATTCTGTTTGAACCCGTCATTGTTTTTAGATACAACCTTAAACTACATGTGGCATATAACAGGCATGGGGCGAATTACATTGCAATGTAATACATTATATTACAATTACTTTGACAAAAATATGCATTAAATTACAATTACAATTACATGCATTCATCAAAGTAATGCATTAAATTACAATTAATTTTGCAAAGTAATGCATTGAATTACACATTACATTCGTAGACTTTATTATCAAGTGAAAAGACAAATCAAACATTTTGAAAAACAACATGGAGTCACAAAAGATTCTAGCATATGCAATAATTGTTCCATGTATTGATATAAAGTAGACATGTAAAAAGTCTTTTCAATATGACTATAACATTTTAACATCATAAGGGTTTCGAAGGTTTCATTCTTCATGCGCATTCTGTTTCAAGGTATACTGTGTTTCTCTCAAAAGAATTAAAGAGATGAAGTTTTATACTTATTTTGACTTAATGTTAACTTTACTTTTACATGTTTTATAAATATACATTTGCCTTTTTTCTATAATTTCAATCAAAATATTTACCAAGAATCTCTTTCCTAATTATAAAATAAACATATAGATTAGTTTATAAACAAGTGTCAAAATTGTGAAAAGGTTGATTGTACAACAAACTAATAAGTGTTATATGACAATGTCCAATTATCTGTAATTATTGAATCATGACAAGGTATCCATTGATCTTTTGACAACAATGGAACACAGTAATGCTTTTCAAATAGAAATCTTTTTATACAAGAAAATTTATGAAACAAAATGAAATAAAAAAGAAAGAAAGAAATCTGATATACAGTGTTGTGTTTTTCATTTAGACTTATAGTTTTATCATTCTAGTATTTATATCTATATTTTCACGTTTTACCAGGGGCTTTATCTTCAAATTCACTCTAATGATTTATGTCTAGGGTGAAAAATAAATAGAAAAAAGAAAATCAATATCCAAATAATTATGTTCTTAGTTAATCGAGAAATCTTAAATACTGCCCAATCTCCAACAACCCGTGGCAGATATATAGTATGTGAAAAAAAGTAATGTCAGGTAATGCAATACAATGTAATGCATGAAATTACGCAATGTTTTGCTAAAGTAATGCATTAAATTACAATTACATGTAATGCAAAAATTGCTGCATTACACATTACATGGAATAACTTGGAAAAATGTAATGCATTACCATGCATTCATGCATTACAAATACAAATTTGCATTACCCCATGCCTGGCATATACTATTGGTATCGTTTTCGAATTCAACCAGGAAATTGGTAATTATTGATAATATTAAATATGTGGAAAACAAAAGGGCCGGAATGGTGTGATTTTAAATCAACAATATTGTCCTATATAAGTTAAACATAAGTTGAATTCTTTGTTATGTCTTTTTTACTTCATGCTAGCTAACAGATTACATGCTTGGTCAACTGTTTCTTAGTGAAAAAAAGAAGCACCAGGAACCGCCTTGAACCTCTCGTTGTTTACTATTTGATTGCATTTGTTTTTAAGACGGTCGTTGACTATTCTAATTGAAATCTAATGCATCATTTGGTGTATTGACAGGGTTTTTCGAGTATCCCCTTTAGTCAGTGACTCACAATTATCGCCGTATTAGAGGTCGCAATTACAGTCATGTAAAATATGGCGATCATAAAGCCTTAAAACCATGCAGGATGGGTTCCGACTTTTTTCAGAAGTGCATTACGTTGACGCCTGATAAGGCACATTAACAAATTTTTAAACAAAAAGACAGAGTAGCGGCGACCTGTGGATGGACGCCAAGAAAATATGCTTTGCCGCTTGTAGTGCTAGCAAGTTCTCATTACAGAAACAATGGACGGATCTGCTTGTATTAGAAAACATGTATACCCCAAGTTAAAGAGGAATCAGTTAACGCGGTATGGAAATTACTAAGGGACTCTTGCGAAAAAAAATATTTCTAGTTAAAATATTGTTAACCACAGGATGTATAGTGTCATTGGCAAAAAAATAAAATTGGCTTCCAGTAAGCCTCGTTAGCATCGTAAATGAAGACACTATACTTGAAGTGAATTTCCATTTCCTATCGCGAACAAATAGAGTTCTTTAAATGAAACATGTATGGGAGCAAACAAAATCAGTCATTGTGCAACTATACATGTGACTCACTTATTGATTTTTTCCCACATCTAAAGTTTTCTACGATTATATATAAAACTATTGATTTCTTTATCAAGTAGCCAAATAAATAATTACCACCTGATAGCAAGGAAATAATTGCCTTTCGCTTTTTTGTTGCTTGAATTAAAAAAAAACCTGCGACAATGCCCCACTAAACGGTATTTGCGGTAGTAATTTTATTCAAATCAAGTCATGTTCAAAGTACAATAAACACTACAAAATTAAAGTGACCCTTCTAACACCAAAAACATTAACAAACCCCGATGTAAAATAACATGATTTTCAGTTTGATTAGACTTCTTTTCAGACAAACTTTTACTTCATTTATACATCTTTTGTACTTGACGATGTTCATATATGATCGTATATATTGAAAAATGTTCTATATCATTTGTATCAAATACTAGTAATATCTCATGATAACGTTTCGGGCCGAAATCAGAGGCATTTCAAAATAAGCGACCAGTTTGGTTCAAACATACGTCAATGAATCAAACATTAACATTCCAAGAGAAGACTCATTTATAGCTATTGATCCTCTCTATATATTTCATTTGAAGGGCGATTGCTAATATATATTTCTTTTGCTATTATAACTTACATTTTCAAGTTTCAAGATCCTCTCATTATTCTGACTCAACTTTGTTCCCATTTCTGTGAGTTCTGTGTGTACTCGTGAAAACTCTGTATCACCTGATTTACAAATAATATCCGCATATTCCACTAATGTTTTCATCTCCTGTCGAAAATTATCGACTAATTCAAGACCAGTAGTTGTACCTTGGAAGAAGCTTGTACCTAATAATGCAATAACAAATGTCATAGAAATAACCAGACCAAACCGAACATTATTTGGTACACATTGCCTGTATTTGTAAAATAACAAATGATCAGTTTACATTTGTTATCCGATAGTATGTTACCACGATTTTGTCGTAAAACGTTTGTTCTAAAAAAATCACTAATTTTGAGAATCCTTTTTTTAATAGGATTCAACGGAAAATGTAGTAATAATGTAATAGTCCAAACAGTTTGATGTAGTTACCAATTATCCGGCCATCACCATGCAATCGTAAGTTATAGTGAAAACATTTTGTGTAGTTAAGAGTTATAACGAATGAATCAATAGATTCATGTTTTATAACATACAGTAGCTAATAAGTTTTACATTTTCAGGACGAAATCAAATTTTAATTGATAAAGGTAAAGCGATTGCAATGCAACATGTCACCGACGGACCCCTCAAAAAAAGTTGTTACAAAAATTCCCAAAAGTGTTGCAACCTCGGCTTTCACCACGAATCATTGATTTAAAGTCTTCTTTTCGACGGTTCCTCTTTTGGAAAGACATAAAAATTAACAAAGTAAAAAAAAGAAGATCTACATTTTTTTACGTTTAATTTTTAAATAAAATACTGTAATTAATATTTACCATTTGTTCTCCATTTGTTTAGTTCTCCGATGATTTGACTCTCATCAGTTCCATTTAATTGAAGAAGATAAATCAAATCTTCTATTGTTTGCAAGGACAAATTAAACTTCACTGTATCCCACTCTGTGAAATTACAGTGAGCCCAAGGATTTCTGATAGCTGATCTAATCTGGATAAGATATCAAATAAATATTCTTATTATAAAAGTACAAACTTGTTTGTTCAAAGAATAGACAACGGAACAACGGTTGATTTAACTATGCTATGGAGAAAGTACTGATGCTGCTCCCTACAAAAGACAGGCAAACTTAGATGTAGCGGAACAATGTGTACAAGGGTTAAAAAGAAATCCTTAATATATGAACAGTTCTTGGTTTACAGTAAGAAATACTTCATTACAAAATAAGGATATCGACTAAACTATCATTATTTTTTTCGTTACAATTATAACAACAAGTTTTGAATGATTTGTTTTTCCTGAAAGTTCTGTATTGCAAATATAGTAAGGTGTTTGACGGAAATATGGTTTTTATTTTAAAGTTCCCTCAAGCTTTACAATATTAACAAATCATCCGTAAAACTAATGTTCCAAAAACTTCCAGAAAAATAAACTCATTGAATAACAAGACATATATTGCTAGTCATGTAAATCAACTTGAAATGAATATTGCAATATTGATTTATCAGAAAAGAGAAGCGACAGATATCAACTAGATATTCAAAATGATATTTCACAATTCAGTCGCATACTCGTCAAACAAATACAAAATTCGGAATCACCTCACAATAATATTCCTTTATTTAAGTTTAATTGTCATGTATCATAAGTGCAATCCGTTATTTTTATCAGTTTAAAATGTTGTGTAAATTTCAAATTGGTATCTAAACAGTACTTATTCCTGAATGATTCATACTCAAAATCCTGGTGGTACAATCATTTGTGTTGAAATGTGTTAGCCTTCATATTAAATTAATGTTCTGATACATGTGAAATGCACATTCAGATTTAGATAAACACGAAAGAATTTACAAACGTTTAATAACAATATATATGCATATCCTTACCTCCCTGGCAGCCGTCTGTACATTAACAGGAAACTTGTCGATGCTTATGATCATCCCAAGGAGAGCTGAAGAATCACATGACTCGTTTAACGCTGTATAATGTACCATGTTTGTCTGGAGGAAAAGCTTCGACAAGTCCACTGCATTTTGTACTTTGTAATCATAACAAAATAAACGATAACCATGAGTTGTCTTGTTGTTATTGATTGGCTCATAATTTAAATAGGTATTTCCTGCACCATATGTCCGAAGATGTCCTTGGTAAGTTTGTAAGTCAATCTGATCAGAGAGTATAAGTGAGTTGTAAAAGTTCGTCACAACAGGCTCCACATATTTTCGTAAAGTTGGCGATAAAATACTATGCAAACAAATACCAACCACGAGCCAATTTTTTTTGTTGTCTTCTAAGTCTCCTGGAGGATCTGATAAAATTTTAATATAAAGTTTAGAAATGTTTATTAATATTTTTGTTAAAATCAAAATGATCGTAACAGTTTTTATATTTATACTTAATCTAACCAGTATTTGTCTCGAAGTAAACCACGTGGTTTCTGTAATTCTTAGCTGATTTATTATTTTCCTGACCTGTAAATTATTTTCATTTAGCAACGTGTGGTTCGTTTGTTTTTTGTTCTTAATTGATAAAAACTCAAATATTACGTCATATATTATTGCTTTCCTCTGAATTTCCAATTGTGACATCATTAAAAAAGGCGACCATGCCTGATGACGTCACATTTAAAAAACACATCTGTTTGAGGATCACTGAAAATTAAACTGTCTCGAGTGGAAAAATATGGTATCACATTCGGTGCAGTGGAAGAATCTTTATATAAACAACCAAAATTAAGTGTACATGTAATTGATACTTTGTTTTAGAAAAAAGACTAAAGATGCACAAATGAGACATTTAAAACTTCAATCATCTTACCTGTATGTGACGGATGTTGGATTTCACATATTCTTCTCTCTAAATCAACCGGGATTGAGCTTTTAATTGGGGTCTGAGTAGCCATTTTATATACCAACACAAGTACTTTGCAAGCTACTGGTTTTGGAGAAAAAAAATATTTTATTACTTGTAAGCAATTATTTAGCATACTGTGTATCATTTTGCTGATAATCAATCAGCATTACACAGTTCTACAATACATACCATCTTTCAAATTACAGTTTGATTTTCTTTTTGAACTCAATGATTTCTGATTGATTTAATGTATTTACGTTTATCGGCACTTTGTACATTTTCTTTTTCGGGCCATTATCGATCATGGATAGGACTTGATACTCGAAAATATTAGGCAATGACGACTTGTATGAGTGCAGCAACGTCACGTACTCATATCCATCTGCGTCATTTTATCAACGAAATAGACGAGACTTCATTCATATAACCGAACAACTATCCAACGTTTTGTACGTGTAAAAGTAGTTTAACTTGTAATTTCATTATATTTGATATTCTCAATCGAAAAAAGAAATACAAGGAAGACTAATTACCGATTTAAAGAATTATGGCATTTTATTTTTTGATACTGACTTCATCAGCTGACATATCAGCTCCCCCTAGTGGCATCGCTTGCTGATAAAGTCAGTATAAAAAAACAACCGAAAAAATACAATTATTCTATATGTCTACTGCAAGTAATACAGAATAGTCAATACAGCAACAGAAGGGAGAAAACAGTTATTTTGACTTCCATGTTTTATAACTGTTAAAATTCATAAATTTCGGTGCTCGCTGTGTAGTTTTCAATTAAATCACATCATTCCGTACATAATATGATCATTTGGTTTCCTTCTATGTAGCATTTTATTTTAAAGATCAGCTGTTTTGCATTCACGCCGTTGGATTAATCAATTATAAAACAGCAGCATACATGGGAATTCGCAACAAACAATATTTATTTGGTTTCGATTGAAAGAAAACATAACCATGTGGTGCAATCCGTGATTCTTGTAGTACAATATGTCACGACTAGGAAGGAAAACTGGATGAATAAATGGTCAGAATAAAATTTGCTTATACGTTTTGTTCAGATGTTTCCAAGATACATTGAATATCATGATACATGTGATAGTTGTCCTAAAATTTCAGAACAATCAGACAATTGTTTGGTGTTGCTTTAAATTGGTTTTGTCTTTTTAACTTAAAAACTAAAGGTTTTCGGCTTTAAGAGGTTTGATAAACAGACGATTCTAAAAAACTTTCAAACTTTAAGCAAATCAGCTAGCTTATATGATGGCGTTGCTGGCACAAAGTCTCAACGCAGACCCTATTGATCGAACGTTCAACCTCTTTCTTTGAATCAAAGTGGTTAATTCAATCCCAGCATGGCGAAATCGCAACAAACAATATTAATTTGGTTACGATTGAAAGGAAAACATAACCATATGGTGCAATCCGCGATACTTGTAGTATAATATGTCATGACCAGGAAGGAAAAATGTGGATGAATTAAGATCAATAAATGATTAGAATTAAATTTACGTATGCATTTTGTTTAAATGTTTCCAATGTTCATCAAATATCATGATAGTTGTCCTAAAAATTGAAAATTTCAGAACAATCTGATAATCAATTAGTTTTGCTTTGCTTTCAAATGGTTTTGTCTTTTTAACTAAAAAGCTAAATGTTTTAGGCTTTAAGTGGTATGATAAACAGATAATCATAAAAAACAGTCAAACTTAAAGCAAACCCGCTAGCTTATTTAATGCCAATGAAGACCTCATAAATGATTTGATTATCCCTGATAAGCATTTCGTATTTAATGTAGATCTGATAACATATATTACTCCTACAGTGGGACATTTTTCCATCTATTTTTAAAATCAGTCAGAATCTGACATGTATAATGTTCTTTTCTAAAACTCAGTGGCTACACTTCCAATAACTCCATCATGTCTATGCAACAGGTTCATAACGGAGGATTTCACTGTGTTACCGTATGATTCAAAACTTGGCAGCATAGGCATTCCCAGATCTGGTTGTGCCTTTGTTCAAATATGTATCCCTTTGAAGACTAAATTTTTGAACTACAACTAAACAACGTCAATATCATTCATTCACTGGTAAATGTGAATTGTAAAAAAATATACACAGGATTGAAATCAAAGAGGGTTGATGTGCAATATACTATTGTTATCAAAATATGAAGTTTTCAGAATCGTTTTAGAATTAACCCCTTAAATCAAGCTTACATTCTATATTTTAATAAAATTAAATTTTGACAAATTGTTATCAAAGATATCAGGATTATAATTTAATAAGCCAGACGCGCGTTTCGTCTACATAAGATTCATCAGTGACGCTCAGATCAAAATAGTTATAAAGCCAAACAAGTAAAAAGTTGAAGAGCATTGAGGACCCAAAATTCCAAAAACGTTGTGCCAAATACGGCTAAGGTAATCTATTCCTGGGATAAGAAAATCCTTGGTTTTTCGAAAAATTCAAAGTCTTGTACACAGAAAATTTATAAAAATTACCATGTAATTGATATTCATGTCAACACCGAAGTGCTGACTACGGAAAAATATTCTCGAAATAAATTTAGATGATTGTAAGGACTTGAGTCATAAGAAATTATTTATATCCCTGCTTGCATTTTATTTTCATTCATCACGTGAATATACATATATTATAAATAAATATCACAGTTTTTTTCTTATCGTTTCTATAAAATATTTTAATGCTACTCACTTAATTTAAAATTCCTCCATTTTGAATTTATTATATACGATATTGAAAGGGTAAACACATATCAAGATTAAAACATAAGATAGGTAAGATTGTACCAATACAAATATTGGTATTACACCAATGCACACAAACAATGTAAAATCGATTTCCTATTGCATGACAGAAAACTTTCAAATAACCTTTACCAGGTAAAATATAACATAGGAAAATCATTGAATTATCTTACACAATGAAACTTACTTAATCAATAGCAAAAATAACCTTAGACAAAAATGTTTTTGCAAGAAATGAGACCTTAGTTTTAGTGTAAAAGAAACGTTAAATGTACAATCAAAATGCACTCTACTGTATTAACAAATAGTAGCACTAGCGATATTGAACTAGTCTTTTTTTACCGAACAGACAGGCTAACTCTGATTATAAAACGAAAAAAACATTGAATAACTAAAAAAAAGACACACAAATGATAATTCAAATGTCATTGTCAATGAAATTTACAATTTGATGGTGAACCGTATGGTCTTCCATATCTTTTTGTTATGAAAAAACTGTTATTGTTATACAAATAAATCATGCTTACAAGGGGTATTTGCCAAAAATATCGGTTGAGAGGTTAACAAATTTCTAGAGCCTTGTCAGCATGATAGAATTGTTTAATAATGTTCTATGTTTCCATCATGACCTTAGAATTTTCATTGTATTCGGGTTTCATATAGAGTTTTTGCTTGTCTGTAATTATATAATGTTATATATATGTAGGACTCTGAAGTGCGATGGTCACGCTAAAGTACGATGGTCACGCTAAAGTGTGATGGTCTGCACTAAATTGCGATGCCTCCATACGCTAAAGTCCGATGGTCCGCAAAAGTATAGACGTAAGAAACGTAGTTGGATTATGACGTTAACAGTCGTTTATACAAACCAAAAATGAACATGCCGGAAGGAAGATGAATTAAGAATATTTTGATTAACAACTTTTAAACCAAATGTCCATGACTTAATTAATTTAAACCTAACCGTGCTTTGTCGGCTGAAGCAAATGTGTTTTTTATTTTTTTCGGGTGCTGGAAGAAGGACTTGTATCCTGCAGTCGAACATTTTACTATAAAGATACAAAATAGTATACGCATAAGTATCCTGTATCCTGCTTCTGTTGGAAGTGAACGGATACATTTAACATATTGTTTATTTAACTAACAGTTTACTTTGCGGTCCCCGTTAAAATATTGTCGATTTCATTGAAATGTAATGTCCGTAAAATAAAGGTTCATGTTTTCATGCGTAAGTTATAAGTTGTCGGCTAGAACATTAGTTTGTACATTGTAGGAAAATATAACATGTATTTGTAATCGCTACGAAAAAGGAGAAAGCTCGGAGAACATTGCCTTTCTCTCTCGTTTAAATCAAAGCTTAAACAAATAAATTTTACATATTCCGACAATGAACGAATTTTGTATTTGTAATTTACAATGACGATTGTAAAGGGAGGTGTTCACATTAGTGATAGACTGTGTAAACGGCAAGCTACACCAATTATCCAAATATTTAATACGCCCGAATTGTTAAAATTAAATATAGTATTTTGTGACACCTAAATTACCCTTTTAGCAATTATTACGTGGTCGGTCTTTCTAAATTTAGAAAAAATCGCTTAAGCCTACCGGTAAATTATAAAGCCTGTCACATATGTTATACCTTAGCATACTAGCTTTTGCAAAAAGACTATTTTTTTAACATCCATGTACACTAACGTTTTAAGCCCTCTAACCTTACCCTTTTAGTCCATCGCACTTTAGCGTGATATACCATCGTACTTTAGCAATCAAACAACCATCGCACTTTAGCGTGAGACACCATCGTACTTTAGCGTAGACCATCGCACTTTAGCGTGACCATCGCACTTTAGAGTACCATCGCACTTTAGAGTCCTACATATATACTTTAGCTGAGCAGTTAAATTGCATTGACCGTATACTCATTTCTGATGTACACAAGGCCTATACATCGCATTATTTATGACGTTTCCGTGGAGTTTTATTGATGACGTCCGGAATCTTTACGTCATTTGCTCTAAATTTAAATATGTTTTTTATCCTAAATATTCCAATTGGATCAGTCGTAGGAGTCGCAATATATTAAGAAATAACAATAAATTTGTCCTTTTCGAATAGAAATAATTCATAGGGTTATTTTTAGACATGGTATTCCCCATCTGTCATGGTATTCGCTAGCAAATACGGAAGCTCTGGCGATATTGAACTGGTCTTTTCTTACTCTGTTTATACAACAAATAAAAACATTAAATAATAAAAAAGACAAATAAAAGATAATCCAAATGACATTGTCAATGAAATTTACAGTTTGATGGCGGTACGTATGGTCTTTCTTATCTTTTTTGTGATGATAAAAACAGCTATTGTGTTTTTACATCATATAACATTTAATCCCTGTATGAACTTTAAAAAAACGAAGGAAAAGGGGTCATATTTTTTTGATTCATCTTCTCGAAGTGACAGCTAGATCTTTTTAATAGAGCAAAAGTAACATCTTATTGCAAGTTCAAATCGACCTAACCACTGGAACACTTTGCTTAATATCGGAAGTCTTACATCTGAAATATACGAATACAATGAATAATAAACATAACATAACTGATAAAAAAGTCTAAAACTTACTGTCATTATTTGATCGGGAATCTCATTGTTATACATTCGCAAACAAAAGAAAAATCATGATCACATGTCATTTCAAAATAATTGTAAGACATGGTTTCGACTAAAAATATACTTAACTGTTTTTGTCTACAATCTATTAGTATATGCTGCGCGCCCTAATCATTATTAGGGAATTCCTTTTGTCGCATCTATTTGTTACTAGATTTAAAGTTTTGTATGTTACTCGATATATTTTGAATCCATTGACATTGAATTGCAAATAAAAGCACTATTGTTTATATCAGTCACACTCAAATATTGAATTACCAAATAATGTAATTGATCTGACCGATATAATTTTTTGGGGGGAGGGGTTAAATTAAAGCGTCCGTACATTCTTGCGCAATATAACTGATTGGTTTTGTTTCTGTTTATTTGATTGGATGTCTTGTGGTGTCATTGTTTTGCCGTGCTGAATATACATGACATAATTGCAACTTGAAGTAATACATGTATGTACCTAAGGAACTATTAGTCACTTACCTGCTTCACGTGTATTAAATTAACTTTTAGACTAATGCATTGGTGTATATCTTCTTCCGGAGCACCTGAGATCACCCCCCAGATTTTGGTGGGGTTCGTGTTGCTTAGTCTTTAGTTGTTTATGTTGTGACATGTGTACTTTTATTTATCTGTTTGTCTATTTCATTTTTAGCCATGGCGTTGTCAGTTTATTTCGATCTATGAGTTTGACTGTCCCTCTGGTATCTTTCGCCACCTTCTAATAATCCTTTTTGTTCAATAGAAATGTCTCCCAGAAATATTCATTACAACATATAAAATTGAGAATGAAAAAGGGGAATGTGTCAAAGAGACAACAACCCGACCAAAGAGCAGACAACAACCCGACCAAAGAGCAGATAACAACCCGACCAAAGAGCAGACAACAACCGAAGGCCACCAACGGGTATGCAACGCAGCGAGAAACTCCTGCACCCGGAGGCGTGCTCCGATTTGTCCCCGAACTACCTACCTGTTGTTAAGAATGTAACTCCTATTGTGCGAACCAAAACCTACGGCAATAGAAGATTTGATCAAGCAGCGGCCATCCTTTGGAATGCATTACCAAAAAAACTTCAAAATGCAAAGTCGGTGCCTGTATTCAAAAAGAACTTAAAAACTCACTTTTTTCGACAAGCATTTTTAATCTCTTAAATTCGTTTCTGTGATACATTGTGCCATAGACGTTAGCCTGCTTTTGATTTATCGAACCTTTCTTTTAACTGGAGATATGTTTCATTTATAATATGTACATTGTATGTTTTTAGTAGCACACATATTTTTCATTTCAGTAATTATATTTTTACATGGTAATATTCCTTTTTCATCTTTTGAATACGTTTTCAAATTTTTAACATATATTTGATAATTTTTAATAGCAATCTTATTTTAGACTTTTTTGGCTATTTATTTTACCAACTTTATTCAGTATAATTTTATTTTGATTCATTGATATATATATTCCACTTTTTTGTAAAAATTTCCACATTATTAATCCTTTTATCTAGAAAAGTTTTAACACTTAAATATTTATTTTGTGTGTTCATGTTTTATATTTTTATCACTGTCTGTGTGTATATTTCGTTTAACATGTGATGTAAAGCGCTTTGAGTAATATTGTTTTAGATTTAGCGCTATAGAAAAATTGTAATAATAATAATAATAATAAATAATGTGTATATACCTTTAAATCAAACAAGGTATGCATTGACTATCGATTGTCTGTCATTAAAACATGATTTAGACTTCATGGAAACATTTATTTGTATCAGAGTGAACGGAATTGAGTTTTTTTTATGTGTTGAGTACACTTATATCACAAAGAGTTTAGTCACATGTGACTACAAACGTTGCAAACTATTGATATGATCGCAAGTATGTCGTGTCATGTTCATGTAATAAAAGCTGGATTCACTTTTAACGATTTCTCATTTGTACATCGGTCGTCATTATATGTACATGATAAAAGTTCACACAAGTAAACAAGAATTACATCTTCGTAAATTGAACATCTGATAGAAATGAATTTAAAATATAGCACAGAACAATCTATCTTCTGTTGGGATGGGAGAATGGTAGATAAGTTGTTTTAATTCCAAATCCCCCCCAACAAAAAAACATGTGTTTAATTCCTTTGAAAATTTGGGAGAGGTTAAATAAATATTGACTATTCTCGAAAAACTGTTCTTGTAAGTTATTGAAGAAAAGTAACTTGACTATCATTCAAAAGTTATTGTTTACCTCATAAACTTAACCATCTACATCCTTAACAAAAGATAAATGGTCCTTTCCTTCTGAAAACCGTTCTTTAGATTTGGATAATTTGAGAGGGCTTAAGATGTCACGAGTACTCAGGTTTCATCAGCGTAAATAAAATCAAACGGTAGTATAGGTAGCACGGTAGTATTTGCATTCCGGAATTTAGGTTGCCCTTTTGTGTACCCTACTTAAGTCAATGTATCTGAACATTATGATTGGACAAAAAATACAGTATCAACTGAACATACTTTCCCAAACTGAGGGATGATTATGTAAGGGGACATAATTTAACTTAATGCACACATGAGAAATAGACAAACAGTCAATTTAGAAATATATTCTAGTACATGTATTGTCAAAAAGATTTCAGAATAATAGTAAACTGCCATCTAAAGAATCTTGTTGTATTGTCTGCATAATTTGCAAATGCTTAAAGGAATATAAGGCATGCTGTAAAATGTGGAATGGACTTTACTATCATTTTTTCATTATTTGGTGCTGAAACTGTTTCTCTCAGTCAGATTAACTATAAATAGAGTTGGCAATTTAATAATTCTTCCTGAATCACCATGTTTTACACTTGTATTGATTTGAAACATCATATATTTGGTTTTTGTGCACTCCTTAAGTAACAATGGTAAGATGAAAAAAGAGTTAAAATCTGCCAGCTTGGGTAGGGGTATAATCTTTAATTTTTTTTTGGTAAGAAATAAATGCAGACAAGTATTCCTTATTTTAATATGTTTCCTAGTAAGAAGCCTATGCATCATAGGTGCCATGACTGGTTTCAAGTTTGTGATGTCTTGGTTAATACCAATGTTTTTTAAAGTTGAGGTCACGTTTTAATATTTGTTTAAGCCTTTTTAAAAATGAATACCGTGTTTCACTTTTAAGGTATTTTTTGTCATTTATATAGTGGCAGATTTTATTGTGTAGCTTATCTTCAATACAACCTATATGCATCGGTAAAGGGGTAGGTTGGGAAATTTTCGGTTAGATGTTGGTAAGTAAAAAAACATAATGTAAAAATAGTTTCATATTGGGTAAAATATGTCGAAGACAGACTGCAATAAAAATACCATTATTTTGCTGATGAAACAAACAGATAAACAACTTTTAAAAATAGAGAAAATAGACTACTATCCCTACTAAAAACCAGGGGTGCTGAATAAGGTCATCAGTGGTAGATGAAACAACAAACCGCATAGTTATTATTAAAAGATAAATTCTTGATCTTATTGTGACAATAGAACGGATTTGTAGACGTAAAAGTAAAGTGATATAATGTCTAAAAATATTCCTTTTTAGTCAATAACATTTTAAAAGTCAAGCTGATTGACAACGACCTTTAACTTCACTCGACACATAAAAATGAATCTTTATACCAACTATATAGGTATAATAAAAGCATAGTACATACGTATGCCGGAATTTAAAGTCGATTCCTATCTAATAAATGTTAAACTCTTCGAATGAACGAGAACATGTTTTTTTATAAATGCTATCAATTATGTGTGTACCACCAAGTTGAGGACTGAAATTATACACTTAAGGTGATAGTGATTATATACTTTTGTTTAATTCAGAGTTAATTTTAACATCCAATGAATGAGCCCGGTTTGAGAGAACAACCAATTCTGAAATTTCATCACTCAGAGAATCATTTGCTATGCTGTAACATCATGACCATCTATCGTCAAATAAAGGAGTGTCAAACAATCTAATCTAATTTGCAATATAATTTGAAAAACATATGTTCCAGAACTGATCCCCGAGGAACACCTGCATCTGTTCGTTTTAGAGTTGACGATATGAAAAGAAGGTGAACTTAATGATAGATGTGTTATGTAAGATGTCATGTGATAGCACTTGATTAAGCTGCAGTTGTTATTGGCTTTGAAATACCTTCCGGTTATGCTGAGAATTCTTGTTGTTTAGTTCTTTTTGAACTTTTTGTCTATCTGGTGAATCAAGACCTTTTGAACTGATTTTTTACAGTTTAGTATTATGACGTGCTGTTAAATTTCATACGCAGCTATATCAGTCCAAATAGAGACTGATAAAGGGTTGATAAGTTCTTACATTTGATGTTCTTAACATTTTCTGTAATTCGGAATTGTGTCTACCCGTTTTTATTTTTAAGTCTAACTGGTCCTATTACCTTTGTGTATTTCAACACAGATGTTATAATATGTATAGACTGTTACAAGTTTATATATGTATGAAAAAAGTATAAAAACAAACATGGTCGACAAATACTTCAGAAATAGAAACAATCAAGTAATGATAATATCAAAACTCTACCTGAAGCATAACAAACAATAACTGACTTAGTTGTCATTTTAAAGAAAAAAACATCGTCGAAAAAACAAAATTTGCAATCAAAAAAGGAAGTAGTTTGCACTCAATTTTAACTGTCCAAATAAGCAAGCAAGTTTGTGTTTCAGGTACCACAATATAGCTGCAAAGTATTACTTTTTGAAAGTATTTATAAAATTGATGTATGCGTGTTGTTTTATCATTAATCAAGCAACAGGTTATCTCATTTGAATTCGTTCATATTTTCTTATGTTGGGACTTATTTAGCCTCCTAAACGTTTGTTTATTGTTAAAGAGCGGTGTTTATCTTGTAGTTATTAATACGACGTTAACCTCAATTCACAAACTTTTTCTTTATGCCATGTTTGTTCGTTTTTGAGGTAAGTATACTGCTGCTTGTCGTGCTTTTGGCAATAAAATAAGTTTTGCAATGTTACATTGGTTGTGGTCACCCTCAAAAAAATATGTAAGATCTTATTCCGAAATCTACAACCATTAGCATTTATCCATACTTTAATAATAATAATACAAAAACATAAAGGGCAAACTGATTTAACAAAAGCAAAAACTGGTCAGTTGTATTTTATTGAAACGATATTTGATAGCAAATATAATACTGTTTGTTTCTTCGGCTAAAGGAGATCTTTGAAATTTTAAGATCATTTGACTTATTTGTACCTGCCTGAGTAACATTAATCCAGGCATCTCCCTTAATATTTATTTTCTGTTGACTCTCCTGCTAATAATAATTTCATAACAATAGTTAAACCGATGGATACTGATTGACATTATGGAAGGGTTGAATAACATTTTTTTTTTATATATTTGAGATTTCAAAAATATACTAATATTTCAAACTCTTTATTATTCAAAATAATAAAATTTCCTGACTTATGAGCAAGACAATTTTATTCAAGGAAAATTTGATGCATAGACAATGTATTTGTACCTCTTTTTACGACTAAATAATATAAACATGATAAAAACTGGTAATGCGCAAAAATGACTTGATTAACCGTATACAAAATTTTAAACAGCAAACTGATTTATTTTTGATGCATAAACACAAAACTAAATATGTATTGCTTCACAAATACTTTTCTGTCCATTACACTAGTTTATAGGAATGTAACATCAAAATCTTTATAATTTCGCAGTTATATTAAAACCTTTAATTCTTTTTACTCCTACACTTTATTTCTCAATAGTTAGTTGACAAATCGACAACATCGTCTCATCGTTTCAAAAGATTTTGGACACATATGAAAATAGCTGGTTTTAAGTCTTTAACAATCTAACCTTGTGAAAAACCACAATGAATCCAACGACAGAATATGCGATAAACGTAATGATATGAGTCTCTCATTTTTCATCATAATACCCTCTGCTCCATTGTATGACGTTTACGTATCACTATTTATACGTTATTGTATGTTCTAAACTACGCAACGTTATGGTGTGTGATTTTCCAAGTGCTCTATGAAACTTCTTTCTAAAATATTAACATCAATTCAATCAACAATTAAAACCAGGCTTCAAAGTTTTTGTGAAACTACATATTCTTCAGTTGGCTTGGATATCTTTTGGAGTACATTCAATCTAAGATTTGTTCATCTTGCAATAATATTAACACATTTTTCTTTCCTACACTTTACACAAGTATTCCCCATTCAGAACTAAAAAAACAAATATACAGACTTGGTCCTGTCATGTTTCATAAAACAAAAGAATGACCAACGTCAGGGATTGATGAATCGTACTTTGTATAAAATAACACTGATTCAATCACAAAAAATCTCTGAAACAGATATTATCAAGATGCTTGATTTCAAGATTGGCAGCATATAGTTGTTATGTTTGTAGGATGTGTTTTTCAACAAACAAACAGCTTTTCCATTGAACGAAATGTGCTCCTCTTCCTACCGACTACTTCCTTTATTCATATGAGGCTGACTTCATACAGGAATTTCTTAGGAAGAAAGAAACAAGTTGGCAGTATCCTTTAACTTTATTTTCCGCTATGAAGATGATGTTATCTTACTACATAATTCAAAATTTGGTGACTATGTGTATTTCGGTACTGACATGATTTATAACAAACCTTTCTAAAATTGTCCGTTTATAAATTTTTAAATTATAAAGAAACTAAGGTTTCAACTCCCTCAGGCAAAGTTGACCTTAGATGAATTTGGCTATTTGTTTTAGGTATTTTTGTCATATAGCTCTTCAATTGTTTCGGTACTGATACATCCCTCGGATTTCAAATGTTTGGCTTTGAGCGTTCCTGATGAAGGTAAATCCTGAAAAGCGCTTCGGACGCATGAAATTATTAAACGTGTTGTTTTCAATTGAACATATCTATCCCATCAAACTTGAGATCAAGGAAACAACATAGACAGTTAAGTCTGACTCGCATCTTGACCTTCATAAGTGACATTAAGGGTCGGTTGAAAGCAAAACATTACGACAAAAGAGATGAGTTCAGTTCCCAATTGTGAACATTCCATTTCTATATAGCAACATTGCAGCATCGTCTGTGTACGGAGTATATATATCCCAATTGATACGACATTCCAGGACTTGTATTTCTTATCATGATATCCTTGCTGCTCACAAGAAAGTATCAAATCAAGAGTTCCAAGTATTGAAGTTGAAGTTACCCCTTCTTAAATTTTACGGACGCAATTACGACTTGGTTCACTATTATGGAATTTCTGTTTTACAGATGACGAATGATATGTTCCAATTGTTGTAATTACAATCCCGTTCCGTTTTATCTCAAAAGTGACATACCACAATAGACTTATCAACGGGTTTGCACTTACTTGAGCAACACGACTGATGAATCATTTAGAGCAGGAACTTCTTACTCTTCGAGAGCACCTGAGTTTAACTTCATATTTTTTGCGGGGTTTTTAGCCATGCCCTAGTTTTGACTTATGAGTTTGAATGTCACATTTGTATCTTTCGACTTTCTTAGAATGGCGGTCTGATGCATTCATAGCAGAAGACGCTTACCCTGTCGATGCACCCAGTATTGCTCCTTTAAGATTACATACGATTCCCTCAGTTTTTGTTTGTTACCGTGAAATGCCCCTTTCTTAATCGAAAAACGAGATATCATCATCGATAACGATTGTCGCCTCAATTTATACCCCATTATTTAAAATTAAGAAACAGACTGACAGAACTAGTTCGACTTTGTTTCATAAAAACGAATGGCGGACGCCGGTACAAATGACTTTTTTTAGGAAAAGATAAATCATTCTTGTAAAATCACTCTGATTCCAACAAAAATGTTCTGAAACTGACATCAAGATGAGTGTTTTTTTTTTATTGACAACATATATTTACATTTTGGCGACGTGTTTCTCAAAACAGTATCGATAATTCTATGGAGGATTTTCTCGGGAAGAATTAAAAAAAAAACTAAAATGACTTTTAATGCTTAATAGATGATGTACTCTGATTAACAGATTCACAGTTCGGAGAATATTTTGAACTTATCTTTTCCACCGAACTTGACATAACACATACAATTAAATGTAATACTAATCTCATTAATATCTAACACTAGTCATCCGTTCGAAGGTTATACGCAATCATGGGTTGGTTGACATATGGAATATATGTTCTACAGATAACAACTGATATTTTCCATTTGTCATAAAAACAATCCCGTCCAATATTCAACGATTGTGACTAATCAACGGATTTATACTTGCATGATCAACAAGAAACTGCTAACATTCTGTTGGTACCTGAGTTGAACCCCGTCTTTTTGGTTGGGATCGTTTGCTCAGTCTTATGTTTTTTATTTTGTGGTTTGAGAATGTGTTCGTCTTTTCGTCGTTTTCGCTTGTCTTTCTATGAGTTTTGAGTAATAATAAAAATTACATAATTTTAAAAGAATAGGAGAACAATTAAATTGCTGATATTTGTTTATGTTAAATAGTACGTTTATTGTTTGAAATATAACAATTTTCATTTATTTATCATTGATATAAAAGTCTATGTATGTATATCTTCCACGTACTAGTTGATGTATACTTGTAATATAAAATGCAATTAAATTGTATGCCACGTTCATGTATGTCTTTTCATGTTCATTATCCACAAGTAAATAAAAGTTAAAACCAGTAATGTGTTAAATATGTTAAAAAGATTCAAATTGTAAGAGTCACATTACTCACGACAATATGCACCTAAACTATGCTGCATGATATAACAACATATCACGGTCATATTTGTATTTCGAGACCATATTCAAGATGTTGAGAGACAATGTACTGAACTAGCTATAATATACGATTCCGGCTTGCATCTTACGATTTGATTGACACAAGGATTATTCCATCTTGGTTTTGTGGGTGTAGAATCATTTAGAGCAGGAACTTCTTACCCTTCTGGAGCACCTGAATTCAACTTCATTTTTTGGCGGGGTTCGTGTTGCCATGTCTTTAGTTTTCAATGTTGTGTTTTGTGTACTTTTTTGTGTCGGTTTTTCGTTTTCTTTTTAGCCATGCCGTTTTTTTGACTTATGAGTTTGAATGTCACTTTTGTATCTTTCGACTCTCTTAGAATGGCGGTCTGATGCATTCATAGCAGAAGACCGTTACCCTGTCGATGCACCCAGTATTGCTCCTTTAAGATTACATACGATTCCCTCAGTTTTTGTTTGTTACCGTGAAATGCCCCTTTCTTAATCGAAAAACGAGATATCATCATCGATAACGATTGTCGCCTCAATTTATACCCCATTATTTAAAATTAAGAAACAGACTGACAAAACTAGTTCGACTTTGTTTCATAAAAACGAATGGCGGACGCCGGTACAAATGACTTTTTCTAGGAAAAGATAAATCATTCTTGTAAAATCACTCTGATTCCAACAAAAATGTTCTGAAACTGACATCAAGATGATTGATTTTTTTCATTGACAACATTTATATACGTTTTGTGGACGTGTTTCTCAAAACAGAATCGGTTTTTCTATGGAGGAGTTACTCGGGAAGAATTAAAAAAACAACACTAAAATGATCTTTTAACGCTAAATAAATGATGTACTCTGATTAAATGATTCACAGTTCGGAGAATATTTCAAACTCATGTTTTCCACCAAACTTGACATAAAGGACACATGACACATACAATTAAATCTGCCACTTAATTCGACTGATATCTAACAGTAGTCATCCTTTCGAAAGTTTTACGCAATCATGGGTTGATTGACATGTAGAATATATGTTCTTATATTTTCCATTTGTCATAACAACAATTCCGTCCAATCTTCAACGATTGTGACTAATCACCGGATTTATACTTGCATGATCAACAAGAAACTGCTAAGATTCTGTTGGTACCTGAGTTGAACCCCGTCTTTTTGGTTGGGATCGTTTGCTCAGTCTTATGTTTTTTATGTTGTGGTTTGGGAATGTGTTCGGTTTTTCGTCGTTTTCGCTTATTGCCCTAGCGTTATTCGTTTGTCTTTCTATGAGTAGTGAATGTCCTTTGGTATTTTCTGCTTTTCTTCAAGAGAAATTTAATCTAAGATACTTTATTTTATATTAGTTGTTATTACTTATAATCTAGCTTTCAGTAACTGCAAATACTCCCAGAAATGTAAATTGTGTCTTTTGTGTTTTTGAAAGGTTTTTATGCTTTGTACCGACTTGGTGAGATAAGCCCTTTTCAACAAATATTTATCGTTTGTTCTGATGCTGTCATGTTATACCACTATCCGAGGTTAAGGGGAGGGTTAAGAGCCAGCAAACATCTTAATTCTGTATGTGCTTTTCCCAAGGTCAGGAGCCTGTAATTCAGTGGTTGTCGTTGTAGTTGTATATCATGTTTGTTTTTATAGATAAAAAGTTTTCTCGTTTGAATTATTTTACATTTGTCATTTCAGATTCTCTAAGAGCTTATATGCGATAAGGTTTTTTCTCATTGTTGAAGTCCATACGGTTACCTATAATTGTTAACTTCTACGTCATTTAGTACTTGAAGGAGTGTTGTCTCATTTCTATGAATGCTGCAATTCTACTTCCATCAATTTGTATGAATGTGGATAACTGGGTATATCCGGTACCTGAATCCGGACGTAAAGTTAAGTATAGTTCAGCGAAATATTAAGTTCTGTGTAGAACAACCTTTCATTCGGAGTTTGCTATTATTTTGAGGATGAATTCCGACGAAATATTTTGTAATTGTAGGTCACTTTCGATCCGAAATGCTTACTTCTATGTTAAACTTAATATAAACTGTTTGGTTTAAATGTAAATCATTTTTAACTATGACTCTACTTACTATTTCTTTGAATTGTGCAATACAGCTCTCAATTTGAATTGTGATTAAATATTTCACATGGCATAGTTTCTGCTACAGAATAAATGAGTTCTAAGAACTTAAAAAATTGAAATTAGACATTTACCTTTTATGGTCCAATATCCAAAATCTAAATACATGGTTAGATTCAACGTACCAAAGAAACCTAGGAATCCAATTTTTGATGAAATGAAACAATGTTAAATTTCTGACCCTTTGGACCTCAATGTAGGTCAATTTATTAACGGCGTCCAAAATTCAAAATCCAAATACACAGTTAGATTCAGCATATCAAAGAACCCCATATATTCAATTTTGTTGAATTCAAAAAAATTTTAATTTTGGACCACGATTTGAAAACTGGGACCAATATAAACCCAAATATTTGTAAGTCAGGGGTGTTAAAGTATCTGAATACGTTAAGAGATATAATGATGAGTTAAAAGGGCTTTTACAAAATCTATTTCAATTCAACTATACAGGAGGGAGATTGATTAATAGATGAATATTTCATGTCCTATGGCAATTAACAGCATATTCAGGACGAAAACAGGTTAATACAATATGAATATGATAATCCTTTTTTGTACAAGACTGATACGCTATTCCTGATTTTAAAGGTGATATTTCATAAGGCAACAATCTACAAGAAGACAAGCGTAGAAGCAGCAAACAGCAAGTTAAGAGTTAAGAGTATTTGGTTTGACACAACCGAACCTTCGACCCCCTCCCACTAAAGGCGAACAAAATATGTTATATAGACTTTCATAAAAACATAAAGATAAACGACTCTTTAACGCAACTAAAGGTATCAACACAATTACTAATATAGAGCTTTAATTAGAAATACAAAGCACACATTGTATTTCTGATGCAATTTAAAAAGCAGTTTTAAGCTATTAAAATCAAAATGGAAATACGGATTTGGACATGTTTTAACAATAAATAATTTATATACATAATACACAAGTTGCATTTAGGGTGATTAATATACATGTATATCTCTTTTAATAAGAATTTTTTTCGTAAGATTTAAATTTGCTATCAACTATTTGTATAACCGTTACGGTCATTGTCTAGTAATAAAATTACAAAACTTAAAAAAAAAGATAGGATCATAACTAAATTGCTGATATTTGTTCAGGTTAAAAATACGTTTATCGTTTGAAATATAACAATTTTTATTTATCAATCATTGAAATAAAAGGTTAAGTGTACATATCTTCCACGTACTAGTTGATGTATACTGGTATAATAAAATACAAATACAATGTATGCCACGTTCATGTATGTCTTTTCACGTTCATTATCCACAGGTAAATAAAAGTTAAAAGTTTAAAACAGTAATGTGTTAAAAAGATTCAGAATTCAGATTACTCACGATAGTATGCACCTAACTATGCTGCATGATATAACAACATATAACGGTCATATTTGTACTTCGAGACCATATTTAAGATCGTGAGAGACAATGTACAGAAATAGCAAAATTGCAGGATTCCGGCTTGTATATTACGATTTGATTGACATTTAAGTTACAAGGATTATTCCGTCTTGGTTTTGCGGGTATGGAATCAACGATTTAAAAACTTTCTTATTTAGTTGTGATGATTTATCGGTAAAAACTCATGAGATAACAAAAATCCAATATATTTCAAATCGTCGATCTTCCATGATAAAGAAAATGATGCCCTGTTTTCCTGATCCACCTTATTAAAGCTGGCCCCATTTTCTTTAAGTAGTTGAATCACTTTATAGTGATTTTCTGTAAGAACATTGTATTTCGCTATAAAATCAGATGGTTTATATTTCTTCAATTGATGAACATAATCTTCATGTAGTTGATCGAAATCATCTTCATATTTTCTCATTTGAGGAATACTTTCTCTTTCCACATGACTATCATCAATATTTTGTAATACACACGCTATGAGAGGTGTAACGCCGTACATGTCAGATGCATTTATATCAACCCCTTTATCAATAAGTATTTTAACAATTTCATAGTTTCCTTCTCTACACGCTTTATGCAGCAAAGTTCGCCCAAAGTTACCAACTGTATCAACAGAAGCCCCGCTATTTATTAAAAGTTGAATTATATCACGATTACCACAAAGGTATGCAGCATGTAAGCATGTGGTTTCGTCCAGAACATTTGCTCGTTTAACTTTTGTTTCGATGTTAGCCCCTTGATCGATCAGGAATTTAACTATGCTATTACATCCACCAATACACGCACCATACAAAGCTGTCTGACCAAACCGACCAATTGAATTAACTGTAGCTCCGTTTTGTAGAAGAAATTTAACAGTGTCCAAGTAACTTTCTCTGCATGCGTCATACAATGCTTTGTTTATATTTGCTCCTTCCTCTAAAAGCATATCAACTATTTCATAATATTTTCGTTGACATGCTGCAAACAATGGAGTATATCCATATCGAATAGTCATGGATAAGGAAACATCGTTCTTAGTTCTCCATTCTTCAAAAGTCAAGTCTACATCTACGCCACATTGTATTAGGAATTTGACTACTTTCGTATGTCCTCTTCTAGTTGCTAAACACAACGGTGTTTGTTCAAACCAATTAGATACATGGATTTTTCCCGGTTTGAAGAAAAAATCAAACCCAGTGTATGTGAGCATGAACCGTATTTCATATAAGCCCGAATTTACTACTCCGTTCATACATGCTTGGAACAGATATTCATACTCTTGCAAGCTCAAACAATAGTGAGTTTCAGTCTCATATTCATGCATCGGTCCAATACAAATTCTTGTACTATCGTTGGAAAATGAAGTATTCCTTATTCCACATATTAACAATTGTAGATAACTCAATACATCATCATTTCCACTAATGTCTGCTAATATCAACGGAGTGTATCCATACTTGTATTTTTTTCTAAATCAACCCCATTTCTAAGGAGAATCGCAACCTTTTCACGCAGACCTAACCTACACGCATAATATAACATAGTTTCACTCAAGTGCAATGAGTTTTCTGTATAACCGATTGATACAAGCAACTTTGACAGTTCATTATTTCCACTCTCCAAAACTGATATCAAAGCTGTTTTTGTGTCTTCCTCTGATATCGCTATAGGACAACTTTTTTTAATTAGAAAATTTGATAAATCATAAAACTTTTTAACTAATGACACAAAAAGTGGAAATCTTCCGCTTTTGTCATGTATGGTAAAATCTAAACCCTTGTCTATTAGAAGCTGTATTAAATCAACACTATCTGTATTGCATGCTAAGTGTAACAAAGTTTGTCCATTTACATTTATTTCTTTAAAATCCGCACCTTTTTCATAAAGAATTTTGACTGCCTTAGTTGAACCTTGTTCACAGGCCAATGCCAGGAGCGATTTCTCATCAACGCCTTTATAGCCAATTTTTCCACCTTTATATAAAAGAGTTCTCATCGTTCTATCATAGTCGTTCTGAACAGCACAACACAAGGCTTCATTAACGTCAGCTCCCTCATCTAGTAACAATTGAATTAAGAAACCATGGCCTTGTTGACAAGCAGCAACCAAAGGCATTTCACCGGATTTAGTTTTCATGTTCACATCTGCCCTGTTTCGGATGAGTGATTGGACAGTTTCTATGTCTCCGTGAACACATGCTTCATATAAAGGTGTCCATCCATACCGAATCAAATTGTTGGTAATAACATTTGTTTGTTTCTGAAATTCATTATTGTGACTTTGTGTTATATTTTCCCCTTTACTTGGTCTTATTTCTTTTTTCTGTAAAGCTTTTAAAATGCATTCATCAACAATGTTTCCCTCTGTGTTTGCCAAATATATAGGGGCATGTTCTTCTTTGTTTAGCTTGTGAACATCTGCTCCATAATTCAACAGTGTTTGTATAACGTATATAGAGTCTTTCCTACATGCTTTGTGTAAAGGTGTTTCAAAATCTACATCAATCATGTCCACATCTGAATCGTTACTAATCAACATGCTGACTATTTCGTTGTTCCCAAAGCAACATGCGGCATGTAGAGGCGTCTTGCCATCACTGTCGACTTTTAAAATGTCAGCATTATTATCAATAAGCAACTTCACTATTTTAGTATAGCCTTCCTCGCATGCAATACATAAGGCGGTTTTCCCTTTCGTATCGACACTATTTATATCGCATCCTATTAAAAGCAGTTTTTCAATTATTTTGTCGTGGCCCCCTAAAGAGGCAACTATAAGACAATCTTTACATTGGGAAACTTTTGCCCCATTATCAATCAAAAGGCTAACTATGGTTTCATGGCCTGTCAAACACGATGCGTATAAGGGTGTGCGACTATATTTATTTGGTTTGTTGATATTAGCTTCTTTGTCTATGAGAAGGTTTACTAAACAGTAATGGCCTCCAAAACAAGCAGTATACAGTGGTGTTTCTCTATGTGTATTTGTTTGGTTTATATTCGATCCTTTAATAAGTAGAATTTCAACCGTCTTTAAGTGTCCATCATGACACGCTGCTGTTAATGGTGTAAAAAATCCATTTTGGCAATCAACATCAGCTCCTACAGAAATAAAAAAAGCAACAAGCTCATCATAACCACACAAGCATGAAATAATGAAGGAATTTATCCCATTGTCGTCCTTACTATTAATCAAATTCGTTATCAAGTTGTATTCTAATTTTTTAATGATATCTAGAAACTTAATCCTGTATTCCTTATATTTCATTTGCGCATGGTTCAAGCAACAATGTATCTTTCCATTTTCAAGGTCAGTTTTTATCCTATCATTGTTTTTCTCTTCATCATCTTCTGAGACCATAATTGTAAAATATCCATGTGGTTTCTGTAATGACTTTAGTTGTACACGTTCGCATATGACTTTATCATCTGCATATTTGAGAATAGGGGTGAGTAGTGTTTTGCCAAAGTAAGAGCACAGAAAGTCAAACATCTTATCATGAATAACTGTGTATTCCCTGTCTACTTTAATAAAGTAAGTGTCAATACAGACCTTCATTTTGGCTTGAATTGCTAACCGAGATGTGCCACGGTTTAACTTGCACCATTCAAAAATCTCTTTTAGTTTCTTTTTTTCATCTTTTTCCAACTCGTTTGAAATATCCAGAATAACATCATTAATTGTTCCGTTATAAATTACACATAGTAATAGAACACAAAATTTCTCTGTGTCAACCGATTTTAGATTATCCCATTCTGTACAAAATGTATCGTACGGACTGCTGAGAAACTCATTGATATCAAATTTTTTGTGTCGAGAAAACAGGAAGCACATTAGTGGGGAAAACGTATTTTTGTTTATAATATCTGTAATTTCTGGTAACATCTGGTCGTTATGTTCAAGGTATTTGCTAGCAATGACTAATTTGTCTTTAACTGAATAATGGTCAGATAAATTGTACGCATTCTTATGGAATAAATCAAATGCGTGCTGAAATATCTCTTCTTTAAAGACTTCAGTACGACAGGTGGCCAATATTTTTGTCATGCCCTTATCTAGAATACTTTTTACCCTATTCTTAATGCTTCTCCAGTTTTCAATTATATTGAGATTTGTTGTATATTTTCCACATATATCATCTACAAAAAACACCTGACGAACATTTTCTTTTTAGCGTGTTGTTATATCTTGAAGAGACATGCATGGCACTATGCTATATTGATTTTCATGAACTAACTGCAATGATATATTCTTTGCAGTCAGGGTCTTTCCCATTCCGGAAACTCCTGTCAAAAGTACACGATGATGGTCTTCTAATATTCTAAATATATCTGTGACTATGTCTGTTTTTATAAAATATATACTGTCCTGCTTCCATAGCTTAATTTCGTGTACATCAGAGTCTAAAAAAGATTTTTTACGACAAGGTGAATTAAAAGTGATAAAAATAGTAAAAAGGGAAGAAACAAGGTTAAAATATCGTGAAAATACCACACTTCAGACATGCGCTTCGTGTACATAGGACATCTCGATATCGTTTGAATCAAAACCGTTGGAAGATTAAATCGATCAGGCCAAACTTCAAAACTGTTGTGCAAAATCAGCATTTTATACAGTAAAAATACAGAACATGATAACATTAATGATATTTTATGTCAACACAGGAATGCAAGTTACTTAGAATATAAAGCCCCGTGGAAACAAATCTCCAACCAACAGTGACCACTTACAGTGATATCGACCCCGTGGTAGTAATTAAATATTCGTATCTAACATGCATACAAAATTTCTAGTGCACAATTAAAAGCCTGGTATCTTCAATGAGATCTTTTTTTTCAAATTGTTGGAGAGAGAATCAATGACGAAAGCATTTAAACAAAGCAATCAAAAAGACTATATATGCATATAGCTAACACCAAAACTATTGTGTTGCGATTGTGTTGCGGGTGAAATTAACATTTCATGAAGAGTGGTTTTACATGACACTACGGCATCAACAATACTTCATATTAGTCCGACCGTGCAAGACCCTCATGGGTAGTCAAGGTCATTTAAAAAACCCTTGTCGTCGTACTTCATATTAACACAGTAGTGCTTAATACAAGGCTGGTAATTCCGTCGGTGGCGAAGCGTACACCAGTAGTGAACTCAACTCAGGGGTTTTAAAAACTCAAACATCTTGTTACCCAATCAAGTTTTCAGTTTATTCGGTTAACATTATCAATATCTTGAATATCTCTTTTTCAATATCTGACCCTTTATTTGATCAGTTTGTAGTTTTAAACATGATGATGTTTGATCGAAATTTGGTAATCATTTTAAGCAAATATAAAAATAAATGTTTAATACATTAATGTTCAATAAATAGAAGAATAATGCAGGATCGTGGTTTTGTAATGAAACATACCATATACAGATCCATATTCCTTTAATGCCTTTCCTTGTACAGCTACTGTCTGAAAAAACGATTAAAGAGACATTTTAGCTGCACCTCATGACGACAAATACTTGCCATTTCCAAGAAACTTCGAGTGATATTCTAGAATACCACTATATTTTTGCACTGGATAATCTTTTGGAAAGCTGTTCAAATGATAGTCAGATACTTCATATATTGATGGATGTGATTAATTACCGATTAACTTTTTGTGCGATGTTACGAACGCTCTAACCTTTCCTTCCTAGATCCTATTTGTATTGAAGTTTTATTCACATGGCAGAATCTTTTAACAAATGCCTTTATACATAAAGTTATATGTGTTTTACTAGCATAGTACATATTTCATGCACATAATTTAAGAGTCTACAACAATGAAGATTAATTCAAATCAGTACATGTCAAAGACAGTTCAAATAGATTGTATATACTTAAAGTGAAATGTTTACCTTAATTAAAAGAAGAATACTAGATTCTTAATGTCGAATGAATAATATTAATGGCACTAATTATATTGCACCTGATGAGCATTCTACAATAAATTTTTCTTCCATGATGCTCGAGATCAAAATCTCCTTTTTTCTGTTTTTTTTTTTTCTGTTTTGGACATCTTTGTCAATATCAAATAAGGAGATTTAGTATGATTGCAAAAAAAAAAAAAAACACATCATAAAAACACATCTATCCAACAGAGTAAAAATAATATAGATGTTAGCAATTATAGATCTTCACGCAACTGAATTACATGATCTTGATTTTGGACAGGAACATACAGAATGCAGCGGGGTTAAAAAAAATTTTTCAGCGATCAACATTCTCCTTGCTTTGATCATTTTGACAACTGAAAACAATAAAAAAAAAAGGAAAAGCAATGGCCTGATATATGCTTAAACGAAATAATAATTATGATACACAGCAACAAATAAAAGGTCTAAAACGCAATTTTTAAGTATTTATTTTTTTAAATTGTGCAGATTTACTGTGCGTATTGCCGTGTGTTTGTTTATTCTACATTGGCTAGAGGTATAAAGGGAGGGTTGAGATCTCACAGAACATGTTTAACCCCGCCGCATTTTTGCGCCTGTCCCAGGTCAGGAGCATGTGGCCTATGTTAGTCTTGTATGTTTTTTTAATTTTAGTTCATTTATATGTTTCGGAGTTAAGTGTGACGTCCATTTTCACTGACCTAGTATACATTTTATTAGGGGCCAGCTGAAGCCCACCTCCGGGTGCGTGATTTTCTCGCTGTGTCGAAGACCAATTGGTGGCCTTGAGCTGGTTTCTGCTCTTTGGTCGGGTTGTTGTCTCTTTGACACATTCCCCTTTTCAATTCTCAGTTTTAGATAAACTCATCATATATACATGACTAAGGGACTCAACTGCTGGTATCTATCCAGCAGTTGAGCCCTTAGTCATGTGAAATCCTTTTTATTTTTAAGGGCATTCTTAAAGGAGAAATAAGAGGAGTAAGGCAATACGACGATATACTTTGTCATCTCATCGGAAAATTTTCTCTTCCAGCTTTGCCAATTGTTTTTTTTTTTTGCATGAATTGCGCACTTTCCTTCTGTTTATCTTCTGGAAAAGCAATATGCATTTCTTGCTATACTACAACTAGCACATTAATATATCAAGCAGAATGATTTTAAGAATATTTTCTACAGTCATAAAGTATATCTTATCCATAAGAGTATCTATCTGTCATGTAAATTGCCAATGTTGAATGAAATGATTATATATGTTGAATGTGTTAAACTCTTATCTGGCTTGAAAATAGGACTATATACACTGACGCGCAATCACAACCCTTTGTAAAGTCATATTTCAGTTGTTCATATGCAAAAACTTCTTGATTTTAATTCGAATTGTAAAACATATCTTTAAAAGATAATCTTAATCACTAGACCAAAACGTAATGATGATTGTTTTGCAATAGAGTAAATGAAACGTTTACGTCATATGAAGCGTTTTCCCCAAATGACTGAAGGTCAAACGGGGCAGTTCATTAGTAAAACTAAAATTGAAAAGATAAGGTCATCCAACAGTGTCAATCAGATGTGGAATTTTAAAGATCCGAAATGTTCAATCCTAACTAAATCTTCCCTACAATTTCTACTTCTATCATCCATACTCAATCAATTTCATCGTTTCATTAACCAGGGTCTTTTTGTCAATTTTGGTGAGTTTAAAAAAAACTGAGGGGATCGTCTGAATCGTCATGTTATACTAGTAATCGGAAATAAGACAAACATGGGTAATATAAATATCAGACGACTTTTCTGATATTTAGAAATCGAAGACCTCGAAAATATTTCACTAATGAGTTAAAACAAAGACTCGCCGTATATTTTAATTAATTCGTTATGGGAACCCTAAAATTTATGAAATGTAGATTTTAGTCGTTCTTCCTCATTACTCTTTTGATACAGTTTGAGTGTCGGGAGCACATTTCTGTCAATGATATCCGCATAGTTTGAAAATGCATGAGTGTGATGCATTAATTGAGATACATAAGCACCATTTGAAATTTAACAATTGTTAAGAAGAACATACCACGTTTGTGACAACTGATGACCCGATGGACATTTGTGTGGAATATCAATGATACGGTTATGTTTCGTAAACTTATTGTTTATGAAATGTTGATTTGAAACACTACCCCCTTGCATAGATAGCCTTAAGCGTATTTGGCAATCATTTCCGCCTTTATGGTTTTCTATATCTTGAGCAGCGTTTGTTGAGTTTGTCTTCCAACTGCTTTGGTTTGAACACCACTGATGATTCGTATGTAAACGAAACGCAAGCCAGTTTCTGGATTATCACCAGACCAGTAGTCCGCACTTTGGTGTTGACATGAAATGTCAATGATACGTGCATTTTCTTTTAATTTGCTGTTTATTAAAAAAAATCATTCAAAACCTAAAGTATTTGTACCCCCTGGCGTAGATATGCATAGTCATCTTTGTCCCTTCGTTTCGGAATTTTCAGTTGTTAGTTCTCTTCAACTTCGTATTTGATTTGGCCTTCCAAATATTTGATTCGAGTGCCATTCATGTGTCATGTGTAAAAGAAACGCGTATATTGCCAACCAAATTATCAGCATGGTATCTTTTTTTAACGACCACTGGTTGATGGTACTGTTGGTGAACAATTCGTCTCCAAAGGTATTATGAGCCGAATAGTGTAGCAATGATGCATTAATTTTCTGTAAATTTGTTGTATATAAAATGATGATATTATTCAAATTACTGAGATTTTTCTGCCCCTAACTTTGAAGGCATTATGCGTATTTGGCCCAACCTTTTGGAATATCTATTTTGCAAAGCTCTGATACATCGTACATGAACAAATGTACTCATGAGATTTATCTAGACAATACGTGCGTAAGCTTGGGTAGGTTGATGGTTTTTTTTTTCTATCAAAGATTTAACTTTGACGTCGTCAATATGTAACAATATCAAGATAAATACAAAGCATGAAGCTTATCTTTTAGTTCCAAAATACCGATTTTAAAATAAAGAGAAATTATAATAGTATCTGAAGGAGAAGTAAAAGAATTTTTCTTGGTGTTTTTCCTTTGACACTGATAGAATATTTCTTTTAAAATCTATTACGTAAAAATAAACCGGTTAGCATGGGTTCTCAACTCAAACTTATTTTGATCTAATCTATATTTGACTATTTGTCGACAGATTCAGTATGGTAATTAGCAAGGAAGGACTTTGTCCAGCCAGTGAAGGAATCTATGCACGCTTTTGTAAAGAAACAATGTTGAATGCGCACTTGCACTTAATATTTGATTTGGACATATACTGTAAGAGTAGCAGTTTCTGAGAGTGTACAGTCTTTGTTAAACTACTGTGTGTTGTGATTATCCTAGTCAAAATGCTGTCATGTGTCAGTATTTCTAATATAGTATGACCTATTTTGTTAATTTAATTGCCCTTTGGTAAAAAGAAAACCCAGACCCTCTAAGAGATATCACTAGATCCTACAACCATCTGCACAAAATTACAAGGACATCCATAGGATTGAGACCACTAACATGTCTTGGTGCGCATGTTCAAATTATGTGTAACTTACATTTTCAAGGGTTGATATCCTTTTGTCATACTGTGTGAGCGTTTCTCCTATATCTATCAGCGCTTCTTGTACCTATCCAAATTCTTTATCTGCAGTCTTGGATATAACTTCAGCATATTCCACAAGTATCTGTATTTTCTGTCTGATTTCATTGACTAATTCAAAGCTAATGGTATAACCTTGCAAGAAACTTGTTCCTATTGTAAGTATGTAAATGAGTAATAATTGTAACAAACAAAGACTTTTATTAATATACAAAATTGTGCACAATTGTATTACGTAAACATATTCTATATCAATATATTCATTCTGGAAGTGTAATTGTGAAAGAGTGATTATTTGAATATAATGCGTTTAGATATTTTAAATGTATATCTCATTTGATCAGTTTGATTGTGTATTTATTTACATTTTTTTTATCATAGGTTATATGCATTACTCATTTTTAATTCATGCTTCACAAAAAATGCTAGATTGATTTTATCTAATTTCTCTATAGATTATACCAGTTGAAGTGCAATAACTCTTGCTAAAACTCGTTTCATATTAATAACAAAATAGAACAATAAACACAAATACCAAAGAAGTAACAAAACAAAGTTAAAGGACGGGTATGGGATAAATGACAACAAGACAACGACTGACAACACACTATATAGACACATTAATCGATTGATAATAGTTGGCTTGAAGAGCTTGATGAAATTAGATGGACAAAAAAAAATTACTTCCTATATCCCATAAATTTTAAAACTTCTGACAGGACCAAACATTCTTAGAGAATTGATTTGAGTTTCTTCCTTTCATAACAGTTTGTGTCGTGATCCAAATTTTTTATTATCTACTTTCAATCGGACACAGTTAAATAGTGAATAGTCAACATCAAAGTAAATTTCATTAAACTTGTATCAAATAAGTATGCGTGAAATTTTTAACTTTGATAGTGTTTATGAAAGGGTTAACAGTAATTAGAGAGTAATAACATATATCTATTAATAAACCGAGGTACAGTTCATTACCATTCTTTCTCCATTTATTTAATTCATCAATCATTTGCTTTTCATCAGCTGCATTTAAATTCAGAAGATAAATGAAATTTTCAATTAGCTGTAGTGACTGGACGTACTTCACATCATCCCAGACTATGAAATTACAGTGAGCCCACTCATTTCTTATAGTAGATCTGACCTGAAATACATATAGAATATATATGAATATCTGCATGATGTGCATATGCTTGCGATACATGTGCAATCGTCTATAAAAATATAGGCTTTTGTTTATCAGAAATAAATATAGGCAGGGAGGTTAACTTTCCAAGCTTAATGTAACGAATATATCATGTATATATATTGACAATTCACTTGGCTGGAAATGGGTTAAGTAGGTTTTTAACTAAAGGTATACAATGTAGTTGTTGGGCGTAAGTTGAAACTTGTGTGCATATTTAATGGTAATTTTAAATGCAATTACGCTTGAAAATAACGAAGTGTTTATATCATATAAGCTGCTTTGCCGTACTTTAAAAGTAAAGAGAGTGTCAATAGTTCTCATCACATGTACCACGTATTTAACATCTAATAAACATTAAAACCGACAGATCTTCAATTGAAATTGGCCGATCGGTCTTACAATTTTTATTTGATTTCGTTCATTTTTGTTAAGTGCGACATTTGGATGAAAGTTTGTAAGTTTTGATTTTGGGAATAATTACAAATTTGGAAAATCAACGTATCGATGCGAAACAAAACTATTTAAGAAGTATGTAGCCAAATGTTTGAGGATGCATCGAAACAAAATTTAATTATTTTATTCAAAAAGGGACTAACTAAAATGAATATGGAATATGCTATGTTGTGTTTTTATAGCACAGGAACTCATGATATACATATAGTTGAATATATGTGAATAGTGTCCCTTGTTGAATATTTATTGATCATGGATAATATAATATTATATGAGGGACAATTTGATAAGGGCTATGATTTTAAAAGTGAAGGTAGATAGAGAAAAATTGCTTTCAGATTTTTTTTACTCAAGTGGTTAAAAAGCATTCTTTCCATATAAACAGTTTCCATCCGAATGCCACTCTAAATATCCAAATTCAGCATATACAAGATAATATATTGGTATAGTTTATCAGACATTTTGGTATATACTTACATCATTTGCAGCCGTCTGAACATTTAAAGGAAACTTGTCTATCTTATTGATCATTCCAAACAAAGCCGACGAATCACACGATCCATCAAACGCTGTGTAATGTGCCATGTGCGTCTGGAGGAATAACTTTGACAAATCAACAGCATTCTGTACTTTGTAATCCCATAGAACTGTACGATAACCATATATTGTCTTGTTGTTATTGATGGCTTCATAATTGAGGTAGATATTTGCCACGCCATATGTCCGTAGATGTGTCGTGTGTGTTTGTTTGTCGATCCGATCAGAGAGCAGGAGTGCCTGGTAAAGGTTGGTAACAACGGGGTCAACATATTTTCTCAAAGCTGGCGATAAAATACTGTGCAAACAAAATTCCAACCACGAGCCATCTTTTCTTTTTGTCATCTAAGTCATCTGTTGGACCTAATTAAATTTCTGTTAAAATTGTTGATGATGTTTTACATTCAGAATGATCGTACAGTAATTGTACTTATTTTTTGTATTTTCTAATAGTTGCACTCATTTTAGGCGTATCTGTACACAGTTAATACAAACAATATACTCAATAAAAAAAGAACTAATCTATATCGTAAGATGTGGTGCGTTATTTATGTTGTACAGTAAAAAACAATTAAGAACAAAGCCTTTTTATTAAATGAGAAGAACAAATGTTACTTCTTTTTTGATGCGATATACATGATACGCTCTTGCTTTTTTACAATTCATTTGCCTTGGAGTGTTTCCCACAAAATCTGTAAAAACAGGGTTATAAGAGAGAAAGACAAAAAACCGACAAAACATAGGTTTTTTAGTCTCCATAATAATTATGTTGACAGATACGATATCTGTTTTGTTTGCAGTCTCAAATCTTTAATTACTGAGTAGCCGTATAATCTGTAAATTAACCGATTGTGTCCTATTTCTTACTGTGACATTTTGAGAGTATTGATTTGCATGGCCGGAGTTGCAAACATATCAGGAGACGCTTACGCTGTCGACGCACCAAATATCTCTCTCTTATGGTATTTGTCGAATCCCATCAGTTTTTAAATGTCCCTTTGGTTTGTCTTCTCAATCGATTTGTGAAATTAACACGTCGGTAAACTATACTGTTACTTTATATCAAAATGACTATACCATTCTTACCTGTATGTGACGAATATTCTTGTTCACTTATTCTTCTTTTTAAATCAAAAGGAATTGAACTCTGTATCGGTGTTGGTGCCTGATTAGCCATGTTTACCTACAAAACAAGCATTTAAAGTTTCTGATTTTGGCAGATAACAAGTTTTATCGGTCGTCCCATTGTCTCTATCACTCTCCTTTGCTCTTTTAAAATACAATTGCATATCACGTCTTTGTGACGTCAAATACGTTGATCCGCCCTTTATAACTTTGACTTGGATATATCACCGACGTCATAATGATTGAACCGACGTTGATAAGTTAGACCCGGATTTATCAAGTTATCTTCCGGTTTCCTGGTGAAACAAAGAAAACACTTGTTTCCATCATTATCATGCAAAACAAACCCCGCAAATTTAACCCGATAAATCGATTATCTGGTTGTCTGCATATTAATATTGTAAAATATCAGCTGAACGACACAATGTGAAGCCGTATTGAACACGTTCGCTGCGCTCACTCGACAAAAAGCTTCATATTGTAATTCGCAGCTAATATCAATATGCAGACAACCTGATTATCGTTACTTATCATTCACAAAGATGATATTTTACCCTATTAAATACGGTACAATAAAATTAAGACGAAAGAATAAAACCTATATTTATAGCTGATAAGTGCTGTTGTGCAATTTTAAGATGTGAGCCTTTTTTCTTCTTTAATGCCTCAATATGATTTTGAGATGAATAATACAACTAAAACAAAGAACAGCGAACGGCGAACAAACAAACAAATAGCAGCGAACAAATATCTTCATATAAACCTAACGATTCAGCAAGGCAAACTCCACAGAATATTGAGGTGAACAAATTTTGTATGGCATTATTTTGAATTCAATCATATATGTCTTCAAACCGGATTATAACAGCCAGTTCAATAATTTAGAAATTGAACATGTTCATGGATGAAAATATTTATGAAAGGTTAAGAATGTTTTATATTAAATATGTATCATTAATGTTCAACCATTACTGATTCAACAGCTGAAGAAAAAGATTTTAAAGTAAGGCTTTAATATTTAAAAAAGTCCGTATCAATCGAATTGTATGATCCCGTTTGAGTTTTAGTCAATTGACCAAAGAACAGAAGGTCTGTAAAAACGCATCAAAGATACCATACTTATAATTGTGTACGCCAGACGCGCGTTTCGTCTGCACAGTATTCAATGTATATAAACTTTTTTTTTAGCATGAACGCATGTTATTTATAACAAACAGCTACAATTACTCTCGCCCTTGCCTATATCTTTTTTGGGGAAGTTCAGGAAATAAAGAAGATTTTAATTAAATTATGTTTTGTATAAGTACCAACAGTGTAACAAAGATACATAAAAGTGCTCATGGAATACCAGCTGTTGTGTTTTAATCAATCATTATATTTAACCAATACAATTTAAACAAATTGAATATCTTCTTGTGGAATTTGTTATTTGAATTTGTGTGATTTTTTAAGTAGGATTTAAAAATTTAATTATGAGGTAGCAAATGCTTGCCCTAACTAAATAAATGTATCAGCATGAATTAAAACACACAAACCTACTAACGTCTATTTAAATCCTGCATTACAAGGATATATATTTAGCATGGAATTTCCAATAGATAAATACGTCACTGTGTTTGACCTAATTGTAAAGAAATCATTTATAATGAAATCACTTTAAAAAAAAATCATTTTTAACAAAAATGCCGTGTACTCTAACGACCGATTAATATATTTATCTATCCTTTTTATTCTACCTTGTGTACTATCAAGAAAGGATAAAGTGTTGTGATTTGTTTAAAATGTATCATTATTCTACAACAGGTCACACCCATACCAATATTTCTTGATAGGATACGAAACTTATTTATATAATTAAATAAATATTGGTGTGTTTATCGGCTGAAGTTAAACACAACAATATGAAATCTGTGAATGTGCATGCGGAAGCAATTGTTTGCCTTTATAAATATATAAGCATAAATTCAAAATAAACAAACCTGCTTGCGTCCATTTAACTACTGCATTCAAAGATATATTTTTAGAACGTGATTTTCAAATAGATAAATGCATCACCGTTTTTGACACAATTGTAATGAAATCATTTAAAACATCGTTTGTAATTGAATTGCCGTTTGCTTTAACCGGTCAACATTGCTGTATGAACTTTTATATCTTTAAAGAGCATAGTTGTCGTTCTAATATTGTTTTACATCTCACCCCCCCCCCCCCCCTTTTTTTTTATTAATGTTGTATTAACATTGTGTCATAAATCAAATTTATTCGTTCAGTGTATGTTTACTTGCTTTCGTTAATATGTATTTTTATTGAGTTAAGCCATTTCAATTGATATTTTATAGTGTGTCTTTCTATGTTGTGATGTTACACTATTATTTCAGGTTAGGGTGAAGATTGGCGCCTGTTAAAACGTTTAAACCCGCTGCATTTGTTTGCACCTGTCCTAAGTCAGGAACCTGTTGTTCAGTGGTTTTCGTTTGTTAATGTGGTTCATAAGTGTTTCTCGTTTCTCGTTTTTCATGTAGATTAAACCGTTGGTTTTTCTGTTTGATTGGTTTTACACTAGTCATTTTGGGGGTCCTTATAGCTTGCTGTTCGATGTGAGTTAAGGCTCCGTGTTGAAGGCCGTACTTTGACCTATAATGGTTGACTTTTACAAATTGTGACTTGGATGGAGAGTTGTCTCATTTGCACTCATACCACATCTTCTTATATCTATATAGGATACAGTAGCAAGGGGAGATACTAATGCATCCATATGTAACGCGTTGTTTTTGCAAAGTTACCTAAATCTTGAGTATATTCCCAAAGTGATATATTTACCAGGATACCTCACTGGTTTCATTTCAAAGAGAAGTGGGCAGCTCTTGGTACATGGCAGCATGGATAGCACTCCGTTTGCTTGTTAGTTTGAAATCAGAATATAGCAAAATAGAATGAAACGCCTTTTCTGCATTTACAAGATACGTTCGTTCCTTTTTGAATTATTTTCGCTCTCACCGAGCGGAGCAATCTGAAACAGATAGCATTATCTCGACTGCAAAGATAAATTTCTTTCCTGTTTCCACTTTTTCAATGTCCAGATTTGGATGCAGCCTAGGTGTACTTGGATGTCAGTTAACACCAATAGGTAACTGTTTCAACGAGCCTTGATTAAATCCCTACCAATCCAAATCATCCTTAATTGTTACTCTCTTAGGTTTAACTACAGTCGGTTTCTTTTTCATGTTGTTGTTGTCTCCTTTCATATAAAGTTCAAGCGTTCTCTGCATTACTTTGGCATGGCACCTGTTCTCTCGGAATTTTCCATGGCATAGTACATCTGCAGCCTGTAAGAATGAATACATTTATACATTTTTTTTTAAGAGCAGGATAACGGGATATGAGAACAAGACAAACAATGACATAAATCTACTTTGTTATCCTTTTGTTACAGACAATATGCAGGTATAATGACATCAAAGACCATACGATTCGACGTCACAAAATAAATTTTCTGGAACAGCAGTTTTTGATTATGGTTTGACGTCAGTTGGGCAAGTTACGCAAATTCTCCTGTGCTCAGTCGCAGAATCATTTTATGTTTCTTCTGTTTGCCTTTTGAAAAATGGCGTTGTCTCTCTTTTCAATTTCTGAATTTTGTTTGCACCCTTTGTTTTGCTTACCTTCGGCAGATAAAAAAAACCCAAATATTGATGATGCAAATTAATAGCTAAAAAATGTTTACAAAATATGAAGAATAATCATGACGGAAATTCAAAGTCCTTTCAAAGACCAGTCAATATCACCCATGCAGGCAATCTGTCTATGTCCTTGGAATTCGTGTGAAAATAGCTTATGCATGTCGGTAAACAAAGACACAAACCAATTAGATTCTTAATTTGAGACTAACGATAACCAGTGTTTAATCCTAAAATTCGAGTTATATGGTTTCAAAAACAATCACTAGTATTTTCTTTCTTTCTTGATGAACGACTGACGAAGTGCAATAAACATTTGCCCCCGTACCGTCCGCAGAATTTTCGCGCAGTAGTTAAAACCGACACATTGTCGGATAAAGCCTGTGGCTGTGATTTAAGGTAAAATATTTTAAAAAGGTGAACACTATAGGGAAAAGTCAACCAAAGGGCGGCGAAAGAAACCAACGGAATAGTCATACTCGGAAGTCCAAAACGAATGACAATGTCATGGCAAAAAAACCAAACCAGAAACAAAAGACAAACAACAGTCTGTAAAACATAAGATAGAAGACTAAATATCGAACAACACGAATCCCATTAAAACTCAAGTTGATCTCAGGTACCTCGGAAGGTCAAGTAGATCCTGCTTTACATAGGATAAGATAGAAGACTAAATACCGATCAACACGAATCCCATAAAAACTCGAGTTGATCTCAGGTACATCGGAAGGGCAAGTAGATCCTGCTTTACATAGGATAAGATACAAGACTAAATACTGATCAACACGAATCCCATTAAAACTCGAGTTGATTTCGGGCAGCGCGGAAGGGCAAGTAGATCCTGTCTTACATAGGATAAGATAGAAGACTAAATACCGAGCAACACGAATCCCATTAAAACTCAAGTTGATCTCAGTTACCTCGGATGGGGCAAGTTGATCCTGCCTTACATATGATAAGATAGCAACCCAACAACACAACTAAACAATCAAATCTAGTAAGTGCATGTACCTGGAGTGGTTTATTCTTTACTGTTGGTTCATGATATTCTGTCTCTTTATCTCCGGGGAAAATGTTAGCCTGATAGCCTGGGTTTTCAAAAATATCATCTCTCGTCTCAAAGACATCTATGCCGCCACTGCTACGTGCTAATACATCGTTGTCTGATTTGTTCTCGAATACGTCGATGACTTTTTTTGAAAATATATCGTTTGATTTCTTCTTGAAAATATCATCCATCTTTACCAAGACTCATGAAGTACCTGCATTACAAGATGCAAAAGGTTTAATATTTACAACATTGTCACCATATCTCGTAACATATGCTAAATGAGGTTTTTCCCCTTAGACTACGGGAAGACAATAGTTAAACAGCAGTAAAGTAAGATTTTGAAAAAAATAAAAGATGATTTTCTTTTAATAAAAGTCTATGTACTTGTGTTTTAGAGTAAATCTTAGTTATTCAAGTATTTAAAACGTATTCATGTTTGTTGTATTGATACATATATAAGGGAGATGTGGTATGTTTCGCATGACTTTAAAATTAAACTGCTCCCCGTGTATTTATAAATGTCCGTAAAAATGCGTTCTTTAAATAGTTCAATTAAAAGTCCACCATTCAATTATTGAATAATAAAAAAGCTTTCAAGTCGAATCAAATTGATTGAACTGGAAATTGTCAAAATAATCCTTTTTAAACATATTAACTGAAAGGCTGACTTTAATTAAATAAAACCGATTCTAAAGAACGATTACAGATTTTATATGCAATAATTCTTGATTTGAATTCAATATACATTCTCTTATGAGGTTAATTCATAATAAAGAGAAATTATACTTTTAGACTATACACGAGAAAATGTATAAAATATCGACAAACTTACAATTAACGCTCATCTTAAGTCTCAATACACTGTACACTATACCGTATAGCGGGTTATTTTCGCGGGGTGTTTATTTTGGCGGGTCAGGGGAAATCGCGAAAAAATAAATTCCGCGAAAATTTATGCATACGTTCGAATCTTTCTAATAGATAAAGCGTTTTGTAAACTATCTTTTTTTTCCCTTTCGACGGATCAATAACGGTTTATGTTAATTTAAACAACATAAATGCCAAAGGCCATTGTTCACTGGCTGTCAGGTGTTAATTAGTTTATTGGTGACATAATGAAATAAATAATAATATAAGAGTGTAAGGTACTCTGTCAGGTATTTTATCCTCATTAATTAGTGTCAAATTATATAAGAGTTGCAAGTCACTCATGATAATTTTATAATCTCATTAGTACATCAAAGGTCCGGTCAATTTCGTAACTAATCGACCGTAACATTTACAAGATGTTTGTACACCTGTGACAAATAACTATGTACCGGTATTCTTTTGATTAATTTATCAAAATATAATCAATAAATAAGACGTCATGCAGGTAAAACAATCATTTAACAATAAAAATTGACCCTTTTTTGTCCAGTTTTTCTTTTTAACTGCAACCATTTCAGTATCCGCCAAAATATTCAATTGGGATTAAAGAAGCCACCAAAATTAAAACCGCCAAAATTTTTCGTATACTTTGTTGCCCTTAAATCGCGAAATTTTACACCCGCGAAAATAACCCGCTATACGGAATAAGGTATTTAAATTAAATTATTTCCTTTTGTTTTAATTGTAAAAGATGTTTAAGACGATAGTTGGACAAACTCGTAGTTAAAACTACATAAGATAAAAACATAACATACATGTATAGTTAAATCATCAAACTGGTCCCATCAAACTGGTTCCATCAAACTGGTTCCATATTTGCATTGATTGCCATCGTGTCTATACGTTGTCCCAATGTCCTTTGTTGTGTATCCTGTTTGATGAATATTAAGATGAAGAACTGGATCTTCCATCATTGTATTGGATACCTAAACTACATAAGTGTCCTTACAAACAACGGTATATTGCTGGGTCTTCCAAGTGCTCCACGAAACCTCTTTCTAAATTATTAACATCTATTTTATCAGCAGTTAAAGCCGGGCTCCAAAGTTATTGCGAAACTGCCTATTCTAGAAGTGGCGTGAATCAGATGTGGATACTAAAAAATCCAAAGATCTTTTAGAGTACATACAATCTAAGACTCTCATCTTGCAATAGTATTAAAACATTTGACTTTTCTACACTTTACACATGTATTCCCTATTCCAAACTAAAAGACAAATTGAAAGAGTTGGTATTACTTTGTTCATTAAAAAGAATGGCGAACGTAGATACAAGTATCTTGTCCTGGGGAGGGATAAATCCTACTTTGTAAAGAAACACTCTGATTCAAACAAAAAATTCTCTGAAAATGACATTATCAAGATGCTTATTTCTTGATTGACAACATATTTGTTACGTTTGGAGGACGTTTTTTTCAACAGACTGTCGGAATTCCAATGGGAACCAATTGTGCCCCGCTTCTTGCCGAACTTGTTTCTTTATTATTATGACGCTGACTTCATACGGGAACTTCTTAGGAAGAAAGATAAGAAGTTAGCAATATCCTTTAACTTTACGTTCCGCTATATAGATTATGTTCTCTCACTAAATAACACAAAATTTGGTGACTATGTTGAACGAATCTATCCCATCGAACTAGAGATAAAGGATACTAAAGATACTGTTAAGTCTGCCTCATATCTTGACTTACATCTAGAAATTGACTATGAGGGTCGGGTGAAAACAAAACTTTACGACAAATAAGATGATTTCAGCTTCCTAATTGTGAACTTTCCATTTCTATGTAGCAACATTCCAGCAGCGCCTGCATACGGAGTATATATCTCCCAATTGATACGATATTCCCGGGCTTGTATTTCCTATCATGATTTCCTTGATAAGGGATTGCTGCTCACAAGGAAGCTATTAAGCCAAGAGTTCCAAGTGGTGAAGTTGAAATCATCCCTTCGTAAATTTTATGGACGCCATCACGAGTTGGTTGACCGTTATGGAATAACCGTTTCACAGATGATATCGGATGTGTTCCTTATGTCGTAACTACAATACCCTTCCCTTTTCATGAATGTGACCTACCGAATTAGACTATTTACTGGATTTGTAATAACATAAGCAACACGACGGATGCCACACGTGGAGCAGGATCTGCTTACCCTTCCGGAGCACCTGAGATCACCCTAAGTTTTTGGTGGGGTTCGTGTTGCTTAGTCTTTAGTTTTCTATGTTGTGTCATCTGTACTATCATTTGTCTGTTTGTCTTCTTATTTTTGGGCCATGGCGTTGTCAGTTTGTTTTCGATCTATGAGTTTGACTGTCCCTCTGGTATCTTTCGTCCCTCTTTTAAGCATGACTTTATGTCTTTCTGTACGGTCAGACAGACTTCGTATATACTAAACGACTAAAGAAACGCACCAACTACATCAATTTCTTTTGGGTGATTTATTAATTGTTGTGTGAGTATTAAAGCGTTATATAAAAAAAAATAAGGAGATGAGATATAATTTCCAATCAGACAACTTCCAATGAAAGTTAAAATGAAGTTGCTTCAATTTAAAGAAATAGAAGAAGTGTTATTATAATATTAATGGTCTTTCCCCTATATATCTCAGATAAACCTACTATTCGAGATTTCTACATTCTACGAGTTTTTGTCAGAACTATACTGTTCTCCATACTCCCATTCATATGATTTTGTATCATTTGTCATGAATGAAAACAATAGAAATAACTTTAATGTTCAGTTTCATGATGATTTTTTTGTAAGGAGCAGTTTGATTATTGACTAATCTCAGATTTTGTTATTTTTTATTTTTGGGATGAAAGCATTGTGTCACCACTTAAAAAGAAATTTTCTCTATTCATCGATTGGATGGATTTCAAGGTTAGCTTGAAATATCTATGGGTTTTACAAGGTTTTTTTTAAACAAAATAAAAAAATATTGAATACTAGTATATGTTTATGGGTACAAGTGGTGCATTAATTGTGATGTTGAGTATATGACAATATTTACCAATTCAACCATCCAGCAAGGTCCAGGACTTTAAGTAATTCACTAGACTGAAAACGATAACAACAAATTTAAACAAATTGTAATAGTTCTACAAATTTGTTGTAATGTTGTTTTTGTAATGGCCAAGAAGTGTCGATTTATCTGTAATTTAATTTTCCCAAAAACATCAAAATCCTTCGAAATAGTAAGATTTTTTCATCCTCGAATGGTCTGATATGGTTTACATTTTTTGTAATGTTTTATTTCAATGTTTCTCATTTTTATAAGAGATTTGGCTTTCAAAATGTTTTGATTCGATTCTCACTGATATATCGTTTTGTAGATAAACGTACTGTCTATCAATTACATCTTGTATCTTTGATATTTTTCATAATATATGCACGGATGGTAGGCTAAACGGTTTTATTTTAAATGCTTTTCATACCAAAAAGATATTCAAACTCTTAAGTCGAAAAAATGTCTTTTGTAGTTGGAATAGCTCCAAAATCAATCATTGAAGAATACTGTTCTGCATGTACAGTACAGTAGTTACGATTTTCTATACTTTCCTCACAATTTCTTTTTTGTGTTTGGCTTTAGTGTATGAATATGGCATACACATGGTTTTATAGGGCACTTAGTTTTTCTGAAGAAACGTGAAAACGAAACACTGTGGCCACTTTGGAAAAACCATAATGAAATTTCAAAGTTGGCGCTCATATCTTCTATTGTTCGAAGCACCCAACCCTTGTACCATGTCAACGTAGCCTGACAATCACACTGAAACGTGCAACTAAAATCTGTCGATAATCATAGTTTGGCATTGCACAAGGTCATATTTTTCTATTACTATTAAGGTGGCTGGGGCGTCTTAATTAAAACTGATAGAATTTTTTAATAATTTGTCATAATGAAGTTTTTATCATGCTTTTTACAAAAATATAATAAAAAGTATGGGTCACCGGACTTTTTTTCACGCTACAGGTTGTGCAAAATTGTCAGATTTTGTATAGATTATGCATGGAAAATCAAATTGTGTGTGATAAAAAGAAAACTACATGATAGAATTTTAAGATAAAATGTGAGAAGATAGCTCTTATAACATGCTTTCAGATAAGAAAAAGAAACAATTGGGTCACCGAACGTTTTTTTCTTGCTACAGATTAAAATAGGTAAATTCACAACACTTTCTATTATAAAAATGACTTTATCTGAGTTATCTCCCCTTATTTGGCAAAGTTGAAAAAAAAATTAATCAAACACAATTAAAGTGTTTTTTTTTTAGAAATTACAGCCGTAATTATGATAAAACCCACAATTTTCTATATTTATATCAAAAATCTAACACTTAAATTACATACTACTCTCAAAATTTGCACATTTCATGAAAGATCTAGACCAACGTTATCTGCTATTTCAAAATCCAAAATGGAGGAAGACTCCCGAGCCACCTTAATGACGTCTTTACAATAAATCCATTGGATGTTGGATGTAAACTGATTGACATTTTAGTCTTAGTTAAATGATTTTTTTCATTAATTGTTATTGGCTTTCAGCTAGCTGTCAGTAACTGCGATTTTTATATTTTGTTCTTATGTTGTACAACACCATTGTCCTAAGTTTAGGGGAGGATTGAGCGCTCACAAACATGTATAACCCCACCACATTCTTTATGTGCCTGTCCCAAATCAGGAGCCTGTAGTTCAGTGGTTGTCATTGGTTCATGTCTGCCATAATTGTTTTTCGTAAACTGTTATAAATTTCGCCGTCAGTTTTCTAAATTGAATTAATTTATATTTTGTATGTCGAGGCCTTTTATAGCCGACTGCACGATAGGTTTTTTTCTCACTGTTGAAGGCCATACAGTTGCCTATAATGGCTTACATTTACATCATTTGAACTTTGGTGGACAGTTGTGTCATTGGCAATCATACCACATCTCCGCTTTTTGTCGAGCCTGCATCTTTTGTCGCAGAATTTCGACATAGGAATAGTGATCAAGCGGCGGCGGCGTTAGCAAACTTCTTAAAAGCTTTATATTTTAGAAGGTGGAAGACCTGGATGCTTCATACTTTGTATATAGATGCCATATATTACGAAGTTTCTGTCTGTCACATGACAATTGTCCTTGACCTCATTTTCATGGTTCAGTGACAACTTGAAAAAAGTTCAGATTTTTTGTAATGTTAATTTCTCTTTTATTATGAGTAATAGGATAACTATATTTGGTATTTGCGTACCTCGCAAGGTCGTTTGCCCGTCAGACAGTTTTCACTTGACTTCGACTTCATTTCATGGATCAGTGAACAAGGTTAAGTTTTGGTGGTCAGGTCAGATACTATAAGCAATAGGTCTAGTATATTTGGTGTATGGAAGGATTGTGAGGTGTACATGTCTCAGGCAAAGTTGACTTTAGATGAATTTGGCTATTTATTTTACGTATTTTTGACATATAGCTTTTCAACGGTTTCGGTACTTATACATCCTCGGATTTCAAATGTTTGGCTTTTGAGCGTTCCTGATGAAGGTAAATCCAGAAAAGCGCTTCGGACGCATGAAATTATTAAACGTGTTGTTTTCAATTTTTCACATCACTGGGTCGATACCTCTGCTGGTGGACTATCAGTCCCCGAGGGTATCATCAGTTCAGTAGTCAGTACTTCGGTACTGACATGATTTAACAAACCTTACTAAAATTGTCCGTTTATAAATTTTGAAATTATTAAGAAACTAAGGTTTCAACTCCCTCAGACAAAGTTGACTTTAGATGAATTTGGCTATTTATTTTACGTATTTTTGACATATAGCTCTTCAACGGTTTCGGTACTTATACATCCTCGGATTTCAAATGTTTGGCTTTTGAGCGTTCCTGATGAAGGTAAATCCAGAAAAGCGCTTCGGACGCATGAAATTATTAAACGTGTTGTTTTCAATTTTTCACATCACTGGGTCGATACCTCTGCTGGTGGACTATCAGTCCCCGAGGGTATCATCAGCTCAGTAGTCAGTACTTCGGTACTGACATGATTTAACAAACCTTACTAAAATTGTCCGTTTATAAATTTTGAAATTATTAAGAAACTAAGGTTTCAACTCCCTCAGGCAAAGTTGACTTTAGATGAATTTGGCTATTTATTTTACGTATTTTTGACATATAGCTCTTCAACGGTTTCGGTACTTATACATCCTCGGATTTCAAATGTTTGGCTTTTGAGCGTTCCTGATGAAGGTAAATCCAGAAAAGCGCTTCGGACGCATGAAATTATTAAACGTGTTGTTTTCAATTTTTCACATCACTGGGTCGATACCTCTGCTGGTGGACTATCAGTCCCCGAGGGTATCATCAGCTCAGTAGTCAGTACTTCGGTACTGACATGATTTAAAAAACCTTACTAAAATTGTCCGTTTATAAATTTTGAAATTATTAAGAAACTAAGGTTTCAACTCCCTCAGGCAAAGTTGACTTTAGATGAATTTGGCTATTTATTTTACGTATTTTTGACATATAGCTCTTCAACGGTTTCGGTACTTATACATCCTCGGATTTCAAATGTTTGGCTTTTGAGCGTTCCTGATGAAGGTAAATCCAGAAAAGCGCTTCGGACGCATGAAATTATTAAACGTGTTGTTTTCAATTTTTCACATCACTGGGTCGATACCTCTGCTGGTGGACTATCAGTCCCCGAGGGTATCATCAGCTCAGTAGTCAGTACTTCGGTACTGACATGATTTAAAAAACCTTACTAAAATTGTCCGTTTATAAATTTTGAAATTATTAAGAAACTAAGGTTTCAACTCCCTCAGGCAAAGTTGACTTTAGATGAATTTGGCTATTTATTTTACGTATTTTTGACATATAGCTCTTCAACGGTTTCGGTACTTATACATCCTCGGATTTCAAATGTTTGGCTTTTGAGCGTTCCTGATGAAGGTAAATCCAGAAAAGCGCTTCGGACGCATGAAATTATTAAACGTGTTGTTTTCAATTTTTCACATCACTGGGTCGATACCTCTGTTGGTGGACTATCAGTCCCCGAGGGTATCATCAGCTCAGTAGTCAGTACTTCGGTACTGACATGATTTAACAAACCTTACTAAAATTGTCCGTTTATAAATTTTGAAATTATTAAGAAACTAAGGTTTCAACTCCCTCAGGCAAAGTTGACTTTAGATGAATTTGGCTATTTATTTTACGTATTTTTGACATATAGCTCTTCAACGGTTTCGGTACTTATACATCCTCGGATTTCAAATGTTTGGCTTTTGAGCGTTCCTGATGAAGGTAAATCCAGAAAAGCGCTTCGGACGCATGAAATTATTAAACGTGTTGTTTTCAATTTTTCACATCACTGGGTCGATACCTCTGCTGGTGGACTATCAGTCCCCGAGGGTATCATCAGCTCAGTAGTCAGTACTTCGGTACTGACATGATTTAAAAAACCTTACTAAAATTGTCCGTTTATAAATTTTGAAATTATTAAGAAACTAAGGTTTCAACTCCCTCAGGCAAAGTTGACTTTAGATGAATTTGGCTATTTATTTTACGTATTTTTGACATATAGCTCTTCAACGGTTTCGGTACTTATACATCCTCGGATTTCAAATGTTTGGCTTTTGAGCGTTCCTGATGAAGGTAAATCCAGAAAAGCGCTTCGGACGCATGAAATTATTAAACGTGTTGTTTTCAATTTTTCTAACTGTTACCTGAGAGTGAATAGTCAGCTCATCAAATACAGGTATCACTGTTACTCAACCCGTTCGACAAGTTTACAGGTAAATGCCCAAGTAAATAGTGGACACTACTTAATTAATTAGATGTAAAATGTGGACATGTATTATACACCGAAGTCTGCAGAATATAGCATTTATAAGATACTGACGTTCTGCAAATCGAAATAAAATTAACAACCAAAATAACAACATATATGTGAGTAAACAAAGTCACCCTGTGACAGACATTTCTGCTAAAAATATATGTTTGATTATCATACGATTGTGTTAGAATATGTACTACATTGGAATTAGTTACAAAATCGAAAACTATTCTAGGATTACCAGCTCACACAATTTAATTTTTTGAGGTTATAGTATAAATACATATACGAAGATGTGGTATGACTGAGTGCCAATGAGACAACTCTCCATCCAAGTTTCAATTTATAAAAGTTATCAATTATAGGTCAAAATTCGGTCTTCAACACGGAGCCTTGGCTCACACCTAACAACAAGCTATAAAGGGCCCCAAATAATGACTAATGTAAAACCAACGTTCTAATCTCTATAAGAAACGAGAAACACTTATGAACCACATCAACAAATGACAACCATTTAACATCAGGTTCTTGACTTAGGACAGGTGCAAACAAATACAGCTGGTTTAGACGTTTTAATAGGCGTTAACCTTACCCTAACCTGAAACAATAATGTAACATCACAACAAAGAAAGACACACTATAAAAGAAGGGCGAAAGATACCAGAGGGACATTCAAAAATCGAAAATTAACTGACAAACAGACAAATAATAGTTCACAAGACACAACATAGAAAACTAAAGACTAAGCAACACGAACCCCACCAAAAACTGAGAGTGATCTCAGGTGCTCCGGAAGGATAAGCTGATCCTGCTCCACATGTGGCAACCGTCGGGGACGAAACGTTCACCAGCAGTGACATCGACCCAGTGGTGTAAATAGTTATCAAAGGTACCAGGCTTATAATTTGATCCACCAGACGCGCGTTTCTTCTACATAAGACTCACCAGTGATGCTCATATCAAAATTGTATCAAGTATCAAGTTGATGGGCATTGAGGACCCAAAATAAAAAAACAATGTGCCAAATACGACTAAGGTAATCTATGACTTGGATAAGAAAATCCTTAGTATTTCGAATACTTCATACTTTTGCAAACAGTAAATTTACAAAAATAACCATATAATTGATATTCATGTCAACACCGAAGTGCTGACTACTGGGCTGGTTATACACTCGGGGACGAAACGTTCACCAGCAGTGACATCGACTCATTGGTGTAAATAGTTATCAAAGGTACTAGGCTTATAATTTGATCCACCAGACGCGTGTTTCGTCTACATAAGACTCACCAGTGACGCTCATATCAAAATTGTTAGAAAGCCAAACAAGTATCAAGTTGATGGGCATTGAGGACCCAAAATTGAAAAACAAATGTGCCAAATTCGACTAAGGTAATTTATGCCTTGGTCAAGAAAATTTTTAGTATTTCGAATACTTCATACTTTTTCTAACAGTAAATTTAAAAAAATAACCATATAATTGATATTCATGTCAACACCGAAGCGCTGACTACTGGGCTGGTTATACACTCGGGGACGAAACGTTCACCACCAGTGACATCGACCCAGTGGTGTAAATAGTTATCAAAGGTACCAGGCTTATAATTTGATCCACCAGATCGCGTTTCGTCTACACAAGACTCACCAGTGACGCTCATATCAAAATAGTTAAAAAGCCAAGCAAGTATAAAGTTGAAGAACACTAAGGACCCAAAATTCCAAAAAGTTGTGCCAAATACGGCTAAAGTAATCTATGCTGGGGATAAGAAAATTCTTAGTATTTCTAATTATTCATACTTTTGCAAACAGTTCTTTTATAAAAATTACCATATAATGATATTCATGTCAACACCGAAGTGCTGATTACTGGGCTGGAGATACCATCGGGGACGGAACAGGAGACAGACTGATGGACATGTAGACAGAATAACAAATAAAGACGGACTGATGAATATATAGACAGAATTCTAGACACTTAAACAGACTGTTGAGAATATAGACAGACTAGGGGACACATAGAAAGACTGGCTAAAATTAAGATAGACTAGCCGACACATAGACAGACTAGGGGACACATAGAAAGACTGGTGAAAATAAAGATAGACTAGCCGACACATAGACAGACTGGTTAACATGTAGACAGACTAGTGTAAATGTAAATGACCAAAATAACTTGTACTTGAGGCGGAAAATTGGCATGAGGAAAAAGTGACTATATGTGTACGTATTGTCAAATTTCCGCGGGGGAAGAATGACAATGATTTAAAAATTCCCCGAGTGGAAAATGGCATGGTGGAAGTATGGGTATAACACCTGCGCCTCGATTTTAGACTTATACCTCGAATTTGAAAAAAGCGGTCATCCCAATACCAGAATCTATGACAAGCGGTACGATTTTAATTTTAAGATTATAATTTGTCCATACATCACGAGCAATGAACCAGCTTCACCTGCATATGGGATATTCATTTCAAATCTCATTCAGTATCCAAGAGCTTTCAGCTGCTACTCAGACTTTATAAGACGTCATCAGTGTCTGAGCTAGAAGTTGATCAGCCAAGGTTATGTCAAAGAACGTCTCGTCCTATTTGTAAAAAAAATCATTGAAAGATACCAAGACCTTGTTGATAAATATTCCGTATCAACTTCACAAATAATACATGATGGTCTTAATTGACGTAAGATTATAGGTACTGTATAAGGATTCAAAATAATAAAATGTTATGCTTTAGCAGTTTTGGATCAGAAGTGTCTGCCAAAACGTTTATGATCATTATTTATTGAACACCACTGCTGTCTTATGTTGTACCCTGATATTACGTTATGTTGTTTTATTACTACTTGATGAGATTTTGTTTTAACATAAATAGAGACAATAGTACTATACCACTGTTCAAAAGTCATAAATCGATTTAACTGAAAAAAATCTTGGACACAATCCAAAATTTAGAGAAACACCTCACCCATAAAAGGGAAAACAAATTAACAACAGAAACACTGAACTGCTACAAAAACAAACGCCAAATTACATAGTAACGGAATATTTGATAATTATCAACTGCCATGACTTGGTACAAGACATTTTAAGAAAAAAATGGTGGGTCGAACCCGGTTTTATGACTAGGCAAACATCCCGCTTATATGGCAATGTTAAAATTACCGCTAAAATGACAACATTAGGTAATAGGAAAACAGTAAAAATAAATGCAAGAATATGGTTTTGAAATTAAGTAATTTTTTTTTGATATAACTCAAAATGAAATTCTCATCACTTAATGATATTTCGATATAACATGACAAAACTTCGTATTAACTTGATATACTTTTGACATAACTTAATAAGGGTTAGTCATTACTCGATCTGGTTTCATCATTATCTTATGTTTTTGTGTCATTATGATATGTGATTTTAACATTACCTGATCTGTATGTATCCTAAAGTACTGTAGGTTTTTCATTACATGATGTGGTTTTGCTACATCGAAATGGTGATTTGCCAATTCTTTATTTGGTTTTAACAATAAATTATGATTTTTCAAAATTTGAACTTTTCATCCTACATGATGTGCTAGTTCCAGTAATTGATGTGGTCTTGTCATTCTTTGATGTGGTTATATCAAATTACTTGATGAGGTTAAACCACGTGACCATTTGCGAAAAATCTGGTTATGTTTTAAAAACCCGATCTACCTGTTCTATGAGCCTCGGGTGAATGTGGCCATCCATCGAGTTACAGATAAAAAATAAAGTTCAGATTACTGTTTGAGTTAAATTTCGAGTTAGTTTTCTTTGATTTTGTGTTAGAGTTAAAGACATACTAAAGTTTGATTTAGCATCGATTTTCGCTTTGAACTTTATAAAGGTAGAGATTGAGTTATAATTCGACTTCAACTTTGAATTTGAGTCACATTTTGTGGTAGAGTTTGATTTAGACTTCGAATTTAATAGTCATTTAGATTGAGATTTTGAGTTGAAATTCGAGTTATCTAATATTAGTTCGTATTTATTTTCTTTATCGCAGATCAAAGGCTTTTGCGAGGGCTTTCGAACTAGAGGGCTATGAATATGTGTACAAAAGGTAAACAATGTGACAGTTTACAAAACACAACATAGAAATCTGAATAAAGTTTGAAGATGTGGTGATTTGTAACGAGGCAACAACCCACTTGATCTTTTTTAACCGATAAAAAATATTTCTATTCAATCATTTCCTGGTATATAAATATCTAAGTAGCCTAAGTCACATACTTAGGGAGCCCTCTTAACAGTCTCACTTGACAAAGGAAACATTCAAAGTTAAAACTCCCAAAGTTTTACATACACATATTCAAATAACCAATACAATTGATTTTACTTGATAAGCATCACTGTAATACATTATTATTATCGTATATTCGGTTCACTGTCTACCATATATTGATTTAAATTGAAAACTATATATATTTGATTGAGAAAAATGGGAGTTATGATTTGAATTTGAAATTATTAGTGTAATTGAACAAAATTTGAATTTATTCTGTAATATACGTATTGACTATAAAAGGATCAAGCACATGTGGTAAGTACTAATGTAGGAAGAAGCATGATATATATTGTTATTTACTAAAATACATGATATGCAGAGACATAGATTCAAATATCAATTACTTTGAAATATTAGTTTTCTGTGTAAAAATGGCATATTATTCACTAGGATCAACAATAAGATTATTATATATGGAATCGAAAACACCTTTTGTTTAGAGCAGTATATCTAGGTATATCTTCCTTTATTTTTTTTTATGAATGTTTCAATTTTTGCTCTGGATATATACTTTATATTCGAGCGTAGCGAAAGTAGTATTAATTCGTTTTTCGTGTGCAATTTCAACAAGGCCTGTATAGAAAAGGGGCAAAAGATACCAGAGGGACAGTCAAACTCATAGATTGAAAACAAACCGACGACGCCATGGCTAAAAAATAATAAAGAGACAAACAGACAAATAATAATACACACACAAAACTAAAGATTAAGCAACACGAACCCCACCAAAAACTGGGGGTGATCTCAGGTGCTCCGGAAGGGTAAGCAGATCCTGCTCCACATGTGGCACCCGTCGTGTTGCTTATGGTATTACAAATCCGCTAAATAGTCCAATTCGGTAGTAGGTCATATAGACTGCATATTCAGTTTAATTTTATCGAATTAATTTTGCATTTGTAACGTAGTTTCCAAATAAACCATTTAAAATAAGGTATTATTTTGTTAACAGTGGTATTATTCGAATTATCTGTACCGATTCCTAATAAAATATCTTTTTCAACGAGTGCCCTTATTTATCAAGTTACAAAGTTGTAAATTTCTAACAACTATTTCTATCAATGGTTTAATATTGTTACATAAAATAAATGCTCAAGAGTTTCAATGTTATTATCTGCATCACATAAGTGGTATTTTCCGTTTGACATATGCAATATTTGCAGTCTGTTTTCAGTATATATAATCCTGTGTATACATTTCCATTGAATTTCTATTCATATCAATTTTTACTGAGACTGCCATTTTTTCCCTATTCTTATACACTCTTTACAAATTTTCCCATTTTGTTTTACACGTAAGGGTCTCAGTTATTTTTATTCATAACTGAAAGTATTTAAATGTCAAATATTTTATTTTAATGATTTCATAATCTTGAGTCAGAAATTCAAGGTTTTCAGAAGTCTTGACTTGGTTGCTTTTTAAAGTGAGTAGAACAAATATATAGTCTTTTCAGACTCTGAGCAGTTTGTAGTGTTTATATGGTGAGTGCAACAATGTTTATTTATTTAATATTTCTTGTAATAACGTACAAAATTATTTTTGTATGATATTTCAAAACATTATATAAAACTCAGATATGATCCCGTCCTCTCCCTTAGGATTTATTTTTTTTATAATATTTAAAACTTTCAATATTTCCTCCGCGGTAATATCAAGGTCTAGTAATTTTGTCGTCGCCATGCATTTAGTTTGTTTTTGTTGTGGTTTGTTAAATCTTGAGACCTTTCCAAATGCCACCCCTTCATGCTCAATAAATTTGACTGAAATTTAACTTGTTTATTTCGTATTTCGTCTATATTATATCTATATTGCCCATTTTCTGTTTTTATTTGACTCCAATATTTTATTTTTTCCGTTTTGCTTTTCGAGAATGAAAAAGTAGCTTGACGATTTCCCCCTTCTTCCGCCAATTTTTACACTCGTCCTTATTTTTGACGCCTCTAATTTGTTCTCAAAGTAGTGTTTAATTAGTGATTCTATTTTTGATATCTTATTTTTAAGGTTTTACTTACTTCCATTGTTAACTTTTTTGTTTATAATTTGATGTCATCTAACCAATCTTGAATTTTTTCAAACCTATTTTTTTCATTTTTACAGGTTTTCCACAAAATTTCAGATGCATTCTTTAATTCTTCACTTTTTATTGTATTCATATTTATTATCCATATACCCTGGCCTCTTCTTTGTAATTCATCAAGTTTGAATTTGAACGAAACAAGTTCATGATCGCCTAAAGGACAATGTGAGATACCAACATTGTTAACTTTATTTGTAAGATTTTTTTTCACAAAAGATATAATCGATTCTAGACTTTTCTCGCTAAAACGTATAACGTCACGGTACCCAAATTGCACCGAGTACCCAAATTGCACCTTTTCAACATAAACAGCTGAGAAATTCTTAAAAGTTTTCTGTGAGACTAAATAATTTGTATTTGGATTAAGGTTCATCTATACACTTTCACATAGATGACTGTGTTTACACCATGAAATTTTTCTCTGAGTACAGACAAAACTGTGTAATTTTAAAAGTTTTAAAGCCTGGCAGCACCTAGATAAATTAATGTTACATCCAACTTATGTTGTAAAAAGTTTAAACACTTTATGGATTTTGATGAACATTTTCTTTCCTTGCCACAGAAGATGGTGACATAAACAAACACCTGAGTTTTCTTTGATACAGTCCACTCATTTACAGTATTTAAATCACCTTTGTTGTGAGTAGATTTCTATTGTCCCTCTATTGTCCATATCAATCAATATGATACAATACAATCATTACATGAGGAGGATCATCTAAAAGATTTCACATGACTTTGTTTATTTTTACACCACCTGTGGCAAGGAAAGAAAATGTTTTAATTAGCAAAATCCACAAAAGTTTTTTTCTTTTTAAAACACAAAATGAATACAACTTGTATATATCTAGGTGCTGCCGGGATTAAAAATTATTAGAATTACACAGTTTTGTCTTCATTCAGAGAAAATTTCATGGTGTAAACACAGCCATTTTTGTTGAAGTGTATAGATGAACCTTAATTTACACACGTCTTACAAAAAAGGTGAATATATTCAAATAATTACATTAGATGTATGTTTCATTATTATACATTATTCTGATAGGCAAACTGCCATCTCGCGTTATTCCTTAATCATCTTCATTTTAAAAAGAATTGTAACATTCATGTTGACACGCGCTTCTACAATTAAGTGCAATTAAGGGTAAATAAAAGGAAAAGACTTGATAGTAATCGTGTTTTCATGATCATAGCGAAATATGTAATTATAAGTATGGAATGCTTCTTTTCGTAATTTCAAAGGGTTGTAAAAGCGTTGCCTGTGCGCACATTTTAAGTATGAAGCGCTTTCGGTCAACGCTTTTACAACCAAATGATTTTACAAAAAGAAGCATTCAATTCTTAAATATACACCAAACGTTCACAATTTATATCAACAGATGAAGCTTTCACTTGAAAAGAAAAATGTAAAAATGTACGAAAACGCCGTCATGCTATGTTCACAAAAAGTCATCATTTAACAATGACCAAAACAAGTATGTTACAAACATCCGTTTTTAAAAAAATGAAATGTGAGCTTGTTCTAATGTCAAATTGTTCTAAATATTTGAAAAATAAAACAAAACATCTGTTAATCGATTTTTAATGATGTGAATTTAAGCATGGATGCAATATGGGTACTCCTCATTACGGAATCATGGATAGTTTGGAGGTCGATTCAAACCCATTTTTCTATGACTCAATATGGATTAAAAATCAAATTGGTGTACCTATATAATAAAGAAGGATATGGCTACAAAATAAACACAGAATGGACATTTTTGTCTTGATCATAAAAAAAAGTAGGTGAAAAAACTGTCAAAATAGGTACAATTTGGGTACCGTCACGTTAGCGTTTGTCTTTTTGGATATCTGTCCCTCCATATACCTGTTAGATCATATTGTGACAATCAAAGTAATTACTTTGTTCCAATATCATCACGAGAATGAGAATTATTTCTATCATTTGTTTTGTAAAGTGTACAGTTAAAATTCCAATCCAAAATATTGTAATGATCTACACTATCATTTGTAAAATTACCAAAAAATTCATGAAAGGATTCAAAATGCTGTTTCCTCTCGATGCCTCTATTGTTGGCATATATATATATATGATTAATCCCACTTTCTGTTTTGATGCCGCAATGTATTATTCGACTGTTTAACGAGTTAGTTTTATCAAACACAGCTTTGCGGGAACAACTGTTGGTTTGGAAAATAGAGACACTACGAGAGTCACTGTTTCCGAAATTCCAAGCACTTTCATCGTCCCCATTTTGCCACTGTATATTATTTACTGTGCAATGTGTTTCTTGTAGACATATTAAATCATATTTTTTGTTAGCTAACCAATTGAAAACCGAATTAAATTCACATGAGCTTAAATGCAGTGGATATAATCAATTATAGTTAACAGTACGACCTTCAACATACCGTATAGTCAGCTATAAAAGAACACCACTGACGTACAAATGTGAATAAATTCAAACGAAAAAACTATAGGCATAATGTCTAACAAAATAATTTACAAGTCTTAGATGAACTATGACACATATGAACAACGATGACCATTAAACTACACTGAATTAGGCATTTACATAAAAAAAATGTTTTGGAATTAAACATGTCTGTGAGCGCTCAACCATAACCCTAGCCTGAGACAGTAGTGAAACAGCACAGCAGGAAAAAAAATATGTAAAAAACAGTTTCAATTGACTTACCTTAATAGATTGGTATGACTTGGCAATTTAAATCCATCAAATTCGAGGATGATCTCGGGTCCACCGAATGGTAAGCAGATTCAACTCAATGTGTGGCTTTTTGTCGTGTTATTCGTGCATATCCATTTTTTTGGGTCTAATTCGGTCGGTCACATTCAAGGAAAATATGACGGGATTTTGATTACAACAATTGAATGATATCCGTCGTAACCTGTGAAACAGATATTCCACAAAGTTTTTCTTTCTTAATTAAGAGCGAGATAAATCAGAAAATGCAATTTATAAAAATTAAAGATTGATATTCGTATATGTTCAAATTATCATAGACTCTAAAATAAATCGAAGAACATTTATTTTATAGAATAAATTTTTGGTCGTTTAGTCCTACCACGATCTCCAGAAGTGAGACACAGCAAGCCTATACTCCGTAGTCGTTTGTGGCGTCACCGTCTTCATCATTTAGATCGTTAGGTTTCTAGTTTGAACTGTTTTACATTTGCCATTTTGATATACTCATTATAGCTAACTATGCGGTATGGGTTTTGCTGATTGTTGAAGGACATACAGTGGCATATAGTTGTTAACGTTTACGTCATTTGGTATGTGATGAAGAGGTATTCCATTGGCAATCATACCACATCTCCTTATTTTATCATTTTTTTTATGCAGTAATTGTTATTGAGTTAAACTGTTTTATCATGATACATTTGTAAACTTCCATGAATTGTTACAATACTTGTATAGGAGTTCATCTTTAAGATCGAGATAAAGCATTTACATAACTGTAATGGCCTGACCATTAAGTATAACCGACGATTTGGGCTCAAGCAGAAAAGACTATCAGGAGCAATTTCAAGGCTTCAAAAACAATGTTATATAATTAACTCACTCTGTGGTTAGCCACAAATTGTGTCCAAGATGACGTCTCTACGACATATTCCTCGCGATCGTAATGACCTTGCAGTTTTCCTATATGGATACGTGTGAGAAAGGGAAAAGTAGCGATGATACGATGTTTAAACGTTCTTATCAGGTTGGATAATATGAATAATCATCCTTAACTGGAACACATAAGCAGATTAAGAATATAATCAAACGAATTATATAAATTGAGGAACGGCGTAACAGAATACTCCCCGTCTGATGTCTATCTGAAATAACTATTCCATAACTAAATCGCATATGAATATATGATAATAAATAAATCCAAACATAAATTGATTATGTACAAGAGTAATGTCCACTACTGGTCGTGTGAGAAATGTCAGGTCTCAACTTACGACTTTTCAATATAAAGTTTCCAGAATAAAATTATTCCACGGGAAACTGGGTTCGGCACAGTTTCTTGTCCTTAGAAAAAGGATGTTTCCAAGGAGATTGCTGTGATCTGTAGAATGTTCCATAGATTTTGTTGTGATAATAGAAACTGTTTCATCCAACGTTGTTAGACGGCGATGACGGTCGAAGATGGTCCTCCGGTAAGTATGACGAGAGTTAGAACCTGGTTCTCGTTCGAGTTGGCAAAGTTTCAAATCTTTGTGAGTGTCAGACGAAATTAAGCGTTTCGTCTTTACGTTCCATCCTGTTGATCTAGACGTTCTATCTATGAAGTGGCGTCCTCGATGTTTGATTTTGTAATAATGTGCAACAAAGGATGATACTTCGTGATGATGTCTAGATAAGACCACCGGTTCCTTTTCACTAACACTCAAGTCAGACTTTTCGATACTGCTTCCTACTCGGAGAAGAGGTTGCTTGTTCAAAGTCAGATTGAGATTGGCAATCGGTCCCTCTTTCTGAATAGGTTTGTGAATGCGACTGATTTCCTCTCCATAAACTTCAGGTCTTGTTGATTTCGGAATGAAATTTTCTTTACCCATAGAATTTTCAATAGAAGTCACAGATTTTGCTTTTAGTAAAACGAGTAGAAAATTCATAAATCTACCAGGCTTGGTATTAGGTCCAGTACACTCAAGGAATTGTATTGAATGCGATTTTGCAAACTTGGCATTCGAATTAAAGTGTTGGTCGTTATCCTGAACAACAATTGGATTTTCGTCCTTGAAGGCTATTTCCAGTCTTGCAGCAAGACGTTGTTCTGGTTCTGTGATTGAAATCTTCGTTATCTTCGTGTTGACTTCTAGCGGAACAGTTTGCTTGTCAATGTATGTATTTCCAATAATAACCCAACCAAGTTTCAACTTTTGGGCAAATGGAGTTCTGGATGGTCCTAGGCGTTGTTCAAGGACGTGGTGTGCCTCTATAAAGTCTCTTCCAATTAAGAGAAGAATTTGACAATGTTCCTCTATTGGTGAAATGCTTCCTCTGATTTCTTTTAGATGAGGATGATGCATTGCGACTTCAGGAGTAGGAATATGTTATCAGAACAGTTTTAAACAGGTTCTAGGCATTCCATGTCAGAAAACATGCAAATAGGGTAAGCTGGCAATAATTAAAGTCTTGTTTTCAAATTCTTTAAAAAATTGAAACAGGGGAGGGGTATCAAATGAACAGTAAAAGAACACTTAGAGATTATGCAGTGATTTCGTTAAGGCTATATTTCTGATAAATAAGTATAAATGTGAGAAAAAGTGTTTTTAGAGAGTTTTCTATTGAAATAAATGTTTGTATAGGTTGCACTTTGTAAATACAGCTGTTTCTCAAACCACGCCTCTTTTGGGGAGATATAGAATATTCATAGATAATTAATTTTGTTTACATACTAGTTCCCAGTTATGATCTTTTGGTTTCATCTCATAGAGACATAACTTGGGAATGTTAACAGTAAATATACATATGCATACTGTCTATATATAAATCAGTGGTAATCCTACAGTCAAGGTAGGGATAGTTAAGAAATTTAGTGTAAGTTTAAACTCTTAGAAGTTCGGGGCATATTAACGTTGAAAATATGCCGCACAGCCCTATATTTTGACCTTTGAAAAAAATTGTAGTACATATGAACTTTCCATTCTAGGATATGATTTTTTTCAAAACTTCATAGTAAAAGTGGTACAGTTTTAGCCGTAAAAGGAGTTCCTATGGGAAATTGCATTGTCAATATTTACAGAAATGCAACCTATAATTTACCTCAATTTAGGATAGACTCTTGAATTTTGAAAGAGTCAAAATAGGATGAACGGATCATATAAACCCGATGGCAAATATATTACAAGCCCAAACCAAAAAATAGAAACAAGTCTAAATTGAAAACAACGTTCAAACCTATGATTGAGTTGGATAAAAACCGAAATTTTTATACGTGTGCATGCAAAACAAATCTCTTGGTAGAGGGGTCTAAATACAGCACAAACAACATTTTCCAAAAGACCAAATGAGTGAAAAAGTATATTTTAACAAAACGCATTTGACTAGCAGGTCGAACAACTGATGTTCTTAAACCCTGCTGACTGCCATTGGCGATTGCCAAATAAACGGATCACAAGATGTAACAAAATAGATCTTATTATTAATTTATTACCAAACAGAAAACAATAAACTTGCGGAAAAGATAGTATACCGCAAACATGAGGTGCAAAACTTTGTACACCATATCCGGATTTCGACAATTAATGTCTCTTCAGTGATGTTAGGAATCGAAACGGTATTTGGAAGGCCATATCATTTACCTCAATTTAGGATAGACTCTTGAATTTTGAAAGAGTCAAAATAGGATGAACGGATCATATAAACCCGAAGGCAAATATAATACAAGCCCAAACGAAAAAATATAAACAAGTCTAAATTGAAAACAACGTTCAAATCAATGATTGCGTTGGATAAAAACCGCAATTTTTATACGTGTGCATGCAAAATAAATTTCTTGGTAGAGGGGTCTAAATACAGCACAAACAACATTTTCCAAAAGACCAAATGAGTGAAAAAGTATATTTTAACAAAACGCATTTGACTAGCAGGTCGAACAACTGATGTTCTTAAACCCTGCTGACTGCCATTGGCGATTGCCAAAAAAACGGATCACAAGATGTAACAAAATAGATCTTATTATTAATTTATTACCAAACAGAAAACAATAAACTTGCGGAAAAGATTGTATACCGCAAACATGAGGTGCAAAAATTTGTACACCATATCCGGATTTCGACAATTAATGTCTCTTCAGTGATGTTAGGAATCGAAACGGTATTTGGAAGGCCATTTAATTTACCTCAATTTAGGATAGACTCTTGAATTTTGAAAGAGTCAAAATAGGATGAACGGATCATATAAACCCGAAGGCAAATATAATACAAGCCCAAACGAAAAAATATAAACAAGTCTAAATTGAAAACAACGTTCAAACCTATGATTGCGTTGGATAAAAACCGAAATTTTTATACGTGTGCATGCAAAACAAATTTCTTGGTAGAGGGGTCTAAATACAGCACAAACAACATTTTCCAAAAGACCAAATGAGTGAAAAAGTATATTTTAACAAAACGCATTTGACTAGCAGGTCGAACAACTGATGTTCTTAAACCCTGCTGACTGCCATTGGCGATTGCCAAAATAACGGATCACAAGATGTAACAAAATAGATCTTATTATTAGTTTATTACCAAACAGAAAACAATAAACTTGCGGAAAAGATGGTATACCGCAAACATGAGGTGCAAAAATTTGTACACCATATCCGGATTTCGACAATTAATGTCTCTTCAGTGATGTTAGGGATCGAAACGGTATTTGGAAGGCCATATAATTTACCTCAATTTAGGATAGACTCTTGCATTTTGAAAGAGTCAAAATAGGATGAACGGATCATAAAACCCCGAAGGCAAATATAATACAAGCCCAAACGAATAAATATAAACAAGTCTAAATTGAAAACAACGTTCAAACCTATGATTGCGTTGCTTAAAAACCGCAATTTTTATACGTGTGCATGCAAAACAAATTTATATATATAGAGTCTATAAGAATCTATCAACCAGTAAACTTAATAGGTATTGTATCATCAAAATTGACAATACTACACAAACAGGGAAAATTATATGAGTCTAAAAGATTGTGTAACAATACCGATAAATAGATGGAAAACAAAACACTAAAAAGTGTTGAATATCATCGCACAAAGATGGAAAAACTGAACAGATGATATAAATTATACAATAATCGCAAATATTTCGGCTCAACAAATGGCCTTCCTCAGTGTTAAAATTTTTAACAATACTGATATATAATGTATAAGGTGTAAACATAGATCAGTAATAATACAGGTAAGTTTTGGTCGATTGATTTTAATCCAAAATCCTGAATATCAAAATATAAACATTAGACTGTAAATTTAATTATTTCTTTCTATTGATTCCATTTGGATGGAGGACACCAAGTGTTTTTATCCAAAACTTCTCCCGATTCTCTCTTTGCCTATTTTGCCATGTACAATCCTGTTCGATCACAAGGATCTTCATGTGATCAAAATCTTTCAGATTGTGATCTGGTAACCTGAAGTGTTGGCTGACAGGAATATACGGTTTTTTTGTGAGGTCACTCCTGTATATATATACAAGTTTCAATTGATAACAACGTTCAAACCTATGATTGCGTTGGATAAAAACCGCAATTTTTATACGTGTGCATGTAAAACAAATTTCTTGTTAAAGGGGTATAAATACAGCACAAACAACATTTTCCAAAAGACCAAAAAAGTAAAAAAGTATATTTTAACAAAACGCATTTGACTAACAGGTCGAACAACGGATGTTCTTAAACCCTGCTGACTGCCATTGGCGATTGCCAAATAAATTGATCACAGATGAAACAAAATGATCTTAATATTAATTAAATACAAAAAAGACAAAAATAAATTTGTGGAAAAGATGGTATACCACAACCATGAGGTGCAAAAATTTGTACACCATATCCGGATTTTGACAATTAATGTCTCTTCAGTGATGTTATTATATTTGCCTTCGGGTTGATATGATCCGTTCATCCTATTTTGACTCTTTCAAAATTCAAGAGTCTATCCTAAATTGAGGTGAATTATATGGCCTTCCTAATACCGTTTCGATTCCTAACATCACTGAAGAGACATTAATTGTCGAAATCCGGATATGGTGTACAAATTTTTGCACCTCATGTTTGCGGTATACCATCTTTTCCGCAAGTCAATTGTTTTCTGTTTGGTAATAATTTAATTATAAGATCTGTTTTGTTACATCTTGTGATCCGTTTATTTGGCAATCGCCAATGGCAGTCAGCAGGGTTTAAGAACATCAGTTGTTCGACCTGCTAGTCAAATGTGTTTTGTTAAAATATACTTTTTCACTCATTTGGTCTTTTAGAAAATGTTGTTTGTGCTGTATTTAGACCCCTCTACCAATAAATTTGTTTTGCATGCACACGTATAAAAATTGCGATTCTTATCCAACGCAATCATAGGTTTGAACGTTGTTTTCAATTTAGACTTGTTTATAATTTTCGTTTGGGCTTGTATTATATTTGCCTTCGGGTTTATATGATCCGTTCATCCTATTTTGACTCTTTCAAAATTCAAGAGTCTATCCTAAATTGAGGTAAATTATATGGCCTTCCAAATACCGTTTCGATTCCTAACATCACTGAAGAGACATTAATTGTCGAAATCCGGATATGGTGTACACATTTTTGCACCTCATGTTTACGGTATACCATCTTTTCTGCAAGTTTATTGTTTTCTGTTTGGTAATAATTTAATTATAAGATCTGTTTTGTTACATCTTGTGATCCGTTTTTTTGGCAATCGCCATGGCAGTCAGCAGGGTTTAAGAACATCAGTTGTTCGACCTGCTAGTCAAATGCGTTTTGTTAAAATATACTTTTTCACTCATTTGGTCTTTTGGAAAATGTTGTTTGTGCTGTATTTAGACCCCTCTACAAAGAAATTTGTTTTGCATGCACACGTATAAAAATTGCGATTCTTATCCAACGCAATCATAGGTTTGAACGTTGTTTTCAATTTAGACTTGTATATATATATATATATATATATAAGACGACGTAATGATTTGACCTAATGTTGTACTATATGCTATGATCTTTGAACAGAGGTAATACTGATATCATATGTATTGTCATACATTCTCATTGATATTCATGGATGAAAATTTTAAGATCGAGGAACTTGCATCATGACAAAACCCAAAGTCGACGGTGTGTCGTGATCGATATATTTCTATGTAAGGAATGGTTAACAGACTGATATATCGCTAATTATATTTATTTCATTATAGAATAACCAATATCTTCATTGATTGTAATTTGTTATTCATGAAGGACCACAATGCGTCCTACAGGTTTTGAAGTCGGTTTTTTCGGGAGGGGGGTTGGGGGGGGGGGGGTTTGGATAGGGGAGGTAATTGTTTAGGGCTTAGAAATCGTTGAAGAGGAATATTTTTTTAATTTTCTAGTTCAAACGGCTTGTGAACCGGTAAATACAATATGCTGCATTAACAGCAATTAGTTTCGTACCTATTTCATAAAACGTTGAATAAAGATTTGGATGTCAGAATGTTTACAATATAAAATGTTTTAATGAATTTCGAATTACGATACGAAATTGTTGATTCTATATTATCGACATTAACTGTACTCGTGTTATTTGGCATACCAAAAATGTACTCATTTTAAAAGGGGGGTTCTGATTACGTAAGTCAACATATAAGCACGTGTTCGGCTAGTTTTTCTTTGTAACTGGATTCAAAATTCATTTCTTAATCTAGATTTTTATTACCATTTGCTGTGACCTTATTAAATGATGCTGCGAGCAATCGGCTATCTTGATCAAGTGATCTCCTGTCAGGTATGTAGATCTACCTGTACACATGAATAGCGATCAGTAGTCGGATATCCCTCAGGGCTTTTAAACTGTTATCAAGAAGGCTTTTTGGGTTATAAAACAAAAGTCGTCTAAGGGTTATGCAAGCATATGCAATTATTTATATTTGCTAAGAAAAAGCAGCGGCTAGCGAAACGAAAAATAAATTGGCAATGACGGGATCAATTGACGAGTGCGGAAAATAACTTAACGATGGCAGAAGATATTTTAAATATGGCGGTGTTTCATCATATAACAGGTCAAGGAGATCCCTGATCCTCTTTTTGATTATGTTAATAAGCATCTATAAAAAAATAATTTTATCTCTGACGCGGTTAATAGATTTTGCAGATTAAAATTAAAGGACGCACTATAAATCGACTGTCTTCAATAAAGTTAACACATAATGTATAGGTGTTCAAATTTACAAATATACTGGAAACACATGTGTGTAGATATAACATACAGACATACTTTTTTTTCCACGTATGCTCAACAGAAATGTTGAAGATTTATGATACTCGAATGACATAAGACTGCGGACAAATAAAATAAAAAGTGCAACACAACGTATTGTTGGGTATACTGTATAGTGCATCTCTTGATTAAGCATATAAATAGGATATGGTAATAGATCAACACGATGAAAGAGATTGAAAGGTTTTTTTCTTATCAAAAAGTACAGATATAACTGATACATTTTCAATCAAATCGAAAATTTCTTTGACCAGTATATTTATAAACGGTGCTTAAAATATCATTATTTGATAAATTTCAATACAAACAAGACTTTTCATACATAAGGATAGAAAAGTAGAATTAAGTTTGGGAACAAATCATAGATGCTGCTTTATTCCAATTTACATTGCATATTGAAGATATTGGAGTGTGTAATAATTAATTAACCATTTAAAAGTATGTCTTCATCACTTGATCATACAATTGCGATTAGTCGGGTAAAAGTATCATTATGAGCATGTTGAGGTGGTCATATGTCAATGACATCATCGAACCGTTCATTTGTCACCTGAGTGACACGTACGAAATAGAGTGACCCATCAAGAGTAAATCTTCTCTCTTCGGGTGGCCTTTCATACGTAAATATATGAGGCTCCTCTTTTTTGAAACGATCTAACTTTGTCACGAAACACCACACACCGGCAAATCTCATCACTTTAAAAAATATTTTTACATGTTTTGCATCAATAGGTATCTCAATAGCTTTGCCACTTTTGGTTTCTTTTTTCTGCAGTTCATTATCCTTGTCTGTGTATTCTACGAACATTTTTGACATCCAATATCCTTTTGATAAATATATAAACCGAGCACTTGTTAGAAGATGACGTTTCTTCTCTTCATCGGTAAGTTTCTCTGTATCATAAATGACCGGTTTACGTTTTAGGCAAGGGACGTCGGTGTTTGTTTCTACCATACATTCACGATAAGTCAAATGTAATTTTTGGTCTAAATTATATCTTGCTTTTTGCCTTTCATGCTGGTTCTGCAATTTTCTTGCAGCAGTATCTGAATTGTCGGATGCTTCATTTTTACTACTTAAATTGTTACATTTATTACGACTTTTAAAATCTGGAGTGCTGCAAGGCCTCTCTAAATCAGTACTTCTTTCAATATTATCTAAATTTCCATTTGTATCAAGTGTTTCTGGTTTCTGGTTTTCTGGTTTTTTCTTCACTTCACGATCGACCTTTATTTCATTACTTACGTGGTCAACTGTTGTAGCTCCAACATTGATACCTATTTCCAAAACAACACTTTCTGCAAGTTTTTTTCCACCTTCTATTAAATGTTCCGTTACTGGTCGATTTTCCTGTTCGTCGTCTAATCTTTCCGCAACATAACCCTTTACTAACTCAAGTACAGACTCTGTACTTTTATTTGTGACACCTTTGCTCAAACTTTTTGCCAGGGCAACTCCAAATCTCCTTGCACCTGGAACCAGCCTTTCTTCTATATTAGTAGCAGATACCTCAGCAGACAAACCAGTTAGAGAACCAGCAACTGCCCCCACGGCTATTCCAGTCACACCACCTATAGCAGCACCTGTCAATGCATGAACAACTACCTCCTTAAATGTCACATTTTTACCATCGACTAATTTCTTCTCAGCATCTGCAGCAAGAGAAAATGCTGCTCCTCCTACAGCTGATGAGCCTGCACCCATACCTATAAACTGCCCAACTGTTGTAACGGAAGCTTGCGCAGCAGCGCTTCCTATGCCTGCAATTGCCGCCGTTATACCCACACCTGCTCCACCGCTTACTAACCCAGCACCAAATCCAAGGCCGAAGCTTTTTGCATAGTCCTTAAAGTCACAGCCTTCTTCGATACTCTTTCGATTAATACTTCTGAAAAAACTTTGAAGGCTTCCACCAAAAAAACCTGCCCCCAAAATACCACCAACAACCACTGCAGCAGGTGCTGCCAGTCCTGCAGTCCCTATGCAGAGTGCCAATCCACCTGCACCTAAAAGTAATGAACCAATCATTACACATAATCGTGTTTTGTACTTAGTCTTATATTCTGGCCTAAAAATTGATTTCCACCTGGATACTGAAAGCCATCCTTGACTGTAATCAACTCTGTTATGATATTTGCCCCTCTCTTTTGGATCACGCAGAATGTGGTATGCTTCATACACTTTTTGTGTCATGTCATTATCAGCATTCTCCCCAGCGGTATCTGGATGCCAGCGCAATATTTCCTTTAGGAAAGATTTTCTTATTGCTGTTTCTTGTTTCTCTTTGTCTAATTTTCTTATTTCTTCCATGTTCAGCTTAAGTATTTCATAGAGGTTTCTTCCATCGTCCAGTGATGCTTGTTTTTCAACGTTTAATTTTCTTATACACATAGTTTTTTCCAAAACATGGTCTTCTAAATCACTTTCAGTCACGCTCTGGCTACTGTTGATTGAAAAGTGCATGTCTTGTTCCCATTTTCTAGTCTTAACAACTGTTGTTTTACTTTTTTCGTAAATTGTTTTGATTTTGAATTTGAATCCATCTTTGTAGCGGTGCAAGTGAGCTTCTCCTCGTCGCAAAATCTTTGACGAACTCGATATCAAACATACTGGGTCATGCTTTGAATAAAAATATACTATCACTTGACACTCCGTATCAAATGTGTTGTTTTTGACTAAAATAGATTTATAATCTACCAAAGCATCCATTCGATTGATTATAACTTGATCGAAATATAATGATAGCCTTTATAAGACAAATGCAGCATTTCAATATCAAATCTGGCAGGCTACCTTTTTCTCAGTCAAATTTCGTAAATGTTTCTAGTTCCAATTTGCTGATTGGTTCTGTGTATTTTAATGGTACATGTGAAATAATGTAAATATTCCGAGCCTCACTGTGTAAGCAGGATTATTCATCAGTGTTCTAAAAAAATCCAATAAAAAACATTAAATAATGAAATGTACACAAATGCATGGTTAATATATATATATGTATTATTTTACTCAACGTAATGTCAACTAATGTACCCACCTGGGGATTAGTACTTGTTGACAGGTGTTTATTTCTATGTGTACATATAGATTCTACCACTGCATCGAGTGAAATACGATATATATCCACTCGAGACAGTTAAATTTTCAAATTTGAAACGCGAGGCTCGCAACAAAGCAAAATTATTTCTTCTTTTCAAATGATCTGCAAAAAGATGTGTTCTTTCTATGTGACGTCATCAGGCATGGTCGCCTTTTTTTCATGCCGTCACAATAGGAAATTCAGGGGAAAGCAAGAAAATTCGACGTCATAATCGAATTTTGACCAATGAAGATCTGAGATCAACCGAACCACATGTTGATTAAATAAAAATAATCAACATGTCAGGAAAAGAATAAATCGTGTAAGAATTAGAGAAATTATTTTTAATACTATCACAGCAAACCAGTAAACGTCTGAAATCGCCTATATCTTTACTCGACTCTACTGATTTTTACTCGACCAGTCTGGATTGGTCTGCATTTTACTTGACCCCAATCCAAACTATACTCGACTGTACTGATTTGTACTTAACCCTTATCTTTGCCATTGAAAATAGTCTGAACTATTACTCCACAAGTCTTAAACAGTTTTAACCCATTCTGGACATGTACTCTACCAATACCAACACCTGACCAGTTCTACAAACAACTTATGAGATGTTTAGGCATGATTGGGTATAACAGAAAATTTTGTTCAGATTTTGCTACTGTTGTGTAACCATTTACTCATCTTTTACAAAAATTTTCTAAATTCATCTGACGTGATTATTGTCAAAACGCTTTTGAAAATAACAAACTGCGTTTTATTAATAGTCCAGTTCTGATCACTCCAGGCTTTGAAAAACAATTCAAACTTGCCGTTGACACAAGCGCTGTAGGAGTCGAAGCTTTTTATCGAGACAGATGACAATGTTGAGAAACCAATTTCATATTTTTCTAAGAAATACTTAGTAAGATACACATCAAAACAAATATTCAACAATTGAAAAAGAGTTTTTTGCATTGTATTCTCCATAGTATCCTACTGGTTTCACTGTAACAGATCTTCGTCCGAAATTAAATAGATGGAACGAGAATCTGGAAGGCATTTCTATATAATTATGTACTTTCACTTTCGTTACCCCTGATACCGTCGCCAGCAACCATATCCTTGAAGATTTGTTAAACAGTGAAACCGATAGGATACTATGGAGGATACTATTGAGAACATTATGAACAATTTGTTGTTGTAATAGACAAAATGTGAATATTAATATTGAATATAAGTATTTGGTGCATTTTCAGCCTTATTATTTTCCCTATATTGTGCACAGCGTGGACAAAATTTATAACTTTTCAAAATATATAGATATATACTTTTCAACAAATCTAAATTGAAAACAACGTTCAATTTTATATACTTTTCAATATATATATATATATATATTTTTTTTTTGGGCTGATGTTTAGACGAATTATATATACAGAATGTATTGTTAGCCTTGTATCACCATCACTGCTGGTGATCCGATGGATCAAATATGTTATAGAGTAGTCGCTGGTTCAGACGTACTTATATATATATTTATATATATATAGCTTGCGTTTCCTATTATGATTGCTCTTATAGACTGTTCTCTTTCTTTTGAAAGTAAGGAAAAACGATATCTTTGCATACAATGGATGCAAATATGCATAAAGACTCTCGCCATATCATCATTTCGGTACCATTAAAAGCGTTTCTTACAAGGAAGCTTTTTTGTTGTTAGTCCGTTATCGAATATCTGTGCCATAGATCAGACTTGGGGTTATTAAAATGTAACTTTATAACATGCATTCAGATACAAATAAGAAAGAAATGGTAATTTAAAACTGTATTAATTGAGCATATTACATATAAATGAAAATAATGAGTTACATTCCATTTGCCTTTTTGTCATGCTATTATGAGACCCTTAATTAATTTCAATTACATTGGCGTATTCATTGTTTCTCTGATGCAATCACACATGTTAACTGTGATTTTATTGACGTATGTAATCGGTTTATCAACTTAACTTTCATTCTGAATACTTCGAATGTAGATAATCAATATGTTTAGGGAACTTAGTTATTGACAATTCATTGCCTAAAATACATTAGACATCCTAATATTTATATTCGTAATATTTGTTGTAATTTTTCAACACTTGAATTGTTTTTCGGACATTTGCTGTTTTATTCATTCAATGTTTCTTGAAGTTTAATATTCACTTTTTTGCAATGCAGTCTCTTTCTGTTGAAAGTTTGGAAAAACGATCTCTTTGCATACAATTTCGAATCCTTTTTGTGAGTTCTTTTTGAAAATAGAATATGTTTAAACTAAACAAGTATGCACAAAGACTCTCGCCATATCATCCTTTCGGTACCATTGTTTCATAAATAAACAATCGATATTCGTATTGATAACTTAATTATTGATGCATTAAAAACAGGTTGAATAATGAACATTTCAATTGATATTTTAATAGCCATTGATTTGAGGTTTAACATCACAGTTTTTTATTCTTACATTGATGTTGCATTTTTCTGGTGATCATTTCAATACGTATCCAAGTGAGTGTCAGAACAAGTAGCATAATACTTTACAACCACAATACCCCCAAAAGATTGAACCATTATATACAACATCGACCATCTATAAAACGTCATTGCGATCAATCTAATGAGATATTATGAATACAATATCAAATAGGATATTCTTAACTAGTTTTATGTAACTAGATCAATTTTATAGTATATTCAACAACGATGTTTGAATTTATCATACACAACTTTGTCAAACAACGCGATTCATTTTAGGAAGGCGGTTATGTTAGCACTTTTGTCATTTCCTCTGTTCATACCGTAAACTTGGATATTTATGTAGCCCGCTTTAAAACTGAGACATAATACTTATCTTACTTTCTTTACATTTCTAGGAATATGATTGGTTAAAATGAAATGCATGAAGACCGTGTGAATTATTTTGTAGGCGTGGTTTATTTCAATTCACGGTTATTAGTGTTGTTACGTCTCTTTATAAAAACAAGATGTTCAGAGAAAGTCTAAAAGTTTTCAACAGACGAAGAAATTTATAATGAACGATAGAATAAATGCAGAAAACACATTCAAAGCAAACACGTTGTCATTGTTGGCTTTGCTTTGTATATGCCAATGGAAGTTAATTCTTAAAACTAAAGATTTGATAACTTTGAAAAACAAAAACTAAATGCCCCATGTTAAGATAGTCGGTAGGATAAATTCGTTACACAGTGTGCTAGGGGCCTAATACGAATTATATGGAGTCAGTAAATTCAATATGGGGTTCGGGATTCGTTCGAACCACATATTGAATATACTGACCCCATATATATCATATTAGGTCACTAGCACACTCTGTACGTTATGTTAAGGTTGATTGTTTTAGTATCGAAGTCAGATTCATTTCTAATAAGGACTTCGAAAAGTCCTTTGTGGTGCAGTTTCTTGAAGTATAAATGTACCTTTTTCCAGATAATAAGTTCTTAGAAAAATTCAGACATTTGCATACATTGCATAACTATATAGTTTAACAACGTTATTCTTTAGACGCTGCCCTTCTTATGAGCACTTATGATAAAGCTTTTGAATACCTTGTAAGTTTCAAACCTTTCCAATAGCATTGCACTCGGATGTTTTGTTTACATATCATATTTGAGTCTCTTAATTTGAATGGTATCAGGGGGTATTGACACAACTTATTCATTTCTACTTTCAATTCTTTTAAAGACAGACATACAATATTTTATTGATAATTTTGATACTTTTATGTTTAAAAGCTTCGATATTTGAAAATAGTATTCCATGAAGATATTCACTGAACAGAATTTTCCAAAATATCTGTTCTTCAGTTCACATGTATTAAACTCAAGGTTTTTCAGCTATATTTAACACTTTTATTTTACATTTGTGAGAATTGGTAAAACAATAGAATAAGGACCAGGTATCCATGTAATACAACATAATGATAAATCTATAATTAAAAGCCGCCATCTTTGTGACTAGTCAATGTTTTATGTCTCCGTGAAAAACGACTAGTCTAAGTGACTTATAAAGTTTTCAATATGTTTTGGACTGATCTGGATTTACTTTTGGAATATTCTTTCCAGTGAGTGTAACTTTTATGTCTAAAGTTTTGTTTTTAACAAGTGTTTTTCATAGCTTTTATTTGAACAAAACTTAAAATAGACCTCTCATTGACACAACAGACAACTACTCGCCACATATACCATACTTTAAACTAGAGGAAGACAAATTACGGTAATGGCCGAAGTAATAAAACAACTCAAGAAAAACAACAAAGAGTTTGAAACATATATTAGTAACAGTACGAAACAATCCAATGTTATTCGCGTTTGTGATGTTATATCGGAAGCTAATAATATCATAAACAAAACAGATGACTCTTTATTTTTGGAATCAATGCATAATCAACTCGCCCATCTAAAAAATTAAAAACTTTGGTCGTTCCCTAAACCAATTTCTTCATTTCGTCCTGTACTTGGTGATTCAATGGATCAGTTTTATAAATAACAGTTGGTTGTAAAAATAGGTTGGTAATAGTCATGAGCATTTTTTTTGTGCTTTGTATGCTTCCTTCAATCACCTCGTTATTAAACATCTAATTAATATACATAGGGTCAACAGTCAAGACATCAGTTGCCTTTGATCTAGAGTTTAATGAAGTAATTAAATGCTCATTGTATTTCGCGTCACTTAAATATTTTGGGTTATTAGATCAAATAGCCAAATTTCTGAGGAAAGAAAATCTCTACTTTGGTTGCCATTGTAACCAACCTAACACAGTGAATCCCGTATGTTCTGCTCTTAAATATTGTTTTTTATAGGAATTCATATTTGGACGGTTATATGACATTGCTGTTTTGTTTATTATGTATTATATTTCTGAAACGTATAAGATAATACAGTAAAATAAAATTAGTTTTGTTTCATATTTTCAAAATTTTCAAAAAAATATTGACGTTAAATATTTGAGGTTTTTTTTCTGCTAAGTTTCATGGCATTTTATTAGTTGTTTTATCTTTATTATATAGTTAGCCTAAGGTTCAGGAAAATCGATGAACCTGCGTGCTAATATATCTCCAAAGATGAAAAACGTATATGATAAAAAATGATGTAACAAGTTTGCATGTTATTACACTTTTTATATATATATATTTTCTGTCAATAAAAGATAAATATTGTAATTACGAAATACTTCGTGCAAAAACTCAGTTACTATGATCGCTAATCATCAAAGTAACCTATCATATAATAGATATATGAAGATTTTTTAGTTATTGTAATGGTGAATACGGTTGTCTTATCACCTAAAGTAATTTAAACAAAATATAACATATTATCAAGCAGGCAGTTTGTTCACAGCACAATATTCAATATCGCTATTCGGTTTCGCTTCTGCTTTTTCAAAACAAAAGTACTGTTTACACATTATGAAGGTGAAATGTTGCACTGTCTATTCAAAATTAAACATTCAAAATAGCAACTACCAAAAAAAGATAATTTATAAATAAACGATCGAAAGATTAATCTTGTTTTAAAATTACGAAAAGTTCAATTTTTATTCCCGCGGAAAATTCAAAACGGAAATTCCCTTATCAAATGGCAAAATACTTCGAATGATAACATTTGAAAACTTTATCTACATATCAGGATATCAATATATTGATTTGAATTTTTAATTCATGAATTGAATCACCATTAAAATTGATATCAAATTGCAAATATTTTACTCAATCTTGGGATCTGAGTTACGGAACTTTTGACAACGGAATGTTGTCGTCCACAGATGATTTACATTAGTTGATCAACTCCATGGTAAAATTCAAGTTCATACTAGTTTATTTAATCAATATAAATATTGATAAATTTTGGTTTTATTATTCACATTATTTTTGGATTCAACTGTGAACGTTATGCATTCAAAAGTCAAAACATCATCTTGCTTTTCGTAATATGAAAGATATTCAAGCAATACAATAACACAATGAAAGACACGAGAAGCAAAAGCATCACACAATACATATTTTATTACACCAGATATATGTTTCGACAATCATTGTCACTATAGTGATCTTCGTGGTAACAATTTATGATACCAAAAACAAACGTAATTAGATCATTAAATATTGTTTTTATTGGTACTAATATTGATTTTGATATCAGTAAATTAAAAGCAAACTAAATATTATTGTTATATACATATACACATTCATGGATCTACAATCTGTCAATACCTATATCTTGGCATTACACAAGGTCATGTTTTTTTCTTTTATGACGTCTTTACACTAAATCCATTGGATGTTCGATGTGTACGGATTGATAATTTAGTCTTAGATGCATGATTTTTTTTATTAGTTGTTAGTGGCTTTGAACTAGCTGTCAGTAACTACGAGTACTCACAGATCTGTACTTAGTGTCTTTTTGTTGTTTGGATGTACAAGTACCCGGCCTTGCCACTTGTATTTGTAGTATTTGTATTTGTATCCATCAGATGAGTTAAGCCTCTTTCAACTGATTTTTATAGTTCGTTCTTATGTTGTACTGTTACACCACTGTCCCAGGTTAGAGGGAGGGTTAGGATCCCGCTAACATGTTTAACCTCACCTATCTGTATGTATGTGCCTGTCCCAAGTCAGGAGCCTGTAATTCAGTGGTTGTCGTTTGTTTATGTGTTACATATTTGTTTTTCGTTCATTTTTTGTACATAAATTAGGCCGTTAGTTTTCTCGTTTGAATTGTTTTACATTGTCATTTCGGGGCCTTTTATAGCTGACTGTGCGGTATGGGCTTTGCTCATTGTTGAAGGCCGTACGGTGATCTATAGTTGTTAATTTCTGTGTCATTTGCAATTGGTCTCTTGTGGAGAATTGTCTCATTGGCAACCATACCACATCTTCTTTTTTATTATAGATATGAAAATGCAATTATAGGCAAACACACACACAATAAAAAAGCTAAATTCGAGAAAGGGATAGAAACATTCCTTCACCTCAAATGATTTCTTCATTTTTTTAAAGGAATTTTCAGTTAATAACCATTAATTTAGGTTAGTTCAGTAAGAAAGAAAAAGAAAATAATTCCTCCGCATAGCTTTAATTTTTTAATAAGTAAACTTGGTGCCCTATATTTGTTAATTTCTGTTTCATGTGGTCACTTGTGGAGAGTTGTCTCATTGAAAATCTAACCACAAATTCTTTTTTATATTTGTTTTGGATTCAAATAAAAATTAAAGACATGCAATAAATGAAGAACCCTTGTTGTGAATAACAAAAAAGAAATTAGATTAAAATAGGAAACATATGCGCCATATAAGGCAGGTCATAAGTACTTTTTTGGACTACCAAACAAATGGGCTCTAATATGCAATGGTATGTTTTTTTCAGTGCTAGTTAGGATAAGGTATGAAAATACTGTAATGGAATATGACCTTCAAATAGATAAAATTTGAATGCTTTAAATTGCACAATTTAACATAAAAGACAATAAGCCTACCAATTATTTTTTTACCTATTCCTGAAAGGCACGGAAGATTTAAATCATACAAATTATATAAGTCTTATAACTATAAAATTGGTTCATTTTGGTCGTTAGTACATGTATTATTATGTTATAACAACTGATAAGTTTGTTGGTGTCCAAAAAGTAGTATTTCGGCCTATTTTGTTTATTATCATGCATCTGATGTTCAGTAGTTGTCGTTTGTTGATGTGGTTCATAAGTAATTCTCGTTTCTAGTTTTTTATATAGATTAAACCGTTGGTTTTCCTGTTTTAATGGTTTACACTTGTCATATTTGGGGCCCTTTATAGCTTGATGTTCGGTGTGAGCCAAGGCTCCGTATTGAAGACCGTACTGTGACCTATAATAGTTTACTTTTACAAATTGTGACTTGGATGGACAGTTGTCTCATTGACACTCATACCACATCTTCTTGTATCTATATAAAGTTAAGACTTAACCGGAAGTGTCAATTTTAAATGATTTCAGATTGTCACCTCTTTTTATAAGCTGGTTTGTATTAAAAATGCAGCTTTTTAGCAATTCCATAAGTTTTAAGTCTGATTGACTTTCTTATGACTTCCGATTTGCTATATACTTTAATGAAAATTTGAGAATCTCACTTGAAATGCAATATTCAACCAGTTGTTGAGCTGAGTGATACATAAACTGATCAGTTTGATCTATGCTATTACAATATAACTTTTTGATCAGAGACTTACCGTTTTGATTTTTCCTTGGAGTTTTTTTTCGTGTCAATATGGTCTAATACAACTACAGTCTCTAAAGAGCTTGTGTCGTTCATCTAGTTCTATATACATGACGCCATAATTAACAATTCATCGTTGATCTATTCTTGCTGATGATAATTCCTTATATAAATTTCTATCATATAATACATCTCTCATCTATTATGGGTTTTCAGATTGCAATGAACAATACAAAAATTATGATAAAATCGTTATTAAAGAGAACTCCAACGCAAAACATTAGTAAGATCCTTCATTAATGGGCAATAACCCCAGATGTTAGGCAAAAACGCAAAACATTGAGTAAAAATCGTCTTTAATGGGCATTAACTCCAAAAAAAGACGATTTTAAACATGTTGATTTAATTGAAGAACTAATCGTGTGACAGTTTGCTCACTCAGAATTCGACTTCGACAAAACTATCTACTCATTACGCCACGTAATTTTTATAATCGTAAAAAGGAAAGCCATCGTAGTGAAAACGCGCAGTCAATTTAGCTCTTAAAAACCATTAAATTTATCCACATAACATCAATACGATCCTTATATGCCAGTTGTATTTTAAATGACAAATGTATATACTAGCTATTGAGCATCATTTGATGTTCTTTTATGTGTTTGGTCAACTTATTGTTGTCTGATCAGTTGTCAGGGGAAATTCGAAAGTTCAAAATATTAAAAAAAATCTAAAAATATTTCGTGAAAGGGCAGACTGAAAATGTTCACAGGTTGAAGACTAATTACCATAGATAAAACACACACATAATATATATCTTTTTTAAATTATGCATTTTGGAGATCCAACAGAAAAGTTTGCTGTCTTGTACTTTAAGTAAAAAAGTTGTTTTTTCATCTTTAAGTGCTTTATATATTTTTTTTTATATCAACCTACTGATAAGATATATGATAAAAATAGAATCTTAGGCGAGATGAAATATATATAAAATATTTAATTTTATACGTTTTCAATCCAGAAAAGTCAATTCAAACACACCTAAACATAAAAATGTGTACTCGACTTTCTCCTTTCGTTTAAAATTATTGCCTATTTTGGGGATTTTTTTCACCAAAAAACTTTTTCTTTGGATTTCTTTTCGGAAGAGTTTATGCTTATGCACAAAAAAAGATCCACGAGAATTTGCACCTACCACGATCGACTCTTTTGTGCAAATTTGTCTAAACTTTAAAAGTTTACAAATATCTCGATTTCCAATTCCAAAATGTATTTAAAAAAAAATACATACATGCGATGCATAAAATCCTACATAAGGCACATTCATCAAACTTGTAAAGCCCATAGAAACAGATGTAAACAATTCAAATTTACAAACTTCGCCTTTTTTATCTTTTCTAATATAGAGTTCCATTCCCTTTGTTTAACTTCAACTGGGTTTCTGCCTGTGCTATGTAAATTTCTCTTTAGCTTGCATCAAGATCATAGAAACAAAAGAGCTTAAATTGTCAGATGGGGAGACCAATCAAATTGTTTGTCGAATGCGATATTGGTAATATACAAGCACTGATTGAGAAATATTTTGATATCAAGTGTCATCCTATCACTAGCCTTGTGTCAAAACAGTAGAAATTACCGTTTTAAAAGACAAAACAAGTAATTTAGCGTCCTTGATTGTACCAGAGACTGTACCAGAGACATATAATTCAAGAGATTCGCAAAACGTAATATAGTGCGGCCACTAGGAAATCCTCGCTAGTTAGTCATTCTTAGGTAATTAAAAGTATTAAAAGTACTATAAGTAATGATGAATGTTCTAAAATAACATCATGAGCTGTTATGAAACAGATCGGCTTTCAGTGTTAAGATTATCACAATCAAATTATATATTTATATTATTTTGGTTCATGTCTAATATAACATTGAATTGAATTGAATTGTCTAATAACTCTATTTTTAATTCATTTGTTTATAACTATGAATTAAGTTTTGATTTCTGACATAAAATAATTAGCATTTGATTAATTAGGTCTTTCCACTTTTTGTGGAAAGACCTTTTGCTTTTGTTCTGATTATTTCTTTTTTTCATCTGCCGTCTGAGATGCTTTTTTGTTTTATAACATATCGAAAGGATTTTTGGCCAATGATGTCGTACAGTAATAGGGATTTCAAAACTAACCCTGTGTAACCGAACACTTTTTCTTATAGGAGTTATCTCCCCGCGTCCCCTTTTTCTTGTTATCTTTATTTCTCTGAAACCGTAAAATATTATAACAAACTGTTTACACCAAATTGTTTGTCTACTCTTAAGAATGTTTTGGTTAAGTTTAACTGATGTAATCGGATGACATCTAATGGAAGTTATTTCCCTTTGAAAATTTAACATAGGTGATATGTTGAATAAATTCATACAATATAAGTCATAGAGGCCTAAAGTCTTTTGATATAAAGTCCTTGGTCCGTTTGGAGGAAATTTAGGTCAAGGTCAAAGGTCAAGGTCATGTCCTAAATTTAAAATTTTGTTTGTTATCTTTATTCAAAAGAAACCGTAACAGTAAATGATATAATGTGTTTGCCACATAATTGTTTACGATAGAGCTCAACTTCAACCCATTTAAGTCGAAGTGTTTTGGTCAACCCTTATAGGAGTTTTCCCCCTTATGTATTTGAAATCAGTATTACTCCGCAACCATACAAGTGAATGACCTAGGTTCTTTCGATTTGAGATCATTGACCTATGACCTTGAAATTGAGGTCAAGGTCAAAGGTCAATTTGACGTTCTAGATTTTGACCTTTGCTAAAAGATCTTACTTGTTCATTATAAAACTATTAAGTCTTCAGTATTTGGTTGTAGACATTTCACCATTTATCAGGTCAACCGGAAATGACAGTTTTTAACCGGAAGTAGCCTATTTCAGACTAATCCAATGAAAAAGTACCTAGAATTCTTATCTTTTAATATCAGTTTGAAGTAAAAAATTACATGAACCAGGAGTGACATTTTCCAACCCCCTTTTTTAAATTTCATTCTTTATTATCGAGGTGGAAAGACCTTCAATTGTTCTCTGAACTGTTGGTTTTTAATTGTATATTGTATTCATTTAATTTGATAGTTTAAGAAATTGGCTTCTATTGAATATACACCTCTCTCAGAGACACAATTTTAGTGTGACATGTATATTAGTAATGAATTAATCGATGACCAGGTAAATCACAATATGTTAAAATGAGTTTTAATTGACATCTTGTACACCAGAAGTTGTTACACTCCAGGATCTAGTCTAGACTAATTTTTATTTATTTGTTAATTTATCATTAATCATGATTGGGGTTTGTCTTTTATTCTTGATATTTATTAATCATTAAAATATGATACATTATTATGTTCATCATTTATTGGGCTTGCATTGATTTTTTTCTTTAGGATTGTCGGTAAAAAGGTATAAAGATGTGGTATAAGTTCAAATGAGACAACTCTCCATCCAAGTCAAAATTTGTAAAAGAAAAACCATTATAGGTCAAAGTACGGTCTTCTACACGGAGCGTTGGCTCACACGAACAGCAAGCTAAAAAGGGTCCCAAAATGACTAGTGTAAAACTATTCAAAGTGAAAAACCTACGGTCTAATCTTTTTGAAAATTGAGAAACGAGAAACACTTATAAATTACATCAATAAACGACAACTATTGAACATCAGGTTCCTAACTTAGGATAGGATGTTTGATTTCCAAGCGTTTTTGACATTTCATCATTAGCTTGCATAACGTTTTTTTTTTAATAATTGTCGGTTAATTTATGGTTTCTACATGTTTTAAGTGTGTATTGAGGATTAATATGAGCTATGAGCTATAGAAAAAAAAACTAAAATACGATTGTTTTTGTTCAATCATTCATGAAAGTGAAAAAGTGAAAAAGTGAAATGATCATTCGCTTTTAGCAACCATTATGGTTTTTTTTTTTCAAAATTAGATAAGAAACATTTATGATGAATTATTCACTTGCAAGTGAATAATTCGACCTCATTAAATCCGTATTCATGTGAATTTCAATTAAACCCCTAATTAGCCAGATATAAATAACACACGAATTGTCCGTGTTCAGTTATTTAAAGGAAAAGAATGTCAACATTGAAAGTGAAACAAAGGTAAATCATTTGATTGACTGATTCGATCCACAAAAACTCAATATTATAAGTATGAACGATTTTAAATATATATTTTCAATCTATAATATGAAATTAAACAGACTTAGAAAAATTCAATTACACGAGTTCAATATCTATTTATATCTTTATTTATATTTGTACGCTTATATGACCATCGGAGGTCTTCAGATGTCAATTCGATAGTTAATTAAATGACTTCTACACTACATATTATAAAGCCCATGTCCTGTAAATTGTTTATTTAAGACTGTTTATAATTTTGATAAATGCTTTACATGGTTATCAAACAAGTATGAAAATTTGAGCCAAATCAGTGAACATGAATTCGACAGCTAGTGCCCCTTTAAGAAAATTACAATCAATTTCTCATATAAATAAAGCTTCATTTATGTGCAACAATATGGAAAATTCGGATTTTATTTTGTTGGATGATGATCTTAATAGTTACGACTTAGATATACCCCTTGTTGAATGAACTGATAACGAACTATTTGTTGATAGTGATAGTGACGACGAAATAAGCGAGAGACGAACAAACAAAAACAATTTTGTTGATTATTTTTAAGAGAAAACAATTCTGTTGGATCAAATTTTACGAAAATAGTCAATACATTATTCCTTGTTATTGCCCGATGAAATTATATTATCATTCGCATATTTCCAAGTTTAACGGAAAAAAAGGCAGATCATATGGTTTCTTCGGCAATAGGAGATGAAGTAAAATGGGTCGAGTTTTGTATTTTATTACTCTCGCCATTTCAACACATTTTATTTATAACAAATTATTAGAATTATGTTTTTGTATCTTTTGAATATACTAACGTGCTTTATCTGTGAAATTTATCGGCATTATTGATAAAAAAAATCGTTTTGCGCAAAATCTTTTTCACAACAATTGCGAATTTTCATATCATGCCAATCTACATAATCGGTTTTTCAGTGACCGAGGCATTTCAGTGGTCGTTACATAGACCTTACTAGAGTTGCGAATCTCTCGTATTATATGTGTCTGATTGTACCTAAAAGTTTGTCTATAAAGTCACGAAGTCGAACAACTAGGTAAGACATATGTTTTCTGATTTTAACAAATGCTCATCTTACTTTTTTTTTTTTTTTTTAGATATCTTTGAATATAGACGAATAAGACTTAATCTAAATTGTTTGTCTTTTAAAGTTTAAATACATTTTTATGAACGTACTGAATCGATCATAGTTCGTGCATTCTTTTGATAAATTTAACATGAGTAAAAGGAAATATTGATATAAAACACAATAATGTGATATGATGTTAAAATATGCCAAGGCCTTTCATAGTTGACTATGCGGTATGGCTTTTGCTCATTGTTAAAGAACGTACTGGACCTAGAGTTGTAAACTTCTAAGCCATTTGATCACTGTTGTTATCTAGCTTGGAATTATATTAATTGATCTTGTTGATCTGTGTAATAACATGTAAATATCGTTTTAATGAAGGAAAAAAAACCACTACATTTCAAACTTTCAGAAAAAAGGGAAGACACACATTTTCCGTTATATTTTGTTTGGACTGCTATATTTGTGGTGAATTAACAATAAGAAGAATATCTGATATTTGTACACACATTGTTATCTTAGTTGATTTTTAAAAAAGATGAAATTGGTAATGATGGAAAGACTCTCATATTAATCATTAGGATTATCCATATTCAGTTTTCCGATTTAAAAATATTGGTTGCTCTCAGTCCAGTTCGAGCTAAATTTACAACAAATGCTTGCAATTGTAGGAACTTACATAGAGAGAAATGATGTATAGAACTATTTGATTCATCCTAATATTCACGACATTTCAGAAGTTTAGTATATAAAGGTACAATCTGTGAATTTAGCATTTGGTAATAAAATCAATGCGAATAAGTCATATTCCTTGAAATGTTGAATATTCTTCATTCTATGTTCAAATATTACCAGAATTCATTCAAATCATTTCCTGTATTTTACGTCGTGTTTTGCTTTTATAAATATTTTTATATAAACGCTTAAAACGCAATAATATTTAGAAAAAAGAAACAAATCCGACAAAACCGAAAGTACACAGTGTTTCGGGATTTAAATAATTACATGTATAATTTCAGTAAAATATATTTTACTGAAGTGATTGTCATTTTACAAAATAGGCAGTTTAGATAACTTACCGAAGTAAATATTATTCCTTTTTTAATTTCTACACCTACGGTACTTTACAATATACACAGCCAACATAAACGAATTTAAACTGTATCTGCATGAACAAAACTTTTGAAGGGTCCAGAGGGATTCACTTTCATCCAAATTCAGCAGTGATTATATCATCAAAGGCAGCAAATATTGTGTATCTCACGTGTTTATATCATCAAAAGCCGATTTCATCAAACTATGGTCTTAAGAGGAGTTTTTTTAATTTTACATCAGTAGATAAATAACTTTTTAAAGCAAACACATTGAAAAAGATCAAGGTTAAATCTTCTTATATCTATTAATAAAATCTAAAAAGTAAACTGACTCTTTCTTTGGCAGATTCAATTGTTTATTTTTTTTTATTTGTTATCATTATGCATCGACGATTGACTTATCCATACTAAATGCTTTCTCGTTACCGACAAAATCCTTTTTTGACCCGTGTTTTCCTATTCAAATGTTATTCTGTAATAAGAAATGAACCCGCGTATGGCTAAACACATCAGATATATATTCAAAGAATAAATATTGCGGATTTATGAATTAGATATACGTACATTTATTGCCATATGGACAAAATACCCGTAAATTTTCTAGTTATTACCGCCTACCTGAAACTTTTGCGCTTAATAAAAAAAAGTAAAATAAAAAAAAAAGCGAAATAGGAAAATTCAAAACGGAAATTCGTAATCAAATGGCGAAATGCAAAGCTCAAAGACATCAAACGAATGGATACAACTGTCCTACTTCTGATTTAGTACAGGCATTTTCTTATGTAGAAAATGGTGGACTTAACCTGGTTCTATAGCTATCTAAACCTCTAACTTGTATGACAGTCGCATACAATTCTATTATATCGACAACGATGTTTAAACAAAACAAAGAGACATAATATGTAAAATGTCGAAAATGTCGCAGCAGTCAACTTTGTGTTATAATCTTAATCACTAAAAAACAAACAAATATGTAATAAAGAAACAAAAAAAAGGCATATAGACAAAACACATTAGCAAAAATGAAAGACGAGAATACAAAAAATTACCATAGCACAATAATACACTGACGGAATGTATAAGTACAAAGCCACGTGGTATGTAACAAAGAAACACAAAAAGCATTTAGACAAAGCACATTTAAATTAGCAAAAATGAAAGACAAGAATACAAAAATTTACAGTAACACAATAACGGGATGTATAAATACAGAGCCATGTCAAATGGATGTTTAAAAAAACAGACTAAACAGTAGAAGTAATATTCATAAAGACAAATACAAGAATACTATAACACGTTGTTAAGTTGATTAACAACATCAGTACCCAGAATCAATACTCCAGTAACATCGTGTATTATTTGTGAAGTTGATACGGAATATTTATCAACAAGGACTTGGTACCTTCCTATTTCAGAAAAGGGACAAGACGTTCTTCACAGACAGAGGTGACGTTTTAAAAGTCAGAGTAGCAGCTGCAAGCTCTTGAATACCGAATAAGTTGGGAAATATATAACCCATATGCAGATGAAGTTGGAATATAGCTACTAAGGTGGGATAAATTGATAATTTCAAGATAAAAATCGTCTCGTTTGTCAGATATTCTGGAATTGAGATGACTGCGTATGTCAATTTCGAGGTACAAGTTTAGAAATGAGGCGGAGGAAACCGTGTCTGTTGTTTCTTTAATATCTTATTCTGGGGGATAAGCTTTAGGACGTTACCGCTTACATTTTGACGTCGATAATAACGTCGCCTTATGTATAATAATGATATTGATGGAAAATTCTGATTGCAATGAAGTGCAAAGAGAAAAAAGAATAGTACACACAAAACATTGATTATAAAATTAACATATTAAACAAAGTAAAAAGTAAGATAGTGATAAATATCAACCATCAAAAAAATATCTGCATAAAAGATTTGTTGATTCTTCATGTTATATATGCTGCAAGTTGACAACCATTTTATTTTGCTATTCAGGTTTAATTGTATCACTACTCGAATATTTATTTCCTATTTATTCATTTCAATCATTATACAGTGTAGTTTTCTATTTTCATCTTATCATTACGTTCCCTGTCTACACGTTTTGCTTTACATTTCTAAGATTTAAAGATGACATTGATACAATAATGAAGGGTTACCAAAGTGTACTGATTTTCAAATCTCATTAATCAATTAAGGAGAGACATATGAAGATAGAAACAATTACTGAGGAAATCGATTGAACTAAAAAAATCAGAAAAACCGACTGTTGTATATTCCACACTGGTTATGCTTATCCAAGCTCAGTCATAAGGTCACACACTGTTGCATTAGAGATATGACGACATACATGGTATCTTACGATCTACACAGGCGGAAACCTTGATGCAAATAAACAAAATAAATGGAATTCTTTATTACAGAAGGTAAAAAAGACTAAGCTTGTAAATTTAAATTGTTTACATCTGTTTCTATCAGTTTTAAAAGTTTGATGGATATGCATTATTTAGATTTTATGCCTCGTATATCTGTGTTTTATATCAATTATGGTATAGAGCCTGGAGATATTTGTAAACTTTCAAATTATAGACGTATTTTCACAATACATTCAATTTGGGCAGGTGCAAATACATGTGGCTCTTTTTTGTGCATAAGCATAAATTCCACAGAAAACATTTCCAAAGCAAGATAATATATTGAACTTATATAAGCATTAATTTGCATCTTCCCCTGGTGACATTTTTATGGGAATAAATTCCTGCAATTGGCAAACAATTCATCGGAAGATAAAGTCGAGTACACCTTTCTTTGTTCAGGCTTGTTTACATTGACTACACTGTCTTAAAAACTTTTAAAGAAAAACAAATCATTTGATACATCATCTAGCTTCAGATTCTAATATTTTTATTTATACTGCACTCGTTCTATTTGAGCAGTCAAAATGCGTTGACTGAATATTTCTATGTAATATACAGTCACTGACCCGATATTACTTTTTCTCATGACTATCTAAATAGTAGAACCGGAACTATATTTAGATTTATACTGCACTCGTTCTATTTGAGCAGTCAGAATGCGTTGACTCTATATTTTCATGTCATACATGTATACAGTCACTGACCCGATATCACTTTTCCTCATGAATATTTAAATAGTAGAGACAAAACAATATTTAAGTATTCACCACGACCTCTTCAATCAGTCATTGTTTTCAATGTATACAACAATGCCTGGATCGACTCAATTCAGCCTCGCATGTTCCCGTTTCTTAGCCTCATCCTTATATCGTTGATATGTCAAGTCAATACACTATTATTGTCTATATATTTAGACTATAAGTAGATAATAACATTTTTAAAACTTCAAGCTCTAAATAAAGGCGACCATTAGTAAACCGCTGTTCAAAAATCACAAATTGATAGAGAGAAAACAATTCGGGTTACAAACTAAAACCGAGAGATTCATATCAACTATAATAGGAAAGCAACGGAACAGCAGAAACACTGAAGATCAACAAAAACAAACTACAACATTCATAAGAAGGGACTATATATTTGATAACAACTTCCATAGTCCTGACTTATGTGTTTATTTGTTACATATTTGTTTGTTTTTATACTTCCAAAGATTATACGACAATGTTGACTGCTGTATCCCATCTTTTACATTTTTACCTATTATGTCTGTTTGTTTTGTTCACACATCGTTGTCGATATAATGGATTTTTATGCAACTGTCATACAAGTTAGAGGTTTAGCTAGCTTTAAAACCAGGTTAAATCCACCATTTTCTACACAGAAAAATACCTGTACAAAGTGAGGAACATGACAGTTGTTATACATTCGTTTGATGTGTTTGAGCTTTTGATTTTGCCATTTGATTACGTACTTTCCGTTTGAATTTTCCTCAAAGTTCGGTATTTTTGTTATTTAACTTTTTGGTACATGTCAATTGCATAGCTTTTACTACGAAATGAAATATATAGGTCAAGTGTATTATATTTCTAATGAGTCATACAGCAGAGAAGGTGTGTTCGAATTACAATTTTTTACTAAAAGTATTTGACGACAGACTTTACAAGTTGATATTAACAATGCAAAACATAATAAAAATTTCGTTTCGGACGTGTGTTATCTAGGGTTATTAGTCCTCAACAACTGAAAATTTTCAGTCTTCCCTCCCACGTAATATGTATTAAGAAATTTTTAAAATATTTGTAATTTTCAAAAGTCCTTCCTGCCAACCGATCAAGCTATAGTTTTAATTCGATTAAATGCATAAAAGTACATTAATTTAATAGTTATCAAAGGTACCAGGCTTATTATTTAATACGCCAGACGCGCTTTTCGTCTAAATAAGACTCATCAGTGAGTCAGTGACGCCCAGATCAAAATGGTTAGAAAGCCAAACAAGTACAAAGTTGAAGAGCATTGTTGACCCAAAATTCCAAAAAGTTGTGCCAAATACGGCTAAGGTTATCTACTCCTGGGATAAGAGAATCCTTTGTACTTTTGCAAACACTTAATTTATAAAAAATACAATTGCTATTCATCTTAACACCAAAGTGCTGACTACCTGGCTGGTGATACCCTCGGGAAGCAGTGGCATCGACCCAGTGGTGTAAATAGTTATCAATAATAGGTAGCAGGCTTATAATTTAGATGATGCTCAATAGAAAGTAGGTACATTTGTCTTCTAAGATATTACTGGCATTTACAGATTGTAATCATGCTATAAGATTAAATTTCTCGGTTTTATAGATCTAAATTGACAGCACAATAACAATATAAAGGCTTCTATTTTTACGATCATAAAAATTGGGTGGCGTAATGGGGAGATAATTTTGATAAAGTAGAATCCTGACCAAGCATAACATGTAAACGGTTTGATATTTAGTGCGTTGTTAACTCACGTGCGCGTCATGAAAATACCACGTTTACTCTGCGTTAACTTAAACATTTTATTAGACACAAAACGTAAACAAAACGTTTAAGTTGTCTTTTACTTCTACGTTTAGCTTAAAAAACGCGTTTTCCATTTTTTATTAAGTAAACACGCATTAAATTGTCAGCACATAAAGCGCATGTATGCAGTGAACGCATTTTGTCATGATTTCCCAGATACATCATGCATCAGATCACATGACTAATGAAATAAGAAGTTTGCCATAGGTCATTTTCTATTAACACATTAAGCGATTATGTGTGTGTATGATAAGCTATGTCTTTGGTTTTAACTGTAGTATACAAGTAATAAAAAAAAAATTTTAGAGAAAAAGAAATCTTTCAATCAACTAAAATGTTTCAAAGCATTTTTAAAAGTAAATATCACATAATTGCGATATTCAATCATGAATGGCTCTTTAGTGATGACCACACACTTTGAAAGTCCGAGACCTTAAACGAATGCTGAAGAGCGGATAAAACGGTTAGATCCTAATGTAAAAACATTGCTATGCTAGCTAGAGACAAAACAAACGGGGGTCAAACCCTGATTTGTGAAAACAAAATCTGCAATACACTACTGGCATTATCATGCAGTACTCTTGGTACCTCATGATCGATTATTTGACACTAAGCATCAATTTAAGTTTAAAAACGCAATATTTGTTATAGGCACCTATCAAAGTTACCTATGTATTCTTTTTTCTTTCATATTACGGTCCAACATTGAAATACTGTTCTTTTGGTTCCAAAGGATGCACTTTTTTTATATATACGAGTTCATTAAGTACACAAGAGCAACTATTTCTAATGTTTGACCATGATCTTCTTTGCTGGAAGTTTATTTATGTTTGTAGACATTACGGCCTGTCCAGGTATTAATATGCGTTTCTCTTTTTTTTTGTGCTTTTTTTCACATTTCTTGGGCAGTTTGAGAAAAATATTGCTCCTCACTAGTGAAATATCTGTTCTCGGCAAATGATAAGTCGAAATTTGATTATGACGTCCAAATTTCTTGGTTTCTTCTGAATTTTCCTATTGTGACGTCATGAAAACAGACGACCATGCTTGATGACGTGGCATATAAAGAACACAACTTTCTGAAAATTTTTAAAAAGAAGTAAAAAAATCACTTGAGAAATAGATTCCGACACTATAACGATATTTCTTCAATCTGAACAGTAAAATTTTGATTTTTTTAAAAAGCTCGGCAAGCCTCTCGCTTTAAATAATAAAATATAACTATCTCGAGTAGAGAAATATTGTAACACACTTGTTGCAGTTTAGGAATGTATATATCTCTTAGTATGTTGAATCTACCATATACATTTCATGGCACATTGGTTCTACTGTTATGATTTTTTTGAAGATTACTATACATATTTACAGGTTTTCTATCGATAGTTTTCAGACAAATAAACAAAATTTATTGTGGATAATGTTTTCCTTTTGAAGCGACAGGAATATGCATTCACATTCTTTATAAAACTAACATCCATTGTCTCTTTATTTCTATGAACTTCTTTTTTTCTCTCTATTTCTATTGATTGGATATACATTTTGTATGGAACAATTAAGCATGTTGTATGATGTTTATAATATCAAAGTTTGAAAAAAGCATACTGTAAGTATGTTGCATATGTTGCAGTTGTATTCTTTTCTTTTTTTTGGTTAGAAGTTGAATTCAACTTTTTTCTTCCTTTATGAAATTAAATGTGTTACGATTGCCAATAGGACAACTATCCACCAAAGTTCAAATGAATGGATATAAGCAATCCTATACAATCGTGGTCCCTTCATCAACGAGAAAAATCAGTAAAGTCGGCTATTAAAGGCCCTGACTTGAACAAAATGAAGCAATTTAATTGGCCAAATGCATAACAAAACAGTTAACAAAAAAAAAAAAGGACAGACATTTCAGAATCTTTTTAAGAATAGCCCCTTAAATTCCGCTCACATCCAATATCTCAAAAATGTTCTCGAAAAAAATTCAGATAATTCTAAGGATTTGGGTCATAACAACTTATCCATATCCCTACTTGAATTTAATTTTTATCCATCACGTGTACATACATATATTATAAATATTTATACTGCACTCGTTCTATATGAGTAGTTAAAATGCGTTGACTGTATATGTCTATGTCATATACAGTCACTGACCCGATATCACTTTTTCTCATGAAGATTTGAATAGTAGAGCCGGAACTTTACTTAAATATTCATGACGACTGCTTCAACCTGTCATAGTTTCCAATGTATACTACGAAGCGTGGAACGACTCGAGCTTGTTTCTTTAACAATTGTTAGAAAAACATATTTCACTAGTTAATATTTTTTGTTTAAAACCTATAAATCATTATATTTTATGCTTATTGTTGATATTTTTGTCGATACTTAAACGATTTTGTTCAACATCGATTGGTTTCATCAGGTAATGTGCATTTCATTGTGTTATATATTCTCCGCCAGATGTGGCGCCTTTTAAAGGGGTATTTTTCCGAATATTTAAATCAAATGAATTACAATAACACAATAAACAACAATTCAACATGTATTTTTCTATATTGCAGTATAAAGACAGAGCCTTGCATTTCCTTGTTTCTAAACCTCATCCTTATATCGTTGATATGTCAAGTCAATACACTATTATTGTCTATGAATCATAGTATGTTGAATACAGTTTTTTTATCGTTTCTAAAAAAGCAATGTATTTTTAATGCTACTTACTGAAGTTAGCATGTCTCCATTTTGCATTTTGATATACGACGTTGAATGGATAAAGAACAAATTAAGTTCAATACATAAGATAAGTTAAATTGTTGGTAATACTCCAATGCACACAAACAGCTGTAAAATCGATTTGCTATAACCAGACAGAAAACTTTAAATAACCTTTATAAGGTAAAAATTAACATAGGAAAATCATTGAATAATCATTAAATAATCTTAAGGCCGTGTTCACACCAAACGCGATGTACAGTAAACATGTTTACAATTAGTTTAATGTAATGTACACTGGTTTCACATTAAGTTTGTTCACATCAATACACCCGGTTTAATTACCTGTACATAAGATTTGTTCACACTAGTAAACTGTATGTCATTTAAATGCTCATTACATAGAATTGAATTTAAATTTCTTGGACAATTTTTCTAGCAGTTAGGGAACGATCATATGACTTAACATAAAGAGGGGTATGGTTTTTTTTCCCTTTAAAAATATTCTGATCCCCTATTTTATAAAAAAAATATTCTGGTCAAGTAGATGACAAAAAAAATATTCTGAATCCTGATTTTCCCCATACCTTAATTATAGTGTCAAATATTGAAAAAAAAAAATTGATTGATAGCGTAGAAAAAAAATGAATAAAATCGTCCGCGCGAAAGAAATTTCGGACTCAGAAAAAAGCCCATAACACTCCACCCCACCCCCTTTTTTATTTTTTTTATTTATTTCTATGTGCATTTTACCGGATCTGAGATACTAGCCAAACAATACAATTTACAGCATACTCTTTTTAGTAATGCATTTATGAGGGAATCGTTGATTGAGTAAATACCAGTGGCAAATATTTCTGTGTACGTCCAGTCTATTCGGGAAGATATTTTCAAATTTGAGTCTTGATTAGGGGTTAATAAAGCTACCTAAAGTTGTTGTTTTTCATAACAAAGCAATAGATTAAGTTTAGACAAATAATCATATAAAGAACTTTATTAATAATTGTTATAAATATCTATTTTATTAAAAAAAAAAGTTTCTTTTTTTAATATACATGGTACAATTCACGTTCTGAATACCTAGTTTTGTGAACACTTAACCCACACAAGGCCTACATTGACTATCGACTGCATGTAGACAAAACATGATTTAAACCACATGTAAACATTGAGTTTTATCAATGGGAACGTACTTGTGTTTAGTTTACGTGTGAATTACACTAACACAACATCGAGTTTAGGTCAATGTTAACACGGCCTTACACAATAAAACTTACTCAATCAATCAAAATAACATTAGATAAAAAAAATTTGCAAGAAATGAGACCTTAGTTTTAGCGTAAAAGTAACGTTAAATGTACAGTCAAAAGTAAAATCACAAAAATACTGAACTCCGAGGAAAATTCAAAACCGAAAGTCCCTAATCTAATGGCAAAATCACATGATAAAACACATCAAACGAATGGACAACAACTGTCATATTCTTGAATAGGTACAGGCATTCTCAAATGTAGAAAATGGTCGATTGAACCTGGTTTTATAGCGCTAAACCTCTCACTTGTATGACAGTCGCATCAAATTCCATTATATTTGTAACAATGCGTGAACAAAACAGACACAATAGGTAAAACTGTCAAAATAGGGATACAGCCATCATCACCGTGTCACAATCTCAATCAGAACAAATACAAACAAATATATAACAAAGAAGCACAAAAAAAGGAAATATAAAAGTTAACAACCACATGCATTGCTACTAATATATGTATTTAAAATCAACCCAAATAACTGCATGGCGCGGTTCGCATCAACTCGAGTAGAGAGTCGCTTGTCTGATGTTACTGAATGTTACGTCACACAGGAAGAGATATAAAATAATTTTGTCGTTCAAAAGTATTTTCAATATTATAATAAAACAATAACATAAAGACATTATAAGAGAACAATAACATATGTGGTGGGATGTTAAAAGTACAAAAAATGCACTCTACTATATAAACAAATACGGAAGCACTGGCGATATTGAACTGGTCTTTTCATACCGAACTGGCCAACAAAAACATTAAATAATCAAAAAAGACAAATAAATAATAATCCATATGAAATTTACAATTTGATGCGAACCGTATGGTCTTCCATATCTTTTTTGCTTTGAAAAAAAACCTGTTAATGTGTTTTTATATATTATACAAATGTATCATGCTTACAAGGGGTATTTTTAGCAAATACCCCTTGTCACCATGATATAATTGTTTAATTCCATCGAATGTTCTTTGTTTCCATCTTGACCGTAGAATTATATTGTTTTCATATGGGTTTTTTGCTTGACTGAATTTATATAATGTTTATATATACTGCAGCTGTGCCGTAAAATTGCATTGACCGCATAACAATATCTGGTGTACAGTCACTGACCGTAGGCCTTTACATCGCATTATGTATAAAGTTTCCGAGGAGTTTCATTGATGAAGTCATTAAAAGTACAGGTTCACGGCATTTTTATGCTATTTGCTCCAAATTCAAATATGATTTTTTCCCCTAAATATTTCATTTGGAGCAGTTGTAGGAGTCGCAATATATAATAAACAACCATTAATTTGTCCTAATCGAATAGAAATAATACATGTGGTTACTTGTAGACATGGTATTCCCCATCTGCCATGATATTTGCTATCCCTAATGACAAATACACCGGCAGAGAAAAGAAAATCTCAATAGAAATTTGGTGAAAAATACCATGTCTCTCATCCAATCAAAATACAGCATTATTTCATAAGGTGGAATTATACAATTAATCTCTGTCTGCATTTATAAAATCAAAGGAAAAGGGTCATATTTAAATTCATCATCAAAGTGACAGCTAGATCTTTTTCACAGAGCAAAAGTTACATCTTAGTGCAGGTTTAAATTCGACCTAAGCACTGGAACCCCTTTGCTTAATATTGTATGTCTTACATCAGAGATATACGAATGCAGTAAATAATAAACATAGCATAACCGACAAATAAGTCTAACACTTACTGTCATAATTTAATTGGCAATCTGTTACCAGATTTAAAGTTTTGTATGTTACTTTATATATTTTTAACCCGTTGAAATTAAATTGCAAATTAAAGCTCAAGTGTATTTAAGTCACACTCAATTATCAATTTTACCAAATAAATGTAATCTATCTGACCATTTCTTTTTGTTTCAGGGGGAAAAAGGGGGAGAGGGAATTAAAGCTTGTTGCTAGTCTAACACAAAGGACAAATATAATCATAATGAGTATTTTAAGTTTATCATAGTTATGAATTAACCAATGAGCTTTTTTTTTTAGATATTAAAGCGTAATTAAAAATCTTTTGAGTATCGTTCTATTTATATCAGATATAAAAATAATGTATTTTCGTGATATAATATGATTATTGGTATTGTTTCTGTTTATTTTATTGGATGTCGTGTGATGTCATGGTTTTCCGTCCTGAGTATGCATGACATACTTGCCACTCGAAGTTACACCTAGGAATCCAAGAAACCTTTAGTCACTTACCTGATTCACATGTATTAAACTACTTGAAGACTAATGAATTGCTGTTTAACTTCTAATAATCCTTTTTTTTTCAATAGAAGTGTCTCCCAGAATATTCATTATAACATACCTTCCTGTTGTTAAGAATGTTTATACACCTTTAACTTATACAAAGTCTGCATTGACACTCGATCTGCAATTAAAACATAATTTAAACTTCATGTAATCATTGATTTGTATCATAGTGAATGAATTTTAGTTTATTTGACGTGTTGGGAACACCGATATCACACTGAGTAAATTATTAAAGAACAGAAGTTTCACTATTATCTACTGGGAACTTTTCTCACGTAATATTTTCTCCAAAGTTTTATTAAAAGAGGATAAAATATTACATAATGAATATTAAACTTTTGTTATTTATTAAAAGTTCTTTGGACTAAATATTTTGGACTATGTTTTAAAATTTAAAGTACCAAAATAACATCAAATAGTGGTTACATGTATCATTGAACACATTTTTTTTATCAAACAATACCAACATCAACATGTTAAAGCTTAATGATGCATTGAAAATCAGAATCAGTCATATACATATGTTAAAAAAGTTTACATGTTGGAAAACATGCCAAAATAGTACTAATGTTGAGCAAAATTTATTATAGGATGTTTACGAGGATGTAATAGACTGAAATTTGTAATTTATTATGTGATATTCTCATTTGACCTTGAAAATAAATATCAATAAAGACTAGTACTAACAGTTTATTACGTTTTGACAAAACTCATTGAAGGATGTGGATATTACATTGGTAAACGCATCAGGAATTTTTGTTATGTTATCATGACTCATGACACTCTTTCTTTAAAGGAACAAATATTATGAAACCATATGATCACGGTAGGTATAGTGTCCGGCTAGGATAGTGGTTTTTCGAGTGAATCTGTCCATTTTTTACGAGTGTGGATCGGGCTTTTTCGAGTGATAAAACATGCGATCAGGTCAATTAACTACTAATTCGTAATTATAATAGTTTTTTATGTGACTACCCATCTTATTTTAAATACTATACATGTTTTGAGTAGCAAAGAAGCACAATTTCCTTGTATTTAACCATTAAATTCAGTGTTTGTTATTGTCCTGGCTTTTTCGAGAGGAACTGTGAAACCGTCCTGGTTTTTAAACAAATGGTCCGGGTTTTTTAACGAAAACTTTAATAAGAAAAAAGTTATTTCTGACTTAAAAAAATGATTTTTCTAGTATATAAATGTAATTTAATGAATGAAAATATCATATATTCTCAATAAATCACCAAAACATATTACTACGTTGATCCAAATTAACCTTTTTCAATTTAATGCAAGTTTTCTGTTCGGAAAACGTTCTACCACAACTTTCCCGTATTAAATTAGAAATTATTGGACCCTTTATAAAAAGGTCTTAAGAACATAGTGCAGGAGACTCTTAATCTTTTCAACTTCATTTTATGGTATTTTTGTTGTCACAGTTAATAATATTTTTCGTGGTGAACCCCGGAGTTTTAATACGGTACGTATTATGGTCAGCATGTCGGACAAAACTGAAAAACGCTGTAACCAATTTACATGAACCTTCGAAGAATTGTTTATATCTATTGAGGTATCCTCCCTTTCGAATTTTATAAATTATAGATTTTACGTTTTCGAGTTATAGGATTTCATTAAACAAACTAGAGGCTCTAAAGAGCCTGTGTCGCTCACCTTGGTCTATGTGCTACATTGCATATTAAACAATGGACACTCTTCTACATTAAAGACAAGAATATAATTCATGACAAAATTCTCTGTTTTGGTGATGGTAACTTGTTTGTAGATCTTAATTTACTGAACTTTCTTGCTGTTTACAGTTATCTCTATCTATAATGAACTTGTTCCATAAGTATCAGAGAAGATTTCTGTAAAAAAAATGTTTGCACATGATCCGCTATCCTTAACATTAAAATACAGTTATTAAGCTGCTCAGATTGTGATCTTTTCAACAGCAATTAAAACTCTAGACGTATATATCTGAGCATCACGGGACGACACAATGTAAAAATTAACGGACGAAGACGGACAACGACGGACGCCAAGTGATGAGAAAAGTTCACTTGACCTTTAGGGCCAGGTGAGCTAAAAAGGGGTGATTTTACAGTTTTCGGACAATATTTTTAAAGTGCTTTGAGGGGTTTTCATGTAACTTTGGTGACTGCTTTATATAGATTAAGGTTACCTCCCTTTTAGTTTTTTTAATAAATTTTTGATATGACATTGAAAAATTATTTATAGGTTTCATAACGAGTGATAATGGATATCGCTTGATATCAACTTGAGTTATTTAATTTCAATATAATATCAAACGATGCTCCGGCGAGTTTATTATTACTATTTGAATTAAATAACGAGAGGAAATTACTTACTTACTTACTCACTTGAATAAAATAACGAGAGTTGATATCAAGCGATACCCCATTCTCACAAGTTGTTAACCCTATTTGTCTTATTCCGCAAATCGATGGTATAGTATTTTGCACATGAAATGTACATCGTCGTAACCGTTGATGGTCATCAATAACCTAACGAATAGCCAATGGAAATGCCGTAATATCGTCTTATGATGCTGGATAAGCAAAACAAATCAACTCAGATTTTTGTATCACTTTTTCGTATCACACTCCGTGCAGTGTGATATGAGAAATGTCTATTCATGCAAGAAATATATAATAAGCCACAACCATAAGAGAATGAACTTTATTCTTTGAAAACGCGACGGGCGTATCATGCGCCTATGGCGCAGCTGTTTATTAAAAAACGGAGTAAGAAACCTACTGGACAGCAGAGAAGAATCAGAAAAATGCATTTGTTTTTGTTAGATGTATTTCTATTTGTATCCATCTGATGAGTTAAGCCTCTTTCAACTGATTTTTATAGTTCGTTCTTATGTTGTACTGTTACACCACTGTCCCAGGTTAGGGGGAGGGTTGGGATCCCGCTAACATGTTTAACCCCACCACATTCTGTATGTATGTGCCTGTCCCAAGTCAGGAGCCTGTTATTAAGTGGTGGACGTTTGTTGATGTGTACATATTTGTTTTTCGTTTATTTTTTTTACATAAATTAGGCCGTTAGCTTTCTCGTTTGAATTGTTTTACGTTTGTCATTTCGAGGCCTTTTATAGCTGACTATGCGGTATGGGCTTTGCTCATTGTTGAAGGCCGTACGGTGACCTATAGTTGTTAATTTCTGTGTCATTTGGTCTCTTGTGGATAGTTGTCTCATTGGCAACCATACCACATCTTCTTTTTTATATTAGATATGAAAATGCAATTATAGGCGAACACACACACACAATAAAAAAGCTAAATTCGAGAAAGGGATTGAAACATTCCTTCACCTCAAATGATTTCTTCATTTTTTTAAAGGAATTTTCAGTCAATAACCATTAATTTAGGTAAGTTAAGAAAGAAAGAAAAAGAAAAGAAAGAAATACGTATTTAAAACAAAATAATTCCTCCGCATAGCTTTAATTTGTTAATAAGTAAACTTGGTGCCCTATAGTTGTTAATTTCTGTTTCATGTGGTCTCTTGTGGAGAGTTGTCTCATTGAAAATCTAACTACAAATTCTTGTTGAAGGCCTTACGGTGAGCTATAGTTGTTAATTTGTGTGTCATTTGGTCTCTTGTGGAAAGTTGTCTCATTATCTTTTTTTTTATATGTAATAAAAAATACTACTAAAAGACACTTAATCCGACCAGTTTTTATTCCCATTGACAATAACATCTGAATTAAATTTCATATATAGTTAACAATGAAATGAATAATTCATCAGCTTAATTCACTCTTTGCACGTACGTCTCAATCCAAATTGTCTTTGCTTACATTAAATTGTTGACATCATGAATATATACTGTACATGTAATTTATTAGATGTGACAAACAACAATATATACAGATGGCTGATACTTGTTTATAAAGTCTAAGTGTTAGTACACCTTAAATAAACTGATGAATGCATTGGTTTCGTGCCTTAAAAAGTACATAATTTGAACCCTTTTTTATTGTTTTAAACGTGAATACACTGACACACAACATTCTAAGCTATAGGAAATTTGTATAATCACTCGATAAAACACGGACGCACTCGAAAAAGCCCGGACTGCTCTCGAAAAAACCCGAACACATAGAAATGAATTTAGTCTCAAAATATCGTTTTTCAATGCAACAACAAGAATTTTTGTAAAGTGTCTGTATATCTAAGGATATATGGATTCCATGTATGCATTGCCATCGACGTTTGCATTGGTATGTGTATACAAATGGCTTTATTCTGTTTTTTGGAATAAAAGCATTGTAAGGCTAAATTCAACTTTTTGAACGAAAAATAATGTCGGATTGATAATATCTTTTTATCTCAAATACTAACACACCTTGTATATCCTTGTATATTAAACTCAAGCTTCTAGATCACGTCTTTTCAGAAAGTAAGTCTGTTTGTTTACATTTTTAATCATATTCACTCGAAAAAAAGTGGTCACACTCGAAAAAACCCGATCAAATCACTCGAAAAACCACGATCCTAGCCGGACACTATACCTACCGTGATGATGTTTAAATTTTAAGAAAATTGTTATAATTAAGAGTAGTTTTGTTCCATTTGGAACAAGTATTATGGGGGGGGGGGGCAAATGTATGTTCATACCACCACCTCCACAATAAAAGATGATGGTAGATTTTTTAAGAACTCTTCTTAATATTGTTGATTATTTGAGAGTGCTGAAGATGTCACGATTGCTACATTGCCGTATTATAATAATTAGATATAGGAAGATGTGGTATGAGTGCCAATGAGACAACTCTCCACCCAAGTTACAATTTAAAAAAGTAAATCATTATAGGTCAAGGTACGGCCTTCAACACGGAGCATTGACTCACACCGAACAGCAAGCTATAAAGGGCCCCAAAAAATTACTAGTGTAAAACCATTCAAACGGAAAAACCAACGGTCTAATCTATATAAAAACGAGAAACGAGAAACACGTATGAACTACATAAACAGACGACAACTACTGTAATCAGATTCCTGTTCACTTAACCCCAACAAGGCCTTCACTTGAATATAGATTGTATATATCTGTTTGAACCTGATTTATACTACATGTAAACGAAATGGAGAATTTCAGGTAAAGGAAAAGAATAACATAAGCACGTGTTGCTTGTTTCTGAATAATATTTTGAATATGAATTTATATTGTAATTCGTATAATTCATACACTGATAGAGTTACGATTAAGTGTTGAGGACACCAACGACGCCTCCAGTTAAATTGGATATAAACACTGCTTTGAACTTTCTTGAAGTTACGATCACGTTTTAATTTGCTTTTAAGTATAAACCGTGTTTCACTTATAATGAAAATGATGGAAGTTTTTTATCTTTTAAAATTAGTTTCTATCCCGTATATAGGGCACAATTTAATTGTCTAGACTATTTTTGATATTCTGGATATTATAGATAAACGGGTAGGTTTTGAAAATTTCTGTTGAATGTTGGTATTAGTTAAACCCAGACTTTAAGTGTAAAAAAAAGTTTCATTTGGGGTAAAATAAATACGATAGTTCAAAGACAGACGCTATAGAAAACATAATAAACCTGAAAACAAATCAAACAGATAGACAACATTTAAAATAAAGGAAAATAGATTACCATCCCTTAAAAACGAAGTGTGCTAAATAAGGACAATAATTGTACCAGTTAACAAAAACCGCAACATTATTATTCTAGAAATAATTCTTTTCAGCTTTCCGGACAAACAGAACGGATTATAAGAATTAAGACAAAATGATATAGTTTCTAAAATATGCCCTTTATAGTAAATAAGTTTTCCAATGACTATAATATGCCCTTTATAGTAAATAAGTTTTTCAATGACTGTATGACAACGACCTTTAAATCTACTAGATACTAAATTTAAATCTCTATTTATAACACCTGGCCTCATTGCGATGTTTTTAGGACTTTCCGTTTTGAATTTTCATGAAGGTTAGTATTTTTGTTATTTTACTTTGGACTTAATAAAGTTTTGATGAAAGAAAAATTTTAAAACAGAAAGCTGGTAAGAAATTTTTGTATGCAAAAAATTTTGCTTTTGCTGAAGGGTCAAAAGTATAAAACATCATTCAAAGGCGTAGCTTAGCTGTGTACATATGATATATTAATATTTGCTTTCTTGCTCAACATACATGCCAAATGTCCATGCATTTTCCAAGCTGATAAAAATAACAATCAATACAAAAGCTTAATTCTGACAAGTAGGCATATCGAATGAAGGACAGATTGTTTGGGATGCCACCAAAGACAAAGCTGCGTTCGGATAGGGACAGACGCTATAACAGATCATCAACGCACTAAATGAAAAAGCAATTGAGTAACTATCCGAAGTAAATGTTAATGAAACGAAGACTTTAAAAGAAGTTTTAACCTGCTAACCAGTCATGACTTGTCAGTAAGTGTATATAATTACCACTGGTGATATTCCCAATGGTTTCACCCGCTCAGTGGCTAAATATTTCGGTATTTGCTTCCGAATACGAAATCTCTTTTTATAAATTTTATACAATTTTGAAATAAATTCAAATAAAAGATTATATAACTCCCTAATGTTAAGCTATTATCTATTTTTCGAACTGGTTTTGGTCTAAGTCATTGTTATATTTTTGTCTCAACTTCAAATATAGCGACCAAAATTTCAAGTAAAAACTATATCTTAACCTGACTTGTGGTGATACAAAATAACAAATTTTTGATAGCATATAAGAGCACACTTGAAGAACATCATTTAAAAATGCTGGTTTACTTACACGTATTTTAAGCTTGAGAGATGTTAATTGGTATGCTGGTTTTTTTCTCTCAATTATTTACCTCTAGTCAGCGGTTTAAAAACAGCTTTGATTTCTAAAGTATAATATCGTATGTGTTTTTACTCCTCATTGTGTCTTAACATCTGAACGTCTTGATCAAACTTGATATTGTTCAGATGTTTTGCTAGATACAAATCTTGCAATGACTATTGATCAGAATAATAAAGAGTATTTGTAATGTACAGCCTAAGAATCTGTAACACAGACTTATCAAAACGGAAAGTCCCTAAAAGGATGAAAACTTAAGACAATTGAAATTACATGCTTAAGAGAGGGAGGAATATCTTTCCCTTGGATTTATCTAAAACCACGGTCATTTGCAAAACTTCTGTAATATGTTTTTTTTTCAAAATAGACCACCAAATTAAAAACGCATTAAATAGCCCAAAAGCACGCTTTGACAATTATTGTAAAGTTTTTATTTTAAAAAATGTTTGTGAATGACATACTTAACAAAAACCTATAGTATGTTGGAAGTGAACTAATATATTGTCTTTCTAGTAAAAGAAATGATAATTTATTTAAGCTTCGATTCAGGATTACATGAAATAGCAACATTTAGAGCTCTTCAACTTTTTACTTGTTTGGCTTAATAACTATTTTGATCCGAGCGTCATTGATGAGTCCTATGTAGACGAAACGCGCGTCTGGCGTATTAAATTATAATCCTGGTACCTTTGATAACCACAAAGAGCTGTAAACATTGTGATTTTCTGGAAATAGGAACTATTGTAGAAATGTATTTTAAATCTTTTTATTCGATTTTCAGTATGATTTGACAATTTTTAGATTTTGACATTATGAGTTAAATGCACATTAAAAACAAATAACAACAATATGAATAATAAATACATGGTTGATAAGAGATACTAATAATAAAAAAATGTATTACATACTACCCCTTTTTCATCTGATAATAAATTATGAAATAAAATCTATTTCATCTATCTATTAAACGTTGATTACTTATATATTACAATTAACATAAAATGCTAAAGAGAGGATGGACAAAATTTGCTTGAATTTATTTCACAACCTGGTCACTTCTAAATGTCTATGAATCTTTTTGTCAATAGATCAACACATTTAAAACGCATTTATTAACATTTCAGCGAATATGGTATCTCCAATACCTAGCATGGAGACATCTAAAATTTGTTTGACACATTCTTCAAATCTCATCCAGTTCTCAATATAATTGATGTTTGCTGTATTTTTTCCATATATATCATCTACAAAAAACACTTGACGAACATCCAACTTATTGATATCGGCTAAATAAGATTTTTCTAATCTCTCAGTATTTTGATAACTTTATATTGTTTGTCGGTTATTAGAGGTTTGTTGTTCTTTCCACATGTTCCATGATATGTTGGTTCATATCTCTCCCATTTATTAACGTTGTATAAATGCTCATTTATATCATTTTTTAAGGGATCATAGATTTATTCTTATGAGGAAGCTCCGATCATGCTTGGAGGATGCTGGGAGCGATTTAAGTTGGCTCTTCTCAGCAGTTTATGTGCCAATAATTATTATGATCCACTAAGATGTCAATCAAATCTACACCACTTCTATAATATGGAAAGTAAAGCATTATAGAGGAAGCTCAATTAACACCTGTGTAAACATCTGGTCTATTCAAATACATTTTCCATGAAATTGTACAAAACTATAAAATAGATGAGAAATTCTTCAAGAGTACTGTGTAATGCTTGGAAATAAATCTCAAAGTCATTTAAATATTTTATTATTATTTTTAATAAAATTAAGTATTTATCCAATTTGAGATGAGTATAGAGAGGTTACTTCTTTAAAAATAATGACAAAAATATTTCTTTTATAAATTATTTTATACAAATTCAAAAAACTTAGTACTTCATTATGATATAGTTATTTTGATTTCGCGTTCTTCTGAGATTAACATTCATTACACAATGAAGATGACACGAGGTTCCACAATAAAGTGCACAGGTAAATGAAAGAAAAACTTGATAGAAATCGTGTTTTCATGATCCTAGCTGAAAAAAATGTAATTATAAGTATTGAATGCTTATTTTTATAACTTCATAGGGTTGTAAAAGCGTTGACCGTGCGCACATTTTTAGAATGAAGAGCTTCATACAAAATGTACTTCGGTCAACGCTTTTACACCCCAATGAAGATACATAAGAAGCATTCAATTCTTAAATGAAATCACAAGGTTCCATCTATTTATATCTGTCTATCCTATCCCTAAGATTTTAAGAAGAAATTATATTTTAATAGCCCCAAGAGGGCAATCTTTGGCCAAGAAGTGTGGCATCAGAAAGGCATTAGTGCTGGTGGAGGATTTAAATAGTTTTATATTTCATGGGGAAAATAACCAGATGTCTACGAAAATTTGTTAAAACTAGTAAAACCTGTATGAATGGACACCTATAAACATAATATTAACAGAAGTCACTTATTCATGATATAGAAGATATATTTGAAACAGCCTAGTTTTCAACATCACTTGTATACTAGTAGGTAATTTTAAAAATTACTTGTTTAAGTAATGCCCCTAACTAAACAATGGTAATATGTTTTTTTTTAAATAGCAAACTAAGTTCTTTTATAGAAAATTATGACGACTTTAGGAAAAGTTGTAACTCATTAGTGGAAGCCTGGTATTTAATACTACCTATAAATGTTTTCTCTCTATTACGTCTCTCTTTAATTGGCATTTTTCAAAAAAATGTGCAGAATTTATCTATGTTTTAAAGAAAGAAACACTTGGCATGAATACAGTTTAATCCTGTCCTGTACTACACTAAAAACGTATCATAACATTTCAGTGCATATCAGAAAGTAAGCGTCACCAGAATTTATACAAGTTCAAATTACGACTGTTAGTAATGCTGGATGCTTCGAACAATATTACCTAATATGGAAATGTTGAAAATTCAAAATGGCGGCTTTATCAAAGATGGCCGCCATAAAATATCATATTCAACACATATACCTTATGTAATGTTACAAAGTGTTATATTTTGAGGAACCATCAATAATAGTAAGTGCCCTGTGATATCAAATGTATGCCACATTTTTATACTTAAGCAAAACAACTTCAAAAGATTTCTGAAGACTCGTACAGTTTTATTCATGATAAGGTGGAAGAGGACATAGTAGTAATATAAGCAAAATTTCATTAATCTGATGCTTGGCCTAACATAAGCATGGCAGTTACTAACTTCTCCTGTTTGATGATTATTATGGTGCTGCAATTATACAGGCAACCACAACAATCTGCTTATATGACAACGATACACGAATAAGCTGCGCATACATATTATTCAGAAAGGCATAATGAACGCAAAAGTCTTTCCAACAGTCATTAAAAAACCTTCCTTGATTTTCGTTTTGAGCAATGAGACAAATACGACGCTATCCATATCGAAGTTACTTATGTTTCATTCTTCTCTAATAATGCATTCAACTCAACTATAAACATTTCTTAATGTACATGATGTATATGAACCTTCTACTGGATGCTAGGACCAGTAAAGGATGTACTTAATGACAAAATATTCATTTATCTACAGTGACTGTACTAGGAGATTCAATCTATGAAACATTCAGTATTGAATATGTGGATCTTTTGCGAATATATTGCTGGTGGTTCTACAACAGGAGCCGTGGATAATGTTGACAACAGGAGTTCAACTACTCATTCTGTATTATTTTTTGTCAATATTTCATCAATTTTAAAGTCTAACTTGGATAAGTCGTCATTATCAAATGCTTTAAAATATATGCATTTCTCTTATATGATCTGATTTGAAACAAATGATAATTAAAACATTAAGTATGTCTAAATATCATTCCACTCATTAAAACCAAGACAAATGTCCACATTGAACAATGTTTCAGGAAGAGATCAAATCTGTAACTACCATTCGACATTCCATGAATACAATCCAGAAATATGTCTAGCCTTTGTTAGTCTTGTATTATTTTTAATTTTAGTTTCTTGTGTACAATTTGGAGTTTAGTATGGCGTTCATTATCACTGAACTAGTATATATATTTGTTTAGGGGCCAACTGAAGGACGCCTCCGGGTGCGGGAATTTCTCGCTGCATTGAAGACCTGTTGGTGACCTTCTGCTGTTGTCTGTTCTATGGGCGGGTTGTTGTCTCTTTGACACATTCCCCATTTCCATTCTCAATTTTATTATTGTTTTCCGAGACATATATCAATCATCACTTGTGGTCAATCTTTTGTTTTTCTGTTGCCAAATCGAAACAATGGAACTGGGTAAACATATTTTAGCACATCAAACAGTCATTTTGCTTCAAGTGTTCATATAGGAATGGCAAAACTAGATTGTGTCATAGAGATAATATTGAGATGTTTGGACTGCTTAAAAACTCGATTTTTTTTTAAACAACTCATAAGACATATGCTGGTACAAGAAAAGGAGAATTGTGTCTGATGATTTGTATTGTTATTTTTAGATTGGATAAGGCCTCTTTTTTATTTAAACGTTGAGAACCTTACTTAGTAATTGACAAGTGTTCAATCAAGGAACCATAGTTTTTCGTGAAACGCGGATTCTTTTTAGAGGCTCTCATACATTTTCATTAGGATAAAGTATGTGGAACCTATCATAATTTTTTCTGAGGAACGATACCTTGGTGAAAACTATTAAACAATCGAACAATTGAGTAATAAGTAGAAATCTCTTTATCTTAACTACAACTGATCTGTAACATTAATTGAAATGGACATTTTGATGTGAGAATGTTCCTTCTTGGTGTATATAGGTGTACTTTTACTGCTTATTCAGAGGTTCTTAGCATTTTCTCATCCTAATTATCCTAGTACCCGAGTGAAATATTATGGGATTACACTATACATTTTAAGTGTTCAAAACGTGATTTTAAAATGGTAAATGTAAATCAAGCTATGATTATGTTGATTTTTTTGAAATTAAAAGTTATCACTATCTATTATAGTTTTCAAAATAATAGAATTCGTCATTAAAGGGCAAAACATCCTATATGAAGTCATCAGTTTTTACTTAAATAGGCACTAGGTAGATCTCAAAATGTTCTCTATCTAAAGCAGTTTTCAAATAAAAGGCATTTTATCCTATGTTCTATGTTCTATTTTTTGCTATGTCGGCCATGTTTATTTACCCAGTGGATAAGTTTGTTTTCAGATGAGTAGATTTTTTTGTAAATGTTAAAGAACGATGGACGACAAGTGATGCTGATATATAGGCCAGAAGGAATACAATAATTAGATGATTAAAAGCAATTTTCACCCTGATAAAATCTTCAATTAAAAATGATTTTCTTTAGATTTATTTCTTTGTCAAGGAAGGATAGCATTATTGAAAAAAATCCACAGAATGAAGGAAAATAGCAGTTGTGCAATAGACAGATATCGATTTTTGGGAAGGACTGTATTATTTTCTTCGGAAGATAAAGAAAGGTTCATGAAATGAATGTGTTACTCTAAAGACCAATAATACCACCATAACCGTGATGAAAATTAGTATTCTGCGCATACAAGTACAGGATTGAAGAATAAATGAAATAATTAATCCGGCTTGATGAATCCGTTAACGAAATTTCATCTTGCCTAACTTCATCACAGAAACAAATTGCCTTAGCACAGATATCTATTTTGAAAATTATGATATAAAGCGAGAAACTTACATACCAAAACATGACCAAATAACGACCAAAAGGACAAAATGTACAGATAAATCAAGTAGCTGAATCGTCAGATGACCTCGTATTTGAGTTTTTTTCCTGTAATAACGATTTTCAAAAAGACTGGTTGCCTAAGATTTATTTCATGATTTTGACCTCTCACATTAATCTATTGACCACAATCGGTCATAATATTTCCTTTTATTTCCTGCTTTTGTATATTACATTTTCTGTCAAAATGAGGGAAAAAAAGAACTACCAGACTCAACGTTTTAAGGTGAAGTTCTTTAACCTTGGGTCAAAATGGATGTTAATGAATGAGCAATATTCTTCAACTTATTCATTCAATATGTATTACTTTTAATTATCATTCTGATAAGGAAGACACAGTTCTTTTTAAAACAAGCAAAATTATTAACTTAGCTTCTCTCCTTATTCCTTGTTTCTACAGTCCCCAATCACATACCATTTTGGCAGACGGTATGGAAATTAATGTAGGGAATAAGCCAGAATTCTTAAAGGCCTTCGGAAAATTCAAGCGTGTAATGACATCTGCTTTTCCAGGTAGGAGATTTGAAATAGACGCCTACGAGGAGGATATCATAGAGATCAGTAGTTTTTACGGTCAGAAGTTCTATGAATATCATAAATTATTTTCAGCAAAAGCCTCGACACTTCTTCAAGAGAAACAAATTAAAGTCAATTGGAGTAAAAGGGATTGCGACCTGATTATCTTGATAGGTGCTCGCGTTGAAATAAATATTTTCAAGCTTTGTCACATGGTTGACCATGACACAAAATTCTGTCCATTGCAATTATCAGAGAAAAGCGTATCTACCCCACATCTGATGAGAAATGGCGGAAATTCCGATATTCGTGGTAGAAGCGTTTTTATCACAACGGAAAAGAAATTTGCAATAATTTCAATAGTATGTCTGGCTGTAATAAAGACGGCCGATGCCTCTTCTTACACATGTGCTCTAACTGTCGTAACTATGATCATAGCTTAACCGCCTGTCATCGTCAATCTACGCATAAACAATACCGAAAAAAAAAATAGAAAGAACCACGCATTTAAAAACACTGTTGCTAAGAATGGTACTACTGCACCAAAGAAGAGGTTCGGTTCCGAAAGATGACTATCAAATATTAACCCCCCCCCCCTCCCCCCCTACATGCTACTACTCCGATTAACGTAGAAGTATTACAAAATGAACTTAGAAATCACAGTGACAAGTCTTTTGTATTTTACTTATGCAATGGTTTAAAATATGGTTTTGACACTAAGGTTTCTGTGACTAGTTTACCAACCCTTGAATGTCGTAATAATTTGTCTGCACGATCACAACCAAACGTAGTAAATGAATTGTTAAGGAAGGAATGTGAAAATGGATTTATGTACGGGCTTTTTCATACACTTCTATTTTCAAGTTAACATGTCAGTCCGTTGGGAGTTGCGGAAGGAAAATATTCAACGAAAAAACGACTCATATTGGATTTATCGGCACCTCATCAAAGTGATATTCATTTTAGCATCAATGAATTGATTGACAAAGACATCTGCTCTATGTCGTACGTCAAGCTTGACAACGCCATAGATATTATCCTGAAATACGGGACAAACTCTTGGTTATGAAAGTACGATATTTCCAATGCATTCAAAAATTGTCCTATTTTACCTTCACAATGGCGTTTGTTTTGCATTAAATGGGAGAAAAAATATTATTTCTATGTGCGATTAACTTTCGGTTGCCGATCTGGTCCCATTATATTTGATACTTTGTCACAAGCAATATGTTATATTGCCACAAAAAATTACAAGGTCAATAACATTTTACACCTGTTAGACGATTTCTTAACTACAGATCCGCCACACGCTGACGGAGAGCCGTCAATGGCATTAATGATGATGATTTTTAAACGCTTAAATGTTCCAATAGCAATGCACAAAACTGTTGGCCCTGTAACGTGTTTTGAATATCTTGGCATCATTCTCGATTCACAAAAAATAAAAGCTCGTTTACCGCAGGAAAAAGTTGATCGAATTTGTGAGTTTATTTCAAGTATAAATGTCAAATCCTCTTCTTCTAAATGAGAAGTTCTACAGCTGTTTGGGCATTTAAATTTTGCCTCAAGAGTTATACTACCGGGCAGGTCATTTGTGTCTTATCTAATAACTTTATCAACCAAAGCGAAAGTATTACATCATTATTAGCGTTTAAATAAAGAATGTCGGATAGATCTCGAATTTTGGTTACGATTCCTAAAGACTGGGAATGGAATTAATATGTTTTATGAATCTACATTCATATCTAATTACGATATGGAATTATTCATGGATGCATCGTCAACTATAGGTTTTGGTAGATATTTTGGTGGAAAGTGGTTTTATTCGTCATGGCCGACCGAAATAAAAAAACATCACAAACAGTAAACATTCAATGGCATTTCTTGAATTGTACCCAATCGTTGTGGCAGCTGTTTTATGGGGCGCCTCATGGAAAACAAAAAAAGTGCTATTTTGGTCTGATAATATGTCTACAGTTGAGATTATAAGAAAAGGCAGATCAAAATGTTTGTATATTATGAAGTTAATGAGAAAATTAACATGGTGCGCATATACAAACAACTTCTTTTTTAGTGCAAAACACGTGCCAGGTTTACAAAACGATATAAGTGATGCCTTATTTCGATTTCAGATACAACGATTCAAAAGCCTGGCACCAGATGCAGACCCCCTTCCGGAACCCTGTCCCAAAATCTCAGATGTAATAAAGTGTTCAAACAAACTGTCGAACAACTATGGACGACATCTATATCTAAAAGGACTAAGGACGTGTATGATATTGGTTTCATGCATTTTAAAGATATTTATTTTTAATTAATGTGACATTTACAAATAACTTGGCCCCAGTTTCGGAAGAAATCCTTATATATTTTGTTGCATATTGTCAAACAGTTCTGAAATTTCATTATTCTACCATTAAACTTTATCTCTGTGGAATCAGGTACGACTATTTGAAGGAAAATTGTAGTGATCCCTTAGAATTATATAACGGCAAACCATTTCCTAGGCTTACATTGATCTTAAATTCTGTCAAACGATATCAAAATCAGAACAAGAGAGTAAAGCTACCAATCACTTTTGATATTCTTGAACAAATTATAAAGAGATTACAAAAAGGAGTTTTTTTCAAAGTTCATTTATCTCATGATAGAAACAGCTAGCGTGATTTCTTTCTTTGGCTTTCTCCGATGCGGAGAAATAACTGTTCCGAACAATTTGAACCTACAACTTATTTATGTTTATCAGACATTTCATTCACAGACAATGTTGCTAACCTTCACTTGAAACGGTCAAAAACTGATCCATTTCGTAAGGGTATAGATATTAAGTAATACAAAATTAATAGCCATATTTGTCCTTATCGTGTTTTAAAAAGATATTTAGAGTTCAGGAAAACGTGTATATCGTCTTATCAAAACACTGACCCTCTTTTTGTATCAATTCGCAATTAAGCCATGGAAAGAGAACTCTTTATAACAAAAATCAGACATGTTCTAGAGTTATGCGGTTATGATCCTAAAAAATGTTCAGGTCATTCATTTAGAATAGGTGCTGGAACCGCAGCTGGTCAAGCTAACATAGAGGATCACATGATTAAAACGTTAGGTCGTTGGTCTTCAGATTGCTATGTGCGTTATATTCGCACTCAACCAACCTCTATAAAACATGTACAACAGCAGCTTGCTGAATATGTTTATCATTGATTATATTATATTCAATTTCGAATTTATGGACAGGAGAACTGCACGGTTGCTTTATATGTATATATTGTTTCTTTTATTTACCTTATTATTGTGTTATTCGTTGACTTATTGAAGGTGATCCCGGGGGATTCCTCATTCTAAATACTTGGAGATCACTCAGACTAATCTGATTTCTAATCACTATCTCGTCAGAGTTTCTTGGCACCTTTTCAAATATTTCACTTATCATTCATAATTTTCATTCATTTTCAAAGCATTTTTCATTTAACATCTCCAACCTCAACTCAACACCTTAAAACATTGTAGCCTACCGTCACGCGGGGGATGGTCTACTGCCACGTCAGATGAAGCTTCGCTTTGTCATTCTTTTGTCAGTTGTGTTGTTTAAATTGAGCGTAGTGGCTTGTCAGCTGGTGTACTTTCCACGAAAGAATCGCTTCCTGACAAAGTCCTGGAGCAAAATTGTTCTTCAGATAGTTGAGTGATTTCCCAAGGCCAAACAATTTAATATGTTTTATGTATTTAGAACAGAAAATACATTTTCTTTTTATTTAGTGTAATATTCATAGTAAATATATTACATTTACACCGTATTTGTTTAGTATCAATGGTTCCGTGAACAAAATTTATTATTGAATCTACAGTCTGCTGACACTACACTAAGATAACATTCACCAGACAGGACCCTTTAACAAATTTGACCTTATGATTTGTAACAGATGTTAAAGTTTAAAAACAATGACGCTAATTAGCATATCGACACACAATAATTTCACAGTTTGATGTCCTGTGAAGATTCTCATACTAACTGATTGATTGATAAGGAGAATGAAATAATTATTACAGAGACTGCAATGTCGAATTCCTCACAAACCATATTGTGCTATTACACGTGTATAGCAAACTGCATAACATGAGACTTATGGTATAATCGCCATTGAAACCAGCAACACAGTTTAAATACAACCTTTAAATATGCTATCATTATATTGAATTTTACATGATTTCACTTCGACTGTTGAACAAAATTGAGATAAACAAGATTATCATGTGGAAAACTCGCGTCATTTTCAGATCTAAATTTATCAATTGATTAATTGGATTGGATGCTTACATGGTTGATTGGTTGTTGGCAATGTCAGGGAGCTATTCTAAGGCACTGGCTTTAAAACACTAATTTTCATATATACATATTTATTATGTACAAGTTCATATATATACACTTTCATTAAATTACATTGTTCAAGAGAGAGACACATCCATTCTCTATCACTAACTATATTATAACTTTTGGAGAAGACGTTACTAAGTTGAAAAAACTTGTGTCTAATCCATTTGTCATTTTTGAACAATAAAATATGTTTAAACTAAACTAACTATATTCAACTCTCCCGCATCTCAACATTCACCTACTTTTATTATCGAAAAGGCCTTTCCTACTTTCATGACTTTCTCACACATTAAATCTAATTCATCTCCAGATCACACAAGTATAGGGACAGAATGTAAACAAACAGAAACATAAATTCTGTGTTTTAGAATTGAAATTAGAAATGATTACAGTTAACACACAGCTGCATCATACATTAAATTAAACGGTCAATCAGACAGTCTGCTAAAGTTCATGAAAACAATAAATCTACAAATATTTAACACGCTTGACCATAGTAAATGAATGTGGGCAATTAAATATCGATCTGAGATAAGAAATAAATGTGCAAGTTTTCACTCTATGACAGTATAGTTCCAGTGGCAAATATTTCATGCATATACACGACGGGAAACACATAAAATATATTTTGAAACCGAATTTCGACTTTCAGTTTTAAACAAACAAACAGGAAAAACGAGTATATAAATGGTAGATTATAGAATTGTATAATCATGGTTTATAGACAAGTTGATTATTCCCAGCTGTTAAATGGTGCTGATGACTTTTCTTAACCCGTTTCTGCATAACCCGTTACTCGACATTTAATATCGGTTAAGAGGTCACAAAACATATAGGTTAGATAAAGTTGCGTGCTTGCAGTTTAATAATAAATGTTTCACGTAAAACACAAGTTGAATCACAGTCTTAGTAATTGCTCCTTGTGGTAACAGCTTTTAAAACTTATTCTCAAAACAACCTCTATCCTTCCCAACCGCTTGATTCACCTTCATTATTTCAATGACAAGGGAAAGAACTCAACAAGTGAACCTTTTCAAATATTTCACTTATCATTCATAATTTAAATTCATTTTCCAAGAATTTTTCATTTAACATCTCCAACCTCAACTCAACACCTTAAAACATTGTAGCCTACCGTCAAGCGGGGGCTGGTCTACTGCCACGCATGGGCCGTCAGATGAAGCTTCGCTTTGTCATTCTTTTGTCAATTGTGTTGTTCAAATTGAGCGTAGTGGCTTGTCAGCTGGTGTACTTTCCACGAAAAAATCTCTTCCCGACAAAGTCCTGGAGCAAAATCATTCTTCAGATAGTTGAGTGGTTTCCCAAGGCCAAACAATTTAATATGTTTTATATATTTAGTACAGAAAATTCATTTTCATTTTATTTAGTGTAATATTCATAGTAAATATATAACATTTACACCGTATTTGTTTAGTATCAATGGTTCCGTGAACAAAATTTATTATTGAATCTACAGTCTGCTGACACTACACTAAGATAACATTCACCAGACAGGACCCGTTAACAAATTTGACCTCATGATTTGTAACAGATGTTAAAGTTTAAAACAAAGACGCTTATTAGCATATCGACACACAATAATTTTACAGTTTGATGTCCTGCGAAGATTCTCATACTAACTGATTAATTGATAAGGAGAATAAAATAATTATTACAGAGACTGCAATGTCGAATTCCTCACAAATCATATTGTGCTATTACACGTGTAAAGCAAACTGCATAACATGAAACTTATGGTATAATCGCCTTTGAAACCAGCACCACAGTTTAAATACAACCTTTAAATATGCTATCATTATATTGAATTTTACATGAATTCACTTCGACTGTTGAATTACATTTAGATAAACAAGATTATCATGTGGAAAACTCGCGTCATTTTCAGATCTAAAGTTATCAATTGATTAATTGGATTGGTTGCTTACATGGTTGATTGGTTGTTGGTATAGTTCCAGTGGCAAATATTTCATGCATTTACACGACGGGAAAAGCCTAAAATATATTTTGAAACAGAATTTCGACTTATATCAGTTTTACAAAATACACACAGGAAAAACGAGTATATAAATGGTAGATTATAGAATTGTATAATCATGGTTTATAGACGAGTTGATTATTCCCAGCTGTTAAATAGTGCTGATGACTTTTCTTAACCCGTTTCTGCATAACCCGTTACTCGACATTTAATATCGGTTAAGAGGTCACAAAACATATAGGTTAGATAAAGTTGCGTGCTTGCAGTTTAATAATAAATGTGTCACTTGAAACACAAGTTGAATCACAGTCTTAGTAATTGCTCCTTGTGGCAACAGCTTTTAAAACTTATTCTCAAACCAATCTCCATCCTTCCCAACCGCTTGATTCACCTTCATTATTTCAATGACAAGGGAAAGAACTCAACAAGTGAACCTTTTCAAATATTTCACTTATCATTCATAATTTTAATTCATTTTCCAAGAATTTTTCATTTAACATCTCCAACCTCAACTCAACACCTTAAAACATTGTAGCCTACCGTCACGCTGGGGCTGGTCTACTGCCACGCATTGGCCGTCAGATGAAGCTTCGCTTTGTCATTCTTTTGTCAATTGTGTTGTTCAAATTGAGCGTAGTGGCTTGTCAGCTGGTGTACTTTCCACGAAAGAATCGCTTCCTGACAAAGTCCTGGAGCAAAATTATTCTTCAGATAGATGAGTGATTTCCTAAGGCCAAACAATTTAATATGTTTTATATATTTAGTACAGAAAATACTTTTTCGTTTTATTTAGTGTGATATTCATAATAAATATATTACATTTACACCGTATTTGTTCAGTATCAATGGTTCCGTGAACAACATTTATTATTGAATCTACAGTCTGCTGACACTACACTAAGATAACATTCATCAGACAGGACCCGTTAACAAATTTGACCTCAAGATTTGGAACACATGTTAAAGTTTAAAACAATGACGCTAATTAGCATATCAAAACACAATAACTTCACAGTTTGATGTCCTGCGAAGATTCTCATACTAACTGGTTGATTGATAAGGAGAATAGAATAATTATTACAGAGACTGCAATGTCGAATTCCTCAGAAATCATACTGTGCTATTACACGTGTATAGCAAACTGCATAACATGAGACTTATGGTATAATCGCCATTGAAACCAGCATCACAGTTTAAATACAACCTTTAAATATGCTATCATTATATTACATTTTACATGATTTCACTTCGACTGTTGAACTACAATAAGATAAACAAGATTATCATGTGGAAAGCTCGCGTCATTTTCAGATCTAAGGTTATCGATTGATTAATTGAATTGGATGCTTACATGGTTGATTGGTTGTTGGTATAGTTCCATTGGCAAATATTTCATGCATATACACGACGGGAAAACATAAAATATATTTTGAAACAGAATTTCGACTATCAGTTTTAAAAACAAACACACACAAGAAAAACGAGAATATAATGTAACTTTTAAAATAACGATTAAATTTAAATTTATCCATTTTTTTTTTAAATATTCAAATAGACAAAGTCATTCACATCAATTCCGGTAAACAAATGTTTGTTAAAGACATTTAAATTTAGGTAAGTGACATTTTAAGGGACGTACCTTCATCAATATTACTCCATTTTACTGTGAATTGACTGTAAGTGTTGCTCTCAACCTATTGCAACTTTTTCAACATTTTGACCAAATTGCAATTTGTTTTATAAAACCAAACTGTTCAACTGGTCAGAAATTTGAACAAACTGCTGTAGAAAACCACAGTCAAGTCGTGAAAGTGCAAGGTGATAAAAAAAAGCATACTTACAATCCTATAAGACTTTAATTCCACTTCAATGTTATTATGAAAAATCAGTCTTACAGTTTGTATAGAAATTTTATTGTTATTGTCATGCTAAAGGTGATAGATAGTAACTTTGAATTGCTATAAAAATGTCTAAACTAAGCTTTCATACAATTTGTCTTTCGAAAAGTCTTCTATATTCATAAGAATCAGACATCATTTGAATTAAAACATTTTATATTCAGTAAAATATGTGTGAAATTACAATACGTAAGTTTCCATGGGAGATAATCAATTTTTCTTCCGAAAAGTCTTATATATTCAAAAGAATTATGTTTTAGGTTATCTCCTATGGAAACTTATTAACAACGTATTGTAATTTCACACATATTTTACTGAATGTAAGATGTTTTAATTCAAATGATGTTTAATTCTTATGAATTTCAACCTATAAACGTTTAGCAACTGTAAAAGCAAATAATATATCTTTTATTGTAAAAAGAACAATTAAACATTTTCAGCAAATACTACAAATTAGAAATGTATAAAACAATTGTTGACATTTCATACAATGATTTATCAATCCTATATATAGACATTCACCCTCGGTCGTTGGCCTTGGTAAATATCATCACTCTGGGATTGATATATCATTCGATCAACCTCATCTAAATTCCATTTGTGTATAATTGTATTTTGTATTCTGCAACATCGGTCGCTGAGACTCCATGTCATTTAAAGTGCCGGAAAACATGTAAACAGGATATTGCGCAAAGGCCACTATTTTGTACTTTGGAAAAAAATGCAAGTACTCAAGAATTCCTAAAACATACTGTCAAAATGTCAACACAGGAACATACTTTAAACACACCAAATGTTCACAGATATAACTGTTATTTCCTAGATTTGACATTTCAGTTAAAAACTTGCAACTCTACTCAAAGACTGAAGACAAATGGGATGATTTTTTGGTCCCTTTACTTAGTTTTCCTTTGTTTGGACATGATTTGTTTGTCAATCACTTGATCGCCAGATACAAGAATACCTTTCTTTGTTAAATAAATATCGAAAAGCATGGTACAGAAAACTGTTTTTCATTACATAAAGGCTGCATTTTCTTTGTCAAGGAACAATCATTAATGCGTATATTTCTAAATCGATAAAGGAATATTTTAAGCGTAGATACAGAGAAATTTACTTTGTTAACAGATAATATAAAACTTGAACACATTTATATAATAGATTATGATATGACTTATAATATATATTTAAAGCTACTTAAGCAATTATAATGAAACATATGGTGACTTTTTAATGAATAATTTAAGACAATACAAGAGTTTTTGCTGATCTAAGTTTTTTCTTCCGCTCCCATGTAGGTCTTTGTCATACAGCAATGCGCACAGTTAAGCTGAATTTTTATTGAGTAACGACACATTTAAAATGTTTAATCTGATTATGTACATAATGACCGATTTATTCTATAAAACGGTATTTTCAACTACAATATCAGTTGGTCGATACCAATGCAGATCGACTGCTTGTTCCCGAGAGTATCATTAGCTCAGTAGTCAGTGGTCGGTAGAGACATGATTAATAAAATATTTTGTTTTGCAAAATTTCTACATTGATGAATTAAGAACTTGTTAAGAAACTAAGATTCAAACTCCATCAGGCATAATTGATCTACTTGTATGGCACTTATGGTCGGTTTAACTGAATTATACATCCCTGGCAATTCGATTTTTTTTGGGTTTGAGCGTTTCAGATGTAGTAAAATCCAACTGATTGGTTTCGACTCTCGAATTCGGTAAATTTGCAGAATGTCGGAAAAATATTTATTTTTAATTATCAAAAACAACGTTTCATGTCCAAAAATTATAACAATAAAAACCGAAGTATGTTGCGTGATGTTTAAAGATATTATAGATTTTCAGATTTCGGGAAAGGAGCCTAGTTAGAGGAGGGTTGGCGCATTCAAACTAGTTTAACCTCGCCACATTCTGTATGTGCCTGTCCTAAGTTAGAAGCCTGTAATTTAGTGCTTGTCGTTTGTTGCTGTCTTACATATTTGTTTTTCGTTCTTTCGTACATATATAAGGCTGTTAATTTTAATTTTATCTTTTGAATTGTTTTATATTTGTCATTTTGTTGCCTTTTAAACTATGCGGTATGGGTTTTTTTCATTGTTGAATGCCGTACGGTGACCTATAGTTGTTAATTTCTGTGTCATTTGGTTTCTTGTAGAGAGTTGTCTCATTGGCAATCTTACCGCATCTTCTTTTTTTGTCTATAAATCAACATAATACATTGCGAAAAATAGTTACATCTCCGATCTGATTTTCTAATTAAAACTATTTTGATTTAGGAAGGAATTCAGAAGCGCTATACATGCTATACAGTTCAAGTATTTTTCGTCGGCTTTATTGTGATAACAAGTGCTAGCATGTTTCGGATTAAATCATTACATATTTTCTTATGTTTCGGTTCAGGTGTTCCTGTAATGGAAGTAAAACAAGAAAGGTGCTTCGGCCGCACAAACTGGATAATGTGTTTTTTTCATCGCAATGAAGCTCGATTGATTGCTTGATTTGTGGGTATTTATCACTAGTTTAAGCACTATTTTCTATTTTGTGATAGGATCCGGAGTGCCCGGTGAAAACCACCGAAGCTGCCACGCGCGAGATTCGAACTCACAACCTTAGTGGTACCAGGCTAGAGATGCAATGGTTGGACTATTAAGACTACGTGGTAACTGAAATGAAGCTCGATTGAAAAGTTGACAATTTACATGAATCTAGCTAATCTCATCATGCCCTTTTTGCCCAATAGCTTCTAACGTTTCTTCGTATTTGACTTAGAAAGGATTCCTATCTGACAAGATTGATAATGTATTATTCTGAATTTCCTTATAAATTAAGAAATGGTTTTGCAACTAAGACAAAAGTTTGCTACATGCAAAGTTGACCGTATGCAAAGTTGACCGTAGATAAACTTAATTTTTCTTTGCATATGCCTGTTTGTCAAATAGCCTCCATATTTAAACAACATTAATTGGGTTTCCAATGTTTGGCTTTGAGCTTTCCTGATAAAATCACTGTGATAATTACATCGAAGTCAAAATATAGTGGAAGATATTAGCAAGCAAAATCGAGGAAATTGTGCAAATGATGGTAGAAGCATGAAAATTAGCATGAAGCATCATTATTATATTTTTTCGAAGAAAAAAACTGCTGGCCATAAAAAAAATTCAGTTTTTCAAGATGGCCACGGCCTTTTTCTAAAATGGCTGTTTTTTTCAGTTCGAAAATACTTATTTTTCTGGAATACTTTTTCTTTGACCTTCTTTTAGAAATTACATTTTTCAAAGTTATGACAAACATGGGTTTAACAATTTCGCGCATGGGCAAAATATTTATAAACATAAGGAGGGATTTGCACGCACTACCAGTGCACACTGGTGTAAATCGTAGTTCATCTTACAGACGAGAATTTTGATTTCGTAAACATATCTTAGTCGTCATTTCATTCCTTTAAAAATCGAAGCTCTTCTGTTCAAGCAGTCCATGGATAATGGGGAAAGGTGGTTAACTTTCTAAATCGTGGAAACACATCAATTATAACTCATATCAACCCCTTTTGGTATTGGCTTAGCTAATTCAGTGGGAATGGTCCGATTAGTATCGATAAGATAAGTTAAACGCCATGTTTGGTGGATATCAAATTGAAATTGCTTGTTTAAAATTCTGGGTGATATATTGCGTGGTAGTGGATGGACTTGTGCCTTCACTAAATGCCTAGATTGCAACACCTAGACAGACGGCAGATTCTTTTCATGTATGTTCAAATGTACCTAGGACTAGACACACGAATCAGTTAACTGCATGTGTGTTGCTTGAATTGTTAATATCGGCTTATGAAAGCGTTTACGCAGAAAATATAGCTCACGACTATGTGAAGTTCGATGATTAAATAGACGGATGTCAGGAAAGAGAGTCATTTCGATCACAGTTTAATTTTTGGCGTTCAAATATGAATTAATAACTTCTTGTGTTTCTGTAGTACGCTCATTTCATCAGTCAGATTTCGTACTTTACAAACAGTCCATACCAAACATGATACCGTATTTCTTTGGTCTTGATCGTGTAAATTGTGCTCGAAGGTTACCGATCTATCTCCGAGATATGGCTTCCCTTCACGAACATCACCCACAAATGGCAATGGAATTTGAAAATGGTAATTTCACTGTATGTAAGACTAGCAAGTTGTTTTCTACTATCACAATTAATCAGGCACAAAAAAACAGTATAAGGCATTTGTGAAGGGCTATGTTGGTGCCATAGGTTTAACCGAAGATCCCTTTGAGACGATGGATAGTAGATGGACCAGAAGTCGGTAGACTGGTGGATGAATCTGAAAGATCTAGTGGTTTAAGTCATTCTACAAATGAGAAACAACATTACGAAGAATCTACGAAAACACAAAAGGATTTCTTCGAAAAGTTTCAAAGGCTTTCTAAAGTGATGAACGACTTTGAAAATCCATTTCTAGAAGAGTCGTCAGATTTGTACAAAATTGACTCTATTAAGGAAAGTGTTGATTCGGGAGCAGGTAAGATATGTATATAAACTCCAATATATTGAGTCCAAACAATACGAAGATCTTTTGAAGCTAATGCAATTAACAAGATAAAAAAGAACAATTTGCTAGTATAGCCGTAAAATGAAACTGGAAACGTCTCTGTCAAAAACAAAACCAGGGAACCTGAAAAGTGATTGCGATCTCTTTTCTAGACTTTTCATTTCTTGTCAAAGTAGACCGTTTGACTTGGAAGATTTCTTTAGCTAATGAATATCAAAACTGCTTCTGCGTCTTTGTCTCGTGATGTCCCTTTAAACAGTGGTATTAAATCGCAGCAAATGAGTATACTTAAAACATTCTGCGATTTGCCATCAACTGATCCAAATTATGACGCATTTATCTTTAAGGGGCAGCAATGTTTAAATCCAGGCCACCACGTGGAGCAAAAATATTTGTTCATTATGCAAATGATGTCATACTGCCTTCCATAAAATCGTGCACTGATAAGTATTCAAGAGTAGACATTGTATTTGATGTTTACTAAATGAATAATATAAAGGCTAAAGGTGCTGGTGATAGACGGAAAGTGGTTGGTTCTGGTAGAACGTTAAGGGTTTGGAGTAGTTTTCTCTGTGAAGATGTCAACAGAATTGTACAAGTTTCTTGTCGACAGAATTGCTTCTTTAGAGACTAATAAAAATGTTTATTTTACTCATGGTGAAAATATTCTTTGCAATTTCAATAAAGATATTTCCATGCTATCCCCTTGTAATCATGAAGAGCAGATACACGAATGTTTGTCCATGATAAGCATGCTGTTGAAAATGGTTGTAAAAAGTAATTCTAAGTAGTACTGACATAGATGTAGTATAATATTGGGAATTTCAGCACTTACAAGATTAGGTGTGGCCAAATTGTGGATAGGTTTTGGAAGGAATAAAGACTTTCGATGGCAATCTGTACATGACGTATCAAATGCGTTTGGTCCTCATGTAGCTGATCTTCCTTTATTCCATGCATTCAGTGGATGTGACACTGTGTCGGCATTCCGTAGGAAAGTGAAGAGGTCAGCTTGGCAGACATTGGAAGTATTCCCAGATGTAACGAACGTTTTTACCCGCTTGAGTATGAAGGCACATACATGGACATCATAGAAACATTTGTTTGCATCGTGTATGACAGAACAACATCAACATTTGTTGTTAACGAGGCTTGCTTGAATAGTTTGCTAGGAAACAGCGGCCTGAAGGTGCTATTCCGCCAACCAGAGGGTCACCTCCGGAGATCATTAAAAGTTAATCATACCAGGTAGACATGTTTGGGCTCAACCGAATGTATGCATTCGACAAGTACATGTACCAAGTCATGAACACTGGAGTTGGATGAAAGAAAAAAAAAAACAATGACACTTGGAAACCAAAATGGACTTCTTTGTCTGCTGTTGCATCCTCGTGTCAGGAACTTTTGAAATGCGCACGCAAGAAATCCAGCTGTGATGGTAACTGTAAATGCTACCGTTCTGGTCTTCCTAGTACGGGTTTGTGTATTGGCAACTGTCAATTAATTATAAGATAAGCAACCTTTCTTTCTAACTAAACTAGGCATTTAAGGGGGATGGTTTGGATCCCGCAAACAAGTTTAACCCCGATACATTCTTGTGTTTGCCTGTCCCAAGTAAGGAGCCTGTAATATAGTGGTTGTCGATTGTTGGTGTGTTACATATTTGTTTTTCGTTTCATGTTAGTACATAACTTAGGCCGTTAGTTTTCTCGTTTGAATTATTTTTTACATTTGTCATTTCGGGGCCTTTAAAACTGACTATGCGGTATAGACTTTGCTCATTGTTGAAGACCGTACAGTGACCTATAGTTGTTGAATTCTGTGTTATTTGGTATCTTGTGGAGAGTTGTCTCATTTGCAATCATACCACATCTTCTTTTTTTATATTTGAACTTAACAAAGTTAGTGATATCTCTTGTTAAGTTGATGGAAATAATAAAAACTGACATTTCCCACGTTTTTGCCGCCATTTTTAAACCGGAAGTCACCTTTCTCTTCATTTATATACTGTTTCATCGTACTTTAGGAACTGTAATTTACATTTTATCAAAACTTACATTGGATTATACCTATAACGCAGCTTTCACGGATTTACGGAATGTAGCCTATTAGATACATTTGTATGACGCCATTTGCAAAATGAGCGGTGGCCATCTAGAAAAAATTAAAATTGGTTATGGCCAGCAGCTGATTTTTTTTTCATCATCATTCAGACAACCTTTACACCAACTTGCATGCTTGTATCACGATTTGCACAATTATTTCCATAATATCTTCCACTAAAACTAAACACCTTCATTTGGCATGTTTTTAATTATTATACACGTTTTATTTTAAAGTGTAATGGTCCAGATTTAAATCTTTTTACACAAATTTTACTGTAGGAAAAAGTGTAATTAAGTTCCTATTTGACATATTATATCGTCAATTAAAAAGTACGACATACCTACACCTATCAGTATATAAATGTTTGAATTTGTCTTCCATGGATGTAACAGGGCTTTATACGTCTTGCTTACAAAACTGCAATATAGTCATATTGCTATACTATTTATATATATAGTTATTATTATCTAGATATGATCCAAGGTTCTACTAGAATATATATTTGGTTTTTGTTAAAAGGTGTATTCTACAAAGATGTTGATGTGCCTTATTTTTATTATTTTTATTTTGTATGCCACAAAGTGAATTTTCGACACATTAGCAACATCTAAATTACATCATAGGTGACCATTCTACACTTAACTTGTTCATTGATGAACTAAATAGATTTAAAAGCTTTTATATTTTTTTTTTCAATTTGGCTAAATAATTGTCACTTCTTATTATTTTCCTAAGATCCGAAAATGTTCTTGCTGGTATAATCACATATTTGATTTGTATAATTACAAATGTCTTTTAACTAAAAAATCAACTGTCGGTTTTTATTGTTTTTGGCAAAATGCTCTTTTTGCTTAGCCAAATTGAGAACGGGCATGTATTGATAGTCCTTCTTTTAACGTCATGAATGTTAGTTATTGATATGATCTGCACCCTTTTGTACGACACATTTAGACACTGAATGAGATATTAAACAAATCTGTTAATAATACTTTTCTATCAATTCCCAAATATTGACAATAACTGCAGCCACACTTTGTTTAAGGAATTCTTTACACTTTAAAGTTTTCATATGTCAGTAACGTCATCGTGACGTTCATCTGTAACGTTAATGACACCTTCATAAAAGAGTGAACCACCAACATTTTGACCAAGAGTGAATACTCTTTGTTCCGGAGGCGTTTCATACCTAAATGTATGATACTCGTCATACCATTTGTTTTCAAATCGATTTCACTTTTTTACGCCATACCACATTTTAAAAAATTGCATAACTTGGAAGTAAACCTTTTCATCTTTTGCATTCATTGGTACTTCAATAGCAGTCCCATTTTCAGTTGTTTTTTTTACATCTACATCTCCTTTCTCTTTAAATTCAACAATCATTTTTGTAATCAATTTGTTGGATAAAAATCTAAATCGAGCTTTTGTCGCTGAGACACTTTCTAATTGTATAGGGGGTTCAGATAGTTAGGTGACATACGCTATTTCTTTCGATGGTTCAGGATGGTTGTATTTTGCCTATACCGTATATTTATTCCATTTCAACCATGACTCTTGGTCCAAAACACTACATTCACTGTCAGTATTGAAAACTAAATCGGTATGACTACACGAATTACCGACATTTGTATCTTGATCAGACCTTGCTGAACTTTCAAAACAGTCTGTATCAGAAATAATGTCAGAACTAGATGAATGTGTACCTCTGTCAGAACTGGATGTATGGGTAATTCTGTCGGAACTGGATGAATCGGTGCCTCTGTAAAAACTAACTAAATCATTTTTTTTGGTATAACTGACTGAATGAGTACCTCTGCTAGAACACAATGAATTGTTTCTTTTGTTAGAACTGGCTGAATGAGTAAATCTGTCAGAAATGGATAAACGGTTACCCCTGCCAGAAATCGCTGAATGAGTTCTTCTGAAAGAACTTGTTAAATGGGTATTTCGAACTATCTGAAAGGTATCTTTTCTTAGAACTGATTGAACGAGTTATTCTGCCAGAACTGGATAAATGGGTTTTAATACCAGATTTGGTTGACAGGATACTTGAGGAATGGGCTGATTGTGAATTTCCATAACAATTTTCTGGATCGGACCTTCTTTCAGATCTGTCATTGTTTGGATTAGTTATATGACCGACAGTAGAAGAAACAACCCCGTTACCTACATCTACTTAAACGTTTCCTACGAACTGTTTTCCTCGATCTGTAACATGTTCACCTATTGGTCGGTTTTCCTGTTCGTCGTCTAATCTTTCCTCAGCAAAACCTGTTACTGTCCCAAGTACAGCCTCTAACCTTTATTAGTAAGAGCAAATTTGGTAAATTTTTTCAGTGATATACCATCCCTTAAACTTGGAGCCAACATCCTGCTATGTTGGTAGAAGATACATTAGAAACGGCCCCAACGGCTGTAGCAGTTACAGCCCCTATAAAAGCACCTGTCACTACATGCCGCAAAACTTGTTTCCATGTTACATCAACATCATCAACGATTTTTTTTTCAGCGTCGGTGGCAAGAGAGAATACCGCTCCTCCACCAGAAGCTTTAATTGCATTCCTGCCAATGTCTGTAACTCCATTTGTTATTTTGGCACCAGTTGCACCTGTTATTCCTCCAGCAACAAATCCAATGCCTTAACTCGTTGCCCAGTCCTTGCAGTCACATCCTTTTTCTATACTCTTTCGATTGATAGTCCTCGTAAGACTTTAAGCACTTCCTTCAAGACATGCATGCTGCCCGTAATGGTCCTCAAGCAACTACTCCACAAATACCAATACCAAGTAACATTTAATACAAAAACATCCGTTGTTTATACCTACATATATATCTGTTCCTCAGTCTCACATTCGGGCCAGAAAATTGATCTCCACCTAGCTTTTGAAAGCCACCCTTCAGTGTAATCAGCCTTGTTGTGATATTCAACTCTTTTTTTATGATTTTTTAATATTTCGTATGCAGCTATTACCTCGTGTGCCATTTCATCATCACATAATTCTCCTGCGGTATCAGGATGCCAACGCCGGATTTCTTTGTGATAAGCTTTTTTAATTTCTTGATCTTGTTTATTTTTATCTAATTTTTGAATTTCTTTGAAATCTAGCTTAAGTATTTCGTAGAGGTTTCTACCTTCACCTAATGATGTTTCTTTTGAAACGTTAAGTTTTCTTATGCATATGATCTGATCCAATTGTAGTCGTATAAATTGCTTTCAATCACCGTTGTGCTATCGGAAATAGTAAAGTGAGTGTCCCGTACCCATTTTCTAGTATCAACCACTATGTTCTTACGTCTTTGGTAAATTGTTTGGATCTTGAATTTGAAATCATCTTCACAGCGATGCAAGTAAGATGAACCGGGTGACACAAACTTTGACGATGACGATAGGAAACAAACTGGGTCATATCTATGATAAAAATATATTGCGACTTCGCAGTCCTGGGTATTGTTCTTTACTAGGACAGATTTATACTCGATCATTTTACAATTTAATAACGAGAAAATCTTACATGTTTTAGATCAGTTTGGACGTCTTCATTGTATACATTACAGGTTTGGTCACTAAAAGTACATCATTAGTTTCCATTTAGCACTTCCGAAACCAACTGTTTGCAGATAGTCCTTGTTTTTTCCTGAAAAAAATTACTAGTACATCAATAAAGCAAATCATTGAAATGAAGATATAAGAACACCTCTAAGAAATTTAAACAAATGGTTCAGAGAACAATTAGAGGCCTTTTCACATCAATTTTCTAAATGATTGAAATAAAAATACTTCCGGTTTCTCAAATTTTCTATTGGCGTCCAATCATAATTCAATTCATACCGATTCAATATATACACATAATGGTTTTATTTGAAATAGTGGTGAGAAATTGCTGCATCCGTTTAAGAGATCTGGTCTTATATGATAGCTTAATTCACACTGAATTAAACAAATGTATGGTTTCCCTCATAACTTTTTGCTGACATAAGGGAGATAGTTGCCAACTTCCGGTTCATAAATTGTCAGTTCTTGTATCATATGATTGATTCCAAAAATATTTTTTTCTTATGTACTCTTGTCTGTATATGGGAGATAATTAGCTAGTTCCGGTTATTGAAGGTTATTTTCTATCTGACAGTTGAAATAAGTGCAAAAATGGTACTCCTGTTGTACTAAAGTCACTCCCGGTTGATATTTTCAAGATCATATGTTACCCAACATTTGCAAAAAAACCCTATGGCTTTATCCTAAACCAAATTGAATTAATAATCAATTAAACATAAACTGAAACATTTTAAGGGCAATTACTCCAGACCTGTAAGATGTCATTGGGTTATTAAAATAAATGTATCGTATTTTCATCACAATAAAGCAAACATGTTTCACTAGTTCTTTTATCAAGTTTATATATATATATATATATATATATATATATATATCTTCAGAGAATACCATTAGTAAGAAAATAATGTATTGTCCTTGACCTTTAACTTTGACCTCAACATTCATTTTTGAGAATCAGAGACCTGATATTAAAATATCTTAGTTCTTTATCAATTACCCTGCAATTACAGGAGGGAAAATAATTCTCAACTTGACTTAACATCTTGAGAATATAACAAACAATTTGGTAAAATAATATAAAATAACTTTCTTACGGTATGGTAGGAGATGAAACCATCAGGGAAAGTGTTTCCTTCAAAAAAGTATTCGACGAAGAAGGTTCATTTCAAAGGCACATAAACTGTGCAATATCAAATACCAAACACTTAAGCGACATCTTGCGAACAAAATTTACACGCAAGCAACAAAAAAGATAATATTCAAAACAAATACAATATGTACAATAGGTATTTCAGTAGATAAGTGTGATAGTGCAAAAAAAAAAGTATCATGTTTTAGGTTTTCTCTAAAATGTTGTCTTAACAGAACAAGCTTCACTTGATTAGATTTAAACTTCTGTATGAAAACACAAAAGTGAAAGATGTTTCCATCCTTTAATAAATAAAAAAAAAAACTTACAAAACCTGCATTTAATAAGCTTCCAAATATTTGTATGTGTATATAAATATATATTGTCGAGCTTAGATAATTGAACAATTCTATAATCATTGTTATGACATGATATGAGTAGATACGTTACAAAAATAGATCCAAAAACAGTAAAATCTGTCTTCCCACTGTCTATATCACTCTGCTCAGCTCTAAATAAATTGCATATCACGGCTTTGTGACGTCAAATACATTGACCCGGCCTTAATAACTTTGACCCGGAAATATCAAAGACCTCATAATGTTTGAACCGACGTTAATAAGTTTGACCCGAACTTATCAAGTATTCTTCCGGTTGCTGTTGAAACTAAGAAAACACTTCACGGTGCAAAAAAACCCGATAAATCGATTAACAGCTTATCTGTATATTGATATTAGAAAATATCAGCTGCTCGACACAATATGAAGGCTTTTTAAACTCGTTCGCTGTGCTCACTCGACAAAAAGCTTCATATTGTGACTCGAAGCTGATATTTTACAATATTAACATGCAGACAACCGGATAATTATTTTGTCAAAATGAGGTATAAAGAAGGAAAGAAAAGGTGACTGATGGCAACAAACTTTTATTTTTGTTATAAGAAATATTATAAATATCAGATGCTCAAAAGACTTTTGCCTGTTAGATACGTTAGATACGATATATGAATACCTTAAAAATGTTAAGATGGTGTGTAAAAGCTACTCATATATAATAAGATGTTCTTATGTATATGCAGAAATCACTTTTAAGCATATCTTAGCAAAGATCTTAATATTCACAACAACATTTATAAATAAAGATTCTACAACTGCATCGAGTGTGATACGACATTTATCCACTCGAGACAGTCAAAAATTAAAAGTTTAACTGTCGAAAGTTGATAAGCATTGTATTGCACTATATTTGTGATGGAATCTGTTTCGCTATTGATTTTTAGACAAAATGCAAACAATCTCAAGCCGTCTTTTCGAACGACATGCAAAACGTATGTGTTTTTTTACCTGACGTCATCATACATGATCGCTTTTTTTTCGAGACGTCACAATAGTAATTTCAGATGAAAGTAAAAACATTTGGCGTCATAATCGAACTTGACCAATGAAGAACTGAGATCAAACGAACCACACGTTGATTAAATAGAAATTATCCACATATCAGGAAAGGCATAAATCGAGTAAGAATTAGAGAATCCTATATATCTTCCTACTTCATTCATGAAAATAGGTATTTTTAAAACCACATAGCCGCTTGTTTCTCTTTTTTGTATTAACATAGACAGTCACAATTGTTATTCACATTAAATAAACGATGAAATGCATCTTTATACTGGATACTAAGGCTTTCCAAATATTCCTATAAAGACCGATATAATAAAGTACCGAAATAAGTTGTATACTTGATACAAAACAAAAACATTATAAAGAACGATATTGACCCTGCTCGTCAAAATACTTGACTAAAACTATAAATACTGTTCTGCTACCTAAAATTATGGCCGTCCAATATGGTGAAAAGGTATGTTCAACCAATGGTGGATTCTTATCAATTCTAAGGATGAGCTTCAAAATCGTTATTTATATTTTTTTACAAATGAGAAATAGTATCAAAACTTTTGATTTATCTATGCTTACTTTGCTATAACACAAGCTTAATTAACAATCCATAACATCATCATATCAAACATGAAATATACTACAAACGGCAATCAAAGATAACATAATGAAAGAAGATATAGGGCATACGTCGATGAGATTAAAAAAAAAACAGATTACAAATCTTCGAAAAGGGCATGTTATTGAGTAAGTTGAAGACAAAATCTATTGCTTATAACTTTAAAATTTGCGAAAAATGACCAAATGTGACAGAAATGAGCAACGAGAACCTCGGAATGACAGGCTTATGACTTGGACAGCCATATAAAGCAATTGGCGCGATTTAACATGTTTGTTAGAGCTCAGCACTCCACTAGCCTTAGGTAGAGATGTAATCGACAAAATAAAATCAAACTGTAACAATCAATTTTCTAAAGCTTAACCTAATACATTGGTACAAAGCGAAAAAGGCAAATAAAATAAAAACAATGACACAAAGCACTGAAACAAAGCACTGAAACAACTGGCAGTTATTGAAATAAATCTAGTTCAAAAGCAATTCAAAAAAATATGTTTTCCGAAACATAGTAAGTATCAATCAGTACATGTCCAACGAATTTAGTTTAACATGTTTAAAGACTTCGAAAACAGATTGAAAAATTCATGACCTTGTGCAATACCAAAATACGGATGTATTATCGTAAGTACTATAAAAAGATTTAAAGTCATCAACTTTGATTCAAAATGAGGCTTTCCGGAAGTTCAGAAATTTGTTTTTGTATTTTGGTATCATATGTCCCTAGACATCATTCTACTTTTTTAATTGAAGGTAACTACTGAGGTTTAACACCAATATTAATATTGCCAATAGCGACATACTATCAAACTAGTAAAGGCTGTGAATTTAACAAGTTCTTTAGGGGAATCGCCACATACATGGATCTGCCCCTAGTTTATACATATATTTGAACAAAAGTGTTCAATTCCTTGTTCGAAAATGTTGATTTACAACTTCAATTATTCATCATGTTCATAACTGTTCTATAATGAAAATAACCGTATTGCGAATGGCTTTATGTAATTACTAAAAAACATTTTGACAACTACATGACTGAACGATATGACTATATAATGCATAACAAGCATTTGATTTAAAACAAATATTTAAAGTCCAATACGAGTAAAAAGCAAACTGATTTTGAAAAAACGTACATGTCGTTCAATAGTCCATACCTTATTTACCAAGTTATTTACATAAACTATTGTCACCTGAAGGGAAGAATGTCTCTTTGACGAGATAAAACTTAGCGTGTGACCAATCTTATATACATGCCTTTTTGTAAAGGAACATATGGAGGGAGTATTTGATAAAGAATTCATTAAAAAAAGATCAACTTGGACTCAGCTTGTGCCATTGTTCTGTTCTAGTTACTTTATGTCTACATCATAAGTATGACATAAATCATATATTAGATACCTGGTACTGAGACACCAACACAACAGCACAATAACATACACACTAAATTATAAAGAGAGTCTATCCTAGTTTTTTTTGCAGAGATACGGATCTTTTGAAATTGTCATTCTCTTTATCGCCTTGAGACTAAAGAAAGAACACAATCATTAAATGAAACTATTAATGATTTATCAGCAACTCCAAATTTCAAATAATGATAAAATAATATTCAGATATGTTCAGATATGTCAAAAAATAACCACTAATGACTGGGATTGTTACATTGTTTTTGCCCAAATAGACCTAGCTAGTAAGTATTGATACACAACAAATCAAACTAAATAATTCAGAAAACGAACTAATGCATTTACTTCAAAACTCTAACTAGTACTGCATGGAATATACCAATCTGCAGTCGATGACCTTAACTTACAAAATATTCATGCAAAGCACTCATAAGACAATATTTCTTCTCTTCTGGAATGCATGTTGTTTATAAATGAGATTTAACTTTAATTTCTTTAACAAAAAGTAAAAGTACAAGCATACTGAACACCGAGGAAAATTCAACGTAAAGTCCCTAATCAAAATTAAAAGCTCAAACACATCAAACGAATGGATAAAAATAATCATTGTCATATTCCTGACTTGGTACAGGCATTTTCTTAAGTAGAAAATGGTGGATCAAACATGGCTTCGGACTGTTTACGATTGGAATTTGATTAGTTTATTTCAATTGACAATTAGCAAAAAATAAAAAAACAACAAGAATTTTTATCAATCTTAGAGCTGTACGTTATTAGATAGATAAATTATTTTGATAACAGTGGAGAAAAATGTTATGAGGTCAAAAATGTTATTTTGGCATGTATGAACTAATGCCTCTCACCATCAACGATTTTCAATTGCTTGAGACATTTTCCGTTTCAAGTGACAAATTCGGTACTATTTGATAACTGATAAAAAAATATTTTTCAATAGAATTATTTCCCTAAAATATGTTTAACGAACTTAAACAAGTTTTCTCCATAACTTTACCAAGAACGGTCTGTGGACATTATACCTTGAAGTGGGACACATATGAACTGATTATATCGTGTTATCTTGTTCATTTGTTAACTATGTACTTTGAATAATTGATTTTCCGAAAATTCGTCGACATGATATTTGTTTGAAATCAATATTTTATTTCTATCCATAATCATTTCCGTTTGAACGTTATGAATTTCAATGTGGGTCAACGTATTCATTTTTTAAATGTTTAATGCTTAATCATTTGATGATTGAGTGAACAATAAAAAAAACCATGACAAATTCGATTTTGTTGCAATTCGTTGTCTCGATTACGGTTATTTTAAAGTTTAAATCTTTTTCACGCTACATTTGTATACTCATTGCTTTTATTGGGGGGAAAACGAACATGGTGACTTCCCATATATTTTAAGATAGTAAAACCGGAAATTTTGCACCAAACTCATATAAATTATCGTCAAAGCACATGTATACTCTTTTCAAGTTGAAGTTGACTTTTGATTTAGATTAAAAAAACAACTTCAAGTCTTACAGGACTGATTTGTTATTAGCGTAATTTTGTGACCCTAATATTGAAGCACATGACACTAACTACACAATTGACTAATATCTGACCCTCAAGCGACATATCGTTAAATATGAATAAAGTAATCGAGGGATTGATATCTGATCAGATGCTTAAGTTCAGTTTTTAAGATTATACAATGAATGCCTTTACTCTTAATTAGGAGGAGATATATGCAATTCTCTTATCACTTATAAATGTCTATGAATATCATCTCAACGCATTTATATCATATAAAGTTAGACAGCGTGGTTTATTTCTAAATACACAATTAGTAGTACGGCTACAACCCTTTACAAAAAAATTATATTCTCAAATTAACATACATTGTAAACAAAGATAACTATAACTTGTCAAACGTCTCAATCATATTGATCACTACAAAAAATCCCAAAAAATGTATCATTCTATTCCATACCACAAATATTCTTTATCCCTTCAAATCAGTCAGGATTCTACTTCGCCAAAATAATCTCCCAATTACGCCATCTAATTTTTACAACTGTAAAAATTGGATGTCATTGTACATGTTGTAGAGATGACGTGCTGTCAATTTAGCGCTTAAAAACCGATGAATGTAACCACATAGCATCATTTCAATCCTTATTTATCAGTTGTATTTTAAAAGACAAATTCATTTACTAGGAATTGATGTACTTTTATGCTTTAAGTCAGCTCAAAACTTTTATCTGATCGGTTGTCAGGGTAAATTTAAGAAAGACCAAAAACATTTAAAAAAAATATGATTTCCTGACATGGCAGACTAAACAAATTGTTGTTCAAACACACCTACTTTTTTTTCGATGAATCATTAGAAAGGTATTTCACTTGACCCATATACCTTTTATTTAGTACTGTGAATGTTTAATGTTATTATATCAACCTATAGCTTAAATACATAGAAATAACACAGTCCGAAGCGAGATGATGTATCAAATTTATTAATTTGCTTTATACGTTTAAAAGACAAAATAGTCAACTCAAACACGCCAAAACATAAAAAGATTTACTCGACTTTCTCTTTCCGATGACAGGTTACCCAAAAAAAAACTGTCGACAGGGAACATAGTTGCATATCAATGCTTTTAAAAAGACAAATTTTGTATCTTTCCGTTGTTTTTTTTTTATCGTCAGAATGTATGCCTATGCATATAATTATCCACATGTTTTTAAATTTATTACAACTGACTGTTTTGTGGCAATTTGTCTTTCTTTTTAAATTTTACAAAATTCTATGCTTAATGTAAAATTATGTGTATAACATGCATAACATCATAAATTATTCCCCTTCATTAAACTTTTAAAGCCCAGCGAAACAGATATACAATTCAATTATAGCAAATTGGCCTTTTTGATAATCTATTTTCTTTTATCCATTGCTGTAAATAATTATTAATTAACAATACCGGTAGTTTAACCGCAATTATTTTATCCATGTGCCAAAACACGGTAGGTAGTGTTCGGCTAGGATCATAGTTTTTAGAGTGACTAAATCGGGTTTTTTCGAGTGTGACCACTTTTTATCTAGTGAATATGATCAAAAATGTAAACAAACAGACTTCCTTTCTGACAAGACGTGATACAGAAAATTGAGTTTAATATAAAAGGATATACAAGGTGTGTTAGTATTTGGGATAGAAATAAAATATCAATCCGACATTATTTTCGTTAAAAAAGTTGAATTTAGCCCTACAAGGCTTTTATTCCAAATAACAGAATAAAGTCATTTTTATACACATACCAATGCAAATGTCGATGGAAATGCATACATGGAATCCATATATCCTTAGATATACAGACACTTTACAAAAGTCTTGTTATTGCATTGAAAACGATATTTTGAAACTAAATTCATTTCTATGTGTTCGGGTTTTTTCGAGAGCAAGCCGGGCTTTTTTGAGTGTGTCCGTGTTTTATCGAGTGATTATATAAATTTCCTATAGCTTGAAATGTGATGTGTCCGTGTATATACGTTTATAAACAAATAAAAAAGGGTTCAAATTATGTACTGTTTATTGCATGAAACCAATGCATTCATCAGTTTGATGGTGTACTAACACTTACACTTTATAAACAAGTCTCGTTCATTTGTATATATTGTTGTTTGTCACATCTAATAAATTACATGTACAGTCTATATTCATGATGCCAACAATCTAATGTAAGCATTAAGTCATTGATGACCTTCACGACGATGTACATATCCTGTGCAAAATACTAGATTTACGCGGTATTTTTAATTAAACACAACTAGAACACACCCGCGAAAGAGCGTGGTTAAAAGTATGTAAACTGTTGTAGGATAAATTTTGTAAAAGATTTTATGACTGGAGATTTTCAGGAAAGGTATCAAAAGTCATAGGTACTTGAGGACAGGACAATTTGTTTTAGCCCTCCCCCTTTTTTCCAAAGTCCATTTTTTTTCTGTTAATTTCAATTATTTTCGCGTTTTTTCTGCATACTATGAACATACATAAACCATAAATAAAGTGTATTTGCTATTTACTATCAATTCCAAATTTACTATCCATGGCTCCCTATATAATATATCAGTGAACGCCGTGGATAGTAAACTTGGAATTGACAGTAAATAGCAAATACACTTTATTTATAGTATATGTATGATCATAGTATACAGAAAAACGCAAATATAATTGTCCTGTCCCCAAGTACTTATGACAATTATGTGTAATTTCAAAACAGTCCATAATGGAAGTCTTGTCTTTGACTTAAAAGTCCGTCCAATGACGGAAACAATACCCGGACGCCTTTATTTTCGTTTTCCTCCTAAAATATACCAACTGAATAATCATAAGCGAGGATGACACATGCGACTATGCATGGTACCTATAGGACACAGAGGCATGACGATTATTTTATTGTGGAAGGAAGAGAAGCGACACACAAAATGAGGTCTTCTCATTTAAATATATAGATGAGAGTGTTGACCATAAAACAAATAGGTTTAACAACTTGTGAAAATGGGATATTGGTTGATACCAACTCTCGTTATTTAATTCAAATAGTAATAATAAACTCGCGTATCGCCGAAGGCTCGTTTGTTATTAAATTGAAATTAAATAACTCGAATTGATATCAAGCGATATCCATTCTCACTCGTTATGAAACCTTTACATAATGTCTGAATATCAATAAAATTGATGAAAAACTGAAGGGAGGTTAACTGAATCTATATAAACCAGTCACCAAAGTTTCATGAAAACTCCTCAAAGCACTTTGAAACATGATATTGTTCGCAAACTGTAAAATCATCCCTGTTTAGCTCACATGGCCCAAAAGGGTCAAGTGAGCTTTTCTCATCACTTGGTGTCCGTCGTTGTCCGACGTCGTCGTCCGTTAACTTTTACAAAAATCTTCTTCTCTGAAGCTACTTGACAAGTTCATTATAGATAGAAAAAACTGTAAACAGCAAAAGCGTTCAGTAAAGTAAGACCTACAAACAAGACCCCATCACCAAAACAGAGAATTTTGTCATAAATTCTATTCTTGTCTTTAATGTTAAAGAGTGTCCTTTATTTAATATGCACTGCTGCACATAGACCAAGTTTAGCGAAACCTACTCTTTAGAGCCTCTAGTTTGTTTAATAAAATCAAATAACTCGGAAACGTAAAATCTAAAATTTATAAAATTCATAAGGAATGATAACTCAATAGATATAAACAATTCACCGAAGTTTAATGTAAATTGGTTACCGCGTTTTTGAGTTATTGTCCGACATGCTGACGACGGATGGACGGACAACGGTATACCATAATACGTCCCGTATAAAAACTCCGGGGTTCACCACGAAAAATATTATCAACTGTGACAACAAAAGTATCATGAAATGAAGTTGAAAAGATTATGAGTCCCCTGCACTATGTGCTAAAGACCTTTTTATAAAGGATCCAATAATTTCTAATTTAATACGGGAAAGTTGTGGTAGAACGTTTTCCGAACATAGAATTTGTATTAAATTGAAAAAGTTTTATTTTGATCAATGTTGTAATATGTTTTGGGGATTTATTGAGAATATATGATATTTTCATTCATTAAATTACAGTAATAAACTATAAAAGTCGATTTTTTAAAGTCAAGAATACCTTTTTTTTCTTATTGAAATTTTCGTTAAAAACCCGGTTTCAGAGTTGCTCTCGAAAAATCCCGGACATTATTGAACACTGAATTTTTTTTAAGAAATACAAAGAAATTGTGCTTTAAGTTGCTCAAAACATGAATAGTATTCAAAATAAGACGAGTAGTCATGTAAAAACTATTATAATTACGAAATAGCAGTTAATTGACCCGATAGCATGTTTTATCACTCTGAAAAAAAAAACCCGAACCGATTCACTCGAAAAAACACGATCCTAGCCGGACACTATACCTACCGTGCAAAAGAAGACATATACATAATATTAACAAATCATTCAAAATTAATCAATCAGAAATGATTAAAGGTGCACAAAATTTACCCTAATCATTCTGGACATATCAGCCAAAACATCCATACTTAAACATTTACAATTTAAAGTACAGTTTTCAATAAGTATGTGTCATTTAGTCTCTTTTGGAATAATACCACATCTTTTGATTTTTGGCTAACTTGGCTGTGTATTTTTATGTGTTGGATTAAGTTGTTTTATGTAATGTATCTGTTTTAATTCTGTAGTTAGTCCCCACTTCGGTTTTATCATGTATATCTATTATATAGTCATTTCATAAAATTTACTGTTTACAAAATTATAAATTATTCTAAATAATAAGGATGTTCTTGTCCCAGACAGAAAACCCTGGCCGTGTTGGGCGCAACTTTTTGGAAGTTTTGGTCCTCGGTGCTCTTCAGCTTTGTACTTGTTTTGGCTTTCAAACTTTTTTCATCTGAGCGTCACTGGTTAGTCTTGTGTGGACGAGACGCACGTCTGGCGTATTGGATTTAAACCTGGTGCCTTTTGTTAGCTATTATTCGTGTGTTTTTTGTCCTATATGTTCTCCCATTTATTTGTATTGTAATGTCAAGTAATGTTGTCATTTTAATGTTATATTCAACATTGCCATAAAAGCGGGAGGTTTGGCATGCAACAAAACCAGGTTCAACTCACCATTTTTTTTCTTAAAATGTCTTGTACCAAGTCAGGAAAATGGCCATTGTTATATTATAGTTCGTTTCTGTGTGCGTTACATTTTAATGTTGTGTTTTTGTTGTGCCGTTGTTCTCCTATTATATTTGATGCGTTTCCCTCAGTTTTAGTTTGTAACCCGGATTTGTTTTTATCTCTATCGATTTATGCATAAAGTTTCGAACAGCGGTATACTACTGTTGCCTTTATTATTCAAGTTCTTCGATAGAAAATTTTCTAAATAGGGAAACTGATGCATTCGATTTAAATAGGTAAACTTAATATAATTGACACAGATGCATTTTTATGTTTAATCTATACGTTTGGAGATACATATTCTAACATGAAATAGGATAAATCAATAGGTAAACACAATACTATTCAAAATTTGAACATTTATGCTACTATTAAATTACAATGACGATTGAGTGCCACGTGAGTGCTCCATACATTGTATAAACATCTGCTGTGAGGCCGAACTTTAGTGATGGTGGCAAAGCAGCGCATAAGACGAATAAAGGAAGTTTGTCTACTGTTCGATTGTTCTCTGTGCATACTCTGTCTTGCTTCGTCGATAATAAATAGCTGCACTGATTTAGCCAATTTTGTTGAAACTGTCATAAAACACCAACAATCATTCAATATGTTGAATGATTTGATTATGATATCATTAGTAGACTTTCTAAATGTTGACTTGGATGGAGAGTTGTCTCATTGGCACTCATACCACATCTTCTTATATCTATTTGTACAAATAGGCATTACCTGTACTTACCTGTAATTATATATTTCTTTTAACAATGATTATCTTGTATAACAACACATTTTAAAAAATTTATTTTGAATGTTCGTATCACTGTATTAAGAATTTTGATACTTTATTAATTTGTGCAAAATATCTAATACTTTTTGAAAAGTTAGTGTACGTATTTTAACAATTAAAGTTCAGGAATTCAATATTTGTCATGCTTTTTTTATATATCATAACTGTTAAAAGGAATACTTGACTTTGTTTAGATCTTATTATATTTTCCAGTCAAATCTGACATGTCATTTAAGATTGTTGCGTCTTATAAAACTTTAAATCCGAAGATTTTGTATACCTTTTTTTTATGTTTAGAGTTGATAATTTTTATCCTAATTCTATCTACAAAAAATATATATGTACAGATAAATCCAAGATTATGAAGTCGTTCCTCCTATCTAAACTATTATTTAAGGTCATATTGATCCGTCAAGTTTATAAACACATGTGTATATGTTTTATGTATCTGAATGTCGTTTTGTTTTCTTAATACAATATGTAAACAGATACTTACTTTTTAGAGAAAATCCTACTTTTTATCTAGATCTTCAGCAAATGAACGGCTATTGAAATATTTTCCAGCATGCAATAACCTTTGGTAAGTTTTTGTGTTCTTGTCTTTTCTTAAGCTAATGTGATTTGTCTGTGTGACTTTTTGATCTTCTTTGGTGACATATTATGTTATTTTTTCATAGTGATTAAGATTATAACACAATTTTTACTACTGGTCACCTATTTTTGACACTTTTACCTATGATGTCTGTTTGGTTTATTCACACATCTGTATACATATAATAAAGTTTAATGCGACTGTAATACAAGTGAAGAAATAAGCTTTAAATTAACATGGGAAAAGTATAAGCATGAGCAGTAACACAGATTACGTGTTAAATACAACTAAATTTATTTCAGTAGAAACTATTTAATTGAAAATCCATATCCATCAAAAAAGAAGATTGACGTGCATGCATAGTTTCAAAGCCTCTTTTATGCTAACATTCAGGCAATGTAAAAAGTATGATCGGTTATTTAAACAATATAACGCTAAATTGATTTATATTAAACATGCACGTACACATGAATAAAAAAAAAGTTCAAACTCTTTTAGGTCATTTTTAGTAACAATAACCAAAGAACTATGTCAGTTAGACCTGCTTTGATATTATAATTGCTCTCACATTTTTACTAGATAACATTTTTATCCGTTAAGGAGATTCCGTATATCGTCAAGTTATTGAAATTCCAATGGGGACTAACTCTGCAACACTTATAGCGGACATGTTTCTGTATTGTAATGAGTTAAAATTTATGACTAAAATCAGCAACGACCCATCGAAACAACATCTAATTCAAAATTTTCATAACACTTTTAGACATTTGGATGATATATTAGCTCTCAATAATGACGACTTCAGTATGTACATTAAAGAGATTTATCCTGCCGAACTGACTTTAAATAGACCTAATACTAACAATGAACACTGCTCTTTCCCGGATCTTGATATCTATATCTTTAACGGGAAGCTTAATACCAAAATTTATGATAAAAGAGCTGATTTTTCATTTCCTATTGTTAATTCTCATTTTTTTATGGTGACGTTCCCTTGTCGGCATCTTATATATCTCAACTTGTTCGATTCACTCGTTTATGTAACAACATATCTGATTTAAACGCAAGAAATATCTGCTTTACTGAAAAATTATTACACCAGGGTTTTCGGTATCACAAACTAATCAAAACTACATCATTCGTAAATATAAATCATTATGCAGACATCTTATACGTTCAGGTATTTCACATCCGACTTTTTTGTTGTAATATTCTTTACAAAGCACAACAATGTCGGCATTCACCTCAAAAGCTAACCAAACCTTTATTCAGAAGGGATATAATTACGATACTGTTGAAATTAAGAATAGCATATTTTGGCATTAATATTGATTCACTCTTCGGAAATAAACAAATGTATTCTGAAATCAGCTGTTGGCATAAAACGGGTTATGTTCTTCTCATATATTTCATGATATTATGATACTAAACCCCCAACGGGAGGGATTGTGCTTGATTTTCATATGATGAAGACATAATCTTTTAATCAGTTTAATTGAGGTCTTGAGCTCGCATTTTAGTAAAACTGCTAGTAGTCCTTTGTTTATTTATGTATCATTGTCATTTTTCTTAGTTTCTTTTGTTGCTTATTCTGACATCGGACTCCCACTTCTTTTAAACTGAGTTTTTCTGTGCGTATTATGTATAGGGGGAGGGTTGAATTCTCACAAAACATGTTTTACCACTCCGCATTCTTGCGCTTGTCCCAAGTCAGGAGCCTCTGGCCTTTGTTAGTCTTGTATATTTTTCAATTTTTAGTTCATTTATATGTTTTGGAGTTTAGTATGACGTCAATGTTCACTGAACTAGTACACATTTTTATTGAGGGGCCAGCTGAGGCCCACCTCCGGGTGCGGGATTTTCTCACTGCATTGAAGAACCATTGGTTGGCGTCGGCTGTTATTTGCTCTTTGGTCGGGTTGTTGTCTCTTTGACATATTCCCCATTTCCATTCTCAATTGTATTCTGATTTATATAAAAATGATAAACAAAAATCAAATATGACTGACAGCAATCGACTCCAACTTCTTAATCAAAAAGATCACGAGAAAGGCAAGTCTTATCGATGATATGGCAAGATTAAACGTGAGCGTAAACCCTTCTCTAATATCTAAGATGGGGGTGTAGCATCAATACATAAATTTCAGTAAGACAATACTTGACCATATAACGTATGATATGGTATGGTATAGAACGCAGAAATCCCTCCATCATGACGGATCGAGACGGAAGAGGGAGTTAGAACCGTAGCTTTAAGAAGCCACTCAAGTAAGGAAGAAACATCTACTAGTGCGGTGACAGAAGTGTAAAAAGTCGTCTAGATTTCGAGTGTAATCTCCTCAAATAACACACGGCTAAATGGTCTGAACTTAAAGACAAATATATCTTCTTTATTTTCCACCCTGTCGAAAGAGTTTGGTATGGTCATATATTTCTAAAAAATCGTTTTAATGACGAGTATTATATTGGAAAGTTTGCAACCCCATCTTTCACAATGAAAATTTGAATATATTTTCGTACATTTAATAAACATATTTTTACCCTAGCTATTATCATTTGTCAAAATATTTTATTCAATATTCTATTTTATTCTAATCTATAAAATTAATAAATTTTTAACTGTTTAAAAATGAAGTCATTTTTTTTTTTGGCAAATTCAGGCACAAGCGTTAGTTCCTTCTTCATAATAGTAGTCAAAACTATTCCATAATAGTTTAAGTATACAGAACTTCATAAAACTTGTTACTGATAAGAATTTCAGAACCTGGATATAAAAAAGCCTGAAGATATCAACGGAAAAAGAATAAAGTAAGTAAACTGCAATTTCATCACGGAACGTAATCGGGTCCCTTTCATCATATTTTGTGTATTAAACTCGACTGATATATGACATTGCTACATATTTTCGGTAATATATACATCTATTATTAATTAAGTACACTAGTGTATGTACACAGTTTGTATATACAGTACTTGCAACCTTAGGCGTTACTGTTTTAGCGATCAATCAGCGGTCATCGATCAGTCAAGTTAGCGTCAAACTCACGTCACCAATCCGTCAGACTTATAGCAAAAGTATTTGACTGATCAGACGGATCAAACGGATAGGACCGATCGACCTTTCTGACGGATTGAACTCTACTACGTCACATGATAAACTAATAAAAATTACGAAATCTTAGTTTCGTTTCATTTAATTAAAATGGCGACATGGAAAATACGAAACATTATAGTACAAATGATCAACATCTTTTTTTTATTAATTATTTAGCACAGTTTTAAGAATTTAAAAAGGAAAAAAATATGCATATAAAACTAAATTTAAATATTACTATTAAAGAATGGCCATTTTTGTTTTAATTTAGGTTATATTTTTTCAAACCAGGACATTTCTAAAACGGTGTTGATCGCGATTTTCAGTGATTTTATTATTTTTCGAAAATGCTCTTTAAAATAAAATGAAATGATCATTTATTGCAAATTCCGATGTATTATTTTTAAATATTTTAAAGTATTTTATACTTATAATCTTAAAATTCTTTAAACAAACTCATCTCGAGGCCGTTAAAATAACAAATCACAAATAAAAATAAAAATGCTGCAAATTCTCTAAAAAATAAAAAAAATATTAGTAGTTTTAAACAACGAGAACAACATTATATATATAGAATATTTTTTCTGATAGTCTTTTAACTTAATAAAAAATAACCAATCCTAAGCTATGAAAAGTACAAAAATCCAATGACGGTCGATAATTTCCATTCAAATAAAGGAATTATTGCATTCTATTTCAACAAAAACAAAAGTTTATGCATATCTATCCTTCTTTATTCACATTTTATTAAAAAATTACTTATTTAAAGGCATTTATAATGACTGATAGCAATTGCATAGCACTATTTCTGATATAAAAGAAGAAATATTTGTATTTTTATGCAATGCGAATATTAAATTTATTATCTGATTCCTTCAATTCAACATATTTTATGAAATGCAACCAATCCTGATGTACAAAAAGTACTGAAATCAAATGGTGATTCATTATTTTCTATCAAAATGAAGATATTATTGCATTCATTTTCAACACCAACAAAAGTTTAAGCCTTTTTTTACTTACAATATTAAAATTCTTATAAAAAATAATCTTGAAGCCTTTTAATTAACTAGTTACAAATAACATTGCATTATTTTTTAACAAAACAAGAGAAATTGGTAATTTTAAACAATGCGAACAACATTTAAGGATATTTTCTATGATCTTCTTTTACTTTTATAAAAAACAACCAATATAAACTATGAAAAGTACAGTACAACCTGTGACTTCCTCTTAGTTATGTCCACCCTCTTGTATGGTCACCATCGAATGGTGGCCATTTATTGGGGTATTCAATCTTGAGATGTTGGCCATTTATTGGGGTCATAAAACATAGGTTGGTGTTTTATCTAATTATGTTACCTGTTGAAATCAATCAGGGTTGTGAAGTTTTCAGCTTGTATGTTTCATTAAAATTTACCTGTACAGGTAACTCAGGTTTCTTCTCAAATGAAGAATAGAATGTTGTTTTAGTCTTTGTTAATTCATATCATTTGTTGATTTTCTGTCTTTATATTTACATATTTTCCTTTTTTTTTATAATGTTATTTTTTATTTTTTATTTGTTTTTTTTTTTTGCTTCTTATTCTTTTAATTTCTTCTTGGAAAGAATCTTGAGTAGAAATGACAAAAATTCAAAGATAAGTAAAGTTATTGACTTGCATTTGAAACATAACATGCAGAAAATCCTATAAACTATTTTTACAGTAAAAAAAAGTTATTGTACATGATGTACATGGTATTCAATTGTTTGTTTGCATTATTAAATGAATTATTATTAATTATAACTTAAAATCATGCAAATGATATGTTTAAAGGAACCATGAAGCAAGTAATTTAAGATAAACGGACAGAAAGTCACAGGACATGAAGTCATTAATTGGATAGGACAAAAAGTCGCAGGACAAAAAGTCACAAATAATTTGTTGACAATTGTTTGAATATGTAAGAGAAAGATCTTCAAATAATTTCTTTTTTTACATTTATTCATATTTAAGTTTAGGAAATTGTTCATAAGCCTTGATAAATGAAAAATTATTAAATTTTAATCATGCAAATGATATATTTCTTGGCATAATTTAACAAGCCTGTTTCTTAACTAATTAAAATTATCAATATCATAAATATCAATTCTTTTACAATAAATTTTGTGAACAAAGTTGTACAATCTATTTTCATGATTATTAGTCAGGAAAACTAAAAATATCACGGAATAGGAATAAACTATTTTTGTTTATCTTTTATATTTTTCCAAATCTCAAAACTGGGAAACATGAAGAATCACTAGAGAATTAAATTTTCCAAATGGCTACCTAGTTATCATCAAATTTTGATATATGCTAATCATAATGAAAAATGTTCTTATCTCTATATTGATCTGAATAAAGTAAATCTTATGAAAAGAAATTTTTTAAAGAAAAAATTGTCTTGCTTTTTGAAAGAATTGTAAACTTATCAAATATGTTATCTTCAGTTTGGCTAATTTTGTCAGTTAACAGGCAAATTTTTCTCCAGAAAAAATAAAGTACACTTCTATATAGATTGTGACATTTTTATGGTCTATTAATTAAATCACTTTTTGTTCTGTGTATTATATTGTCGAAACTGCAGGACTGGCATATGCACGATACATATTCTTGATATACATTTGCAAAGAATATTTCACTCAACTCAGGCCTTTTAGATAAAGGTAATAATTGCAGGGACTTGAATGAATTAGATTCATTAAAGCCCTTGATTAAAAATAAATTTTAAGAAAAAAAAATAAGAATATTTTTGAAAATAAAATAAAAACTTATGATGAAAACAGTAAACTCAAATGCTTCACGCAGTAAAGAATTAGTGGTCATAATCAAGAAATAGAAAATGGTGGATAAAAATTACTATAAAGGATAGAATTGTTTGTAAAATTAACATAACAACTTAGAGATAATCTATTTGAAAATTGTTTACCTTCTCATAATTATGTCTCAGACCAGTTTATGAATAAAATCTTGAATCTTATGAATAAAATCTTAACCAAGAACAAAAAGTAAAAGAAATGCTAAACCTCTATAACATGGAACATGTTTAAAATATTGGCTCATTTATAAAAACAAGTCATTAGAACTTAGGGCAAAACCTAATAATCTTTTTCCATGTGTTTATAATCATTATAATCTGAGACTTATAGTAGTCTCAGATTATAATGATTTTTATTGGGGTTTTTTTTGTCAGAAACTTGATTAAATTGTAATATGTTTATATGACAACAAAAATATTATCAAATTTTTCTGTAATAAATATTTTGAATATACATGTATTTATTCAATAGAGAAATAATGAATTGCCTAAATTTTATTTAGAATAAGTCCTAAAGATCATCTTAAACATTTGTTAAATGCAGTAAGTATAAACAATTTTGATTTTAGAAAATTAAATTGAGAAACACCTTTTCAATGGAAAAAGGCAGGCATTGTGACAGTTTGCATTATATTAGAAGATGATATTCATTTATCATTCATTTGTCAAAAAATACATGTAAAATATAACTTAAATTGATAGAATTATTTAAAAGGTATAACATCAAAACAAACAGTCATGAGAAAATTTTTACAAAAAAAAGTTAGGAAGCTATATGTTCAACTAGTTTTATTAATTCATTTTATTTTAGAATTTTTCTGTCATAACCACAGTTATAAATTTGACAGACAGACAGACAGACAGACAGACAGAATATTTTATTATAGTGTCACATACCAATACAGAACAATATCATACATCATAATATAAGTATGGAAATACAAATAAAAATTTCAATCGAAGTTAAAATATTGGTATCCAGCCACAACTGACTTATGAGACACTTTCGCTTAAAGACTTATTCTAACATTCATTAAAAATGATTAAATAAAACTTTTACAATAAAAGAACATATTTTTCACAATATTTTCTGCGATTAAACATAAAATATAAAGATTTTGCTAAAAAGGGTTGTATACAGTCATGTGACATCAGAAAAATAAATTTGTCATCATGATTAAAATCGTTAAAATTTGGGTTAATTGCACTTGCTTTCAAAAATAGACCATATCGCAGATCTGAATAAAATTCACGATGCATTAAAAAATGTTTTTCGTCTTCTACACAATCAACTGTACAATATTTACATTTTCGGTCATTAAGAAGAGTTTTTGGCTTGGTGTAACGACGTGTTTCTATTGCTAAAGGTAGACACCCACTTCTAAAATTAGATAAAATACGTCTATGTTGTCCATCATTTACATTTTTTATATATGAACTTGTTTCTAATTCATTTTTATACAGTCTATAGGTACGTAACTTGTTACCATTTGGTTTATTTCTATCTTGATACAATTTTTCAAATTTGACAAACACATATATTTTACCTGAGACACTTTACCTGTAAGTTATATAATTTTAACACTTCAATGCAGTCATGATTTCCCTTTATCCTCGACTAGTTTTTAATTAATACCTTGTGTATTAATTAAGCAACAGGAGGTATAATGATGGACATTTAGGGCCATCATGGTGACCATATTTTTTATGGCCACCATTAATAAGATAATGTCACAGGTAGTACTGTACAAACATCTAATGACAGTCAATAATTTCCATTAAAAAAAAGAAATTATTGCATTCTTGTTCAACAAAAACAAAAGTTTATGCATATGTATCCTTCATTTATTCACATTTTATTAAAAAAGACTTATATAAAGGCATTTATAATGACTGATAGCAATTGACGTTGCATTATTTCTTGTATAAAAGAAGAAATATTTGTATTTTTTAGCAATGCGAACATTACATTTAGAATCTTTTCCCTTAAATTCAACATATTTTATGAAATACAACAAATCCTGAACCATAAAAAGTACAAAGAGCCATAGGCGTTCAATAATTTCCATTAAAAAAAAGGAATTATTGAATTCTTATGTAAATAAAACAAAAGTTTATGTATACTTATCCTTAAATTATTCATATCTTATATAAAAGTACTTATCTGAATGCATTACTTATGACTGATTGCAATCGACATTGAATTATTTCTGATATAAAAGAAGAAATATTTGCATTTTTAAGAAACGCGAACACAAATTTAGTATCTTTTCCCTGAAATTCAGCATATTTTAAGAAAAAAAACAGTCCTGATGTACAAAAAGAACCAAAATCAAATAATGGTTCATAATTTCTATCAAAATAAAGAAATTATTGCATTCTTATCTAACAAAAACAAAAGTTTATGCATATTTATTCTTCAATGATTCACATTTTATACAAAATTACTTATCTAAAGGCATTTATAATGACTGATTGCAATTGAAGTTGCATTATTTCTGATATAAAAGAAGAAATATTTGCATATTTGAGCAATGCGAACAAAAAATTTAGTATCTTTTCCCTGAAATTCAGCATATTTTATGAAAAAACAACCAATCCTGATGTACAAAATCTACCAAAATCAAATGACGGTTCATAATTTCTATCAATATAAAGAAATTATTGCATTCGAATTCAACACAAAACAAAAGTTTATGTATTATTCTCCTTACATTATCAAAATTCTTACAAAAAAAAATCTTATTGGAGGACTTTGAAATAACAAGTTACAAATAACATTGCATTATTTTTTATTGAAAGAAGAAAAATTGGTAATTTTATTCAATGCGAACAACATTTAAGTATATTTACTCAGATATTATTTTGATTTTATAAAAAACAACCAATCCTAAACCATAAAAAGTACAAAAAGCCATAGGCAGTCAATAATTGAAATTGAAATAGAGGAATTTTGAATTTTTATCAAACAAAAACAAAAGTTCATGAATATTTATCAGTAAATTATTCATATCTTATACAAAAGAACTTATCTGAATGCATAAATTATGACTGATTGCAATTGACGTTGAATTATTTCTGATATAAAAGAAGACATATTTACATTTTCAAGCAACAGGAACAAAAATTTAGTATCTTTTCCTTGTAATTCAAAATATTTTATGAAAAACAACCAATCCTGATGTACAAAAAGAACCAAAATCAAATGATGGTTCATAATTTCTATCAAAATAAAGAATATATTGCATTCTTATCTAACAAAAACAAAAGTTTATGCATATTTATCCTTTAATGATTCACATTTTATACAAAATTACTTATCTAAAGGCATTTATAATGACCGATTGCAATTGACGTTGCATTTTTTCTGATATAAAAGAAGAAATATTTGCATTTTTAAGCAAAGCGAAATAAAATTTAGTATCTTTTCCTTGAAACTCAACATATTTTATGAAAATCAACCAATTATGATGTACAAAAAGTACCTAAATCAAATGACGGTTCATAATTTCTGTCAAAATAAAGAAATTATTTCATTCGTTTTCAACACAAAACAAAAGTTTAAGAATTATTCTCCTTACATTATCAAAATTCTCACATAAAAACAAAATCTTTTTTGAGGACTTTAAAATAACTAGTTACAAATAACATTGCATATTTTTTATCAAAAGAAGAAAAGAAAAATTGGTAATTTTAATCAATACAAACAACATTCAAGTATACTTTCTCAGATATTATTTTGATTTTATAAAAAACAACTAATCCTGAACCATAAAAAGTACAAAAAGCCATAGGAGGTCAAGAATTTCAATTAAAATAGAGAAATAATTGAATTCTTATTTAACAAAAACAAAAGTTTATGTATATTTATCCTTAAATTATTCATATCTTATACAAAAGCAATTATCTGAATGCATTAACTAAGATTGATTGCAATTGAAGTTGCTTTATTTCTGATATAAAAGAAGAAATATTTGCATATTGAAGCAAAACGAACAAAAATTTAGTATATTTTCCCTGAAATTCAGCATATTTTATGAAAAACAACCATTCCTGATGTACAAAATGCACCGTAATCAAATGACGGTTCATAATTTCTATCAAAATAAAGAAATTATTTAATTTGTATTCAACACAAAACAAAAGTTTAAGTAAAATTCTCCTTACATTATCAAAATTCTTACAAAAAAAATCTTATTGGAGAACTTTGAAATAACAAGTTACAAATAACATTGCATTATTTTTTAACAAAAGAAGAAACATTGGTAACTTTAATCAATGTGAACAACATTTTAGTATATTTTCTCAGATACTATTTTGATTTAATAAAAAACAACCAATCCTGAACCATAAAATAGTACAAAAAGCCATAGGCAGTCAATAATTGAAATTGAAATAGAGGAATTTTGAATTTTCATCAAACAAAAACAAAAGTTTATGAATATTTATCAGTAAATTATTCATATCTTATACAAAAGAACTTATCTGAATGCATTAATTATGACTGATTGCAATTGACGTTGAATTATTTCTGATACAAAAGAAGACATATTTACATTTTCAAGCAACAGGAACAAAAATTTAGTATCTTTTCCCTGAAATTCAAAATATTTTATGAAAAACAACAAATCCTGATGTACAAAAAGAACCAAAATCAAATGACGGTGCATTATATTTTATCAAAAGAAGAAAAATTGGTAATTTTAAACAATGCAAACAACATTTTAGTATATTTTCTCAGATATCATTTTGATTTTATAAAAAAACAACCAATCCTGAACCATAAAAAGTACAAAAAACCATAGGTGTTCCAATAATTTCCATTAAAAAAGAGAAATTATTGAATTCTTCTTGAATAAAAACATAAGTGTATGTATATTTATCTTTAAATTATTCATATCTTATACAAAAGTAATTATCTGAATGCATTAATTATGACTGATTGCAATTGACGTGCATTATTTCTTATATAAAAGAAGAAATATTTGCATTTTTAAGCAACTCGAACAAAAATTTAGTATTTTTTTCCTGAAATTCAGCATATTTTATAAAAAAAACCAATCCTAATGTACAAAAAGTACAAAATAATGAAATGATTGCATCTTTAATCAACACAAATTAAAGTTTAAGTATTTTAATACTTATTTTTTTAAAGTTCTATGAAAGAAACTTTTCTTTAGGCCTTTTAAATGACTAATCAGAAATAACATTCAGTGGCGGATCCAGAACTTTTCATAAGGGGGGCCCGCTGATTGACCTAAGTGGGGGGGAGGGGGGGGACGCTCCAGTCATGCTTCTTCTCTTAAACTTTTGGATAGCTATTAAACTAATAGAAAACAGTGTGTTACAGTAGGTACTAATTCAAGTTACTGGCAAACAATGTTTAAAGGGGTGCCACAAGGGTCGATATTAGGGCCAACATTATTTAATATCTTTTTAAATGACATTTTCTTTTTCATTCATAAAAGTGAACTCTATAATTATGGAGATGACAACACCCTTTCATACGCAGATAAAGATTTAGATAAATTAATTAATACTCTAGAAGATGAAAGCAAAATTTTGATAAATTGGTTCTCAATAAATAAAATGAAAGCAAATCCAGAAAAATTTCAAGCAATAGCTGTAGGTAAAAAAACTAAAGACAAAAACCTAAAATTTAAATAAGAAGGTAATGAAATAGAATGTGAAGATAACGTTAAACTTCTAGGCGTAACAATAGATTTTAAACTAAATTTCAACGAACATGTCTCTATAATATGTAAAAAAGCATCCAAACAGTTAAATGTATTAAAAAGAATAGGAAAACACCTGACTAAACTCGGAAAATTAACAATATATTATTCTTTCATAATGTCCAACTTTAATTACTGCCCACTAGTTTGGCACTTTTGTGGGGAGGTTAATACAAAAAAGATAGAGAAAATTCAAGAGAGAGCACTAAGGTTTATCTATGAAGACTATTCAACAAGTTATGAAGATCTACTCTGCAAATCAAAATTACCATCCTTAAAAATAAGAAGAATGCGATCATTGGCTAATGAAGTTTTCAAAATTATTAATAAAGATTGTCCTGTTTATCTCCATGATTTAATACACTTAAAGAAAAACACTTACTCTTTCAGATACCAGAATACAGCCGACCTACCACATGTAAGAACAACTGCATACGGCCTACAATCTTTAAGGTATGCAGGTGCTAAGCTTTGGAATGAGCTGCCAGATGTGCTACGTAAGCAATCATCTTTAAATCAATTCAAGAACTTGATAAATTCTTGGTCTGGCAGCTCATGCCAATGTTTTGCCTGCAAAACCAGTTAATTTCTGTTCATTATTTTTGGTTTAATGCTTTATTTTCAGCATGGCAATTTTATTTTATTATCTTTACTATAGTGCTTCTGCTGCTTTGTGCTAGTTTTATTAACTAACATATCTATATGTGCTTTTAATGTGTAAACCATTTTATTTTTGCTTTTGTGCTTATATCTCACAAGTGCATGTTTCAGTTTGTGTTTAACTTGTAAGATGCTTTTAAGAACTTTTGTGCTGCATGTTTATATACTGATATGAACTCTTGCTTTATATGTTTAATTTATGTGTGCATGACTTGATATGTATGTTTTGTTTTATTTGTTGCTCTGTCGGTTTTCAAAGCTCTTCAGAGCTTATGTTTTATACTTGTATTTGCACATACCGACTCTAAATAAAGCTTTATGTCTTATGTCTTACGTCTGTATGCTTCAGTGGTTCCCTATATAATCAACCAAATTTTTCCCACGAAAGGGGGGGCCCGGGCCTCCCAGTGCCCTCCCCCCCCCCCCCTGGATCCGCCTATGAACATTGCATTATATGTTATAAGAAGAAGAAATATTGGTAATCTAGAACAAAAATTAAAACAACACTCTAAATTAATTAATCCAAACAAAGCTGTATGTATCTTAACTGATCTACTATTTTTATTTTCATCATCCAACGACAACAAATAGAGTACCTATTTTAAATGATAACATTTTATCGCTTTTTAGTGGTACATAATTAACGAGTAAAGGTGTCTTCGTAGAGGTCCGCGTTTATCGACTGTAAATACTAAGGAGTTCGTTTTACATATGAATTTTAATTATATACGTATCCGTCTGATCCGTGCATACAATTGTTTTACTGATCGATCGCTGACCGTTGACACGGTAACTCTCACATAGCCTTTTTGACGTATCAGACGGATTCTATGGGTCATCGATCACCGATCAGTCATCGATCAGTCAAACATCCGTCACCGATCATTCACCGTTCAGTCAAGTTCACGTCAAACAGTAACGCCTAAGGTTGCAAGTACTGTATATGTTAATATTTCATTTTTTTTTGCTATAATCCGTCAAATATACTCTGTCAAAAAGTCGTGTTGCATAAAAACAAAGTAATTGGCGGATAGTTTCAGTTAGAATTCCGCGACATGTACAATTCGTCAAGTCTGTTGAAACTTGTTCCTTGAAGTCCCCCCCCCCCCCCCCCCCCCCCAAAAAAAAAAGAAGAAAGTTGTTAATTCTATGCATTGCAAAAACATCGACTTAAAATTTGAGTCAATTTACTAGTAAAGGGAATTCGACTTTTGTTTCTGCAATGCACAAACGTTGGGATATGGTGTTTATCAAGGTTATAGATTAATTTGTTTCATTTGATAGTTGTGAATATGAAGAAAGGCAGGCAGTATATGTTCGTCCATACTACAAACGTTACAACAATAATCGGAATTGTTCTCTCTTTAAAAGTGAGGAAGATTTATGTTTTTGAAAATTGAAACAGATTGAGGTTTGTGGAATTCATGCATCTGATGTAATATTTTCCCCCATATATGTACCACTTATAACAGATAACATTATTCTTCTTATCTGCATCTAAAACACAGTAGAAATATATATATTACAGAAAAAATCATTTTCATTCCTCATACATTGTATCTGTAAAATCTAAATAATGAAATTTGAAACTCCAATCTTTGTTTCAAGTTTTTCTTTTCACGAAGACAACTTTTCCTTATCAACAGGGCCTTGCATACTATGTTTATAGTGTAAAATAAACTGTGGACACAAAGATATTTCTTGCCTTTGAGGAATTTTGATGGTATAATACATGTATTCAAATATTAATGGCCATATATAAATTAACATGTATAGTATACAAATAATTCAAAGTCAATAAACTATGACTGAGGGGACAGAGCCAAATTAATTCAATGGAAATGAGAAATGCCAATACTAATACAAATGCATCCTAAAACAAATTGACTTATCATATTTAGTGGTTCCTTTTAAACTGACCTAAGCACAAACTATAATATGTAAACTATACAAAGGAGACAAAGTCAATGAACCATGATGATGTAGTATCCATGGAAACAAGGGAAATGAGACATGCAAATGCCAATACAACTCCATAATAATTGTCATTGGTTAAATTACCAGTGTTGGTTCATCTTAAACTGAATTATTACTTAATCACAAATTTAACATGTTAACTATGTTAATCAATAGACCATGACTGAGGGAGCAGGCCCAAAAAATATACCTGGAAATGAGCTGTGCCTATGCTTATCTACAACTGTCTGCCAAGTACCATTGACCTTCCACTATTGGTTCCCTTTGAACTAGCCTTATCACAAACTAAAACTGTGTTGAAGCTGCGTCGGTTCTAAAATGGCCATTGTTATATTATAGTTCGTTTCTGTGTATGTTACATTTTAATGTTGTGTTTCTGTTGTGTCGTAGTTCTCCTCTTATATTTGATGTGTTTCCCCCAGTTTTAGTTTGTAACCCGGATTTGTTTTTTTTCTCAATCGATTTATGAATTTTGAACAGCGGTATACTACTGTTGCCTTTATTTATCTACCCCTGCCATCAACAATGTTATGCCTTGGTCTTGCTTTTCACTTTGTCAGGGCTATGAAAAAAAGCATGCCTAAGTCCAACTTTATCAACTTTGTTGAGTCGAGAGACACATGATACATGAAGGTCACTGAGTTTGATTGTAAAGAATGACACATTTTGTATGAATTTTACAGGGAATAATTGGGGAATGTGTCCATGGGACACAGATAAGGCCCCCACTTGCATACTACTTTATAAAGGGACAAAACTCAAGAACGATAAAAGTGACGCTTGATCTGAGTTCTGTGGTAATAAGCATTATGTTTAAATTTGATAACATTTGGTTGATGCAAAAAAAAGCTAAAAAGGGGAAGAATTGAGATTAAAAATGTCCATCCCATCAAATATAATATGCATATTATGTTCATGCACTATAAATACTAAAGTCAAAATTTATAAAAGTAAACCAATATAGGTCAAAGTACGGTATTCAACACGGAGACTTGGCTCACACCGCACAGCAAGCTATAAAAGGACCCAAACATTACTAGTGTAAAACCATTCAAACGGGAAAACCAACGGTCTAATCTATATAAAAAAACGAGAAACACTTATGAACCACATCAACAAATGACAACTACTGAACACCAGATTCCTGACTTACGACAGGTGCAAACAATTGCAGCGGGTTTGAACGTTTTAATGGTACCTTCAACCTTATCCAGGTAAATGTAAATAATTTAGTTTTAAGGTATACGTGTACACTTCAAACGGAGAAAGGAAATATTTTTACAAAATAATTTTGATGTTCATAGTACGAAGAAGTGAAAATTTATAGTAATACCAAACACTTATCAAAGCTGGTATATAGACCATTACAATTAGTATCAACAGGTCAAATAAACAAGAAAGTACGCTTTGAGAGTACTCGCAGTTAAAAAAATAAGGGGTTCGTGTAGAAATAATCTTTCGGCCTTGTGTTAAAAAGCGGGGTTTGTGTAATAATAATCTTCGGCCTTGTTAAAAAAAAACTGCGGCCGCCACAAAACAAATCAAGAAATAAAAATCTGCGGGCTGGCATGATAATAATTTGCGGGCGGGAATGATGATAATCTGCGGGCGGGATTGATAATAATCTTCGGGGGGGGGGGGGGGGAATTTAAAGGCCGCCGATTAATTATTTCTAATGCATTTCACATGGGGAAAATCAAAATAATCGGGGGGTTCACTGCGGCTTTCTATACATAAGTAAATAAATCGTAAATAAAACACTTTTAAAATACAGAAAATATGCAGGTTTGCGGGCATCACCGATCATACGATTCGAAGTCACAAAACAAACCATCTGAAATACAGTTCTTGGTCATGGTTTGAGGTCAACTGGGCAAGTTACGCAAATTCTCCTGTGAACTGTCACCGAATTTTTTTTTTATGTTTCTATTTCTCTTTGCCTTTTGATACATAGTGTTGTCCTTTTTTTCGATTTCTGATTTTGATTGTATCCTTTGTTTTGCTTATTTTTTTGCCAGATATGAGATCTGGAAAGGCAAGTAGATCCTGTCCACACAGGATAAGATAGCAACACAAATAACACAACTAAACAATCAAATCTAGTAAGTACATATACCTGGAGTGGTTTATTCTATAGTAAGTACATATACCTGGATTGGTTTATTCTTTACTGTTGGTTCATGATAATCTGACTATTTGTCTCAGGGGAAAATGTTAGCCTGATAGCCTGGGTTTTCAAAGATATCATCTCTCGTCTCAAAGACATCTATGCCGCCACTTCTACGTGCTAGTATATCGTTGTCTGATTTGTTCTCGAATACGTCGATGACTTTTTAAAAAAAAATATATCGTTTGATTTCTTCTTGAAAATATCTTCCATCTTAGCCAAAACTCATTAAATACCTGAATTACAAGATACAAAAAAATAGGCTTTAATATTGAAAGCATGGTCATCACATTTCGTCACAAATTTTTCTTAATGTTTTTGCCAATTTAAAAATGTACTTTTTCACAAATTCAATGAAAATGGATATTTTTTGTCTTTGATGGCCATTTTCTTTATGAACAGAGGTTATCATAATACTTCCGAGTAGGGTAAACTTATATGAGACAGCAATCCAACGACAAAAATACCAAAAGACATCTAGAGGCAAAATTATGACCAACCAATATTCAATTTCGCATGATTAATATATCTATCAACAACAATAAAAAAACGAACAATTGAGTGACAATAATAAAAAAAAAAAAATACAAGACAAACAAAGGCCTAGGCACCTGACTTTTGACAGGCGCAAAAATGAGTCGGGGTCAATATTTTTTTGTGAGATCTCAGCCCAATCACTTGAAGAGACTTGAATATCGAGAGTTTGGTTTCAAGGGGTGATGAAGGGCATTGAGAGAAAGGCCATAAAATCAAAGACGCCCGCGTTTTTGTTTTACCGTCCTCGTATGAATGGTTAACTGAATATAACAATAACATATAATTCACAAAAAATATTGATTTTTATAAATTTCTAACGAGAGTTTTCATGGTTAAGGTAACGGTATTAGGAATAAGTGTCGTCGAATAAGAGTAACGAACGACAATTATTCAATATAGCAGTAAAGCAAGATTTTGACAAAATAAAAGATGCACTTTCAAATTAAAACTTATGCAGACGTGCTTATAGTAAAACACATTCATTTTTTTTTGGTTATAATTGATGTTTCACGTGACTTTAAAATTTAACTGCTCGCCATGTATTTACTAATGTCAGTTTTACGTTTTATTGCGTCCTTTAAATCATTCAATTAAAAGTCAAACATTTGATGCTCATCTTAAATCTCAATACACACTATATAAAATATTTAACTTGAAATATTTCCTTTTGTTTTAATTGTAAAAGATGTTAAAGACGATAATCGGACAAACCCGTAGTTAAAACTAACATAACAGATATAAGATAAAAAGATAACATACATTTATAGTTAAATCATCAAACTGGTTTGATAATTGCATTGATTGCCATCGTGTCTATACGTTATCCCAATGTCCTTTGTTGCATATCCTGTGTGATGGAATAGTCAGTATGACTTTATGTTTTTCTGTACGGTCTGACAAATTTTGTTTATACTAAACAACTAAAGAAACGCACACACTACTTTAATCTTTTTACAGCGATCAATAATCGCCGTGTGAGTCTTACAATTACATAATAGTTATTGAAAAACTGGTCATTATCGTGATATATGGACTGCCCACAGGACAGTGGTATTGACTAAGGCAGTGATAATGACTGAGCCGTAAGGGGGGGGGGGGGGGGTCATTATCGCCGTCGCAGTCAATACCACTGTCCTACGGGCGGTCCATGTATCACGATAATGACCAGTTCTTCAATAACTATTATGTTTATTTCATTGAGGAACCATGTTTTTACAAATTCTCATAAATTCAAAATGTTCTAAGCAAACTCGAGTTATTGTACGATTTCTATAGCAATGAGTGAAGACCAGTCGTAGTCATACATGTAGCTATACGTCACTGCCATTCATTTAAGCGAAATTTTTCAGTATATGTTTACTTAATGAAGTGTTCTATAATTTTATAATTTACAAAACATATATGGTAAACAATTCTACAACTTAAATACAAAATCGAAAACAGGGAAATGTTTTATCAAAATCTCTCTAAATAGAGAAACCACGCCCCACCGGTCATTAACAGAGAAACCACACCTCACCGGTCATTGACAGAGAAACCACGCCCCACCGGTCATTAACATGTAAAAGTCCATTAACGACCGGTTTTCTGGTCCGTTTTGTTCTGTTAATGACCAATGGAATTTATTACTGAAGAATAAAGAATGTCATGTGGCCCCTTTTATCCAATAAGAGAAGCTAATTCTTAACCGATATGAAACAAATATATTCATGTACGACAGGCATAGAATTTTCGAGTACAGGTAGCGGGCTAATTGTAATAACAATAGAGTAAAAAGTTCCGTTAGTATTTAAAGTCGTGCGTGCATGAGAAAAGTTATCGACAAGGGTGGAGACCATCTAACGAGTACGTATTTGTGTATAGGAAGATGAATCTTCAGGGGCCAGTTTCACGAAGCTGTCTTAGGACTAAGACATGTCTTAGGATGGTCTTACGACATATCTTAGTCCTAAGTGGGTTTCACAAAGTGGTCCTAAATTAGGACTTCTCTTAAAGTCGGTCATAAAGTTAGGACTACACGAGAGGTATCTTATGATGGTCTTAGGATAGTCATATGTTTATTTATATGAATTACACTTATTTTCTATATTAATTTTGTAAATTATCTAATTACTATCTAATTTCTTTTCTCCTTTTCCTGCTCACAACTTAATCTTTATTGGTTGAAGGATTGTCATAATTTGTCAACAATGAACATTCGATGTATTGGTTTCAAGAATACACATATTTATCCTTTAACCCTATTATAACCGAAACAGTGACAAATTGAATTCAACTCACTTGTACAAAAAAAAAATATAATTTTATTCCTTTTTCTCAATTTTGTATTTAAAGTTCATATGAATATAAATATATTATCAATAGACTTTTTTTATAAATTACACTTAATTATTTTTTATATTAATTTTGCAAACTATCAAATCAGCAATACGATTAATTAATTATGGGAAAGACATTCTACAATTACATGAATGTTTCCTTCAATCAATGTTACAGCCGATTGCATTGAGTGTGTAGGTAAAGGTAATATCTTTGGTTAGCTTGCTTGCTAGCCTAACCGTAAAGTCATTATTGGGTAAGGTATACTACCCTCCTTTCGAAGTATCCTAGTCTTACAGATAGATAGATTGGTTATTGTCGGACTAGTCTACTCTTAAAGGAGAGTAGTTTACCTAACCTAATAATAACTTCACGGTTCAGCTAGCAAGCAAGCTAACCAAAGATATTACCTTTATCTACACACTCAATGCAATCGGCTGCAATATTTTAAAATTTAAAGAACTTGCGACAGGTTTAGGATATCTTTGCTAAGATCATCATAAGACAGCTTTGAGACGAGGTCTGAGATATGTCCTAGGATAGTCATAAGAGGATCATAACAGTCAGGTATGCGGTTTAAATAGAACAAAAGAATTCGAACTCTTGTGTTTAGAAGGTAGAAAAGTGAAATAAACTTTGTATACGGTTGGCAAGATGTCACAAAAGTTACATTCCGTCAAAACATTATGAATATTTGCACTCACTTTAATCCATTTTCATATTATACAACTGTTAACAATGCAACTTGCTTACAATCGTTTTTAAAACGACCAGAAGTCCAGCTGTTACGTCAATTAGGGGGTCTCCTTATAAACTGCTACTTTTTTTGTGCCCGACGTAGTAAAAAATCTGAGTTTTTACTTATATAAGTAGAATTACTCTGACAGTCATATTTTCTGTATCATTTAAAAAGTTTTGTTACACATTGAGTGTCACCTTAGTTATGCGGTAACCCGGATTGGTTGACCATTGTCCAGTTGAGTTCTTGGGTAGCATAGTCTTATAATACAAGACTTCGAAGGTTCATATCATTTACATTCAACGTTTTTTATCGGATTTTTTTTTACTAGCAATGTTAAACTTGAATTCAACATTGATAGTAAAAACATATCCGATTTAAAAACGTTGAATGTAAATGATATGAACCTTCGAAGTCTTTGGGGTTCAACATTGATAGTAAAAAAAAAATCCGATAAAAAACTTATATTATAGGACTAGGGGTAGCATAGATTTATATCGTTGTATTTTTATTGTTTGCGTTAACCAATTGTACTTTCTGAATTTTGTTTGATACATCTAACAATGATCTTGTAATTTCTTGTAATTTAGTTTGCGTCTTATTTCTTTGGTGTCATGTTTTGGTTATGTTTGTGTTCAATCATACAATATTGAAAAGTCTTATTTGTGGATTGCAGTTTTATTTTTGTCATATGTTTTGATCGTACAAAGTTTTAAAATTCGACAGTTGCCCGCCGACTATGTAATCATTTTTTTTTCTTGTGATGTGTTTTTGTCTTAAATTCAGTTGTTTCAGTGATTTCTTTTATGTTATATTTTCGTTATATTTTTTCTCGATCTTAATATAGCATCTTGATTATAATTGTCCGCCGACATGATGTCATATTTTTTTCTTTGATCGCGAATATTATTCATAAGATTTATTATGTATACCTTTTTTTTAAATAGTTTACCCACAGCCGAAAAGTCGTGAGACATTTAGAGTCGTGAATACGAGATCTTTACTAAGTTAATAGTTTTACATTAGACTCAATGTTATTATAGTTCTTCTCATAAGTACTTGCTTGTATTAAATAACTGTCATAATGTTAGTTGTGTGTTAGTTCTTCACAACTCAGAAAGTCAAACAGATTCAAGAATATTAAAGTTCGTTACATATAGACGACTCAATAATATTAGTTTTTACCTTATACGGTGGCTCACTGTAATTTCAGTTTTCTCATACATGCTCAATGTTACAACTAGTACACGAGTGTCTTCATATTTCACGTACTACACTTACGTATATATTACTCTTGTGTGTTTTCATATTTGTTTGAACTTTTTGGGTCATATTAAGAGCTAACAATGTCGATACTAGATCATACTAGTGCCCCATAGTTAGTGTTGTAATGGTAGGATTATTTTAATGATAATTTCAAAATTATCAAATTTCAAAATTGCATTTGTAGTTCATGAAGTCATCAACGAAAATCTTTCACGTATAAACCCAAATTATGGATGAATTTCAAATCTAAACACAAATGCCTACAGTGCGCGAAATGTTGCTCAATCAATTCTTGGCGATGGTACCATAACACATGCAAACCTCAGATTATCTTCAGTGGTTGAACAAAATGTTTAACTTGTATCTGCAATGCATGCAATATAAAAATGGCGAATTTATTTTCAGGAAAGCCGCCATATAAGAGACAAAAAACAGACACTTGTCAGTTATGTGTAACATCGGACAACATATTAACCTTGAAATACATGATATATCCAAGTTTTTTTTTAAAGTTAATCCCACCAAAGTTTTTCTTTTTAAAAAAAAAGACAGTTCCTATTGTGGGATAATTTGATTTATAGAGATTGTTTCTCCTACATATCTTTATATATTGCTTTCCATAGTTCAAATTGGAATCTCAGATTAGCATCACTTAAAAGCCTCTCCCCTCTGTTCAATCCCTTTGATCGGCATATGTACTTGAGAATAATTCCAAGACATCTGACTGTCAGATATAGCAGAACTTCCACACAATGTTTTAACGTGCTTTCAAAATGGGGGCTTTTCAGCCAACTTATTTAAACAGGTAGGACATGTCAGCAGTTTGCACTAGACAAGGCTCACGAGTCTTTTATAAACCGTGATGTTAAGGAATCTGTTCGAAAACCATCTCCATAAATTCTTGATAAAATTACTTTCTATCTTGTCTATCTTCCTTTTTGAGCATTACTGCAAAAGAAATTTAAACAAGCAATTACGAATCAATTAAAGCTGGGGTTCCAACCACATGTTCCCCATATAACGGATCTGTACACAGGTCACTGAATTTATACATTAGATGCATCACAAGATATATACATGTCATGATATATTTATGTGCTGTATTTAGACCCCTCTACCAAGAAATTTGTTTTGCATGCACATGTATAAAAATTGCGGTTTTTATCCAACGCAATCATAGGTTTGAACGTTGTTTTCAATTTAGACTTGTTTATATTTTTTTCGTTTGAGCTTGTATTATATTTGCCTTCGGGTTTATATGATCCGTTCATCCTATTTTGACTCTTTCAAAATTCAAGAGTCTATCCTAAATTGAGGTAAATTATATGGCCTTCCAAATACCGTTTCGATTCCTAACATCACTGAAGAGACATTAATTGTCGAAATCCGGATATGGTGTACAAATTTTTGCACCTCATGTTTGCAGTATACCATCTTTTCCGCAAGTTTATTGTTTTCTGTTTGGTAATAAATTAATAATAAGATCTATTTTGTTACGCTTGTGATCCGTTTATTTGGCAATCGCCAATGGCAGTCAGCAGGGTTTAAGAACATCAGTTGTTCGACCTGCTAGTCAAATGCGTTTTGTTAAAATATACTTTTTCACTCATTTGGTCTTTTAGAAAATGTTGTTTGTGCTGTATTTAGACCCCTCTACCAAGAAATTTGTTTTGCATGCACACGTATAAAAATTGCGGTTTTTATCCAACGCAATCATACGTTTGAACGTTGTTTTCAATTTAAACTTGTTTATATTTTTTTCGTTTGGGCTTGTATTATATTTGCCTTCGGGTTTATATGATCCGTTCATCCTATTTTGACTCTTTCAAAATTCAAGAGTCTATCCTAAATTGAGGTAAATTATATGACCTTCCAAATACCGTTTCGATTCCTAACATCACTGAAGAGACATTAATTGTCCAAATCCGGATATGGTGTACAAATTGTTGCACCTCATGTTTGCAGTATACCATCTTTTCCGCAAGTTTATTGTTTTCTGTTTGGTAATAAATTAATAATAAGATCTATTTTGTTACGCTTGTGATCCGTTTATTTGGCAATCGCCAATGGCAGTCAGCAGGGTTTAAGAACATCAGTTGTTCGACCTGCTAGTCAAATGCGTTGTGTTAAAATATACTTTTTCACTCATTTGGTCTTTTGGAAAATGTTGTTTGTGCTGTATTTAGACCCCTCTACCAAGAAATTTGTTTTGCATGCACACGTATAAAAATTGCGGTTTTTATCCAACGCAATCATAGGTTTGAACGTTGTTCTCAATTTAGACTTGTTTATATTTTTTCGTTTGGGCTTGTATTATATTTGCCTTCGGGTTTATATGATCCGTTCATCCTATTTTGACTCTTTCAAAATTCAAGAGTCTATCCTAAATTGAGGTAAATCATATGGCCTTCCAAATACCGTTTCGATTCCTAACATCACTGAAGAGACATTAATTGTCGAAATTCGGATATGGTGTACAAATTTTTGCACCTCGTGTTTGCAGTATACCATCTTTTCCGCAAGTTTATTGTTTTCTGTTTGGTAATAAATTAATAATAAGATCTATTTTGTTACGCTTGTGATCCGTTTATTTGACAAACGCCAATGGCAGTCAGCAGGGTTTAAGAACATCAGTCGTTCGACCTGCTAGTCAAATGCGTTTTGTTAAAATATACTTTTTCACTCATTTGGTCTTTTGGAAAATGTTGCTTGTGCTGTATTTAGACCCCTCTACCAAGAAATTTGTTTTGCATGCACACGTATAAAAAATGCGGTTTTTATCAAACGCAATCATAGGTTTGAACGTTGTTTTCAATTTAGACTTGTTTATATATATATGTATATAATATATATATATATATGAATCAAAGATAAACATAAATCGAAAATGTTGCATAAAATTAATGACTACGAAACAACAAGATCTTACTTAATTGCACAAGTTTTCAAATCATATCAAATGTTTCATTGGTCTTTACTTGTTGGAAAAATGTACTGGATTCTTTGTTAGCTAAATTATCAATGTTAGGTTATTGCATATTCTTTAGAGCCGTCTGTTTAAATAATGAATTAAAAAAGGGGGATGGATAGACATACTTAACATTTGGCTATATTTTCAACATATCTAACGAATATGTGAGAAAAATTAGGTTTAGAATACGAAATATCTCACTCCTTCTGTAAACAATGCAGGTATTGTAGGATTATTAAGGTATTCCGGTGTTTTTAAAGTGCCCCCCTTTTGTAATATACACCACAAAAACATTTAGTTAGGATAAAGAACCAATAACCCGGTAAATAGAATAATTAACATTGAGTTCATTTTGTGTGAAAACCGATTTTTAGTGACTTTATGAGTGTGTATTATATAATGTTACAGTGTAACAATGTAACAAACCTAATCAAACACACCCGTAAAAATAACATTATCTCCCCTGAAAATGCTTAACAACAAGACATAAAAAACTCCTACCTTTTTTTGCCCTATATCACATAATTATGAAAACACATTAGATAGATAGGGGATACTGTGGTTGTGTACATGTTTGAATGTGTAGGTGGCACACTCAGAACGATCGTCTCTAGATTTTTTTTGAATTTTCTACCTTCGGTTTCCGGGGCATCGTAGCAAAACGTTTCTTTCCTTTCCAGCTATATAGATATAGGAAGATGCGGTATGAGTACCAATGACACAACTCTCCATCCAAGTCACAATTTTTAAAAGTAAACCATTATAAGTCAAGGTATGGTCTTCAACACGGAGCCTTGGCTCACACCGAACAACAAGCTATAAAGGGCCCCAACAAATTACTAGTGTAAAACCATTCAAAAGGGGAAAACCAACGGTCTAATCTATATAAAAAAACGAAAAACGAGAAACACTTATGAACCACATCAACGAACGACAACTACTGAACATCAGATTCAAAACAATTGCCCCGGGTTTAAACGTTCTAATGGTACCAAACCTTCACCCTTATCTGAAACAATAGTGTAACATCACAACATAGAAAGACACACTATAAAATATCAATTGGAATGGCTTAACTCAATCAAAAGACGTAGTGACCAAATGAACATACACTGAAAGAATAAATTTGATCTATGATGCAATGTATATACAAAGTTAATAAAAATAAGGGATGAATAATAAAGTAAAAGTATTATACCGCTGTGAAATGTTAAACAATTTCAGAAAAAACATCAGCTTTGAAAAAAAATACGCCATTTGTAATATCAAAATTAAACACAGGTAAATGAAAATAATTTTGTAGATAAGTATACTTCTTCTACTGTCTGTTTAACCTTACGTTTAGGAACACCAAGAAATTTCTTGTATAACAATTAAACTATTCTAAAACTTGGTAAATGTGGGGTGAATATCAACAATTAAACTATAAAATTGGTGCTCGATAAAACTTCGTGTTCTTCATGTACAGGTGCCGGAAGTGTGATGTATATACAGTATAAAAGGAGAAAGGAAATAATTTTGATGTTCATAGTACGAAGAAGTGACAATTTATAGTAATTCGAAACACTTATCAAAGCTGGTATATAGGCCAGATATAATAGATATAGGAAGATGTGGTATGAGTGCCAATGAGGCAACTCTCCATCCAAGTTACAACTTATAAAAGTAAACCATTATAGGTCAAGGTACGGCTAACACATAAGTTAACATTAAATAACAAAAAAGCATTACAAATAGTATCAACAGGTTAAATTAACAAGTAAGTACGATTTGAGAGTACTCGCAGTTACTGACAGCTAGTTAAAAGCCAAAACAATTAATAATAAAAAATCACGCACCAGAGACTAAAATCAACTAAAACACATCCCAGGGATTTAGTATTTTAACGTCATGGACAGTCAAAGAAGACATGACTAGTGCAATGCCAAAAATAAATGTATCGACTGGCAGTAGGATAGTTAGGAGTTAACCTCTTTATAGATAAAAATGAACCTGTGTATTCCTGATTATGAATTATTCTACAACATGCATTTATCCTAAAGCAACAACTATTATACAACTCACCTATACCAATGGGGATCGTCTAGTTCCTAGCAGATTCCTTTAATCGTACCTTTCCTGACGACACCCATCGTTGTCGCGTCTACCATTCGAGGCAGCGAAATGACATTATTTGACCGGAGAGCGAAATAAACAAGGGAAGCAATTTTAGCGGACCGCATTCCGGACTGATAAGACATGTCCTAAGATATATCTTATGACAGGTCTTAGGATAGCTTCGTGAAACCGGCCCCAGTATAACAGTTCATGCATTATATATGTAGTGTTCATATTTTAATTATGCGCTTCTCTTTTGTAGATTTTATGTTATTTGAATGAACTGATGCCATTTGTGGTGAAAACTATTGAGGACATTTGTCTTTTGTTTTATGTGTTTAATAAATTTCGAAGATGGTCACCGCACCTGACAGTCTCTATAATGGTGTTTGTCTTTATTAATACAGAAATAATTTCATTGCATACGTGTAATTTTTGGTGGTTGGTATTAGGGTGTCGTCAGAAAATAAGGAGCCAAGAGTACATAAATGATTTGTTTTCGGTTGAACAGAGTGAATTGAGAAAATATTGAAAATTATATGTCCAGTTTTGATACAAAAAAATGTAGATGGCTATATTTTTTATATCAAGGTTCAATGCTATATTCCTAAATACCATATATACCTACATTCTACGAGTTTTTGTCAGAACTATACTGTACTATTTTTATACTCCCATTCATATAATTTTGTATCATTTCGCATGAATGAACAATGGAAATTACTTTGATGTTCAATTTTCATGATGATTATTTTGTAAAGAGCAGTTTGATAATTTTTAATTTTTGACTTTTTGGGATGAAAGCATCATTGTCACCACTTAAAAGAAATTGTCTCTGTTGAACCCCTGGATTAATTGCAAGGCTATGCTTAAAATATCTATGGGTTTTCTCAATTTTTTTTAAATAAAAGCGAAAAATTATGAATACTAGTATACAGGTGGTGCGTTTTTTTTATGTTGAGTATATGATAATATTTTCCAATTCAACCATCCAGTATGATCAAGGACTTTTAATAAATCACTAGACTGAAAACGATAACAACAAATGTAAACAAAGTGTAATTGTTTTCCAAATTTATTGTAATTTATTGTTTTTGAAATGGCCATGGACGTGTCGATTTATCTGTAATTTAATTTTCCAAAATTTATCAAAATCCTTCGAAAGATGTGGTTAACATTTTTAAGTAACGTTTTATTTTTAATGCTTTTCATTGTTTGTAAGATATTTGGCTATCATAATATTTGATATGATTCTAACTGTTAAGTTGTTTGTAGATATATGTACCATCTACAGTCAAGAACCAGTTGTTTAGTTGTTGTCGTTTTTCTAAGTGTTTCACGTTTCTCGTTTTTTTATATAGATTAGACCGTTGGTTTATCTGTTTGAATGGTTTTACACTCATTTTATTTAGGACCCCTTGTAGCTTTCTGTTCGGTTTGAGCCAAGGCTCAATGTTGAAGATCGTACTTTAACCTATAATGGTTTTTTTAAAAATTGTTACTTGGATGGAGATATGTCTCATTGACACTCATACCACATCTTCTTGTATCTTTTTATGAAATCCTATCTTGTATCTTCGATATTTTTATGATCTTGACGAGGAATAATAGAAAGGACAATACTGTTCCCATTTTTAGATTAAACTTGCACTATAAACCCATTTATACATATAAATCATATTCGTGTCTTGAAAATCTAGAGATTAAAATTGAGTCGGCTGAGAAATCATATGTAAGACACTAGTGATCACTTTCATTTTCGTATACAGAATTTTCCATTTTATTCATCGGCATTCAATCATCACTGGTGTGTAGAATATACAACGTACGTCTTCAAATTGACGATATTCCATAGCTCCTGTTTCCGATAATGTTTTTTTTTTGAAGATAACATCGTACAAGGATGCAGTTAAAACAAGGTTTCTTGTTGCAAAAGTTGAAAAACACCATTTTAAAAAGATTTAATGACAGATTAATGATTTGGCTAACCATAATGGATTTTTGGTTGCATATGACTACATTAAGATATTTTCAATACGTTGTAGAAACAACCCTATCCTTTAGTCTTATGTTGAAGATCACAGAATGCGGCATCATATTGGTGTTTTTTTGGTATAAATAATATGTTTTTTAGATGATAAGAAAGCGCCTTACCTTACAATCCATAATGGTTTAAAATGTGACGGTGGTGCATTTGTAAGACATAATAGTGTCCTGTGGAAAGGTGTCCACCTGGACAGTTTTTCATAGAATTTTGGTATTTAATAATGTCCATTGCCATGAAATATTGTCCCTCAAGTGGACAGACTTTTACTGCAAAAGCTATGAAAATACGTCCAGTGATAACACAGCAATGGATATCATTAAATACTTTAATCATATCAAAAAAAGTCCTGGCGGACATAATTTCTGTAAACCTGGACAGAATTATAGTATTAAATAATGTCCATGTTCATTTTCATACCTGAAGACATATATTCATAGGAAATTGTGTCCGGGACACATTTAAATGACTAAATATTGTCCATGGACAGTATTTACTATGAAATAATGTCCGGTGGACATTATTTCATGTGGGACATTATTAAATCCTACACATTTGCTTCAGCTTTCTGTATTTTACTTTAGTCCAATTATTTTCTTCATTGTCTGTGTTGTGCCTATTTTAGTTAGTGTCTTGTTCATCTTTTTGTTATGAGAAATTATTACTAGTATTCCTTTCAAAATCTCACATTCGGTTATGTTTTCATTTAATAATGATTTATGGATTTGGTAATTCACTAAGACCATCTGTGTACGATTTACCAATAATCACTAGCCTGATCAACCATGATATTTATAAAATTTAGACTTAAGCAGCTAGACGAGAATCAATAGTGAACCTTTTGTTCGTGAGGATTCATCCTGTTTTCGGGAATTGTTTTCAGTTTACTTTTAATTTTCTTTGATCTTCTGTCTGTTGGATGTGGTACTAGTATTGTTAATTTTCAACAGACGACAGCAACCACAAACAATCGATTCAACCGAAAATTAGATGTAAAAATGCCCTGCCATGTCCGATCTGTGTTTTTGTTAGATGTTTGTTCTGTTTTGTATCGATCTGCTGAGTTAAGATATTTTCAACTGATTTTTTATAGTTTGATTTTATGTTGTGCCGTAAAACCACTGTCCCACTCTAGAGGAGGATTGAGCCCCTACAAACATGTTTTTCCTCTTAACACTCTTCATGTGCCTGTTTCAAGTCAGGCGCCTGTGGTTCAGTGTTTGTCGTTGGTTCATGTCTGTATTATTTGTATTTCTTAAATTCTTCAGTTATCAATTAGAACGTTAGCTTTCTAATTTTAAAATGTTGTCACATATTTTTTATCATTGTTGAGGGCCTTACGGTTGCCTATTATTGCTTATAGCATCTTCATTTGAACTTGGGTGGATGATTATCTTATTGGCAATCATACCATGTCTTTTTATGTATATATTTCCTTTTTTAGGTTTTGTAACAAAGAAAATCGATTTACAACACATTACCCAGACAGTCTGACTTTAATTACATCTTAATAAAGTAGGTCACTGTGACATATTGATCATGGTTGCGTTTTTGGAATGCTCGATGATGGAAATCAAATACATTAATTTACTTATCAAATAATACATTAAAGGGATGACACATTTTGTCAAAAATATATTAGACAGCAGAACAGATCACAGCCACAACCAAAACCTGACTCTATCTAAAAACAGACTTGCATTTCCTTTTTTATGTATCACTATAAATAAAATCAATCTACAACACGTGGTTTAAATAGCTGTACAATCACTAAACGAAGTTGGAGCTAAAGTCCAACACCAAGAATGAAGTAATGGGAACTAATATGAACTCAGATATGTTCTACTGCTTGTACAAACGAGCATGTTGTAAGTCTAAATTGGTAGAGAAGACGGTTTATGCTAAGGTCAAAGTGGTCTTATTTTACTAAAGTCGTATTTTAACGGGTTCCATAAACCATGTTCTTGACATCTTTTTTTATTACATTAACAAATAAATTTAAGAAAAATAACCCTGCGATAACAATAGCATAATTATGCTTATAACATTTATCAATATCACAGTCAATTGAACCCTCATACTAAAAATATAAATATAAATACTGGTATAAGTTATGTACAATGTTACATGATCGTATGCTATATTCTATTCGTATACAATAAACTATATTGTATATCCAGAATGCATTCATGATATGCAGCAAACTTCCAATTATATATCTAAATACAAACAATCAGGATTCTACTTCGTCAAAATTATCTCCTACCTACGCCCGCTAATTATTTTCAATCCTAAAAAAGTAGGGAGGCCACTGTTCTAAATCCCACATGTTAAGATAGTAGGTAAGATAAATTAGTTACAAAGTTTACCATATATATCGGTTTAGGTCACTAGCACATCATGTAACTAATTATATCTTGTTCAATATATCCTTATCTTTTTTGGAGTATGACGAAACAAATAGTGGGTTATATATAAAAGATAAATGTATATCCTTAAGTAAATTAAAAATAAAATCTGTTATTTTCCACCATATATAGTCGATTATAAGAAAAATATCTTTCTTAAACCAAAATTAACAACCAAAATTATTCATACATGGGGCTTTCGATTCACCTTATTTAAAACTATTTTACATATGTTCAATCTAGCAGATTGTGTTCTTGAAATAGCTATAGGTTTAACGTCTCATTCTTATATATTGTGACATGCATTACTATTAACATTTTCTTTTTCAAACCCAAAACCTGTAAGAAGAATATTGGCATACCTATATCAGTATAAGAGTACTGAAACAAACTTGTACATAAAAATCAATATTGTGTACATCATATAATGTCCTTACTTATAATTAACATTCCCAAAATAGTTATATCCAGATCTACAATTTGTTTTGTCATATGGGAAACCAGTGATAAGCTAGCTGATAATTCTGCTTATTTAACTTTGAATTTTTCTGATAAAGGTAGGTTTTGAATAAGCAACACCCAGACAATTACCTTCTTTTTCTTGGAAGACATGAAATATATTCATTGAAAAACACATGAATATAATTTACATTGATTTACTCTACCCCCTCCCCATTTCCCCAAATGCAAAATATATCATTTTGAACAAAAAATCACGTTTAATGTCACTAATGTTTATCTTTTTTGGAATTACGCCTCCTCCTTTTTCTAGAAACCTGGTTCCACTCCTGCACATTTTTCTCTTCAATCGGTAACAGCTTTTTAGGTAACAACATTTCAGTCAATTTCATATCCCCGATCTTCATAGATAAAGACAATGGTGTTCTGTCTCTCTTATCAGCCTTGTTGATATCGGCCCCATTTTCAATAAGCAGCTGCATGATTTTATAGTGATTTTCGGAAGGATGTTTAAATTCTAATTCACAATGAATACCATTTGTTAATAGTTGATACGGATAATCTTCATGTAGATAATCGAATAAATGAAAGTTTTGCATGTGACGATATAAATAGTATTTCTCATGATTATCCTCAATATTTTGTAATACGTATTCCCTATGATTATCCTCAATATTTTGCAAAACACACGCTATGAGAGGTGTAGAGCCGTACGAGTCAGAGGCATTTATATCAACCCCTTTATCAATTAGTATTTTAACAATTTTGTCGTTTCCGTCACTACTCGCTTTATGTAGCAAAGTCCGGCCAAAATTACCAACTGAATCAACAGAAGCACCTCTATTTATTAAAAGTTGTACTATATCATGATTGCCACACACATATGCAGCATGAAGGCATGTTATTTCGTCTGAAATATCTGTTTTTTGAACTTTTGTATCAACAACAGATCCTTGATCTATCAGGAATTTTACTAAGGTAGAGTATCCACCTTTACACGCACCATATAAAGCTGTCTGACCATACCGGGTAATTGAATTAACATTCGCTCCTTTTTGTAAAAGAAATTGAACAGTGTCCAAACAACCTTCTCTGCATGCGTCGTATAACGCTTTGTTTAAATTGGCTCCTCTCTCTATAAGCAAATCAACTATTTCATAATATTTTCTTTGACAAGCTGCAAACAATGGAGTATAACCGTATCGAATAGTCGTGGATAAGGAGACATCACTCTTAGTTCTCCATTCTTCGAAAGTCAGGTTTACATTTACGCCATGTCTTAAAAGGAATTTGACTACTTCCGTATGTCCCCTCCTTATTGCTAAACACAAGGGGGTTTGTTCAAACCAAATAGATACACATTGATCTCTCGGTTGGAAGAAAATATCAATCTGCATTTCTTGGAGCATTCCACGAAAGTGCGGTTCTATGATTCCAAACATACATGCATGAAACAGGTCTTCATACTGCTGCAATTTCCAACTACTTTCAGTTTCAGTATCATGATCATATCTTTTTCGAATACGATCATTTTTAAACTTGCCATCAACTTCTCTGTCTGAATTATATATTATTCCGATACTTTTGTTTAAAAAGAAATTATCTCTTATAAACGCGGTGCTGCAGATTGCATTTTGTAGATTCTCCGATAGCATATCATTTCCGCCAATGTCTGCTAATATCACAGGAGTGTATCCATATTTATATGTGTCCTTGATATTTGCCCCATATTTACGGAGTATCTCAACATTTTCATATATACCTAACTTATACGCATGATATAACATAGTTTCATTAAAGTGTGATAATTTATCTGTGTAACCGTTGGATACAAGCAATTTTGACATTTCCCTATTTTCACTCTCAAAAACGGATATAATAAATGTTTTTGTGTCCTCCTCTGATATCGTTATAGGACAACTTTTTTGAACTAAATATTTTGATAAATTATAAAACCCGTTATATATTGACACAAAAAGCGCATATCTTCCATTTTTGTCAGGTATGCCAAGATCTAAACCCTTATCTATTAGAAACTGGAGTAATTCAACGCTATCTGTATTGCAGGCAACGTGTATCAATGTCCTCCCATTTACATCTATTTCTGTAAAATCTGCACCTTTTTCTGACAAAATTTTGATTGCCTTAATTGAACCATGTTCACATGCCAGTTTTATGAGCGATTTCCCATCATCACTTTTATAACCTATATCTCCCCCTTTATATAAAAGAATTTTAACCGCTCTATCATAATCTTTTTGAACAGCACAAACTAGCGCTTGATTAATATGTGCTCTCTCGTCTAGTAACGTTTGTATTAGGAAACCATGACCATGTTGACAAGCGGCAATCAAGGGCATTTCACCGGAGATCGTTTGCATGTTTACAGCTGCCCCATATCTAATAAGCCATTGGAAAGTTTCTATGTCTCCAAGTACACATGCCTCATATAAAGGAGTCCATCCATCCGCTACAGAATTGCTTGTACATGCCGTGATTTGAATCTTACATTTATCGTTTTTGCTTACTGCCATACTTGAAACTTGATTTGGTCCTACTTCATTTTCCCCTAAAGCTTTCAAAATGCTTTCATTAACAATGTTACCCTCTGTTTTCGCCAAATGAACAGGTGTGTGCACGTCTTTATTTGTATTTGTAGTATCTGCACCATTATCCAATAGAGTTAGTATTACGTCTACGGAACCTTTCCTACAGGATTTGTGCAAAGGTGTTTCTAAATCTACATCACGCATGTTAACGTCTGCATTTTTGTTAATCAACATTCTGACTATATCATTGTTCCCAACGCAACAGGCGGCATGAAGTGGCGTTCTACCATCACCATCGACTTTATAAATGTCAGCATTATTATCAATAAGCAACTTTGTTATCGTAGTATTGCCTATTTCGCAGGCAATGAATAAAGCGGTTTTACTTTTTATATCGACACTATTTAAACAATATCCGTTTGAAATAAGTTTTTCAACTATTTTATCATGGTTGCCATGGATTGCAACGTTGAGTGAATCGCTGCTTTCGTTAACATTTGCTCCTTTATCGATCAAAAGTTGTACTATGCTTTCATGACCACTCAAACAACAAACGTACAAGGGTTTGCGATGATATCTATTTCTTTTGTTGATATCAGCATGTTTCTCTATTAGCAGTTTAGCTAAACTGTAATGCCCACCAAAACATGCAGTATAAATTGGTGTCTCGCCATTTTTATTAGTTTGGTTTATGTTCGATCCTTTATGCAGTAGGATTTCGACCATGCGTAAGTGTCCTTCTCGACACGCAGCTGTCAATGGTGTGAACCATCCATTTTGTGCATTAACATCAGCCCCCACAGAAATAAAAATATCAATAAGTTCTTCATAACCACGCATACACGAAATGATAAAGGCGTTAATCCCATTTTCATCCTTGATATCAATACATCTTCTTTTAACGTCATCATCTAAATTTTTCATAACATCTAACAACTTTTCTCTGTACTCTTTGTATCTCATTTGCACATTGTTCAAACACCAATGTATTTTTCCATTTTTAAGGTCCATTTTGACTCTATCTATGTATTTCTGCTCATCAGTCGAAGAAACGATAATTGTAAACTCAGCATGTGCTTTTTGTATTGAATTAAGTTGTACACGTTCAGATATTAATTTATCATCTGCATATTTGAGAATAGGTGCGATTAATGCTTTACTAAAATAAAAGCATAGAAAGTCAAACATTTTATCGTGTATTACTTTGTATTCTTTGCCTACTTTGATAAAGTAAGTATCCACACAAGCATTCAGTTTGGCTGTAATTAAAGACCGAGGGGTGTCACGACCTAATTTGCAAAATTCAAAAATGTCTTTTAATTTCTTTTTTTCAACTGAGTTTAAATCGTTTGAAATATCAAAAATGGCTTCATTAATGGTGCCGTTATATATAACGCAAAATAACAATACACATAATTTTTCTTTGTCGAAAGATTTCAGTTGGTTCCATTCCGTTCGAAATATTTCATATGGACTGTTTAAGAACTCATTGATCTCAAACTTGTCATGCTGAGCGTACAGGAAGCACATTATAGGGGAGAATTCAACATTTCCTAAAATATCTGTTATTATTTTATCATCCTTTTTCATGTATTTACTGGCTATTTTTATTTTATCTTGAAATGAATACTTTACAGTTAATTCGTAAATATCGTTTTTGAATAAATCGAATGCATCTTTGAAAGATTCTTCATTAAACACTTCAGTACGACAAGTGGCTAAAATTTTTGTCTTGCCTTTTACAAGAATACATTTGACAAACTCCACCATTTTTAGCCAGTTTTCAATATCATTGATATTTGCTGTATATTTTCCACATATATCATCCACAAAAAATACCTGACCAACATTTTGCTTGTATCGCCTCTTGATATCTTTAACACTAATGCAAGGCTCTATACTATACGCTTTTTCGTCGAATAATTTGAACGCTATATGCTGTGCAGTCAGGGTCTTTCCCATTCCAGATACTCCTGTTAAAAGTAAGCAATTGTGGGTTTCCAGAATTCTAAAAATATCTGTGACTACGTCTGTTTCAACAAATAGTTTACTTTTCAGCTTCCATAGTTCCATTTCGGGTATATCGGCGTCTGTAAAACACTCCAAATTTAACGGTGTCAAATTATTGTACAAATGTCAACCAGAACAAAAACAATTGATCGTTATATCTATTATCGGATCAAAGCCCTCTAAATGTTTAATTGTCTATTTTCAGTATAAAAAGAGTACACAAAGATTCAACTGACATGACACTTTTTTTTAATACCATAATGTTACATAGTCAGATCTAACCGAGAAATATTTATTTCAAGATAAGTCTATATCCCACAAAGAGTTTATTTTTATCACGAGATTTTTTTTTTATTCGCTTTAAATAATATCAAAAGAAAAAAATTCTAATTAATAAACTTGTTTATTACATATACATGTTTGATTATTGCTCGTATATATATTTCTTAAAACTAGCGTTAATATTATGTTAACCCTTCAGAAGCACTTCATTTCATCTGTTTTTATCATATTGTGTTAGTGTTTTGATTTTTTTTTAAATTTATTTCAATGGTGATAAGGGAAAGGGTAGAGGGGTCGTTTTTCAATTATTAGTTTTATTGTGTTTTCTCGTAAGATTGTACTTTTTAATTTTGTATTCTCCTGGTTGATTATATGTGTAGTTGTCTGTATTTGTATTTGTTATTTATAATGATTTCAGTTGGCATTCTGCATATTAACTCCCTTTCTCATATATGTTCTTATCTCCTTGAAATGTCACAATTTTTTTTTTACAGAATATCGACTCCGGTTATAGTAAATTTGCAATGCCGATTATTTGCCCCATTTTTGTGTTATGTTTTCTGTTTTGTATTTTTCAGTATCAGACAGTGCTTTAGATCTTTATCATTGTACGTTCATGTCATGTCCCTTTGATACCTGCTTACTTTTTTTATGTCAACGGATAAATTAATCTACTGTGGATTCATTTATTTTCGTAGGTATCAATTTTCGTGGATTGCTGAAAACTTGCTTATTCGTTGATATTTGATTTCGTGGTTTTGTCAATCACTGTATACAAAGCCTATATGAAATATGTTATTCGTCGAGCATTTCAATTCGTGGTTCACCTGTACCTACGAAACCCACTAAAATTGGTATCAAACGAATAATAAGGAATCCACAGTAAATTAAATCATCAGATACATTCGTAGTATAAGTTCTCAAATCATGCTGCATATTAAATGGTTGTTGATGTAAATCTATGCAAAACTTAAAACTTTTGTACTAATACACATTGGTTTTACTGTTATTTTCTAGTAATTTCATATTGTTGATATTTGTAAAGATATAAGGTGTAAATGTTAAAAAATAGAATTATGGTAAATATCAAATCAAATATTGCTTAATAATGTTGACTGAAGATAACTTCCAAATTGGTGATACTACAATTAAACATACCATTTAAGGATCCATCTTCAAAAAGTGTTTTCCCTTGTATTGCTAATGTCTGCAAAAATAATAAAAGTCGACCAGCTGGCTTTTATTCAAAATAAACTTGACATTTGTATATCATAACAGCATGATGCAGAATCAATGCCAAAGAGGGTCTATTGCATAAACATGAAAATGAATGTTTCACTCGCCAAATTGCGGTTGTTTCTTTTTTCTTATTATAAACGATTCGCTGATTTTAACTTTACGTCATTTTATAGATGAACTTCTTATCACATATCCTCATTGCCTGAACTTATCCCTACCAAGTGACACTAATGCTTACTAAAGAACAATTTAACACATTATTGTTCGACAAAAATGACCAAAAATGATTCCAAACATTGCTAAAAGTAAAAGGTGAAAGAATATAGCAAGCAAATGCAGGGAATTTCAAGGAATGTACTCTTTTGTCAAATTATGTAACGTTATGTTGTTAGGATCATTTACATTGTGTCATAGATCAAATTTATTCGTTCAGTGTATGTTTGCTTGTTTTTTGTTAATATGTTTTGTGATTGAGTGAAGCCATTTCAATTTATGTTTTATGCTGTGATGTTCAGGGTAGGTTGAGTGTTGGCGCCTGTTAAACAGATTATCCCGCTGTATTTGTTTGCAACTGTCAAGTCAGGAACCTGTTGTTCAGTGGTTGATGTAGTTTATAAGTGTTTTTTGTTTCTCGTTTTATTTTACAAAGATTATACAGTTGGATTACCTGTTTGAATGAATGGATTTTGGAGTCCTTCATAGCTTGCTGTTCGATGTGAGCCAAGGCTCCATGTTGAAGGAAGTACTTTGACCTATTATGGTTTACGTTTTACAAATTTTGACTTGGATGGAGAGTTGTCTCATTGACATTCATACCACATCTTCTTATATCTACACACTATCTAAGTAAATTTTGATTGTAAGGAATCTGGTTTCTAACCGCTGGCCCCTCATAATAAATATTTACACATGTGAAAATGTAAAATTCGAAGTCTTGACATCAATACGGCATGTCATCAGACTGAGGAAAACACCTCATCCCAGCTGCAATTGATCTAAAAACTGTTACATGCCAGAATCAGACATACGTCCACACATGCAATGTACAAGCAACTATTGTGCACACATTATGTTCACCTAATAAAATAGAAAAACTCTTCAACAAGGTTGCAGCATGACCAGTCGTTAAGATTATCAAACTAGAGGCTCTCAAGAGACTGTGTCGCTCACCTGACTCACTTGGGTTTTTGAAATCATATAAAAAAAGATAAAAATCATAACATACTTAAATAAAGATTGAGGCTACATTTTGTTTGATAATTAAACTCTATTCTGTGGTTCTCTAAAAGAAGACATTTGTATGTATTTCTCATAGGGTCCTATGTTAAACTAAGACACCGCTGGGGCCATCTTGGATGATAGCTCGGCTACAAAGTAACAACACTTGTTCAGCACCTCATAAGAAACACTCATGCTATGCTTGGTTTCATTCCATTCAGTGGTTCTCTATAAGAAGACTTGTGTATGCATTAATTTCCCATAGGGTCCTGTGTTAAACTAAGCCCCCCGCTGGTGGCCATCAAGGATGATGGATCGGCTACAAAGTAACAACACTTGGTCAGCACCTCATAAGGAACATTCATGCTATGTTTGGTTCCATTCCATTCTTTGGTTCTATAAAAGGAGAAATTTGTATGTATTTCTCATAGGGTCCAATGTTAAACTAAGTCCCCCCTGGCGGCCACTTTGGATGATGGATCTGCTACAAAGTAACAACACTTGGTCAGCACCTCATAAGGAACATTCATGCTTTGTTTGGTTTCATTCTCTTCAGTGGTTCTCTATAAGAAGACATTTGTTTGCATTTCCCTTAGGGCCTATGCTAAACTTAGCCCCTCGCTGGCGGCCATCTTGGATGATGGATCGGCTACAAAGTAACAACACCTGGTCAACATCTCATAAGAAACATTTATGCTATGTTTGGTTTCATTCCATTCAGTGGTTCTCTCAAATAAGACATGTGTATGTATTTCCCATAGGGTCCAATGTTAAAATAAGTCCCCCGCTGGCTGCCATCTTGGATGATGGATCGGCTACAAAGTTACAACATTTTATCAGCACCTCATAAGGAACATTCATGCTATGTTTGGTTTCATTCAATTCAGTGGTCCTCTATTAAAAGACATTTGTATGCATTTCGCATAGGATCCTATGTTTTACTAAGTCCCCCCGCTGGCGGCCATCTTGGATGATGGATCGGCTACACAGTAAGAAGACTTAGTCAGCACCTCATAAGGAACATTCGTGCTATGTTTGGTTTCATTCTATTCAGTCGTTTTCTAAAAGAAGACATTTGTATGTATTTCTCATAGGTCCTGTGTTGAACTAAGTCCCCCGCTGGCGGCTATCTTGTATGATGGATCGGCTACAAAGTAACAACACTTGGTCAGCACCTCATAAGAAACATTCATGCCATGTTTGGTTCTATTTCATTCAGTGGTTCTCTAGAAGAAGTTCAAAATGTAAAAAGTTAACGACGACGACGACGACGTACGACAACGGACGCCAAGTGATGAGAATAGCTCACTTGGCTCGTCATGCCAGGTGAGCTAAAAAGTAGTTGATTAAAACAGATTTTGTTTGATATTCCTTATTCAATAAATTTTTCAAGATAGCTATTGATTTCTACAAAATTTAATAGGTTAATATTTTCTCATGGGATTTTTTTCATGTACATCGACAATTGATTTAAAATTCTTCAATGTAATAATATCGAGTGGTATGATACCCAAATATTAATTATTGGATATCTATCAAAGGCATAATGAGTTTTGTTGGGTCTTTACAATCAGATATCAGACTTTAGTCAAGTTATAGAGAGGATAATTGGAGCCCACAAATGAAATAAAAACAAAAAGCACAAGGGAATCGACATCATTGCAATATTTTAGAACTCTCTTCCACATTTAAATCGGGGACTGATTACATCATACTGTTTGTTGTTGTTACTTACATTTTCAAGAGTTGAGATTCTTTTATCAGTCTGACTTAATGTGTTTCCAATTTCTCTGAGCTCTGCATATACTCTTGAAAACTCTGCATCTGCTGATTTGCATATAACATCCGCATATTTCACTAATATTTGTATCTGCTGTCGGATTTCATCGACTAATTCAAGACCGATTGTTGAACCTTGGAAAAAACTTGTACCTAGTAATATATAACAGATATAGAATTGGCAATATATAGGACAGGACAGCAAACAGCAATAACCACCAAGACGGAAGTCCGTAAAATAACCCAGTCCGAGATATCTCTGCATCTTGTAGTCAATGTGTAGGACTTTCTAGACCGAGGGAGGTTAGAGAGCAAAACAAACAGAAAACACGAAAATCGCCGATCCAAAGAGACAAACAACAGTGCACAAAAAACTAGTAAAGACAGAGCAAAACAAACTCAACTCAAAACTAGGGATGATATCCGGTGCTGCGGAAAGATGAGCAGACGATGCTCCACATGAGGCACGCGTCATGCTATACATAACAGGGAATGCTTAATTTTATAACGCCTACGTAGTCTTTAAATTTACTTTCTGCTATGAAGATGATGTTCTCTCAGTTACTGATTACAAATGGCGAACTTAAGATTGAGGACAGCTGCAGTTTAGTCCGCCTCATTACTTGACTTACATCTAGAAATTGACAGTGCGGGTCGGTTGTAAACAAAACTTTACGACAAAAGCGATGATTTCAGCTTTCCAATTATGAACTTTCCATTTCAATGTAGCAACATTCTTGCGGCGCCTGCATAGGTAGTTTATATCTCCCAGTTGATACGATATTCTAGGTATGGTATTTTCTATCATGATTTCCAGGATAGAGGGTTGCTACGTACAGGGAAGCTATTTAACCAAGAGTTCAAAGTAGTAAAGTTGAAATTATCCCTTCGTAAATCTTATGGAATATTCGTTTCACAGATGATAGCGGATATGTTCCTAATGTCGTAACTAAAATTTCGCCCCTCCCCCTTTTTCGCGAATGGGACGTATGATTTACAGAAAAGGACTTATTACCGGGTTTATAGTAACATGAGAAACAAGGCGGGTGCCACATGTAAAGCACCAGAGATTACCCAATGGTTTGGTGGGGTTCGTGTTTCACAGTCTTCAGTTTTCTATGTTGTGTTTTGTTGTGGCAGTTGCTATCAAATAGTCCCTTTCTATGTACGTTGTCATTTGTTTTTGTAGCAGTTCAGAGTTCCTGTTGATCCGTTGTTTCTCTCCTCTAGTTGATGTGTTTCCCTCGGTTTTGATTTATGACCTGGATTTGTTTTGGCTTAAATGATTTATGACTATTGAACAGCTGTATACTACTGTTGCCTTTATTGTATACTATTAGTCTGTTGATGTTTTTCTGTTTTGGCGATGGCGTTGTCAGTTTATTTTCGAATCTTGAGTTTGAATGTCCCATTGGTTTATTTTGCATCTCCTTTAATATCTTGGACTTGATCCTTCTGGGGTTATTCGATTCCTTAACATTTTATTTGTTACTGTGATAGGTTTATAAGATTGGAAAATCGATACAAAGCTGAAGTCTTAATTCCTTTCCTAGCAATAACTATTCATACGCATATATCAAATAAATATTAGTATAAATGTATAATTGTAGAAGAGCGAAATTTTTAATCGGTATTTTTGCTTGATTTTATGATATTTTGTTCTAATCGGTTCAAAAATATTGATTGACGTTATTCTTCTTTTTCTTATTCTGCCTTTTTATGGTTAAAATGAATATTGTAAGTATTATTTGTTCGTTTACTCAATAAGCTATAGGTTACAAAAGTTGTTGTATTAAACATATTTCCATCTCGTTATCATGGTAATCATAGGATGATTAAACATATTTGGAAAGAAATGCTGACTTTTTTTTTTAAATTGACAGATTCTTTTAATGAACATATGTAGCTCTTATTGTCTACAATTGATTGATTATAACAAATGTTATATCAAAAAATTATCATAGTTTTGATAAATTGTTATGATCAACTGTGTTACGTTGTACACATTTATGGAAGGTTTTGTACCTGGTTTATTATTATTTTTTTTAACGTAGCTACGTATAAAAATTGCTAAAATGTTCACATTTGAATTTTGCTTTTTGTGAGGTTTTAGTTATGTTACAATTGAATGTGTAGAGCGATAAATCATTATGACAAAGCCACTTTGAATAAACAGTGATCTTACTGTTTGTTTTTGTACTGCATGTCTATTTTTAACATTTTATCATATATGACTTAATTATTTATTAGAGAAATCTGACAAGCCTTAAGCTGGAAGTTATTTAATTTCAGTGTATATCTAATATTTATTTCTGAACTCTTGGTTTTTTTTCTTGATATGTGTTTAATGAAGTTCAATATATTTGGATGTATAATTTTGAAATCAATATTTGATTATAATCAATTTAGAACATTACTTTTCTTTACAATTCATGAAAAAATGTGGAACAAGGCAATGACCAGTTAAGGTCAAGTTACAGTAAATGGGTTATGTCACATATTTTCGTAAAATTTTACATATGCCTTTGGCTCTTTTAACTGATAATCGAAAAAGCGATGCTTTTATCTTTTTCCCCCTTAGATATTACTGATAGAATTTTTCAAATTAGTGCCCATTTGTATAGAAAGCACACAAATTCGGCGAAAAAACGTTCTTAAATTTGTCTTTAAATCATCAAATTTCCAACTTTACTCCATAGGTTTCTCTTAAAAAACTATATGTTGTTGATTCAACAATTTCTGTTTTAATGATGTAAAATAATAATAGGGTCACCGACTTCGTTTTTATGGTATACATCAAGCAAAGTGGTGTACTTGTTGTAAAAATACACAAATCGTCAAAATAATCGTAACGTAATCGCGTTGTAGACCCTAAATCGTCGATTTTTCACGTTTTTGACTACAGACAAGGTAACTGATTTGTAAATACACCAAAAAACGAAGTCGGTGACCATATGATTACTTTATATCATTCAAATGGAAATTTATGTACCAACAACATATAGTTTTTTAAGAAAAATCTATGGAGTAAAAATATAAACTTTTTTGATTTTAAGGTAAATTTGTGAACTCTTTTCGTCGACTTCATGTGCTTCCTATACACATGTTTATTATTTTGAAAGAATTCCAACAGTAATATTTTGGAAAATAAAAAAGAAATTGGATTATTTTTTGGACTTTCAAATAAAATTCAACGAGCACAAGTTATATGCACAATTTGACCGAAATCTGTGACCTAGTCCATTTACTGTCCCATAACCTTGAAATTGTTTCCTGTTTTATGTTACAATATGACACCTTTTTTAGTTACTATTCTAATATTAAATGTCGCTTTGTGGTTAATGTATAATACTGAAATCAGTATATCTTTTTTGTTTGTTTAATGTACATTTTGGCTTTATAACTATTTTGATATGAGCGTCACTGATGAGTCTTATGTAGACGAAACGCACGTCTGGCGTCCTAAATTATAATCCTGGTAACTTTGATAACTAATTATATCATTAGAAGATAATATAATAATACGCCTATTTTATGTTATTAAGAAATGTAAACAATGAATGATACGGAACATCGAGGAAAATTCAAAACGGAACAGTCAACATTTGGGTATAATCTTAATAACTATTAAACCAAACAAATATGTCAACAAATAAAAACAAAAAGGCAGGTAAACAAAGCACATAAGCAAATATAAAAGACAAGAATAGAAACATTTACCATAATACACAATAACACAATGACGGGAAGTATAAATACCGACCCACAACTTATGGATATTACCAAAAATAAAATAAACATTAAAAGCAATAATTTATAAAAACAAAGAATAAAACACTACCACACGTCATAACGATGATAAACAACGTCAGTACCAAGAATTTATACTTCAAGACCATCTGGTATTGTTGATAAATATTCATCAACAAGGTATTGGTATCTTCAGACGAACTTTCTTTTTTAGTAAAAAACGTGACGTTCTTTGATATAACTCTGGTTCATCAACGTTTTGCTCAGACACTGGTGACATTTTATAAAGTCTGAATAGCAGCTTGCAAGATCTTGGATACAGAATGAGTTAAGAAATGTTTATTCCAAATGCAGGCGAAGTCGGTATACTGCTAACAAAATTGATAATTTCAAAATTAAAATCGTCTCGTTTGTCATAGAAGAGGGACGAAAGATACCAGAGGGACAGTCAAACTCATAGATCGAAAACAAACTGACAACGCCATGGCCAAAAATAAAAAGACAAACAGACAAATAATAGTACAGATGACACAACATAGAAAACTAAAGACTAAGCAACACGAACCCCACCAAAAACTGGGGGTGATCTAAGGTGCTCCGGAAGGGTAAGCAGATCCTGCTCCACATGTGGCACCCGTCGTGTTGCTTATGTTATTACAAATACGGTAAATCGTTTAATTCGGTAAGTTACATTCGTGAAAAGGGAAGGGTATTGTAATTACGACATAAGGAACATATCCGATATCATCTGTGAAACGGTTATTCCATAACGGTCAACCAACTCGTGATGGCGTCCGTAAAATTTACGAAGGGATGATTTCAACATCACCATTTGGAACTCTTGGCTTAATAGCTTCCTTGTGAGCAGCAATCCTCTATCAAGGAAATCATGATAGGAAACACAAGCCCGGGAATATCGTATCAATTGGGAGATATATACTCCGTACGAAGGCGCTGCTGGAATGTTGCTACATAGAAATGGAAAATTCACAATTGGGAAGCTGAAATCATCTCTTTTGTGGTAAAGTTTTGTTTTCAACCGACCCTCATTGTCAATTTCTAAATGTAAGTCAAGATATGAGGCAGACTTAACTGTATCTGTAGTATCTTTTATCTCTAGTTCGATGGGATAGATTCGTTCAACATAGTCACCAAATTTTGTATTATTTAGTGAGAGAACATCATCTATATAGCGGAACGTAGAGTTAAAGGATATTGCTTACTTCTTATCTTTCTTCCTAAGAAGTTCCTGTATGACGTTAGCCTCATAATAATAAAGAAACTAGTCGGCAAGAAGAGGGGCACAATTGGTTCCCGTTGGAATTCCGACAGTCTGTTGAAAAACACGTCCTCCAAACGTAACAAATATGTTGTCAATCAAGAAATCAAGCATCTTGATAATGTCAGTTTCAGAGAATTTTTTGTTTGAATCAGAGTGATTCTTTACAAAGTAGGATTTATCCCTCCCCAAGACAAGATACTTGTATCTACGTTCGCCATTCTTTTTAATGAAACAAAGTAATACCAACTCTTTCAATTTGTCTTTTAGTTTGGAATGGAGAATACTTGTGTAAAGTGTAGTAAAGTCAAATGTTTAAATACTATTGCAAGATGAGAGAGTCTTAGATTGTATGTACTCTAAAAGATCTTTGGAATTTTTTAGTATCCACATCTGATTCACGCCACCTCTAGAATAGGCAGTTTCACAATAACTTTGGAGCCCGGCTTTGATTGCTGATAAAATAGATGTTAATAATTTAGAAAGAGGTTTCGTGGAGCACTTGGAAGACCCAGCAATATACCGTTGTTTGTAAGGCCACTTATGTAGTTTAGGTATCCAATACAGTGATGGAAGATCCAGTTCTTCATCTTTGGTTGAAATTCCAAAGGAACATAGAACAGACCTATGATTATCCAGGATTTCCTCTTTGGTAAGTGTCGTGAGGATATATGTTGAGTTTCCAAGTGAATTGTCAATACCTAATTCATTTATCAAGAAGTTTATGTAATGATTTTTACACACAAAAACGATGTTGTTTGGGGCTTTATCTGCGGGGACAACAACATATTTGTCATGGAGGTAGGACAAGTGTTTTGCAACATTAGGGTCTTTAAAAATTGATGTAGCGTGGGTATTGATATGCCCATTTAGTTTCTTAATTCGGATTTGTATCAACGACCTCACAGCCTTAATCCATTCGGAAAGAGTATCTACGTCTTCTTTCTCGCGGTTAGCCCATTGCCTGGCATAATCTTCAACTGAATCCATCAGTATTTTGAAGTTGTATTTCCAATTGATGGATTTAGGCTCACGATATTTCGGACCTTTGGATAACAAATTTCGCAGGGAAGTGTTATTGACAATATTGAGGACTCCGGTAATAACGTGGCCAGCCGGATTATATGTGAATTGGGAACTAGCACAGTTGCAATCAGGAGGTTTAGACTTGAAGTCGTCAATGTTGAGATCCTGCAAAACGTGTTTGTAATTGAAAATTTTAGTTGCAATTGGTTTGGTATAGGTATAAGAAATTATTGGTACAGACTGATCTTTAAAATAAGGAGGTATTTTTGACAGAACTAATTTATGATGAAGGATATTGCCTACGTTGACGCCATCGAGACCTTTGTTGGCAAAGGAAAGTTTAAGAAAAGATCTTTTCTCTTTTTCATAGATTGACCGCTTATTTCAAATTCCAGGTATAAGTATACAAATGGGGCAGGGGAAGCCGTTTTTTTTTTTATTCATCTTTAATGTCTAGCTTTTGGGGAAATGTTTATATAAAGTTTATATTGTTAATAGAAAGAACATTATCATTATATATATATAATGTGAAATTAAATGATAAGGCTTCTTTGGTCTTCTTGTTTTTGACAGGTGTCTGAAGAAACTCAAACTCATAATAAAATAAGGAGAGTTCGGCAAAGAGAGGAACACAGTTCATTCCAAAGGAATGCCAAACATTTGTTAAAAAAGTATACCTCCAGATTCAACAAATATACTGTTCAGTGGTTGTTCAGTGGTTGTTCAGTGGTTGTCGTTTGTTGATGTGGTTTCTAAATGTTGCTCGATTCTCGCTTTTATTCAGATTGGACCGTTGGTTTTCTCATTTGAATGGTTTTACAATAGTAATTTTTTGGGGCCCTCTTAACTAGCTGTTCGGTGAGACCAAATGTTCCGTGTTGAATACCGTACTTTGACCTATAATGGTTTACTTTTACAAATTATGAGTTGAATGGAGAGTTGTCTCATTGGCACACATACCACATCTTCTTATATATAATCAATAAGAAACTTCAGCATACTGATTTCATGTTTCCCTGTGTAGCATGTTTAACCATTGTTGTAAGATATAGACCTTTTTCAATAACTAGAACAATACAATTTTGATCTAACTTTGACTACATAATGGACCTTATACTAACAGAGGTGCGCCTTTTTTAAACAGACACCCCTAGTCTTTCGGACATACAAATTTTCAGCATCGTTTTCAAACAAACTTTACTCATTGATTAAAGTACAAAAAATGTGCTAAAAATACCAAATCCAGAAATTTGATTTCCTGATATCTGGGCCCGAGTCAGAAAATCAATGATAAAGTTTCTGGGAAAGTTGATTTAAAAAAATAAATAAAATAAGAGTTAGGAAAATAAGCAAGAACAATGATAAAATCAAAAAATAAGCGTATAGTTAAATACCATTTGTCTTCCATTTGTTTAGTTCGGCGATGAATTGACTCTCTTCAGCTGCATTTAAGTTAAGAAGATAGATAAAATCTTCAATCTGTTGTAGTGACGAATTGTACTTCATTGAATCCCACTCTATAAAATTACAATGAGCCCAGGGATTTCGTACAGCTGCCCTAACCTAAAGTATATATTGATAATAATTTGACCTCCTATACATTTTTAAGAATATCATTGGTATAAAAGTAACATGACGTTGAAAAAAAAACTGAAACGTTTCTCACAAACAACAGATGACGAAACTGACGCTAAAAGACTGAAAGCAAATGCAGTAAACATCAAAGCTAACAATTTGTAATTTTCTGTACAGACCAAACGAAGAAGTTCCTTTCATTGAAGACTTGATCGCTTTGATATGCCACATGCTAAGACAATTGCTAAGATAAATGTGTCACGCAGTGTGCTAGAGGCGTAATACGATAATAAGGGTCAATGATTTCGATATGGGGTTTGAGCTTTGTTCTCACCAAATAAAGAGTTTATTGGTTTCATTTATATTGTATTACGTCAGTAGCAATCGGTGTAACAAATAATACATGTTATAGATAATGAATATTTTAAGGTTTTTCTTGTCGTAGAACACACCGAGGGGTGTCAGGATTGATCAAATGAAAGACCGACCGTAGGGTTGATTCTTCGAAAGGTATATAATGTCTTATAAAGGTAAGATAGTTAATGATATGTTAAAATGCATATGTACAATATGAAGAAACAGGATAAACATTCGGCTTGATAACTGAGCTTTTATATGCAATCATATAGACAACTTGTAAGGATATACATGTAAAGACAAAATTGTGCACTGATGAGATTCTTGGTTTAGATTGGCATACTCAAATGTAGCAGATAAAAACTTGTGTGAACAAAGTTGCAAAAACATTAAACAGAAATCATTCAAAAACTATTCACATAGTTATCACTTTTCTCGGTTATTATATAAGCTCAATGTAAGACATCGAATGTTCGTGTGCTTATTGATGTGTATTAGAAACAAAATAACATAAATTGAAATTAACGAGTTCTTTATGTCATTTTAAAAGGGACTGTATTGCATAAATATTGATTAATATTGCTCCTTTGATATATTTTTCAAACAAGACAAATGTCAAGATCTATTAATAGAGGTCGGTCATTTAAAGACGTATCAACCGTATCATAAATACGTTGACGTATACGCATCTGCAGATACACCAAAAACAGTATGTAATCCAGAGCTTTAATTGTATATACTTTTAAAAATGCAGATGGGCAACTGATCTAATGTTAGCAACCTAGTTTTTAGAAAACGTCTTGAATGTGTTTGCTTCAATTTCACATGATTTAAATGTTGTTTACCTCATTGGAAGATGGATATGAAACGCATGCACTTACGATGTGTATACATGTACACACAGCACTACAAACCAGTAAAAGTCTGAAATGGCCTATATGTGTACTCGACTGAACTGATTTTTACTCGACCAGTCTGAATTGGTCTGAAATTTACTTGATATTACTCGACTGTAGTCTGAACCATACTAAACAGTCTGAACTTGTACTCGACCTTTACTCGACCAGTACTTAACCATTTTATACGAGTCTGAACCATACTCGACATAGTCTTAACCAATCTCGACCAAGTCTGAACCATGCTCGACCTAGTCTGAACCATATTCGACCTAGTCTGAACCATACTCGACCAAGTCTTAACCAATCCAGACCTATTTTTTGTATCTATCTATATTATTTTTTCATTAATTTAGGAACTGTTATTCATATAAATATATATATAAAATGTATATCACATTTAAAATTAAAATAAAACAAGGTGATCAAATTTCTGGTTGGATTAAAAAAATATCATGTAAGAAATTAAGTTCGTTAAATAAATTTTCATATACATGATATCATGTTCACATTGATTTATGCATCAAAAATACTATAACTTTCAACCATTATTCAAATATCTTAATGTTATTCAATTTTTTTTTTATCAAAATATATATAAAATAGTATATAAAGCAACTTAATAAATGTTAGAATCGACACCTTTGTTTTGTAAAATCAAAAATTTAATATAATAATAATAATAAAACTTTCATCTTTTTTTCCTTGATAACCTTTTAAAAAAGGAAATGTATTCCAAAGTTGCAGTAGAAATTTATTTTAATTAAATTTAAATACGTTTTGTCAAAATTAAACACATGGCATACAAGAAGCAGTTTAATAAGGTTTAATGGTTTAATTACCTCAGTACAGGTGTTTTACAGGTAAAAAGAAAACCATATTTTTCTTAAACTCGTGTATTACTTATCTAGTGAATTCAAAGGCCTTGTTATTTAAGTTTTACAGGATGTTGTAATTTTCAATGGATGTTATTTAAAATTTATTACTCTCTGACCAGGTGTGATCTTTTTAATCAGTGTGCGTCAAGCAGGATGTATTACTTTACAGTTTACCCCTAATCAGAAGAAAAATTTTATTCATTTCTTGAATTTTTCATCCCTTTTAAAATATATATATATATCCCAAATTATGAATAGGAATAGATATATTTCTGATATAAGGTTAAACAATGTCAGTGATTTATTTTGGCTGTTGTTACCTCATTAAAAAGATAGTTATATAACTATTGTATATAACCATGAAACCTAAGTACAGAAAGTCACAGGACAAAAAGTCACAGGACAGAAAGTCACAAATTTGATAGGACAAAAAGTCACAAATAATTTGTATACAATTGATTGAATATTTATGAGAAAGATCTTGAAATGTTTACATTTTATGACACATATTCATTTTACAGTTTAGGAAATTGTTCATAAGACTTAATTTGATAAATAAAGATTTATAAAATTTTAATCATGCAAAGGATATATTTCTTGGCACCATGAAGCCATTTAAGTACCAAGACATTGTAACATTTTGTTTTCTTAACAATTATTTGATCATTATTGATATTGTTTCAAGAAAAATACAAAAATGTTTCTTTAAAAATAAGTGTTCTATTGTTCAAAGAAAAATAACCTCAAAACTGAATTGTGACTTTTTGTCCTGTGACTTTCTGTCCTACATTCGTTTTTATTTAGGAATTTAGGAAAATCAAGTTTTGTTTAAAAAAAAAACACATGCCAAACAAAAAGCACCTTATTTTTAATAAGATTTTATTACCCTCAGTATAGGTGTGGTTTTCAGGTAAAAAAAGTCTTTTATTTAACAAGACTCAGACTTTAAAATTAGATAATTTAACTATCTCGATTTGCCAAATCTAAGAGAATCATGTATTATAAAAGAATGTGAAAAATGTTTTTATATATATCTTTATTTAATTGTGGCTGTTGTCATGTTAGTTAAAGAGAAAGTTATTTAAACAATCAACATTATAAAGAAGAGGTTATTTGGTCAAGTATGGTTCAGACTGGTCGAGTATTGTTCAGACCTTTGGTCGAGTATGGTTCAGACTGAAAAAATAGGTCGAGAGCTGGTCGAGTACTGGTCCAGACTGGGTTAAGACTGTTTCAGACTGGTCGAGTAATAGTTTAGACTATTTTCAATAGCAAAGATAAGGGTCAAGTACAAATCAGTACAGTCGAGTATGGTTAAGACTGGGTCGAGTAATATTAAGTAAAATTCAGACCAATTCAGACTGGTCGAGTAAAAATCAGTACAGTCGAGTACAGATATAGGCCATTTCAGACTTTTACTGGTTTGTAGTGCAGGTGGTAGGTATTGCTTTACAATGGGTATAGCATTATTAACAGACATAATTTCAAAGATATATTAAACATGTTTGTTGACTATAAATCAGGCATCTTTTGTCAGGATAAGGACAGTGTTAAATCTAGTCATGTGATAACTCGTCAACTTCCCAAGAAGATCTATAAAATTTTGTTTCAATGTGCAGAATATTCATGATGCGGAATGTATGCAAATCATCTTTACGGGCTTTAGAAACAGGGCAAATATGGCTTATCTGGTTTTCTTTCGTTTCGTTGTACAAATATTTGTTTTCCCGAAAAATATCCATGCATTAATTTTTTTCTGAATTATATCCCTTTCGGGTAACACAAGCTTAATATACGTAAAGTTCATGCACCTGAACTGATTTCATACTCGCGTGCATGATATTTTTTTCACGTGAAATTCACTTGAAAACAATATGAAATATCGATTTTTGTGGAACATGTAATCCGACTTTTAATACTGAAAGGTTAGTACATTTAACAGGCATGGTAGGAGTGAATACGGTAAAATCGTTTGTTTATGTGCTAACTTGTTCGCTCGTAGAACCTAATTGTTGTTTGACAAATAGAGCGATGCTCAGTAGGTTTTTTTCCTCCAAAATTAATGTATTTATTTTACATATGAAAACACTTTATATATCTATTACAAATTTTTGGAAAAATTGCAAATAAACAATATTCAAAGCTCTTACATGTACATTTGATTTTATTGTGTTTATTCAGGTAAGATCTTGCAATATTTTTACGTGTTTTATAAAAGCATTTTGTACGAAATTCGTGTCACTGCCCCACATTCCCTCCTTTTTGAGAGCGTGCAGGAGTAGTTGATAGACGTCCTTTTTTGCAAAACACCATCTTGAAATATTGAAAGTTTGCGTTTGATTGTTTTGAATAAGATCCAATTAATAGATAAAAACAATTAAAAAAAATTGAGCCACAACGTAAAATAGTCTTAAGCTCGGGATCACATAATATTTTTTAGTATATATGCATATGCGTATACGTCAACGTATATGATACGGTTGATACGTTTTGAAATGACCGACCTCTATTTAAAAAGTTACTGAAAACTGTTTTAAATATTAACTATGCCGAAATTGGAAATTAAGTTTGAAGACATAGTGGACAATATGCCATCGATCTTGGCTTTCATTTTTTGCATAGGAAAAATGAACCAATTAATATCCTTATTAATTATACTGGCTGTCAACTTTTTACCAAATCGTAAACAAATCTAAAACACCCCATAAAACACGAGAACGCAAAACGGGCGTATCAAATACATAAGCAGCTGTAAAGTGAGGATCACCGTTACCAAGTGACAACATTAAATTGCCGACTGCAGAGTTTGTTATATCTTGGTGATAAAATGTAAAAAAGCAGCTGCATCGACACAGCTAGTCATTGATAAATCACGCATTAGAATAAACAAAATGTTAGTTGAAAATTTCAAACATTGAATATAGATTTATGTATATTCTTACATTCCTTGCAGCTATCTGCACGTTTCCAGGAAACTTGTCTATCCTGTCGATCATTCCAAGGAGAGCTGATGAATCACACGATCCATCAAATGCTGTGTAATGTGCCATGTGTGTCGGTAGGAATAACTTTGACAGATTTACAGCATTATGTACTTTGTAATCCCACAGAACTGAACGATAACCATGGGTTGCCTTGTTGTTATTGATAGCCTCATAATTGAGGTAGATATTCGCTGCGCCATATGTCCGTAAATGTGTTGTTTGTGTTTGTAAGTCGATCTGATAAGTTATCTTTAGCGAGCTGTAAAGGCTAGTAACAACGGGGTCCACATATTTTCTCAAAGCTGGCGATAATATACTGTGCAAACAAATTCCAACCACGAGCCATCTTTTCCTGTTGTCGTCCAAGTCATCTGGTGGACCTAATCAAATATTTGTTCGTTTTTTAATTATGTTTTAAATTAAGAATAAACGTACAGAAATTATGCATTTTATTTTTATATAAATTTGTAATTACTAGAGTTATTGCCTTTGTATCTTTGATAATCGTACAGTATTGACGAGTTTAATATGTTTGTCTATTCTAAAAAGTAAAATCACAAAAATACCGAAAATAAACGACGAGGAAAATTCAAAACGGAAAGTCCCTAATCAAATGGCAAAATCAAACGCTCTAACATATCAAACGAATGGATATCATCTGTGATATTCCTGACTTGGTACAATAGTTTGCACTCTTTTTAGGCGTTCACAGATTTTACTGTTGATAAAAATATACTCAACAACAAAAGAAACACACTTCCATTAGTTTGTTTGGAGTACATTTTGTTTTATTACATATTACTTCTTTAAAGTGATTGAAAGGAATCAAAATTATGACACATCGTTTTTAAAGTTTAAAACACCAAAAAAATAGAATTGTCTTAATTTCAATTTTTGACATCTAAAAGAAAAAAAAAGATCTTGTCGATTTTCTGAAAACTAATGTCGTGTTTAGATGTTCACATGAAAATAAATATCTGGATTGACTTTGTATTTCAGTTTCTTAATCGAATTATTGTCTAATGACCAATTTAGAACTGACTAATCGCAGACTTTTGATTTGTTTTACTTTGAGGTTGGAATTGTCACTGTTTCCACTAAAATGGAAATTTCCCTGTAAATTCTGCATGAATGTGAAGGTTATGCTGGAAATATAATTTATAATATATCTCTACAAATCATTAGCAAAAACAAGAATGTGCGTTATATGGGTTGTTAAGTATACATATGTATCGGTCGTCCCACTGACTATATTACTCTGCTCAGCTTTTAATAAAATTGCATATCACGGCTTTGTGACGTCAAAAACGTTGACCCGGCCTTAATAACTTTGACCCAGACATATCAGCGAGGTCATAAAAATTTGAACCGACGTTGGTTAGTTTGACCCGAACTTTTCTAGTCATCTTCCGGTTGCTGCTGAAACTAAGAAAACACTTCCAAAAGACGCAAATACTGGCCGATAAATCGATTATCTGGTTATCTTCATATTGATGTTATAAAATATCAGCTGCTCGACACAATAAGAAGGCTTTTTGATCTCTTTCGCTGCGCTCACTTGACACAAAGCTTCATATTCAACCTGATAATCGGTGTTCAACATAGCCTTTTTATTTAAGGAGAAGAACAAATGTTACTTCTTTATTGATGCAAAACGCTCTTTTTGCACTTCATTTGCCTGGGATGCTCAACACAAAGTCTGATGCAACAGAGTAATTGAGAAGACGGACCAACATCGACAATTGATTAGTTTTACGGTATCCATAAAAAATGTGTACGATATGTCTGTTTCTGAACTCAATCGCGACATTTGTTTTGCTGTCTCAGATCTAAAAACTTAAAATAACAGAAAGCCGTTTATACTTTAAATTGACCATGATTGTGTCCAATTCTCTAATGTGACATGTTTACTGAATATTGATTCACATGATTGGGATTCATTCTCATTTAGAGAAAGATATGCCAATACGCTTTCGATGCACCAAGTCTCTCTAACTTTTTAGAGTTCGTCGGATCCAATCAGTTTCTAAAGTCATATAAAACTTGAAATTTTAAAATTAAGTTGAATATGTTTTATATACTTGAATGACTCTAAAAGGAGTTAACGTGAACCTTTCTTAAAAGAAATTCATTTATATTACCAACATCTTAATAAATCTACAGATATTGAATTATTGACCTCCCATACACTAATTCGCCGATACTTTCCGATATTCAGTGACCTTAACAGAGCGCTGTATCAACTGGTGTGAGGTGAGGATGATTACTCTCCCCTCTCTTATTTCTGATGGTTATAGATTGTGTGAGTAGAAAATCATACAACACTCCTCATGGTATTAAATGGACATTACAGTCATGCCTCGAAAACCTTGACTTTGCAGACGATATCTGCCAGCTTTCCCATCGCCATGAAGACTCACAAAACCAAGCAACCAACCTTGAAACAACTGCAAAACAAGTAGGACTGTACATGAATGCAAATAAGACAAAATCTATGAGAACGCGAACCACCTTAACAAAACCAAAATGAAAGATGTCCGAGAATTTACATACTATGTTGGAAGTGTAATCAGTACATCAGGAGGGACAGATGAAGACATCCAGTCTAGAAAAAGAAAAGCACAACAAGCCTTAGCAATCCTTAAACCAGTCTGGAGGAGCAAAGTACTCAGCACAAACACCAAAACCAGGATCTTCAACTCCAATGTAAAGTCTATACTTCTCTATGGGTCAGAAACTTGGAGACTTAACAGCTGCGTCTCCCAAAACATTACAAGTTTTCATGAACAGGTGTCTTAGAAACATCATAGGAATCAAGTGGCCTAACACCATTAGCAACAAAGAACTATGGAAAAGGACTAAACAAGAACCAATAGAAAGAACAATTACGACACGTAAATGGAAATGGCTAGGACACCCGTTACGTAAAAACAACACAAATGTAACTAGACAGGCACTAGATTGGAATCCGCAGGGCCATCATAAAAGAGGACGACCAAAATCCACCTGGCGCAGAGATCTAACATCTGATCTACAGAAAATTGGTAAAACATGGGGAGAAGAAAAGACAATAGCTAAGGTCAGAAAAAGATGGAAAGCTACTGTGGTCGCCCTATGTCCCCCATGGGACGAAGTGGATTAAGTCAAGTAAGTTAACAGAGCGCAAGTGTGAGGGAAAAACCGCGATGAAAAATGTAAACAAACCTACTGTGGAAAGTAAATTGTAATAACAGATTATATTAAAACAAATCAATGCAACAAATAATTGAACAACTGTAACGAAACGTTTAATTAACAAATTGAAACAATTGGGAAAATATAAAAAAAAACATATGTCATGGCTCTTTCAATTCACGTATTTGTCACGTTTTGCACGTGCTCTGTTTTATTGTTGATTAAGGTCACTATCCGGTAAACGTCTGCAAAATACTCCAAATTCAATAAGCTTGCGACCAAAAATTCCTGAATGAAATATTATTTGTCAATAGTACGTTATATGTATATATATTTAATAACAGACATAGCAAGCCTCGATTTATCATCTATGCATGCATTGGTTCAATAATTTCGATAACATAACAATTTCAACAAAATCGTTTCATATGACTTTAATGTAGCCTATATTTGTCTTCTCAATTATTTGTGAAATTTGTACATCGGTAAACAACTGTTCCTTTGATTATTACTAAAATGACAATATTCATACCTGTATGTGACGAATATTCTAGTTCACTTATTCTTCTTTCTAAATCAAAAGGTATTGAACTCTGTATCGGTGTTGGTGCCTGATTAGCCATGTTTACCTACAAAACGAGCATTTTAAGTTTCTGATTTTTGCAGTTAAAAAAGATTTATCAACGTTCCTTTGTCTCTGTCACTATGCTTTTTTAATACAATAATTGACGTCAATAACGTTGATCCACCATAAAAAAAAATTTGACGAGGATATATCACCGACATCATCATGATTGTACCAAGGTATCTTCCGGTTTTCTGGTGAAACATAGAAAACAATTGTTTCTAACATAACAATGCAAAAAAACACAAATATAACCCGATAAATAGATCATCTGGTTACAGGTATCTGCATCTTTATAATGTAAAGTATAAGCTGAACGACAAAATATGAAGCCTATTTGAACTCGTTCGCTGCGGTCACTCGACAATAAATTAAGATGAAAGAATAAAACTTATACCCGACTACTTTTTTTTAAATTTTATTTATAGATAATAAGTGGTGTTGTGCAATTTTTATATGTGAGCCCTTTTCTTCTTGAATGCCTCAATATGATTTTAAGATTTATAATACAACTAAGAATAAATTGCTTCGCCGCGCGCAGCTTTTGTGCAATACAATATACTGTTGCAAATTGACACCCCCCCCCCCCCCCCCCCCCCCCGCCAACAATTTATTTTTGTAAATATTTGAAGACATTTTCTTTTTAATTTCTGAAATCTGAAATGAGAAAAATTGTTCAACCCCACATTTTCTTTTTACCCTCCCCCTTTTCTTTGAAAAAATATCTTTCCCTCAAGATATGATCATAATCTCAATTCAAATTTCCATTGGAGTTTACAACCATAATTACCCATTTAAATACATCATAAAAGTCTTAGAATAGAAAAGAACATACATAATCATTGCTAAAATTAATATTCCTAAAATCAGCATTTGATAGCTACTTCTGAAAATAAATTGACAGCTAATCACCTCTAGACAGTGCAACATTTCTTTACACATAATTTAAAAACAGTGTAAGGGAGGTAATCCAAACATAACATTGTACTGAGATATTGTCCATAAACCAGGAACCACTTGTTTCCCCCTTTTTTGCCCCTAATTTTCGTAATGGGTTGAGCAATTACCCCCAAAGTCAATCCTAACTATCCCTTTGTGGTATGGCAACCTGTGGTATAATTTCAAAGAGATCCATACACCGTTCCATTTGTTTGTCCCTACTTCCTAAACTGTTAGGATTTGATTTTGATTTTTTGTGTTTTAACGCCACTTTTAAACACCGCTTTTAGGCTATTGCGTGGCGGCCAGTTTTTATTGGTGAAGGAAGCTGGAGTGCCCGGAGAAAACCACCGACCTACGATAGGAAAACTGACAATCCTAGACAATTAAGATTGGAGTCGAGTGCATCGGCACGATCGGCGTTCGAACTCACAACCTCAGTGTTGACTGGCTAGTGATTATGTAAAGCAAAATTCTATCCGGATGAAATATGATCCGGCGGAAAAAATGTTACAGTAGTTTTTTTTTTATCTGGAGGAAATTATTTCACTATGATATATTTTCCATTGCCTTAAAATTCTATCTGAGAAGTTAAAAGTATAGAAAAGTTAATAAAAAAAAATTTAATTGTTGCGAATACTATGGAATAATAATAGTGTATCTGAATATAAGCTAAATTAGTAAATAAAAAACCAAATAAATGTATTATAATGGGAAATAATTTCACAGATTATAATTGAAAATAATATCCTGAAATATTAAAGTAAATATCATTCTTTTAAAAAGACAATTTTCATGAAACATATGAAACAAAACCAGAAGTAATTTCACAGATCTTAATTGTGAAATAATATCATGATCAATTTAATATATAAAATAAGGTAAATGAAACACAGGTACAGGTAAAAGTGAGTGGTTTTCAGATCTCAGTACAAAAAAAGTAGAGGTAGAAATATAGTTGCATTACTACAGTAAACATTAATGCCCCCATTCAAATGCATTGATCGTCCAAAAAAGGGGGTCCAACCCCCGGAACCCTACCCCTGGATCCGCCACTGGATCTGCATACCTGAACGATGTGTTATCTGCAAAAAGTCTGCATAGAGAAAAAAGTGTTTCCGCAATATCATTAATGTAAATTATAAGAACAGAGATGTAGTTGTTATTAATGTGGAAACCAGATGAATCATAGCATAACAATATATAGGAACAAAAACAATTGTCAACAGCCGGATAGTATTTACCTGTGAAATAATTTCTGTCTTATGTTTTAAGTCATCTTTTTATAAAAAATAATATGTAAAATTAAGAATGAAGGAAAATTTCACTATGAAATAGATTCCGGAATATTATATCTTTAAAATATAAATGGCGCATAATTACCTCCCTTTGATTGATAAATTATGCAAATATTTTCTACCTTTGTGAACCATTTATAATTATGGTCAGGTATATATTGATTGCGAATACCTTACTGAAAAAGTAGACAATTGGACTCTATTTCACAAGGTTCTGTGAAATATGGAACGGAAAATGTATACTAGTAATGTAATGACAGAGGAAGAAATAAACCGTTACAATTACAGTAGTTACTACTTAGACCACTCGGCCACCAAGGCCCATAAACTGTTAGGACCATAACCCCCAAAATCAATCCCAACCTTCCTATTGTGTTTAAATGTCATAGATTTCTATTTACTTATACTAAAGTTATTGTCTAGAAACTAAATCTATTTGGACTACGCTGACAACGACGACATTGATGACGACGACGCTGAAGACTTCGACGACGACGATGTGATACAAATGTTTTTTGCGCTCGTATAAAAACAAAGAACACCGAACACCAAACGGCGCACAAACAAACGGCAGCGAACAAATATCTTCACATAAACCTCAACAATTCAGAGAGGCAAACCCCACCAATTGAATGCAATTTAAACATTTTCTTATTAAACTTGTTGTTTGAATTTATGTGATTTTTTAAAGTAGGAATATGAGGTAGCAAATGTTTGCTAAATAAATGAATGATAAGAATGAATTAAAACACACAAATCCTCTAGCGTCTATTTAAATCCTGCATTACAAGGATATATATTTAGCAGGGAATTTCCAATAGATAAATACGTCACTCTATTTGACATAATTGTAAAGAAATCATTACCATAAAGAAATCACTTTAAAAATTATGTTTAACAGAAATGCTGTACTTTAACGACCGATTAATATATTTATATATCCATATTTTTCTGCTATGTATATATACTTTCAAGAAAGGATAAAGTGTTGAAGTTTGTATAAAATGTGACATTATTCTACAACCAAGCAAACAGGGCACACCCATACCAATATTTCTTGATAGGATCCGAAAATTATTTAATGCCTCTATAAATAAATGTTGGTGTGTTTATAGGCTGAAATTAAACCCAAGAAAGAGAAACCTGTAAACGTGCATGCGGTAGCAAATATTTGCCCTACTTAATAAATATATAAGCATGAATTCAAAATACACAAACCTGACTGCGTCCATTTGAATACTGCGTTCAAAGATATATTTTTAGAACGTGATTTTCCAAAAAAAAAATGTGTCACTGCTTTTGACACAATTGTAATGAAATCATTTTAAATAAAAGAATCGTTTGTAATTGAATTGCCGTTTGCTTTAACTGATCAATATTGCTGTATATTCTTATCTATTTAGGGTACAGTAGCAAGGGCAGATAATAATGCATCCGGGGATCCATATGTAACGCGTTATTTTTGCAAAGTTACCTAAATTTTCGGAAAAAAATAATTGACCTCATCAAATCCGGTACGTGAATTTGAAAACTATTTGCAAAGGAAAACGTTTTGTATTTTTAAGAATGCGAAATCTATTACAAGGACATAAGGTTCTAGGCAAATGAAGACCGTTTACTTTTCAATGATCAATATATTCGTATATGAAAGTAATTCGTATATCGGTTTGGTGTAAGGCGGCAATAGCTGCACAATTATGTTGCATTAACACTCTTGCTGCCTAGTTTATTCCTTGCTTTAACGCGCCAAAAGCATCCAGACGGTTCAAAAGGCCTAAGATGAAGGGCGGGACATTTAGATTAGACTGGGAAAAGATGATATCCTCGTGGGGGGGGGGGGGGGGGGGGGGCACTCTAATCTTTCTTTGGTTGGGGTGAGCAGCTGAGACATCAAGTACCCCACCCTTTTCATATATTTTGTTCATAAAAAATATATACCTTATCATATATCAATCAACAAAAAACAGACCTATAGATATATTTGGATATTTTTCATCTTCTGCTATATTAGTATAGCAATTTTTTTTTGGTCCGGCTCATCACGTTCATGTTTAGTAGCAACACAGTCACAATAATCACAACTTGCTTTTCCAATAAATTCGTCACATCTTAAACATTTTCCTCTATTTACCCCTTTTATGTCTTTCATTATGAAAAAAAAATAAAATTTCAATAGAATAATTGAATAATGGTAATCATGTTTCATGTATACAAACCTTTGAATGTTAAATAGGTGCAAATGTCAAAATAATCGGATTTTTAGCATCTATAACTAGCATCAGAGGAAATACCACATTGGAAGATAAATAGAGATTAATTGAAGTGACAAATAGCTGATGCATTTACGACTGTGGTTTGACCGCATCAAAAATAAATACTGACATCTGATTAGTTTCAGATACTTATGATATAATCAAGCAAATGATAATATCAACCTAATGATATAATAATCTAAATTTCTCACCCTTTTCATATATTATGGAGCATGAAATAGTGACCTATTCCAGCGGTTCATCCCTACCACTCATTACATAGTAAGTGCCCCGTAGCTGGTTCCTTACCGTCTACGTTTTGTAAGCAGGCGGAAATGGTTTTTTATTCAATTTTTGTCTTGGACTTATGACAACTAGGGGTAAATTCAGTAAATAAATATACGTCATCAGGGACCGCCCATTTGGGGGAGAGCTTTCTGTATAAAACTGAAGTCATGTGCTCTTCTAATTGGTAGATAATGTTTGTAATAAATATTTTTTGATAGATGGATAAAAACTAGAGTTGAAAAAAAAAAAAAAAATAAATGCTGAATGTACTAAATTTTTTTACTACAGGGTTGAAAAGTAATGGGGTCAGTGAAGGAATTAAGTGCGAATCTACAGTGTTTGTAAACAAGGCCATGTGAATGCCCAAAAATGCCGCATGACCCTATGTTTTTATTGTTGCAAATGATAGGGCTACATTTGTACTTTCATGAATGATATATGAAATTTTCTAATTTCTAAAGGTAAATCAGGTATAAATTTAATTCAAGACATAGATTAGCATTACAGTCAATGGGAGATTTTTTACTGAATTTACCCCTATAGGAAAATATGCATTCTGTCACTGTACTTGTCCAAGGCCACACAATAATCACAAAACTTATTTCCTGTGTATATTAATGTAATGGTAGCATTTTGGAACCATTTGAAGTTGTTTTTTACACAAATTTCTATGTTTAACTCGGCTATCCAAGATGCACTTAGTGTACTGTGAGAGGAAGCATGGGGTATATGGTAAAAATCAGTTTTTGTGTCCAGATTGAAAGAAACAATAGAAATTACACTTGAGAGTTATGATATCAATGAAAGGCATAAATATTCCCCCCATTTTACAACACATTTTGCACATATTTCTCTTCATTATGTGTAAAATCATATGGAAAATCAGAATTACCTCCCTTTGACAGTGTATTTTTTTAGCTGTGTTTCACCATGTTAAGTTGTAGGACAAGTTGTAAATAAGCACTTTTCAAGTATTTTAACACTCGAATAATCTGACCGCATGAAGATATTCATTTATTTTTACATAACGCATTGCGTTTCTTTATTTAAAAAAAATTGTAGATAACTTTTTATGATTACATGCCCTTCATCTATGAAACTAGTGTTGAAATGTTTGTAATTGGATTACTATGTTAAATAATTGCTTTTAAATATTTTAAATTGTTACTTTAATCTTCCAAATGCAAAGTTTGGTCATACCCAGTCTTATTTTTTCATATTTGGCACTTTTTTCTACTTCAGTTTTGTCTGTCTAGTTTTGGCGAAGAAACCATCCTGATGTTGGGGCAACAGGAATTTCTGCAGAGTGATTGTCAATGACATTTTGTGAACTTTACAAGTAATTAAAACACAAATTTAGTAAAATGAAACATAATTGTTGTTTTTTTTTTGTATGAAACTGCTTAAAAAAGCCTTTGAAAAGTGTTTTTGTGGTCTTTTCAGGGTATTTAATCAAAAACTTCCATATAAGGCAAAATTTAACTAAGAGTACATCAAGACTTTAGTTTCTAGATGTACTTGCAATGCTGGTCAAAGCAAACACAGAAAACAATTCATATTTATTAAGCATAGTATTTTACACCATTCTTTTACAAACAGTCAATATGCAACTTTATATACCAAATATACATTGGCCGCAGTATGGGCTGTAGTATAAATTTTCCTCTATCTTTACAAGTTCAGCATTTATGAATGTTGTATTGAAACTGGAACTTGAAAATTGGATACATTACATGATTATTACAAAAAAAGAGGGAAAAGCTACTAAAAAGTCCCTTATAGGGGTAAATTCAGTAAATAAATATACGTCATCAGGGACCGCCCATTTGGGGGAGAGCTTTCTGTATAAAACTGAAGTCATGTGCTCTTCTAATTGGTAGATAATGTTTGTAATAAATATTTTTTGATAGATGGATAAAAACTAGAGTTGAAAAAAAAAAAAAAAATAAATGCTGAATGTACTAAATTTTTTTACTACAGGGTTGAAAAGTAATGGGGGTCAGTGAAGGAATTAAGTGCGAATCTACAGTGTTTGTAAACAAGGCCATGTGAATGCCCAAAAATGCCGCATGACCCTATGTTTTTATTCTGGCAAATGATAGGGCTACATTTGTACTTTCATGAATGATATATGAAATTTTCTAATTTCTAAAGGTAAATCAGGTATAAATTTAATTCAAGACATAGATTAGCATTACAGTCAATGGGAGATTTTTTACTGAATTTACCCCACTAGGCCACAGCTCACTCGCCCCTTTTTCTCTAAGTCATTTCCTCCGTTCTAGGAGCACCTGTGTAACACCGAGATAGAAGCTTCTAATAGGACATTAAAACTTCTATGGAAGAAGAACTGACAAACTAATCAAAACTATCATCATAATGCATCAGTGCATAAAAACAGTTTGAGAGTTTGAGAAACACGAACCCAAGCTGTGTATCACCATAAACATTCCAAGAAGTCTTCAAGTCGGGCTCACGCGCTTTTTTCTTTCTAGTGTTGTATAACTTAGGACATCGTGTCCCCTACAGGTTTAACGTGACTTTCCCTATGGAATAGATATATTATCCCGCTCGTCAAGATTGTTTACAAATAAAGAAAAAAAAAGCATAACGAAACAATAAAAAATATAATATGAAAAGGATGCCATGTTTTATTGATTTTCTTCTTATTTTTAATTCTTCTTCAAAATAGTTACTTATCTGATATTGTTTTTTTTTTTTGGTTAAAAGAATATGTAAACTTATGTTAGACATACGTTACCGATTTTAATGTGCATAGCATGATCGAAATGTTGACATTGATAAACTGCAAACAGCAATCAAATTAGATAAGGTTTGTTAAAAAAGTAGGAGATAACTGTGAGCAATTAGAAACCATAAAACAGAACAGGTAGTCAATTCATAAAGACTTACCTATCAATTATAATATTGAGATTTTATAGCTTACATCTTACTTAAATGAAAGAACAATTGTTTTTAAAGATAAATGAGTTAGCAAAATAACTGAAAGAATCAAACATTTTAGGATGCACTAATGCCTTCTTTGCATATAACTATGCACTTCCTTCGTTTTATATGATGTCCTCACCAAAATATTTAACTTTGGAAAATCGACGAAGCAATTATTATATTTGCATATTTGCGTGATGATAAAATGTATGTATCTGCATCTGCATAATAACAAAACTTGCGCCACTCGTCAATTTCGTTAAAAAAATATAGCTTGAGTATAGCCTTATACTATATGTCTCTTGATACCATTTTACATTGATTCGGGCTAACATAGAAATACAATTATCAATCTTCCAATTTATTTACTGAGCAAAATGTGTAAAAGATAGACTAGACTTTTTTTTTTTATAAATTAGTATACTTGTCAATGCCACCATAAATGCTAATGAGTACTCCAAAAAAGTATGATTATTTTAGTGTATATCGAGCGTTCCGCTCTTTTAAATTTTGACAGGATCTCGAATAGCACTACCACTATCTTACTCAGACTTGTAGTTGCGTGTATTAAGGTGGTATGGGTGTCTTTTGCCATCCTGGATTGTAACAAAAAAAACCTAAAGTCCAGATTTTCAATCAAATTAGCAAAATTTGATGCAGGAATGCAAATAACTAATGAGAATTTTGATCTAAAAGAACAAATTTACAAGATTATAACTTATTAATATTAATATTTTTACAAGTATAGATTATTTTTGCTTGATTGTTAATGTTTTTGAATTGGCATTTTAAGGGGATGTAACTCTGAATTAGTGCATTTTCTGAAGGAAACTACATGGAATTCTAGCCGGGAAAATGTACAGTGATCCTATCTTTTCTTTTGATATTCTCAAAATATTTTCCAAAAGTTATCTTTTTTCTCGTATTTTATTTTACAATTCTATAATTTAGTTTAGATTCTAATCACATAATGATGTTTTTTCCTGTATAATCTATACAAAATGTGTCATTTTGTCACAACCTGTAGCTTGAAAAAATGCGCGATGACCTATCGTTTTTATAATATTTTTTAACATATATCAATATATACTACGTTTTGGCAAAGTATGAACAAATTCTATCATTTTTGATTTAGACTCCCATACCACCTTAAATAATCAAAACCAGATTTATTAGCTCATTTAAACAAAAGATGATACATTTGTTTATATCCAGTGAATGGCAGTACAAATTATTTCTTGCGTATCCAGAATTTAAAACCAAAAACGACAAATTAAAAGACAGTTAAAAAATCGTTTGGTGTTTAAGATATAAAAAAACAAAGTCGCCATTAATTTTACCACTACCATTTATAGAAAGTTGATAAACTGCTGTCATCTTAATTAACTATTCAACTCCTTCCTTTCACTCGGGAAATTTTGGATAACATTGAACTAATCTGTTCAAATTTTAGTTCATAAAATAAATTAGGCAATGCAAAAATACTATGGCAACTTGTATCAACTGTCAGTATTAAAACATAAGATTGAGCGAATGGAATACTGAATTATGCTATTCCATTGTCTCAAGCCTCTGTTATTCAAATATTCCAATTGATACGCTTAAACTCTCACAGCAAGGGGATGAATAACTAATATCATAACCTCCTGAAATGTGGCATTTATACAATGTCACAAATTTGTGTTTTATATCAGACATTTTAATCTAGGTATATATTCCACTTGTTCATTATAGTCTTTTTGAAATAATCACTTATTTCTCGGATACAACTTAATGACTTTGAATCGTACGAGTGATGATGGACGCAGAACAGAGAGGCCGACTTTATCCACGAACATATGGTCTTACTGTTATATGATTTTCAGGCGATTCGTATTTTCTCTCCATTATACAGATACAGATCTACATCTTGAAATGATAGACAGCCAGTGCTTCTAATGTAAACAACCTTTGCTACTTGCACAATTCACTGTGCAGAGGCAAATCAATGTTTTATTTGAACATTATAAGTACAAAACATTTTACACTTTTTTTGCCACAAAAGATCACTATTGTCTAATAATCTAACAAGAAAAAGAAAATGTTGATGCTTAAAAATTTCTTTTTTTTATACGTGCCTTGAACAAGCTTCTATACCCCCATTTTGTTAAGCAGCGGTATATTGTAATTGAGGAATCCTTCTGTCCCTCCTTTATTCCATCCCACTTTTGTATACTCAGCTAAAATAATTGACAGAATAATGTGAAACTTTCTTAATCGCATTATGTATATTTGCTCATCCTATTTCATTCAGTCATCTGAAAGATTTTTACGGTTTATCTTGTGATGCTTCCACAAAGTTTTTTTGGCTTTATTTGCGGAGGGAACCAATTGTGTATCCGCTACTTCTTCTAAACCGCTCATTACAATTTATTATTTTTTTTCATAATACATTACTAAAAGAAATTTACTATGTTGAAGGAAACAGAGAACCTTAAACAGGTTGACCAAATAATGTAATTAAACATAATATACCATTAAAACTCAATGAGAAGAGATTATTTGGCCAAAATTAGACACTACAAATTGGATTTTAGGAATCGGTTGCTATGCAACCATTAAGTTCCATGAACAAATTAAGGTTGTTATTTTTTAATAGTACCTTGCGAAGGGTTATTGATTGCATTAATATGAACAAGTTCTGACACATTGCCATTTAACCATTAAATGCGATTGTGCACCTCTTATTTAATGTTTTATCCGAATCGTTTTGAAGTTTCCCTTACCCTAGCATAGACTACCCATTTTGTATTTACAACTCTTCCTCAACTCACTATTGTAAGTCTTTAAAACTTTCTCACTATGGTATGCAAGGTAGTATGCTTAACCAAATCCTTTGCACATGATTAATGTTCCGTAATTAAGACCTTACTTATCACATCTCTGCTAGCGTTTTGTTGATTTGAGTATTAGTTGGACTTTTCCAAAGCATATAAGAACCAATATTTTTTTGCAGTATTTACGTACAGATTTTTTGTCATGAATTAATCCTCTTTACTCTACTTTTCGTTTCAAGTTTAAATGTTCTTTATATGGATTTTCCATGACATTAAGTTAATTTCTAACACTTTACTAGAAATAATGCAATTGAAGAGAGTGTTTATAAATTTGAGAAACAGATAATCTGTGTCCACTAGGAATGAGTACAATTTTTGGTTGTGAAATGTAGTCAAAACATTTGGGGTAAGCAATTTCTGAGAATACATGATGTATTTAACAAGCTCGTTTTCGCAGAACTATTAAGATATAAAAAGAATATCGATCCATGCCACACAAGCCTGACTGACCTTGGACACTTTAACTATTTTTTTTCATTGAACAACAAACGCAAAATTTTCTGCTCCCTGGAATTCCCGATGAAAGATATTCCAAAAATATTCTATGAACGCGGCAGATTCGACACTTTATTTTTGTAATAAAAGAGAATACAAAATTGTAATAAATTTTCAGAAAAAAAGTCAAAGGTCTTTCAGGTTAATAACAGAAGTCGAATGGGTTTGTCTTGTGCTAACTGTGGAGCAACTACAACGACTTTATGGAAAAAAATAGTTTGTAACACACGCAAACTAAACTATAAATTACATTATGAGATTATCGTTAAGATATTAAAAAACAAAATTATAATTGAATCTAAGTTTTCAAGAGCTTTGTTTTGACTGATGTATACAAATTCGCCAGATATCAGGGATTAGCACAATTCATAATTCATTATAATACGGTTATTTCATCAATAAAATCACATAAGAAAGCTCTGAAGAACAATATATCCTTATACAACCTTATAAAACACAAGGACCAATTATTCCAAATAATATAAGAATATTTGTTATTCAAACAAAGGCTCGAAAGATATGTTTAATTTTTTATTAGTAAAACATCGTACATAACTAAGCTGTGAAGACAAATGGTCCTTAAGACTGGATACATTAGTTAGTCTTTTCCAAAGCATATAAGATCCAATTGTTTATTTGCAGTATTTACGTACAGATTTTTTGTCATGAAATAATCCTCCTTACTCTACTTTCCGTATTTTGATTTTGATTGGAAAACCGTGCATAAAACTTCTTTTTACTCCAGAAAAAGCTCAAAATGTCATTGGCTCCAGGAATGAATAATACACAAAATCTTGGGCACAAATAAAATTTTATTTAAAGTTAAAGTAAAAGAAAGCCAAAATGTACTTTCTGCAATTTGGCTATTGAAGAAATTGATCACATATTTTGGACATGCCATACAATAGCAGATACATGTGGATACGACTTGGTGACTTGATTTACAACTAAACACACATATCAAAATTCTTTATTCATAGAACAAACTATATGAAAAATCAAATAAAATTTACAGGGCTCAAAAATTAATTCAAAGAAAATCTAATACTAAGAAAAAATATAATTTTTTAAATAAAGCCTCGTCAGATTGCCAAATACATTCCATAAAATATGTGTTGTCTTTATTTTTATGCCCCTGCCGTAGCGGCGGGGGCATTAGGTTTTACTCCTGTCTTTCTGTACTTGTACGCATTGCTTATTACCATGCACAAAACGCAGATCAAGTTTGTATTTGTGTGGCAGCACATCATTTATAAATGGAAAAATTGCGAATTTTTCTTTCCGTTCTGTTTCTCAAGTTTGCCTCCACCAAATGTTTTGAATCTTATACACAATGCTCATTACCACAAAACACAGATCAATATAGAAAAGAAGATGTGATTTGATTGCCGATGAGACAACTCTTCACAAGAGACCAAATGACACAGAAATTTACAACTATTGATCACCATACGGCGTTCAACAATGAGCAAAGCCAGTATCGCAAAGTTGGCTATAAAAGGCCCCGAAATGAAAAATGTAAAAAAATTCTAAGGTCACAACAATTTGATTTCTTGTTCTACGGATTTTTCCACTCAAAAATTGGGGAGAGCAAGCGGTTTGAAAATTTCGAAAAAAAAAATAATTTGCAATTTGTTTAGGCGAAGCTTAAAAAGTAAAGGCGAGCGATGATAATTTTCTTTTAAAACATAAAATCAAAGGTTCTGACAATATTGATCTAAACAAGATGGTATACAACTGGATTTACGAATTGAACTTTGACATTTCTTTAATTTATCACCTGCTGAAGTCTTTTTTCACTGTTCACCAAGACATCTTATGCCCACTTTTATTTGCAGCATATTTATGAATTCTTGTATTACTGTTAGTTTCTGAGGACATCAGATCTTGGACTGAATTATCAATTATTGAATAATTGTTTCAACTGCTTTACATGATCTCCATTGAATTGTCATAAATGTTTTTCCCCCTTCAACAGACGTACTCTCAAATCGTACTTTCTTGTTTATTTGACCTGTTGATACTAATTGTATCGTTTTTTTTGCTATTATATAATATAATGTTATTCAGGGTTATATCTGGTCTATATACCAGCTTTGATAAGTGTTTGGTATTACTATAAATTTTCACTTCGTACTATGAACATCAAAATTATTTATTTTGTAAAAATATTTCCTTTCTCTATTGGAACTGTACATGTATACCTAACAACAAAATTATTTTCATTTACCTGTGTTTAAAGTTATTGCAAATGGCTTATATTTTTGTTCGAGCATATTGTTTTTCTTTAATTGTTTAACATTTCATACCGATATAACATGTTACTTTTATTATTCTTCCCTTAGTTTATTTATTTTGTATTTACATTGTATCATAGGTCAAATTTATTTGTTCAGTGTATGTTCAATGGTGTTAATATGTCCTTTGATTGAGTTAAGCTATTTCAGTTGATATTTTATAGTGTGTCTTTCTATGTTGTGATGTTACACTATTGTTTCAGAAAAAGGGTGAAGGTTTGGTACCATTAAAACGTTTAAACCCGCTGCATTTGTTTGCACCTGTCCTAAGTCAGGAATCTGATGTTCAGTAATTTTCGTTTGTTAATGTGGTTCATAAGTGTTTTTCAATTCTAGTTTTTAGACCGTTGGTTTTCCCGTTTGAATGGTTTTCCACTAGTGATTTTTGGGGCCCTTTATAGCTTACTGTTCGGTGTGAGCCAAGGCTCCGTGTTGAAGACCGTACTGTGACCTATAATGGTTTACTTTTATAAATTTTGACTTGGATGGAGAGTTGTCTCATTGGCACTCATACCACATCTTCTTATATCTATGGCTTATAACTAGCAACACTGCGGTGTCTTGCAAGAAGCATGAACTGCTCATCCTTCCGGCACAGCTGTATTAAAATCCAGTTTTTTTTTTGGGGGGGGGGTCCGAATTGTTCGTTGATGCGTGTTCATTTTAGCTTTTTTGTGTTATATGTTGTTGGTTGTCTGTGTCTCCGTCGTTTTGGTGTTCCATTTTTGTTCGTTGTCTTTTTGATACTTTGTATATAAATTAGATGTGGTATGAGTGTCAATGAGACAAATTCTCCCTCAAGTCATAATGTATTTTAAGTTTACAATTACAGGTCAAAGAACGGCTTTCAACACGGGGCTTTGGCCAAGACAAACCAGCAAGCTAACTGGTGTAAAACAATCTAAACAGGAACCTAACGATCTAATGTATTTGCAAAAAAAGAAATACCCATGAACCATACCAACAAACAAAAACTACTTAACAAAAGGCTCCTGACACAGGACAGTTATGTTCCGCCGGCAAACGATATTGCAGTTAAAGGCAATAACTCTCCTTCTGTGTACTTTATTCTAAGAACGAAAATCGACATGATTTTGTTAGGAATCTTCCTTGACCATGATAAGAAATCTGTTTCTATGCTCAAAACAGTTTAAAGGATCGCGATTTGACGTTGACTAAAACGCTCATGCGATCGCTTTTTATTTTTTTATAAATGTAAACAAAAACAAAAAACAACGCGGGAAATATACACGATTACTTTTCCAGATCGGTCGAACAAGGAATTAAATTGGTGTGGCCTAATGACAAATAATGATAGAAAAACAGATACTAATTTGTAACACTGCAACAAACGAAAACTGAATATCAAGCTCATGACTTGGGACAGGCACATACATAATGTTGCAGGGTTAAACATGTTAGCGGCGCCCAATCCTCCCCCTAACCTGAGACAGTGGTGTAGCAGTTCAACATAAAAACAAACTTTACCAATCAGTTGAAAAAGGCTTTACTTATAGATGGATACACATAATAATACATCTAACAAAAACACAGAGAAGACGTTGCCGGGTACTTGTACATTCATAAAACAAAAAGGCACTTAGAACAGATCTAAGAGTACTCGCAATTACTGACAGCTAGTGTAAAGCTAACAACAACTGATAAAATAAAATCATGCATCTAAGACTAAATAATCAATCATGAATTTGGTGGCGCCATCTTTTACCTTTCTAAAGTTATGCTCATTTTCAAATTGAAAAAAAAATCTGATTTTTCCGTTTCCGTTCTCTAACTTAAACGGGCATTAGCTACGAGATATATAAAAATTCATTAATGGAAGTGAAATAGTGATATGATAATTAAATTTTAGCAGCCAGTTTGGTCCAATTTTGTCAAAAAAGCCAAGCAACATCAATGATTAATTATTCACTTGCAAGTGAATAATTCGACCTCATTGAATCCGTATTCATGTGAACCTCAATGTTACCCCTTAGCTAGAAATGGATAGCACATAAATTATGCGTGCTAAGTTATTTAAAGGAAAAGAATGTCAACATTGAAAGTGAATCAAAGGTAAATATTTTGATTGACTGATTCGATCCACAAAAAAATCATTCTTATACAGGTAAAAAAGATGATTAACATATATTTTTAATCTATGATATGAAATTAAACAGACCTGGAAAAAAATCCAATTGCACGAGTTCGATTGATCTATTTATATCTATATTTATGTCGCTTATATGACCATCGCAGGTTTTTCGGAGGTCAACTCGATAGTTAATTAGATTGCGTTTAGACTAAAAAATAGATATACAAACAAAACGAAGCTACATGTTACTAGTATTGAGTCCATGCCCTGTAAATTGTTTATTTGAGACTTTTTATAGTTTGGATAGATGTTTTATATTGTTATAAATCAAAAATGAGAATTTGAGTCATATCGGTGAACATCAATTTGACAGCTAGTGCCCCTTTAAGTTTGCCTCAAACAAATGTTATGAAACTTATCCACAAAACTCAGATCAAGTTCGAATTTAGGAAGCGTCACTTTTACTAATACTCAGTTATGTATCTTCGTAACGTTATATGCAAGAAGGGGTATCATCTGTGTTTTATGAATAAATGAGATGTGGGATATGATTTTACCATAAAGCAAAGTAAAAAATAGCAACAACAAAAATCCCGAGGTCAACGTCTTCAAACGGACCAGTGTCATCACATCATACTTCCCTTCATATAATTTTGTATCATTTCACATGAATGAAAACAATGGAAATTACTTTGATGTTCAGTTTTATGATGATTTTTTTTGTAAAGAACAGTTAGATTATTGACTATTTTCTCTGTTGAACCCTTGGATTGATTGCAAGGCAATCCTTTAAGTATGTATGGGTTTTTTTTCAATTTTTTTTAAACAAAAGCGAAACATTGTGAATACTAGTATACATGTGGTGCGTTATTTTTTATGTTGCATATATGATAATATTTACCAATTCAACCATCCAGTAGGGTCAAGGACTTTTAGTCAATCACTATACTGAAAACGATAACAACAAATGTAATATTGTAATTGTTTTCCTAATTCATTGTAATGTTGTTTTTGTAATGACCATGGAAGTGTCGATTTATCTGTAATTTAATTTCCCCGAATTTATCAAAATCCTTCGTAATAGTAAGACTTTTTCATCCTTGAATGGTCTGATGTGGCTTACATTTTTTGTTGTGCTTTATTTTAATGCTTTTCATTTTTGTAAGAGATTTGGCTTTCCAATGGTTTGATTCGATTTTTACTGATGTCTTTTGTAGATAATCGTAATACTAGTATCTATCAAATTTATCTCGTATCTTTGATGTTTTATGATATATGCACGGATGGTTGGGTAAATGCCCCAAATAAATGTTTACTGTCAAGCGGATATATGAAATGTCTAGGTTTTTGTGTAATTGCGTTGCTGTCTTCCAATATACAACAGACCACACAAATGCATGTGCCCATACAAAACGCAGGCTTGAACTCCAAACGGACAGGTCTTAGAATTCTTTCTAACTTCCAGATTCTTCAAAACTTTTAAGTCCTTTGAATTCCAAACAATGGAAACAAATACTACAGTTTTATTGCCGTACAGTTGCCTACAGTTGCTTACATCCTCTTCATTTAAACTCTGGTGAATAGCTGTTGTCTCATTGGTAATCATACCATATCTACTTATTCTTATACATTGTCCGATTGGAATTGTGTTTTTCTCTGGTACATCGGTCTGGTTTATACATAGGGTTGTTTGTTGTTTGTTCGTTTTTCGTATTTTGGCATGGCGTGTTGTCATCTATTTATAAGTTTGCTTACCCCTTTGGTATCATCCAATTTCGTTCTTAAACTTTCAATTTTGTCCATTAGAACACTTTTGTTATTGACAGGGGAAATGAAGGGGCCTATATCCAAGTTTTTCTAAATGGAAGCTCTATAAGAGTTTTTTTTTAATTCAAATATTCTCACAAAAAGTGGTATAATTTAACGATTGATTGATTTCTGTTATAGCTACATGAATGTCTTGCGACATGTGTTTCATGAATATTATGAACTGAACTATAAACCATTCTTATAGATAGTTTCTACAATGTTGAGCGACCATGATGAAGGAATAAAAATTAACTCTGACATTACAAAAGAGGGTTTGATTGAGATAGTATGACTTTAAACAAGTGACCTAAGGAAAATCTGTTAAACTGTTCAATCATCAAACATTCATTTGTATTTGTATGACGATAAATTTTCTCTTCTGTTCTCGTACTATGAAATTTATTAACAAATTTATTCATTTTGTAAAAAAAATTTCCGTACATCATGAACTCCTAACTACATAATTATTATCTGACCTGTGTACGTTACTTTATATAACGCCATTTTGTCCCAGGTAATAGTTGTCTTTCTGATATTGTTTTACACATATCTTCCCCTCCCTTTTTTTTTTTTTTATCAATATTGCATTTACATTGTGTCATTAATCAAATGTTTTCGTTAATTGTATAAAATTGAGAATGGAAATGGGGAATGTGTCAAAGAGACAACAACCCGACCACAGAACAGACAACAGCAGAAGGCCACCAACAGGTCTTCAATGCAGCGAGAAATTCCCGCACCCGGAGGCGTCCTTCAGCTGGCCCCTAAACAAATATATATACTAGTTCAGTGATAATGAACGCCATACTAAACTCCAAATTGTACACAAGAAACTAAAATTAAAAATAATACAAGACTAACAAAGGCTAGAGGCTCCTGACTTGGGACAGGCGCAAAAATGCGGCGGGGTTAAACATGTTTATGAGATCTCAACCCTCCCCCTATACCTCTAGCCAATGTAGAAAAGTAAACGCATAACAATACGCACATTAAAATTCAGTTCAAGAGAAGTCCGAGTCTGATGTCAGAAGATGTAACCAAAGAAAATAAACAAAATGACAATAATACATAAATAACAACAGACTACTAGCAGTTAACTGACATGCCAGCTCCAGACTTCAATTAAACTGATTGAAAGATTATGTCTTCATCATATGAATATCAGGCACAATCCTTCCCGTTAGGGGTTTAGTATCATACCATCATAACATATATGAGAAGAACATAACCCGTGTCATGCCAACAACTGGTTTTTAAATAAATGTGTTTAGTGCAGATGCAAAGACCCTATAAGTGAATCAATATCAACGCCAAAATATGCAATCTTTAATGACCTGACAACAGTATCGTAACTATATCCCTTCTTAATAAGTCTATTTAAAGGTTTTGTTAGTTTCAGAGGTGAATACTGACATTTTTGTGCTTTATAAAGAATATTTCCATAAAAAATTGGATGTGAAATACCTGAACGTATAAGAAGTCTGCATGTTGAGCTATATTTACGAATGATGTCCTTATACCGATGATAAAATTTAGTAAATGTTTTGACTAGTTTGTGATATCGAAAACCCTGGTGTAATAATTTTTCAGTAATACATACATTTCTCTCGTTAAAATCTAAAACATTGTTACATACACGAGCGAATCGTACAAGTTGAGATATATAAACACCGTAAGATGGTGACAAGGGAACGTCACCATCTAAAAATGGATAATTAACGATAGGAAATGAAAAATCATCTCTTTTATCATATATTTTAGTATTAAGCTTTCCGTTAATGATATAGATATCAAGATCGAGGAAAGGGCAGTGGTCATTGTTAGTATTAGCTTTATTTAAAGTAAGTTCAACAGGATAAATTTCTTTAGTATACATACTGAAGTCGTCATTATTGAGAGCCAAAATATCATCCAAATATCTAAAAGTATTATTAAATTTGTGTATCAGATGTTGTTTCGATGGGTCTTTACTGATTTTTGTCATAAATTGTAACTCATAGCAATACAAAAAAAGGTCCGCAATAAGTGGTGCACAGTTAGTCCCCATTGGAATTCCGATAACCTGACGATATACGGAATCTCCAAAGCGAACAAAAATGTTATCTAGTAAAAATTCAAGGGCATATATAGTATCAAAGCATGTCCAATTGACATAGTTTTTTTGTTTATTGCTACTAAAAAATGACCTAAAAGAGTTTGAACATATATATTCACATTCTGACTTTTTAAATGCCCATTTAATTAGGTGTGTGAATTTTTTCTTAATGAGAATGTGAGGCAATGTGGTATATAGGGTAGAAAAATCAAAACTTTGAACAGATTCAAAATCACCAATATATGCATGCAATTTATCAAGTACTTCCAACGAGTTCTTGACACTCCAAAAGTAATTAATTCCACTATTTTCGAAGGCCTTATTTGAACAATTTATTATGTTTACTTGCTCTTGTTATTATGTCTTTTGATATAGTGAAATTATTTCATTTGATATTTTATGGTGTGTTTTTCTATTTTGTTATGTTACACTATTATTTCAGGTTAGGGTGAAGATTGGCGCCTGTTAAAATATTTATACCCGATGCTTTTGTTTGTACCAGTCCTAAGTCAGGAACCTGTTGTTCCGTAGTTGTTGTTTGTTAATGAGGTTCATAAGTGTTTCTCGTTTATCATATTGATTAGACCTTTGTTTTTCCTGATTGAATTGTTTTACACTAGTCATTGTGTGGCCTTTTATAGATTGCTGTTCAGTGTAAACCAAGGTTCTGTGTTTAAGGCCGCAGTGAACAATAATTCTTTTTACTTTTTACACATTGTGACTTGGATGGAGAGTTGTCTCATTGGCACTTGTACATGTATTTGCATACTTGTTAGTCTAAATAATAAATTTTGAGGTTTATTATTCATAAATAAGCTTTAAATATCAGGTTTCGTTTAGCGTGTATCTATGATACATTTTACCTCACCATGTATCATGTTAATCTATTGTAAGAAAAATTCATAATTTCTTATAAAATTTGTAGATTCAGCTAACAAAGTCCTTATATGTGAATAAAGTAACATTCATTTATAGTGGAAATTTTTTTAACGTTAAATAAGCTATAATAAAAAATTGTTTGCTAGCCCCTCTCTGTGATTAATGTAAGATAGCTCTGGTTAATTTTCCCAATACTTTATCATTACGGGGAGATAATGTAATTCGGTTTTCATTTATAGTCTTTTTCAAAAAGGTAAAAAATGTTTTATGTAGGTTCCAATTCTAATTCTTCACTAAAGCATTTGGCATACGTTTGAATAAAGTGGTGGCTTTGGTGTTCTGTTTTTGTGTTTGTGCGTATGTGTGTTTGTGTAAGGGGGTGTTACACTTCTTTCATGTATTGGTCTTTTGGGATCGAGTAATGCAGATAAATTAAGTTTTCAGAACTTCTGAAAAAATTGTATACACCATATTAAAGCAAGAAATGCTTTAACAAGTAGCAGGATGAATGCTGTTGCAGGTTAGATTATGAGGACACAATTTATTTAACAGTGTATTCATGACAGTTGAATGACTACATCTGTGTATTACACGCGTTTTGATCCTGAATGTGTTACCTCTTAATGTATTTCGACAGTATTCTGTTCTGTCTGAGTCTATCTTAGTACAGTGTCTCACTATACACACTGTCTTGTGAGAAAGTCTAGCATGTCGATGTCGTAGATACCTGTGTGGAACTGAATAATATTTACAAATTATGAACGGTTCTTTATATTGGTATGTAATAATATTAAACGTTTCAAATTTATGAAATTATATTCATACATCAATGTCTTTTATACACCAATAACAAACACTGAAATCTATTGAATTCATAAATTTTGTAATTATTCAATATTAAATCAAATAACTATACTTAAATACAAAATAATGAACCTGTTCAAGGGAGACAATAGCTTGGATCGTATTTTTTTCGAATCGGAACATAATACAAAGGAATGCCACTCTTGCATACAAATGACACATCAATATAATTTATTAACTGCGCATTCGGGCTCCATCTTCAATGAAGATTCTAAATTATAAACATAACCAAAAGTTGGTAATCTATAGGATAGTGACGACTAATGAATGCTAACCCACAGTAAAGAATATTCCTTTGAAATATTTAAAAACTTACTCAGAAAAAATTCTCGAGCTTCTTGACTTTCATAGTTCATAATTAACGTGTTTACACAATATTTTAATATAGTAGTTAAAGATTATTTGCTTCTGAAAGTGTAAGACGCAATACAGATCGTATGCTTGCATCAACTTACACAAATACAGATTTAATTAAGTCCTGAACATTTCGATATTGTTTATTTATTTTCATCAATACCGGTTTGTAAACAAATCACAATTACATGTTAAGATCCGACTAAATACCCATATCCCGACATCGTTAGGTAAATATGCCGCTACAGTGACCATGGACCGAAGGTCTAAAACCTCTGCTATAGTGGACAGTGTAATTGGATCCGGCGTCTTGTAAAATATGTGTTTTGAATTCCGATGATAGGAACAAACTTAAAAAAAAATAAAGTTAAATACCAGCATGTTTCTTTAAAGATTTTTCTTATTATTTTGACCTTGGCATGTTGGGGTGGTGTTTGGAATCTTGCTCAATAATAGTTCTTTAGTTATAAAAAGAAATATATAGCCATTTAGCTCTGAAACAATTTTAGTCAAAATATGTGTTTGAGAACAGTCTGTAAAAGTCCTTTTTGTGTAATAGCTTGAACATTTGATTTCTCCTTTCTTTACACCAGCTCATTCTAAAGAGTCGAAAGATTTTCAGACAGAGCTAGTCCAATAGTTTCATAAAATTATTGATAAATCTTGTTTAAAGAAAGAATTAAGAATAGTTTTTTAAAAAACACATTTGGCAGAATTGTGACCTATACTTGCATATAATATTTAACTCTAGTAGATAGTTGTTTCATTGACAATCATACCACATCTTATTTTTGTACTGTTTTTGACAAAAACTACATGTACTCCGAAACTCACTGTCACAGTCAGTTGCCCAGTTAACACAAAAATGTTTTTAAAATATAATTAAAATATATTGCACTATATCACAAAAATATCATAACAAATATTTTATTGAGGTTAAATGTATGGCTGTACTAATATGAATTACATATTTTAAGGAAGTATTTTTATTGTATGTTTTAAAAATATTTTTCTTAAACATCATTTTTAAGATCTTAATAACATAATAAAGATATTTTTTTCAATATTGATTGAAAACATCAGAACAACATTTAAAACACATTTTCCCAAATCGATTGGCTAATCATCCTTTCAAAATGTTTTATGAATGTTATATAAATGTTTTAAAAATATTTTAGGAATGTTTTACTGAAACATTTAAAATAAATGTGAAAAAAAATAGTTCAATAATGTTATATGTATGTAAAATGATAAAATGTTTTTACAACATTTTAAATAATTTGAGTAAAACATTTTTAACATCACAAAAATGTTTTCTGGATATTGAGGTTAAATGTATTGCTGTAATAATGTGAATAACATATTTTAGGAAAATATTTCAATTGAATGTTTTAAGACTGTTTTTCTTAAATATCATTTTTTATACTTAAATAACATAATAAATATATTTTGTTAAGTTATTTGAAAACATCTGGACCTGGATTGCTGTGTGTAATTGATTGAAATTTCAAACTATCTGCAAACAGAGAGTATAGCTGCAAGGCAAATGTAAAAATTGCTTGCACCGTCCTGGGCCGCTTTATGGAGCTACATTTATGGTTAATTTGAATCCACCTATTTCACTCCAACTGTGTCTAGTTTGGAGCCTGTGGTCCCTCTTTTCAAAATTCTGGATCTGCATCTGAAAAGCAACTGCTGTCATACTGATCTTTATCCCACATCTCCTTTTACAATTGTCAGTTGATGACTGTGGAATCTACATATATTTTTGTTATTTTTGTCGGATTGATGCTTCGTTGACATAACCCCACTATTTCCTGTTTAAGATATCATTTTTATTCACAAATCTGATTTTTATTTAATAGTCCATTTTTTTATTTTGAAGTATTGCCTTGAACACGTTCCAATTTCTCATGGATTCACTTACAGAAAGGTATTCTTTTTTTCAGATTTGAAATATCTTTGTGCATTTTATTTGGTCTTCGCATTGAACAAAATATTTTGGAAAAGTATTTCTTGATCTCTTGTTTGATCATGTGTAGCATCTGACATTTTTTTTTTCTGAACAGCTTTTTGACTGTTTTTTTTGTTGCCTTAGTCAATACTTTACAAGATAGCAACAATTAGAAATGCAAAACATTTATTCAATATTGTCATATCACTGTTCTTTTTCAAAGTTCCTTTTGTTCCATTCTTTTTATTTCTTTTGTCATCTTCTGGCTTCTTTAAAAAAAAAAATGTAAACAAGTTAGTCCTTCTGTTCAGTGATTAACTAGTAGATATTCAGCTAATTTCATCAAATCACATAAGAAACTTTTTTTCTTCAATTTAATCCAGTGGTTTCACAAAAATATATCGAAAGCGTCATCTAATCAGTGTTACTGGATTCAGAAGCAAAATTTGTAGCTATTTCATACATCTGTGGAGCTTGGGGTGTATGATTATTACACGAGTCTACAACGGTAGAGTTCACCAGTTTATAAAATAAGACTACATGTATACAGTACAATACTCCCAATTGAGAGTAGGGCCTGTAACCTTTTCTTTGTCTTACCAAAAAAAAAAACAAGTCTCTTAATGGTTATTGCATATTTTGACGCAAAAACATGTAATATAGATTGAGGATTTTAAAGAATAAATACCTTCACAAAATTTGCTCATCCAGGATGGTTCGAATCATTTCTAAGCTTATATACTTCTGCATATCTTGAATATACTTAATTTTGGCACTGCTAATTGATCCTACAAAAGTTAAAATAAACAAAATAAATAAAATACAGGTAAGAATAACTCACATTGTATTAGTCAGCTACAAAGGCCAAAACATTCAAAGATGAAAGACAATTCAAACAAGAAAACAAATGGCATAATTTATAACGTTTGACGAAAAACAAATATGTCAGAAATGAACCGACGACAACTGCTGAATCAAAGGCTCCTGATTTGGGATGGGCACATAAATAATTATCTACATTTAACTGGCCTGGGCTGTAGCCGTGTAGGGCTAAATACGAATTGCAAGTAACATAAACAATATATTATAGCAGTGTGCACCAAAATCTTTTCCTACAACTAGTCCGAAGACAAATATTCAGACATTTTTCTTATATGTCTAAACAAAATTTTTCAAACATTTACTAGTCCGAATAAAATTTTACTAGTCTGGGGCATATGACTAGTTGCTAACCATGCAGGCTGTTATAGAGACAACGGCACTTGAGTTATCGCATAGCAAAAGCTTTGATAACCAGTGCGTGATGGGATTCCCTTGACTAGTAGATACGTAGCCAGCGGTTGAGCTAGGGAAGTACTGCTTAAATAGCTCAGTCTGTTAAAGGGTTCACTTGTAACACCGAAGAGTGAAGTCTTGGAGGAGACAAGCTCACTGGTTACAAGTGATTTCTTTTATGAAGTTTAAAATCATATAAATAACCCTTAAGTTTAACCCCTTTTGTATAAATCTTAATATTTATTGGACATAAACATCATAACATATATGCACTGACTAAATCATCACCCCCTTTTTGCATTGTGTTTGCTTAAATACACTCGTATTAATTCTTTGAATATATTAATCAAATTAACTAAGATATTTCCAGAAGCACTACAATGTTTTAAAAATGTGAACTAGTGTCATATCTTACCAGTTTAACGCATGATAAGGTTATTCTTTAGTTTGTACGTTTCCTTTGTCTTTGTTTACAGCATGGCGGTAAATAAAACTTTCGGTTACTGGTTCCAAAATTGCTTCGGATCATGTTCGTTGGTCATCGGGAACAGTTAAATTTTAAATTTGTAAACGTTTGTTGTCGGCACTGGAACAGAAAATCCGGATAAATAGCAATACGTGCACTATATAAAGCTATATATGGGAAGTACCGCTTCATATCACCTTTAAGTTTCTGTCATTTGATAAAATACAGTTTTTATTCAATAACCTAAATGAATGTTTGCATAATATTGTTTAAACATTTTCTATTAAATGTTTTTGCGTAAATGTTTTCATAATATCATTTTAAAATGTTGTTTAAATATAAGCAACAAAATGATTTGTAAATACATTTTCTCAATATTAAATGCGTAGCATTTATAAAATGTTTTCATCAAATATAATAAAGAAATGTTGTTAAAATATCAAAAAGGCATGTTATAAAAGCATTTCATGAAACGTTTTTAGAAATTGTTTTAAAAACATAGGGACAACATTGTTAAGAATGTTTAACCCATATGCTTTTAAAATGTTTTTCAGAGGTAGAACCTACATATCTTCTGAACATTTATAAAACATTCAAACAAAATATCTTAAAAAAAGTTATTGAAAACATTTTCATGAATATTTTTACATCATTGTAAAAACATTTTCAAAAAATTTTTTAAATAAATCTTTTTAAAATACCGAAAAAAATATTTACATAACATCACAAAAATATTTTTTCGACAACGTTTTGAGAAGACATTTATACAACCTTATAAAAATGTTTTGAAAATGTTTTGTGCTACCTGGGTGATAATTTATTACCACCTTTAGTTCAACCGTTTTTCCCCCGAAACAATAGCTGGACTGCCAACAAAACAGACCTGTTTTTATACATTTAAATCATAACCGTGTCTTGAAAATTTAGATATTGAAAGTTGAGTCGGGTGGGAAATCAGATGTATAAAGACACTTTTATTTTCGTTTACAGAATTGTCCATTGTATTCATCAGCATTCAATAGTCACTGGTGTGTATACGATATGCCACGGCTGTTTTTTTTTCCGATAATGTAATTTTTAATAAAGGAATGGCTGTAATATTATTTCTGTCAATGAAGAAATAACATCAAAAATGTGGTGCACACTGAATAACCCGCATAGCGGGTTATTATTAAATATGCACCACATTTTTTTCTAAATTCGATTTTAACCTTTTCGCTGCCAAAATTTATCAAAATTCAAAATAACGTTACGCCTATGACGTTGCTACTACAACGTCGACAATTGCCATTGAAAACTTTGTACCACTGCAGTGTAAACTTTACGCCACACACATCAGTTTTCTTCAATAAATCAAGTTCAAAATATACTGAATTGATGCAAATTTGGTTTGGCATATACTAATGTACAAACTACTTTTAAAATTCTTATTCAAAAGTAAATAAGATTTTTCTAAATATACAATATCCTGAATATGTGTGTAATGTGAAGATTACGTATATTTGTTTTGAAAGAGATATGCATTTACATTTGATGCCTTCTGAAAAATCCGTCTACAGAATTTTGATTAAAATTTGTGGGTTATTGCTATTAAACATTTTTTTGTTTTACACTAGTCATTGTGTGGCCCTTTATAGACTGCTGTTCAGTGTGAACCAAGGTTCTGTGTTGAAGGCCGCATTGAACAATAATTCCTTTTACTTTTTACTCATTGCGACTTGGATGGAGAGTTGTCTCATTGGCACTTGTACATGTATTTGCATACTTGTTAGTCTAAACAATACAGTTTGAGGTTTATTATTCATGAATAAGCTTCTGGCGTAAATCATGAAAAAAACGTTGATGACGTTACGGTCACATGACAAAATTATGTCTATGATATGATAAACAAAACGTTGTCAGCCAATCAGAAGAAACTTTACATCCAAAATTAAATTATTTAAAGATAACATCGTACAAAGATGATGTTAAAGCAAGGTTTTTATCGAAAAGTTGAAAAACGCCATTTTAAAATTTTTTAATGGCATATCTATGAATAGGCTAACAATATTGGAATTGCATAAGAATAATTTCCATACGTGGTAGAAACAACCCTGTCATTTAGTCATATATGGACGATCACTTTTCTTTTGTATAGATAATATGTGTTTTATTAGATGTGAAGGAAGTGCTTTACTCTACAATCCATACGAATTCAAAATGTGATGGTTGTGCATTTGCTTCAGCTTTCTGTAATTTATTTTGGTTCAGTTGTTTTCTTCATTGTCTGTGTTGTTCCTATTTTAGCCAGTACCTTATTGATCTTTTGTTATGAGAAATTATTACAAGTATTCATTTCAAAATCTCACATTTGGTCATGTTTTCATTTAATAATGATTTATGGATCTGGTAATTCACTAAGACCATATGTGTACGATTTAACAATAATCATTAGCCTGATAAATCTTGATATTTATAAAATTTTAACAGCTAGACCAGAGTCAATAGTAAACATTTTGTTGGTGAGGATCAATCCTGTTTTCGAGAATTGTTTTTGGTTGACTATTGTTTTGCTTTGAATCTTATGTCTTTTGGATTTAGTATTACTATTTTTCCACAGACCACAGCAACCACAAACATCCGATTCAAACGAAAAATAGATGTAAAAATACATGTCATGTCATATCTGTATTTTCGTTAGATGTTTTTTTCTGCTTTGTCATGATCTGATGACTTAAGCCATTTTCAATTGATTATTATAGTTTGTTCTTATGTTGTGTCGTAAAACCACTGTCCAAATCTAGGGGAGGGCTGGGCACCTACACACATGTTTAATCTCGTAAAACTCTTCATGTGCCTGTTTTAAGTCAGCTGCCTGTGGTTCAGTATTTGTCGTTGGTTCATGTCTGATTTATTAGTTTTTCTCAAGTTGTATAGTAATAAATTAGGGCGTTAGTTTTTTCAATAGAATTATTTCATATTTTTTGTTCATTGTTGAAGGCCTTATAATTGCCTATTATTGCTTATATCGTCTTAGTTTGAACTTGGGTGGATAATTGTCTCATTGGCAATCAGACCATATCTTACTATTTTTACATTTCCTTTTCTACGTTTTATTACAAAGACAATCAATTTACAACACATGGTCCAGACAGTCTGACTTTCATTCCATCTTTAAGTAGGTCACTGTGACATATTGATCATGATTGAGTTTTTGGAATATTGGATGACGGAAATTAAATAAATTAATTTGCTTATCAAATAATACACTAAAAGGATGACACGTTTTGTCAAAACATGTTAGACAGCAGAACAGATCACAGCCACAACCAACACCTAACTCTTCCTAAAAACAGACTTGCATTTCTTTTTTTATGTTTCACTACAAAGGAAATCAATCTACAACACATGGTCCAGATAGCTTGCTCTTGTACGATCTTAACACGTAGTGGGAACTAAAGTCCAACAACAAGACGTTTTGTGCTAAGGCCAAGTTGGTCTTATTTTACTACAGTCGTATTTTACGGGGCTCCATAAAACACGTTCTCGACATTTTTTTTATTACATAAACAAAAAATGTTGGGAAAATAACCTTTCGATAGCAATAGCATATGCTTATAAAATTTATCAATATCACAGTCATTTAAACCCTCATACTAAAAATATGAATATAAATACTTGTGTAAGTTACAATGTTACAAGATCATGTGATATATTCTATCCGTATACAATACTATCCAGTTTGTCCATACTACAGTGACGTCATATTATGCAGCAAACAATTATATTTCTAAATACAAACAGTCAAGATTCTACTTCGTCAACATTATCTCCCATTACGCCAGCTAAATTTTATAATCCTAAAAATGGAAACCATTTTAGGGATGACGCGCTGCCAATTTAGCTCATGAATAAATAAAGGCAACAGTAGTATACAGGTGTTCAAAAGTCATTAATCGATTGAGAAAAAAACAAATCCGGGTTACAAACCGGAATCGAGGGAAACACATCAAATATTAAAGGAAAACAAAGGAAAAAAGGAACTCCAACGTACAACAAAAACAAACAACAACACACATAGAAACGGACTATTTGATTACAACTGCCATACATCATGAAAACCGATAAATATATCATCATAACACCGTTACGATCCTTATATGCCAGTTTTATTTCAAAACAAAAATGTATCTCCTAGCTATAGAGCATCAGTCAATGTACTTTTCTGCATTTATCAACTCAAAACTATTGTCTGATCGGTTGTCAAGGGGAACTTGAAAATGTCTAAAAACATTTAAAAAAATTCTAATTAAGTATTTCGTGGAAGGGCAGACCAAAATTTTTCAGAGTTTAAAGACTATTAACCCTAGATAACACACAAAAACAAATAAAGTTTTGTTGAAGTTATGCATGTTTAAGATCCACTTCTAAAGTCTGTGGTCGCGTTCTTTTAGTAAACAATTGTGATTCGAACACATCTACTCTGTTAGTATGACTCATTAGAGAGGTATTTCACCTGACCCATATATTTCATGTTTAAGCACTGCGAATTTTTAATGTTATCAACTAAACTTGTAGCCTCAATACACAAAAATGATAGAATCTGTTAGGAGAAGATAAATCAAATATCATTGCTTTATACGTTTTCAAGACAAAATAGTTCACTGAAACACGCCCGAACCTAAAAAGGTGCATTCGACTTTCTCTTTTCGATGAAATCATTGCCACTTTTTTAAGATTTTTTGATTTTTTTTTTCACAAAATACTATCGTCGGGGCAGAGATGCAAATTAATGATTTTAAAATATCAATATTTTATCTTTCTATGTTTTTTTTGACTGAATTTATGGTTCTGCACAAAATAGATCCACTTGTATTTTCACCTACCATAATCGACTGTTTTATGAAAATTTGTCTTTTATTTAAAAGTTTACAAATATCTCGAAGCTCAATAATACGTATATAAGATGCATAAAATCCTAAATTAGGCCCCTTTATTACACTATTTAAGACCACCGAAAGAGGGGTTATTTTCATACGCGCATAAACTGAGACAAATCATATACCATAAAGAAATAAAAGTGTCTGAAGAACAATAGAAAAAAAAATTCATAATAATAATCATAACAAAATCACAAGTTTTCTAAAGAAAAGTGGAACGACATAATAAAACAGAACTTTCTGAAGTTATAAAATAATCAACGACACAACTACCTTGACTTGTGTGGCCCAAGAAAATCATCAGTTGAACGACTATTTCATATTCTTAAACCGGACTGTATACAGAGGTCATTTAAAATGTAAAATCACAAAAATACTGAACTCCGAGGAAAATTCAAATCGAAAAGTCCCTTATCAAATGGCAAAATCAAAATCACAAACACAGCACACGAATGGATAAAAACTATCATATTCCTGACTTGGTACAGACATTTTCTTATGTAGAAAATGGTGGATTGAACCTGGTTTTATAGCTAGCCAAACCTCTTACTTGTATGATAATTCGAGGAGATGCTATATTATCCATACTATTTCGTCCTAAAACATGAAGTATAGATCAATTTTTATCTGGGAGTGGCAAATAACATTTTTTATCACTGAAAATATGATATGATTTTGTGCATGTGCGTGTATTCAACCCTCTAGCAAAAATACTATTTGTCATTATCTTTCCTCCTTTACATTTATAGGAATATCATTTGTTTCAAGCAACCGTGTGAAGACCATGTATATTTTTTATTAGGTTAATAGGCGGGGCTTATTTCAATACACGGTTAGTAGAGGTGTTTCGTACCTTTATATAAACAACACGGTGTTGAGGAAAAATCTGAAAGGTTTCAACAGACGAAGAAATTGATGATGAACGATTGAAATATATTAATAAAAAAAATTTAAAGCTAACAAGTTCTTGTTAATTTTGGCATTTGTTTTTGTATAGACAAATTAAATTAGGTTCTTAATACCAAGTATTGAAGACTTAATCACTTTGATAGGCCACTAGTCTAAATTCCACATGTTAAGATAATAGGTAAAATAAATTCGTTACACAGTTTGCTAGTGATCTAATGCGATATATATGGCGTCTTTGCTCTCACCCCATATGGAATTTACTGACCCATACATATCGTATTAGGTCACAAGCACATCATGTAACTAATAATATCTTGTTCAATATATCCTTATCATTTTTAGAGTATGACGAAAAAACTAGTGGGTGATATATAAAAATATAAATGCACATCTTCAGTAAAATTTGAAAAATTTACTTGTTATTTCCCCCCATATGAAGTCAATTATAAGAAACATATCTTTCTTAAACCATAATTAACAACCGAAATTCTTCAAACATGGGGCTTTTGATTCACCTTATATAAAAACTATTTTATAGTTCGTTTCTGTGTGTGTTGCATTGTCGTTTGTTTTTTTTTGTTGCACTTAGTGTTTCTATTGTTTCGTGGTTTTCCTCTTATAGGTGATATGTCTCACTGGGTCTTAGTTTTGTAACCCCTTTTTTTTTCTCTCAATCGAAATATGACTTTTGAACAGCGGTATACTACTGTTGCCTTTATTTACATAAAATCATGTACATTCTCGAGGATTTTGTTATTGAAATTAGTTATAGACTTAACGTCTCATTCTTATATATTGTGACATGCCTATTTACATTTTCTTTTTCAAACCAAAAACCTGTATTAAGAAGAATATTGTCATACCCATATCAGTATAAGAGTACTAAAACAAACTTGTACATATAAATCAACATTGTGTACATCATATAATGTCCCTACTTATTATTACAAATCCAAAAAAAAGTTATATCCAGATCCACAATTTGTTTTGTCATATGGGGAACCAGTGATAAGCTAGCTGATAATTCTGCTTGTTTAATTTTGAACTTTTCTTATACAGGTATTTTTGAATTAGCAACAAACAGAAAATTACCTTCTTTTCTTGTATGAATATAATTTACATTGGACCCCCCCCCCCCCCCTCCCAAATGCAAAATATATCATTTTAAACTAAAAATCAGCCAATAAGGTTTAACTTCACTTTTACTAGTGTTTACTTTTTTTTGGAATTTCGCCTCCTCCTTTTTCTAGAAACCTGGTTCCATCCCTGCACATTGTTCTCTTCAATCGGTAAAAGCGTTTTAGGTAACAACATTTCAGTCAATTTCATATCCCCGATCTTCCTAGCTAAAGACAATGGTGTTCTGTTTATTTTATCAGCCTTATTAATATCGGCCCCATTTTCAATAAGTAGCTGAATGACTTTATAGTGATTTTCGGTTAGAATTTTGTATTTAGATCCAAAATGATCATTATGTTCGTATAGTTGATCGGAATAATCTTCATGCAGTTGACCAAAATCCTTATATAACTTTTTTTTTTCCATTTGACGATGGAAATAAAATTCCCCATGATTATCCTCAATACTTTGTAATACACACGCTATGAGAGTTGTAGAGCCGTACGAGTCAAAGGCATTTATATCAACCCCTTTATCAATAAGTATTTTAACAATTTTGTCGTTTCCGTCTCTACAAGCTTTATGAAGCAAAGTTCGCCCAAAACGATCAACTGTATCAACAGAAGCCCCTCTATCTATTAAAAGTTGTACTATATTATGATTGCCATACAAGTATGCAGCATGAAGGCATGTTATTTCGTTTAAAATACTTGTTCTTTGAATCTTTATATCAGTAACAGCCCCTTGATCGATCAGAAATTCAACTATGGTATAGTGTCCACTAATACACGCACCATACAAAGCTGTCTGACCAAACCGACCAATTGAATTAACACCCGCTCCTTTTTGTAGAAAAAATGTAACAGTGTTCAAGTAACCTTCTCTGCATGCGTCATACAAAGCTTTATTTAAGTTTGCTCCTGTTTCTAAAAGCATATCAACTATTTCATAATATTTTCGTTGGCATGCAGCAAACAATGGAGTATATCCATATCGAATTGTCAGAGATAAACCATCATCTTCTTGAAAACCATATTCTTCAAAAGTCAAGTCTACTTTTGCTCCACATTCTAACAATAATTTGACTACTTCCAAATGTCCTTTTCTACATGCCAAACACAACGGAGTTTGTTTAAACCAAGTGGATACATAGGGTTCGTTGGGGCTGAAAAAACAATTAACCTGTACCTCATTATATAACATTTCATAAATGTGTAATTTTAATTCTCCACTTATACATGCCTCATACAGTTCTTCCAATCTATAGTCAGTTTCATAGTGCTCTCTCCTAATATGATCGTGGTTCAATATGGCATAATCCTCTGTTTCCATAATATATCCTATTCTTGTACTTTCGTGAGAGAATAGAGTACTCTTTTTATGATTGTCAAAGCATATGTGATTTTGAAGATACTCTGATAAATCATCATTTCCACCAATATCTGCCAATATCATAGGGGTGTATCCATACTTATATCTTTTATTAATATCAGTCCCATTTTGTAGGAGACTCTTTACTTTATCACACAGACCTAACCTACACGCATGATATAACATAGTTTCATTAAAGTTTGATAACTTTTCTGTGTGACCGTTAGATACAAGCAACTTGGACAACTCCTTATTTCCAGCTTCAAATACTGATAGCAAAGCAGTTTTTGTGTCTTCCTCTAGTATTGCTATAGAACAACCGTTTTCTATTAGAAATTCTGATACATTATAACACCCCTTATATATTGACACAAAAAGCGCAAATTTTCCATTTTTATCAGGTATGTTAAGATCTAAGCCCTTGTCTATTAGAAACTGGAGTAATTCGACGCTATTTGTACCGCATGCAACGTGTATCAATGTTCTCCCATTAACATCTCTTTCTGTAAAATCAGCACCTTGATCTGACAGAATTTTGATTGCCTTAATTGAACCATGTTTACATGCCAATGTTATGAGCGATTTCCCATCAACTCCTTTATAGCCTAAATCTCCCCCTTTATATAAAAGAATTTTAACCGCTCTATCACAATCCTTTTGAACAGCACAATACAACGCTTGATTAATATCTGCTCTTTCTTCTAGTAACATTTTTATCAAGAAACCATGGCCTTGTTGACAAGCAGCAACCAAAGGCATTTCACCAAAGTTCGTTTGCATGTTTACATTTGCCCTATTTTTGATCAGCGACTTAAAAGTTTCTATGTCTCCTTGTACACATGCTTCGTATAAAGGAGTCCATCCATTTCTAATCAAATTGCTGGTAGTGTCTTGTATCTGAAGTTTATCTTTTCTGTTTTCTTTTACATTTGAATCTTTATTTGGTCCTATTTTGTCTTCCCCTAAAGGTTTCAAAATGCGTTCATCCACAATTTTACCCTCTGTCTTTGCCAAATGTAAAGGGGTGTGTGCGTCTCTATTCGGATGGTTGATATCTGCTCCATATTCCAACAGTGTTTGTATTAAGTCTACAGAGCCTTTCCTACAAGCTTTGTGCAAAGGTGATTCTAAATCCATATCAAGCATGTTTACATCTGCATCTTTGTTTATCAACATTCTGACTATATCATTGTGTCCACCATAACAGGCAGCATGAAGTGGCGTTTTACCATCATTATCGACTGTAAAAATGTCGGCATTATTATCAATGATTAACTTCACTATCCTTGTATAGCCCTCCTCGCATGCAATAAATAAAGCAGTCTTCCCGTTCATATCGACACTATTTATACAACAGTCTTCTTTTAAAATCAGTTTTTCAACTATTTTGTCATAGCCACCATGGCTAGCAACTACTAGTGAATCGCTACATTCGCAAACATTTGCTCCTTTTTCAATCAAAAGTCGTGCTATGCTTTCATGACCACTTAAACAACAAACGTACAAGGGTGTGCGATTATATCTATTTCTTTTATTCATATCAGCATGTTTATCTATTAGTTGTTTGACTAAACTGTAATGCCCACCAAAACATGCAGTATAAATTGGTGTTTCGCCATTTTTATTAGTTTCGTTTAAGTTCGATCCTTTACCCAGTAGGATTTCGACCGTGCGTAAATGTCCTTCCCGACACGCAGCTGTCAATGGCGTGAACCATCCATTTTGTGCATCAACATCAGCCCCCACAGAAATAAAAAGATCAACAATTTCTTCATAACCACGCATACACGAAATGATGAAGGCGTTAATCCCATTGTCATCCTTGATATCAATACATCTCCTTTTAACGTCATCATCTATATCTTTCATAACATCTAACAACTTTTCTCTGTACTCTTTGTATCTCATTTGCACATTGTTCAAACACCAATGTATTTTTCCATTTTTAAGGTCCAATTTAAGCCTATCTAAATATTTCTGTTCATCAGTCGAAGAAATAATTATTGTAAAATCACCATGTGGTTTTTGTAGTGACTCTAGTTGTACACGTTCAGATATTAATTTATCATCTGCAAATTTCAGAATCGGCGCGACTAATGATTTACCAAAGTAATCACATAAAAAGTCAAACATTTTATCGTGTATAACTTTGTATTCTTTATCTACTTTAATAAAGTAAGTGTCAACGCAAGCGTCCAGTTTGTCTTTAATTGCTGAGAGAGATGTGTCACGTCCTAATCTGCAGCAATCAAAAATGATTTTAAATTTCATTTCTTCCTTAATTTCTAAATTGTTTGTTACATCAAAATTAGTTTCGGTGATAGTGCCGTTGTTTATAACACAAAGTAATAATACACAGAGTTTCTCTCTGTCAAAAATTTTCAGTTTATCCCACTCATCAGAAAACATTTTGTATGGACTGTTTAGAAACTCATTTACATCAAAGACGTCATGCTGAGTGAATAGAAAGCACATTAATGGGGAAAATTCTTTTTTTATTACAATATCTGTTAACAATCTGTCATTCTCTTTGAGATATTTTCGGGCTATTTTGACTTTATCTTCAGATGAATAGTTCCCTGTTAAATCAAATGGTTCCTGAAATGACTTTATCACTTTTTGAACATTTTCCTGTTTAAAGATTTCTGTACGACAAGTGGCTAATACTTTTGACAGTCCCTTGGATAGAATATATTTGACAAAGTCCTCAATTCTCATCCAGTTCTCAATATACTTGATATTTGCTGTATATTTCCCAAAAATATCATCTATAAAAAACACTTGACGAATATTATTTTTAAATCTATTTTTGATGTCTTTAACATTACTGCATGGTACTATTCTGTATCCCTTTTCATAGCATAACTGCAATGCTAAATTCTGTGCAGTAAGGGTCTTCCCCATTCCGGAAACTCCAGATAACAGTACACAATGCTGGTCTTCAAATATTTCTAATATATCAGTAAAAATGTCTGTTTTGATAAAATCTTTACTATTCTGCTTCCATCGTTCAATTTCGGGAATATCAGCATCTGCAAAAGCACTTGATTATTAACGGTCATGTCAATTAAATAGCTTAATTTTGGCCACACCCAAAAGTTTCATGAGTTGTGTTTTGAGTACTGTTCTTTTTTATCATTACATTACTTTTAACCAAAGTTTTGATGCTTGTTTCTTGTATCCTGGGTACTTGCTAACTTTAAGGAAGCTATTAAGCCAAGAGTTCCAAATGGTGAAGTTGAAATCATCCCTTCGTAAATTTTACGGACGCCATCACGAATTGGTTGACCGTTATGGAATAACCGTTTCACCGATGATATCGGATATGTTCCTTATGTCGTAACTACAAATCCTTCCCTTTTCACGAATGTGACTTACCGAATAAGACTATTTACCTGATTTGTAATAACATTAGCAACACGACGGGTGCCACATGTGGAGCAGGATCTGCTTACCCTTCCGGAGCACCTGAGATCACCCCCAGTTTTTGGTGGGGTTCGTGTTGCTTAGTCTTTAGTTTTCTATGTTGTGTCATCTGTACTATTATTTGTCTGTTTGTCTTTTTATTTTTGGTCATGGCGTTGTCAGTTTGTTTTCGATCTATGAGTTTGACTGTCTCTCTGGTATCTTTCGTCCCTCTTTTAATTAGTGAATTATCATAACCCCATATAATATCATTAGCCATATATGTAGTTACATCGTGGTAAATTTGGCAAAATATCTAATGTAAAACTGAAATCTCTAGAAGAAACAAATATCGATTTTGTTTTTATTAATTATTGATTTAATTTTCGAAATTCAGAATTTCCATTTAATGAGGTTTTGTCTTTTCTTATGTTACAAAACGTGTTTAGGTTTTGACATATTTGAACTATTTAAGGCTTATACAGAAATTAAACTTTCAAGTTGTTTATCTTATGATTAAACAGACCATATAAGGATTCATATTCCAATAATGTCTTCCCTTGTGAGGCCACAGTCTGCAAAGTAAAAGGAGTCTGTCAGTTACTGTTAATGTCGAAAAATAATTAACATTATAATTCCCGACAGCGGGATGCAGAAGCTAGCTCTTTAAAAGACATATTATATTAACAAAGAAATAAACCATTGAATTGCAGCTGATTCTTTATACACGATATAAATATGCAGATAAGTTTGACTTTCATCATATGGTTATGACAGAAATTTATATGAATCCTCTTTGTCTTAATATATCCCGTTTCCTGATGCTTAAATTACTAATGAACATGCCGCAATCAAGTACTTACTAAGACAATAATGTGGAAGATTTTGCAGAAACAAATCGTTGACATATTATATAATTATGTGAATATGTACCGGCAAGTTTTTAAGAAACGTGTGGAAAGTATTGCTGTAATCCAAATCTAAGAATAAATACTAGCTTTTATATACAGTTATATGCTCAGGTATATATAAGGTAAGTTGACAGGGCCATTATCTTCGCTATGCATTTATCGTCAGATGAGTCCATGGTTAAAGCCATGGTCAATGGTTAAAACAAAAAACATGACACAAACTGTACAGTTAACACTGCAGGATTTATAAAAGTACACATTTCTTTTTTAGAATTCCGATCTTCGTATTAGGCGTATAACTCAATTAACACATAAAGGCGACTATAAAACATTTGAAATCAGGATAACAATCTTACTTCATAATAACCTTGCTGTAGCATAATCCAAATTAAACCTTATTATCCTAATATCAAAATTTGGTCAATCAGGTTCTTATGTATTTTTGTAATACATATGCACCTTTCTAAACCAAGTTAGTGTATGCCATGTCATAAAACTACTAAAACACAGTGACTGTGTCTCTGACTCATTTAAAATACCTAAGCCTTTATTTTTGGTTTGAATGTTAAGTATTCGTATTATCATGTGATAAAGTCATGCTGATTCTGTGATGCACAGTTTTCTCTGCTTTCAAAATTTTTCTGTCATGGTTTTTTTAAATACAACCGTAAACTTCATGTGGCATATACTATTGATATCGTTTTTGGACTCGACCAGGAACTTGGTGATTAATGTTTATATTAATTATGTGGAAAACAAAATGGCCAGAATGGTGTGATTTTAAATCAGCAACATTGTCCTATATTATTTAGTTATATAAGTTCATCACTTTGACGATTGATAAGGTACATAAACACATTTTAATACAAAAGGACAGAGTGGCGGTGACCTGTGGATGGACGCCAGGAAAATATGCGTTGCCACTTGCAGTGATAGGAGGTTCCCATAACAGAAACAACGGATGGATTTACTTGTATTGAAAAACATTTATACCCGAAATGTAGAAGATGAATCAGTTAACGCGGTATGGAAATTATTAAGGGACTATTGCGAATTGTTTTTTACAGTTACAGGGCTACAATATTGTTAACCACAAGATATACTAGTATAATGTCATTGGCAAAAAATTAGATTTCAGTTAGTCCGGTTGGCACAATAAATGAAGACACTATAGTTGAAGTGAATTTCAATTTCCTGTCGCCAACAAATAGAGTTCTTATATACAAAAATTTCAGCAAAATTTTAAACATTTGTTTTTCATTACAAATTTGATTTATTACACTGTTAGTTGTTACTTTATGATATGGAACAAAAATCAACCAAACAAATCAATTTGTTTTGACCCCAGATGACCTTTAAAATGTTTATATCATTGAAAAAGCTCCAAATTATCTCCCTTTGGTGCAAAAATGCCATTTTTTGCAATAAAATTGAACTATCTTTTTAAACTCAACGGTGACCTATATTTTTTATCATTTTTTTTCAAATAAACTGTACCTAGACTTAACAATTGTAAAATATAACCGATTTCTTTTTTATTTCGATATAATTTCTATCTCTCCCACAGAACAAAAGTACCTTAACAAAAACGCATGCTTCGTTCGAAGGCAGATTGTGAGCTTAAATGAACGGTGACCCCATTGTTTTATTCTATTTTTCTATTAAGTATATGATAAAATTCATTTATACAAAATAATAGCGAAATCCTATATTTAGAAAAAAAAATGAATTTATACCCTCGAGCCTCCTTAAATAAAACATGTATGGGAACAAATAATGTCAGTCAATGTTCAACTCGACATGTGCCTCACTTATTGATTTCTTTCCACATCTGAAGTTTTCTACGATGTTATGTAAAACTTTTGATTGCACAAGAATTGCCTGCACCATTTTTTATAAATCCTATAATTAATAATACATAGTACAATAAACCCGAAGATGACAGAAATGCAAATGTAAACAGAAAAATCAATGATAATTTAGTCAATGCATATGCTTTATCTTTCACTTAAATGTCGCCTTAATGTATGCAGAAAATGTCATACAATTTGTACTGTAAAATATATAGCGTTTTCTATATTAGAATTCGAAACGAATAAGGCTATCTATCCTTTTTAATAATGCAAATTAAGTGCAACAGCTTTTGATTAAAAGTAAATAACCACCGACAAACTTTCAATTTCGATATACCGCATACCGGGTTTTTTTTTTTTTTTGCGGGTATAAAAATTCGCGATTAAGGGGCAACAAAGTATACGAAAAATTTTGACGGTTTTTATTCAGGTGGATATTTTAATCCCAATTAAATATTTTGGCGGATACTGAAATGGTTGCAGTTAACACGTGTTATGGTTAAATGATTCTTTTAACTGCATGACGCCTTATTTATTGATTATATTTTGATAAAGTTAATCAATAGAATACAGGTATTTAGATTACGGTTGATCTTTTAGAGTGCATACCATCTAAGACTCTCTCATCTTGCAATAGTATTAAAACATTTGACTTTTCTACACTTTACACAAGTATTCCCCATTCCAAACTAAAAGACAAATTGAAAGAGTTTGTATTACTTTGTTTCATTAAAAAGAATGGCGAACGTAGATACAAGTACACAGGCAAATTTTGTTCACGTGAATTTCACGTGAGTCTCATTTCACGTGAAAGTCACGTAAAATTCACGTGAGTTTCACATGAATTTCACGTGAATTTTTGCTCACATGAATATCACGTGAATTTTTAATGTGAATTTCACGTGAACAGTTTTCACGTGAAATTCACATGAAATTCACGTGAAACTCACATGATCTGACTTACGTGAATTTAACGTGAACTTGTTAACGTGAAACTCATGTGAAATTCATGTGAATTTCACATAAACTTTTTTTCACGTGAAATTCACGTGATCTCACTCACATGAAATTCACATGATTTGACTCACGTGAATTTCACATGATTTGACTAATGTGAAATTCACGTGAAATTCATTTGATCTGACTGAGGCTAATTTTTTATATAATGTGCTTACGTGGTTGGTTTTGCACAAGATAAAATCACGGTTTAAAATAATTAAGTGTGTGCACTAATTATTGCCATTTTGACATAATCGCCAAAATGTAAAAATAATTATTGAAGAAGAATTAGAATAAGAATATAGATATTTTATTTGTTTGAAATACAAAAATTAACAAATTCTAACAAAATTTCACAATAAACATTTTAAAAACATACTCAGGAGAATATTTTTACTAGCATTTTAATATAATTTACATAAAAGGGGGACATATAACCATCAAATGATTAATATTTATCTTTTTATTTCACATGAATTATCTCCCTTGGATTAGATGCAACTACAAAAAGATCAGTGTTGGTTTTGAGTTGTATTTTCTGTCACTGTTTATATTAATCTCTAGTAGAGCAATAAGGGTAGAATTTGTATCTTTGATTTCAAATTCCTAGATACCTAGATTATATTGATGGGCTAATATTGATTTATCAGCTAGTATATTTCTATTATTAGTTATCAGTAAACTTAATTTCTTTCACACATTGAAAGTTTTCTTTGTTTTTGTCCTCTCATAAAATATGGGAGGTAAATCCAGCTTAAGAAATAGATTCCTGTTACTGTAATTAAGATCCATTACTTTCCATAATTGCAAAGAAAAAAAATGATAATGAATATGAATTGAATATCAGTTACTTCAAAACCTGAGTTATCTCCCTTTTTTGCTGTGTATTAAACTTTTCCCCAAACTTATAAGTCAAGTACAATTTTGAGCTTTGAACCACACATTAGTTTAACAATAGGACATATGAATAAAAATATGTAAGTGTGCTGAAAAGAATTTTATTGGGCCAAATGTTGTCAATAAATGTAAAATTGAATGTTTATCAAAGTATATATATTGGAAGTGCAGTATATTTTTAAAACTGCTTTGCTTTCAGAAATATGAAAAATGTTTGATTTAATGAGTATTACAAAAGCGGTAAATGCTAACTACTCCCTCATCTAAAAAAAAGGAAGAAAAAAGAAAATATCTTCTCTCAGGGATTGCATGTGTATCAACTGGATTGCAATTTATGTGTTGGTACACTTCAAAATATTTTATAAACCTTTTTATAATGATCAAGATTTCTCAATTTTTCCTTTTGAGTTAATGAGTTGTCAGGGTTTGTCAATCAATGGGAAAAATTTTAAACTAAATATTAATTTTATAATTTCAGTAGTAGCTAGGTAGGGATTTATTCTAATTTTATGTTGTGTTTTTTTTTACATTGAGTCTATGAGAGTAACATTCTGACTTAACAGTGCTTAATGAAAAATTACAAAAAAATCTTTAGGGTAGGCTATTATTGAGACTAAAAAGTAGGGTAGTTAGGGTAACGGTGAGTGGAACCACACATATATCATAGGCGAATCCAGGGGGCTCTGCCACCCCCCCCCCCTTTTGTGGGAAAAATTTTGGTTGATTATATAGGGAATCACTGAAGCATGACTGGAGCGGCCCCCCCTTAGGTCAGTTAGTGCCCCCCACCCTATGAAAAGTTCTGGATCCGCCAATGTATATTTTTATTTGGCTTATTAATAAGTATGTTTTAAGAAGATAATTAAGGATTGTCTGAAATAATTTGTTAATTTATAGCAAATGGTTGTTTAAATTTACAACTTTGATAGATCTGATATTATTTATTAAAAAAAAACTAGTCTTGAAATATGTAAAACCAGGAATTTTACACCTAAAAATGCTGTATAATTTTCAAATATTTTTAATTATCTTTTAAAATTTATAGATAATAAACATATTTAAAGTCCTATATAGTGTCCCAGGCAAATGCATTAATGTGCTATGTATGTTATCGAAAATTATTGATTGACATTAAATTATTACCAGAGGCATATATACTAAATAATGTCTCTAATATTATTTAGCTGTAATAAATGTGAGGGTATGATTGCCAATTAGACAGGCTGTTAATTGGATTAAACATATATATTCTTCAACTAAATGAAATAACTTCATTGAAATTATATCAAACAATATAGTTTATATTATATTAAAATATATCAAATAGTTTTAAGGGTTAAACTTTATGCTCTACTAAAGGGGTGCTCCTATGTAAAGGATGCTTGTAAACAAAAGAATTTGTTATTTGTTCATTTATATGTCCAGAGACATATAATACGTTGTATTATATGTCTCTGATATGTCTTACTTAGTCAGGACTTTAAGCAGTAAATATCATTTTAAAACTGAATTGAGTCAGTAAAGTCGGGAAGCTGATTATGCTAAGAAATATTGTATATTGGTCTATTGAATGGGGAAACCAGCATGTACCTATTTGCACATGGATAACTATTCTTCGTGACGATATCCGGGACCGGAGATCGGTTTTTAAAACGCTTGAAAGATTCAGATGAATGATGCAAAGAAGACGCCGGTAGCCAACTGACAACAACTTGAACAAGTACTTGTTTCTGTTTATTTAACGAGACAAACACAATCAAGGAGCTATGAACGCATAGATACTCGCGAAAATAATACAGGTAACTCAAATAAATGATTTAATAGTGCAGAAATAAACAGAAATAGTGATAATGTTTTTCAACTTTTGACCTGATCAGTTCACAGTTGTAAAACTCCGTTTAAAATAAACACTCATTAGACACACACACATGTATACTCAAAAGTTGATACAAAACAAGAAACTCGATATTGATTTGATATTTATACATTGTATATAGTTTTACCATGACAAATTTACAGATCAAGTTCAATATTTATTCTGTTGAGATGTTTTTCTTTGCATTAATGCCATTATGCATAGCAGATTAGCTATGGTCCTTGGACTTGGAAAATTCAGGCAAATAATCTGTTTTTCACTTTCTTTGTTTGTTATACTTGGAGATATTGATTTGGTAATTGTAATGAATCATGATTGTTGTATAGTTTTACCATGACAAGTTGCATATACAATAATGAATTTAGGGCCCAAAAACTAGGATTTTCTGGTTTCCATACATTAATTTGAATATAATATAAAAATAAGAAGATGTGGTATAATTGCCAATTAGACAACTCTCCATCCGAGATCAAATGACATAGAAGTAAATAGCTACAGGTCACGGTACGGCCTTCAATTATGAGCAAATCCCATACATTTCTATGGATCTCTATGAAATTGAACTTCAAGGTTCATACCAAAAAAAGGAAGGTTGGGATTGATTTTGGAAGGTTATGGCCTTAACCATTCAGGAGTTAGCATGGTAAGGCCAGGGTTTTTTAATTTGCTGGTTCGGTCGGTCGAGAATAAAAAGAAAAATAATATCTTTCAAGACAGAAAAAATATATTTCACCTTACTAACAAAATGTTTGGTTTGCTATCTTGTCATCGCTTAAATTCTAGTTCCATGATTAATTATTGCTCAGCTGTTATAAACATAAATATACAATATATGTACATTGTCGGAAAATATATAATTTATTTGTATAAGCTTTAGAAACAGGACGAAAAGCGAGGCTCGCCAAGCTTTTCTCCTGTTTCGTAGCGAGTACAAATAAATTTTATATTTTCCGACAATGTACATATATTGTTTTTATCCTGAAATTTACGCCCAAAACTTGAAACTTTAGTTGTTAAAATCTAAATCATTGTCTCTAATTATTCAAAGAAATCGACATAGTTTGAACACGGACCGCGAAGAGGACCCCAAAATGAACTGGTACGCAAAAAGAAATATCCACATAACCGCTTGCTCAACGTGGAAGCGGGGTAACAGGAGACTTCACTTGTACAAGTACAAATAAAGCAAAAATTTATTTGTGTACCTGTTATTTGTACATTAGTTAGCTGATTGCAGGATAAAATGCATGCCATCATCATACAATTTCCAAATAGGGGGGTTATGTCCAAGGTCATACAATTTCCAAAAAGGTGGGTTATGTCCAAGGACATAGACAAATTAAATCGTTATTTCATGAACAAGAAAAAACAGATCCACCAATTTCAGGAAGACAATACATCAACTGTCAAGATGAAGAACAGGAATAAAAGCCCTGTTCATTGATAATTTTCTATGTTTTCTATGTATTGTGTGCGATTTTGTCCCATGTATATTTACTCCATATCCTTTCATTTTCTATTGGTGAATAATGATTTTCAAGCGCGAAAACTAATACATGAAAATTGCAAACACATCGTACGAAAATAAGCTTTACCATTCTTGTCAAAAACATAACAGACTTGTCCACTGGAAAGACGAAGATATCAGATTCATGAGTTGTCATGCATTCCAATTTTTTATATCCAAATGGACGTTTTTTTTTTATTATCTATGAAACAAGAAAATTCCAAATTGTTTGTGAATATCTATAATTTAACTTGAAATCTTCCACATTTTGACAGGTCCATTTCATCTATGAGATGATACATCTTACAGATTTATGAAAAAAAAAAGGGAAACAAACTTATTGTAATTGGTTTTAAACACAGGTTTCGCTCCTCTGTAAAATTATTTGCGCAAACATTTTAAGGTCAATTATGATTGACTTGTCTATTTTTAGATACGACACAATGTGTTATCAATTCTTTTAGTGTTTGATGCATTTCATAAAAAAAGAAAATTTGTATTTATATTTCAGGGATAAGGTTTTATTAAGGTTTTTGTAAGGGTCAGCGGGAATAAAAAGCATGAAATGTCAATTTTATTTTTATTCTGCAAATCAGAAAAATAGGGTCAGCGGATCCGTAAACCAACAAATAAGAAAGCCCTGGCCTAAGGGGCCTAAACAATACTTTTCTAATACACTGTACAAGTTACCTATTTCTTGACCAATTTCAATGAAGTTGAATGCAAAGTCTTGAATTTTTCAGGTACTTTAATATGCTGAATTAAACTTATCTTGTATTTTAGAGTTTGAATATTTGGATCTGTTTTTAATCAGTCAAGGGACTTACTTTAATGAGTGATTTTCTAAATCACTGATTCAAGTGACATTATGTCCACAAATGTTGGAAGTAATAGTTGTCACTCTTCAATAATCACCAATTTAAGTTGTACATGTACAAATAAATCACTAAACTAAGTGATTTCATTTATTGTAGCTTTAAATGTATAATACATGGGCTTATTATGTTGCTAAAATTACAAGAACCAACATCTGTGTTTATAGACTGTCCAGTCATGTCAAGTGATAACCTTGTACTGAATCTGGGATATTGACATGAAAATCACTTGTTTAAGTATCATACCTCTATTTATTTAAAAAAATCACTTCTTTAATTATTATTATTTTAATTACCCCCCCCCCCCTAATTTCAACACCCCCGAACAGTGAAATTTTGATGGTGAACAGTAAAATTTTATTATTTGTTAAGAAAGGAAAGTTCATTTATTTCAATTTTACTAATAATCATGATAATTAGATATAAACTAAAACTGTATGTTTAAAATGTTGGTAAAACTACAAATTGACAAAATTTCTTATTTGCAACATTTTTGTACTTAAATGAGTGATTCACAAATCAGTTATTTCAGAACAACCGGGCCCTGACTGTTAATTGGTCCACATTGTGATCTAAATTGTCAAAACTTAAACTTTGTTGGATGCCATCAAAAATTGAATTATTGATTTTTTTTTTTATATGCAGAATCTAACCGTGTATATATATTTGGATTTTTAATTTTGGGTCTGGTTTTCAAATTTGTCTTCATAAAGGCAGGGGCCATGTTTAAAGCATCTGATCTGTATGAAGAATGGTAGGTTCATGACTTGTAATCTAAAAATAAGTCCCCTCCTACATGTCCTAGAAAAGACAGGTCCCGGACCTCAGACTTGCACTATTTTGAACCCATGCATATATGAAAGGTCGAAAGGGCAAAAAATTTAAATTTAATTTGTATATTGGTATGACGTTGAATTTTGGGGGTAATTGCCTCCAAATTTTAGGAATTAGGGGCCAAAAAGGGGCAAAAAACAAGCATTTCTCTAGTTTCATGACAATAACTTGTGTGTAAGTGTATGGATCTTTATGAAATTGTACTACAAGGTTCCATATCACAAAGGGAAAGCTGGGTTTGAGTTTTGGGGTAATTGCCCTAAACATTTAGGAATTAGGGGCCAAAAAGGGGCCAAAAAACAAGCATTTTTCTAGTTCCCAGACAATAACTTGTGTGTTAGTGTATGGATCTCTCTGAAATTGTACTGCAAGGTACCATACCACAAAAGGAAGGCTGGGATTGAGTTTGGGGGTGATGAATCATAAGGGGATTCAAAATATTTGGGGGGAGATTTTTGTTTCCTTTTTTTTCTTTAAAATTTTCCATTTTAAATTGGTTAAATCTGATTTATATATAAAAGCAAATAATAATGATATGGTTTGAATAGGTTAATTAAAAATTTTTAAGTTCTTAGACCACATTCATTCTGTGTCAGAAACCTATGCTGTGTAAAATATTTAATTACAATCCAAATTTAGTGCTGTATCAAGCTTGAATGTTGTGTCCATACTTGCCCCAACTCTTCAGGGTTCGACCTCTGCGGTCGTATCAAGCTGCGCCCCATCGGAGCATTTTATTCTTTATTGTTCTAAATGATGTCAATGGGATATTTTAGCGCGCCAATCAATGGTCTCGGCTACACTGTTTTGCACATGATTCTATTTCACTGTTGTCACACAGTGTTGTGTGGCTTTATTACTGGTCAGACTATCTATTCTTTACTATTATAAAGTTCAAATATTATGTACATGATTATGACTTGCATTGTATAAATTATGATGCAGCATGATATCTTTTTGACCTACATTTTTGTCGAGCCTTCGACTTTTGTCGAAAAAGCGAGACATAGCGATCCTACATTCCGTCGTCGGTGGCGGCGGTGTCCACAAATATTCACTCTGTGGTTAAATTTTTTGAAATTTTAATAACTTCCTTAAACTATCCTGGATTTTTACCAAACTTGGACAGAAGCTTGTTTATGATCATAAGATAGTATCCAGAAGTAAATGTTTTAAAAAAAAAATTCCTGTTTTTCCATATTTTACTTATAAATGGACTTATTTTTTCTGCCAGGAAACATTACATTCACTCTGTGGTTAAAGTTTTTAAAATTTTAATAACTTTCTCAAACTATCCTGGATTTCTACCAAACTTGGACAGAAGCTTGTTCATGATCATAAGATAGTATCCAGAAGTAAATTTAAAAAAAAAATCCTGTTTTTCCATATTTTACTTATAAATGGACTTATTTTTTCTGCCAGGAAACATTACATTCACTCTGTGGTTAAAGTTTTAAAATTTTAATAACTTTCTTAACCTATCCTGGATTTGTACCAAACATAGACAGAAGTTTGTTTATGATCAAAAGCTAGTATCTAGAAGGAAATTTTTATTAAAATTTTGTACTTGTTTATCCATATTTTACTTATAAATGGACTTAGTTTTTCTTCCAGTTCACATTACATACAGTCTGCAGTTAAATTTTTTAAAACATTTATTAGATTCATAAACTATCCTGGATTTTTACCAAACTTGGATAGAAGCTTCTTACAATAAAAAAATTGTATTGAGAGGAATATTTTTATTAAATTTTTTCCTCATCTCATTTTCGTTTAGCCTGCGATTTACAGCAAAAGTAGGCGAGACACTGGGTTCCGCGGAACCCTTACGAATTTTATGTCTCACTGATTTATTAAGTACATTGTATATGTATGAATTCAGATTGTGGTACATCATGTACATGCACAGTTCTTAGTTTTGAGACTTGCACAAATACATTGCCATTGGAGTTAAAATAAATTTGATCGCTGACAATGACAGAGTGTTTTTAACATTGCCTCATAGTGTTGATCAGAATACCTTTATATTAAATCAATAAAATTTTATTGTCACAGATTGAAAATATTCAGTATTTTAAAAATAAGGAGATGGGTAGGATTGCCAATGAGAAAACTTTCTGCCAGTCGAAATGAAGGGGATGTTAGAAATTTTAGGTCACTGTATGATCTTCAACAATGATCAAAACCATACTGTTGTGTCAGCTGTAAAAGATCCTGTAAAAAGGAGCAACAATTAATGTCAATTCAAATCAGAAAACTAGTGACGTTCTAATTACCAGTATTGGTAATATAAATTTTTAAAAAATCTGACACTTATTTTCTCTCTTGTTAAATATTTTTTTTGAAATATTCACCAACATGACCAAGAGAGAACTGTATTGCCAATTTATTTTTATCGAAAAGCAGTGCATCAGGTTCAGGTGTTTTACATGATAATCACAGGAATTTAAATTTTCAGAATTAGCTCCTCAGATGTCAGTGGAATAAAAGTAAAACACATCATATGTTTCAATGAAATTAACATGATTAATGATGGGATAAGACGTAGAGAAGATCCTATAGCTACAGTACATGTACATGTAACTGGTATGTATATATATTTGTTACAGTATTAATAGTCCTAATGGTATAACAATAATGAAAATACTGAATTCCAAGGCAATTTCAAAAAAGGGAAGTCCATGCATATGGTAGTGGCTGTTGGGTTTTACTATTTGTATTATTAAGCTTTACAATGTATATTTCATAGGGTAGTAGACTTGGATGTTTCATAAATTGTATACCGATGCCTTTTGTTACAATGTTTCTGTCCTTCATATGTTGCATTGGTTGGCCATGTTAGATCACATTTTAATGGTTCAGCGACTGCTTGAAAAAAAGTTAAGGTTTTTATACGACCGCAAAAATTAAAAATCGTATATTGGTATCACGTTGTCGTCGTCCACCCCCCCTTTTTTTGAAAACTTGTAAACAGTCAGGATCCCCGCCCCGAAACCATATATGTTCTTGTATGGGACAATAAAACAAATCAAATGAAATAAAAGGCCAGTCCCCTGGGGTCACCCCACCTCCTCCTGTTTGAGAACTTGTAAACGGTCGAGATCCCCACCCCTAATTCATATATATTCTTGTATGGGACAATAAAACAAATCAAATGAAATATAGGGAAAGTCCATGGGGGTAACCCCCACCCCCCTTCTTTTTGATAACTTGTAAACGGTCGAGATCCCCACCCCTAAACCATATATATTCTTGAATGGGACAATAAAACAAATCAAATGAAATTGAGGGAAAGTCCTCGGGGGTAACCCCCACCCCCTTCTTTTGAAAACTTGTAAATTGTCAAGATCTCCAACCCGAAACCATATATATTCTTGTATGGGACAATAAAACCAATCAAATGAAATATAAGGTGAGTCCCCTTTGGTCACCCCCACCCCCCTCCTGTTTAAGAACTTGTAAACGGTCGAGCTTTTCATTATTAATAAGATAATACCACATTGAGGTCCAAAGGGTCTTAAATTAAACTTTTGTTTAATTTCATCAAAAATTGAATTCTTTGGTTCTTTGATATGCTGTTTCTAACAATGTTTGAGTGATAAATCATATCTAATTTTAGAGAACTTAGTCATCACTGGTTGTTGTTATTATATTATTGATTATAATTTGAAAAATTGCTTCATATCTTATTTTAGAGAACTATTTATCCAGTTTGAGTTATTTCCATTTGCACAGAAAATATTATGGATAAAATTAACCTGTGTTTCATTTCAACATAAATTAAATATATATATAGGGTTCTTTCAAATGCTGAATCTAAACTCTATTTAATATTAGATTTTTAGGCCCAGTTTTCAAGTTGGTCCAAATCAGGGTCCAAAATTAAACTTTGTTTGATTCAACAAAAATTGAATTTATGGGGTTCTTTGAAATGCTGAATCTAACCATATATTGAGAGATTTTGGATTGTGGGCTCCTTATCAAATTGGTCCACATTGAGGTCCAAAGGGTCCTAGATTAAACTTTTGTCTGATTTCATCAAAAATTGAATTTAGGGGTTCTTTGATATGCTGATTCTAATATGTACTTAGATTTTGGATATTGGACCATAATAGGTATTTAAATGTCCAATTTCAAATATATCAGTTTTTTGACTACATTCATTTTGTGTCACAAACCTATGATTTGTCAAATATTCAATCACAATCCAAATTCAGAGCTGTTTCAAGTTTAAATGTAGTGTCCATACTTGCTCAAATGTTCAGGGTTCGACCTCTGCAGGAAAATCTGGTTTGCTGTCTCTCTGACAGCCTCTTGTTTGACAATATTCTGGTCTCAAAGCAAAATATATAGATTCAGTGTAAGACTTTTAGTTTTTAGGGACAACATCAAAAGACCAATATGTAGGACAAAGCAAAAAATGTTTCCGTTTGCAGAAAAACCTTTTATACCTGTCAATTATGTTTTTTTCAAATTAAGGTAAGAGGGGGCTGATTATCATTGATATAACTATGTCAAGTCAGTTTTTATAACACATTTCAATTACAACTTGATGTACTTCCTAACTGGGATACAATTTAAAGTAGTTTGTAATAGACAAAAGGTCCTTAAATATAATAAAACTCGAAGTTTAAAACATAATTACTAAATTACAAATAGAATGCAACACTAATAGAATAGTCATAAAGAAGGGCAATCAATGAACAAAAGACAAACCCGGGAACAGATAAAACACAAAACGACAAACATTATAGACAATCAACAATGAAAAATAAAAATAAATGAGAAAAATGGATCTCAAAAAACAGAGGCTATGTCAGAGGGTGAACAGAACTTGCTTCTTGCAAGACACTTGCCGTGAAAACAATTTGATATGAAGACAAGCTTTTGTTTTGAAAATTCCAACATGAGGCATTTGCCTCAATGTAGTTATGGCCCTGTAATTAAAGTGAGGTAAATGTTCATGAGACAATATACCTCAAGTGAAATGAAACCCATTTTCAAACATTTCAAATACATTAATATTTATATTATTAAAAGATCTGGGAAGTTTTTCCCGAAAAAAATATAAAAAAAACGAATTTTGGAAGAATCTGGTGCCATCTCATACTTCAAAATAGCATTTATAAAATGGCTTAAAAGACCTGCCAAGTTATTTTCAATACATTGTAAGTCAGGTTATTTATTTTCAAACTACCACAGAACAAACCATTCATTTTTATTATTATCAAGGCTGAGTTATTTATTTTCAAAATGGTCAATTGACCTGATAAGGAGTTATTGCCCTTTAAAGTCAAATTTAACAATTTTTCGTAATTTTTTTTAATTTACAAAAGTCTTCTCCTGAAACAACAGAGACAAATAAACCAAACTTTGCCACAATCATCATTAGGGTATCTAGTTTTTAAAAACATGGCAGATATGGCTAAAAATAGAACATAGAGGGAAAATGCAGTTTTTGACTTATATCTCTGAAACTAAAGCAAAAGTATAACGGTTGCATTAGTTCATGCATCAATTGTAAATAAAAATATAAGGTGAGAGATACAGGCTCCTTGGAGCCTCTAGTTTGGTGTATGCAATAATTGTACATGTTGTAAGGTGCACATGTCTGTCTGGCTTGGTTTATCTGAACTTGACCTTAATATTTGCTTGACAGTATATTTTCATGAATCATTGGTAATGTTAAGTTTATTTGATACTTATCGTAAACTTATAATTATTCTTATATCTTTAGGACAAGCACCATAAAACAGTGGGGACATAAAAATACCTGGAGTCCATCTATCCCTTTGGCCTTATAAGCGCTCTCACTTGCATGTCTTGTACAATTCTTGTCAAATTTTTAGGAAACTTATTTTGATTGGTTATATCAACAATGTCTGACAAGTTTTAAAATCAGTGCCAATCAATCATTTTTAAAAGGGTTATGCCCCTTGGAAACATTAATTATTTGGAAAATTGCATTGTTAGGGCTCTTGTGTACAATTCTTACCAGAATTTTATGAAATTAATATTAAATAGGTTTATATCATCAGAATGATCACAGCATTTTGATTTTCATCTGTAATGTTTACAAATTCCAGGTTTCATGGCAAATTTCAACCATTATAAACCTCCACAACCTCCATAGCAGAGGTAATCAAAAAGTAGTGCAGCAACAAACAACAACTATTAATATTCCACTCCAGTTTATCCGACACACAATATACATGTATGATTATATACATAGATATAAGAAGATGTGGTATGAGTGCCAATGAGACAACTCTCCATCCAAGTCACAATTTATAAAAGTATATATATATATGTACCCGGTAAGTTTGGATATTAAATTGATGTTATCATTTTTGCTTGAATGGTAAGGCAATATTTAATTTGATGTATATTTTACAAAATAATATATGCTGGGTTTTTTTTTATTACAGCAAATGTATTCCAAGAGTTTATGGCTGATTATGCAACTACAGGATTTTATCATTGAAGCAACATCTTAGAAGGATAAGTGCAAATGTATGAAGGAAGCCTTGTGTACAAATACATGTAGCAATTACATGCAGGAGAGAACATTTAAACATTACTAACATGTAGTCATGATATTGGAGTGGTGCATTCTAGAAATCTAAACACCTGGAATTAAATATTGTGTATATTTTTTTTCAACCACAAGTACTTTCAGCATATAATACAATTCATATTCAAATTATTGTGTCAACATGACAGTTACTGTCTAAAAATGGAAAATGCTTGTTTTAAAATGAATTTTATATAAATATTTTAAATAACAAGAATTTTTAGCTTATTGTGCAGCCAAACTTTGAGATCTTTTAATGGTATATGCCTGTTGTTTGTCAACATTTATTTTCTTTTTGACTTAGCCTTAAGCTCAGTGTTAATATGAAAAACTGAAAACCATATATGAAATAAGAAGGAAATGGTTGTAAATAACAGCAAGACTTTCAATATGGTATATCAAATATATTTCACAGAACTTTCTATTTCAGTTTATTAATACAATGAGATATGAGGTATAAATCAATCAGACAGTAACACAACAACAAAAACACATGAAAGGCATTAAGGTGCTAACAAACAGTCCTCAACAATAGACAGGTGTCTAAACAATATGTCATGATCTGTTTAATTGATCAGAGTACATGAGTATGTGGCAGGGTGAACTACCTTTTTTCTTCAAAACTCTCATAAGAAGAATTGGCATCTTTTGCAAGTAAGACTTTTCCATAATGTGATTGGAATGTCTCAAAACTGATGAACACAAAAAGACTTATACATACACATGTACATATTAAAAATGAAATATACATCAGTGCATACATCTTCTATAAATGAATCACCTTCCATACATCAAATTAAAAAAAATATTGAGACTTGAATACAACAAAAAATGTTTTAGGAGTGAACTATGGTGCCCTGGATATTTGCTTGCCTTCTTGGTTTTATTGCATCTTATCTGCTGCATTGAAGATATTGTGAGTTGGAGTTGATGAATAAATATTGTTTGTATTGTTTAGGACCAAGAAATTTAAGATACAAAGAGACAGTAAAATAGAATGGAAGTATGAATACATCCTCAAGACCAAGATCGTCCTGAATATGCATGAAATATTTGCCACTGGACGTTAAGCAACCAACAATCAATCAATCAAGACCAAGAAGAATATTTATATATATCAAAATAGAATGTGTACTAGATTAGCATTTACTTATCTAAAATATGCGCAAATACTGTGAAATTTGTGTGATTGAGACTCAATTCACCTTAATTTCATTTAAAAAAAATAATGTGAAAGCTCGATTCACATTAATTTCACGTGAAAAATATCATGAATTTCACGTGAAAGCTCGATTCACGTTAATTTCATGTGAAAAATTTCACGTGAATATCACGTGAAAGCTCGATTCACGTGAAATTCACGTAAATTTAACGTGAGTTTCACGTGAAAAATTTCACGTGAGTTTCATGTATAAGCTCGTTTGAGGTGAATCTCACGTGAAAAATTTCATGTGAAATTCACGTGATTTTCACGTGAAATTTATGTGAACAAAATTTGCCTGTGTATCTTGTCTTGGGGAGGGATAAATCCTACTTTGTAAAGAATCACTCTGATTCAAACAAAGAATTCTCTGAAACTGACATTATCAAGATGCTTGATTTCTTTATTGACAACATATTTGTTACGTTTGGAGGACGTGTTTTTCAACAGACTGTTGGAATTCCAATGGGCACCAATTGTGCCCCTCTTCTTGCCGACTTGTTTCTTTATTATTATGAGGCTGACTTCATACAGGAACTTCTTAGGAAGAAAGATAAGAAGTTAGCAATATCATTTAACTTTACGTTCCGCTATATAGATGATGTTCTCTCACTAAATAATACAAAATTTGGTGACTATATTGAACGAATCTATCCAATCGAACTAGAGATAAAGGATACTACAGATACAGTTAAGTCTGCCTCATATCTTGACTTACATCTAGAAATTGACAATGAGGGTCGGTTGAAAACAAAACTTTACGACAAAAGAGATGATTTCAGCTTCCCAATTGTGAACTTTCCATTTCTATGTAGCAACATTCCAGCAGCGCCTGCATACGGAGTATATATCTCCCAATTGATACGATATTCCCGGGCTTGTATTTCCCTTCGTAAATTTTACGGACGCCATCACGAGTTGGTTGACCGATATGGAATAACCGTTTCACAGATGATATCGGATATGTGCCTTATGTCGTAACTACAATACCATTCCCTTTTCACGAATGTGACCTACCGAATAAGACTATTTACCGGATTTGTAACAACATAAGCAACACGACGGGTGCCACATGTGGAGCAGGATCTGCTTACCCTTCCGGAGCACATGAGATCACCCCCAGTTTTTGGTGAGGTTCGTGTTGCTTAGTCTTTAGTTTTCTATGTTGTGTCATCTGTATTATTATTTGTATGTTTGTCTTTTATTTTTGACCATGGCGTTGTCAGTTTGTTTTCGATCTATGAGTTTGACTGTCCCTCTGGTATCTTTCGTACCTCTTTGATTAGTTACGAAATTGACCGGACCTTTGATGTACTAATTAGATCATACAAATTATCATGGGTGACTTGCAACTCTTATATAATTTGGAAATGAATAATAAGGATAAAATACCTGATACACTCTTATATTATCAATTTCTTTATTATGTAAGCAATTGACTAGTTAACACATGATAGCAAGAGAACAATTTTCTTTGCATTTATGTTGTTTAAATTAACATAAACCATTATTGATCCGACAAACGGGGGAAAAAGATAGTTTACATAGTTGTTACAAAGATAGTTGTAGCTATTAATAATTACCGAACGTATGCATACATTTTCGTGATTTCTCCGTACCCGTCAAATAAGCGAAAATAACCCCCCGCGAAAATAACCCACTATACAGTATTTGCGGTAGTAATGTTACTCTCCATTCAAATCATTTCAAGTTCAAAGTACAACAAATACTACAAAGTTAAAGTGCACCTTCTGACACCAAAAACATAAACAAATCCTGATGTAAGAATAACATGATTTTCAGTTGATTAGACTTCTTTTCAGATAGACTTTTACTTCATTTATACATCTTTTGTACTTGAAGATGTTCATATATATTGAAAAAATGTCCAAATATTTTCAATATGATATGTATCAAATAGTAGTAAAATCTCATGATAAAATTTCGGGCCGTATTCAGAGGCATCACGATTGTGTTGTTTGCTGGAATTTATAAACAAGCAACCAGTTTTGTTCAAACATGTGTCAATGAATCAAACATTAATATTCCAAGAAAGGACTCGTTTACAGCTATAGATCCTCACTCTATATTTCATTTGAAGGGTAATTGATAATATATATTTCTTTTGCTATTATAACTTACATTTTCAAGTTTCAAGATCCTCTCATTATTCAGACCCAACTTTTTCCCTATTTCTGTGAGTTCTGTGTGTACTCGTGAAAACTCTGTATCACCTGATTTACAAATAACATCTGCATATTCCACTAATGCTTGTATCTCCTGCCGAATATTTTCGACTAATTCAAGACCAGTAGTTGTACCTTGGAAGAAGCTTGTACCTAATAATAATATAACATTTATCAAAGGAATAACCAATCAAAACTGAACAGCATTTGGTACACATTGCGTGTATTTGTAAATAATAAATGAATATTTTACATTTATTATCAAGTTTTATGTTAACACGATTTTGTCGAAATAATTTTTAGAATCGTTTTGTGATAGGATTCAACGGAAAATAAAAAATGTAATAGTCCAAATTATTTGATATAGTTACCAGTTATCCGGTCATCTCCATGAAATCGTATGTTATAGTGAAAACATTTTGTGTATAAATGAATAGATTGTAGCTTTATAACGTACAGTAGCTAATATTTGTTTTACATTTTCAGGAATAAATCAAATTTAGAACTGACACAAATAGGTAGATGCTACAAGTTAAGTCGACCAGACACCAGAAATGTAGATTTAATTGATAAAGGTTAATCGATTGCATTGCAGCAGTTCAACGACGGACCCCTCAACGAGTTTTTACAAATATTCCCAGAAGTGTAGCAACCTCGCCTCTCACCACGAAGCTTTGGATTTAAAGTCTTCTTTTCGGCGGTTCCTCATGAAAGTTCTCATGGAATTAATTTTTCATCGATTTTTTGTTTAAAGCTAATGACATTTGTTAACGTTTTAAAAAGAATCGACACACTGTTTCAGACGGTGAAGAACGAAAATGTTTCATAATTCAACAGATGTTAACACTCAAGTACAAACAAGTTTTAAATTAAAGAAGATAATCTTCATGAAATAATCTGTTCTATAACATTAAAAGAAAGTGCATTTGTCCAAAATAAAAATTAATAAAGTAAAAGTCAAAAAGAAAAAAAAAAAAAGATCTAAATCTTTTAACGTTTAATTTTCAAATCGTAACATAATTCAAAAGATGTTAACACTCAAGTACAAACAAGTTTTAAATTAAAGAAGATAATCTTCATGAAATAATCTATTCTATAACATTAAATAAGAAAGTGGATTCGTCCGAAATAAAAATTAACAAAATAAAAGTCAAAAAGAAAAAAAAAGATGATCTAAATTTTTTAACGTTTAATTTTCAAATAAAATACTGTAATTAATATTTACCATTTGTTCTCCATTTGTTTAGTTCTCTGATGATTTGACTCTCATCAATTCCATTTAATTTAAGAAGATAAATCAAATCTTCAATTGTTTGTAAGGACAAATTAAACTTCACTGTATCCCACTCCGTGAAATTACAGTGAGCCCAAGGATTTCTGATAGCTGATCTAACCTGGAGAAGATACCAAATATATATAAAATTTAGAATGGAAATGGTTAAAAGGTCAAAGAGACAAAAACCCGACCAAAGAGCGGAAAACAGCCGAAGGCCCACAATAGGCCTTTAACGCAGCGAGAAAATCCCGCACCCGGAGGTGGTCCACCACTGGCCCCTTAATAAAATTGTGAAAATGGACGTCACACTTAACTCCAAAACATATAAATGAACTAAAATTAAAAAACATACAAGACTAACAAAGACCAGAGGCTCCTGACGCAAAAATGCGGCGGGTTTAAACATGTTTTATGAGATCTCAAACCTCCCTCTATACATCTAGACCACGTAGAACAAAGAAACACATAGCAATAAACACAGTAAAACTCAGTTTAAAAGAATGTATACATATTCTTATTATAAAAGTACAAACTTGTTTGTTCAAAGAAAAGAAAAAGGAACGAAGGTTAGTTTAACTATGTTAATATGGATAAAGTACTGACGCTGTTCCTAATAAAAAAAAACCAGTCAAACTTAGATGTTGCGGGAAAATTTGTTTCATGGGTTAAAAAGAAATCCTTACTATCCGCACAGTTCTTAGTTTACAGTAAGGAATACTTCATTACATAATAAGGATATCGACTAAACTATCACTATTTTCTTAATTATAACAACAATTTTTGAAAATAAAAAGGGATGATTTGTTTTTCCTGAAAGTTCTGCATTACAAATAAAGTAAGGTCTATGGCGGAAGAATGATTTTTATTTTAAAGTTCCCTCAAGCTATACAATATTAACAAATTTAATACAATAATTCTTCCGTTAAACTAAAGTGCCAAATAGAAAGTAATTTAAAAAAAATCCCAATGCATAACAAGAGCAGATATTGCTAATCATGAACATCAATTTGGAATGAATATTGCAATATTGATTTATCAAAAAAGAGAAGCGAAAGATATCAACGAGATATTCGTAATGATAATTCACAATTCAGTCGCATACTCGTCAAACAAATACAAAATCGGAATCTCCTAGGAATAATATTCCTTTATCTAAGGTAAATTGTCATGTATCATAAGTGCAATCCGCTATTTTTATCAGTTTACAATGTTGTGTAGATTTCAAATTGGTATCTTAAAAGTGCTTATTCCTGAAGGAATAATAGTATATTCAAAATCCAGGTGGTAAAATCACTTGTATTAAAATGTAATAGTCTTCATATCAAATCAATGTACTGATACATGTGAAATGCATATTCAGATTTAGATAAACATGAAAGAATTTAAAAAACGTTAAATAACAATATATATGCATATCCTTACGTCCCTTGCAGCCGTCTGTACATTAATAGGAAACGTGTCGATGCTAATGATCATCCCAAGCAGAGCTGAAGAATCACACGACTCATTAAACGCCGTATAATGTACCATGTTTGTTTGGAGGAAAAGCTTCGACAGGTCCACTGCATTCTGTACTTTGTAATCATAATTAACTGTACGATAACCATGATTTGTCTTGTTGTTATTGATTGGCTCATAATTTAAATAGACATTTCCTGCACCATATGTTCGAAGATGTCCTGAGCAGAGAGTTTAAGTGATTTGTAAAGGCTCGTCACAACAGGCTCCACATATTTTCGTAAAGCTTGCGATAAAATACTATGCAAACAAATACCAACCACGAGCCATCTTTTCTCGTTGTCTTCTACGTCTTCTGGCGGACCTGATAGAATTTTAATATAATGTTTGGAAATGTTTATCAATAGTTTTGTTAAAATCAAAATAATCGTAACAGTTCTCATGTTTATACTAAATCTAAGCTGTGTTGATGCGAAGTTAACCACGTGTACAAACTCTATTTCTGAAATTCTTCGCTGATTTATCTTTTTCCTGACCTGTTAATTATTTTCGTTTGATCTTCGTTCTTTATAAGCCACAACTCAATAACGACGTCCTATATTCTTTCCTCTGAATTTCCAATTATGACGTCATGAAAAAGGCCGAGCATGCCTGATGAACAAATCTTTTTGCGGAGCATTGGAAATTTAACTGTTTCGAGTGGAAAAATATGGTATCACATTCGGTGGAGTGAAAGAAACTATATATAAACAACCACAATTTTGTGTAGATGTAATTGATATTTTTTTTTAAAAAGACTAAAGATGCACAAATGAGACATTTAAAACTTCAAATCATCTTACATGACGGATGTTGCATTTCACGTATTCTTCTCTCTAAATCAACCGGAATTGAGCTTTTTATTGGTGTTGGAGTCTGAGTAGCCATTTAATCTACAAACACAAGGACCTTGCAAGTTACTGGTTCTGGAAAACAAATTATTCTTATACATGTTATAGTTAGCAATTAATTAAGACGAATACTGTGTAACATTGTGTTGATAATCAATTATGCATTATACAGTTCTACACAATATCCCATCTTTCAAATTACAGTTTGAGCTTCTCATCAGTGCCTAGTTAAAAAGTGTCATTACTTTGCGTCCGTCGCCCATCTGTATGTCATATTAGTGAAATAATACTTTTATTGTATTTTTTTTCTGAACTCAATGATTTCTGTTTCTGTAAAGTTTATGCTGAATTCAAACAACTACCTTGGTTTATCAGCAATTTGTACATTTTCCCTTTGGGCCTTATACATGTTATATTTTTTAGATAATGAATAGGACTTGATACTTGAAAATATTAGGCGATGACGTCATGTATCACTGCAGTAATGTCACGTTTTGTAAGCGTCAAAGTTTTTTAACTTACAAATTCATTTTACTTGATATTCGCAATCGAAAAAACATATAGTTAAGACAAATTGACGATAAAAAGAAGAATGGCATTTTAGTTTCTGATACTGACTTCATCAGCTCAAATATCAGCTCGCCCTAGCGGAATTGCCAGCTGACAATATAAGTATCAAATACAAAATTGCCATTATATGTATCTTGTGTACAGCAAGTAATACAGAATAGTAAATACAACAACAGAAAGGAGAAAAGAGATTTTTACTTCCACATGTTCCAGGTTTCATAACTGTTAAAATTCGTAAATGTTGGTGTCGCTGTGTATATTTAAATTAAATCATATGAATCCGTTCATGATATGAACATTGATTTTTTTCTATGAAGCATTTTATTTAAACATATTTAAAGATCAGCTGTTTTGTATGCACGCCTACCAAATAGTCAATTACAAGACTGCAGCATGCATGGCAAATTCGCTACAAACATCATTTGGTTCCGATTGAAAGGAAAACAAAACCATCTGGAGCAATCCGTGATTCTTGAAGTACAATATGTCAGAACCAGGAAGAAAAACTATGGATGAATGAAGAACAATAAATAGTCAGAATATAATTTGCTTATACATTTTGTTCAGATGTTTCCAAGGTACATCAAATATCAGGCTAGCTGTCCTAAAATATAAATTTTAGAACCATCAGACATACATTTTTTTTTTTTTGCTTTTAATTTTGATTTGTGTTGTCTTTGTAAATAAAAAGTTGATGTTTTAGAGTTTAAGAGGTTTGATTAAAAGATGATCCTAAAACATTCAAACTTAAACCAAATCCGCTAGTTTATATGTTGGCGTTGCTAGCACAGCATACCTATGCAGACACTATAAATCGAAGGTTCAAAAGTGTTTAAATCATACTAATCTAATAGGGAAGATGAGTTGAAGAGTCTCAACATACGTTATCATTTAGTTTTGATCGGATATAAACCATTGTCGCAACTGGCCGGCTTTGCTTCTAATTTGTATAAATTTTCAAATATTCCCACCTCTTGAACTGCAGGGTTAATTGCATATAAAATTTAGAGATTAAAAGGAATTGATGATCCTTGATAAGGTTTTCAGATTTAATGTAGATCTGATGGCATGCATGAATGCATTAGTGGGACGTTTTTCCTTCTATTCTAAAAGTAGTCAGAATCTAATCTTCTTTTCTCACAATCAGTGGACATATGATTACACTTGGAATAACTGTATGCGATAGGTTCATAACGGAAGATTTCAGTGTGTTAGCATATGATTAAAAACTTGGCAGTATAGGCAATCTAAGATTTGGTTGTGTCATTGTTCAAATATGTATCCCCTTGTCTGGTAGATTTAAATTGTAAAAGGTGATATTTTATCCTAACCATAGTATCTTGCATTTGTAACAAGTCACGACCCTGTGAAGTGTTGTTCTTTAACATATTTTAATGTTTTGTACTTTGGGAAGTTAATCAAAATCGTTGTCGTCTCATATATTCCACGTCTTATTTTGATGGAGACACAAGGACGCGCTTGTACAAGAGAATGCGGTAATGTAAGATACACACAATGTTGAACAAAAGTTCCATTTTCACTTTGAGCATTTTGAACAACACGTCATAAACGGAATAGCTGAAATCTTCAAACTTTAACTAAACGGAGGACAGTTACAACCACATTTTCAATTCAATAACTAAATTCATCATAGATACCTGGATTAACGACAGAGGCAACTAAAAATAAAACTTAAAATCTATTGTCGATTTGGGAGATTAACCTTCCTGCTGTTTAATTCCTTATTTCGTGTTCTGCTAAAACATAATTGCTATATACACAGGATTAAAATCAAAGTGGGTTTATGTGTAATATACTATTGTTATCAAAATATTAAGTTTTCAGAATCTTTTTAAAAATAACCCCTTAAATCCAGCTCACGTCCTATATTTTTATGAAAATTACATTTTGACAAAAATATTCTTGAAATAAATTCAGATGATTCTAAGGAATTGAGTCAAGAGGAATTATCCATATCCCCACTTGCATTTTATTTTCAACCATCAGGTGTATATACATATTATCACAGTTTTTTTTTATCGTTTCTATAAAAAATATTTTTTAACGTTACTTACTTAAGTTAACATTCCTCCATTTTGAATTTATGGTATACGACGTTGAAAGGGTAAACATATATCAAGTTCAATACATACGATAAGTAAGATTGTTCCAATACAAATATTGGTATTACACCAATGCACACTAACAATGGAAAATCGATTTCCTATGGCATGGCAGAAAACTTTCAGATAACCTTTACCAGGTAAAATATAACATAAGAAAATCATTGAATTATCTTACATAATAAAACTTACTCAATCAATAGCAAAAATAACCTTATACAAAAATGTTCACGCAAGAAATGAGACCTTAGTTTTAGTGTAAAAGTAACGTTAAATGTACTGTCAAAATGCACTCCACTATATAAACAAATACGGAAGCACTGGCTGTATTGAAAAGGTATTTTCTTACTGAACAGACAGGCTTGTTTGATGGCGAACCGTATGGTCTTCCATATCTTTTTTGTTATGAAAAAAAACTGTTATTGTGTTTTTATATATTATACAAAATATCATGCTTACAAGGGGTATTTGCCAAAAATATCGGTAAACAAATTTCCAGAACCGTTATCCCTTGTCAACATGATATAATTGTCTAATTCCACCGAATGTTTTATGCTTCCATCTTGACCTTAGAATTTTCATTGTACTCGGGTTCCATATGGAGTTTTTGATTGTCTGTGTTTATATAATGGTTATAAATACTGCAGCTGTGCAGTTAAATTGCATTGACCGTATACTCATTTCTGATGTACAGTCACTGTCCGTAGGCCTATTCATCGCTTGATTTATGACGTTTATGCGGAGTTTTTTTTATTGATGACGTCCTTAAAAGTACAGGTTCATGGAATTTTTACGTCATTCGCTCTAACTTCAAATATGGTTTTATCCTAAATATTTCAGTTAGAGCAGTTGTAGGAGTCGTAATATATAAAAAAATAACCATAAATTTGTTCTTTTCGAATAACAATAATTCATAGGGTTATTTGTTAACATGATATCCCCCATCTGCCATGGTATTCGCTAGCAAATACGGAAGCTCTGGCGATATTGAACTGGTCTTTTCTTATTCTGTTTATGCAACAAACAAAAACATTAAATAATAAAAAAGACAAATAAAAGATAATCCAAATGACATTGTCAATGAAATTTACAATTTGATGGCGGTACGTATGGTCTTTCATATCTTTTTTGTTATGATAAAAACAGTTATTGGGTTTTTACATATTACAATAAACCCCTGTATGCACTTTAAAAAAAGAAAGGAATGGGTCATATTGAAATTCATCAGCTCCAATTGACAGCTAGATTTATTTCACAGAGCAAAAGTTACATCATATTGCAAATTTAAATCGACCTAAGCACAGGAACACATTTGCAAATATTGTAAGTCTTACAGCTGAAATATACGAATGCAGTGAATAATAGACATAGCATAACCGATAAATAAATCTAACACTTACTGTCATAATTTGATGGTAATCTCATTGTTTAATACGCAAACAAAAGACATATTAAGATCACCTGTTATAGTTTCGACTAAAAATATACCAAACTTTTTTTGTCTACAATATATTAGTATATTAGTATATGCTGCGTACACTTATCATTATTAGAGAATTCCTTTTGGCGCCTCTATTTGTTACTAGATTTATTGTTTTTAATGTTACTTGATATATTTTCAACCCATTAAAATTGAATTGTAAACAAAAGTTCAATTGAAAATATAAGTCACACTCAAATATCAAATTTACCAAATAATGTCATTTATCTGACCGATATCTTTTTTTGGGGGAAGGGTTAAATTCAAGCTTGCGTCCATTCTTGCGCAATATAACTGATTGGTTTTGTTTCTGTTTATTTGATTTGATGTCTTGTGATGTCATGGTTTTGCCATGCTGAATAAACATGACATAATTGCAACTTGAAGTAATATATGTATGTACCTACGAATTCAAGGAACTTTTAGTCACTGACCTGCTTCACATGTATAAAATTAAATTGCATTGGTGTATAACTTCTAATAATCCTTTTTATTCAATAGAAGTGTCTCCTATCAATATTCATTATAACATACCTACCTTTTGTTAAGAATGTTTATATACCTTTAAATTATACAAGGGATGCATTGACTCTCGATTGTCTGTAATTAAAAAATGATTAAGACCTCGTGTAAACATTGATGTGTGTCATAGTGAATGAAATTTAGTTTATTTGACGTTTTGAGTACACTTATATTACAATGAGTTTAGTCAAATGTGACTACAAACGTTGAATGCTATTGATATGATCGCAAAATGTGTCATGTTCGTGTAAATAAAGTTGTTTTCACGTTAAATGATATCTCATTTGTACACCTACCGTCATTATATGTACACAAGTTCACACAAGTAAACTAGAATTACACGTTCTTAAATTGAACATCAAATGGAAATGAATTAACGCCTCCGGGTGCGGGAGTTTCTCGCTGCATTGAAGACCTGTTGGTGACCTTCTGCTGTTGTCTGTTCTATGGTCGGGTTGTTGTCTCTTTGACACATTCCCCATTTCCATTCTCAATTTTAAGTTTTGTCTTCAAATTTATGTGTCTGTTTGGCACAGACCAATTTAACTATTGTCGGGACAGGGTATAGGGAGATAAATTGTATAAACTCCAAATCATCCCCCTCCCCAAAACAGAAATATTTAAAAAAAGATCTGATTTCTTTGAAATGGGGGAGAAGTGAAATAAGCATTGACTTCTCTCAAAAAACTGATGCAGTAAATTATTAAAGAACAGCAGTTTTACTATTATCTACTGGGAACTTTCCTCACGTAATATTTTCTCCAACGTTTTCTTTACAGAGGATAAAATATTACATAACGAAAGCTGAACTTTTGTTACATATTAAAAGTTCTTTGGACTAAATATTTTGGACTATGTTTTGAAATTGAAAGTACCAAGAACAACATTAAATAGTGGTAACATGTATCATTAAACACAAATTCTTTTTATTAAACAATATCAACATCAACCTGTCAAAGCTATATGATTCATTGACAATCAGAATCAGTCATATAAATATGTTAAAAAAGGTTTACAGGAGTGAAAACATGCCAAAATGTACTAAGTTGGGCAAAATTCATTATAGGATGTATACGAGGATGTTATAGACTGATTTTTTTAATTTAATCTGTGATATTCTCCATTCACCTTGCAAATGAATATTTTTAAAGACTTGGACTAACAGTTTACTAAGTTTTAATAAAATAATTGAATGATGTTGATTGTACTCTGCTAAACGTTTCAGGAATTTTTGTTATGTAATCATGACACATGACACTCGGTGGACCAGTATTATGAAACCATATGATGTTTTAGTTTCAATAAAATATCATGTGAGGGTGGAAATAATATTATGTAATGTTTTTCCCAAGAACTTTTATTGTTCATTGTTTTGTTCCATAGGGAACTAGTATTATGTGGAACACATATATGTTCACACCCCCATCTCCACAACAAAAGATGATGGTCGTTTTGTTTTGAGAACTCTTCTTAAGATTGTTGATTATTCGAGAGTGCTGAAGATGTCACGATTACGCACTCTACATCGCTATGGCACGCCTGAAACACTTTTATTAATTAATCTTAGATTATCTCAGATACACTAGGATTATCTCAGATAAACAAGGATTATCTCACTATTTTACATTAAGCTCAGATAAACCGTGATTATCTCGATTTTTTTCAGATAATCCCGGTTTATCTCAGAATTTTAAGATAAACCGGGATTTTCTCAGCTTAATGCATATTTGAGATAATTCATTATATTCCTCACAAAATTAGATAAATAATTAACTGGAGAAAATCCGGGATTATCTGAAAATTCTGAGATAATCCGCGATTATCTGAAAATTCTGAGATAATCCGGGATTATCTGAGAATTTTGAGAAAATCGATTAACTGAAAAAAAAGAAGCCAATAGAAAGCCACGACACATTGGAGGAAAATTTCATGGTCATAAGGGATAAGATATAGATACAATGGTGCATCAACACAGATAGAGAAGAATGAAAGATTACGCTCTTACGGGAAACGTTTTAGAAGTTTTAAATTGATTTATTCAGGATGTACATGTATGACAATTGTATCGATAATAATGAAAATCAGAGGGAACTAGAATTTAGAAGTTTGTCTTGAGATGTTTTTTTAAGAGAATTTGAATGTTATATCCGTATTTGTCTTTATGAAGATAGTGAAATATGTTACATAAATCTGGCATCCGCACAATTAACTAGGACAAATAACTAAAATGATGAAATAAGTTAAGCAAAGTTGAAATACACCATTTCGAAGTTCTAATTAGTTTTCTTTTAGAAAGTAATAATCTTAAAAAAAAAAATATCACGCGCCGTTTTTCTTTCCTTAATTTTCCCTATTAAAAGAGTAAAATATGGTGCAGGAATTTATCAATATTTATTGCAAAGTGTTACATTTTAGTACTTACTTGGTAAGTTGTATAAAGTGTTTGTTGTCAATTAGATAATCTAGTCAAGAATTTGTATTTCATAACAATATGAAATAACGAGATGTGGAATGACTGCTAGTTAATACAATTTTTTTTTACAAATAAACAAATTACGTGAAATGAGCCCAACCGTTATGATATAGTTAGCTAGAAAAACTGACAATGCTTTGACGAAAGACGACCAAAAGACAAACCACATTTCATGTCGGGCCATCACAATATTTCTCCGTATATATATTTGTTTTATTGTTTTACAAAACATAGTTATCATACCTACACATCTGATAAAAGTCCAAGTATGGAACGCCGTAACTGTCTTATAGTGTAAATATTTAATGTGTTTTTTCGCTTTGTCTTTACATCCTGTCATTTCTTCTTTATGTTATGTGTAAGTGTCTTTATTTCATGACACTAGTACTGCTTCTCTGTGTAATGTCAAATTAATTATTAGTTTTGTCAAACAATGGTATGATATGTCATTGCTATTATTTGTTGTGTGCAATATGCATATATTATGTTGTAACTACTGTATATATTGTGAAGACTTCTTAACTTCATGATCAACCACCTTTACCGTTTTTTTACATTACCTCTATGTTGTGTCTATTCTTTCTTTAAGTAAGTCAGTTAATAATTGCGTCCTGTCTCAAATGTGATTGTTGTGTTGAATGTTTTATATGTTTTGTTTTGATACATCTTTGTTCTGTGAAAATCTTGTGATATTATACAATTATAGCCTTTGTATGAGGTCGATACAATGATATATTGACCTGAAACAAGTATTTTGACTGAGGACGAAGTATTATATATCATATTTTAATGGCTTTATGTTGTGTTAATACATATGTATTTTCTGCGAAAAATATAATATATCATGATTTAGCTTATATGCGTTTTGCCTAACAACTGATACTTTCTGTTGACATTCAAGATGTCATGTGAATCTACTGGTACGTTATGTGCAAACACGTGTTACATAATGTGCAAACACCTAAAATGCTGTGTGCAAATGCCTATTACATTATGTACACACTCCTTTTACGTTATGTGGAAATTCCTTTGACATGATGTGCAAATACCTATGACTTTATGTGCAAACACATTTTATGTTATATGCAAACACATATAACGTTATGTGCAGACACCTAATACATTATGTGCAAAGACTTATTACGTTCTGTGCAAACACTTTTAACGTTATGGTAAACGCCTTTTTAACACAGATTAAAACAAAACACATCAATGATATACATATTTACATTAATCGAAAATTGCGGAAATCAAAAGAATGTAATAATTATGTTAACAACAAAATACAACTGCATTTCTTTACGGAGAATGTGAACGGAGAATAAATTCATGCTCTCTTTCACGTCCGCCAACCGGTTAATTTTATAGGTAACTATAGTTTGCATACATACTTAATACATTTGGTTTGGGAAAGCGGCTTACTTATATATATAAATATATATAATAACTGCGCCTTAAATTCATATATCATGAATATATACGTGTTTATGCATATTATGTGTAGCCTACCTCATTCCTCAATATGGTTTTAGTATTACTATTAAATATTTTCACCGCGGAGGGAGGGGTGTCTCAACATAAGTTTTTTAAGTACAGATGTGCAGCCTTATTTCAAAAACACCCCATTCATATATTGAAGTCTTCTGAAATCACGACCCATAAAAATAATTATCAAACTATTAGAATTAATAATGTATATTTACAAAGACAATAATATCCCATGATCTTACTGAAATGCTCAAATGATAACCTTAAGAATTATTTTTTTTCTCTGAAAGGAACAATTAGTGGTTATGGAACATAACTTAATTGATGAACTATGTGAATGACATCCACGTGCAAATTAGACTGCTACCTACAGAAGAAAGATGTATACGAGTGAACAAAAAGAAACGGGAATTACAACATTCTGATATTTTTTTAAAACAAGAACATTTTTGTTCTGTTTGGTAAGGATGCATAGACATGTAATGTAAATAGTTTTATATGACAACTTATTCACAAAGATTAAACAAAACTTTGTTTCAATATACTTTTGCCAAAAATATAAGGAGATAAACAGCTACTTCCGGTTTACAGAAAATCCCTTCCGGTCTGAAATGATAGGTTTTTTTATGGCGATTTAAAAATGTTTGGTTTCTATGTACTTTTTCATAAAAGCTGTTCAAATATGACTTATTCTGGTTTACTTAGGTCAGGTCAAACGTCTCCTAACCTAATGCAAAAGACCCTAACGGTTTATCATGTACCAATATAACATTATAGAAAAGGTCAAATTTTAGAACATCAAATTTACCTCAATGCTCTTTAACTTCGAACTTTATTTGGCCTTTTTAACTTTTTTTGATTCGAGCGTCACTGATTAGTCTTTGTAAACGAAAATACAAAATTTCAATCCTGGAATCTTTGATGAATTTATTTACATTTGACCTTTACCTCAATTTGGTAGAAAAAAAAATTGTCGATATTTTGCGAATAAGACGCGCTCACAAGAACAAACAGTGTTAAAAATAAAAGGACCCATCAAGGGTAAACAGTCTTTCCTCGGGTGACTTTTCGTATGTTAAAATATTAGGTTTGTTATACCATACTCCCTCAAACCGATCCCACTTCTTGACGTCACACAATGTACCGATAAATCGCATCACTTTGAAATATATTTTTACATTTTCCGTATTTATGGGTTTTTCTTCAGCGTTTTAACTATTTGGTTTTCTTTCAGTTCATCTCTTTTTTCATTATATTCTATGATCATTTTTGACATCCAGTGTCCTTTTGATAAAAAATTGAAATCGAGCACTTGTTACTGGAATAACTGGGAAATCATACGTCATTATACTAAGATGAATCCGTTCTCATGATGGTTCAGTTAGGTTGTATGTTGCCTTTACAGTATATTCAGTCCTTTGCGGACGATAATTTCGATCTAAATCATATCTGCTCATTTGTCTCAGTTGCTGAAGCGTCATGGAACTGTTGTCACTTCTATCAAACCTGTCAAACGATGTTTTTCAGTAGTAGAACTAAAATTTAAATTGAAGCTGTCTATATCAGCATTGCTGTCAAAGCTGAAAGGATCGCTTCTTCCTTCAAAATTATCTAAAGTGGCAATTGTATTAAAACTATATACATCGGTTCCACTGTCAAAACTGTTAATATATGTACTTTCAGCTTTACGTACTTGGCGGTTTACTTTCCTTTATTTATTCGCGTGTTCGAGTGTAGTTGATGCAACACCACGAGCTGCATCGGTCAAAACGTTTGATACAAGGTGTGTCTCACTCTGTTCCTTAGTCTCAAACTCTGACAAGAAAATTAATTTCCATCTATCTCTTCAAAGCCATCCTTTACTGTAATTAGCCATGTTATGATAGTCAGCTCTTAATTCTCGATCTCTCAGATTGTCGTATGCAGCTAACAATTTCTGTGCCATTTCATCATCACCCAGTTCCCCTGCGGTATCGGAACACCGACGCCGAATTTCTTTGTAATAAGTTTTTTTAATTGCTTCATCTTGTTTATCTTTACCTAATTTTCGAAAGTTCAGCTTAAGTATTATAGGAATTTTGGTCCTCAATGCTCTTCAACTTCGTGCTTTATTTGGCTTTTTTAACTTGTTTGGATTCGAGCGTCACTGATGAGTCTTTTGTAGACGAATCTCGCGTCTGGCATCAATACAAAATTTAATCCTAGAATCTATGATGAGTTTATTTATAGAGGGTTCTTTCCTCGTATAGAGATGCTTCTTTATCAATATTGATTTTTCTTATGAAAAGAGTTTTCTCAAATAAATGGTCTTCTAACTTACTTTCTTCCACATCTGTTTGTAAATGGTAAAGTGAGTGTCCCGTACTCATACATATAAGTGACTGAAATGTGAGGATCTCTTGGTTTCAAAATCTTCAAAATTATAAAGCGATCAGTAAACTATTAGCCCCTCGAATAAGATTTGTTTTATCAAAAATCTATTAATCACACCTTTCTAATAATAATAAGACATTATTCAGTCAAATATCAGTATTTGTATTTTTGGATAGTGTCTTATTAATTTTATAAAGGACTTTAAACTACTCATGCTAAATTAAAAAAAAACAACCTTATAATTGTTATTTCGATATGAGCATAAACCGAAATGTTCAGAAGTTCTAGCAAGAGTCAGAATATAGAGCGTCAAATTCAATTTTGATATTGGCCACAGTTGAAAGGTATAAAACAAGGATCTAAACTTTGCAGAGAGTAAAACACCTAAATTAAGACACCATACATTTTTGACAAAGGGTTTTAAATTACTACAGGTCGCAACGAACAATTTGGTAAAATTCTTATGTCATTATTTATTAAGGTTTTTAGAAAAAAGTCAGAATCTTAAGCATGCTATTGACGTTTGGTCATGAACTCAAATTCCGGTATCAAAATATCCTGCGTCTCTATCACTTGCGATTGATTAATTACATTTATATATTACTAATGTCAAATTCAAAAGGTGAAATAACACTCATATTGTGTCTTTGTATCGATTCATTTCAAATTGACACTGATCAAAGTAATCTTCATTCGAAAAATAAATGAAAAACGGGACTTATTTTCCTTTTGTTTCGTCTGACGGAGTGTACATTTTACAGCTGGTTCGATTTTTTTACATGCATATCTTTGCATTAACGATCGTTTGGAATTTTTAATGAAAGTAAAATATTTATTGTATGAAGTATTTTAGATCAGGAATATTTATAACATAAGATGTAATCTTTATTCATATTTCAAAATTTGGTTCATTTTCACTTGCACGAATGGATATAAGTTCAACCCCAGATTCCAAAAAAGGTATTCATATTATATTTTGTGGATTTTTGTTTCACTCTTTGCCTTTTATTTGTTGTCAATGTGGCTGTTTGTTCTTTTCATCAAATATTTAGTGTATCTCACGAATAAAGTTAACTTTTGTTTGTTTGTCTGCGATAGGTGTTTAAATAATAAAGATGTTCTTGTCCCAGGCAGAAAACCCTGGCCGTGTTAGGCGCAACTTTTTGGAAGTTTTGGTCCTCGGTGCTCTTCAGCTTTGTACTTGTTTTGGCTTTCAAACTTTTTTCATCTGAGCGTCACTGGTTGGTCTTGTGTGGACGAGACGCACGCATGCATTGTTATATTATAGTTCGTTTCTGTGTGTGTTACATTTTAATGTTGTGTTTTTGTTGTGTCGTTGTTCTCCTCTTATATTTGATGCGTTTCCCTCAGTTTTAGTTTGTAACCCGGATTTGTTTTTATCTCTATCGATTTATGAGTTTCGAACAGCGGTATACTACTGTTGCCTTTATGTATAACGAAGGTAAAGACGTGTCATATACTTACATGTTCAGGGACATTATCGCAAATATGTTACTGATAAATAAAAGATACATTTAATGTATCCTAAAAGTTATCATTGGTTTTTTTTAAACAATTCGGTAAAAAGTCGGAAATCCTTTTAACATGTTTAACGTTGCATATATTTTAACAATGATACATTTTATCACGTTCATCGATCGATTATACAACTTAAGGTAGTATAAGATTTTTCACCAACTTCGGTAAAAAAAAAATTTAAAACAGAAGTTTGGTTAAATTGCATAACCAAAAATGAGTTGACAGAAATGCAATGCAGTTATAGGATGTTTCATTTTATTTGAGAAAAATTATGTTTCTTTATCTTATTTAAGTACTACTTTAACAGTTTCAAACACTCTTAAATCCTTTGATAAAAGGAGTTTAGTTCTTTTAATATGAAACGACAGTAATGATACCACAAAGGCAAATGCAAATCTGTTTAATCTGGATAATAATGATAGTGCAAGTTAAAATTGTAAAATTTATAGCTTTCTTCTAATGTATGATGTATTTGCATAATGATGGAGAATTTTGGGTTTTAAAGTAACAAGTTATTCCAGTAACAAGTGCTCGATTTCAATTTTTTATCAAAAGGACACTGGATGTAAAAAATTATCATAGAATATAATGAAAAAGGAGACGAACTGGAAAAAAAACCAACTAGTAAAAACGCTGTAGAAATACCCATAAATACGGAAAATGTAAAAATATATTTCAAAGTGATACGATTTATCGGTACATTGTGTGACGTCAAGAAATGGGATCTGTTTGAGGGAGTATGGTATAACGAACCTAATATTGTAACATACGAACAGTCACCCGAGGAAAGACTGTTTACTCTTGATGGGTCACTTTATTATTAACACTGTTTTTTCAATTTATTTAGTATTCAGTAAAATTGAGAATGGAAATAGGAATGTGTGAAAGATACAACAAACCGACCAAAGAGTAGAAAACAGCTCATGGTCACCAATGGGTCTTCAACACAGCGAGCATTCGGAGGCGGGCTTCAGCTGGCCCCTTAACAAAAAAAATGTGCACTAGTTCAGTGAAAATGGACGTCACATTAAACTCCAAAACATATTAATGAACTTAAAAAAAAAAAAAAAAACAAGACTAACAAAGGCCATCCCTGGAGCTAACATAAAATTTCAGTTGGCATTGGTATTTTCTGTAAAGTAGCGGATAATTTGCGAAAATGAACCAATATTCAAAAATATACAAAGCAAGGGCCCTGAAAGGGTCATTAGATTAGATTTGATTAGATTTTTTGGTGTTTTAACGCCACTTTTAAGCACAGCTTTTGGGCTATTTCGTGGCGGCCAGTTTTTATTGGTGGAGGAAGCCGGAGTGCCCGGAGAAAACCACCGACCTTCGATAGGAAAACTGACAATCCTAGTCAATTAAGATTGAAGTCGAGTGCACCCGCACGAGCGGGGTTCGAACTAACAACCTCAGTGTTGACTGGTTAGTGATTACAGTAGTAACTACTTAGACCACTCGGCCACCGAGGTCCCCTCATCAGATTAGAACCACAAAAACAAAAAGTTACTACTGAAACATAATGTCTCCTAAAGTTGGAGGGGAGACGTAATAAGACAAGAGTGAACACGCTGAAATGTCTCACCTGCTTTACTTATCTTGTTTAAATAATATTGAAAGTCTGTAATATGAAAGGTTTGTTGAATAATTCACATACATTGAATGCATTGTGCACTTAACATCATCAAAGATCCAGGCAAATGAGGTCAATGTCAGATTAATCCTGCTTAACTGCATGTATACCATATAATAATTCTGAAAACCAAATATAGTGACCAATTGCTTATAGTATCTGCGAAAAAGACACAATAATGCAAATCTAAAATTGACTAATGAATCATGAAAATGAGTCCAAGTCAGATGAACCATACTGGACAGGCATGTACACCTTACACTGCTTCCATATATCAAATATAGTGACCCTTCTTGCATATAGTATCTAAGAGATATACCAAACCGGAGAACTTAACATTGTTCAATGAACCATATAAAAATTGTCAAGGTCAGATAAACCCTACCAGAGAGACATATAAACCTTACATTCATTTCATTCACCATATATAGTTGTCAAATTTATAAGTGTACCTAACAGACAGATCAAAACACAAAAACGTAACATTGACCAATGAACCATGAAAATGAGATCAAGGTCAAATGAACCTTAACAGGCAGACGTGCACATCTTACAGTCATTTCATACACCAAATATAATTTACCTATTGCTGATGTTATCTTTTAAACTGACAAAAACCTTGAAAACTTAACATTTATCAACGAACTATGAAAATAAGGCGAAGGTCATATGAAACCGCTAGGCAGACATATTCACCATACAATCATGCCATGCACGAAATACTTGGTCCTAGTGCTTTATAATAGGTAAGAAAATCACAACAACCACAAACACTTAACATATGTTAATGAACCACGAAAATGAGGTCAAAGTCAGATGAAACTTGCCATTTGGAAATGTACACCTCACCATCACTGCATTCACCATATATAGTTGACCTATTGCTTATAGTGTCTGAAAAACGGAGTTTCCGTATCTCAGTTAATACCTTACGCTCGTGCATGTTCACACGATATGGACCCTATTTCACAAGGTTCTGTGAAATATGGAACGGAAAATGTATACTAGTAATGTAATGACAGAGGAAGAAATAAACCGTTACAATTACAATAGTTACTACTTAGACCACTCGGCCACCAAGTCCCATAAACTGTTAGAACCATAACCCCCAAAATCAATCCCAACCTTCCTATTGTGTTTAAATTTCATAGATTTCTATTTACTTATACTAAAGTTATTGTCTGGAAACTAAATCTATTTGGACTACGCTGACAACGACGACATTGATGACGACGACGCTGAGGACTTCAACGACGACGATGTGATACCATTATACGACCGCAATTTTTTTTGCGGTCATATAAAAACAAAGAACCCCGAACACCAAACGGCGAACAAACAAACGGCAGCGAACAAATATCTTCACATAAACCTAAACAATTCAGAGAGGCAAACCCCACCAATTGAATGCAATTTAAACATTTTCTTATTAAACTTGTTGTTTGAATTTATGTGATTTTTTTAAAGTAGGAATATGAGGTAGCAAATGTTTGCTAAATAAATGAATAAGAATGAATTAAAACACACAAATCCTCTAGCGTCTATTTAAATCCTGCATTACAAGGATATATATTTAGCAGGGAATTTCCAATAGATAAATACGTCACTCTATTTGACATAATTGTAAAGAAATCATTACCATAAAGAAATCACTTTAAAAATTATGTTTAACAGAAATGCTGTACTTTAACGACCGATTAATATATTTATATATCCGTATTTTTCTGCTATGTATATATACTTTCAAGGAAGGATAAAGTGTTGAAGTTTGTATAAAATGTGACATTATTCTACAACCAAGCAAACAGGGCACACCCATACCAATATTTCTTGATAGGATCCGAAAATTATTTAATGCCTCTATAAATAAATGTTGGTGTGTTTATAGGCTGAAATTAAACCCAAGAAAGAGAAACCTGTAAACGTGCATGCGGTAGCAAATATTTGCCCTACTTAATAAATATATAAGCATGAATTCAAAATACACAAACCTGACTGCGTCCATTTGAATACTGCGTTCAAAGATATATTTTTAGAACGTGATTTTCCAAAAAATAAATGTGTCACTGCTTTTGACACAATTGTAATGAAATCATTTTAAATAAAAGAATCGTTTGTAATTGAATTGCCGTTTGCTTTAACTGATCAATATTGCTGTATATTCTTATCTATTTAGGGTACAGTAGCAAGGGCAGATAATAATGCATCCGGGGATCCATATGTAACGCGTTATTTTTGCAAAGTTACCTAAATTTTCGGAAAAAAATAATTGACCTCATCAAATCCGGTACGTGAATTTGAAAACTATTTGCAAAGGAAAACGTTTTGTATTTTTAAGAATGCGAAATCTACTACAAGGACATAAGGTTCTAGGCAAATGAAGACCGTTTACTTTTCAATGATCAATATATTCGTATATGAAAGTAATTCGTATATCGGTTTGGTGTAAGGCGGCAATAGCTGCACAATTATGTTGCATTAACACTCTTGCTGCCTAGTTTATTCCTTGCTTTAACGCGCCAAAAGCATCCAGACGGTTCAAAAGGCCTAAGATGAAGGGCGGGAAATTTAGATTAGACTGGGAAAAGATGATATCCTCGTGGGGGGGGGGGGGGGGGCACTCTAATCTTTCTCTGGTTGGGGTGAGCAGCTGAGACATCAAGTACCCCACCTTTTTCATATATTTTGTTCATAAAAAATATATACCCTATCATATATCAATCAACAAAAAACAGACCTATAGATATATTTGGATATTTTTCATCTTCTGGTATATTAGTATAGCAATTTTTTTTTGGTCCGGCTCATCACGTTCATGTTTAGTAGCAACACAGTCACAATAATCACAACTTGCTTTTCCAATAAATTCGTCACATCTTAAACATTTTCCTCTATTTACCCCTTTTATGTCTTTCATTATGAAAAAAAAATAAAATTTCAATAGAATAATTGAATAATGGTAATCATGTTTCATGTATACAAACCTTTGAATGTTAAATAGGTGCAGATGTCAAAATAATCGGATTTTTAGCATCTATAACTAGCATCAGAGGAAATACCACATTGGAAGATAAATAGAGATTAATTGAAGTGACAAATAGCTGATGCATTTACGACTGTGGTTTGACCGCATCAAAAATAAATACTGACATCTGATTAGTTTCAGATACTTATGATATAATCAAGCAAATGATAATATCAACCTAATGATATAATAATCTAAATTTCTCACCCTTTTCATATATTATGGAGCATGAAAGAGTGACCTATTCCAGCGGTTCATCCCTACCACTCATTACATAGTAAGTGCCCCGTAGCTGGTTCCTTACCGTCTACGTTTTGTAAGCAGGCGGAAATGGTTTTTTATTCAATTTTTGTCTTGGACTTATGACAACTAGGCCACAGCTCACTCGCCCCTTTTTCTCTAAGTCATTTCCTCCGTTCTAGGAGCACCTGTGTAACACCGAGATAGAAGCTTCTAATAGGACATTAAAACTTTTATGGAAGAAGAACTGACAAACTAATCAAAACTATCATCATAATGCATCAGTGCATAAAAACAGTTTGAGAGTTTGAGAAACACGAACCCAAACTGTGTATCACCATAAACATTCCAAGAAGTCTTCAAGTCGGGCTCACGCGCTTTTTTCTTTCTAGTGTTGTATAACTTAGGACATCGTGTCCCCTACAGGTTTAACGTGACTTTCCCTATCGAATAGATATATTATCCCGCTCGTCAAGATTGTTTACAAATAAAGAAAAAAAAAAGCATAACGAAACAATAAAAAATATAATATGAAAAGGATGCCATGTTTTATTGATTTTCTTCTTATTTTTAATTCTTCTTCAAAATAGTTACTTATCTGATATTGTTTTTTTTTTTTTTGGTTAAAAGAATATGTAAACTTATGTTAGACATACGTTACCGATTTTAATGTGCATAGCATGATCGAAATGTTGACATTGATAAACTGCAAACAGCAATCAAATTAGATAAGGTTTGTTAAAAAAGTAGGAGATAACTGTGAGCAATTAGAAACCATAAAACAGAACAGGTAGTCAATTCATAAAGACTTACCTATCAATTATAATATTGAGATTTTATAGCTTACATCTTACTTAAATGAAAGAACAATTGTTTTTAAAGATAAATGAGTTAGCAAAATAACTGAAAGAATCAAACATTTTAGGATGCACTAATGCCTTCTTTACATATAACTATGCACTTCCTTCGTTTTATATGATGTCCTCACCAAAATATTTAACTTTGGAAAATCGACGAAGCAATTATTATATTTGCATATTTGCGTGATGATAAAATGTATGTATCTGCATCTGCATAATAACAAAACTTGCGCCACTCGTCAATTTCGTTAAAAAAATATAGCTTGAGTATAGCCTTATACTATATGTCTCTTGATACCATTTTACATTGATTCGGGCTAACATAGAAATACAATTATCAATCTTCCAATTTATTTACTGAGCAAAATGTGTAAAAGATAGACTAGACTTTTTTTTTTATAAATTAGTATACTTGTCAATGCCACCATAAATGCTAATGAGTACTCCAAAAAAGTATGATTATTTTAGTGTATATCGAGCGTTCCGCTCTTTTAAATTTTGACAGGATCTCGAATAGCACTACCACTATCTTACTCAGACTTGTAGTTGCGTGTATTAAGGTGGTATGGGTGTCTTTTGCCATCCTGGATTGTAACAAAAAAAACCTAAAGTCCAGATTTTCAATCAAATTAGCAAAATTTGATGCAGGAATGCAAATAACTAATGAGAATTTTGATCTAAAAGAACAAATTTACAAGATTATAACTTATTAATATTAATATTTTTACAAGTATAGATTATTTTTGCTTGATTGTTAATGTTTTTGAATTGGCATTTTAAGGGGATGTAACTCTGAATTAGTGCATTTTCTGAAGGAAACTACATGGAATTTTAGCCGGAAAAATGTACAGTGATCCTATCTTTTCTTTTGATATTCTCAAAATATTTTCCAAAAGTTATCTTTTTTCTCGTATTTTATTTTACAATTCTATAATTTAGTTTAGATTCTAATCACATAATGATGTTTTTTCCTGTATAATCTATACAAAATGTGTCATTTTGTCACAACCTGTAGCTTGAAAAAATGCGCGATGACCTATCGTTTTTATAATATTTTTTAACATATATCAATATATACTACGTTTTGGCAAAGTATGAACAAATTCTATCATTTTTGATTTAGACTCCCATACCACCTTAAATAATCAAAACCAGATTTATTAGCTCATTTAAACAAAAGATGATACATTGGTTTATATCCAGTGAATGGCAGTACAAATTATTTCTTGCGTATCCAGAATTTAAAACCAAAAACGACAAATTAAAAGACAGTTAAAAAATCGTTTGGTGTTTAAGATATAAAAAAACAAAGTCGCCATTAATTTTACCAATACCATTTATAGAAAGTTGATAAACTGCTGTCATCTTAATTAACTATTCAACTCCTTCCTTTCACTCGGGAAATTTTGGATAACATTGAACTAATCTGTTCAAATTTTAGTTCATAAAATAAATTAGGCAATGCAAAAATACTATGGCAACTTGTATCAACTGTCAGTATTAAAACATAAGATTGAGCGAATGGAATACTGAATTATGCTATTCCATTGTCTCAAGCCTCTGTTATTCAAATATTCCAATTGATACGCTTAAACTCTCACAGCAAGGGGATGAATAACTAATATCATAACCTCCTGAATTGTGGCATTTATACAATGTCACAAATTTGTGTTTTATGGCAGACATTTTAATCTAGGTATATATTCCACTTGTTCATTATAGTCTTTTTGAAATAATCACTTATTTCTCGAATACAACTTAATGACTTTGAATCGTACGAGTGATGATGGACGCAGAACAGAGAGGCCGACTTTATCCACGAACATATGGTCTTACTGTTATATGATTTTCAGGCGATTCGTATTTTCTCTCCATTATACAGATACAGATCTACATCTTGAAATGATAGACAGCCAGTGCTTCTAATGTAAACAACCTTTGCTACTTGCACAATTCACTGTGCAGAGGCAAATCAATGTTTCATTTGAACATTATAAGTACAAAACATTTTACACTTTTTTTGCCACAAAAGATCACTATTGTCTAATAATCTAACAAGAAAAAGAAAATGTTGATGCTTAAAAATTTCTTTTTTTTGATACGTGCCTTGAACAAGCTTCTATACCCCCACTTTGTTAAGCAGCGGTATATTGTAATTGAGGAATCCTTCTGTCCCTCCTTTATTCCATCCCACTTTTGTATACTCAGCTAAAATAATTGACAGAATAATGTGAAACTTTCTTAATCGCATTATGTATATTTGCTCATCCTATTTCATTTAGTCATCTGAAAGATTTTTACGGTTTATCTTGTGATGCTTCCACAAAGTTTTTTTGGCTTTATTTGCGGAGGGAACCAATTGTGTATCCGCTACTTCTTCTAAACCGCTCATTACAATTTATTATTTTTTTTCATAATACATTACTAAAAGAAATTTACTATGTTGAAGGAAACAGAGAACCTTAAACAGGTTGACCAAATAATGTAATTAAACATAATATACCATTAAAACTCAATGAGAAGAGATTATTTGGCCAAAATTAGATACTACAAGTTGGATTTTAGGAATCGGTTGCTATGCAACCATTAAGTTCCATGAACAAATTAAGGTTGTTATTTTTTAATAGTACCTTGCGAAGGGTTATTGATTGCATTAATATGAACAAGTTCTGACACATTGCCATTTAACCATTAAATGCGATTGTGCACCTCTTATTTAATGTTTTATCCGAATCGTTTTGAAGTTGTCCTTACCCTAGCATAGACTTTTTTTAGCGGTACCCATTTTGTATTTACAACACTTCCTCAACTCACTATTGTAAGTCTTTAAAACTTTCTCACTATGGTATGCAAGGTAGTATGCTTAACCAAATCCTTTGCACATGATTAATGTTCCGTAATTAAGACCTTACTTATCACATCTCTGCTAGCGTTTTGTTGATTTGAGTATTAGTTGGACTTTTCCAAAGCATATAAGAACCAATATTGTTTTGCAGTATTTACGTACAGATTTTTTGTCATGAATTAATCCTCTTTACTCTACTTTTCGTTTCAAGTTTAAATGTTCTTTATATGGATTTTCCATGACATTAAGTTAATTTCTAACACTTTACTAGAAATAATGCAATTGAAGAGAGTGTTTATAAATTTGAGAAACAGATAATCTGTGTCCACTAGGAATGAGTACAATTTTTGGTTGTGAAATGTAGTCAAAACATTTGGGGTAAGCAATTTCTGAGAATACATGATGTATTTAACAAGCTCGTTTTCGCAGAACTATTAAGATATAAAAAGAATATCGATCCATGCCACACAAGCCTGACTGACCTTGGACACTTTAACTATTTTTTTTCATTGAACAACAAACGCAAAATTTTCTGCTCCCTGGAATTCCCGATGAAAGATATTCCAAAAATATTCTATGAACGCGGCAGATTCGACACTTTATTTTTGTAATAAAAGAGAATACAAAATTGTAATAAATTTTCAGAAAAAAAATCAAAGGTCTTTCAGGTTAATAACAGAAGTCGAATGGGTTTGTCTTGTGCTAACTGTGGAGCAACTACAACGACTTTATGGAAAAAAATAGTTTGTAACACACGCAAACTAAACTATAAATTACATTATGAGATTATCGTTAAGATATTAAAAAACAAAATAATAATTGAATCTAAGTTTTCAAGAGCTTTGTTTTGACTGATGTATACAAATTCGACAGATATCAGGGATTAGCACAATTCATAATTCATTATAATACGGTTATTTCATCAATAAAATCACATAAGAAAGCTCTGAAGAACAATATATCCTTATACAACCTTATAAAACACAAGGACCAATTATTCCAAATAATATAAGAATATTTGTTATTCAAACAAAGGCTCGAATGATATGTTTAATTTTTTATTAGTAAAACATCGTACATAACTAAGCTGTGAAGACAAATGGTCCTTAAGACTGGATTCATTAGTTAGTCTTTTCCAAAGCATATAAGAACCAATTGTTTATTTGCAGTATTTACGTTCAGATTTTTTTGTCATGAAATAATCCTCCTTACTCTACTTTCCGTATTTTGATTTTGATTGGAAAACCGTGCATAAAACGTCTTTTTACTCCAGAAAAAGCTCAAAATGTCATTGGCTCCAGGAATGAATAATACACAAAATCTTGGGCACAAATAAAATTTTATTTAAAGTTAAAGTAAAAGAAAGCCAAAATGTACTTTCTGCAATTTGGCTATTGAAGAAATTGATCACATATTTTGGACATGCCATACAATAGCAGATACATGTGGATACGACTTGGTGACTTGATTTACAACTAAACACACATATCAAAATTCTTTATTCATAGAACAAACTATATGAAAATCAAATAAAATTTACAGGGCTCAAAAATTAATTCAAAGAAAATCTAATACTAAGAAAAAATATAATTTTTTAAATAAAGCCTCGTCAGATTGCCAAATACATTCCATAAAATATGTGTTGTCTTTATTTTTATGCCCCTGCCGTAGCGGCGGGGGCATTAGGTTTTACTCCTGTCTTTCTGTACTTGTACGCATTGCTTATTACCATGCACAAAACGCAGATCAAGTTTGTATTTGTGTGGCAGCACATCATTTATAAATGGAAAAATTGCGAATTTTTCTTTCCGTTCTGTTTCTCAAGTTTGCCTCCACCAAATGTTTTGAATCTTATACACAATGCTCATTACCACAAAACACAGATCAATATAGAAAAGAAGATGTGATTTGATTGCCGATGAGACAACTCTTCACAAGAGACCAAATGACACAGAAATTTACAACTATTGATCACCATACGGCGTTCAACAATGAGCAAAGCCAGTATCGCAAAGTTGGCTATAAAAGGCCCCGAAATGAAAAATGTAAAAAAATTCTAAGGTCACAACAATTTGATTTCTTGTTCTACGGATTTTCCACTCAAAAATTGGGGAGAGCGAGCGGTTTGAAAATTTCGAAAAAAAAAATAATTTGCAATTTGTTTAGGCGAAGCTTAAAAAGTAAAGGCGAGCGATGATAATTTTCTTTTAAAACATAAAATCAAAGGTTCTGACAATATTGATCTAAACAAGATGGTATACAACTGGATTTACGAATTGAACTTTGACATTTCTTTAATTTATCACCTGCTGAAGTCTTTTTTCACTGTTCACCAAGACATCTTATGCCCACTTTTATTTGCAGCATATTTATGAATTCTTGTATTACTGTTAGTTTCTGAGGACATCAGATCTTGGACTGAATTATCAATTATTGAATAATTGTTTCAACTGCTTTACATGATCTCCATTGAATTGTCATAAATGTTTTTCCCCCTTCAACAGACGTACTCTCAAATCGTACTTTCTTGTTTATTTGACCTGTTGATACTAATTGTATCGTTTTTTTTGCTATTATATAATATAATGTTATTCAGGGTTATATCTGGTCTATATACCAGCTTTGATAAGTGTTTGGTATTACTATAAATTTTCACTTCGTACTATGAACATCAAAATTATTTATTTTGTAAAAATATTTCCTTTCTCTATTGGAACTGTACATGTATACCTAACAACAAAATTATTTTCATTTACCTGTGTTTAAAGTTATTGCAAATGGCTTATATTTTTGTTCGAGCATATTGTTTTTCTTTAATTGTTTAACATTTCATACCGATATAACATGTTACTTTTATTATTCTTCCCTTAGTTTATTTATTTTGTATTTACATTGTATCATAGGTCAAATTTATTTGTTCAGTGTATGTTCAATGGTGTTAATATGTCCTTTGATTGAGTTAAGCTATTTCAGTTGATATTTTATAGTGTGTCTTTCTATGTTGTGATGTTACACTATTGTTTCAGAAAAAGGGTGAAGGTTTGGTACCATTAAAACGTTTAAACCCGCTGCATTTGTTTGCACCTGTCCTAAGTCAGGAATCTGATGTTTAGTAATTTTCGTTTGTTAATGTGGTTCATAAGTGTTTTTCAATTCTAGTTTTTAGACCGTTGGTTTTCCCGTTTGAATGGTTTTCCACTAGTGATTTTTGGGGCCCTTTATAGCTTACTGTTCGGTGTGAGCCAAGGCTCCGTGTTGAAGACCGTACTGTGACCTATAATGGTTTACTTTTATAAATTTTGACTTGGATGGAGAGTTGTCTCATTGGCACTCATACCACATCTTCTTATATCTATGGCTTATAACTAGCAACACTGCGGTGTCTTGCAAGAAGCATGAACTGCTCATCCTTCCGGCACAGCTGTATTAAAATCCAGTTTTTTTTTTTGGGGGGGGGGTCCGAATTGTTCGTTGATGCGTGTACATTTTAGTTTTTTTGTGTTATATGTTGTTGGTTGTCTGTGTCTCCGTCGTTTTGGTGTTCCATTTTTGTTCGTTGTCTTTTTGATACTTTGTATATAAATTAGATGTGGTATGAGTGTCAATGAGACAAATTCTCCCTCAAGTCATAATGTATTTTAAGTTTACAATTACAGGTCAAAGAACGGCTTTCAACACGGGGCTTTGGCCAAGACAAACCAGCAAGCTAATTGGTGTAAAACAATCTAAACAGGAACCTAACGATCTAATGTATTTGCAAAAAAAGAAATACCCATGAACCATACCAACAAACAAAAACTACTTAACAAAAGGCTCCTGACACAGGACAGTTATGTTCCGCCGGCAAACGATATTGCAGTTAAAGGCAATAACTCTCCTTCTGTGTACTTTATTCTAAGAACGAAAATCGACATGATTTTGTTAGGAATCTTCCTTGACCATGATAAGAAATCTGTTTCTATGCTCAAAACAGTTTAAAGGATCGCGATTTGACGTTGACTAAAACGCTCATGCGATCGCTTTTTATTTTTTTATAAATGTAAACAAAAACAAAAAACAACGCGGGAAATATACACGATTACTTTTCCAGATCTGTCGAACAAGGAATTAAATTGGTGTGGCCTAATGACAAATAATGATAGAAAAACAGATACTAATTTGTAACACTGCAACAAACGACAACTGAATATCAAGCTCATGACTTGGGACAGGCACATACATAATGTTGCAGGGTTAAACATGTTAGCGGCGCCCAATCCTCCCCCTAACCTGAGACAGTGGTGTAGCAGTTCAACATAAAAACAAACTTTACCAATCAGTTGAAAAAGGCTTTACTTATAGATGGATACACATAATAATACATCTAACAAAAACACAGAGAAGACGTTGCCGGGTACTTGTACATTCATAAAACAAAAAGGCACTTAGAACAGATCTAAGAGTACTCGCAATTACTGACAGCTAGTGTAAAGCTAATAACAACTGATAAAATAAAATCATGCATCTAAGACTAAATAATCAATCATGAATTTGGTGGCGCCATCTTTTACCTTTCTAAAGTTATGCTCATTTTCAAATTGAAAAAAAAAATCTGATTTTTCCGTTTCCGTTCTCTAACTTAAACGGGCATTAGCTACGAGATATATAAAAATTCATTAATGGAAGTGAAATAGTGATATGATAATTAAATTTTAGCAGCCAGTTTGGTCCAATTTTGTCATAAAAGCCAAGCAACATCAATGATTAATTATTCACTTGCAAGTGAATAATTCGACCTCATTGAATCCGTATTCATGTGAACCTCAATGTTACCCCTTAGCTAGAAATGGATAGCACATAAATTGTGCGTGCTAAGTTATTTAAAGGAAAAGAATGTCAACATTGAAAGTGAATCAAAGGTAAATCTTTTGATTGACTGATTCGATCCACAAAAAAATCATTCTTATACAGGTAAAAAAGATGATTAACATATATTTTTGATCTATGATATGAAATTAAACAGACCTGGAAAAAAATCCAATTGCACGAGTTCGATTGATCTATTTATATCTATATTTATGTCGCTTATATGACCATCGCAGGTTTTTCGGAGGTCAACTCGATAGTTAATTAGATTGCGTTTAGACTAAAAAATAGATATACAAACGAAACGAAGCTACATATTACTAGTATTGAGTCCATGCCCTGTAAATTGTTTATTTGAGACTTTTTATAGTTTGGATAGATGTTTTATATTGTTATAAATCAAAAATGAGAATTTGAGTCATATCGGTGAACATCAATTTGACAGCTAGTGCCCCTTTAAGTTTGCCTCAAACAAATGTTATGAAACTTATCCACAAAACTCAGATCAAGTTCGAATTTAGGAAGCGTCACTTTTACTAATACTCAGTTATGTATCTTCGTAACGTTATATGCAAGAAGGGGTATCATCTGTGTTTTATGAATAAATGAGATGTGGGATATGATTTTACCATAAAGCAAAGTAAAAAATAGCAGCAACAAAAATCCCGAGGTCAACGTCTTCAAACGGACCAGTGTCATCACATCATACTTCCCTTCATATAATTTTGTATCATTTCACATGAATGAAAACAATGGAAATTACTTTGATGTTCAGTTTTATGATGATTTTTTTTGTAAAGAACAGTTAGATTATTGACTATTTTCTCTGTTGAACCCTTGGATTGATTGCAAGGCAATCCTTTAAGTATGTATGGGGTTTTTTTTCAATTTTTTTAAACAAAAGCGAAACATTGTGAATACTAGTATACATGTGGTGCGTTATTTTTTATGTTGCATATATGATAATATTTACCAATTCAACCATCCAGTAGGGTCAAGGACTTTTAGTCAATCACTATACTGAAAACGATAACAACAAATGTAATATTGTAATTGTTTTCCTAATTCATTGTAATGTTGTTTTTGTAATGACCATGGAAGTGTCGATTTATCTGTAATTTAATTTCCCCGAATTTATCAAAATCCTTCGTAATAGTAAGACTTTTTCATCCTTGAATGGTCTGATGTGGCTTACATTTTTTGTTGTGCTTTATTTTAATGCTTTTCATTTTTGTAAGAGATTTGGCTTTCCAATGGTTTGATTCGATTTTTACTGATGTCTTTTGTAGATAATCGTAATACTAGTATCTATCAAATTTATCTCGTATCTTTGATGTTTTATGATATATGCACGGATGGTTGGGTAAATGCCCCAAATAAATGTTTACTGTCAAGCGGATATATGAAATGTCTAGGTTTTTGTGTAATTGCGTTGCTGTCTTCCAATATACAACAGACCACACAAATGCATGTGCCCATACAAAACGCAGGCTTGAACTCCAAACGGACAGGTCTTAGAATTCTTTCTAACTTCCAGATTCTTCAAAACTTTTAAGTCCTTTGAATTCCAAACAATGGAAACAAATACTACAGTTTTATTGCCGTACAGTTGCCTACAGTTGCTTACATCCTCTTCATTTAAACTCTGGTGAATAGCTGGTGTCTCATTGGTAATCATACCATATCTACTTATTCTTATACATTGTCCGATTGGAATTGTGTTTTTCTCTGGTACATCGGTCTGGTTTATACATAGGGTTGTTTGTTGTTTGTTCGTTTTTCGTATTTTGGCATGGCGTGTTGTCATCGATTTATAAGTTTGCTTACCCCTTTGGTATCATCCAATTTCGTTCTTAAACTTTCAGTTTTGTCCATTAGAACACTTTTGTTATTGACAGGGGAAATGAAGGGGCCTATATCCAAGTTTTTCTAAATGGAAGCTCTATAAGAGTTTTTTTTTAATTCAAATATTCTCACAAAAAGTGGTATAATTTAACGATTGATTGATTTCTGTTATAGCTACATGAATGTCTTGCGACATGTGTTTCATGAATATTATGAACTGAACTATAAACCATTCTTATAGATAGTTTCTACAATGTTGAGCGACCATGATGAAGGAATAAAAATTAACTCTGACATTACAAAAGAGGGTTTGATTGAGATAGTATGACTTTAAACAAGTGACCTAAGGAAAATCTGTTAAACTGTTCAATCATCAAACATTCATTTGTATTTGTATGACGATAAATTTTCTCTTCTGTTCTCGTACTATGAAATTTATTAACAAATTTATTCATTTTGTAAAAAAAATTTCCGTACATCATGAACTCCTAACTACATAATTATTATCTGACCTGTGTACGTTACTTTATATAACGCCATTTTGTCCCAGGTAATAGTTGTCTTTCTGATATTGTTTTACACATATCTTCCCCTCCCTTTTTTTTTTTTATCAATATTGCATTTACATTGTGTCATTAATCAAATGTTTTCGTTAATTGTATGTTTACTTGCTCTTGTTATTATGTCTTTTGATATAGTGAAATTATTTCATTTGATATTTTATGGTGTGTTTTTCTATTTTGTTATGTTACACTATTATTTCAGGTTAGGGTGAAGATTGGCGCCTGTTAAAATATTTATACCCGATGCTTTTGTTTGTACCAGTCCTAAGTCAGGAACCTGTTGTTCCGTAGTTGTTGTTTGTTAATGAGGTTCATAAGTGTTTCTCGTTTATCATATTGATTAGACCTTTGTTTTTCCTGATTGAATTGTTTTACACTAGTCATTGTGTGGCCTTTTATAGATTGCTGTTCAGTGTAAACCAAGGTTCTGTGTTTAAGGCCGCAGTGAACAATAATTCTTTTTACTTTTTACACATTGTGACTTGGATGGAGAGTTGTCTCATTGGCACTTGTACATGTATTTGCATACTTGTTAGTCTAAATAATAAATTTTGAGGTTTATTATTCATAAATAAGCTTTAAATATCAGGTTTCGTTTAGCGTGTATCTATGATACATTTTACCTCACCATGTATCATGTTAATCTATTGTAAGAAAAATTCATAATATCTTATAAAATTTGTAGATTCAGCTAACAAAGTCCTTATATGTGAATAAAGTAACATTCATTTATAGTGGAAATTTTTTTAACGTTAAATAAGCTATAATAAAAAATTGTTTGCTAGCCCCTCTCTGTGATTAATGTGAGATAGCTCTGGTTAATTTTCCCAATACTTTATCATTACGGGGAGATTATGTAATTCGGTTTTCATTTATAGTCTTTTTCAAAAAGGTAAAAAATGTTTTATGTAGGTTCCAATTCTAATTCTTCACTAAAGCATTTGGCATACGTTTGAATAAAGTGGTGGCTTTGGTGTTCTGTTTTTGTGTTTGTGCGTATGTGTGTTTGTGTAAGGGGGTGTTACACTTCTTTCATGTATTGGTCTTTTGGGATCGAGTAATGCAGATAGATTAAGTTTTCAGAACTTCTGAAAAAATTGTATACACCATATTAAAGCAAGAAATGCTTTAACAAGTAGCAGGATGAATGCTGTTGCAGGTTAGATTATGAGGACACAATTTATTTAACAGTGTATTCATGACAGTTGAATGACTACATCTGTGTATTACACGCGTTTTGATCCTGAATGTGTTACCTCTTAATGTATTTCGACAGTATTCTGTACTGTCTGAGTCTATCTTAGTACAGTGTCTCACTATACACACTGTCTTGTGAGAAAGTCTAGCATGTCGATGTCGTAGATACCTGTGTGGAACTGAATAATATTTACAAATTATGAACGGTTCTTTATATTGGTATGTAATAATATTAAACGTTTCAAATTTATGAAATTATATTCATACATCAATGTCTTTTATACACCAATAACAAACACTGAAATCTATTGAATTCATAAATTTTGTAATTATTCAATATTAAATCAAATAACTATACTTAAATACAAAATAATGAACCTGTTCAAGGGAGACAATAGCTTGGATCGTATTTTTTTCGAATCGGAACATAATACAAATAAATGCCACTCTTGCATACAAATTACATATCAATATAATTAATTAACTGCGCATTTGGGCTCCATCTTCAATGAAGATTCTAAATTATAAACATAACCAAAAGTTGTTAATCTATAGGATAGTGACGACTAATGAATGCTAACCCACAGTAAAGAATATTCCTTTGAAATATTTAAAAACTTACTCAGAAAAAATTCTCGAGCTTCTTGACTTTCATAGCTCATAATTAACGTGTTTACACAATATTTTAATATAGTAGTTAAAGATTATTTGCTTCTGAAAGTGTAAGACGCAATACAGATCGTATGCTTGCATCAACTTACACAAATACAGATTTAATTAAGTCCTGAACATTTCGATATTGTTTATTTATTTTCATCAATACCGGTTTGTAAACAAATCACAATTACATGTTAAGGTCCGACTAAATACCCATATCCCGACATCGTTAGGTAAATATGCCGCTACAGTGACCATGGACCGACGGTCTAAAACCTATGCTATAGTGGACAGTGTAATTGGATCCGGCGTCTTGTAAAATATGTGTTTTGAATTCCGATGATAGGAACAAACTTAAAAAAAATAAAGTAAAATACCAGCATGTTTCTTTAAAGATTTTTCTTATTATTTTGACCTTGGCATGTTGGAGTGGTGTTTGGAATCTTGCTCAATAATAGTTCTTTAGTTATAAAAAGAAATATATAGCCATTTAGCTCTGAAACAATTTTAGTCAAAATATGTGTTTGAGAACAGTCTGTAAAAGTCCTTTTTGTGTAATAGCTTGAACATTTGATTTCTCCTTTCTTTACACCAGCTCATTCTTAAGAGTCGAAAGATTTTCAGACAGAGCTAGTCCAATAGTTTCATAAAATCATTGATTAATCTTGTTTAAAGAAAGAATTAAGAATAGTTTTTTAAAAAACACATTTGGCAGAATTGTGACCTATACTTGCATATAATATTTAACTCTAGTAGATAGTTGTTTCATTGACAATCATACCACATCTTATTTTTGTACTGTTTTTGACAAAAACTACATGTACTCCGAAACTCACTGTCACAGTCAGTTGCCCAGTTAACACAAAAATGTTTTTAAAATATAATTAAAATATATTGCACTATATCACAAAAATATCATAACAAATATTTTATTGAGGTTAAATGTATGGCTGTACTAATATGAATTACATATTTTAAGAAAGTATTCTTATTGTATGTTTTAAAAATATTTTTCTTAAATCATTTTTAAGATCTAAATAACATAATAAAGATATTTTTTTTCAATATTGATTGAAAACATCAGAACAACATTTAAAACACATTTTCCCAAATCGATTGGCTAATCATCCTTTCAAAATGTTTTATGAATGTTATATAAATGTTTTAAAAATATTTTAGGAATGTTTTACTAAAACATTAAAATAAATGTGAAAAAAAATAGTTCAATAATGTTATATGTATGTAAAATGATAAAATGTTTTTACAACATTTTAAATAATTTGAGTAAAACATTTTTAACATCACAAAAATGTTTTCTGGATATTGAGGTTAAATGTATTGCTGTAATAATGTGAATAACATATTTTAGGAAAATATTTTAATTGAATGTTTTAAGACTGTTTTTCTTAAATATCATTTTTTTATACTTAAATAACATAATAAATATATTTTGTTAAGTTATTTGAAAACATCTGGACCTGGATTGCTGTGTGTAATTGATTGAAATTTCAAACTATCTGCAAACAGAGAGTATAGCTGCAAGGCAAATGTAAAAATTGCTTGCACCGTCCTGGGCCGCATTATGGAGCTACATTTATGGTTAATTTGAATCCACCTATTTCACCCCAACTGTGTCTAGTTTGGAGCCTGTGGTCCCTCTTTTCAAAATTCTGGATCTGCATCTGAAAAGCAACTGCTGTCATACTGATCTTTATCCCACATCTCCTTTTACAATTGTCAGTTGATGACTGTGGAATCTACATATATTTTGGTTATTTTTGTCGGATTGATGCTTCGTTGACATAACCCCACTATTTCCTGTTTAAGATATCATTTTTATTCACAAATCTGATTTTTATTTAATAGTCCATTTTTTTATTTTGAAGTATTGCCTTGAACACGTTCCAATTTCTCATGGATTCACTTACAGCAAGGTATTCTTTTTTTTCAGATTTGAAATATCTTTGTGCATTTTATTTGGTCTTCGCATTGAACAAAATATTTTGGAAAAGTACTTCTTGATCTCTTGTTTGATCATGTGTAGCATCTGACATTTTTTTTTTCTGAACAGCTTTTTGACTGTTTTCTTTGTTGCCTTAGTCAATACTTTACAAGATAGCAACAATTAGAAATGCAAAACATTTATTCAATATTGTCATATCACTGTTCTTTTTCAAAGTTCCTTTTGTTCCATTCTTTTTATTTCTTTTGTCATCTTCTGGCTTCTTTAAAAAAAATGTAAACAAGTTAGTCCTTCTGTTCAGTGATTAACTAGTAGATATTCAGCTAATTTCATCAAATCACATAAGAAACTTTTTTTCTTCAATTTAATCCAGTGGTTTCACAAAAATATATCGAAAGCGTCATCTAATCAGTGTTACTGGATTCAGAAGCAAAATTTGTAGCTATTTTATACATCTGTGGAGATTGGGGTGTATGATTATTACACGAGTCTACAACGGTAGAGTTCACCACTTTATAAAATAAGACTACATGTATACAGTACAATACTCCCAATTGAGAGTAGGGCCTGTAACCTTTTCTTTGTCTTACAAAAAAAACCAAGTCTCTGAATGGTTATTGCATATTTTAACGCAAAAACATGTAATATAGATTGAGAATTTTAAAGAATAAATACCTTCACAAAATTTGCTCATCCAGGATGGTTTGAATCATTTCTAAGCTTATATACTTCTGCATATCTTGAATATCCTTAATTTTGGCACTGCTAATTGATCCTACAAAAGTTAAAATAAACAAAATAAATAAAATACAGGTAAGAATAACTCACATTGTATTAGTCAGCTACAAAGGCCAAAACATTCAAAGATGAAAGACAATTCAAACAAGAAAACAAATGGCATAATTTATAACGTTTGACGAAAAACAAATATGTCAGAAATGAACCGACGACAACTGCTGAATCAAAGGCTCCTGATTTGGGATGGGCACATAAATAATTATCTACATTTAACTGGCCTGGGCTGTAGCCGTGTAGGGCTAAATACGAATTGCAAGTAACATAAACAATATATTATAGCAGTGTGCACCAAAATCTTTTCCTACAACTAGTCCGAAGACAAATATTCAGACATTTTTCTTATATGTCTACACAAAATTTTTCAAACATTTACTAGTCCGAATAAAATTTTACTAGTCTGGGGCATATGACTAGTTGCTAACCATGCAGGCTGTTATAGAGACAACGGCACTTGAGTTATCGCATAGCAAAAGCTTTGATAACCAGTGCGTGATGGGATTCCCTTGACTAGTAGATACGTAGCCAGTGGTTGAGCTAGGGAAGTACTGCTTAAATAGCTCAGTCTGTTAAAGGGTTCACTTGTAACACCGAAGAGTGAAGTCTTGGAGGAGACAAGCTCACTGGTTACAAGTGATTTCTTTTATGAAGTTTAAAATCATATAAATAACCCTTAAGTTTAACCCCTTTTGTATAAATCTTAATATTTATTGGACATAAACATCATAACATATATGCACTGACTAAATCATCACCCCCCTTTTTGCATTGTGTTTGCTTAAATACACTCGTATTAATTCTTTGAATATATTAATCAAATTAACTAAGATATTTCCAGAAGCACTACAATGTTTTAAAATTGTGAACTAGTGTCATATCTTACCAGTTTTAACGCATGATAAGGTTATTCTTTAGTTTGTACGTTTCCTTTGTCTTTGTTTACAGCATGGCGGTAAATAAAACTTTCGGTTACTGGTTCCAAAATTGCTTCGGATCATGTTCGTTGGTCATCGGGAACAGTTAAATTTTAAATTTGTAAACGTTTGTTGTCGGCACTGGAACAGAAAATCCGGAAAATAGCAATACGTGCACTATATAAAGCTATATATGGGAAGTACCGCTTCATATCACCTTTAAGTTTCTGTCATTTGATAAATAATAACCTAAATGAATGTTTGCATAATATTGTTTAAACATTTTCTATTAAATGTTTTTGCGTAAATGTTTTCATAATATCATTTTAAAATGTTGTTAAAATATAAGCAACAAAATGATTTGTAAATACATTTTCTCAATATTAAATGCGCAACATTTATAAAATGTTTTCATCAAATATAATAAAGAAATGTTGTTAAAATATCAAAAAGGCATGTTATAAAAGCATTTCATGAAACGTTTTTAGAAAATGTTTTAAAAACATAGGAACAACATTGTTAAGAATGTTTAACCCATATGCTTTTAAAATGTTTTTCAGAGGTAGAACCTACATATCTTCTGAACATTTATAAAACATTCAAACAAAATATCTTAAAAAAAGTTATTGAAAACATTTTCATGAATATTTTTACATCATTGTAAAAACATCTTCAAAAAATGTTTTGAATAAATCTTTTTAAAATACCGAAAAAAATATTTACATAACATCACAAAAATATTTTTTCGACAACGTTTTGAGAAGACATTTATACAACCTTATAAAAATGTTTTGAAAATGTTTTGTGCTAACTGGGTGATAATTTATTACCACCTTTAGTTCAACAATTTTTCCCCCCGAAACAATAGCTGGACTGCCAACAAAGCAGACCTGTTTTTATACATTTAAATCATAACCGTGTCTTGAAAATTTAGATATTGAAAGTTGAGTCGGGTGGGAAATCAGATGTATAAAGACACTTTTATTTTCGTTTACAGAATTGTCCATTGTATTCATCAGCATTCAATAGTCACTGGTGTGTATACGATATGCCACGGCTGTTTTTTTTCCGATAATGTAATTTTTAATAAAGGAATGGCTGTAATATTATTTCTGTCAATGAAAAAATAACATCAAAAATGTGGTGCACACTGAATAACCCGCATAGCGGGTTATTATTAAATATGCACCACATTTTTTTCTAAATTCGATTTTAACCTTTTCGCTGCCAAAATTTATCAAAATCCAAAATAACGTTACGCCTATGACGTTGCTACTACAACGTCTACAATTGCCATTAAAAACCTTGTACCACTGCAGTGTAAGCGTTACGCCACACACATCAGTTATCTTCAATAAATCAAGTTCAAAATATACTGAATTGATGCAAATTTGGTTTGGCATATACTAATGTACAAACTACTTAATTCTTATTCAAAAGTAAATAAAATGTTTCTAAATATACAATATCCTGAATATGTGTGTAATGTAAAGATTACGTATATTTGTTTTGAAAGAGATATGCATTTACATTTGATGCCTTCTGAAAAATCCGTCTACAGAATTTTGATTCAAACTTGTGAGTTATTGCTATTAAACATTTCCTGGCGTAAATCATGAAACAAAACGTTGATGACGTTACGGTCACATGACAAAATTATGTCTATGATATGATAAACAAAACGTTGTCAGCCAATCAGAAGAAACGTTACATCAAAAATTAAATTATTTAAAGATAATAGCGTACAAAGATGATGCTAAAGGAAGGTTTTTATCGAAAAGTTTAAAAACACCATTTTAAAATATTTTAATGGCATATCTATGAATAGGCTAACAATATTGGAATTGCATAAGAATAATTTCCATAAGTATGGTAGAAACAAACCTGTCATTTAGTCATATATGAACGAACACTTTTCTTTTGTATAAATAATATGTGTTTTATTAGATGTGAAGGAAGTGCTTTACTCTACAATCCGTAAGAATTCAAAATGTGATGGTTGTGCATTTGCTTCAGCTTTCTGTAATTTATTCTGGTTCAGTTGTTTTCTTCATTGTCTGTGTTGTTCCTATTTTAGCCAGTACCTTATTGAGATTTTGTTATGAGAAATTATTACAAGTATTCATTTCAAAATCTCACATTTGGTCATGTTTTCATTTAATAATGATTTATGGATTTGGTAATTCACTAACACCATCTATGTACGTTTTAACAATAATCATTAGCCTGATAAATCTTGATATTTATAAAATTTTAACAGCTAGACCAGAGTCAATAGTGAACATTTTGTTCGTGAGGATTAATCCTGTTTTCGAGAATTTTTTTTGGTTGACTATTGTTTTGCTTTGAATCTTATGTCTTTTGGATTTAGTATTACTATTTTTCCACAGACCACAGCAACCACAAACATCCGATTCAACCGAAAAATAGATGTAAAAATACACGTCATGTCCGATCTGTATTTTCGTTAGATGTTTGTTCTGCTTTGTCATGATCTGATGACTTAAGCCATTTTCAACTGATTATTATAGTTTGTTCTTATGTTGTGTCGTAAAACCACTGTCCCAATCTACGGGAGGGCTGGGCACCTACACACATGTTTAACCTCGTAAAACTCTTCATATGCCTGTTTTAATTCAGCTGCCTGTGGTTCAGTTTTTGTCGTTGGTTCATGTCTGATTTATTAGTTTTTCTCAAGTTGTATAGTTATAAATTAGGACGTTAGTTTTCTCAATAGAATTATTTCATATTTTTTGTTCATTGTTGAAGGCCTTATAGTTGCCTATTATTGCTTATATCGTCTTAGTTTGAACTTGGGTGGATAATTGTCTCATTGGAAATCAGACCGTATCTTACTATTTTTACATTTCTTTTTCTACGTTTTATTACAAAGACAATCAATTTACAACACATGGCCCAGACAGTCTGACTTTCATTCCATCTTAAAGTAGGTCACTGTGACATATTGATCATGATTGAGTTTTTGGAATATTGGATGACGGAAATCAAATAAATTAATTTGCTTATCAAATAATACACTAAAAGGATGACACGTTTTGTCAAAACATGTTAGACAGCAGAACAGATCACAGTCACAACCAACACCTGACTCGTCCTAAAACAGACTTGCATTTCCTTTTTCATGTTTCACTACAAAGGAAATCAATCTACAACACATGGTCCAGATAGCTTGCACTTGTACGATGATAACACGTAGTTGGAACTAAAGTCCAACAACAAGACGGTTTGTGCTAAGGCCAAGGTGGTCTTATTTTTCTACAGTCATATTTTACGGGGCTCCATAAAACATATTCTTGACATCTTTTTTATTACGTAAACAAATATATGTTGGAAAAATGACCCTTCGATAGCAATAGCATATGCTTATAAAATTTATCAATATCACAGTCAATTAAACCCTCATACTAAAAAATATGAATATAAATACTGGTGTAAGTTATAATGTTACAAGATTGTATGATATATTCTATCCGTATACAATACTATCCGGTTTGTCCATACTACAGTGACGTTCATATTATGCAGCAAACAATTATATTTCTATATACAAACAGTCAGGATTCTACTTCGTCAACGTTATCTTCCATTACGCCAGCTAAATTTTACAATCCTACAAATGGAAACCATTATAGGGTTGACGCGCTGCCAATTTAGCTCATGAATAAATAATGGCAACAGTAGTATGCCGGTTTTCAAAAGTCATAAGTCGTTTTAGAAAAAACAAATCCGTGTTACAAACCGAAATCGAGGGAAACACATCAACTATTAAAGGAAAACAAAGGAACAAAAGGAACACCAACGTACTACAAAAACAAACAATAACACACATAAAACGGACTATTTGACTACAACTGCCTACATCATGAAAACCGATAAATATATCATAATAACACCGTTACGATCCTTATATGCCAGTTGTATTTCAAAACAAAAATGTATCTACTAGCTATAGAGCATCAGTTAATGTACTTTTCTGCATTTAGTCACCTCAAAACTATTGTCTGATCGGTTGTCATTGGGAATTTGAAAATGTCTAAAAACATTTAAAAAAATTCTAATTAAATATTTCGTGGAAGGGCAGACCAAAATTTTTCAGAGTTTAAAGACTAATAACCCTAGATAACACACAAAAACAAATAAAGTTTTGTTGAAGTTATGCATTTTTAAGATCCACTTCTAAAGTCTGTCGTCGAGTTCTTTTAGTAAAAAAATTGTGATTCGAACACATCTACTCTGTTATTATGACTCATTAGAGAGGTAATTCACCTGACCCATATATTTCATGTTTAAGCATTGTGAATTTTTAATGTAAACACCTAAACTTGTAGCCTCAATACACAAAAATGATAGAATCTGTTAGGAGAAGATCAATCAAATATCACTGCTTTACACGTTTTCAAGACAGAATAGTTTACTCAAACACGCCCGAACCTAAAAAAGTGCGTTTGACTTTCTCTTTTCGATGGAAATATTGCCCCTTTTTTAAAGATTTTTTTTCACAAAAAACTATCGTCGGGACAGAAAATGCAAATTAATGATTTTAACATATCAATATTTTACCTTTTTATGGATTTTTTTTTCGATCGAATTTATGCTTCTGCACAAAATAGATCCACTTGTATTTTCACCTACCATAATCGACTGTTTTATGAAAATTTGTGTATTATTTAAAAGATTACAAATATCTCGAAGCTCAATACTATGATTTAAGTAAAAATACGTATATAAGATGCATAAAATCCTAAATTAGGCCCCTTTATTACACTATTTAAGACCACAGAAAGAGGGGTAATTTTCATAGGCGCATAAACTGAGATATATCATATACCATAAGGAAATAAAAGTGTCTGAAGAACAACAACAAAAATTCATGATGACAATCATAGCAAAATCATTAGTTTTTTCTAAAGAAAAGTGGAAAGAAATAATAGAACAGAATTTTCTGAAGTTATAAAATAATCAACGACACTACTACCTTGACTTGTGTGGCAAGCGAGCTGCCCAACAAAATCATCAGTTGAACGACTATTTCATATGTTTAAACCTGACTGTATACAGAGGTCATTTAAAAAGTAAAATCACAAAAATACTGAACTCCGAGGAAAATTCAAAACGAAAAGTCCCTAATCAGATGGCAAAATCAAAAGGTCACACTCATCAAACGAATGGATAACAACTGTCATATTCCTGACTTGGTACAGACATTTTCTTATGTAGAAAATGGTGAATTGAACCTGGTTTTAAAGCTAGCCAAACCTCTCACTTGTACGATAGCTCGAGGTGATGCTATATTATCCATACTATTTCTTCCTAAAACATGAAGTATAGATACCTTTTCATCTTGAAGTGGCGAATAACATTTTTTATCACTGAAAATATGATATGATTTTGTGCCTGTGCGTGTATTCAACCCTCCAGCAAAAATACTATTTGTCAATATCTTTCCTCCTATACATTTATAGAAATATCATTGGTTTCAAGCAACCGCGTGAAGACCATGTATATTTTTTACTAGGTTAATAGGCGGGGCTTATTTCAATACACGACTAGTAGAGGTGTGTTGCCCCTTTATATAAACAACACGGTGTTGAGGAAAAATCTGAAAGGTTTCAACAGACGAAGAAATTGATGATGAACGATTGAAATAAATTAATAAAAAACATTTAAAGCTAACAAGTTGTTGTTAATTTTGGCATTTGCTTTTGTTTAGACAAATGGAATTAGGTTCTTAATACCAAGTATTGAAGACTTAATCACTTTGATAGGCCACTAGTCTAAATCTAACATGTTTAGATAGTAGGTAAAATAAATTCGTTACTCAGTTTGCTAGTGACCTAATACGATATATATGGCGTCTTCGCTCTCACCCCATATGTAATTTACTGACCCACATATATCGTATTAGGTCGCTAGCACATCATGTAACTAATAATATCTTGTTCAATATATCCTTATCATTTTTAAAGTATGACGAAAAAACTAGTGGGTGATATATAAAAATATAAATGTATATCCTTTAGTAAATTTGAAAAAAAGTCTGTTATTTCCCCCCATATGTAGTCAATTATAAGAAGCATATCTTTCTCAAACGATAATTAAAAACCGAAACTCTTCACACATGGGGCTTTTGATTCACCTTAAATAAAAACTATTTTATAGTTCGTTTCTGTGTGTGTTGCATTGTCGTTTTTTTGTTGCACTTCAGTGTTTCTGTTGTTTTGTTGTTTTTCTCTTATAGTTGATATGTTTCGCTGAGTTTTAGTTTGTAACCCGGATTTTTTTTTTCTCTCAATCGAATTATGGCTTTTTAACAGCGGTATAGTACTGTTGCCTTTATTTACACATGTACATTCTGGAAGATTTTGTTCTTGAAATTAGCTATAGGTTGAACGGCTCATTCTTATATATTGTGACATGCTTATTAACATTTTCTTTTTCAAACCAAAAACCTGTATCAAGAAGAATATTGTCATACCCATATCAGTATAAGAGTACTAAAACAAACTTGTACATATAAATCAACATTGTGTACATCATATAATGTCCTTACTTATAATTACCAATCCAAAAATAGTTATATCTAGATCCACTATTTGTTTTGTCAGATGGGGAACCAGTGATAAGCTAGCTGATAATTCTGCTTGTTTAACTTTGAACTTTTCTTATACAGGTATTTTTGAATAAGTAACACACAGAACATTACCTTCTTTTCTTGTATGAATATAATTTACATTGATCCCCCCCCCCTCCCCAAATCCAAAATATATCATTATTAACAAAAAATCAGCCAATAAGGTTTAACTTCACTTTTACTAGTGTTTACTTTTTTTGAAATTACGCCTACTCCTTTTTATAGAAACCTGGTTCCATCCCTGCACATTGTTCTCTTCAATCGGTAAACGCTTTTGAGGTAACAACATTTCAGTCAATTTCATATCCCCGATCTTCCTAGCTAAAGACAATGGTGTTCTGTCTATTTTATCAGCCTTATTGATATCGGCCCCATTTTCAATAAGTAGCTGAATGACTTTATAGTGATTTTCGGTTAGAATTTTGTATTTTGATCCAAAATGATCATTATGTTCGTATAGTTGATTGGGATAATCTTCATGCAGTTGACCGAAATCCTCATATAACTTATATTTTTCCATTTTACGATGGAAATAAAATTCCCCATGATTATCCTCAATACTTTGTAATACACACGCTATGAGAGGTGTAGAGCCGTACGAGTCAGAGGCATTTATATCAACCCCTTTATCCACAAGTATTTTAACAATTTTGTCGTTTCCGTCTCTACTCGCTTTATGAAGCAAAGTTCGCCCAAAACTATCAACTGTATCAACAGAAGCCCCTCTATTTATTAAAAGTTGTACTATTTTATGATTGCCATACAAGTATGCAGCATGAAGGCATGTTTTTTTGTTTAAAATATTTGCTCTTTGAACCTTTATATCAGTAACAGCCCCTTGATCGATCAAAAATTCAACTATGGTATAGTGTCCACTAATACACGCACCATACAAAGCTGTTTGACCATACCGACCAATTAAATTAACTTGCGCTCCTTTTTGTAGAAGAAATTGAACAGTGTCCAAGTAACCTTCTCTGCATGCGTCATACAAAGCTTTATTTAAGTTTGCTCCTGTTTCTAAAAGCATATCAACTATTTCATAATATTTTCGTTGGCATGCAGCAAACAATGGAGTGTATCCATATCGAATTGTCAGAGACAAACCATCATCTTCTTGAAAATCATCTTCTTCAACAGTCAAGTCTACTTTTGCTCCATATTTTAACAGTATTTTGACTACTTCCGAATGTCCTTTTCTACATGCCAAACACAGCGGAGTTTGTTTAAACCAAGTGGATACATAGGGTTCGTTGGGGCTGAAAAAACAATTAACCTGTACCTCATTATATAACATTTCATAAATGTGTAATTTAAATTCTCCACTTATACATGCCTGATACAGTTCTTTCAATCTATAGTCAGTTTCATAGTGCTCTCTCCTCCTAATATGATCGTGGTTCAATATGGCATAATCCTCTGTTTCCATAATATATCCTATTCTTGTACTTTCGTGAGAGAATAGAGTACTCTTTGTATGATTGTCAAAGCATATGTGATTTTGAAGATACTCTGATAAATCATCATTTCCACCAATATCTGCCAATATCATAGGGGTGTATCCATACTTATATCTTTTATTAATATCAGTCCCATTTTGTAGGAGCATCTTTACTTTATCACACAGACCTAACCTACACGCATAATATAACATAGTTTCATTAAAGTTTGATAACTTTTCTGTGTGACCGTAAGTTACAAGCAACTTGGACAACTCCTTATTTCCAGCTTCAAATACTGATAGCAAAGCAGTTTTTGTGTCTTCCTCTAATATTGCTATAGAACAACCGTTTTCTATTAGAAATTCTGATACATTATAATACCCCTTGTATATTGACACAAAAAGCGCAAATTTTCCATTTTTTTCAGGTATGTTAAGATCTAAGCCCTTGTCTATTAGAAACTGGAGTAATTCGACGCTATTTGTACCGCATGCAACGTGTATCAATGTTCTCCCATTAACATCTCTTTCTGTAAAATCCGCACCTTGATCTGACAGAATTTTGATTGCCTTAATTGAACCATGTTTACATGCCAATGTTATGAGCGATTTCCCATCAACTCCTTTATAGCCTAAATCTCCCCCTTTATATAAAAGAATTTTAACCGCTCTATCACAGTCCTTTTGAACAGCACAATACAACGCTTGATTAATATCTGCTCTTTCTTCTAGTAACATTTTTATCAAGAAACCATGGCCTTGTTGACAAGCAGCAACCAAAGGCATTTCACCAAAGTTCGTTTGCATGTTTACATTTGCCCTATTTTTTATCAGCGACTTAAAAGTTTCTATGTCTCCTTGTACACATGCTTCGTATAAAGGAGTCCATCCATTTCTAATCAAATTGCTGGTAGTGTCTTGTTTCTGAAGTTTATCTTTTCTGTTTTCTTTTACATTTGAATCTTTATTTGGTCCTATTTCGTCTTCCCCTAAAGGTTTCAAAATGCGTTCATCCACAATTTCACCCTCTGTCTTTGCCAAATGTAAAGGGGTGTGTGCGTCTCTATTCGGATGGTTGATATCTGCTCCATATTCCAACAGTGTTTGTATTAAGTCTACAGAGCCTTTCCTACAAGCTTTGTGCAAAGGTGATTCTAAATCCACATCAAGCATGTTTACATCTGCATTTTTGTTTATTAACATTCTGACTATATCATTGTGTCCACCATAACAGGCAGCATGAAGTGGCGTTTTTCCATCATTATCGACTGTAAAAATGTCGGCATTATTATCAATGATTAACTTCACTATCCTTGTATAGCCCTCCTCGCATGCAATAAATAAAGCAGTTTTCCCGCTCGTATCGACACTATTTATGCAACAGTCTTCTTTTAAAATTAGGTTTTCAACTATTTTGTCATAGCCACCATGGCTAGCAACTATTAGTGAATCGCTACATTCGCAAACATTTGCTCCTTTTTCAATCAAAAGTCGTGCTATGCTTTCATGACCACTTAAACAACAAACATACAAGGGTGTGCGATTATATCTATTTCTTTTATTCATATCAGCATGTTTATCTATTAGTTGTTTAACTAAACTGTAATGCCCACCAAAACATGCAGTATAAATTGGTGTTTCGCCATTTTTATTAGTTTCGTTTAAGTTCGATCCGTTATCCAGTAGGATTTCGACCGTGCGTAAATGTCCTTCCCGACACGCAGCTGTCAATGGCGTGAACCATCCATTTTGTGCATCAACATCAGCTCCCACAGAAATAAAAAGATCAACAATTTCTTCATAACCACGCATACACGAAATGATGAAGGCGTTAATCCCATTGTCATCCTTGATATCAATACATCTCCTTTTAACGTCATCATCTATATCTTTCATAACATCTAACAACTTTTCTCTGTACTCTTTGTATCTCATTTGCACATTGTTCAAACACCAATGTATTTTTCCATTTTTAAGGTCCAATTTAAGCCTATCTAAATATTTCTGTTCATCAGTCGAAGAAATAATTATTGTAAACTCACCATGTGGTTTTTGTAGTGACTCTAGTTGTACACGTTCAGATATTAATTTATCATCTGCAAATTTCAGAATCGGCGCGACTAATGATTTACCAAAGTAATCACATAAAAAGTCAAACATTTTATCGTGTATAACTTTGTATTCTTTATCTACTTTAATAAAGTAAGTGTCAACGCAAGCGTCCAGTTTGTCTTTAATTGCTGAGAGAGATGTGTCACGTCCTAATCTGCAGCAATCAAAAATGATTTTAAATTTCATTTCTTCCTTAATTTCTAAATTGTTTGTTACATCAAAATTAGTTTCGGTGATAGTGCCGTTGTTTATAACACAAAGTAATAATACACAGAGTTTCTCTCTGTCAAAAATTTTCAGTTTATCCCACTCATCAGAAAACATATTGTATGGACTGTTTAGAAACTCATTTACATCAAAGACGTCATGCTGAGTGAATAGAAAGCACATTAATGGGGAAAATTCTTTTTTTATTACAATATCTGTTAACAATCTGTCATTCTCTTTGAGATATTTTCGGGCTATTTTGACTTTATCTTCAGATGAATAGTTCCCTGTTAAATCAAATGGTTTCTGAAATGACTTTATCACTTTTTGAACATTTTCCTGTTTAAAGATTTCTGTACGACAAGTGGCTAATACTTTTGACAGTCCCTTAGATAGAATATATTTGACAAAGTCCTCAATTCTCATCCAGTTCTCAATATACTTGATATTTGCTGTATATTTCCCAAAAATATCATCTATAAAAAACACTTGACGAATATTATCTTTAAATCTATTTTTGATGTCTTTAACATTACTGCACGGTACTATTCTGTATCCCTTTTCATAGCATAACTGCAATGCTAAATTCTGTGCAGTAAGGGTCTTCCCCATTCCGGAAACTCCAGATAACAGTACACAATGCTGGTCTTCAAATATTTCTAATATATCAGTAAAAATGTCTGTTTTGATAAAATCTTTACTATTTTGCTTCCATCGTTCAATTTCGGGAATATCAGCATCTGCAAAAGCACTTGATTATTAACGGTCATGTCGATTAAATAGCTTAATTTTGGCCAGACCCAAAAGTTTCATGAGTTGTGTTTTGAGTACTGTTCTTTTTTATCATTACTTTATTTTTAACCAAAGTTTTGATGCTTGTTTCTTGTATCTTGGGTACTTGCGAACTTTAAGGAAGCTATTAAGCCAAGAGTTCCAAATGGTGAAGTTGAAATCATCCCTTCGTAAATTTTACAGACGCCATCACGAGTTGGTTGACCATTATGGAATAACCGTTTCACAGATGATATCGGATATGTTCCTTATGTCGTAACTACAATACCCTTCCCTTTTCACGAATGTGACTTACCGAATGAGACTATTTACCGGATTTGTAATAACATAAGCAACACGACGGGTGCCACATGTGGAGCAGGATCTGCCTACCCTTCCGGAACACCTGAGATCACCCCCAGTTTTTGGTGGGGTTCGTGTTGCTTAGTCTTTAGTTTTCTATGTTGTGTAATCTGTACTATTATTTGTCTGTTTGTCTTTTATTTTTGGCCATGGCGTTGTCAGTTTGTTTTCGATCTATGTGTTTGACTGTCCCTCTGGTATCTTTCGTCCCTCTTTAAATTAGTGAATTATCATAACCCCATATAATATCATTAGCCATATATGTAGTTACATCGTGGTAAATTTGGCAAAATATTTAATGTAAAACTGAAATCTCTAGAACAAACAAATATCGATTTTGTTTGTATGAATTATTGATTTAATTTTCGATATTCAGAATTTCCATTTATTGAGGTTTTGTCTTTTCTTATGTTACAAAACGTGTTTTGGTTTTGAAATATTTGAACTATTTAAGGCTTATACAGAAATTAAACTTTCAAGTTGTTTATCTTATGATTAAACAGACCATATAAGGATTCGTATTCCAATAATGTCTTCCCTTGTGAGGCCACAGTCTGCAAAGTAAAAGGAGTCTGTCAGTTACTGTTAATGTCGAAAAATAATTAACATTATAATTCTCGACAGCGGGATGCAGAAGCTAGCTCTTTAAAAGACATATTATATAAACAAAGAAATAAACCATTGAATTGCAGCTGATTCTTTATACACGATATAAATATGCAGATAAGTATTACTTTCAGCGTATGGTTATGACGGAAATTTACATGAATCCTCTTTGTCTGAACATATCCCGTTTCCTGGTGCTTAAATTACTAATGAACATGCCGCAATCAAGTACTTACTAAGACAATAATGTGGAAGATTTTGCAGAAACAAATCGTTGACAAATTATATAAATATGTGAATATGTACCGGCAAGTTTTTAAGAAACGTGTGGAAAGTATTGCTGTAATCCAAATCTAAGAATAAATACTAGCTTTTTATGTACAGTTATATGCTCAGGTATATATAAGGTAAGTTGACAGGGCCATTATCTTCGCTATGCATTTATCGTCAGATGAGTCGATGGTTAAAGCCATGGTCAATGGTTAAAACAAAAAACATGACACAAACTGTACAGTTAACACTTCAGGACTTATAAAAGTACACATTTCTTTTTTAGAATTCCGATCTTCGTATTAGGCTTCATATCTGAGATATCGTATAATTCAATTAACACATAAAGGCGACTATAAAACATTTGAAATCATGATAACAATCTTACTTCATAATAACCTTGCTATAGCATAATCCAAATTAAACCTTATTATCCTAATATCAAAATTTGGTCAATCAGGTTCTTATGTATTTTTTGTAATACATATGCACCTTTCTAAACCAAGTTAGTGTATGCCATGTAATAAAACTACTAAAACACAGTGACTGTGTCTCTGACTCATTTAAAATACCTAAGCCTTTATATTTGGTCTGAATGTTTAGTATTCGTATTATCATGTGATAAAGTCATGCTGATTCTGCGATGCACAGTTTTCTCTGCTTTCAAAATGTTTCTGTCATGGTTTTTTTTTTAAATACAACCGTAAACTTCATGTGGCATATACTATTGATATCGTTTTCGGACTCCACCAGGAACTTGGTAATTAATGTTTATATTAATTATGTGGAAAACAAAATGGCCGGAATGGTGTGATTTTAAATCAGCAACATGTCCTATATTTATTTAGTTAAATATAAGTTCAGAAGTACATCACTTTGACGATTGATAAGGTACAAAAACACATTTTAATACAAAAGGACAGAGTGGCGGTGACCTGTGGATGGACGCCAGGAAAATATGCGTTGCCACTTGCAGTGAAAGGAAGTTCCCATAACAGAAACAACGGATGGATTTACTTGTATTGAAAAACATTTATACCCGAAATGTAGAAGATGAATCAGTTAACGCGGTATGGAAATTATTAAGGGACTATTGCGAATTGTTTTTTACAGTTACAGGGCTACAATATTGTTAACCACAAGATATACTAGTATAATGTCATTGGCAAAAAATTAGATTTCAGTTAGTCCGGTTGGCACAATAAATGAAGACACTATAGTTGGAGTGAATTTCAATTTCCTGTCGCCAACAAATAGAGTTCTTTGATACAAAAATTTCAGCAAAATTTTAAACATTTGTTTTTCATTACAAATTTTATTTATTACACTGTTAGTTGTTACTTTATGATATGGTACAAAAATCAACCAAACAAATCAATTCGTTTTGACCCCAGATGACTTTTAAAATGTTTATATCATTGAAAAATCTCCAAATTATCTCCCTTTGGTGCAAAAATGCCATTTTTTGCAATAAATTGAACTATCGTTTTAAACTCAACGGTGACCTATATTTTTTATCATTTTTTTTCAAATAAACTGTACCTAGACTTAACAAATGTAAAATATAAGCGATTTCTGTAATTTAGTTCTTTTTTATTTCGATATTACCTCTATCTCTCCTACAGAAAAAAAGTACCTTAACAAAAATGTATGCTTCGTTCGAAGGCAGATTGTGAGCTTAAATGAACGGTGACCCCATTGTTTTATTCTATTTTTCTATTAAGTATATGATAAAATTCATTTATACAAAATAATAGCGAAATCCTATATTTAGAAAAAAAAATGAATTTATACCCTCGAGCCCCCTTAAATGAAACATGTATGGGAACAAATAATGTCAGTCAATGTTCAACTCGACATGTGCCTCACTTATTGATTTCTTTCCACATCTGAAGTTTTCTACGATGTTATGTAAAACTTTTGATTGCACAAGAATTGCCTGCACCATTTTTTATAAATCCTATAATTAATAATACATAGTACAATAAACCCGAAGATGACAGAAATGCAAATGTAAACAGAAAAATCAATGATAATTTAGTCAATGCATATGCTTTATCTTTCACTTAAATGTCGCCTTAATGTATGCAGAAAATGTCATACAATTTGTACTGTAAAATATATAGCGTTTTCTATATTAGAATTCGAAACGAATAAGGCTATCTATCCTTTTTAATAATGCAAATTAAGTGCAACAGCTTTTGATTAAAAGTAAATAACCACCGACAAACTTTCAATTTCGATATACCGCATATCGGGTTTTTTTTTGCGGGTATACAAATTCGCGATTTAGGGGCAACAAAGTATACAAAAAATTTTGACGGTTTTTATTTAGGTGGATATTTTAATCCCAATTAAATATTTTGGCGGATACTGAAATGGTTGCAGTTAACACGTGTTATGGTTAAATGATTCTTTTAACTGCATGAAGCTTTATTTATTGATTATATTTTGATAAAGTTAATCAATAGAATACAGGTATTTAGATTACGGTTGATCTTTTAGAGTGCATACAATCTAAGACTCTCTCATCTTGCAATAGTATTAAAACATTTGACTTTTCTACACTTTGCACAAGTATTCCCCATTCCAAACTTAAAGACAAATTGAAAGAGTTGGTATTACTTTGTTTCATTAAAAAGAATGGCGAACGTAGATACAAGTATCTTGTCTTGGAAAGGGATAAATCCTACTTTGTAAAGAATTCTCTGAAACTGACATTATCAAAATGCTTGATTTCTTGATTGACAACATATTTGTTACGTTTGGAGGACGTGTTTTTCAACAGACTGTCGGAATTCCAATGGGAACCAATTGTGCCCCTCTTCTTGCCGACTTGTTTCTTTATTATTATGAGGCTGACTTCATACAGGAACTTCTTAGGAAGAAAGATAAGAAGTTAGCAATATCCTTTAACTTTACGTTCCGCTATATAGATGATGTTCTCTCACTAAATAATACAAAATTTGGTGACTATATCGAACGAATCTTTCCAATCGAACTAGAGATAAAGGATACTACAGATACAGTTAAGTCTGCCTCATATCTTGACTTACATCTAGAAATTGACAATGAGGGTCGGTTGAAAACAAAACTTTACGACAAAAGAGATGATTTCAGCTGCCAAATTGTGAACTTTCCATTTCTATGTAGCAACATTCAGCGCCTGCATACGGAGTATATATCTCCCAATTGATACTATATTCCCGGGCTTGTATTTCCCTTCGTAAATTTTACGGACGCCATCACGAGTTGGTTGACCGATATGGAATAACCGTTTCACAGATGATATCGGATATGTGCCTTATGTCGTAACTACAATACCATTCCCTTTTCACGAATGTGACCTACCGAATTAGACTATTTACCGGATTTGTAATAACATAAGTAACACGACGGGTGCCACATGTGGAGCAGGATCTGCTTACCCTTCCGGAGCACCTGAGATCACTCCAGTTTTTGGTGGGGTTCGTGTTGCTTAGTCTTTAGTTTTCTATGTTGTGTCATCTGTACTATTATTTGTATGTTTGTCTTTTATTTTTGACCATGGCGTTGTCAGTTTGTTTTCGATCTATGAGTTTGACTGTCACTCTGGTATCTTTCGTCCCTCTTTGATTAGTTACGAAATTTACCGGACCTTTGATGTACTAATTAGATCATAAAAATTATCATGGGTGACTTGCAACTCTTATATAATTTGGAAATGAATAATAAGGATAAAATACCTGATACACTTTTAAATTATCAATTTCTTTATTATGTAAGCAATTGACTAGTTAACACATGATAGCAAGAGAACAATTGTCTTTGCATTTATGTTGTTTAAATTAACATAAACCATTATTGATCCGACAAACGGGGGAAAAAGATAGTTTACATAGTTGTTGCAAAGATAGTTGTAGCTATTAGTAATTACCGAACGTATGCATACATTTTCGTGATTTCTCCGTACCCGTCAAAATAAGCGAAAATAACCCCCCACGAAAATAACCCACTATACAGTATTTGCGGTACTAATGTTACTCTCCATTCAAATCGTTTCAAGTTCAAAGTACAACAAATACTACAAAATTAAAGTGCACCTTTTGACACCAAAAACATAAACAAATCCTGATGTAAGAATAACATGATTTTCAGTTGATTAGACTTCTTTTCAGATATACTTTTACTTCATTTATACATCTTTTGTACTTGAAGATGTTCATATATATTGAAAAAATGTCCAAATATTTTCAATATGATATGTATCAAATAGTAGTAAAATCTCATGATAAAATTTCGGGCCGTATTCAGAGGCATCACGATTGTGTTGTTTGCTGGAATTTATAAACAAGCAACCAGTTTTGTTCAAACATATGTCAATGAATCAAACATTAACATTCCAAGAGAGGACTCGTTTACAGCTATAGATCCTCACTCTATATTTTTCATTTGAAGGGTAATTGATAATATATATTTCTTTTGCTATTATAACTTACATTTTCAAGTTTCAAGATCCTCTCATTATTCAGACCCAACTTTGTCCCTATTTCTGTGAGTTCTGTGTGTACTCTTGAAAACTCTGTATCAGCTGATTTACAAATAACATCTGCATATTCCACTAATGCTTGTATCTCCTGCCGAATATTATCGACTAATTCAAGACCAGTAGTTGTACCTTGGAATAAGCTTGTACCTAATAATAATATAACATTTATCAAAGGAATAACCAATCAAAACTGAACAGCATTTGATACACATTGCGTGTATTTGTAAATAATAAATGATTATATTACATTTGTTATCAAGTTTTATGTTAACACGATTTTGTCGAAATAATTTTTAGAATCGTTTTGTGATAGGATTCAACGGAAAATAAAAAATGTAATAGTCCAAATTATTTGATGTAGTTACCAGTTATCCGGTCATCTCCATGCAATCGTATGTTATAGTGAAAACATTTTGTGTATAAATGAATAGATTGTTGCTTTATAACGTACAGTTATAAGAAATATACTTAAAAGGGGTGCTATAGAGTAGAACAGAAGAATCACAGTAGGATGGACATTTATATCTTATATAATTTTTTTTTATGTATGAGAATAATAATACTGTAGCTAATATTTGTTTTACATTTTCAGGACGAAACCAAATTTAGAACTGACACAAATAGATAGGTGCTACAAGTTAAGTCGACCAGACACCAGAAATGTAGGTTTAATTGATAAAGGTTAATCGATTGCATTGCAGCAGTTCAACGACGGACCCCTCAACGAGTTCTTACAAATATTCCCAGAAGTGTAGCAACCTCGCCTCTCACCACAAAGCTTTGGATTTAAAGTCTTCTTTTCGGTGGTTCCTCATGAAAGTTCTCATGGAGCTTAATTTTTCATCGATTTTTTTTTAAAGCGAATGACATTTGTTAACGTTTTAAAAAGAATCGACACACTGTTTTAAGACGGTGAAGAACGAAAAATTTTCATAATTCAAAAGATGTTTACATTCTAGTACAAACAAGTTTTAAAGTAAAGAAGATAATCTTCATGAAATAATCTGTTCTATAACATTAAAAGAAAGTGGATTTGTCCGAAATAAAAATTAATAAAGTAAAAGTCAAAAAGAAAAAAAAAGAAGATCTAAATTTTTTAACGTTTAATTTTCAAATCGTAACATAGTTCAAAAGATGTTAACATTCTAGTACAAAAAAGTTTTAAATTAAAGAAGATAATCTTCATGAAATAATCTATTCTATAACATTAAATAAGAAAGTGGATTCGTCCGAAATAAAAATTAACAAAATAAAAGTCAAAAAGAAAAAAAAAGATGATCTAAATTTTTTAACGTTTAATTTTCAAATAAAATACTGTAATTAATATTTACCATTTGTTCTCCATTTGTTTAGTTCTCTGATGATTTGACTCTCATCAATTCCATTTAATTTAAGAAGATAAATCAAATCTTCAATTGTTTGTAAGGACAAATTAAACTTCACTGTATCCCACTCCGTGAAATTACAGTGAGCCCAAGGATTTCTGATAGCTGATCTAACCTGGAGAAGATATCAAATATATATAAAATTTAGAATGGAAATGGTTAAAAGGTCAAAGAGACAAAAACCCGACCAAAGAGCGGAAAACAGCCGAAGGCCCACAATAGGCCTTTAACGCAGCGAGAAAATCCCGCACCCGGAGGTGGTCCACCACTGGCCCCTTAATAAAATTGTGAAAATGGACGTCACACTTAACTCCAAAACATATAAATGAACTAAAATTAAAAAACATACAAGACTAACAAAGACCAGAGGCTCCTGACGCAAAAATGCGGCGGGTTTAAACATGTTTTATGAGATCTCAAACCTCCCTCTATACATCTAGACCATGTAGAACAAAGAAACACATAGCAATAAACACAGTAAAACTCAGTTTAAAAGAATGTATACATATTCTTATTATAAAAGTACAAACTTGTTTGTTCAAAGAAAAGAAAAAGGAACGAAGGTTAGTTTAACTATGTTAATATGGACAAAGTACTGACGCTGTTCCTAATAAAAAAAAACAGTCAAACTTAGATGTTGCGGGAAAATTTGTTTTATGGGTTAAAAAGAAATCCTTACTATCCGCACAGTTCTTAGTTTACAGTAAGGAATACTTCATTACATAATAAGGATATCGACTAAACTATCATTATTTTCTTAATTATAACAACAATTTTTGAAAATAAAAAGGGATGATTTGTTTTTCCTGAAAGTTCTGCATTACAAATAAAGTAAGGTCTATGGCGGAAAAATGATTTTTATTTTAAAGTTCCCTCAAGCTATACAATATTGACAAATTTAATACAATAATTCTTCCGTTAAACTAAAGTGCTAAATAGAAAGTAATTTAAAAAAAATCCCAATGCATAACAAGAGCAGATATTGCTAATCATGAACATCAATTTGGAATGAATATTGCAATATTGATTTATCAAAAAAGAGAAGCGAAAGATATCAACGAGATATTCGTAATGATAATTCACAATTCAGTCGCATACTCGTCAAACAAATACAAAATCGGAATCTCCTAGGAATAATATTCCTTTATCTAAGGTAAATTGTCATGTATCATAAGTGCAATCCGCTATTTTTATCAGTTTACAATGTTGTGTAGATTTCAAATTGGTATCTAAAAAGTGCTTATTCCTGAAGGAATAATAGTATATTCAAAATCCAGGTGGTAAAATCACTTGTATTAAAATGTAATAGTCTTCATATCAAATCAATGTACTGATATATGTGAAATGCATATTCAGATTTAGATAAACATGAAAGAATTTAAAAAACGTTAAATAACAATATATATGCATATCCTTACGTCCCTTGCAGCCGTCTGTACATTAATAGGAAACGTGTCGATGCTAATGATCATCCCAAGCAGAGCTGAAGAATCACACGACTCATTAAACGCCGTATAATGTACCATGTTTGTTTGGAGGAAAAGCTTCGACAAGTCCACTGCATTCTGTACTTTGTAATCATAATTAACTGTACGATAACCATGATTTGTCTTGTTGTTATTGATTGGCTCATAATTTAAATAGACATTTCCTGCACCATATGTTCGAAGATGTCCTGGGTAAGTCTGAGCAAAGAGTTTAAGTGATTTGTAAAGGCTCGTCACAACAGGCTCCACATATTTTCGTAAAGCTTGCGATAAAATACTATGCAAACAAATACCAACCACGAGCCATCTTTTCTCGTTGTCTTCTAAGTCTTCTGGCGGACCTGATAGAATTTTAATATAATGTTTGGAAATGTTTATCAATAGTTTTGTTAAAATCAAAATAATCGTAACAGTTCTCATGTTTATACTAAATCTAAGCTGTGTTGATGCGAAGTTAACCACGTGTACAAACTCTATTTCTGAAATTCTTCGCTGATTTATCTTTTTCCTGACCTGTTAATTATTTTCGTTTGATCTTCGTTCTTTATAAGCCACAACTCAATAACGACGTCCTATATTCTTTCCTCTGAATTTCCAATTGTGACGTCATGAAAAAAGCCGAGCATGCCTGATGAACAAATCTTTTTGCGGAGCATTGGAAATTTAACTGTTTCGAGTGGAAAAATATGGTATCACATTCGGTGGAGTGAAAGAAACTATATATAAACAACCACAATTTTGTGTAGATGTAATTGATATTTTTTTTTAAAAAGACTAAAGATGCACAAATGAGACATTTAAAACTTCAAATCATCTTACATGACGGATGTTGCATTTCACGTATTCTTCTCTCTAAATCAACCGGAATTGAGCTTTTTATTGGTGTTGGGGTCTGAGTAGCCATTTAATCTACAAACACAAGGACCTTGCAAGTTACTGGTTCTGGAAAACAAATTATTCTTATACATGTTATAGTTAGCAATTAATTAAGACGAATACTGTGTAACATTGTGTTGATAATCAATTATGCATTATACAGTTCTACACAATATCCCATCTTTCAAATTACAGTTTGAGCTTCTCATCAGTGCCTAGTTAAAAAGTGTCATTACTTTGCGTCCGTCGCCCATCTGTATGTCATATTAGTGAAATAATACTTTTATTGTATTTTTTTTCTGAACTCAATGATTTCTGTTTCTGTAAAGTTTATGCTGAATTCAAACAACTACCTTGGTTTATCAGCAATTTGTACATTTTCCCTTTGGGCCTTATACATGTTATATTTTTTAGATAATGAATAGGACTTGATACTTGAAAATATTAGGCGATGACGTCATGTATCACTGCAGTAATGTCACGTTTTGTAAGCGTCAAAGTTTTTTAACTTACAAATTCATTTTACTTGATATTCGCAATCGAAAAAACATATAGTTAAGACAAATTGACGATAAAAAGAAGAATGGCATTTTAGTTTCTGATACTGACTTCATCAGCTCAAATATCAGCTCGCCCTAGCGGAATTGCCAGCTGACAATATAAGTATCAAATACAAAATTGCCATTATATGTATCTTGTGTACAGCAAGTAATACAGAATAGTAAATACAACAACAGAAAGGAGAAAAGAGATTTTTACTTCCACATGTTCCAGGTTTCATAACTGTTAAAATTCGTAAATGTTGGTGTCGCTGTGTATATTTAAATTAAATCACATGAATCCGTTCATGATATGAACATTGATTTTTTTCTATGAAGCATTTTATTTAAACATATTTAAAGATCAGCTGTTTTGTATGCACGCCTACCAAATAGTCAATTACAAGACTGCAGCATGCATGGCAAATTCGCTACAAACATCATTTGGTTCCGATTGAAAGGAAAACAAAACCATCTGGAGCAATCCGTGATTCTTGAAGTACAATATGTCAGAACCAGGAAGAAAAACTATGGATGAATGAAGATCAATAAATAGTCAGAATATAATTTGCTTATACATTTTGTTCAGATGTTTCCAAGGTACATCAAATATCAGGCTAGCTGTCCTAAAATATAAATTTTAGAACCATCATACATTTTTTTTTTTTGCTTTTAATTTTGATTTGTGTTGTCTTTGTAAATAAAAAGTTGATGTTTTAGAGTTTAAGAAGTTTGATTAAAAGATGATCCTAAAACATTCAAACTTAAACCAAATCCGCTAGTTTATATGTTGGCGTTGCTAGCACAGCATACCTATGCAGACACTATAAATCGAAGGTTAAAAAGTGGTTAAATCATAATAATCTAATAGGGAAGATGAGTTGAAGAGTCTCAACATACGTTATCATTTAGTTTTGATCGGATATAAACCATTGTCGCAACTGGCCGGCTTTGCTTCTAATTTGTATAAATTTTCAAATATTCCCACCTCTTGAACTGCAGGGTTAATTGCATATAAAATTTAGAGATTAAAAGGAATTGATGATCCTTGATAAGGTTTTCAGATTTAATGTAGATCTGATGGCATGCATGATTGCATTAGTGGGACGTTTTTCCTTCTATTCTAAAAGTAGTCAGAATCTAATCTTCTTTTCTCACAATCAGTGGACATATGATTACACTTGGAATAACTGTATGCGACAGGTTCATAACGGAAGATTTCAGTGAGTTAGCATATGATCGTATTTGCAATAAAACCAAACAGTGGGCACAAGGAGATCCTAACCTGTGCCCACTGTTTGGTTTTATTGCAAATACGATTTTGTTTCTAACGTTTTTAAGATAATATTTCGATTTTCTTAAGTTCTAAACACGTATCTGTAAAGTTCCTCGGTGTCATTTGTTACATTTACATCACAGGCACTTGTCTCAGAAAAAAAATTTCCTATATACCTTGTTATATTAAGGTATATAGGGGGAAAATTCTGAGACAAGTGCCTGTGATTTACATGTTACCATATGTACATGTGCATATTTTTATATGATTTGTATGGGTCAATTTTACTATCTTCAAAATAATGTTACTGACCTATATAAAGCTAAAAAGTTGTGAGTGAATTTAACAGAATCTACCGTAGATCTACTGCTAACATCAAATAGACAAATAAAATTCAAGAAGCAAACTATGCAGAAGATATAACTAATATAATAATTATATTTCGCATATACAAACAACAGCAAACGATGAAATAAGAAATGCACAGGCTACAGAAAGTTCCAGAAAACAAATCTTCTAAATATAAACCAGAATGTAATATCAGTAAGTATTAGATGTTTGATAAACTGGGAAAAAATGCACACAAAATCATGTACAAACTACTTTAATACTCACCTAGGAAAGTCATTCGTCCATACTGCTAAAGCTATTTGACATGATGGGATACAATACAAGTCTATAAATACAAGGACACCCCGTTTAAAGAAGTAGTCAATTTCATTCACAGGGACAAACTCTTAGTTGTCGAATTCTACTGAAAATTGAAAATAAAGGAGTGTAAACCAAATACCTAAAACATTATCTCACAATTTTACATAAAATTTCTATAACATCAGTTATTCATCTTTACATGTTGCTGTTGGTTATATCGTATATCGGATTTTTTCGCGATTTGAATGGGCAGGTTAAATTTTCGCTGTGTATAATTTTCGCTGAATCGGAATAAACACGCGAAAAAATAACTGTATAGTATTGTTAAAGTTGTAAACAACATAAACTAAATCATTTAACAGTTAATCAATATCAAATAAATACGAGTACTACAAACGAAAATACACTTTCAAGGAACGTAAAATGTTTACATTGGAGTATGATAAAAGATGAAGGTTTTGATCATTACAGGTATACACATATCCATGTAAATGTGATTTATTTTATTTTTACATTGCATGCAAAATGTTCGGGTATTGACACCAATTAATAGAACGTCGATAATTAACATTTTTAACATGTCACTGATTGCTGTGTTGTCAAAAGGTGTGACATGTATGATTAGCCTATTAATTATTATGAAAACAGAGATCTAAATTAAGTTTGCATATTCTTGTGATCTGTCGAACAACACAAAAGACTCGATAATTAACAGTCTTTCAAACAACCATGAATCTTGGAATATGCAGGGAAATTTACGCGGGTCAAATTTTTGCGTTTCTATAGGTGCCGCGAACAAAGCGAAAATTAACCACACGCGAAAAAAACCCGATATACCGTATACATGTATACACAATATTTATAATGTTTTACATATTTCCATCAAATATTGATTTAAAGAACATTGCTAAAATAATTTGTTTTTGCTAATGATGTCCTTCTTAAATCTTATTGGAATAAATACTCTAAATTTGTCAAAATCCTTCAAATATTTTGGGCTGTCTCCAGACGTTCATAACTTAATTACTTGTATCAAAATGATTCATAAAATTGAAAGTACCTTGGGTTGTAATACTATGAATTCAAGTAAAGGTCGAAAGACCCTAGTGTGAAATAAATTTGGGTGAAACTGGTCCTTTGCCTTTCAAATTCCTTTTAGGTTCCCTGAAAAACTGGCATAGTGTTAGATAAATTACGTGCTTTGGAAGGTCTTTTTGAATCGGTTGACAGTTTTGACTTTTTCACCCTTTAATTAACACTATCCACACAATCTTATCAGACAAAAGTTTTCCTATCTAACTAATTGGTCGTTTGATTAATCTGATTGCAAATGTATGTACTGCACATCATATATAATGCCTTTTTCCCTAAAGAAACTATGCTAGATATACTTACTGAAGGTGTGATGAGATAATTCAAGTCCAAAATGTTCTCCTTGACAACATTTATGCACCTTTCGGCAATAAAGTTGATCAACAGCTTATAGGTATTCCTATGATATATATACTTACTGAAGGTGTGATGAGATAATTCAAGTCCAAAATGTTCTCCTTGACAACATTTATGTACTTTTCGGCAATAAAGTAACTATGCTAGATATACTTACTGAAGGTGTGATGAGATAATTCGTCCAAAATGTTCTCCTTGACAACATTTATGTACTTTTCGGCAATAAAGTAACTATGCTAGATATACTTACTGAAGGTGTGATGAGATAATTCAAGTCCAAAATGTTCTCCTTGACAACATTTATGTACTTTTCGGCAATAAAGTAACTATGCTAGATATACTTACTGAAGGTGTGATGAGATAATTCAAGTCCAAAATGTTCTCCTTGACAACATTTATGTACCTTTCGGCATTAAAGTTGATCAACAGATTATAGGTATTCCTATGGGCCCCAGTTGTGCCCTTTAATAGCAGACTTGTTCCTTCACTATTTTGAATCACAGATTATAGTCAAACTCAGTAAAGAACCGTCTAAATTCCATTTAATTGATAAATTTAACAACATCTACCGTTATCTTAATAATATTTTTTCGTTAAATAATCTTGAATATTCTAAAGATACTGCTGAAAGTTTGCCATAAGGAACTTACTTTTTTAAATAAATCAAACATTAACAGCAATAACTGTCCTTTCCTAGATTTAGATATTTCAATATTACACCAGAAACTCTACACAAAAATGTACTACAATCGGAATGAATTTTCTTTCCCTGTTGTTAAGTTTCCTTTTTTGAACGGCGTAATTCCTTTGGCACCGTCTTACAGTGTTTATATATCCCAACTCGCTCGCTATGCTCTTGTCTGTAGTGACGTTTTGGATTTCAATGAGCGTAATCTATGTATTACTAGTAAATTGTGAAGTCAGGGATTTCGTTACCACAAATTACTTAAAACCGTTACTAAATTCTTCCATAGATACAAAAATTTGGTCTGCACGTTTGGCTATACGATACAGGTAAACCTATCAATCCTTTCAATAAACTTATTCTAAAAGGTTACCTACTCAACACAGTAATTAAATCTTTGAATATTGTTTTATTTGTATAAATATTGATTTTGTTATCATTAAATTAAACCCATACTAAATATTATACATATGTACTCTTACAGTTCCACAATCTGTCGATACCTATTTTTTGGCATTGCACAAGGTCATGTTTTTCTATTGTCTGTTAAGGTAGATAGGGTGTCTTCCTCCATCTTGGATTTTGAAATACAAGAAAACAATCGGTCTAGATCTTTAATAAAAGGTGCACATTTTGAGAGTAGTAGGTGATTCATGTGTAAGAATTTTCATTTCAATAGAGAAAATGACATATTTTATCATATTTATGGTTGTATTTCACACAAAAACAGAATACTTTTGTTTGATTCTATTTTTTCCAACTTTGCCACATAAGGGGAGGCAACTCAAATGTAAGGGCAGATAATTCAGATAAAGTTACTTTTACAATAGAATGTGTTAGGAATTTACCTATTTTATTATGTAGCAATAAAATGGGTCCCGTGACACCATTTTTTCTTTAACTTATCTGAAAGCATACTATTAGAGCTATCTTCTCATATTTTATCTCAAAATTCTATGGTGTAGTTTTCGTTTTATGGCAGAAAATTGGGTTTTCCATGCATAATCTATACAAAATCTGTCAATTTTGCACAACCTGTAGCGTGAAAATAAGCCCCGTGACCCATTCTTTTTATTATTTTTTTTAAAAAGCATGATATAAACTACATTTTGGCAAATTATTAAAAAATTCTATGGATTATAATTTAGACACCCCATCTACCTTAAGGGAGCCACCATTTGATTTTTATGGGAGGGCTAGGATGAAATTTTACAAAAAGGCAGGAGAGGAGTTTTTAGTAAAAAAAAAGGCAGGATGAGACACTTTGCAGAAAAAAAGGCAGGATGACAATTTATGTAAAAAAAAGTCAGGATAAACTAATAAAAAAGGCAGGACCGAATAGAGTGAAAAATAAAAAGGTAGGTCACCGACTACAACTAAATACAAATACAGGACAACATTTTTCATCCTAGCCTCCATAAAAATCAATGGTAGCTTCCTAATGACGTCTTTCCACTAAATCCATTTGATGTTGTACTGAGCGATATTTTGTTGAATGTGGACTGATATATTTTAGTCTTAGGTAAATGATTTTTTATTAGTTGTTATTGGCATTGATCTAGCTGTCAGTAACTGCGCGCACTCTCAGATCTGTACTTGTATTTTATGTTGTTAGAGATGAGGGATGCACATATACCCTCCAACATCCTGTCTGTGTTTTTGTTTGTATCGATCTGATGAGTTTTCAACTTATTTTTATAGTTTGTTCTTATGCTGTGCTGTAACACCACTGTCCCAGGTAAGGAGAGTTTAGCGCTCACAAACATGTTTAACCCCGCCAAATTCAATATGTGCCTGTTCCAAGTCAAGAGCCTGAAGTTCAGTGGTTGCGTTAATTCATGTCTGTCATATTTGTTCTTCGCAAATCGTTTTGTTATTAGGCCGTTAGTTTTCCCATTCTAATTGTTTCATATTAATCATGTCCGGGGCCTTTAATACGGTATAGGCTTTTTTCATTGTTGAAGGCTATATGGTTGCCTATAATTGCTGACATCCACTTCGTTTTAGCTTTTGTGAATAGTTGTCTCATTGGCAATCATACCACTTCTCTTTATTTTCATATAGACTTGACTTAACTGTCTCAACTAACTAGCTACATGTTTTCATAGTCTTTACCATTAGTCGTCTGATCTGTAAATTTACCAAATTATGTCTTATTCTTGATTTTGATATTTTGACAGAGTGCAGGATCGCATGGGGGCTAATGTAAGCATAGCATGAGACACTTACCTTGTGGGTGCACCTGGTCTCTTTCCATTCAGAAATGATGCAATGCCCTCAGCTATTGTATTTCACCTTGATTTTTATCTTCGTCATTTCGTAATGGATTTATTAGATATGAACTTTGGAATTCTAATCATTTTTAATTTAACTTAGATTATATTTATAGCCGCTTGTATGAACAAATATGAAAAAGATAACCAACATATTTCATGTCCCAGATTCAATACATACATTGTATGACAAACCATCAACCAAAAACACTTTGTTTTTTCATTTTGATTAACAGGAAGAGGTTATCAAAAAAATAAAAACAATACTTTGAAGCCCTTTTCCGGATTATCTTTCATTAGGAACTCTCAAAGCTATATATTTGAAAGCCATATTACTTTCCAAGCGTGTGGGTAAAAGGAAACGACTTTAATTTATATTGTGTATAAATACACACTATTTTCTAAATAAAACAGGGTGCTAAGCTAAGATACTTGATTTTGGATTGCAGGTATGCGACTTTCCGAAGTTTATACTTATCCATTTTGATGTTTACATAATCATACATCCCTGTCATCCTTACTCACTGTCCGATACAGAAGAAGCTGGGATTGACCCAGGATCCCAGGTTAATAATATAATAAACAAATATATAGTACACATTTTTGTTTAGGGGCCAGCTGAAGCCCGCCTTCCAGTGCAGGATTTTTCTCACTGTGTTCAAGATCCATTGGTGGCCTTGGGCTTTCTGCTCTTTGATTGGGTTGTTGTCTCTTTGACGTCATTCCCCATTTCCATTCTCAATTTTATATCAAGTTCATTGAACAATAATTTAAACAAATGATGATTATATTGCATTCTGACATCATGAATGCAAACAAATAACTTTTTTAAAAAGTATTGGTTTATATTATAAAATATTTACTGTGTTGGAAACTTTGTTGTATTCATCATGTGTTCAGGAGAATAATTAACTTATTTTGATGTGTGTCTGTGCTATGATAATTTGCCACCGCTGCAGTTGAACTAAACTCAGCACTAAGTTTTTATATTTATGTTGAGATATATATGAAGATTCCCATCAAGGTGAAAACAGTGATGTCTTTTTTTCTATTTTCTAATTTTTGGAAGAAAAATGGTCTAGCAGGAAAAACATTACTTTTTTTATGTTGACACAGGTCTTGATTTTTCTGTTTTCAAATAACTTAGAATTAAGTATTTTTGTACTTTTTTCGTACAAATATAAATAGATTGTCTAAACCAGATTTGGCACAATTTATTTTTATTTTGGTTTTTTAAAATCTGCCATATAAGGTAAAAGATCAGGCCTTCCAGCTATTTTTATTAAAGTGTTTTGCAACTGATGAACCTTGTACAAATAAAATATGTGTCTGGCATACTTGTTTCTATTCTCTGACCTACACACCCCAACTTTTTAATATTAGAAATTTAGTATTATCTGTTCGGTATTTATATACATTTTGCTAAGAACAGTACATAACTGATTACAAGATATATGTGAATATTCTAGCAATAAAATTACAATATCTGTTATATATTTTATTTCAGAAAAACTGCCAACAAAACAATAAACAACACATTTAACAATAATAATAAAACAAATTACAAATGTTAAAAATTGAAAGAACCTTTAGAAAACAAGTACATATACGACATTCCCCCCAAGGAAGGAGAAGAACTCATATATTTATATATATTTTGACCTGTAACACATAGATTTCTCTGTTTACTTTTAGGTAAGATATTTTTTGATTTTGATTTAAGAGAACAACATTGTCTCACATGGAATACGAGCATTGAAATATCATGACATATCGATCGATCATGGCTAAAAAAAATGGTCCTGGTGTTTCATTTTTTTTCTCTGATTACTGAATTCATTTGAGGTTTGAATGAAAAACTTCATCAAAAGTTTAAAAAGATTCGCCAAAAGTGTTGACTTTATCCCAATGACTAGATTTTTCTGCAGATCGTCAAAATATTGATGAGGGATAGGTCAATTAATTGCAGAGAGGTAAAAGTTCATGGAATTACACATCAGCAAAACATCAACAACAGAATGATCTTTAAGACATCTGATGGTAACTAGGTAAAGCCATTTTGAAACTAAGTAATCATTATATGTCACTTCCATTTATAATCACAATCAAATCAATACTGTATGAACCTCTTAACTTTACTACCTTAAAAATCTTTTTGCTTGAGTTTAAATTCATGCTGAAGTATAAAAAAATGTTTCTTAAGCTGCATTTTTATTTTAAAAGAGTATCCCCCAAAATTATCAACTTGACAGAAAAATGCTCTTGTACTTGTAATTTTGACAGGAATAGACATGCTGAAATTTCACTAGTTTTACTTTTATTACTGAAATTTATGCTTTAAGTCTTTGAAATCAAGGTAAAACTTATCAGTGAAGAACAACACAAGGAAATGAGGTCGAGGTAAAAGGAACACAAACTGGTTAAGTCCAGTGGCATAATTAGAATGTTCTTCATAAGGTCAAATAATTTAATTGCTCAAGAAGAAAAAAGGCCTTTGTCAAATAAATAATTTACTTTTCAATATAGCAAATAAAATTTTGATTTCCTCAATGTCAAGTATTTTGAATGACTGTCCATGACATTATTATTATAAGATCATTTTCCCAACATTTAGAAATTAAATTGTTTTTTGCCTGTCAATTACACCAATCTTGGTCGTTTTTCCTCTGAACAGTCTTCCTGTGAAGAAATCAGTTCAATAGTGTCCGCATCATCATCTGAATAAAGGCACTGGTCTCCCGAGATATTAAACTCAGGAGTAAGATGCTGAAATTAAAACAAAAGTAACAATAAGCATGTACTGGTTGCCAGACTGAATAGCTTGATGAAATGCGAAATAAAAATGACAGGAAATTGATCACACGGGTTTGTTGATGGGTTTTTATCTTGGGTCAAATGAGAAAAATGTAAAAATCAACATTACTGAAGTTGTACATGTATATACAATATATTGAAAAATAAAAAAACAAACTTTTCATTATTTTCCACTGTTTTGCTGGATTTTAGGAGCACCGGTGTGAAATTCAAGGTAACACCAGCAAACTACTGTTTTTCAGGGGCTAGCTGCAGCCCGCCTCCGGGTGCAGGACTTTCTAGCTATGTTGAAGACCCATGGGTGGCCTTGGGCTGTGTTCTGCTCTTTGGTCGGGTAGCTGTCTTTTTGACATATTCCCAGTTTCCAATCTCTACTCTACATTGATTTAAGTGTGTAATTTCCTTAAACACAGCATAACAGTGTAGCTAAAATGCAAATAGTAGACCAAGACTTTAACCTCGAAATGAAATAAGATTATCTCAAAGACTCAATATATTTAGTAATAAATTCATGAAAAGATATTGGATATTATACAAGATATCATACCTTTACTTGAACAATGTCCTCTGAAAATGTTACATTTTTCTTCTCTTTTGATGGAGACTCTGAAAAAATGAAAATGATATGTTTAAAGGCAGATAAATCTAGAAAATAATTGTGTCCCTATTTGTATTGTGCTAATATATATATATATAGACTTCTGGTTGTGTTTATATATTCTTTAAGCAATGGACTACAGGGGCTTTCTGAAGGATATACATGTAAAAATATTTGTTGATAAATTTGTGTTTGAGTTTCAGGTCATTTTTGACAACCATGCCATAAGAATGTGTTGCTATAGCTAAATCTATATGGTATGGAACACTCATATTTACCAGACAAATATGACACTGAAAAGCTAATTACTCAAATTTAACTTTCTAAAGAATTATATGTAATATTCACAATTCATTATGTTGTGTTCCCTTTATTGGGCCTCTAGACTGATCACACTTCTTTGTACATGTAGTTAAGATCTAATTTTCTAGTAAGGTTTTTGCTAAATTTATTGTCGATTTAATTCATTGAGGCCTTTAAACTCATTTACTGGTAACACTGTTTCCCTATATATTAATGGTTGTTTCTGGTATAACTTGTTTATTATTATCTTTTTAAGGCCGAAATGGTGATCCTTGTCAGTCTACCACAATTCCATATTGATTTGGTAAACATATTTTTTTCAATAGAACTTTAACTGAATATTTGTTTATTATAAACTGGTAACTGTAAGCCAACATACTTTATTTTGCGTTAAGTTCCTTCTAGCCAACTTCACAGCAATTTTTTTGGGGGGATCTTGTCATTTTCTTGATATAAAATCATAAAAGGGAAAATCCAAGATTTAAATATTCCTGACAATTAGATTTGCCATACTAGTGAAAGTTGTGATAATAAATTGCTCACCAAATGTGTGCGAAAATAAATAAACATGAAAAAAATGTTAAGGTTGGTGCCAAAATGCATTTCATTTGTATTTTATAAACAAAATGTACTTTATTCTTTAAAAGAAATATCAACATATTTTTGGTGAAAACTTAGATATACTGCGTTATGAAACTTATAATTATTAGAATACTTTGATAATAGCAAATATTGGGTAAATGAAGCCAATATAAATGACCTTCACAATTTCTCACAACATTTTGGTTTGGGCTAATACAAGCTTGACCTTTTGTTAAGACCCCTATATATTGTTGAAAATTGTATAATGACCCGAGATGTCTTTTGGTTGTTAATGTCTTTCTGTTAATGTTTCACTGTATGTATATATAAAAAAGAAGATGTGGTATGATTGCCAATGAGACAAATCTTCACAAGACAGTATGTATATCCCATATATCTTTTACAAATAGATTATCTGTTAAAATCAAGTAAATAGTAATTTGCCAACTTTCCTGTCACTTACCTCTTAAAATTCCTCTTTTCTTTGCACTGCTCACTTTACTGCCTTCTATAATATAAAAAAAATCTTTAAAAATGTTTGAAATCTTTTAACATTAATGTTTATGTCGTCCCATACAAAAATGATGATGTGAGTATCGCAATAATAATAACTCGTATTCTGATATCTGATACATATATCTGAATGAAGATTTTCCTGAAATTACAATAATTAATCTCATATTTTTGTTCATTCTTCCAAAATCGCAATAATAAATACACGCAATAATTTCTGAATTTACAGTAGACAATCACAATTTAAGATCTTAATCCATACATGATTTCTGAATAGTTTCTCCTCTTTTTGGTTGATATAAACTATCAAATACATATTCTGACATTGAAGATGAAAATTTGACAAGCCATTCAAAGCATTTCTTAAAAGTCCACTAGAAAATTTCCTTTGAATAAATATCTTGTACTAAAATGTTCTTAATATGTTTTTCATCCTGAATATGTAATAATATATGAGCTGCGTCGGATAGAAATCAACCTTATGCAAATGAATATCAATACATCTGTTAAGTTAAACCTATTTCAGGTTAAAAAAACATCCTTTTGGAAAAGTCTGTCACTATTTGAACATTGATTTGTTAAAAGAACCATTCTAAACCGACCAAAATTCATCTCTTTATTTCTTATTTGAATGTTCCAAAAATCAATCAAAGTCTTACACATGTACTTATATATGTGCACTTGCCTAAGGTCGATTTGAATCCAACGCAGCTCATTTAATATATTTTATACATTTAGCAAGCAATAATCAATCAAACTTAGAAAGTTTTAGTCAACATAAAAAAATTAAACTATCGTTAGTTTGCAGGTTCCGTTTAACAATTCAAGACTTAAGTGAATGAAGAACAGACTTTTCATTAACTAAATTTAGACTACTGTAAACCAACCTATTTGCGCAAGTAAAAAATGACAGGAATATATAATCCCTTATATAAATACATAAAGAAAATGAGAAAATCACGGAAATTAATCATTGTGAAGTCAACTTGAAGGGGCCAAACGCAAAATAATGTACCCGCGAAAAATAAGTTGGTTTACAGTATACAATAAAATAATGTTTTTTTCTGTTATTTTTGGTTTGTCTGCATGACCTCCTGATTGCTCGTGTGCATCGTCAAAATAAAATTATAGTCCAGCTGGTCATGTTATTACTGGCGACCTTGGCATCGTTACCAATGAACAACTAAGAGAGTTGTTAGCCAAGGGACCAAAATATACAATTCCCCAGCCCTTCAACTGGAAAAAGAACTTCCAGTTACTGATGGATGCAGTTGAGGACTATGCTAGAAAATGGGTAAAGCGCCAACCAGACAAACCAGAACGGGACACTTTGTCTGAATGGCTCAAAGCTATTCAATCATGCATTCAGAAGCGCATTCAGAAACTACGATGTACTATGAGCACAAGGGTTTCGAACCCATTCAAGACCCGGAGCTGTGGATGCTTTATCCTCTTTGCATGACAAATATGTCATTGTTCCAGCAGATAAAGCCTCCAATAATATTGTCTTCATACGTAAAAACCATTATTTGCAATGTCTCATAAAAGAGCTTGGAATAAACAGCACAACTGGTAATCCTACATATTCTTTAACATCATTTACAAAGGATGAAATTTTACAAAATCACAAATCTGTCCTTTTTTCTTTTGGTATCAACATCAAAGAACATGAAGAAAATCTACCGTCATTATACTGGATACCAAAAGTTCACAAAACTCTGTATAAAGAACGATACATAGCTGGATCATCAAGATGTTCAACAAAACATCTTTCTAAAGTGCTGACCACAATTCTTTCTACAGTAAAAGATGGCCTTCAAATATATTGTGATGAGATATATTCAACCAGTGGTGTTAATCAGATGTGAATTCTCAAAAATTCTAAAGATCTACTGCTAAATCTTAGATCACAATCTCTGCAATTTTGCAGCAACATTAAGACTTTGATTTTTCTACGCTTTACACTACTTTTGCCCATGCTAAATTGAAAGATCGACTTCACCATCTCATTAAACAGAGCTTTTTCTATAAAAAATGGGAATCCGACGTAGATATAAATTTCTTGTTTCAGGTTATAATAATTCTTATTTTGTGAAGAACCACACTGATTCTATCATAAAATACACTGAAGATATTATCAAAATGATAGATTTTTTAATCCACAATATATTTGTTGAGTTTGGAGTGTTGTACTTCATTGAACATTTAAATTTGTGGATCCCATTTACCAAAAGAAATCTAGGAAAATTGGTATCTAATGAACAATAATGAATCTCTAATATCAAACTAACCTGGCTTTTGTTTCAGTGAACTATTTTTTTCCAGATTAGGTTTCAGCAAGGCTTTATACCGACTGTATGGGCTTAGTTTTGATGTTTCTATCATGTTGGTTTCACTACACCCTGCCTTATTTACATCTTTCTGATTGTCTCTGGCAGATGGACCTAGAGAGCACTCAGCAATGGGCTCTGTGAGACTTGATATTTGATTATCAGCTGACGAAGATTTTTTGACGGGATTTTCATCAGATTCGCCAAAATCTAAAGGACTTTTTGCACTATTGTTCATATTCAAGCCTAAATTCTCTTTGTAATAGTTGGATCTTCTTTTAACAAGTGACAAAAAGCCATGACAACTTGGACTTGAACTCTTGACCTTTGGACTTTCTGTTTCAACTCTAAATCTGCCAATATTAGTAATAACTTTTTCAGTAGGTTGCAAATACTCCACAAATTTAAGAGACTTTGGGACATCCTGGTTGTCTCTAGGTTTTATCATTTTGACGCCCACTGTATTTTGTAAGTTACCAGAATTTATTTTATTTAAATATCCATCTACATGACTTTCATATAAACTCATTTTCTTTGGTTTTTCTATCAATGATCTATTTTCTTCAATGACTGTATTTCGATCTTTGTTTGACTTCTCTCCAATTGATTTATCAGTACTAATGCCATATATAATATTCTGATCTTTCATTGTTTTTTCTTTCCTTTTCTCAACAACAAAATCATCTTCATCACTTTCATCTTTGGACACATTTGTTGATCCTGAAATAGTCCTTATTTTTTCTTTCTCTTGAACATTTTCAGACACATGACCATCTGTGCTTGTTTCTTTATAATTCTTTCTTTCGTCCTCTCTATGCAAATTTTGCCTTGGTTCAATTAAGTTGTCTTTCTCTGTTTCATATAGTTTTAAAAATTCTTTGTTTAAAGAGAATGCCCTATACATACTTTTTATGTCTTGATTATCTCCCTTCTCTCCAAACTCATTTTCCTGTGGCTTTTCCTGTGGCTTTTCCACTGATTTATTATTTTTAGATGACACTAAATACTCTGTTTGAAAACATGATTTACCCCCTGTTTCTGTTCTATCTGAGCTGAATGATGGATCTTTCAGTGGAGTATTATGACTATATGATGCATTTGATTGCTGCATTTCTGGAATTATGGAGCAAAGATTTGTACTTATATCACTGACTTTTTTATTCATTGCATTGTCACCGGACAAAGATTCTTCCATTCCATTTAAAGGTTTCATGGTTTCGTAAACTACAGGAGAAATCTCCCTTTGATCAACTGAATCTGATATTCCTGTCAGAGTTATCTCCCTTTCTTTGTAAATTTGTGATTCTGGTTGTGTTTTTGTAAAAATTAATTCTTTTTTTATTTCAAGACAAAGATCCTCATCTCCATCTTCAACCTCTGTTTGAGCAGATCTGTTAATCAATGATGGTTCTCGTGTTTGTGTTGCAGAAACAGTCATAGCTGGAGCATAAGTCTGAGATGAGACATCAGAACATGGTGTTGGATCTGTCTGCAAGGAGATATGGTAACGTCTTGGCTGTTCTGTCTGGTTACCAAAGTTAGATAACTCTGGTTGTATCTGACATTGAGAATCCTTCATGTTTAACATGCATAGATCTGTCTGGTACTCTCCATCTTCCTTGGGAACCTCCAATATGGCCTGTAATATAAAACAATTCAATGCTAATACTAAGTAAATGATTAGACCAATATGCAATGCACAGAAATTAGCACTGCTTTAAGCTTACAAGGTGGAATACAATACATAACAGTAAAAAGCTCACTTCAACATTTTCAAGAAATATATGAAACTATATCAAAATTATTTACTTTTTACTTTGGTGGCTAGTGAGTCGAGTCTAACATGTTCATCTACAGAATCAATAGCCTGCAAAGTTTGATCCCGATGAATGGCAAGGTGCGTTCAAATCGATCTTAATTGACTATTCAGTTTTCCTGTTAGAGTAAGGTTGTTTTCTGTTTCTGGATACCCTTGATATCACTGTCCTAAGAGCATTTCATTTGTCTTCACTAGAACATTGTATAATAGAAAAACAAAGAATATATGTTTATTTCATTGAAAAAAATTGATATGTTTACCAAAGCGTTTGGAGAAAATATTCATCAATAATTCTTATATGATTTGCATATTAGGGAATACGTTGATATGATTGGTGGAGGGGATTTCCGGTAGTTGTTCTTGACGTTGTTTATTTTTCGATAGACGACGTTGACCAAACTTCTTTTCGTAACCAATGTAAACAAGATGGCGGAGATAATAACACAATCCGGCTCGACGTTAACAAAATGTGTTTTCACTTCGCGTTAATCATTAATTTAAATAATAAACACTTTTGAATGACAATAAGAGTTTTTGCAGTTTATTTATTATCAGATAGCAAATTTCATGGAGTACATATTTTTGCGTTAACCAACAAATATATTCATGCACCAGGCCAATTCAATGACACAAATATACAATTTACATGTGATAGAGGTTACGAGTGTGGGAAAATGAATTCCTTATCTCCATTTTTAAAGAATTATAAGGATTAAACGCCTTTTCAGCTGGACCAAATCACTCACAAACATATCATAAAAGTCCTTCGGACTTTTATTTGTTTGTGAGTGAATTGGTCGAGTTTATACACCAATAAATTCCTTTAAAAAGGGGTTTAATCCTATAATCTCAACAATATAAGAATCTTAAGTAAGTATATTTTTGTTGCTTCTAAACATTACCAAATCAAACACTAATGAATCAATGTTGATTGATTAAAAAGTTAATAAACTAGTCAGAACCAGTTTAAAACCCATGAAGAATAAGAAGAAAACCAAATTTTAACAAGATTGTTAATCATTGTAAAAGAGGAAATTTTCATTTATTTTCGCTAAAATATCTCTGTAGAAAGCAACAATATTGTCATAAAGTAAGGCTGAAATTATGGTTTGATGCACAAATTGTACCTCCAGGAAAATCATCATGAAATAAACAATGCATGAAAATATCTACGTATACTGTATCATTTCTAAAATATTTTTAATAATTTATCACCTTTGCTGCATTCAATTCCTCTGACAGCCTGAAGTTCTGTTCTGACCATGTTGTATTAAGCTGCTCTAACTCAGACTTGTTTGATTTCTCTGTCTCCAGTTCTTCTGTAAGCTTGGTAATTCTGGATTTCAAGTCTTCTTCCTTCAAAAGTTATCTCATATGTAGTCTAATTGTAAAAGTTTTAATGATTGTTCGTTGCTCAATAGAAGAGGGTCTGAATGGGGTTATAATGGATCAAATCTACAGAAAAAATAGGACCAAAAAATAAAGAACGAAAAGAAAAATAGACTAAATAAATAAAGAATAGAGAACAATGGGGTGCTTAGAAAAGTTGAAAGAATAGAGAATAATTGGCCAAAAATATAGAGAATAGAGAAAAATGACCTAAAAAATTTAAAGAATGCAGAAATGGAGGATCCCCATCCAGACCCTCTTTGAATATCTGTTTTTGTCGGCATATTGACAATAAAATTTAAAATTATATATCGTGTGTGTATGGGTTCTTGATTTTCAAAATATTTCCTAAAGAGAAACTTAATAGTATCAAAAGTTTTATAGTTCTGTCAAATCCCTCTTTACAAGGGAAATAACTCTAATCTGACAAATCAGAAAATAGTTTTAGGTTCATGCTATAACTTAAAATACATGGTGATGCAAAAAAGATGAAAGGAAAGTATAATATCAGCCAGGGTAAAAGGGAAATTAACCATTTGTATCGTTCATGACTGACAATCATTTATGACATATGCTATTACAGTTTCAACTACAATTGTGAATATAAAATTTCAGGTTATATTTTACTTTAATAAACTTTTATATACTTCATGCTAAAAATGAATATCTTGTATTTATTTGTCCTCAAATTGCTAATTATGAACCTCCATTTGTGTGCAAGATTTGGTAAAGGAATAGACTCGGTAAGACCCCTTTTTGGCCCAAAAATATAGCATTTCAAAAATTTGTTAAAAATGTAAACTTTTAGCTATTTATTAGAAAGTAGAATACTTTTGTTACATAATTATGAGCTGCTTTTGTTATTACACTGCACATGCATCAGGTATTAGCATCATTGATTCATGCAAAATTACTGAAATCTTCACAATTTTCAGCATTTGTGTTTATTTTTAGACGGTTTTTGTCTAAAATGGAAGTGGCTGCACTTGTGTTCAGTCTTAATATTTAAATGTATCTTATATTTGATTATACATAGCATACATAAAGGTTGAGACTGAACACGAATGCGACCACTTCCATTTTAGACAAAAACCGTCTGATAAGTGACGTTTTGTGGCATATTTGATAGGTTTTTCATATTTTAGCTTGAATTTAGGCGTCTTTAATGACTAAATCAGTTCATATATTTTACATAAACTAATTGAATCGACTGAAGAAGACACTGGATTTTGGTCTTAAATTTGAAGTACATCTGATGAATGATTTTTGACAATGGATGGAGAGTTGTCTCATTGGCACTCATACCACATCTTCTTATATCTATCTAATAAGAAGCAATGAATGTGAAGATGCATCACACTGTATGGCAAGTGCATAATTACAGGAAGGTTCATACTAAATTTCAGGAAGCACTAATTAGTAGATCCTGAGTTAACTTAAATGTGAAAAATTGCATGGGATGGACACATGGACAGACAAACAGAGGCAAAGATTTACTCCTTTACTTTGCAGGGGTATAAAGAAATAAATATCTGTACAAGATTAAACTAAATATATATAGCACTGACTGGAGAGATTAAAGTCTGTACCTCTTTCTGCCATTTTACATTGGATTCACTGTATACTGATTTCTGTATAACTAGTTCTTTGTGGAGAGAATCCAATGCAATCTGAAGTTTCTTTAATCTTTCTTTACAAGTCTCTAGTTCAGTTGACAATGAATTGTTTTCCCTTTGGTGTGCCTCAGCATTTTGTAGATGGCGCTCTATCAGCTTGTGAGAATCTTGCAATTTTATTAAAGTTTCCTGCCAAAAAATCTAGACAAATTAATTAAAGAAAATAATATAATTACAGCAATGAAGATTACTTTATCTAAACTTAAATTACTACAAACATGGTCATAGCCAATTAGAAAGCAACCCAACAAAAAAAATACAGAAATTAGACAGGTTGTTACACAAAACAAGGAACATATCGCTATTTTCTAGTCGTGTAGAAATGGAATTAAATGTCATAAGAGGAGGGAAAGAAAAAAAGAGGGGGTTGGGGTGGGGTAATTAAATCTTTCATTTTATGCTCTATGCTCCTCTTTACATGAGTAGGCATTATATTTATCAATATTCTACACCTCAATAACACTCAGTATAAGGGTATTTGCAAATTTACTGACTATCATGACATGTAAGATTTATTTCTTAAACAATAGATGAAATAGAACACAGCAGAGACAAATAATAACTACATTGTATATATTACAATATTACAGAATGTTGTTGATAATTCTTCTACAGGAAATTAAGATGCTTTTCTGATTAGACGAACCCAAATTATTGTCAATCCATACAAAATGAAGGCTTTTCATATGAATTATATTTTATCTCATAAAGATCGAGGTGAAATACAGGTCATGATGACATGCAACACAATGCCTTATGCACATACACTTTAATACCAAATATTATTAGTCTATGTCATACAATAAAATAGTTATGGCACTGCCAGTTTTTATGAAAATATTTCAAAACAAGAAGACTTGCTACTAAACAATATGTTATCTCTTAAAAGGGGTAGAATAATATACAATTATGGCCTGTTGAAAAGGTGAATATCCAAAAATTGTCAACCCTAAAAGGTTATTTCACTGAGGGCGCACCTCAAAGTGAAATAACTTTTTAGGGTTGACAATTTTGGATATTCATCTATTCAAAGGGGGCCACAATTGTTTTCTTATACCGAACTAATATTGGAAGGGTCTCTTGAACCATTTAAAAAATATTGCCTTACAGTACAGTAGTAAAAGATTATCAAAATACTGACGTTAGAAAACTATTTCGTGTCTTAGAATTTCTGGTATGTACAACAAAGGTAGGCTCTTTCTGTAAAATATAGAGGGCCCTGAAAAGAACCGTTAACGCGAGAAATCCTCGGCACTAGATAATTTATCCCGCCTTGTTTGACCTTGTTTCCTCGTTACTTGATAGGCTTCTTGCCTGGCAGTTGCCATTTTGTTTACAGGCATCAATGATGTCATTTTTTATTGGAGATAATTCATGCAAAAACCATGGGGCTGAAAAGGTTATTCACCAGTGAATAATAAGGTTATTCACAGCTGAGTATTAATTATCAGGGTTATTCATCCTTCTTTACATTAAAATGAAAATTAACTGAATTATTCCATGTCACGTGATAATGTACATGTATTACCCAATAGGTTTGTTTATAATATATGTAAGGTATAACAATTGCTTTTATTTTCAAGCATCAAATGCCTTCTTTTCAAAGGTCATACTGAAAAATTCAAAATATAAAATAAAGTTTGTTCCTATATGGAGATCAAGGACAAGAGAAAATTTCTATTAAAAACAAAATTAATAAGATCTTCTCTTAAGTCTGTAACATTGTGCCTGAACGCTGAGAATGAATGATATCAAATTGTCACAGAAACTGGAATTCATAGTCAAAACAATAACACTTCCATTACTCTCAATCATCTAGCATAGTCTAAGGAAAAACAAATTAACAATGACCATGAACAATAAATCCATCTCCAGCAAGTACTGAGTAAATGTTCTACTGAGAATGACATCTATTGTACAAAGTATTGATTATCTACCCTGATTAAGTAAAACACTTCCTGTTTAAATTGTCTCATTGTTTTCCAATATGAAATGGAAATAAAGAACCATATTGTTTCTGAAATTTCTACTATAATTACTGTCGATAAATAAAGATTGTGGTAAAGAATTAATCTCTTGCCACAGAGGTTGTTCATAATTATTCATTGAGACTTTTATGATTAACAATTCAAAATAAACATTAATATTCAGTAAAAAAAAAATTGCTCAAATTTGTATGATATTTTTTCAAAATTCGATTATGTTGATGGCTAAAACATCTTTTTTTATTCATTTATAAGCTAAATACAAGATTGCATAGCTGAAATGTCTCACCTGCTTTACTGACCATTGATTTTATGTTGAAAGTCTTAAAGATAAAGGTTTTACTTAACATTTGTATAACATACACTTAACATTTTTAAGATCAAAGGAAATGAGGTCTGCATACAAGATATGAAGCATCCAGGTATTCTACCCTCTGAAATATAAAGCTTTATATAAATAGTTTATGCTGCCAGATAGTAATCCCTATGTCTTGTATACTGGGAAGGCGAGACAACAAGAATACACGTCAAAATGACACCAAGCCATGCTCAAACTATCTCATTTATAAATTAATTGAAAAATAAAATCTTGTCCAAACCCTAATTAAGCATATATTTAACAAGAGTGCACAGGCTGAAATGTCTAACCTGCTTTACTGACCATTGATTTTATGCTGATAGTCCTAAATATAAAGCTTTACTACAAGTATCACATAAACTTAACATAATCCAAGAAAATGAGGTCAGGGTCAGATAAACCAAACGGAAATACATGTACGCCTTACAATCATTTCATACACCAAATATAGTTGACCTATTGCTTATAGGTTCTAAGAAACAAACTTAACCAGGAAAACTTAACATTGACCAATGAACCATGAAATTGATACCTGCCACACAGACATATACACCTTACAATCATTCCATACACCAAATATAGTTGGCCTATTGGTTTTAGTTCAAGAAAAACAAACCAAAACACAAAAACTTAACACTGAGCAATGAACTGTGAAAATGAGGTCACGGTCAAATAAAACCTGCCAGACTGACATGTACATTGTAAAATATTTCCATACACCAAATATAGTTGACCTATTGTATACAGTTTTAGAAAAAAAAGGCCAAAACACAAAAACTTAACTTTAAGCACTGAACCATGAAAATGAGGTCAAGGTCAGATGACACCTGCCAGTTGGACATGTACACCTCATAATCATTCCATACACAAAATATAGTAGACCTATTGCTTATAGTATCTGATATATGGACTTGACCACCAGAACTTGACTTTGCTCACTGATCCATGAAATGAGGTCAAGGTCAGATGAAAACTGTCTGACAGGCATGAGGACTTTGTAAGGTATGTTTCATACTAAATATAGTTATCCTATTACTCATAACAAGAGAGAAATCAACATAACAAAAAATCTTAACTTTTTTTTCAAGTAGTTACTGAACCACAAGGACAACACACATATGACAGACGGAAATTTCATAACATAAGGCATCTATATACAAAGTATGAATCATCCAGGTCTTTCACCTTCTAAAATATAAAGCCTTTTAGAAGTTAGTTAATGCCGCAGCTGCTGCAGGATTACTTTCCCTATGTCGAGCTTTCTGCGACAGAAGTCGCAGGCTCGACAAAAATGTGTATATTTAGTTTCAAACTGATGCAATGACAACTTCAGGGTTATTAACAGACTTAAACCTGAAAACATGCAGTCTCCATAGTTATCAAGAATATCATAATTTTCACTGTCAAGGTCTCTCCTCCATAGATGAACAAAATAAAGTTGAAGATATTAGTAGCGTAGGGACCACGAGCTTTAAACTAATAAATCTCTATAGTACCTTATAATTAGTAGTGGACTTGTTAAGTTCCCTTTCTGTCTCTGTATGATCTTTTCTCTCCTAAAATAGTAAAATCTGCATAAAAAAAGAATTAGAAAATTGTGTGATGAAATATTCAACCTTGGAAACATAATAAAGATCCCTGTATTCAAAATATTTTTCATTATACTTATTTGTGCAATGATTAAAATAAAAACAATTAAATTTTCAAATAAGTTGATTGGATGCAGTGAGTTTCGACTGCAACCTATGAAAATCATTACCTTGTTTCTCCGAAATTCTATCCCAATCTGCCAAGGGTGGAGAGGAGGGAAGTGGATCGTAACCCTTGGCTAGCGAAGATGAACAGCCTTTTGAAAAGCTTGCTATTTTGAAACAGAGTAGCGAACATCCTTAAATATCTAATACCAAAAAATTAACTTCATTTATCAAAATGATATAAGAAAATTTCAAAATTTTACTTTGGATATTCTGTCTTTTGATCATGATGCAGTTTCTGTTCATTTTTTGTAAAATTTTAAGCAGGGTTGACAAAAATGTTGATGCCTTATAAAGTTTAAACCAAGGACGTATAACCATAATATACGTCCATGTTTAAACCATAGACTGAAATTTATGTTGAAGACCCAATTGTTATGTTTCACTTCCATGACTTTCATTGCAGGTTAGATAATAAAAAAGTGAAAGTAGGTATGTTTGTGAAAGTATTTTTTTTTTTTTTTTTTGAGTCATTGGGTAACACTGGCATTTTGATGTATCTTCTATTCTCTCATTATTTTTTTATTTAATACAGACTTAGTTGAAACAAGTGTATTTAGAAACTATTTTCTCATTTATTTGTAATGTGTATATACTACAATAATAAAATGTTGTTTTTTTTTTATTTCTTACAATTTCTAATTGCTGTTTAAGATTTAACAATTCTTGTTCTTGCTCAATTCTACTGTAATCTAAAGGTTTGGATTCAACCTTGACCTTTGTATCCAGAATCTGACCATTGAGTTGAGTAATCTCCCTTTTATGTTGTTCTATGATACATTTCTGGTGTTCATTTGTGTACATTAAATCTCTGTTTAGTTTCACAGCTTCTTTAACTGGAAATAAATTTAAAAAAAACCTTATAGGCTAAATTAAAATCAAGTAGATAGCAGGCTTAAAATTTAATAAGCCAGACGCACACTGCACTTTGTCAACAGAAGACTCAACAGTGACGCTTGAATCAAAAAAGTTTAAAAGGCAAAATAAAGTACAAAGTTGAAGACCATTGAGGACCAAGAACTCTGAAAGGTTTTGCCAAATACAGCTAAGTTAATCTATTCCTGTGGTAGAAAATCCTTAGTATTATGATATATTCAAAGTTTTGTATACAGTTAATGTATTTTTATGACCATATCAATGATTGTTCATGTCAACACAGACGTGAAGACTAATGAGCTGGTGATACCCTCCGACAGGAAACCTCAACCAGCAGAGGCATTGACACAGTGGTTGTAAATAAACTCATCATAAATGATTAAAACATGAGTTATCTCCCATTTTGACATTACCAAATTATCATATCCAATGAAGTTATTTGGCCAATGCAAGTTTTTTTTTCTGAAGAAAAAAGTATGCTACATCATTGTAGCCTTACAAGTCATGACTTAAGTTATGTATTAATCATGCTGCCTCTTACAAACATGTCAAAGACTGAATGCAAGTTATTCCAAATAAGATGCACCATGGGGAAAGGGGAAATTGTCCTTGAAATTTGAAACATCTACCAATTATCCTTTGAAATTCAAGAAATTCTTAAAGATTTTGGCCATTTACATTATTTTCAATAGCATTTGGAGACCTGGTTTGACCAAAAAAAAAATCAAGGCTTTGTACAGTTTTAAAGTTATTGTGGGAAACCAGTACTCATACTTCCCTGTTAAGACTGCAAACAATCTTTGGTATTTGGTAAGAATGTGGAATTATCTTTTCATTAAGGACATGTATTTGGTAAGAATGTGGTTATCTTTTCATTAAGGACATGTATTTGGTAAGAATTAGATATCTTTTCATTAAGGACATGTATTTGGTAAGAATGTGGATATCTTTTCATTAAGGACATGTATTTGGTAAGAATTAGATATCTTTTCATTAAGGACATGTATTTGGTAAGAATGTGGTTATCTTTTCATTAAGGACATGTATTTGGTAAGAATGTGGTTATCTTTTCATAAGGACATAACAAAATCACTCTTTAATTTGAAACAGTATTCCACTTACTATTTTATTAGGCAAGATTGCATTGTTACAATTAAGATCAGAAACAACAGTCAATGGGGACTTCAGTTTTCAAAGAGATGTGAAAGTAATGTACACCTCACTTTTTTCAAATATATCATAATCTAACTTTCAACTAAAATATCAATTTTTTCAACATCTCTCTCAATACTACAAGTATGAGATCAATATTTCAAAGTCAAAAGAGAACTTTAAAATGGATTAAAAGCTTTATACTAATAACTCCAGCAAACCTATCTATCTATTCCATAACACTTGAAACATACCCTTAGATTTAAATACAATGGGAAATACAGTTCTTTATATCAATGAAAGTGTTTTATGTTTACAACCCACAATAAATACCATTAAAAGTCACTCTAGACAAATATCATAAAATATGTATAACCATGTGTGATTATTTAACTGGTAATTAAGTAATCCAAAAATCATTACAATCCTGTCTGACTGAATGTAATCAGGTACTGGAAACTGTAATTAAAGGTAAGAACTGTAATTATTGTACAGATTTACATCCATTTTTTAATTTTGATCCATCTTGACTGAATTTTTTTCTGAGTGCCACAACATTGGATATCTATAACACAGGTAGAGAATACTTTTGTCACAGTGGCAGTCAAAAATTGCCAATGAAAAAAAAAAGAGAGAAAAAGATGACCGCTGAAAAAAAAAATGGAAAACTAAAAATTGAGAAAATACAAACCCCACTTGAATATTGGTGTATATAGGTGTACACATGCTGTTTAAAAATACATACAATGTCAACAGTAAAGGTGCATCCAAGATTACGAAAAGGGAGGGGGTTACAAAGGCAACATTAGGAGTTAATTCCCTCTCTGGTCAAGATGAGAAAGTTGAAATATATTTTTTCACTAGTATATCCATTTCTTGTGTTTGCATATATCTAGCTGGGATATATAAGGGAAATATAAGGTACTACAGAAACTTAATAGAGATTTTGGTAAATGATTACAAAACCTTCAAACATACATCATTTCATGCCTCAGGTTGCAATAAGAGTAACTGCTTCAACAAACTAAATATTGAAGTCTGATACGTTAGTTTTATAACAAACATAATGTTTGGTTTTTTTTGGTTCATTTATATGTTTCGGAGTATGAAGTCCAATATACATTATTTTTATGGGCCAGCTGAAGCCTTCCTCCGGGTGCGGGATTTTCTCTCTGTGTTGGAGACCCATTGGTGGCCTTCGGCTGTTTTCTGCTCTTTGGTCAGGTTGTTGTCTTTTTGACGCATTCCCCGTTTCCATTCTCAATTCTATTTTATAATGGTAAAGGATAATATTTTTTGACACATTTGTCACAGAGTCTTTTCAATATATGTTGTGAAAAATTGAATACAAAGATTTTGAAGTAATAAGAAGCTGTACTGTGACTCGTACTCATTAAAAGTAAACAGAGAATGTGTCTATGGGCCACAGATGCCCCCGCTTATAAATATGCATGAGTTAACTTCCACATACAGATGCAGGATTCACATAGTTAATACTGTTTTGTGATTATAATTTCCATATCATTTGGTTGAGGCAAACTAAAGTTAGAGAACTGAAATGACAGATTTAGCAATTTTTCCATTTATAAAGGGGCATAACTCAAGAACCATGAAAGTGACACCACCCACTTTTGAACTTGATCTGTGTTTTGTGGTAATAGGCATTGTGTAGAAGCTTTATAACATTTGGTTGAGGCAAACTAAAGTTAGAGAACTGAAAAAAAAAAATCAGCAATTTTCATGTTTATAAAGGGGCGTAACTCATGAACAGTAGAAGTGACATCCCCCACTTTCGAACTTGATCTGTGTTTTGTGGTAATAAGCATTGTGTATAAGTTTTACAACATTTGGTTGAGGCAAACTAAAGTTAGAGAACAGAAACCAATTTTAGGGACGTACACGACGGGCAAGACAGACGGACAGAACGGACAAGGGTACCAATTTATGTCCCCTCCACTACGGCGGGGGCATAAAAACCTACTTACTATAGTTTTAACTATGATACAAAAAGGTAAAGACCATTAAATCCTTATTTAAAATTTTGCAAGAAAAAGGGGCCAATAACAGACCATACTAGACCTCTGGTCTCTAGTGAAAGTAAATAATGTCTCATTGGCAATCATACCACACATCCTTACTTTTATATACATGCTATTAAACCTGTATTTACACTGTCACAATACCCTTCACTGTATTATATATTTAACAAGTTTTTGTCCTCTCAAGAAAAAATATTTTTTAAACTGACAATTAAAAAATTAAAAATATTTATCAATAGTTGCTTTAAATAGTCTGGTGTCAAAATGTTTTCGTTAATAATTAACACAGATTTCAATGAAGAAATTGGTGAGCTACCTTTATTCTGGTTAGTAAAAATTATTTTGTACATCTTAAAATTCTTTTTATATATTACAGTAAACTATAAAAGTTTGAAATAATCATCAATTTTCAAGATATTTTCATTATCTGAAAAAAGAAAAATGGCACTTTTAATTCCATTTTTTATACATTTCAACTTTTGAATCCTAACTGTAAATTTTAAGATTAGATTTTAGTGTTTCATTTGTTGATTTTCATTTTTTTTTTTGGGATCCAAACCTGCAAACTAACAATTGAAAGGTCTTCACTCTTCAAATGACCCCCCACCTCAGCATCTCAAGAACAAAAATTAAATAAAATGCTTCAAATTTTGGGAGCATGCAAACATGTTTAACATCCCACATACTGTACGTGCCTGTCCTGTAATCTGATTGTTGTTTTTGTTGTTTGTTGCTGTATATCATATTTGTTCTTATGTTGTTTTGTACATAAAAATCTGGCAGTTTGTTTTCTCACTTGAATTGATTTACATTTTGTCATGCCGGGATTAGATTGTTTAAAATCAGTATGAGTTTTGCTTATTGTTAAAAGCTGTACTGTGATCTTTATTTGCTTCACCATATACTGTAAATTCTGAAATTATTGCATGCATTTATTATTGAGATTTTTGAAGAATGGACAAAAATGGGAGATTAGTTATTGCGATTTCCTGAAAAGTTGCATACTGACAGATATATGCTTCAGATATCAGAATGAGAATTCTTATTATTGCAATACTCTCTCAGTCACATTATTCACATTATTAAAACCTCACAATAATTTCTAAATTTACAGTATATCATTTGGTCTTTGGTGGATAGTTGTGTCATTGGCAATCATACAACATGTTTTTATTTTATATCTATTGCACTTGTTCAGTAAATTATAAATCAGACCTTATCAATGGAAGGGAGGGGGGAATTCTGTTGGTACTTACTTAAAGAAGGGCCAATGACATCAACTCATTAAAAGTACAAGAAATCTATCAATTCTCAAGGATTATCTACTACAGTGAAACCTGTCTAAACCAAATCTTACATAAACCGAAAACCTGTCCAAATCATACCACATCTTCATATTTTAATATGTTCTTAAGTCCAGGCATAACAACTTTTATCTGTTGTGAACCTCAGATTAAACCAAACATCTGCCAAAACCAAACAAAACCCTATATAAGTCCCAAAAAGGTTCGGTTTAGACAGGTCTCAATGTATGAGTCTAGGAGTAAATCAATTTCAAACAGAAAGTAATATTTTGTTTGTATTTAACTATAAGTTTTTAAAGAACATATATATACTTGTTATACCTAATTTTGTATAAAACGATTTTCAGGAACTGGACTAAATGTAATTATACTAGGATAATATCTTAAATATAACAAAATGTGTGGTTGAAGACATTCAATTCTATGCTTACTGGATGATACACTGATTTGGAAATTCTATAACCTGTCAAAGAAGAGGAAAGCTGGAGCTCAAGTTTTATTCTGAAGAGGTAAATACATAAATGGGAGATTTACAATTAGGAAATCATAAACTCCTTGTGTTAAATGAATAAATTGCTAGATTTTGGTTTGCCTACCTCCAGTGGCAAATATTTCATGCATGTTCAGGACGAGAACAAGTTGACAATAATACAATAGGTAGGTCCTACAATACGGGATCGACTGGAATGATGGGTGGGAAATTTTGAATGCCCCTGGAAAATGAGGATATATCTGATAGGGAACAGAAATTTTGCCTTGCAACAGGTCACCTACAGACCCCTCAAAGTGTTGTGAAATGACTAAACTTATCTCTATACAGCTTTAACTTAAACACACCATGTTATGAACTGTAATTTATTAATTATACAGATACAAACAAATAGATTGAATTTAAAAGACTAAAAAACCTAATAAAACTAAACTAAACTAGTAACTAAATTAATAAACTAAACAGTTAACAATTTCTATGTAATTATTGTCATTATTAACTAAAGTGCCTGATTGTTTATCATTCAAATTTATGAGCATAATAGAAAATAAAACATAATCAGTTAAATCAAATAGATATAAGAAGATGTGGTATAAGTGCCAATGAGACAACTCTCCATCCAAGTCAAAATTTATAAAGTAAACCATTATAGGTCAAAGTACGGTCTTCAACACGGAGCATTGGCTCACATGGAACAGCAAGCTATAAAGGGCCCCAAAATTACTAGTGTAAAACCATTCAAATGGGAAAACCAATGGTCTAATCTATATAAAAAACGAGAAACGAGAAACCCTTATGAACCACATCAACAAACGACAACTACTGAACATCAGATTCCTGACTTAGGACAAATGCATTGATCAAGACTGTATTTGTAAATCTGAGCTTAATCAATGATTGTAGAAATATAGATTCCACCACTGCAACAAGTGTGTTACAATATTTCTCCACTCGAGACAGTTAAATTTCAATATTTAAAGCGTGAGGCTTGCCAAGCTTTTTAAATAATTAAAATTTAACTGTTGAGAGTGGAGAAATATCGTAATACACGAGTTATAGTGGTGGAATCTCGTTTCTCTTATGATTTTTAGATGATATCAAACAAAGTTTATCCTTCCTTTTCGAAGACTTGCAGAAAGTTGTGTTCTTTATATGTGACTTCATCAGGCATGGTCACTTTTTTTCATGACGTCACAATAGGAAATTCAGGAAAACCAAGGAAATTTGATGTCATAATTGAATTTGACCAATCATTTGTCAAGAACGAAGTTTTCTCTAAGAGATGAGAAATATTTTTCTCACACCGATCGAGAAATGTGAAAAAAGCATGAAAATTAGAAAAGCAACAAATAACAATATTATGTTTGTCAAACTTATACTTCCAAAAATCTAAATAGATACAGAATTTTTCCTTTCTCAATTCAGTATTTAATATAGTCTACAAAAAAATCTATTCACATAATAGAAAATTTATTGAGGGGAGATAATTCAATCTAATAAATTAAACACTTCAGATATTTATATAAACTTATACTGTATGAAAGCTGTTATATATCATATACTAGGTATATTTACTTAAAGTCCTTATAATGCCCTTGTTAACATATCAGCTTTAAAAAAAGTAATAAAATGTCTGAAGTCTGCAGTTTAAAAGCAAGTTGTATATTATTTTGTCAGTGAATAAAGTAGTCCAATAAACTGTTGATACAGAAATATGTTTTGCCAATATATATATATTCCGATAGTAAAATGAAATGGTGAAATTAAAACTGTAATACTTTGCAAAACATTTAAAGTTTTTAAACCATGGCTAAAGATACAGTGCATATAATCTCTATGGAAATGTGATTTGATACTGCTAATACAACTGCATACCAAATGTACCCTTAGACTGACCTTAATCACAAACTTTAACATCTGAACTGTTGGGTCAATGCTAAAACAGCTGCAAACCAAATGGCATTCACTTATCGTAAGTGGTTTTCCTTAAACTTTAACTAATTGTTAATGCTGTTGCCTAAAACAGCAAGCCTAAGTCTCTTCTCATCAAGTTGCTGCGGCGAGACAATAAAACTGTTTGAACTCAATTTGGTAAAATCCTTTAAGATTCTGATCACTTGGAGTTTTTTATTTTGTAGAAATATTTTGCTAAAATAAATGTTAAATCTCATATTGTGTTAAAACCTCAGATGAAATCATTGAGGAGGGCAAAGGACATTCTATCTTTTTTTTTAATCAACCCAGCGAAATTCAAGATTTCATCCAAAAATAATTTGTTTAAAGAATTTCTATTTTAGTAACAGTGACCATGAACATTGACCTGTCGCCCCCTTAATCAATAGGTTTCTAGCCATTCCCTATATCATTATGGCCACTGGTATATATACATTTTGTTTAGATCAAGCAAGAGCAAGTTACTTTATCAATGGTATTTGTTTAATAAATTATTTATATTGTATTGGTAAAATTTTCATTTTATTCAAATTAGGGAAACTCAAATTAAACCATTTGTTTCCAACACACAGACAGACATACACATTATCATGATTATCACTGAGAATATCAAAGAGAGATGATGGTGGGAAATAAAGTCCAACAAAGATAAATGAAGAGTTGCCTAGTGAACCTATAAATTATCATTAGTCTTCATGACTCAAACTAAGGCCTGATCTCTTATTTTTTAAGCTAGTTTAACAGAATTAAAATGTCTTGTTTGGTTATTTTACATTGTTGGGTGGCTGTCTTATCAGCATTTATCATATATATTCATATTAGTTGTTCGTTTAGTCCTTTATTCACCTTTTTAAGCTCAGGCATCCCAAACAAACATAAGTATCTGTAGGAATTGAGTACACTTAAATAACAATGTGTAAATTTATTTAAATGATTGCTTTAATATATATTTAGGATACAATTTAACAAATATTTGTGTTAGTATATGTCAATTAAATAACCTCTATTGATCAATATAAAATCTACGCAGGGGACAGGTTACCTAAAACTTAACCTGTTCAATCCCTCATTGTATACAATGTTTTTCAAATTAAAATATGATTTTAATTTGATAATTACACAGTCCTTTATACTGGGTTAAATAATGTTTCTAATTGTCAAAATTAGGACAAACAAAAAAAAAGCTTGAAATTTTTTATAATTGAACTTTATCGTTTACTTTACTAATACAATCAAATAGAAGGAAATGTATGGTATTTAAGTACACTGTACAGCTATTTCCCAAAACCAGGCAGGGTCCATTATATATACAAGATAAAAAATAATGCAGATTTCATGATTTTAATTCATTAAATTACTGGTACAATTTGCATCAGTTTTTGAAAAGTTTTTTTTTTTTTTTATATATTCTAAACAGTATTTAAATGAGTTATCTCCCTTTTTTATACTTTCTATATAATTTGTGTCTCCTATGACCAAACGATGCTAGATTATTTTGTCTGTGTTCATATTTCATTCCAAAACTGTGATAACATTATTGTTTTTTTTTTCATCATGTATCCCCCTCCCCTTCTACCTGGCTGTTATGAATAACTATTATTTGTTAGTAATTGAAATTTCAGTCTGTAGGGAAATTGACCATTTTAAAATTCAAACTGTGACAACTACTACCATTATTTCTGCAATGTGATAGAGCTTAAGTTGAAAAAATGGAATACAGTTTAGGATTCTATGCAGGTGGAATATTAGACTACAATCAATCCACTCCAAACAAAAAACTCTTAAGCATACACAAAGTTTGTTTTATTATTCTCTAAAATTCATCTAGATTTCTTTTTGTCAATGTTCAAACATACTTTTACAGCACATGCCCTCAATACAATACATATCAATCTGTCTTATTGATTTAATAAGCTTTTTTGGGGAAAGGTGTTAACTCCAACAGTGAAATTTCAATTTCCTTTTCAAAAATCTATTCATAAATCATTTCAAAACTACAAAATCATTAAATAACTTATTATTAGCTTTAAATGTAATCATAACTAAATAATTATCTCCCCTTGGCCTATGATATCAGATAGTCAAAGCCATGTAACTGTTTTAAAGAGATCGGAATAGATGTTTAAATGATGTGTAAACCTAATGTAGAATTTCTGTCACCTTCAAATCATGGACTGATATAATTTCTGGATATAAATTTCCAAAATGTGTAGAAGGTTTGGTAAAACTGTATAGTTTCAATATCATATCTATTTATTTTTTCTGAAAAAAATCTTAATAATTATGTATTCATTGAAGGAAATCTGTCACATTCTTAATTTGCAGTAAAATTCATATAATAACCAAAATTTGAAATTCATGTTGATTTTTGCTAAGAATGGTTCAGAATTTCTATTAAAACCAGTAATTACATGTAAGTTTAATGTTGCAAAATCAAAGAAAAATAAATTCTTAATCTATTTTAAAGACAGATGATTTCAAATGCTTGAAAGGCTTATAATTAGAAATGTAATGCTAAATAGATGTGCTGTATAGATCAAACAAACAGCTTACTTAACAATTTTATTGAAGACCTGAATGCCTCTTTTTGTGATTTTATTGTGGTGTAAAAGCATTAACCAAAGCACATTTTGTATGAAGCTTGGATGATCTTCGTACTAAAAACTTGCCTATTTTCAACCCTTATATAATTCCAAAGAATTACAAAAAGGATTATTCAATTTTTAAACAGACATTTTTATGCCAACTGTAATCAAACCTTTTTTTTTCGGTGCATTATTTTAATGTTATTTAATGGATCGCACGTGCAGTCTATACATGTTATATTGGGAAATAAAATTTAACTTTTGGAATGCCACAACCAATCAAAATTACTGAATTGTATGAAATACCTATGTAATGTCATTATAAACAAAAAGGCATCTTAAGGTCAGCATAATAATATGCCTTCAACAATAGACAAATGTTTAAACCATTAGTGAAGCTTATAAAAGCTAAAATCTACACTATATTATATAAGAAGCTAAAAAGCTAAAATCTGCACCATTATGTGAATCTAAAGTCTACACCATATAAGAAGCTAAAAATTGTCCGGAGTCCAGACAAGTTGTGAATCAGTTTTACAAACTTTCAAAGATTTAACTTCTTGATCAATAGAATTACAAATTGTGTACAGATGTACCTGCCAACTTCTTAAAACATCCATTGGGTGTTTAATGCACAAGAGGGCCTAGTGTTTGTCTTACACATCTCTTTATTGTAATGCATCTAATATTCTATGGTTTTGAAAGAGACAATTAATGAGTGCTTAAATTTTGTTTAAACTCCTTTGAGTCGGTACTCAGTTTAATTTTGAGGTATTCAGTTTATAATATATAAGTATTCGGTAAACAGGAAGTTGAAAAACCATGAATCTCAAAACATGTCACACCGTATAGCATGTTGTTACCTGAAGCCAGAGAAACAAATTCAGTAAGCTCTGATTTGTAGTTCCTGAGAAAATTGCAACATGAATTTCATGGGACAGACATATGGTCGGACAGACAGGGGTTTAACAGTATACCTCCCAAGGAGCAGGGGTATAATAAGAAGGGTTTACAACTTTCCAAGCTTAATTTTCTATTGCAGAAGCTTATCAATGACAAATTTGGTACTTAGTATGTTTGGTTTTTTAGCATAAAGAGAAATCTATAGGTATCGCTGTGTAGAAAATCACTTTGAAATTGAAAAAATATTGAATTTTATTGGATTTCTCTTAAGTTTGAGTAAAATCTGTTAAACACAATGTTTTATAATTGGTTAGGTGTATTACCTAAGCTAATTCATTAAAATTGTTAGGTTTCTATGGGGAAAGTAATTCAAAATGACAGTATGTGATTTATGTATTAGTGTTTTGTGACCAGAAATTTATCAGCTTATTCATTAAAATAGTTGTGTTTCCGTCGAGGTATTTTTACAAGATCAATATATTTGACTATCTGCAGCTTTAAAGTATCAAAACTATGGTGTTTTCAATTTTCCTCTCTGTTTGTAACAAGGTTTAATTTCTTTCAAAGTAAATATTATTGAAAAAAACTTTAGCTCTGGCATTACTAAATAAAAAAATTGATTTCTAGATAATGAACAATGGAGGTCCTTTCCTGTGTATTTTTGTCCCTAAATACTTCAGCATTAAACTGGGTTAATATGCTATAAAAGTACAAACTGGGTTAATATGCTATTAAAGTACAAACGAAAAAAAAGAAAAATTCGAAGTAAGAGAAATCTTTATTGCTGTAAATTTTTCTTCTTCTTCCAATTACAAAAAAATCTGATGTGGTATGATTGTCATGAATAAGAAATTTTAACTTTCCAACAGAGACCAAAGGATGTGGATGCATAATGCAAGTTAGGTTTACAAATAAACAGTTGCCACATTCTGTATGTGCCTGTCCCAAGTCAGGAGCTAAAATGTAATTCAGTGGTTGTCGTTTGTTGCTGTGTAACACATTTGTTTTTTGTTCATTATTTTGTACATAAATTAGGCCGTTAGTTTTCTTGTTTGAATTGTTTTACATTTGTCATTTCGGGGCCTTTTATAGCTGACAATGCGGTGTGGGCTTTGCTCATTGTTGAAGGCTGTACATTGACCTATAGTTGTTAATTTCTGTGTCATTTGGTCTCTTGTGGAGAGTTGTCTCGATTGGCAATCATACCACATCTTCTTATTCTTATACTCACATGAATATTCAAGTCAATTGAGATTCAAATTTTTCTCCTTTAGAAGTTCTAAATTTCTTTTTATCAAGTACTCTGTAAATCACTTCATTCATCTTTGGATGATTTGCAGAGCAGGATCATTACATGTGTTGCTGAAAGTGTTCCATTAATAAACTATCAGAGATACTCAGGGGCTTAAAATTTTGTATGCCAAACGCACTGGCCAAACATGTGTTTCATCTACATAAGACTAACCAATGACCCTCGAATCAAAAATGTTAAAAAAGGCCAAATAAAGTATGAAGTTGAAGATGACAAGACTATTTATCATCCATTCATTTCATCAACAGAGGCTTGGTACAATAAATTTAACCCCATCACCCCCAATCCCGCCTGTAGTTGTGGTGGCGACCACCATTCTTTGATGGCCCGTATGTCAGACCCTCCATACCCCATTCTTGGGGTCGAATGAGTAAATAGAGTGTACATACATAAATACATTGATTTCTCACAGAAACCATTTTGATCTGATGTATTCTGAGTGTTCAGTGCTGACACAGCAATATATACCTCTATTAAATTAATACTAATTGAAAAGAAAGTGTTTAAACTAACCATACTCCAATGTTTTGAAACTGTAGAACTTGGAACATTAAAGAAAAAATTAAAGGTTTGCTACTAAAATTAGCAATTAATTACCTCCTTATAAAATATTTACGAGATATTTAGTTACAAAAATAAAATAAATCTGTTGAGTTTAAATATTTTCAAAACTTGTTTGTATAGTTCCATTGCCAGAATAACTTTTGAAATATATTATTAATACATATTGATCATTTAAATTTTATATATGATACTTTTTTTCACAAAGATAACAATCTATATATAAGATATCAACTGAGGCTATATTTATTTTAATGGTTGAAGTATGTAAATATATATTATTTAAGCACCTTCCAAAACCAGTTCAATTATTTGAAGATCATTTCTTTTTATGAGTGCAATTACGCTGTAGATGCTTGGTGGTCACAGGGGTGGTGGTGATGGTGGCAAGGGGGAGGGTTGGAGGGGGTAGGGTATAATTAAGTATAGGATTAAAGAAGTTTCAAATATTTCTGAATATTTGCCAACTTAAAAAAATGTGTTCCAATCTTTCAAAGTCTGTCATTATTTAGAATTATTTTCAACTCATATAAGGAGAATGTCTGTTCTTTTGTAAAAATTGTTTGTCGTATTCTTTAATAGTCATATATGTCTGAAACAAGATATATGAGTCATCAAGATAAACAATTTAGTAGTAAAAAGCAATCAAGAAATAAAAGGTTATCCCCATATTATTTTTTTGAAGTTTGATTAAGACGTACATAAGGATGACAGGCTCTATAATATGTACAAATAAAAATAAGAAGATGTGGTATAATTTCCAACATACAACTCTCCACAATAGACCAAATAACACAGAAATTAACAACTATAGGTCACCGTACGGCCTTCAACAATGAGCAAAACCCATACCATCAACTCAAGTCTCCCTTTAAAAAACTTGTCGACAGCTTCCACAACCACCAATTCAAACAAACGATAATCAAGAATTAGAGGTGAGTGCACATACAAATGTCTTACAAACACCGGGCAGAGGCAGGCAAGCTTTTTCAATCAAACTATAATCAGCTGACCTTCACCTTACACTTTTGACCTTGATTTAGAAAAGATTTTTCTCTCTCATTTGTTTGTTAAAAAAGGTGAACGTTAACCTCTCGTCTATTCAGAGATTATAAGATGGAGACCTTCATGTTCATATAAATCAAGAAAGTTTGTTCATATTCCTATTGAAAATGAATAAAAGGGGATGTGTGAGGAACATCAAATCAATGAGACAGTTACCCAACAACACAAAATTATCCCAAAAGAAGCAAGTTATCTATCCTATCGTATTATATGTCAATACTCAATGACAGTAAGCAGTCCTTATCTACCAATAATTTTATAACAATTGAAGTATACATTACTTGTTTATCTGGTTTATGAGGGATTTTCATTACATATTTGACAACAGATAAATATCTGTGAAAGTGTCAGTGAGAGTTTATTTTCTGTCCATAGAATTTAAATGGAAACAATGTGTAAATGTTTTTCATACTAAGGCCATCACAAATCTATTTTCAGTTTTTTAAAAGGAGACTTCGAGCTGGTGGCATATATCAATGAGAAATAAATTTTTGTCGAGTGCGTTTATTAAAGAAATATCAAAACTTTTATTCAAATACTGAAGCCAATGTATGCAAAGTTTTTTTCCCCATAATCATTCATTTTTAGACTGAAAGTTACGAGGAAGCAGAAATGAAAATATATACATGTACTGGAAAATAATGTTCAAATTTGATAATGGACTAGCATTGGTTTATGATGATGCAGAAAAATCTAGATACCAAAAATCCAGCAAGCATAATTGATCAGACAATAGTTCGAACTAATAACTTTGTTTACAATTCAGAATTTAGAAACAACTCCTAGATGGGACACATTTATACCATTAAGTAGAACAAGCCTTTTATAATTTAGAGAATCTGACAGTATGATTAAAGTGCATTACACATTCATACACATCAGAACATGTTCTTGTCTTTTTTATGAAAAGCTGTCAGGTACAGTTTCCAATACCTAGAAGTTGTTTTCATTTGCCAAAAAAATCTCAAATTAAAAAGAAATTAGGTAATTGAAAAATAAACTTTTACAGCATTGGATCATTAATTTGTTAACAGACTGTCATAATCTTTTTCTTAGTGAACAGTAAAAAGAAATTTTAACCAATCTCTTAAACGATACTGTGTTATAAAAGAATTTGTCTGAACTTTACATCATTTGGGGTCTGGCCGAAAGTTGTCTTATTGGAAATATTGACTCATACCACATCTCCTAATTATCTTATATTAACAAAAGGGGTGTACATTGTTTAATGTTTTTGTTTTGTTTTTTTTTGTTTGCATAATATATGACGTTAGACTTAATTAGATTTTTTTTTTATTCTTGCAGGATTTCAAATGATGCTTTTCATGGAGGTGGTAATCACATGACTGAAAAGTAACAGAAAAAAATAATAAAAAAAAACATCAATAATGAATCATCTCGCTCCAGCTCCAACTTTACAACATTATACAGCCTTTCGTACGGATGATGATATTCAAGGGGCCGTAACTCAATTTTTGGAGGATGAGTCTCATGTACTTCAAGGAAAAACCATACATGAAGGTATTGATGAGATTTCCCAATGGCTTGGGAGCATGATACAGCAAGAAAGAGAAGGCTGGGCCTATAAAATCAAAATGTCAATGCAAGAAATAGAAAACCATCGCAGGGAAGCTCTCAAAGTACAAAGTGTAATTCAAGATTGTGCTCGGCAACTTCATCTTATATCTGAATGCTGTAACATGGACACCAAAACACTGGCAGACATTGAACAGGAAGAAGCAAAAAAGGCTCTGCCAATGTATATAGAGTGTGTTACTGACCTCATTAATTCGTTAGTAGAGGACCGTCTGGAATGTCTTCAAGTCTTACATATAAAATATAACGATGGGTCGTCTATCTGCAAGATGTTGAAATCGTATATACAAGAAACTCAAATGAATGCAGATAACACTAGAATTGATCTGACCATGAGAATGGAAGCACTAGAACAGAAAAATAAGGAACTGACCAGTGAGGTTAGGAAACTTCAGAAGCAGGTTAATAACAAACAGCAAGATCTGGATAGACTTACAAACATTTTACAATCTGTCACAGAGGAAAAAATACTAGGTAAAAAAGGCGGGAAACATAACGGCTATTCTGAGACAATGTTCCCAAATATTTATGACCGTGCAAGTTCACCAAGCTCGATTAGAAGTTATGCTTCTTCAAGAGATGATAAGGACATTAAAATAACCAAAGAGAAACTGAAAAAAATCAAACATAGTGCCAAAAAGTTAGAAAATTCATTACAAGATGCTTTGTCACAAATTGACCAGTTTCGTAAAGGTTCTGAATCAACAATGAAATACAGTCATGCATCAATGATTGCACATAATATGAAAATAAGGCCACTTCTGGCAAGGACAGCAAGTTCTTCTGATACAGAGTCAATGAGGGATGGAAACACGACAACTCGTCGACAGCTTCCACAACCACCAATTCAAACTAACGATAACCAAGAATTAGAGGTCAGTGCACATACAAATGTCTTACAAACACCAGGCAAAGAGGCAGGCAAAGAGAATGAAAGACCACCTCCACCAATAAAATCAAAACAACAATCAAAAAGCAAACGAAGATATCAAGATAGTATTGTATCCCGAGGAAGTGGTGACGGTTCAGTACAACTAAGGAGTGACAAGACTAACAGCAACCACTCATGCACATTCAGAACATTGGTTCGATCGCTGGACGAGATAAGAACCAGAAAGTCATATAAAAAAGGTGGGAAAGTTTCTAAATGTTTACGATGCCAAAAATTGTTTACTCTGAATGACAATCATAAAAAAGCCTGTCGATATCACTCACGAAATAAAGAGAGGCGTGAGGAGTATACAAACAAAGGGAAGTTATCCAGGGTGAACTATGTATGGCAGTGTTGCCATCAAGGGGGAGATAACCCAGGTTGTTGCTATGGACACCATTTATAAAAATGGACAAATTAATAATTTCCAACAATTGAATGCAAACTTTAAAAAGGGCTGCATTATGAAACATTTCTATGCAATCTACGCAGCGTAATGAAATTGACTGGGATAAACTGAGGTTGACATTTTTTCTGTTCATTCATTCTTTTGCAATTTCACCTGAATGTTATTGTAAAAACACCCATTGCAATCATTTCTTAGAAAATCTGTTTGGTTATGGGCATCAAATTGCAGTCATTATTTTTTTCTAATAATAAAACTCTAGTTAATTGTAATTCTAGATTTAGATTACTGGCAGTTTGAACCCTGCTCATGATGAGGCTGTCAGTTTTTCTGCCAATAATTGGTGGTTTTCTCTGAGTATTCCTCAACTTTCTCCAACTATAAAAACTAATTGCCATGATGATAGCCAAGTTAACTGGCAGTGGATTTTAACACCAACAAATATACAAGCATACCATCTCTTGTTTCTGGAAATTGATTATTCATATAAAAATTTAATAAGGGTTTACCTTAAGACTATGAAAATGCATTTATAATTTTTTTTAAAAATATTTTTCAATAAAACTGTCCTCAAAATTAGAGAGCATTTTGCAAAATAAGTGAATATCCGCCATTTATTAGATTATATAAATATTGGGCAGTATTTATACCGTAAATTAACTAGATTTAATTTATTATGACAAAAGAATTTATTTAACATCATTGAAGTAAATAATAATACAAACATATCTGAGTTCATCACAATGTTTGTGTATATTTTTGTTATTATTTATTAAGTGTGCCAATTAAATGTTGAATTTTGTCAAATGTTTGAATCTAGTTTAATTTGTTACATTTGCCTGCATTGATCTGGAAACTTTAAAAACTTTGTCTGCATTGATCTGGAAACTTTAAGACGTTAAACCCAGTCATGTGTGTCATTAATACAATAGATGTTTTAATAACATTAATTCATAAACTATAACTATGTAACTGCGACCAAAGAGTAATTTTAGTTTTTAGTCTTATTATAGGTAGACTCTCTGCTTCTTGTATGTAAAAACAGACAAACATATTTTAGTTTGGAGAAAACATTATTTATTTATTAGTTGTAATTGGCTTTGAACTAGCTTTCAGTAACTGGGATAACTCTAAGATCAGTAATTAGTGTCTTTTGTCTTTTTGTTAATAGTTTTTTGTGCCAATCTGAAGAGTCAAGCTAATTCCAACTGATTTTTACAGTTTTAGCATAGATCCAGTTGTTGGTCTACTCGTTTTAATTGTTTCACATTTTGTAAAACCAGGGCTTTTATAAGTCTCCTTACAGTTTTGATCATTGTTGAAGGCTGTACCCGTACAGTGATTTTTAAGTTGCTTACCACCATGTCCTTGGTCTCTCGTGGATAGTTGTCTCATTGGCAATCATACTGCATCTCTTATTTCTATATAAAAGAAAGAAAACTAGAATTGTGAGTGAATTCACCAAAAGACCCCCCTCCCCCTTAATGCATCCTCCAATACTAATATTAGCTTATTGAACATGTTGAAGTAAGTAAATCAGATTGTTTTCATTTTAAAATGTTGGGCCAGGATTATTTTTTGTTAAGCACAACCTCAAGAAATTTCTACAACTGTGTTAAGTTTCATCAATATCAGTCCAGACATTTAGAAGGAGTTGTGTTTATGATCGAGAGACTATCACCACATAATATTTTCCCAATTTTACAACCGTACCTAAATGATTCTGTGTAGGAGGATGTGTAAAATCAAAGAGCTGAAAGCTCTGAGGAAAAATGACGCCACTGTCTCTAATATTGTGATATTTTTTATGCAAGTCTTAATTTTCACATACCGTAATAAGTTTAACATTGCAACATGTCTCGTAAGCATATAATTGATATTCGTATATGTGTGTCTGTTTTTTCAGTACAAATGAATAAGTCAAGACTACCTGAATGATCTACAGTATCCAATTACTACTGGCTGTTTTTTTGTATAAATAAATAGGTCAAGACTACCGGAATGATCTACAATATCCAATGACTACTGGCTGTTCTTTTGTACATATAAATAAAGACTACCTGAATGATCTAAAGTATTCTAAGTAATGTGATTTTTTTCTTGCAATTACATTTTTCTAAATCAAGAATATAGACTACTAGTATCCTTTTCAAACCAAATGATTATGAAGAGCCTGTTGTTAGCAAGCTCTTATACCCCACATACTCATTAAATAAGTTACTAGTGACCTAGTTATTTCTGTTACTTGAAGCAAATTATATTTCTGTATATTTAGACAATAGTATAATATTGTTTTACTAGTTTTATTTCACCTTGAAGATTAGACAAATAGGGATACTCCTTCGATTTTTTATTTCATGTCAGTCAGGTCGCTTTATATGAAACTTCAAACCACTTCTCTGCCATATTGTTATTTTATAACAACTCTGCCCTTGACCATGTTGACCCATGTAATTGATATTCATTCTTTAACCATATATCATAGTCAGTTAGTTTTTGATTTTGCACTCCCACACCACCTTTCATGTCTTTCAGGTCAAATGTCTGTCTCCATTTAAGTTAATGACATTGAACAATCATGGTATTAAACACAATTTCAATAGTGAAAATGCTGTTCTCGTGGGTCACCATATATTCATCTTGGGTAGCATTCCAGTTATTGAAACTTGCGTCAGATTAGAACAATGATCTGGATCTTTAGGAATGGATCTTATAATTTAATATGGAGCCATAGTATGGGACCCCTACACGGTAAGAAAAAAAAACAAGCTTAAAAGGATACAATGTCAAGCGGCAAAATCTATCACCAGAGATTACAAGTCAAAAGAGGATGGACGGGATAGTCTCTAAAATGCTTGCTGAACTGGAACTTCAGCAAGATCTCTAGACAAGACGAAAAAAGCGTTGAAGCCAGAAGTTAATATTTATGTAAAAAGTAGTTGAGGGGCTGATTCCCGCTATTGAACCATACTGTCATTCTATAATATCATTGCGTAAGTATTTCTGTATTGGCCTTGTTATTGGTCCATGTCTTGGGTGTATTGGTCCGAGGCGAAGCGGAAGGCCAATACTGCTGGCCGAGGACCAATAATAAGGCCAATACAGAAATACACGTAATACAAAATGTAGTATCTTTATTAATTAACTACAGTGTTACAATATTTTTTTTTTTCTTTCATTTCACAAGAGATAAACATTTTTACCTTGAAGTGGAACTATCCAAATCTCAGTTTCCTTTTATAAGATGCAATATCTAATGATTCAGTGCCGTTTGACTGCTGGCCGAGAACCAATAATAAGGCCAATACAGAAATACGCGTAATAGTATCTTTATTAATTAACTACAGTGTTACAATATTTTTTTTATTTCATTTCACAAGAGATAAACATTTTTACCTTGAAGTGGAACTATCCAAATCTCAGTTTCTTTTTATAAGATGCAATATATAATGATTCGGTGCCGGTTGAAGTATATTCAGCCTTTTCTCATCTGATGAATTTTTCTACCCTTTCCAGTCACTATAAAGTGTTACAACTTTAATTTAGACACATAAATAGTAATTGGAAAGGTACTGCCATTGCATGTGTAATGCAAATATGTTTTTTAAAAAAATAATGTAAGAGTTGAAATTGATACAACTATCCATAAGCCAATTGACCAAAGAACGAAGATTTGCACAATTACAGAACGCATATGCCTGGTTCGGGTTTAAAAATAAACGACCGTTTAAATACAAAACATGAGAAGCGACAGTAAACAGTAAAAATCGATTTGTACCATCGACATGATGAAATTTATGAGGTCGTCAAGAAATGAACTTTGTGATAATTTACTCGTTCCCAAAACCTGAAATAATCCCACCGTCTACTTTCAAAATGCTTTTTAAATGAATGGGACCGTCTTTAACCTAAAATATAAGCCACACTGAACGTTTCAGCTTGTTTATGGTGAGTAAACCTGCGTCTTACAAACAACTGTTTACTTTCAGTTTGAGTTTATCGTGACTTACGATCTAAAAACTAGAGACACTCCGAAATCCTGTTTTGTAAACAAAGATTCATACGCATCGCGTGGGTATAACCGTATTACTAATTTCCGATTTTTAAAATCTTCGTAAATCTGGATAAAGACCAGTTTCTATCCAATGGATATCAAAATGATTCCGATTTTCACTTTTTTTTAATGATTGTAAAGTTGAAATGGCATGAAAGGCTGACATTATTTAGGATAACTATTTTGTCTAGCGATTGCTGATCATTGGAGGGTAAAAAGTCCAACACCATAACAAAACGGATCTATTTATCATGTATACATACCGATTGTTTACGATTGTAAGACATGTGCATAAAAGTGAAAGCGCGAATAAATATGAAAAATATAACAAAGGGATAGCTCCAAATACCATTTAATAACAAAAAACATATGGACAGGTCAAGATATCTTTTTGGTAAATAAAATAAAGTATGTAAACTGGTTCCCGTCCGACTACAACACTTTGTTCGAGTGTAGCGTAATACAAGCAGATTCCAGTTAGTATGTAAAATAGTAAATATGAAACCGAGTGCGGTAGGCGGAGGCAATAATCCACTTCCGTAAGTTCTGGTCAATGGTATCGGAAACATGCCGCTGATAGCGTCATTTTCCAAAAAATGGAAAAAGAAGTAAGTTGGATTATTTCCCCTCTATCATGCAATTGTAGGATTATATTCCATAAAGCAATCCCAAGGTAGTATTCTGAAACTGTGTTGCCCTTTTGACTATTTTGTCATTGTGTGGCTGTGTCAATAGTGTAAACCCCATATCTCCTTTTATACAAATTGTAATCATGTGACATTTGATTTTCCAGTTTTTCTACATATCCACTAACATTAAACCATTTGTGTAGACAGATCACAAAATAAAATGAGGAAACAAACATTTACTGTCGGTCAGGTTTGAATTTTCCCTTCTTTTTTTTTGATGAAAAAATGTTGAATTTTACAGCTTATAGCAGATGCAAAAAAAAAGTTTATCACAAAGAAATTCAACTGAAACAAAATTTTAAAATGATATAACAAATAGTCTACGGTACAATTTAGGTGATTTAAAAAGATTAATTCAGTTAGATAACTGATTATCTGACACATTAATATTCTTTAAAAAAAACCTTGTACATCGACAATACATGTATCCACATATAAGGATTAAATACAGCTATAAAATAGTATTGAATAGAATCTTATACAGTCCACGAAATATTAGATTTAGGGTATGGAATAAATAAGTATCCATTGATTAATGTTCAGTATCTTATTGCCATCTTTAAATATAACATTCTATAAAACATTCAGGTATTGACAATAAATTGATGAATAGTCTACCAACCCAGCTATATTTATGATATTTTATACCAGAAAAGCTCAGCAAGAAGTCCCAATAAAGTTTTTTTTATCGCTTAATTTGGTGGAGAATTTGATAGTTTACCAGGTGTGTTAATATAATGTATGGTTCAATCAATCTTCACTGAAATAAAACACTCTACAGACAAAACTATAATATCTGATTAAATGTTTATGTTAAATAATTTCTTTTGCTCAACAGTCAAACTAAACATCTGATTAAATATTTTTACTCAACAGTCAAACTAAATATCTGATTATTTTTTTTCACAACCGTCAAAACTAAACATCTGATTAATTTCTTTTACTCAACAGTCAAACTAACCATCTGATGAAATATTTTTACTCAACAGTCAAACTAAACATCTGATTAAATATTTTTACTCAACAGTCAAACTAAACATCTGATTAATTTCTTTTACTCAACAGTCAAACTAAAAATCTGATTAAATATTTGTACTCAACAGTCAAAACTAAAAGTCTTGGTGTAATAGGTGCCAAACTAAAATTCTGATTAAAACACATACACCCTATAGTATAGTATAGTCAGTAGTCACTAAACATCCAATTTATCTGGGATATATGGGTAAAATATACTGAGAGGGAGAGGGGGTATCAACTTCAATCCTTAGTTTATGATATGAATGCATGAGCAGCTGAGACTTCCTGAGTACCCCCACCTTTTCATAGACTTTGAATAACAAACATATGTATTCTATCATACATTTTTTTTCCAAAAATATACCTATAGCTTTCATGGAGATATCAACAGATTTGACAAATATCTGATGCGTTATTATGAATGTGGCTTTAATGGCATTCTGTGGGAAAAAATTGATATCTGTTTATTTTGATAATTATTATTCAATCAGCAACTTTGTTATATATTTCACCTGAACTGCACAAAATTATCATATTTTACAAAGCTTGAAATAGTTACCTATTCCAGACGCTTATACCTACCACTCATTATTACATAGTGAGTAAATTTTGAAAAATTGATCGAAATCCATGTTTTTTCCTTCATCAAAATAAAAAAAAATGACTTCAAAACTGCATTTTGCAGGACCAGATCTAGAAATAAGATGGTGCTCAAATTACTGCTTTTAGCTTTGTATTACCCCTTTATATTAAAATACTTGAATCTTAAAACTTTTGATCAAATAAAACTCTCCTAGCAGTCTAAATTCATCTATATCTATAAGAAATATGTCTTTCTGTATTTCATTGAGAATCAGTGGGCATACTTAGGTACATTTCATCAAGTATGGATCCATATTGATGTTCTATTATTTCATCGAAGATTGTCATTCCTGAAGTACATATAATTTTACATGAATTTGATAAAGTTAGATCACTTTTAAGATCTCATAAAGAAACATTCTATTGAGGTTTGTTGAAAGGTCACTGATTACATTCAGAATTCGTGTATTTTATAAGGTATCCAATATTGGTAGGACTGTACATAAAGCTTTACAAATTATAATTTTTTTCTCTCAAGTTTAAAAGTAAAAAAAAAAGAAATCTTTTTTATTTTACTTATAATTGGTATAGAAAGAACATAAAAACTTTCGTGCATCAAATGCAGTAGATACATGTATATCTAAATGTCTCACTTGTTACAATTTTAAATTTGCATATTTCTTAAGATTTCAGAATTTTTTTCTGTATTTTCCTATCACAAATATAACTAGAACTGTTATTGAACTCACAAAAATAATACCCCACCTCCTCAATTCTATTAGAATACTGAAGTTTAAGGTGGTACCCAACACCTTGACTAATATTGATTTGGCTCGTTTAATTTTCATAAAATTTTGACAAAATGTTTGCTTAGACCCTTTGACAAAAATATAAAAATTTCAAAAAATTTGAACCAACCACTTTATCAGAAAAATTTCTTTGGTTATATAGCAGTTTGACAAACACTAATTTTGATCATTGAGAAGCTTAATATTTCCTTAACAATACAACGTGATTAAAACGTTTAGTTGATTTTTACAGAGTTATATGATTCTCCCTGTAGTGTTATGTACCACCTTAAATTATTTTGATTATTCCCCCTTTAACACTTGGACCAGGATTATATTTCTTTATGCATATCTTCATCTGGTGTTCTACAAAAGTTTAATCAATATTTGTTTAGCCTTTAAGGCAGAGTTGCTAAACTATTATGCTAATGGACGGAAAGATGGGCAGGATGATTCCTATATACCACCAAAAAATCTGTATTTGCATGAGTATAATTATTCATCCTTATTAGAACATTTTAAAATCACCATGTTTGGATAATATCAAAACAAAATAATTTGAGTTATTTCCCTTAGAATGAGAACATTTTTATTGCTTGTGGTTTTGTATTGAGAAGATTATTAAGATTTTAGGCTGCTTTAAGATTCTAATCCTTAATTAACAGCATACCAATGATTAGATAACAGCTACTCCTTACTGTCAATTTGTAGTTTGTATACATCAAAGTATAAAGAAGATCTATCAGTATCTTAGGTATCCTTTATATCAATATCAGAGTAAGAGGTTATTTGAAGAACAAAGATGTGGTGAGATTTCAACAAGTTACAGACGTATATAAAGGGGAAAAAATCTAACAAATACTGGCAAGCTTATGAGGTTTTTCCCATTGTTCATGGCCATACGGTTGCCTATAATTGCTTTCTTTTGAACTTTGGTGGATAGTTGTCTCATTGACAATCAGACCACATCACCTTATTTATACATATACAGACGGTATTAGTGTATATTATGAATCAAATATTTCTAAGGATTTGTGATTCATTAAAACTTGGTCATATGTACATTTGTATTTACTCAGTTTGCACGCCAATACTGTTGTGTTTAGTTTTTCGTAGGTCAAAAACAGCATATTGCAAAGGGCATACAGCATGTTACTAAAAATACATTCTAGAAATCCCCAATTTTACATTGTTCATGCAATAGTTGTTGATTAATAATATAGCAATTGTAGCCTTAGTTGAGGTCAATAGGATGTTATATCAACCTAGAGAAGCATGTCGACCTCGGACTTCATCCTCAGTCCATATGGTTCTGTTAGGTCAATATAACCTTGTATCGACCTCATAAAAAGGCTATAATTGCATAATATTGACTTGATGTAAAACTGCAAGGCTCTGTGTTTCCAGACACCATTGTTTCCTTGATTCTGACAAATAAGGAGATGTGTTGCCAATGAGACTATCTACCAAAGACTAAAGGACAAGGAAGAGAAGAACAGCAGGTCTGCATATACGAATAGACAAACAACATAATGGTTAACAAGAGGCTCTAAAGAGCCTGAGTTGCTCACCTGGATCTTCAACAATGGCCACTTTTGAGTAAAAAAAACATCATTAAAGGGGAATAAGTCTATTAAGAATTAACTGACAATTTCAGTAATGTTGACCTTTTTGTAGATCTTGTCTTGCTGATCATTTTTGCTATTGAAAGTTACTACCTATCTGTTATAGCTTTCAAGATAATAGGCAAAAACGCCAAAAATTGGTAAAAATCGTCATTAAAGGGCAATAACTTCAATAAGGTGTTAAGTGACGATTTCAATCATGTTGACTTATTTGTAGATCTTGCATTTTTTAATTTTTTAATTTTTAAAGTTTATGTTTATCTATTATAATTTTCAAGATAATAGGCAAAAATAAAAAAATGGTAAAATTTGTCAGTTAAGGGCAATAACTCTTATTAGAAATCATCTAACAGTTTTGATATCAATAGATGTAAGGTAGATCTTATCATTCTGAACATTTTTGCAACAGTCATATTTTCTCTGTCTATAGCGGTTTTCAAGATAATAGACAAAAATTGCATTTTACCCCTATGTTCTATTTTTAGCCATGTCGGCCAATCTTAATTGGCAGGCAAAGTCATCAGACACATTTTTCAAACAAGATACCCCATTGATGATTGTGGCCATGTTTGGTCAAATTTGGCCTAATAGTTTCAGGAGAAGATTTTGTAAAAGTTATGAAGAAAATGGACACCCGACGCAAAGTGATGAGAAAACATCACTTGGCACTCTGGGCCAGGTGAGCTGAAAAACAAGAACAAACAACACAATGGCCAAAAGATGAATAGACAAACTAAAAAACAACACAATGGTGACAAGAGGGATATACAAACAACATAATGGTACAAAATCAAAAACAAACAACAAAATTGCCAAAAGATGAATAGACAAACAACACAATGACCAAAAGACCAATAGGCAAACATACAAACAATACAATGTCCATAAGACCAATAAACAAACAGCACAACGAATAGACAAACAACACAAAAGCCAAAAGGACAAACAAACGCAATACAATGGCCAAAAGACAAACAACGCAATGGTCAAAAGACAAATAGGCAAACAACACAATGGACAAAAGACAAACAAACAAACAACATAATGGCCAAAAGACAAACAAACAAAATAATGGCCAAAAGACAAATAGACAAACAACATAATGGCCAAAAGACAAATAGACAAACAACATAATGGCCAAAAGACAAATAGACACACAACATAATGGCCAAAAGACAAATAGACAAACAACATAATGGCCAAAAGACAAATAGACAAACAACATAATGGCCAAAAGACAAATAGACAAACAACATAATGGCCAAAAGACAAATTGACAAACAACATAATGGCCAAAAGACAAATAGACAAACAACATAATGGCCAAAAGACAAATAGACAAACAACATAATGGCCAAAAGACAAATAGACAAACAACACAATAACAAAAAAAAAACAATAAACAAACAACACAATGGCCAAAACAGGGATGATTCCAGGTGTTTTCAAATGGGTCCCTTGACCATCAAATTGGAATTTTTTCTATCATAAAATCTTAGACGAAATAACATTATTTTCCTGTAAAAAAACGGAAAATGTATTAAGTTTTACACTGACTGCTGGAAAGAAGTTGTAACATTTGGAATAATCCTGGAAAGGCTACTGATTATGATATATATGATTACCAGATCGCTTGACATTTAGTGGATTGAAACCAGAAAAGTTGTTTCATGAAGATCATTGCACATTGATACACTATCTTTTGAATGCTTGCATCTTAGCTACGGTAACCTTTAACAGCTAACATATACCACTGAAAAAAATCATCCATTGGGTAATTTTTTCAACAACTGGTCATCTTTATAAATTTACCTTGATTTAAATGGATTTCAAATTGGACTGGCCAACTGTTGAATTCAGAAAAGGAATTACAAAAAAATTAGTACTTAATTGGCAAGATTTTTTTGTGATTGTTGCTTGCTGTTTAATATGTAGAAGGTTGCCATAGTTTTACTTTAGTTATTACCCTTAGAAACAGGAAATGTAAGCATTGAACCATTGTACTATAATATTTAATTATTTTGATCATCTTATTTTTTTTTCTGAATTGGGAATTTATGTTCACATACATCCTTTTGGGGCTGCCGGTCGATAGTTGAATCATCCCTGCAAAAGACAAATAGACAACAAACAAAGCAATAGCCAAACGACAAATAGACAAACAACACAATGGACAAAAGACAATAGACACACAACAAAATGAAAAAAATGCAATAAACAAACAAAAAAATGGCCCAAAAAAGACACATAGACAAACCACACGATGGACAAAAGACAATAGACAAACAACAAAACGACAAAAAAAACAATAAACAAACAACACAATGGCCAATAGACAAATAGACAAACAACATAATGGCAAAAATACAAATAGACAAATAACACAATGGTAAAAAGACAAATATACAAACAAAACAATGGCAAAAAGATAAACAAAACAATGACAAAAAGACAAACAACAGAATGGCAAAAAAAAAGAGGACAAACAACACAATGGTCAAAAGACAAATAAGAATGGAAAAAAGACAACGACAAACAACACAATAGTAAAATGAGGAATGGACAAACAACACGTTGGTCTTAAGACAAATAGACAAACAACATAATGGCTAAAAGACAAAAAGACAAAAAGACACAATGGCCAAAAGACAAAAAGACACAACAAAATGGCCAAAAAACAAATAGGCAAACAACATTATACAAAACACTCATACAGAATTGTATTGAGCAACTGAACCCCATAAAAAGCAGGCTTTAATTCATTTCCTTAACAAGGGTTAACAGTCCCTGCTACACTAGGGACACCTTTCATTTTACCAAGCACCATTCTAAAATCATATGAGAAGTTATTATCAGACATAAGGCATCATACAATAGCTGATAATGGTAAACATTCTCTTGACAAACAACTGATAGAAAAGACACTACACACGAAGGAGCAGCCAAAAAGTAAAAAAAACCAGGGTGGAACTCAAGTGATTTGAATTGTAAATATTTTACCAATTGAAAAATTTTGTTAGAATATACCATCTGTAGTTAGATAAGATTTTTTAGTGGATTGAGACAGAAAATATGGACCATTTACAGTAAAATCATAAAAATATGACACTTTTATAGTAGCAAAATGTCCATTCGATTTTAAATTGCTTAAACTTTCTGCCAATTGGATAGATTTCATGGAGAGAATAATAATCAGAAAATAAAACAACAGTAGTGGAATGTCCCCCACCAATGCACATATTTTATCTGTTCACGGCAACAGTTTAGCAAAAAATGCATGTGTTGTTGTGCTAAGCATTCTCTCACTGGTAATTCTTATCAGAAAGCAGGAAGTAGGTGTCTGACAGAATATAAAAGTGTTCACAACTTACAACAAATCACTGCCAAGCTGGTGACCAAACATTCAAAGTATCAGTATATAAGAAGTAGGTGTCAGACAGATCTGAAAAAGCTCACAAATTACAACTTAAGCTCACTGTCAAGCTGCTGAACAAATATGAAGTCGTTCTGTTCAATAATATCTGACAAAAGTGTGATGTAATATATGTTGGAAAAAACTTGGGACATAATATATTAACAGTCCCAGAAAGTATGAATTTTAGGGGGGACAGTCAGACAAGGTGAATGCAATATAGACTCACTCCTAGAGAGTTGAGATATAAAAAATACATATTTCTTAATGGTTCTTTTTCATAAATACATTTTGTAACCTACAAGTGTGAGATCACCTACAGAGCAATTTTACATACAGTTTTAATTGCCAGGGGCAATTAAAATTATACTCCAGTCCTGTAAAAATAGTTGATCAGCACTGATTTTTTAACTCCCCCAAGACATTGCTTTGATCTAAATTCATTTGAAATCTGACAAGACCTGTAGGCTTGAGAGTGCTAAAAATGCAATTTTCAACAGAATTAACATATTATGGGACACAACTCCAGTAAATATAATTGATCAGCTTTGATTTCTGAAATGACCTTAGACATTGCTTTTATATGATTCTTTGATAATTTATCATAAGACCTAACAAGAAATGTAGGCTTGAGTTAAGCCATTTGTAACTGATTTTTACAGTTTGTTCTTATGTTGTGTAGTTACATGTGACTGTACAAGATCAGATGGAGGGTTGAGTGCTCCATTTCTATGTAGCAACATTCCAGCAGCGCCTACATACGGAGTATATATCTCCCAATTGATACGATATTCCCGGGCTTGTGTTTCCTATCATGATTTCCTTGATAGAGGATTGCTGCTCACAAGGAAGCTATTAAGCCAAGAGTTCCAAATGGTGAAGTTGAAATCATCCCTTCGTAAATTTTACGGACGCCATCACGAGTTGGTTGACCGTTATGGAATAACCGTTTCACAGATGATATCGGATATGTTCCTTATGTCGTAACTACAATACCCATCCCTTTTCACGAATGTGACTTACTGAATAAGACTATTTACCGGATTTGTAATAACATAAGCAACACAACGGGTGCCACATGTGGAGCAGGATCTGCTTACCCTTCCGGAGCACCTGAGATCACCCCAAGTTTTTGGTGGGGTTCGTGTTGCTTAGTCTTTAGTTTTCTATGTTGTGTCATCTGTACTATTATTTGTCTGTTTGTCTTTTTATTTTTGGCCATGGCGTTTTGTTTTCGATCTATGAGTTTGACTGTCCCTCTGGTATGTTTCGTCCCTCTCTCAAAAACAGTTTTTACTCCAACACATTCTTCATATGCCTTTCCAAAGTCAGAACTCTGTAATTCAGTGGTTCAAATGTCTGTCATATTTGTTTTTCGTAAATTGTATTGTATAAATTAGTCTGTTAGTTTTTCTGGTTTCAATTGTTTCACATTTTTCATGTCTGGTAATTTTATAGCGGACTATACATGCAGTATGGTTTTTTCTCCTTTTGAAAGCCATACGGTGACCTGCAATTGCTTTCATCTTCATCATTTGGTATACTTTGGATTCATTGGTAATGTGGGAAACTGTTTCCTGTGTTTTGTTATTGACGCAAGGTGAACCATGAATTCAAGTTTTCAAGGAAATTCATATTCTCTATAGGCTAAGCTTGTAAGCAGAATATGGCCGGCCACAAAATAACAAACAAAGTATTTAAGAAAGTACCCATTTTGCCATGAAAATTGGTATCCCCAAAAATAAATATTTCCACTGTAATCTAGAGCAAAATTATGTATAACAAAAGAAAGAAATTATTAAGTGAATTCTAATGAGTTGTTTTTTAAGATTTCTTTTTTTCCTTTTAAACATGTTTTTTAAGATTTCTATTAGTCAAATTGACTTTAAAATTTCAGTGTGACTGATATTTAGGTCACATAATTTCTCAGAAATGAACGTGAAGATCAAACTTAATATGAATTGATGAAGCAGAAAATATAGGTCAGAGTGGCCTAAATTTTTTTTTGGTAGACCTTTATATTATTCCTGATGAATCCACAAACAAAATTCTGAACAAACAAAATTCTGATTATAAAATACACTTTTCAGTCAATTTAAGTATATAATCTAATTGTGAAAAAGATCTGGTTCAAACCTTGAACTTCCTCTTTTACATAACTTCATCTTGATTCTTGAAAACTCATGTGATGACTTAAAACAATAGTTACTAATATACTATGTATGGTCTGATACCAATTAATAGAAATTTATAAATTTTTGCATTCATTTATGATTGTAATTTTTGAAAAATGAAAAATAATGCAAGCTAGGTTATTTATTATGATTTCAGTAATACTGCATACAAATAATACTATCCAATGTGAATTTTATATTTGCTATACCTATTAGGTAGCAAATTTCACAATACAAAAGAAATCTTAAAAATGTTTGTATTAACAGTACTTAAAATTCCTACAAATTTGAGTTGGGTTGCAAATAGTTTATGTTTTGACCTCTCCTATCCAATCTGATACTGTGATATATGAATCCACTATACCCTATCTGACCTTTAAAGAAAACTCTTTCTTTTGCAGATGATCTGATTACAGATAGACCTAGGACAGAGAAAGACAACAAGAGACCAGTCAGAGTTCACAGTAATCCCCCTTGGTACCCAGAACATGCCAATCTGTTACTATGACAAATGGGAATTCTAGATCTGATGCTGGATCCAGGAGACCAGGACTGTGATAAAAATCTACATTAATTATGATATAAAACAGGCTGACAAAAAAAATAAGCAATTTAAAACATAGAAATTTGGTTAAACATTATTTGATGAAGCATTAGCATAAAAATATGCACTATTGATTTCTTGTTAACAAAAAGTATTTCTCTAAATTTGTTATTTAACAAGAATGTGTCATGGCATAGTACACGGATTCCCCACTTGCACTATCATTTTCTATGTTCAGTGGACCCTGAAATTGGGGTCAAAACTCTAATTTGGCATTAAAATTACCTTGACCAAAAACTTTAACCTGAAGCGGGACAGATGGACGGACGGACGAACGGACGGACGCACAGACCAAAAAACATAATGCCCCTAGGTGGGGCATAAAAAAAAAGCTTTTACCCAAATCAATTTTTTTCAATTTTCACAAAAAATAACATGCATATCTTCATATGAGCTGCATTCGATAGAAATTGACCTTATCCAAATGAATATTAATACATCTGTTATCCTATTTCAGGTTAAAAAAATCTCTATGATAAGTCTTTTTAAGTGTACTTTTACAATTATCCAAACTGACCACTTTACTTTAGGATGAATGCTTAAAATATCTACTTGCAGTGTTATCACACAAAAAAAGAGATTCATTTATTTAGAACTTTTATATTTTTATGCTAATTACTATGTAATTTCTTTAGATTTAATGTCATAATTCTGGGTTGAGAATTAGCTGATGAATTTTGTGGACAAGGCAATTAAAGCAGGGAATCTAAATAACACCAGTAAATATAAATTTAAGTTATTTTTATACTTAATTGACTAAAACCAAAAGATAAATTAATGAATTTGAAGAAGCCACTTTTATTCCCCATCGCAAACAATTACTGGGTATATCAACTATAATAAGTCATTTTTTTCAATTTATTGGTTTGGCAATGTTGAATACCAATATGCATGTGTATTTTTTCTATTGTGTAATATTTATTATTATTTGATATATCCTAATTTCAAGAAAATATGCAATAATTGTTCAATTTATCTGTGATATAAAAGTTATTTTATTTGTAACTTATTTGTCAGCCATGTAGTACAACTCTAATATAAATATCAAGAATATTACTGGAAGAAAGTGTATTTAGCTTCAAATCATAACAGTTACCATAGATTTATGGAAATCACATATTTTCCCTGTGTATGGAGAGATTACAAACTGTTGTCTTAGAATGGGCTCTGCCACTACAGGTATGAAATAATTGGTAATAAAACAACAGCCTCTCAACTGATGCAGCGATTTTTTTCTGTCCAAGAGTAACTACAATATATTTTTGGTTTTAAGCCGTTTCATAAATATCCTAGAATTTAGAAATGTAAGTGAGATCACTTTCCAAGGGGAATAACTCCTGTAAAAATAGTTGATATAAGCATTAAATAATTGGCACAAAAAATAAAGAAAAGAGAAAATGGCCTTACAAATTTAATGTTGTCTTAGAATGGGCTCTATACTACAGGTATGAAATAAATGGTAATAAAATAACAGCCTCTCAACTTTTTTTCTGTCCAAGAGTAACTTACAAATTGAATCATACAGAATCAACAGCACCCATTCAGACCCACCCTCATTAATAAACCCCCTCCCCCCCCCACACCTTCAATATACATAGTGGTGGCAATGACAAATCAACCTACTATTTAATCTTGTTTTCACTTACAGTGGCCTTTGGGGTTTGTGCATAATACATTGATGAAAAGGAATTATTTGAATATGGAATAACTTTTAATATTCTAGAAAATTGATTTGAAATGTATAATGAAAACTAATCCAAAAATAAAATAGGGTTAGTCATGTGCACATGGCTATTGAGGTTCAGGTTACTTTCTCTAATAGTTCAGTATGATCTAACTAACCCTCCTTAGCCATGCATGCATTGTTGAAGGTCATACAGTGATCTATAGTTGATTTCTATGTCATTTGGTCTCTTGTGGAGTGGTGTCTCATTGGCAATCATACCACATCTTCTTATTTTTATATGGCTCACTAAACCCTACTTAAAATTGTGTTAGTTTTCATCACATATTTCCAGAATTCAAAATTATTCCAGATTCAAATAATTCCTTGTTTTAAGATGCTAGCAAATAAGATTAAGATTAATATATTAAAAAGTAGAATGCATGAAGAATTTATTATTGTATGAAGCATTTAAATGTGTTGAAATGGAAAAAGCAACTAAAAATCAACAATTGTAGTCATTTTTTTTTTATAAAACTTTATATGAATTGTTGAAATTGTTTGTTCCTTAAAAAAGATACTTCCAATTTGTTTAAGTGTGCTATAATTGATTTAGAATTTTTCATAGGCAGTTTTATATTAGTCAGAAATTCACAGAGTCCCAGGATGGAACAAATAAGAACCTATATTGAAAATACTCACGTAAAAATTTAATACTAAGAATTAAATCTAAATCTGATAACAAGATTCTGACGGATTAAAAATTATCAAATCTACTGATCAGGGGAGATAATCATTTACATCATCGTGTTTCTCAATGACCCTAACTTTTTAGCCAGTAACTGTAATTTTAAAATCTTTTAAACAGATTAATTAACTTTTAGCACTATCAAATAGTTTATGAATGTTTAAAGACCTTTTGTTATATTTTCCTTTTGTTTTTAACTTGTTCATCTGTGATTAAGATCCCATTAAATCTTTGTATAAATCTCTTAATGGTTTGATCTTGTTATGATAATGGATTTTAATTTGTCACGGTCACCTATCTATGAAGTTGTTTTAAATCTGAGACAAATGTCAGATGAAAATCACAAATTTGACAAGCTGTGTATCAGTTATAATACTATTAAACACTTGAAATATTGTGAAGACACTTGAAATATTGTGTACACACTTGAAATAATGTGTACATACTTGAAATATTAAGATATTTCATTCCTATTGTTTCGGACAGTATGTAAACCTCTAAATGTCTTTTGGTTTTGTGTTGTTTGGTTGTGGTCTCATTGGTATCAATTTTAACCCACATCTTCTTCTATACACCCTGGACAAAGATGGGGGATATCAACCCATATCTCCTTTTGTACACCCTGGCCAAATCAAAGATATGGGATATCAACTCACATCTTCTTCTATTCACCCTGGACAAATCAAAGATGGAGGATATCAACCCACATCTCCTTTTGTACACCCTGGACAAATAAAAACAGGAGGCTGTCAGAGTGACAGCAAACCGGATTTTCCTGCATGAAAATGATATTTGCAAATCTGGACCCCAAAACATGATCAAGTAAAAAAAAAAAAAAAATTTTGTAGGGTTCAGAAATGGAAAGGCCAAAATCAACCTACATATCACTTTTCCCTACATAAAGGTGTACAACTCAACAACATTAAAATCTTAAATCGTGAAAATCTATTTAGACCGTCATTTAGTCACAGGAAACAACATATCTTAATTTGAAAAGATTTGGTCAAAGCATTTATATGTTATTGCATGGAAAACGCTCTAAGTATCACTTTTCACTATTGAAAGGTCTACAACTCCACAACGATGAAAGCTAAAATCAAGAAAATCAAACTTGAACTTTCGATTAGTCACAGGAAACAGCATATCTAAATTTGAAAAGATTTCGTCAATGTGTTATCAAGTTATTGCATGGACAACGCTCTAAGAATCACTTTTCACTACTGAAAGGTCTACAACTCAACAACAACAAAAGCTAAAATCGTGAAAATTGAACTTGACCTTCATTTAGTCACAGGCAACAACATGTCTAAATTTGAAAAGATTTCGTCAAAGCGTTTTTATGTTAATGAACGGACACTGTTTGGCAGCTGACGCCCGCCAGCCTCCCGTACATTCCCAAATCAATAACCGATTTTTCCTTTGGAAATCTGGTTAAAAATGGGATATCAAACCACATCTCTTTTTGTACACCTGGGCGGAAACAAAGTTAGGGGATATCAACCCACATCTTCTTTTGTACAACCTGCTGAATCAAAGATATGAAATATCAATTCACATGTATTTTTCACACCCTGGACGAAACAAATATACGGTATATAAACCCCCATCTCCTTCTGTACACCCTGCTGGATCAAAGATAGCAACCCACATTTGTTTTGTACACCCTGGACGAATAAATATAAGGGATATCAACCAACATCTCCTTTTGCACACCCTGCTGAATTAGATATATGGGATATCAACCCACATCTCCTTTTGAAAACCGAGCCAAATCAAAGATAGGGGATATCAACCCACATCTACTTTTTGTAAACCCTAGATGAATCAAAGATATGGGATATCAACCCACATCTACTTTTGTACACCCTATAGATGAATCAAAGATAGGGGATATCAACCCACATCTCTTTTTATACACCCAGGAGTAACCAGATAGGGGATATCAATCCACATCTACTTGTGTACACCCTGGTAAATCAAATATACAAGATATCAACCCATATCTCCTTTTGAACACCAAGCCAAATCAATGATAGGGGATACCAACCCACATCTCCTTTTGAACACCAAGCCAAATCAAAGATAGGGGATATCAACCCACATCTCTTTTTATACACCCAGGAGTAACCAGATAGGGGATATCAATCCACATCTACTTTTGTACACCCTGGTGAATCAAATATACAAGATATCAACCCATATCTCCTTTTGAACACCAAGCCAAATCAAAGATAGGGGATACCAACCCACATCTCCTTTTGAACACCAAGCCAAATCAAAGATAGGGGATATCAACCCACATCTCCTTTTGAATAGCCTGGCCAAATCAAAGATAGGGGATATTTACCCACATCTCCTTTTGAATAGCCTGGCCAAATCAAAGATAGGGGATATTTACCCACATCTCCTTTTGAATAGCCTGGCCAAATCAAAGATAGGGGATATCAACCCACATCTCTTTTTGTACACCCTGGTCGAATCAAATATAGGGCTATCAAAGCACATCTACTGTTGTACATGCTGGCAGAATCAAAGATAGTGAATATCAACCCACATCTCCTTTTGTACACCCTTGCAGTATCAAAGATAGGGAATATCAATCAACATCTTCTTTTGTACACCCTGACAGATTTAAAGATAGGGAATATCAATCAACATCAACATTTGTGCACCCTGCCAAATCAAAGATATGGAATATCAAACCACATCTACTTTTGTACACCCTGCCTAATCAAAGATAGTGAATATCAACCCACATCTACTTTTGTACACCCTGGCAGTATCAAAGATAGGGGATATCAATCCACATTTACTTTTGTACACCCTGGCAGAATCAAAGATAGGGGATATCAATCAACATCTACTTTTGTACACTGTGGCTGAATAAAAGATAGGATGACATGTCTTCAAGTGAACTGTTAACTTGTAACTACCAATGCACAAACAAAAACATTTCCTCAGCAATCAATGGATATAGGACCACAAAGCTGGGTTCATAACACATCACATAAACAACTGTTCTCGTCCTAAAAATGAATTTATTTGACACACTGTGTTAAACAGACTCCCGTCATCATCATCCTTTTTACATATATGAATAGGAAATGCAAGAGGCAAAGCTTTATGTGACCACCAAAAGCTTTTTACCTTAAATTTTGCTATAGATCTACTCGGATCTCTGATTCAAAATAGGGATAATCTTCTTATTATGGAAACCCATTGCCACAAATTTAAATAGCATAAGATATGAGAAGCAAATTTATTATGACTGGACATTACAATTTTTTTCATCATTAAATATAGTTATCAATTCTTTCATTCATGGAAACAAATTGGGAATCACTACGGCTAAGATTGAATATATGTATTCTCTTTTTTATGTAAATACATTAAAGGGGATGTTATATGTATTCTCTTTTTTATGTAAATACATTAAAGGGGATGTTATATGTATTCCCTTTTTTATGTAAATACATTAAAGGGGATGTTATATGTATTCCCTTTTTTATGTAAATACATTAGAGGGGATGTTATATGTATTCTCTTTTTTATGTAAATACATTAAAGGGGATGTTATATGTATTCCCTTTTTTATGTAAATACATTAAAGGGGATGTTATATGTATTCTCTTTTTTATATAAATACATTAAAGGGGATGTTATATGTATTCTCTTTTTTATGTAAATACATTAAAGGGGATGTTATATGTATTCCCTTTTTTATGTAAATACATTAAAGGGGATGTTATATGTATTCTCTTTTTTATGTAAATACATTAAAGGGGATGTTATATGTATTCTCTTTTTTATGAAAATACATTAAAGGGGATGTTATATGTATTCTCTTTTTTATGTAAATACATTAAAGGGGATGCTATATGTATTCTCTTTTTTATGTAAATACATAAAAGGGGATGTTATATGTATCCCCTTTTTTATGTAAATACATCAAACGGGATGTAAAGTATATCTTACTGTGAGACAGTAACCCATCAACACAAAAGACATACATTGACAACTTTGCATGGTGTAACTGGAATGTTAGTTATTGTATAGCTTTTAAAAAAACTTTATTGTAAGGGATTAAATTCAATGTTTTAATTGTTATTTTTTCAAAACAATTATATTAACATACTATTTGCTTAAAGTTTAATTTTAGTTTAGAGTGAGGACCTTATATTCTATACAATATTATCTTCTGTTTAGATTTTCAAAAAATATAATAAAGTTCAAATTTGTCAAATCTAAAATTATAACATATAAATATCTATAAAAGTCTAGCGATCCCAACTCTAATAAGACTCAATAATTAGGGATAATATTAAATAACATGTCAGATTTAAATTGGAACAATAAGATCCAATCAACCGTCAAAGATTACTTATTGTTTAAATTTTTACAATCTCACAGTCAGATATATTCTAAAGACCGAAAAATATTGAATATTGTGGACTTTAAATGTTAAAATATGCACGCTAATTTGGCAAAAAGTATAGATATTTTGAAAAAATAGACTACTAACAACTATTCCCAAAGTATATAATGATACCGACACAAAAATAAAAGACTTAAAGTGTTTTGTTTTTGAAGATAACCATCGTTAATTGTTTTATCTGGAGCCGACGAGTGTATAAATACATGTTATACATTACATCAATGTATTAACAAGACATTGTTTATCTCAAGAAGAAACTGTGTACTAAAGCCGAGATACAAACTAGCGGAGATAATTTTTTTGAATATGTTTTTGAGATGTTTAAACCAAACAGTTCTTACTATTGATGAAAGTGCTAAGCAACACTTAGAGGAATCAGACATTGAATCATCTTAATACAAGGTAAGTATTATTCCTATTTACCAATCTTTGTGACGATGTCTTGATCAATTAAATGGAAAAGATTCATTTGGTGTTAGTGTTTAACACCACTTTCAGCACACTTGGTTTCTATTGAATTTGAGTTGAATTATTTGCTAGATTTGGATGACACTACATATGTGCATTGAAGAAGATGTCTGTTGGGTAATGTGCAGTGGTTCTCAAGACTTTGAGAAATCAACTGGACATTTGGTCCAGTAAAACAAATTCCTTTTAACTGGATCAGACTCTTTTTTACAGGACTTTTAAACAAATGATTTGGACAAAATCAAAATTTTACTGGTCAGTAGGTCCAGCAATCTTAACTGGACCAAACCAATTTTTCCTTGTCTTTGCCTTATGTCCTGCGACTTTGGGAATGACTGATATACGAGTCACTTTTCAAGCCTATTTATGCTTGTATAAAGTGGATTCAGAGTGATTTTTATTGTATGGTATTGGTTTTGCTCTTGACGTTGAATAACCTATGATGACCTATAGCTGCTTTCTTTCTACGTCATTTGGTGTCAGACTCGATGAGTAACAGTTATTTGTCTCATTGGCAATTATACCACATCTTCTTACTTTTATATCATTTACATATAAAATTTTACTAAGGAGACAATTTTTTTCAGGGAAATCAATCCATCATTGTTTAAAATGTAAGCAGAAAGAATGTATGGATTCTCTGTTTCTCCTTTGAACAGAATCTTAATTTAAACAAACTAATGAACTATAATTATAACAATCAAAATAGATATAAGAAATGCTTCAGTTCCATCTTACATAATTCTTAAAAATTTTACAAGCACAGACACTATTTAAGTATAAATTTTCCTTGACTTTGGGTTCCTTTGATTTGAAACTTAAAGTAAACTTCCTCTTTGAATTATTTTACACTAGTCATTTTTGGGCCCTTAATAGCTTGCTGTTCGATGTGAGCCAAGGCTCTGTGTTGAAGGCCATACTTTAACTGACCTATAATTGTTTACTTTTCATACTTTGTGGCTTGGATGGAGAGTTGTCTCATTGGCACTCGATCATACCACATCTTCTTATTTCTAATTATGTCATGTTGGGTATCATATAGCTTCTTTAACACAATATGGGTTTTGTTCATTGTTGAAGGCTACAGGATGACCTATAGTTGCTTACCTCTTTGTCATTTGGTCTCTGGGTGATAATTGTCTCATTGGCAACCATACCACATATCCTTATTTTTATATTAATAAACATTAACAATTAATATGAACAGAAGAAACACTAATGGTTTTCTCGTTTGAATTGTTTTATATTTACCTTTGTAATATTAGGGCTTTTTATGGCTTACTATTTAGTATGGGTTTTGCTCATTGTTGAAGGCCATACAGTGACCTATAGTTAACTTCACATGGACTCTGGTGGAGAGTTGTCTCATTGGCAATCATACCACATCTTCTTATTTTTTTATAACCTATTTAATGCCAAAATTTTATATGGTAAGATGTTAATATAAACTTTAATTCTGATTTCCATTCAAACATGCCATAGACACTTGATCTTTAAACATTTATGAAGCCCAAATAATCTGGATAAGATATGCACTCCTTTATTTGTATAACCTGTAACCAAAGAATAAAGGGGTTTGTTACTTATTACTGAATTGTATAAAGATTTAGCCAGTCACTGCACTTGTATGAATTAACAATCTATAATAGAGTTCATAGGTTAATCCTTTAATACAATGCAAATTTTTCTGACGGTTTATTTCATAATTAAATATCACTTTCATTTCTAGAATTAAAACCACTGATTTGCAAACAAAAGATTAAACAGATCATAACACTTAAGTATTCAATAGTTCATTGGGGGTCTATATAACTTGCATACATAATTTAATCATTCCTTAAATGTTGAAGAAATTTAAAAATTTGTATAACTTCAAGCTGCATACAGATTGAATAAATTTTAAAGTGCCAGTCTTTGTAAGAATCAGGCAATTTTGAAAAAAATCAAAACATGGCCGAAAAAAACCCACCGACCTAACCATCCTATTTTGAAATTACACTCATCCTGAGTTAGAAATGGTAGGTCTTTCTTTTCTGTGTGTCTGGTAATTCGAGAAATCTCTAGATAAATTTTGGTTAAAATGATAGCAAATTACGGAGTTATCTCCCCTTAATTGTTACTTTCTAGTGCATTTCAATCAAATTATATCTTGAATTACCAGAACAGGACAAGTTAACAAATGTTATATACGTGCACCATTATACATTTTGAACATAAAATAATGTCAACTTGAGTGGGTTTTTGTTTGTCATATTTTCACCACTGTTAGATTCTTAGATAGATTGGCACTTAAACATCCTATGCTTACATTGCTTTATAAATAAACTTATCAAAGATATAATTGCTTACATCCACTTTATTTGAACTTTAGTGGATAGTTGTCTCATTGGTAATCATTATACCACATCTCCTTATTTTTAAATTAAAATTTTGTACACCAGACACACATGTTTGGTCTACAAAAGACTCATAAGCAACGCTCAAATAAAAAAAAAATAAAAAAGCCAAATAAAGCAGAGCATTGAGGACCAAGAGTATAACCTTTAAAAAATATTAAGTAGTTCTCATTCAAGTTAAGGGAATTCTTTTTTATTTCACACTGGATGACTTTTAAAAACATAAATTACATACAAAAGCAGTCATTTAATAGTTCTAAATTAAACAATTGTCTAGTAGTGATGCATATATAACTAACAAGAATTATTTCTCCTTTATATTTTACTTCATTGGTCGGAAAGGAGAAGCCGTAAGAGCTAATTTTGGCCTAAATTTTGAAGTATATCTGACGAAAGTTTGACATTTTTTAAAACTTACATGTCTACATCATTTATTTGGTCATTAAACATGCTCAAATTCAAGCTTAAATATGAAAAATCTATCAAATATTGCCATAAAACGTCACTATTCAGATGGTCTTTGTCTATAATGTAAGTGGCAGCATTTGTGTTCAGTTTCAACCTTAATATAATTTGTTATGTAGTATCATCAAATACAACATATATTTAAATATTAAGACTGAACACAAGTGCGGCCACTTCCATTTTAGACAAAAACCTTCTAAAAATTAGCACAAAAGCTAAAATTGTGAAGATTTCGGTAATTTTGCATGAATTAATGATGCTAGTACCTAATGCATGTGCATTGTATTGTAAAAGAGAAAAAACAGCCCATATTTATGGGACAACAGTATTCTAATTTCCAATAAATAACTAACAGTTTACATTTTTAACAAATTCGTAAAAATGCTATATTTTTGGGGCAAAAATGGGTCTTACCGGGCCTACTCCTTTACTTCCATTTTAGCTTAATCACATTTCCATTATTCTCTTCTGAAGATTTTGCATTGTATTCAATTTGATTTTTTTTTTAAAGGTTTTTATATAGTAAAATACTTCATTTTTTGCAGAGTTTAATTTTGATAATTTTCACGGCTGATTAAAACTGAGTTTGTCAAGTTTATTTTTTGTGTTTTTCTTGTCCCTGATTTTGAACACTTTTAATTACAATTTTAGGTTAGGTGATTTATTTTACGATTTTATATCATTTGCTGAATCAGTGAAAATAAAACCATTGCAAAAAATTTGTACTGGTTTTTCTGTTTTCAAACAACAAGCAAAGTATTTGTGGTTTTTATAGATTATTGGTGGATCTTCAAACAAGAGGTGGTTTCTAATACTACAATCACATCGAACGGTGACAGCTCTGGGTTGAGATGTAACAGAGAAACATCCTCGAGTTTGAAAGACCATTGATAAGCTAGATCTGTTTATTGCTTTTTTGTAGGGAATCTTAATGAGTAGGCTAAATAAATGATGTCACACATTATCTTTCTCCACCAATGGGAAAAAAGCATGTCACTCAAGTTAGTGTGAGATGGTAAAATCATACAGAAAGATCAAAGGAAATTTAAAAGTCTTTAATTGTCACAAAAATTCATAAGAGGCTCTAAGGAACCCTATGTCTCGTCTGCGATTGCTGTTGTCAGAGTTAAAGTGTAATATTGACTTAAAAAGTGAGTCCATTTATCAGTAAAATACAATTTAAAAAAAAAAATTAAACTTTTACTTTAGATGCTATTTCTTGGTCTTGAAGATTAGCTTCTGTCAAAGTTTCATAACAATCCATGAAGGTTTACAAATTTATCATGTCAAAAAAATTAATCCCTAGCTGTCTGTAAACATTCACTGTAATAAAATGAAGTCCATTTATCAGTAAAATACAGAAAACTGAAAATTAATATTTTCAAAATTTCTCTCTGGATGTGGTCATAAACAATTTAAGAAAGTTTTGTCTTCATATCCTATTACACATGTATGAGTTTGTCCTTTAATTTTTTTTTTTTAATTTCGACTTGCTGCACCTCTCTGTTAGAATGAAAAGAACAAAAACAGAGCTTAGTTTAAGGGGGTACAGAACACCTTCAGGACTTAACTCTCTAAATATCAGCGGAAAGTTTTTATTACATTAAAGTAGTAAAGAGAAATCAAGTTTTTCAATTGATCAAAATTAGTGTTTGTCAAACTGCTATATATCCAATGAAATTATTCCTGTAAATTGTGTGGTTCAAATTTCTTGAAATTTTCATATTTTTGTCCACAGGTCAAAGTAAATATTTTGTCAAAATTTTATGAAAATTAATCAAGCCAAAACTATTTCAGTCAAAGTCCTGGGTCCCCCTTTAAAAGAGCATTTACCCTGCAAACACAGAGCCACACAGTCCTAGGGATCGTTACATTTTCATAAACAGCAAAGACAAGCTCTATAAAAGTTTGTGTATCCCAATATAGTTCATTGTCTTTTTATGTGTGACTGGTTTATAAAACAAATTTTATAACTATAATATAAACTTCAAATGTCTTTTGCGATTATAAAAGACCTCTAATGCCATTTGGTCATTTAGTAGAACAACCAGATCATCCACCTCATTGTATTATGAGGGTAGGAATTGGGTATCCTACATGACAAATGAAGGTAAAATATTTGTTTAAATAATGTTAACAATTATTAATATTTTACTGCATTTGACCTGACAGAATGAGATTTGACAAATGAGGCTCATTTGATGCTAAAGATAGCGAAAAAGGGATGTTTGACGATAAAGGGCATTCCTACCCTCTATTATATCATAACTATGTTCAACAATACTAGTCTTTTACTTTTTATATATTTTTCAAGTAGACATTAATCTCAAATCAATAGTTTCGTAAATATTAAACTTGAAATGTTTAGTTGACTTTTTAAACAAAGGATTAAAAGATTACATATACACTATCCAGTTACACCTTCAGAATTACAAAAGATTGAAAATTAATTCACCCGGCTGATTTAAAACATAAAGTAACACTAACAAATAAAATGAAGGTTTATAATGGTAAGTCATTCACAAAAGATAATATTTGTAAATAAGTATTTTTGTTTTAAACTGAAGTTTTAGTTTATTGAAAGCCTTTTGTACGATTCTTAAAACTGCCTTTTGTTAAAACATTTGAAATAGCTCTTGCCTCGATACAGTCATTTTGTGCTGATGTGGCGTAAGGCAAACATCAAGCAATCACAAAAAATAATTATATTAACTGAACCAAATCCATTCTAATACATCGTATTACAAGTATGAGATACAGGGGATAAAAGCAATAGAGACAGTAAACTAACAACAAAATAAAATACAAGAAATTCAACTAGAGTTCAACTTATTATCTTCAAAAATAGACACCATATTTCAAGCATTATTATCAGCCTAACTTTAGATATAGATTCATAGAAAGATTTCAACAGAATACAAACAGTCTGCCATCAGAAAAATGAAACTTCATAAGTTATTTCTTTATGAGAAAAGGGTTCACTGCATGATTGACATCTTCCCCATAATCCCATTCCTAAATATATCCTTTTTTTTACAGAAAATATGTATATGAACATACAACATGTTCATTGTTTTTTTTCTTCAAATTTATCAATTACCAATGAAAAATCTTGCTCTCCATATACTTCATGTAAAAAGCAAGTAACTCTGGTTTAAATATTCATGTTGAGCCTTGAATTATATAATGGCCAGGATAATGGCTGAAATATTACCAAATGCTATCAATCATCCATTTGTCCATCTTTCTATAAATTCATTTATTCATCTGTTGGTTCATTCTAATAGGGATCCTTAAATTTTTTTTAATAACAAAAAAAATCTTCAGTATAATATTTCCTCAGTTGGTTACCGTTCAATAAAATCAATGTCACATAACCTAAACATGTGCATTATTCATATTAAAATACTGAAATATTGATAATAACCAATCTGTTTTTGAGACAAATTTTATGTCATTAATTGAAATTGTAGCTAATTAAAATTTAAATGTTATGTGTTAGGTTTCTCTATATTTGTTTTGTTCTCAGTTTATACAGAAATGCCAGTGAAAATCTGAAAAGGTAAATTCCATGTTATTTTTCCATTTTGCAGCTACCAGTACATATAAATTAATGGTAGGTTTTTATTTGATTTATGTTTCCTTAAATTCAAATTCAAATGTTTACCAATTTGAAGATTTTTAGTTTAACTATTACGAAAATCGCATGTTTATAATACCTCAGAAGTTGATAAAGAGCAGCGCCATGAGAACATGATACTCTTTTATGAAAATTAAAGTGTTTTTGAGTTATTGTCTGACATGTTACGACGGACGGACAGACAGACAGAGGACGGTACACCATAATACGTCCCTTAAATGGACTATAAAAATTAACAGCTTATTGTTCATGTGCATTTGGTATCACAGTGGGGATTGTGATATTACAGCTTTATGACATTGAGGTTTTTTCTCTCACCAACAAGCGTCAGATTATCATGTCCCACTTCCCACATTAAAAGTTACCAATAAATCATTTAGAGAGACACAAAGTCATCATTGATCATTTAACTCAAATGAACACAAAATAAACAGTCACCTACAAACATTCCTGAATCATTACTCAAAATTTACAATATGAGGTCAGATTTATTGTTCTGAGGACTCTTTTTTAACCAGATATGTTTGTGAGTTACTTGGTCCAGTTTATACACCAATAAATTCGCTTAAAAAGGCGTTTAATCCTTATAAATCTTTACAATTGGAGATAAGGAATTTAATTTCCCCACTCGTACCTCTATTAGATGTAAATTGTATATTTGTTTCATAGAATTGGCCTGGCACATGAATATATTTTTTGGTTAACAAAAAAATATGTACTCCATGAAATTTGCTATCTAATAAAAAATAAACTACAAAAATATCTTATTATCATTCAAATGAATGGTTTTGTGTTTATTATTTAATTTATCGATAAACGCAAAGTGAAAATAAATATTTTTAACGTAGAGCCGGTTTGTGTTATTATCGCTGCCATCTTGTTTACATTAATTACAAAAAGTAGTTTCGTCAATGTCGTCTATCAAAAAATAAATAACTTCAAGAGCCACTACCGGAAGCCCTCTTGACCAATCATGTAAAAGTATTCCCTAATATGCAAATCATATATATATGAATTCCATTTCCTCATTAAATGTAAAAGAGTTGGAATTTAAAAGAAAATATATACTCTTTTGTAATTTAAGTGATATAGTTCCATCTTTTGTTAATATGTCTGAACAAGATAAATTTAGTTTCATCTTGAAAAGTAATGATACTGACATTTGTACTGTATGTGTAGCTGGAATAAGCGATATGTATGATTCAAACATTCATTTAAAGCAAACATAATGTTGTTAAGAACTGTTGTAGTATTAAAGCTAATTGTAATAGCTTGAATTAATAATATAGTATGAATAACACCTCCACGCAATGTACATGTAGATATAAAATATGTGTCTCTTATCATTGAGAAAATATGTCTCTGTATATTTGTTTTTGTTTATTTTTGTCTATTTTTGTATTTATTTTTTGTAAATGTCAGCTGGTATCATTCCCGTATTGGAATTTACACCAATAAAATAATTTGATTTGATTTGATTTATAAGAATTATAAAGTTGTACTTTCATCTACTTTCAGATAAGACTTCAAAATACCGATAAAAAGAAATTACATAATTATGACTGAGGAAAGGAAAACAAGAAAATTATCCATTCATTTGGAGCAGGATGCTATGGACCAATCATTGTCCTCTGATGACAAAGATGAGGAGACTACTATTGATGACGATATTATTCACACTGTTACAAAATTACTAAAATTCGGCAAAAATGGCATGGTTTCCCCTGACCACATAGAAACGTCTTTGTGTAAAATGCTTCAAGCTGAACGCAATCACTGGAAAGACAAAACAGATGCCGCAATGAACGAGATTGAGCGTCAACACAAAGAAACACTGGCAAATCAAGTTTCGTTACAAAATTTGATGGATATGTTACATTTCAATAAGCGAAAAATAAGTCACGCTAATCTAAAAATGGACAACAGCATTGCAGAAGAGAATGCATCGGTAGACGACATGCTGGATACACTGAAATACAGGATTATAAACCTGAAGCAAATGGCGGGAATCATAGACGAAATGGATGAGACGGAGCCACAGGATAAACTGCTTAAATATTCTGACAGAGATATTGAATATTTGAAAAATGCTATTGCCAAAGCTCACTGGGAGAAAGAATCAATTCAAAAACAACTAACAGAAAGAGTTAATGAGATAAAATGGCTGACTTCCGAACTGGATAATGTTAAAATGCACTTGCATAAATTACAAGAAGTTGTGAAAAAATACAATGAAGCCCACACAGGGACAAACTTTCATTTAAATGAAGTGAAGAGTGAAGTTCCTAAGAGCCCAGGAAGAACCATCAAACACTGTACGGCACCATTGAGCTCTAGGCAGAGAACTTATATTGAAGGTGACTGGTTGCAAGGATATCCAAATCCAATTGACGAATCTTCAGCACTAAAAACAAGGCTACAAGCGCATATTTATTCGAATAAAAATGGGAATTCTAAAATGGGAGTGGCTCAGTGTTTGAGATGTCAGAAACTATTCAAACCAAAAGAAAATTCCAGCAAGTCTTGTCGCTATCACCCAAAAGGTCGTGAAATTACTGAACAATATGATGTAAATGGGAAACTTGTGCACGTTGTGTATAAATGGGCTTGCTGTAAAAAAGGACTGGACTCAGCAGGCTGTATCTATGGTCACCATGTCTAAGTTGTTTCTGTTATTAAATGTATTTGAGTGATTGAATCTATCTTTCAGAGTTTTAAACAAAATTTTGCTGAATTTTTTTTTTTGCCCCCAGCTTAAAAATGATCAAAAAGAGCTTGCAGTTAAATTAAAATAATCAAGTTATCATGCCAATTGAATTTTATCATCAGTTATATAATACTGTGGATTCTTTAATTTTTTTTGTGGATATTAATTTTCTTGAATTAAGGAATCAGTGTACTTTCATGGATACAAATGTATTTGATGTCATGGTGTTAATGGCAGTCTGCATACCTAAGCTTTAATAATTTGTACTTCGTTGAACATTTCATTTCGTGGTTCACCTTTACCAAAAGAAATCGACAAAAATTGGTATCCCATGAATCCACAGTACACTATTCAATACATCTCTTTCAAATTAGGACATACAAAACTGGCTTTATCACCAACCCAGTGTAACAGTCAGTTCCCCTGTGCTTTTTACATGAAGTATTATTAACAATATAAAAATAAGAAGATGTGGTTTGACTACCAATGAGACAATTCCCTCCACCAGAGAACAAATGAGGTACAGGTTAACAACTAAAGGTCACCGTACAGCCTTCAAGGTCATTTTCTGGGAATAAACAGCTTATAGAAAAGTAAAAATCATTTGAAACACTCTGGTTTTCAACTCCAAGTGATAGATGGACTTGGTTAAGATTTGCCATAACTTGGGAGTTTTTATTTTACAATGCCCTTCAACTTTTTGGTTTATAGATTTGCTCTATGATCTCTTTCGAGACTGAGGAGTGTGTAGATGATACATATGTACAGTGTACTCAGTTATAAATAGATAAGAAGATCTGGCAGGATTGCCAATGAGACAACTCTCAACCAGCACCACATAACGTAGAAGGTTAGCAGCTTTAGAAGCCTTAAAATTAGTATCATTCATGACTTTTTGTTTAAATCAGTTTACAAATTTTTTCTTCTTTTCATTTAAACAATCCTAGTGCTGTTTAACCTCTATGTAACTTCTAGCAGCCAGACTTTTCAGACTAAGATTCACTGGATGGAGACTGTAAAATAAACAGCTATGGAACTTGAGGAAAAAATTACATGACTATACATAGGAAAATTTTTGTCACATTTCATTAAATATATATAACATTGGATTCAGTATTATTCACGGTATACCAATTTGTGGATTATATGGGTGAAAGTTATGTAGACTTAGGCAATGTTTTCTGCTCTTTGGTCAGGTTGTTGTCTCTTTGACACATTCCCCATTTCCATTCTCAATTTTATTAGGCAAAACCACAGAATCAAATATCCACGAAAATAAATGAATCCACAGTATGCATGGTATATGGTTCTTAAATGGACAATTTTTTAAAAAACACACAACACAATATAGCATTGATGCCCTGATTTGCAGTTGTTGAGCATAGAATCTCAAAATACATTACACAGCATACCATGCTCACATAAAGCTTGATATCAAATGTTAGGAAGCTCTGATTAGAAAGTTTCTAAGAAATAGGCACCAACAATTTCATGGGATAGACACACAGACAGATATGCAGACATAAACCGATAAACCCTTCTTTTCAGAGCATGGGTATAAAAAGTTGAGAAATATGAACTTTTAATTCCATTATTTTTTTTTCTCTCATCATAATTTACGTTAAATTGGAACAGTAAACCTCAAACTATAAAAAGAAGATCTTCATTGTAAACTGCAATTTATTAATGCCTCACACATATGAGTGCAAGATTTAATGTGGAAATTTATAGTAAGGGAAATAACTCAACAATTTAAATACAATTTATTTTTGCACTCTTGGGTTCCCTGACAATAAAATATAAAGGCTCTTTTTCTGAGGTGAAACAAGGCATATCTCAATTTAATGAGCTAACAAACATACCTATGGCTATGACGTATATAAATATTCTTTGCTATAAATGTTTAGGCGCTTCCTGTGACTATCACAGTTCAAAGTTTATTTATGCAACAAATAATGGGATGGACAAAATACCAACCAAACTTCATGCTAAGGTTTGTCTTCTTGAGCCTCTGTCTCCATTTTTAAAACAATTGATTCTCATCCTCTCATATTAAATAAAGCCTTCAGGCTGGAAAGTGGAAACTCAGGCTTACACCAGGACCTGCATGTGTAAGCTGATACCAGGGCCAGTATAGAAAATAAAACATCTTTACAATATAGAGTGTGACAAACTGTTCCTCACTGCAAGTGTTGCTCTCAACCTACTGTAAGTAATCGAAGTTCTGACAGAAATGTAATATGTTTTATAACATCAAATTGTTCAAACTGGTCAGAAATTTTAACCAACTGCTGTAGAAAAGTACAGTCTATAGTTATCAAAGTGCAAAGTGATCAAATAAATACTGTCATATTATATCAAAATCTAAAATACTTTGTGAAATATACTTTTAGCTAAAATATGTTTTCATGAAGTTTTAAAGGGAGATAAGACAGTGAAACTTTATGAAAATTAAACAAGCCAAATCTATTTTAGTCATACGTGCTGGGTATCCCCTTAAAATATATTTTAATGAATATACCACATTTTATTCAAACTGATGTCTGATTCTTATAAATAAAGAAGACTTTTTAAAGAAAAAAACTATGAAAACTTAATTTGGACATTTTTATAGCAATAAAAAAATTGAAAAAAAAGGTCTGTTACATCTCGACTTACAAATGACTCTTTACAATAAAATTAAGTATAGAAATTTTTAGCCACACTTTCATAACTAAACCTTGAAGTGGAATTCAAATCTTAATAGGTTATTTGTTAAAAAATATCTTAATGATTGTAAGTATATTTTATTTTTTAACCCTACACTCTGACGATTTGACTGTGTTTCTTTTCAGCAGTTGGATACACTTTCAGACCAGTTTAACAGTTTGTTTTAATGAAACAAATTGCAATTGGGTCAGACTTTAGAATGAACTGAACAATACAAGTGAACACTTAAAATCAAGTTGCATTAAAAATTTAAAGTCAAAACTTCCTTCAAAAAGTTTCCTGGTTAATTTCTTTTATTGAATTTTTATTTTTAGTTTTGTAGCCTGACTTCTTAGAAAAGTACTACTAACATAAAAACTTTTCTAAAACAAATGAAAAAGATGAATGTAGACTCTAATGGGGAACTAAATAACTTGGTCCAGATTGACTCATTTCAGAAGATTTTTTTCTTTTTCAATATTTTATTCTTTAATGTGACCCAGGCTCTTTAAAAGAGGGACAAAAGATACCAGAGGGACAGTCAAACTCATAAATCGAAAACAAGCTGACAACGCCATGGCCAAAAATAAAAAGACAAACAGACAAATAATAGCAATGCAATTTTATTTTCCACAGATCACTTAAAGTATCAACATCTGACAAAATAATTCATTAATATGAACTGATGTTCCTTACAAAGTAGACATCATGACTTATCAGACAAACATCAGGAAACTTTTGAAACACTTTTCATTCAGTTAATTTTTTAGAGGATTAAAGGAATATTTAGTCTTAGATGCATGATTTTTTTTATTAGTTGCAAATATGACCGTTTCCGGACCCTTGCTTTGAACTAGCTGTCAATAACTGCTAGTACTTTCAGATCTGTGCTTAGTGTCTTTTTTGTTGTGGGGATGTATAAGTACCCTGCCACATCCAGTCTGTGTTTTTGTCAGATGTATTTCTGCTTTGTAACGATCTAATGACTTAAGCCCTTTACAACTGATTTTTATAGTTTGTTCTTATGTTGTTACACTACTGTCCCAGTTTAGGGGGAGGGTTTGGTGCCAGCAAACTAGTTCAACCCTGCCACATTCTGTATGTGCCTATCCAAAGTCAGGAGCGTGTAATTCAGTGGTTGTCATTTGTTGCTGTTTATCACATTAGTTTTTTTTTGTTCATTATTTTGTTCATAAATAAGGCCGTTAGTTTTCTCGTTTGAATTGTTTTACATTTGTTATTTCGAGGCCTTTATAGCTAACTATGCAGTATGAGTTTTGCTCATTGTTGAAGAACATACGATGACCTATGGCTTTTAACTTCTATGTCATTTGGTCCCTGGTGGAGAGTTATCTCGTTTACAATTAAATCACATCTTCTTATTTTTATAACCATATACCCTTCTCAAAAAGTTATGGTTCGATACTTCTATAAAAAGTAATAAACATTTGATGGGCATCATTAAATTCTAGTAGGGGGCCTCGGTGGCCGAGTGGTCTAAGTAGTTGAACTACTGTATCACTAGCCAGTCAACACTGAGGTTGTGAATTCGAATCCCTCACAGGGCCGGTGCACTCGACTCCAATCTTTATTGACTAGGATTGTCGGTTTTCCTACCAAAAGGTCGGTGGTTCTCTCTAGATTCCTCCACCATAAAAACTAACTGCCACGAAAACGCATAATAGTGTTGAAAGTGGCGTTAAATACCAATCAATCAATCAATTAAATTCTAGTCTGGATACCAAAAATTTGGTTATGTTGTTTGATTGCTGATATGTAAATTGATCGCCAGGTAAACTCAATTTGTGACAGTAAAACTACTGATGGACGTCCACAAAGCTTCAAATACAATACAGTTATCACTTAATTTCAGCACCTTGGTTTGACAAGTTCAGGGATCAAACCTCAAGGCAGGCATGATACCACAGTACAACAGTCAGGCATTTCAATGCAGAAGAAAAGGAATTCATTTTAGATCCACCATTTTCTACATAAGAAAATGCCTGTACCAAGTCAGAAATATGACAGTTGTTTTCCATTCGTTTGATGTGTTTGAGCTTTTGATTTTGCCATTTGATAAGGGACTGTCCGTTTTGAATTTTCCTTGGAGTTCGGTATTTTTGTTATTTTACTTTTTAAAAGAATTTTTATTATGCTTTCATCTTTTCACTTTCCTTTCACATTGATGACTTGCCTATGGTTCTTATAAATCCAAAACAAAATTGGTAAAAATTCTAACCAGTTGACCAGTTTGATTTGAATTGAACTTTGTGCATTTGGGTCAAATATGTGAATGACCATCAATGAAGAGAAGAGAAATAAAAATAGAAAATTCACAGTAATTTTTTAGCCCTAAGATCTATGTTATGCATACAAAAAATTGCATAAGCATTTGATCTTGTTAAGTGCTTTGGGATATGAATGTTTCATAAATAGAAATAAAATTTATACAAAAAATTCTAAAAGGAAATAGGAACTTACTTTTAATTTCGGTGTTTTTTTCGTATTATTATTCATCAATCTCAGTGGGTTTTTTCTTATTATCTTTCATCAATTTCAGTGGGTTTTTCTTATGATATTTTTTCATTGATCTTACACTATACGTACTTCATAGAAACTGAGTTTGTCTGCCTATATATACATATGTACCATGAAATTATCTTACACAAGTCATTTTAAGACTTAGGAAGATCCTGTAGTTAATGTGCTATGAAAAGAATGACTGCAGTTTAAATAGAAGGTAGGTAAAGTAAACATGGTATGGGTAAAGACTATAAATGAAATTCAGAGCTTAAAGAAATAAAAAATTAGGGCTGACTTGATGTGGATACAATGATAAAATTAGACCTTTCTAAGTTTGTTTAAATATAATAATTCAATATGTCTGTGTCCTATGATAAGGATAATAACAGTGATAGACTGGTGTGATGTGAACTGCAGTATTATTTAAGTTCAGAAATGTAGGATGGATCCATGAAAACTTCATTAAATCTTGTGTTTCTATTCTATAATTATAGCAAGGTTTAATTATGTTAATCTATGAACACCTGTTTTGATAAAAAATTAAAAAATGTTTAACATGAAAATTTATCAAAGTAAGGTCTTTTTAAAAATAGTCATAATTGCAATACCTCTTCAAATAAAATCAAAGTATTTGATTTAAACAGGTTTTTTTTCACAAATTCAAATGAGAAGACCCATTGCCAAAAAAATATTTCAGCAGAAATTCAGAGTATATTGCTATATATACTTACTGTAAATTCAGAAATTTTTGCGTGCATTTATTATTGCGATTTTGTCTTTTTAGACTTAAATGCGATTTTAATTTTTGCGATATTGAGAAAAACCTGTTCAATTCATATAAAAAATTTCAAAATGCGAGTTTAAATTATTGCGATTATAATACTGTCGCATTTTTCGCAATAATAAAAACATCGCAATAATTTCTGAATTTACAGTAATATTATGATTGCACAAAACTAGAGGGCAAAACAAAAACCGCATTCAAGTTCAAGAAATAAAGACTATGGTCAAAGAAAATCAACAAGCAGAACAATAACAATAGTACCCCATCCCCCCCCCCTCCCCTCACAAAAAAAAATTAAAAGTACATACAGAAACCATAAGATTGTGCATTACAGACATCCTCCAAAATTAGATGGGGACGCAGGTGCTCCAATGGGTCAGCTACTCCGGCTTACTTAATTTCACTCTTCTGAAAAACAATATTTGTTTCTAAAAAGAAGGAAAAAAGTATAGTCTTTGAAATGAAAGATTTTAAAAAGTAATACTGCTGTGGAATATTATATTTAAAAAGTACCTTTATGGTCAGGAACTCTCAATTTCTTCTATTTTTGACAGGTAGAGGGGAGGATGGAAAGGGGGTGCAAACTTTGAGCCTAAGTTATAAGGCCAAAATTTATAAACATTAATGGAACATTAATTTCTAATAGAAATCATGTATTCAAAACAGAAAGAAAATAAAAGAAGAATGTATCTGATGACACAAATGCCCCTCTCAAATTTAGAATTTTCCAAGTTAAAAAGGGGCATAACTCTAGAGCTACAAATTACTCACAACTCTGCTTTTTGTGATTCTTAGCAATGTGTATCAGTTTCATATCATTTGCATGAGGCAAACTAAATTTAGAGTGCGGAAACAAAAATTGGACCGACGGACAGTCAAGGGTTTACACTTAATCCTCCCTTTGCCTAGGGTGGGGGCATACAGATTATCTCTGTATATCTAATATTTATCTAATATTACAGATATCCTTACTAATAATCTCATTGGCAATCAAACCTCATCTTCTCATTTTTATAATAACAAAAATCAATCATCATAATTATGCTCATATTACATAGCAAACATTCTATCATATATATATATATATATTTATTTATGTGATTATTGAATCCCCTTATTAACTTAGGTACTAAATATCAAATGAAATGATCTCTGGTGGATAGTTTTCATATTGTCAATCATACACTTCCCCCTATTTTTAAGTTAAATATTTCATGTTTCTTATGACCAATTGAGCATATCAGGAAACTGGCCCCCTACCCAAAAAAAATGAAAACAATTGATTGATTGATTGTTGGTTGCTTAACGTCCAGTGGCAAATATTTCATGCATATTCAGGACGAGAACAAATTAACAATTAATACAATAGGTAGGTTCTGTAATAGAGGCGTCCGGGATTAAGGTCAGAGAAATTTAGACTGCCACGGGAAATGAGGGTATTTGAATGAAAACAAGGGACGATAAATACTAAACAGTCGTTAGGAGCTTTAGTATCAAGAGACCATAGAGGGATAGCCAAATCCATCTAAGGTCGACTTCGCATGAGTTAGTTGGAATCTAATAGTTTTTAATTATATCTAACTTTATCAGGTAAGAATTTTATAAAAGTATGTTATAAATCATGTCAGTACAGAAGCGCTGACTACTGATAATTATATTGAAGATGTGTTACTGAAACAAAAGTGTATTGTCTTCCTGTTTCCACAATGAAAAATTTTTCCCATTTCATACTTATGTAAGAGGAAACTAAATCACTACATTTGTACTTAATGACAAAGTTTCGTAAATCCCTGCAAGTAGAACCTCCTTCACTTCAACTAAAGTATAAATTTGATAAAAATTTCCTCATTTCAAACAATTCTAAAAATATTATTCTATGAAAAAAAAAAATACAATTATCAATCAAATATGCAACAATGAAAAGTTTGAAATATTTCTAAAGGAACCTGATTAACTTCAATTGATCTGTGTTACCATTATAGTTGAGTTATTTCCCTTACACTAATATCTGTGACAGATTCAGTGGATATTTTGATATACAATTTAATAAAAATTGAAGAAATAAGCTGTTATTAGGTATTATACTGTTGATATACTAGTCTGGTAATGATGGGCTAAGGGAGTGGTGGCGAATAGGTATTTTGAAAATAAATAAAAAAAGATGTGTCAATCAAGTGTACAGTGCTCCATAAATTAAGTTCATAAACCAAAAACTGCCACCTCAAGTTTGGCTACACAATTCCTTTTCTTTAATATAGACAACTGTTTGAACCTCAAACAATACCTGTAGATTAAGTAACCTATTTTGTCTCTATTTTAAAGGAAAATCAGAAGAAAACATCATGAACCATTACATGCATGGATAAAGAGTTTGTCTAATCAATGATAGAGTACCAACAAGAAATTATTACAAGATCAAAGAGTCTGTCTAGAAAACAATACAGAACCATCCAAGAAACACAACAAAGATAGGTGTCTAGACCATAATACAGTACCATCTAGAAACCAGTCAAAGATAAAAAGAGACTTACTGGATAATAATACTGAAACCATCCAGAAACCATGACAAGAACTTTAAAGAGAATGTCACATCTATAGTTCAGTACCATCAGAAACACATTATAAGAACAAAAATATTGCAGAATCATCAACCAGAAACCATTACAAGAATAAAGACGGAGTCCAAACAATATTACAGTACCATTCAAACACCAATATAAGATTAAAGAGACTTAATCTAGATATTATTAAGACAACATTGAAGCATTTAGAAGTAAAAACAAAATTTAAGAAAATGTCTGAAAATAAAACAGAATCCTTACAATTTTATGAATATTTATGTCAGAAGATTGGATCAGAGGAAGTAGTGAGAGTTAGACGACTTTTATTTATAAGTCATGATTTTGGTTCTAATGATATTCAAATAAGCAGTGGAAGCAGAGGTGAGGGACTAGATCTAAATGGAAGTGATTTTGATGTGATGCACATTGACCCCTATTATATAGTATATGAATCAGGGAAAAATGCTGTCAAGGACCAGAAGTGTTTGTTTCAGTTAGCTATGGATACAAAAGAATCACAGCCATGTTTTACATATCTACGTCTACTTGACAATTATGATAATTTACCACAACCTTTCAAACAAATGTTTTTTCAACATAATGGAAATTATCTACTTTCAAGTGAACTTTACAAAATGCAGCTATTATACCTTGCAAAGCAGTACCAGTGTCCCGTTTTAAGTACTATTCATGGTCCTTGTTTATCAAATAATAATAGTCAGTTTGATATGGCAGTCTGCCTTAAATGTGATCAGTGGATATTTCAAGCTCGACCATGGATCTCAAGACCACGTTCAACATGGCCACCACCTGAACTTATCACCAAAATAACTTCATGTGGTGTTTTATTTGTTCCTATCGGCTACAAGGGATCTGTAAATGAGAATCTTCAATGGCGAATATCCTTTTCTGTAGCAGAAAAGATATTAATATATTCTTTTAGTCATACTCAGGTACTATGCTATGCTTTGCTTAAAATATTATTGAAAGAAATAGTAGATAGACATGAAGATGTTAAAGGTTTATTGTGTTCATATTTTCTGAAAACACTAATGTTTTGGATTTCAGAAGAAACAGAAACATCAGTGTGGAGACCAGACAATATCATTCCCTGTTTCATGGCCTGTCTACAAAGGTTGTTATACTGTATAGAATATTCAACATTACTACATTACTTCATTCCTGACAATAACTTGTTCTATTTAAGGTTTAACAGTAAAAACAGATACACATTAATCAATATCCTTAAGAATTCATATCAAATAGGTATCAATATTTTCTCATCATCTGAGACTTTGCATGACTACAAAAGATTTTCAAGTGATATTACTAGATCAGTTTGTAAAAACACAAGATTAATGAAAGAAATTGCAGAATTTTATTTCCCCTTTCAACCACCTTTTAAAAATGTGTTACATATCCTTCACACTTTGCTGCATCATTGTAAAATTGGATTATCTAAAAGTATCTTTTCTTTTAATTTTTCATATGCAAATCAAATAATGCCTAATGCACTACCTCAAATATATAACCCAAACAATAAACAACAATACAAAAACTACAAACATGATCTCAGTCAGTTGTTAGTTGGATTACATTCAGATGCAGTATCAGGGTGGCTGAAATTGGCCTCTTTCTTCTATGTTCATAAAAATTATTTCGCATCAATATCCATAATAAACTACACTTTGTCAAAATTTACTGATGAAAAAATTTTAATCGGTCAACTTTCATTTTCAAAGATTACATTTAGTGCTAAGCAGAAATATGATCTAACATTGATGACACAAGAAAAACTTATATCAATTTTAAAGACAAAAACAATCATTAAGGTCATATTTACAGCAAAATCATCAGTCATTCCAACAGAACTTAAGTTTGATGTGATGGAACACCCTAAGAACTTTGAACCCGTAACATTTGCACATTTCCTTCATTTTCTCTGTTATTTCCATCTGCAGGACTATGCATCATGTTGGTTTTGTATTTCACAGTTGTTACAAACAATTTTGAAACACAACAGTTCAAAAGAAAAAGCAGATTACAAAATGTGGATTACTCTGGGAATAGCTTATCAGATGCTAGGTCTGAGAGATTTAGCAAAAACATTGTTTTGTCAGATTGCCCAGAATGATAAGTATAACGTAACCAGCGCTGCATTTAGACTGTCTCGCCTTTCCTGAGGTTAATATTTAGACTGTCTTGTCTCTCCTAAGATTAATAATTAGGCAAACAATATTTGTATTAATTTAAGTTACCACAAATAAAGATGACAATAAAAAAATGTGTTTTTTTTTTCTTTTTTTGAAAGTTGTAGTAGTAGTAGAGATCACACAAGACTTTCAAGCAACTATTTCATAAATATGTGATACAATTCCTAGTACTTATAATATAAAATTTTGTAAACAAGAATAAATTTATACCAAATGGAATTCAAGTTTTCCTTGAAATAACACAAAGCATGTAAGAGGCAGCTAATAATAACTTTTCGAAGGAGGCTCCTTGAAGTATGATTCACTCTCCGGGTTACCCCAATTCAAAGTGGTTGCAATATAACACTGAATAATTGTAAGGGATTGTTCAATTAAATCAAATCAATCTTCAATTGATACAAATATTTTTAAGACAAACTCTACATATAAAAAATAAGAAGATGTGGTATAATTGCCAATGGGACAACCTCTCAACCAGAGACCATATTAACAATTAAAGGTCAACCTATGTCCTTCAACAATGAGCAAAACCCATACTGCTTAGTCAGCTATAAAAGACCCCAATTTACAAATGTAAAACAATTCAAACAAGAAAACTGACGATCTGATTTACGTAAACAAAAGTGCACACACTGAAATGTCTCACCTGCTTAACTGACCATTAATTTCATGTGGAAAGTCTTAGAGATAAAGGTTTTACTACAAGTATCACATAAACTTAACATTTTCAAAGATCCATGACAATGAGATCAAGGTCATATAAATTCTATCAAAAAGACATGTTCACCTTACAATTATTCTATACACCAAATATAGTTGATCTATTGATGATGGAAATTGAAAAACAGATGAAAATACAAAAACTGAGCATTGACAAATTATCCATTAAAATTAGGTCAAGGTCAGATGATACCTGCCAGACAGACATATACACCTTACAATTATTCCATACATCATATATAGCTGATCTATTACTATTAGTTTTTTTTAAAAACAGACCAAAACACAAAAATTTAACATTGATGATTGACCAATGAACCATGAAAATGAGGTCAAGGTCAGATAATAATGGCAAGACTGACATGTACACCTTACAATCATTCCATACACCACATATAATTGACTAATTGCTTATAGTACTTGAGAAACAGACTAAAACACAAAAACTTAACATTGACCAATGAACCATGAAAATGAGGTCAGGGCCAGATGAAACCTGGAAGACTGAGACTGAGATGTTCCTCCTAGAATCATTACTTACACAATATATAGCTGACCTGCTGCTTATAGTATTTGACCTAATCATGTAACTTTAACCTTGATCACTGATACGGGAAATGAGGTCGAGGTCAGGTAAACCCTGTCTGACGGATATGTAAACGTTGCAAGGAACTCATGAACCAAATATAGTTATCCTATTACTCATAAGTGAGAAATTCCCATGACAATTTTTTTTTTTTAAAGCAGTGACTTAAAAATGAAAATAAGGTCAAGGTCAGTGGACATATGACAGACGAAAAACTTAGTAACATACAATATCTGCATACAAGGTACAAAGCATTCAGGTCTTCTACCTTCTGAAATATAAAACTTTATACAAATAGTTTGCACCGCTGCCGCCAAATAGTAATACAGCTATGTCTTGCATACTGTGACTTTCATTGCAGGGAGACAAAAACAATTTACTAAATACAATTATGATATACAGCAACAAACAACAACCACTGAATTACAGGCTAACGACTTGGGACAGGCACATACAGAATGTGGCGGGGTTAAACATGTTAGTGGGCACTCTAAATGGAGAATTAAAAAATTAAATAAGTGTTAAACTGGAACCATAAAATTCATCAATATCTCAAAAATAGAATCATGTGGCAATGATCCAGTATTTACATTTAATGTTACCTTACAGTTACCTGTAGTATAAGCAAGAAATGTGAAATCGTTCTGTTGCAGTGAACAATATAAAGGATGCCAGTTACTGTGGATTCATTATTATTCGTGGGAAACAAATTTTTTGTGCATTTCGTGGATATAGGTGAACCACGAAAATAAATGTTCAATTAAGGAATGACAACTTTCCTATAAGCAGTATTGCACAATAGCAAGAAATATCCAACTGCACAGTATTGCGCAATAGCACAATACTGCGCAATAGCAAGAAATCTTCAATTGCATAGTATTGCGCAATAGCAAGAAATATCCAATTGCACAGTATTGCGCAATAGAAAGAAATCTTCAATTGCACAGTATTGCGCAATATCACAGTATTGGGCAGTAGCACAATATTGCACAATATCACAGTATTGTACAGTATCACAGTATTGCGCAATAGCAAGAAATCTACAATTAAAAATTAATACAAATATTTCAACCCATTTCCAATTTTAAAGATCTTTCACCACATTTATTTTGTGTCAGAAACCTATATTATGTCAAAAATTTGATCACAATCCAAATTCAGACAGTATCAAGCTTGAATATTGTGTCCAAGCTTGCACCAACTGTTCAGGGTTCGACCTCTGCAGTCATATCAGGATGCGCTAGGCGAAGCATTTTCTTTTCTCTTATTATTATTTTCTACTTGTATTGTATATGACAGCCTCAGGGAAGATTAGTAATTGTAACTAACTGTGTTTACCCTCTTTAAATAAAGAATTCATTATTATTATTACTATTATTATTACGGTGCAGTCTGGTGTATACGCGCACCTAAGACTTATGACTTCACTTCATTCAACTGATAAAATCAATAATTGAATAATAGTGTGTGATCACATTCATAACATACTTTTATTTCATAAAATCTTCTGTTTGTATGGTTTCACCCTCAAGATTTGGTGTAATGTGTGTCCAAAATTAGGGAAACCCCTGTTCTGATGGTTCCTCCGATGTCCGGTGATTTTGTGCATGCTTTCCAAAAAATAGCTTATTTTGAATACAGGAAAGATTTGACACTACGAAATATAGCTGAATTTGAACCAAACACAATGCCAAGGATGCACAGCAAAAATAATTTCCATCTGATATAAATTTTTCTGAAATAAAACAAATTTTATCTGATGATGATTTTTCTTTAAATTATTCAATTATTGATTTTATTGGCCAAATATTGTAAATCACGGGATTGCAGTTATTAATTAACTCTTGAACTTATCAGTTTTATTCTTTTTTATTCCTTCGCAAGGTTAAAACAATAACTAGAACAATTTTATTTGTGTTACTGTGTTGATATTAGGAAATCAGCTAATGCGCGATATCACCGGCCGGGCGGACACCGGGGACTCCACTGTATTATTATTATATGCTTGTATGCAAACTTCGGCAAAACCATGAAATTAAACATCTTCCAACATGTAAGTTTTCCTTAATCCACGAAAATTGGTACCCACGAAAACAAATGAATCCACAGTAGTTGAATTATCTTGTGTAAATGGATAAAGAGTAATAATTAAATACATGCTTCATATATTGAATTTTCACTTAAATATAATTCACTATAATTAGTTAAAATGATTCAACAATTTACTACTGTGCTCCTCTACTTGGCCATTCAATGTTCCTTTACTGACTTCATACAGGAGATTCTTAAGAAGAATGACAAGAAGCTAGCACTATCCTTTAACTTCACGTTACACTATATATATGATGTCCACTCACTAAATAATTAAAAGTTTGGTGACTATGTTGAACCATCTACCCATTAAACTTGAAATAAAGGATACAACAGATACAGTTTGAGAACAAAATTGTTCGACAAAAGAGATGATGTCAGCTTCCCAATAGAATTTTCCATTTCTATGTACCGGTAGCAACATTTCAGCAAAGCCTGAATATTGAGTATATATATCAACTGTTGATATATGATATTCCACAGCTTGCATCTCCAATCATGATTTCCTTGACAGAGGATTGTATCTTACAAAGTAGCTTTTAAACCAAGAGTTCCAAGAGGTAAAGTTGAAATCATTCCTTCTAAAATTTTAAAGACGCATCACAAGTCAGTTGAGCATTATGCAATTTATCTATTTGGATGAGGGATATGTTCCAATGGTCTTGATCACAATCACTTCCTATTTTCCTTGAATGTCACCTACAGAATCAGACTATCACTGGGTTAGTGCTTACATGAGCAACACGAAGGTTGCCAGATGTAGAGCAGGATCTAGAGCACCTGAGATCATCCCAGGTTTTTGGTGGAGTTCATGTTGCTCAGTCTTTTGTTTTTTATGTTGTGTTATGTATACTGTTGTTGGTCTTTTGATCGTTTTTCTTTAGAAAAAGTCTTAAGGAATTTGTGTTAATGAATGGATGAATTCTTTTGTGAAACAGACACTGATATTAGAATAGGACATCATGAGTTCATATCAGCAGTTTTATTCATTTTAAGTCCTGATATGATGTTTCCTTTTTTAGAATATTGAAATCTTGAAATTTTAAATGAAAGCAAAAAAAAATCACTTAAATTGACAATCAAGTACAATGGCAATCCCTTAAATGATTTTTAGGTCCCTGGAAAAATGCATACAACTTTATAAATGGCCATAATGTGCAAGAATGTACCAGTATTCAGTAAACAAGAAGTTCTTGTGAATCTGTATCTGAATGCATCCCACACAGCATACCATGCTCACATGAAGCTTGATACCATATGTTAGAAAGCTCTGATTTGTAGTTCCTGAGAAAACAGCTATACACATTTTATGAGACAAACATACCTAGCCACATTCTGTATGTTCTTTACCCAAGTCAGGAGCCTGTAATTCAGTGGTTGTCGTTTGTTGTTGTATATCATATCTTTTTTTCGTTCATTATTTTGTACATAAATCAGGCTGTTAGTTTTCTTGTTTGAATTGTTTAACATTTGTCATTTGGGGGCCTTTTATAGCTGACTATGTGGTATGGGTTTTACTCATTGTTGAAGGCTGTATGGTGACCTATAGTTGTAAATTTCTGTGTCTCTTGTGGAGAGTTGTCTGGTTGCAATCATACCACATCTTCATCTTTTTATATAAAACCAGCAAACTTTTCATTCAGTATTATAGTCTTTTTTCTTTTGAATCATTAAATTGGTACAGTATAAGACCTTACATAGCAGATCTTTTGTGTATTAAACTGTAATTGATTATTTCCTCTCACAAGTGCAAGCTGTATTTAGGTGGAAACTCATAGTAAGGGAAATAACTCCACAATTTAAATACAATTTTAAAATATTCATTCTAATAACTGCACTCTAAGGCTATACTACAATAAAACATTATAGCATTTAATTTGTGGTACAGCAAGGAATATCTCAATTCAAAGAGCTCAAAATACTGACCTATGACTATGACATAGAAATACTGACCTATGGCTATGACATAGAAATACTGACCTATGGCTATGACATAGAAATACTGACGTATTGCTATGACATAGAAATACTGACCTATGGCTATGACATAGAAACATTGTTTTATAAATATTGAGACGCTTCCTGTGACAATCACAATTCAATGTATTTTTAAGCAACAAATTATGTGATGGGCACCCTCCAAACTTGGTTAATAAGTGACAGCTCTCTTGTCTACTTGAGCTTCAGGCTCCATTACTAGAATGATTAAAGTTTCATCCCCTATTTAGTAAATCCCTTACGTTTACTAGTACATACTCAGGCTAATACTATATATAGTTAGGACCTGTAAGGGTAACCTGAAACAAGGGCCAGTATAGAAAATGAAACAAAAATGAAACATCATAATAATATAAGTTTAGTTTTATAAACATAAATAAATTGCATCAGCTATTGATCTTTAAAGTGCTATGTGACGTGAAAGTTTCATAAATCAAGTTTACACAAGAAAATTTTGAAGGAAATAGGTACTTACTTGTAACATTACTGTGTTTTTGTTAAATATTTTCATCAATCTCAGTGGGTTTTTCTGTATTATAATTTCATCAATCTAAACACTATATTTGGTAACTGTGTCTGTCTGCCTATATATTCTATGAAATTATCTAATAAAACACATTTTCTATGTGATACTGGTGAAGATCCTACAGTTTTTGTACTTAAAAAAATGACAGCAGTTCAATGAGAAGGTAGGTGAGGTAAACATGTTATGGGTAAAGACTTTCAATGAAACTTTAATTGGGGAAAAATTGGACCTTTCTTCTATTGTTTTAATATAATGCAGATATTTCTTAAATTGAAAATGTCATGCCTTAAGCATCAACCATTCATCCTTAATAATAAAATCAAAGTACTGAAGTACTGAACATCGGATGACCACAAGTTCTTGAGGATGGTCAAAAGCACTTGTCTCAGAAAAAAACAACATATCTCTTTACCTAAAACTGAGGTTAATGTACAGAGGTATATTTTTTTCTGAGACAAGTTCGTGCGTGGATGATGACTTCAACTTCACCGTAATAACTATTATATTGTAGTGATACAAATCAGTATACACTGAGTTGTTGTTTATATTATATTAAAATAACAGTTACATATATATATGATTTGAATCCATTTGTATATCATTCTATTCTACTATTCTAAAAATAGTGCAATGCAAGTGCATGGTGGACACTTTTCTGTAAAAAATCGATTTTTCTAAGATTGGATACGAGTAGGCATTCATATTTTCCCGCAAAATCAATTACAGAGTTACCGGTCCTTGACGGTATTTTCACAAAACGTTCTTTGAGATATTCTTCCGCATGCTTTAACACAATTTTTCGATACGTGTGCATTGATATTATCAATGATTTTTTTACTTATATATATATATCTAACTACAAAACATTTTCATATTATTAATTTATGTTGTAAACAAAAATATTTTTATCAGTATTCATTGAAGAGATGTATTTATATCAAACGATATGGAATGTTATTTTGCACTCGTTTATGTGCGCGTATCTATCATGTTTATAGATCGGTTACAAACCCAAAACTAATTTACATAATGGAAATCTAGGCGATAGCAATACATCGGGATGACCTCAAGGTCATCGCGATGTAAAAAACAATCAAATTTTCTTCAATAAAATACAGGATCAAGAAATTTATTTCATTTTTCAAACTAAGTTGTATTTATTTTTTTCCTAAATTCAATGGAAGCAAATTTCACTTCCATTCTGAAACAAAATAATTTTTTCAAGAAATTTAGATTTATACAATTTATTATCCCCCAAAATAAGATGAAAAGGTGTCTATGGGAAAGGACAATCAGTTAAAACAAATTTTGTTAAAGAAAAAGTAAGAAGCTAACAATGGGGCAATAAAAATAACTCTTAGTCAGAGAAAGACAGACAGTTTCATTGCTGAAAGAAAAAAAAAGAAGAAAAGACAAACAATAATTAACAAAACTCGACAGAAAAAAATAAAAAAACAGCTGAACCAAAATCCAAAGATCAGTGAAAGTGTACATTGTATATAAGTTTAATTTCTGTACGGAAAGCACACTGGTATACATTAATAATCCAACATAAATGTGTCCAATGATAATACCAGTGATAAACTGGTGTGGTGTGAACTGTTTTTATGTGTCAGACCACTAGTTCAAAATGCCTATCTGTTCAACCACCTTTTTTTCAATTTTCACAGCTCTTTAACTTCACAAAAACCTTGTATATCATGAATTATACATGTATCAACTTTGTACATGCCCATTTTTAACCAATGTTTAAAGACTTGAAGTGACATTTGATGTTCATAAGTCCCCTATTTCTAAAAATTGCATGTTGGGTTACTGAAAATCTATATTAGAATACTATTGAGCACATGTACCCTAAAATTGTGTTGCGAGTTCATGCACAAGTAAATCTGGGCTCAAAATTTTTTAAATTCTCAATCAGAAAAAGTTATGTTCATGTAACTTTATTTGCTTGTTTGAGAAAACAATAAAAGCAAAATCACTATTTTTTTTGTCAGAGTAGGGCTACTTATACATCTGTTCTAAATTAGAGTGGATGAATTGGTGGTATGTGGGTGCAGAAATGTTGGACAGATCAATACACCAGAGTGGATTCCATACAGTAAAATTATGTACTGTAGGTGTAATACCACCAAATCATAGTATATCACACCTGGTTTCATAGGAAAAAGGGTCGGCTACTATCATTAAAATTGAAGTCTGCATTCATGTTTTAGATGTGACATTGAAATTCATGTCATTAACAGTAAATTGAGAAATTATTCCAAGTTTTTTGTAATGTGAATAATGCAGCTGGGTGAGTATCACAATAATAACTCACATTCTGATATCTGATACATATAGCTGTATACAGATTTTCCTGAAATCACAATAATTAATCTCACATTTCTTTCCATTCTTCAATTAATGCATCCAATAATTTCTGAATTTACAGTAAGTGAAAGCAACTTGAGTCACTATAATGATGGTACATGCATATAAATATTGAGCAACATCAACCCAGCTAAACTAGACATGAGCTCATGTGTTCCAGAAGGGTAAACAGTTCCTATATTTCTTAGTAGCACACATTAATGTTGCTCATAACATGGTTCTTATGATTTATGCAAGATTCCTATCTACACAAAAATTTGTATTGCATAACTGTGTAGACAAACATATAAATGTTCATTCATGGTAAGTATATTTTACCAAATTCATATAAAATCATTCTTTGGCAAGTAAAATTAAAGGCTAAAAACAGGAAGACTACCAAATCAAGCCAATATTTCTCTTTTTAATAATTAATCATCATAAGAATTTCTTCTGACAATAATCAACAAATTAACATTTTTAGTAAACAGCTTATTTTCCATTTTTTTTTTATTTTACAGGTGAAGGGGAAGATGGGAAAAGGGATGTAATCTCTGAGCATTATTCCTAATGTCATATTGAATTAAAAATTGTGAGTAAAAATTAACTCAGAAAATCTTATATGTTTTTTTTTACATTCAGAAATCTTACAAAGAAATAAATAAAGAAAAAACAATCAAAATTATTATAACGTCCATATAACACAGATATTTAAGATAGTATTCTGTCTAGCATATATTTATGTCAATATAAAATTCTTGACAATAATAAAGAAAACAAAAATGAAATGAAATGAACACTGGTGCATAGTTTTCTTATTGGTATCTCTTTATTTCTAAATATAAATATTGGTATCTCTTTATTTCTAAATATAAATATTGGTATCTCTTTATTTCTAAATATAAATATTGGTATCTCTTTATTTCTAAATATAAATATTGGTATCTCTTTATTTCTAAATATAAATATTGGTATCTCTTTATTTCTAAATATAAATGTAACAAATCAAATATATTTAAAGTGTGTAACTGAAATTATGTTATCTTCCGGTTTCAGGAAAGTCTAACTTTTCCCAGTTTTTACTTTTTTAAGAGGAAATATCATCACTACACGACTAAATGACAAAGTTTGAAAAAGCCCTTTAGGTAGAAGCTCCTTCACCTCAACTTAGTGATTTTTCTCATTTCAAATAATTCTAAATATATTATTCTATGAAAAACCACTTATACACCAAAACTTATTAAATATCCAACCAGGAAAAGTTGTTTGTTAAATGATTCTACAACAGATTAACTTCATTAAATCTGTGTTTCTATTCTATAAGTGTTGAGTTATTTCCCTTACTTATAATATATGTATGTACAACCATACACAAAAAACTCGGCCACTCCAGTTTTTAAGATAATCAGCAAATAAAAAAAACATAAAATATTGGTACAAGTTGTCATTTAAGAGCAATAACTCATATAAAGAGTCCACAAACAATATCAGCAATATTGACTTATTTGCAGATCTTGACTTGTGGATCATTTTTGCTATCCAAGTTTCTATCTATTTATTACAGTTTTAAAATTATAGACAATAACACATACAATTCATTAAAAAAATCGTAATTAAATGGTAATAACTATTATAAGAAGCATGATCATCATTTTTGCCATATTAGGTCTCTCACTATCTATTACAGTTTTCAAGATAATAGAAAAAAAAAATAAACAAGATTGGTAAAATTCCTCATTTAAGGGAAATTACTCCTATATGAAGTAGTCTGACAGTTTTGACGTCAATAGGTAGATCTCAACCATTCTATACAATTCTGCCCATCAGATTTTTTCAGATTTTTCTCTTTCTATAGCAGTAATCAAGATAAAAGACCAAACTTGCATTCAACCCCTTAGTTCTATTTTTAGACATGTTGGCAGCTGACATCATCAGATACATTTTTTTAAAGTAGAAACCCCAATAATGATTGTGACCAAGTATGTTTTTGATTGTCCAGTAGTTTCGAAGCATATTTTTGTAAAAGTAAGCACATGATGACAATGATGGACAAGTGTTGAGAATAGCTCACTAGATCCTTCTGGTCAAGTGTTTATTTTTTTAAATCATGGCCGCCTTGATAGAGCTTAGTGTGCTAAAAGTGGCTTTAAAAGCCAACAAATACCAATCAATCTTTTATACAGACAACTGTCTGAATCTCTGAGACAATTATAAGTAAAGTAGACAATTTATTTTTTTATTTTAGAGAGATTTCAAGAGAAAATCATTGCTTACCATTCCAAGGATAAGACTATCTAGACAATAATGCAGTACTATCTTGAAACCATTAAAAGGCAAGAAAGACTATCTACACAATAGTACAGTACCATCCAGCAACCATTACAGTGCTAGAGAGACTATCAGGACAATAGTACAGTACCATCCAGCAACCATTACAAGGAAAGAGAGACTATACAGACAATAGTACAGTACCATCCACAAACCATTACAAGGAAAGAGAGACTATATGGACAATAAAACAGTACCATTCAGAAACCATTACAAGGCTAGAGAGACTATCAAGACAATATTAAAGTAACATCAGGAAACCATTACAAGGCTAGATAGACTATCAGGACAATAGAACAGTACCATCCAGAAACTATTACAAGGCTAGAGAGACTATCAAGACAATATTAAAGTAACATCAGGAAACCATTACAAGGCTAGAGACTATCAGGACAATAGTACAGTACCGTCCAGAAACCATTACAAGGATAGAAGACTATACAGACAATAGTATAGTGCCGTCCACAAACCATTACAAGGCTAGAAAGACTATACAGACAATAGTATAGTACTGTCTACAAACCATTACAAGGCTAGAGAGACTATACAGACAATAGTATAGTACCATCCACAGACCATTACAAGGCTAGAAGAGACTATCAAGACAATATCAAAGTAACACCAGGAAACCATTACAAAGCTAGATAGACTATCAGGACAATAGTACAGTACCGTCCATAAACCATTACAAGGCTAGATAGTCAATTATAGAGTACCATCAATCAAAAACCATCACAAGGACAAAAGAGATAATACAGCACCATTGCAGCATTTAGAATCCTTACAAAATAAAAGACAATGTCTCACAGTAAAGCAGAATCCTTGCATTTTTATAAATATTTATGCCAGAAGATTGGAACAGAGAAAGTTGTAAGAGCAAGACGACTGAAATATACATGTAAGGACTTTATATCTTTCAACAAATTCTTTGATGTAATAAGCAGTGGAAGTAAGGGAGAAGGACTAGATCTTGAAGGTAGTGATCTTGATATAATGAGCATTAACTTTTACTATGTAGTATATGAATCAGAAAAAGATGCCCTCCAGGATTGTGGTGTAGCATTAGTAATGGATACTGAGGAAACACAGCCATGTTTTACACATCTACGAGTTACCAATTATAATTCTTTATCCTTTTGTATTAAACAAATGATGCAACAACACAGAGGACATATCCTACTTTCCAGTGAGCTTTACAAATTACAGCTACGTAAACAATTTAGTCCAATCTGTTCAGACTTAAATAATATCCATGGTCCTTGCTTATCAGACAAAGGTGACAATCTGGATTTTGCATCTTGCCTTAAATGTGATCAGTGGGTCTCCCAAGCACAACCATGGATCTCTCGATCACGTTTAACCTGGCCTTCTCCAGAACTTATTTCCAAAATAACTTCATGTGGTGTTTTATTTGTTCCAATTGGCAACAAGGGATCTATAAATGAGAATCTTCAATGGCGAATATCATTTTCTATAGCAGAAAAGATACTGATATATTCTTTCAGTCATACCCAGTTTCTATGCTATGCTCTGCTAAAAATTTTATTGAAAGAAATAGTAGAGAAAGAAAAAGTAGATGGAAATGAAGAAAAAGAAGATGAAGATTTAAAAGGTTTATTGTGTTCATACTTTTTAAAAACACTTTTGTTTTGGATTTCGGAAGAAACAGAAACATCAGACTGGAGACCAGACAAAATTATACCCTGCTTTACAGCCTGTTTAAAAAGGTTGATATACTGTATAGAATATTCAAACATTAAACACAAGAACATATTAATCAACATCCTTAAGAAGTCATGTGAAACAGGAATTCAGATTTTCTCATTATCTAAGACTTTACATCATTACAAAAGATTTCCAAGTAAAGTTGGTAGATCAGTGTGTGACTGTGATCAAATGATAAAAGAAATTTTTAGTCATCATTTACCCATCAGTCCATCTACAATAAGGGTGTCGCATACACTTCACACCTTGCTGCATCATTGTAAAACAGGATTATCTAAAGGCATCTTTTTTCTAAGTTTATCACTTGGATATCAAAGAATACCTTTTGCCCAACCACATATAGATAACCCAAACAATAAACAGCTATACAAAAACTACAAACATGATCTAAGTCATTTGTTGGTTGGTGTACATTCAGATGCACTATCTGGGTGGCTTAAATTGGCCTCTTACTTCTGCCGTCAAAAACATTATGCTGCATCAATAGAAATAATAAACAACAGTTTGTCAAAATGTACAGATGATAAAATTTCAGTAGGAACAGATTTGGTACCGACTTTTGAATTGAATCGGAAGCAGAAACACGAACTTAAACTGATGGCACAAGAAAAATTAACATTAGTGATGAAGGAAAAAATAATGAAACCGGTCATATTTGCAATAAAATCATCAGTCATTCCAACAGAACTTAAGCTTGAAGCGAGGGTGAATTTTGTGCCAACAATATTTGACCCCATAGCATTTGCACATTTCCTTCATTTTCTGTGTTGTTACCATCAACAAGACTTTATATCATGTGGGCATTGTATAACTCAGTTATCACAAACAAGTATGGTATCAACCACACCAATAGGTCCTCCTGATATTATCGAGGAATGCAAGACTAGTCAAATCTTACTAGGAATAGCGTATCAGATACAAGGAAAAAGAGGTTTAGCCAGAAAATTGTTCCGTGAAATTGCACAGTATAATACCACCAGTGCTGCATTAAGACTTGCTCAACTCTAATAGCAAACCATATTAGTTTATGCTACTGTGGATTCATTTATTTTCATGGTCTGAGGTAAACTTGCAATTTCGTAGATATTTGATTTCATGGTTTTGCCAAAGTCTGCATATATTCATATAGAAAATTTGTATATTGTTGAACTTTTAAATTCGTGATTCCCCTTTACCCACGAAATCCATGAAAATTGGTATCCAACGAATAATGAGGAATCCACAGTAGTGAACATATAAAAGTATAATAACAAGATTATTTTCGACATTTTTTTAGGAAATAGAAATTACATTGATATTGTTGGAAAAACCTCTAGTGATATTAACTTTAATTCTGTTAAGATTTATTTTGAATTTACATGACTGTACAACTTCAAGAAGACTTACAGTTAAAAAATAGGTTATCGTCTTTAAATGATTTTTTCATAATATAATAATTATGTACATTGTTGTATATTGAGTCAATAAATCATTTCAATAAAACTTTTAGCTTTGCATATAATTACTGAAATATTTTAACTACCATATGAGTAAGCTCTGTTTAGTGTTTTATAGAGAATTTGGTAAGACTATAGCTATGCATAGGAGACAGATTAACATAAGCACTAGTTTTGGAATTCAAAATGTTTTCAGGCCAATTTAATACTTGTCAAAGGGTTATAGGGTTGGTGAGGCATGATTTGTCTTTTGTGACAAGCTGAAAAATATTGCAACTATACTGATTCTGGTTTCCCAGTTATTCATTTCATTTACTAATAGTCTGCTATTTGTAATTTATCAATAAACACGCCTGGTTTAAACATTTACCTTACATGTTTTAATATTGTACAAGATGTTTTTCACATTTAATACAATTACTGATTTACTATATCAAAATCAGAAGATGTGGTAAGATTGCCAATGAGACATTATTTTTTTCAACAAATGATCTGCATGTATGCAAGTTGACCTTAGATGAATTTGGCTTTTTTTTATAGGTCCTTTTTGATCATATATAATTGTAGCTCCTAATCTTTCTACACAGCTTAACTACCCATTCCCTGGCTTTCATCATTAAATATCTCAATTAATAACTTACGCACATACATGTTCACATTATACAGACACGAAACTGCTCCATCAGGGTAATAAAGTAGAATAACAGGGGTTCAAATTAGTGTCACTACAATCAGTTAAAGTCTGAAATGGCCTATATCTGTACTCGACTGTACTGATTTTTACTTGACCAGTCTGAATTGGTCTGAATTTTACTTAATATTACTCAACCCAGTCTTAACCATACTCGACTGTAGTGATTTGTACTGAACCCTTATATTTGCTATTGAAAATAGTACCAGTCTGAAATAATCTTTACCCCTTCTTGACCTGTACTCGACCAATACTTGACCAGCTCTCGACCTATTTTTTCAGTCTGAACCATATTTGACCAAAGGTCTGAACAATACTTGACCAAAGGTCTGAACAATTCTAGACCAATCTGAACCAAACTCGACCAAATAACCTTTACTTTTTATAATTTTAATTGTTAAAATAACTTTCTTTTTAACTGACAATCCACTATAAAATAAAATAAATGTGGATAGTGTCCACATGTGGACACAGATGATGCCCCCCCTTGCATAGCATATGGTTATAAAGGGACATAACTGAAGAATGGTAAAAGTGACGCTACCCAAATTTGAACTTGATCTGAGTTTTGTGGTAATAAGCATTGTGTGTAAGTCTCATAACATTTGGTTGAGGCTAACTTAAGTAGAGAACAGAAACTGAAAATTCAGCAATTTTTCTATTTGTAAACACGCATAATTCTAGGATGGTTGTGTATAAGTTTTATAACATTTGGTTGAGACAAACTAAAGTTAGAGAAAGGAAACAAAAAATTCAGCAATTTTTATGATTATAAAGGGACATAACTCAAGAATGGTAAAAGTGTTCTCACCAAATTTCGTACTTAATCTGTATTATGTAGTAATAAGCATTGTGTATAAGTTTCATAACATTTGGTTGAGGAAACTAAAGTTTGAAAACAGAAACAAAATATTTGTACTTGATCTTAGTTTTGTGGTAATGAATATTGTGTATAGGTTTCATATAATGTTTGGTTGGGGCAAATTTTAGTTACAGAATGGAAACTAAAAATTTTGCAATCTTTCGATTTATAAAGGGGCATAACTCAATAATGGTTAAAGTGACACTACCCAAATTCAACTTGATCTGTGTTTTATCAGTGGAAGTCAAAATTAAACATTGCATTGTATAAAGTATTGATTGTAGTTTGATTCAACTATAAACATGGACAAAGGAAGATAACTCCAATTTTAAAAAATACTTGATATTTAGAAGAAAATAAAAATTTAGCAATTTTTCCATTTATAAAGGGGCATAACTCTAGAACCGTTAAAGTGACGCCACCAAAATTCAAACTTGATCTGTGTTTAGTGGTAATAAGCATTGTGTATAAGTTTCATAACATTTGGTTGAGGCAAACTCAAGTTAGAGAACGGAAACCAATTTTGGGACGTACGTATGTAGGTACGAATGTACGTACAGACGGACAAGGGTAAAACTTAAAATAATATATAATGAAAGAACCTGAGTGAGCGCAGTCACATACCCCATGTCCCCACATTGTCATTGGAGAATTAAATAAGTGTAAGAAAAAAAAATTGTATCAGAAAAAAAATTGAATCATAATTTCCTGTCAATATGCACATCTACATAGTATGTCCTTATTATCTACACAGTTTCATGAAATTCTGTTGTGTGGTTTGAGAGGAGTTGCGATGACAAAAGGTTGCAGTAGTATATTGGGCAAATAGGTTCAAAGGGGTGTAACTCCTGAAAAAAAAAATTGAATCGTATTTCCTGTTGATTTGCACATCTACGTAGTATGTCCTTATTATCTGAAAAGGTTTCATGAAATTCTGTTGTGTGGTTTGAGAGGAGTTGCGATGACAAAAGGTTGCAGTAGTATATTGGGCAAATAAGTTCAAAGGTGTTGTGTGGTTTGAGAGGAGTTGCGATGACAAACTGTTGCAGTAGTACATTAAAGTAAATAAGTTCAAAGGGGTGTAACTCCTAGAAAAATAATTGAATAGTAATTTCCTGTCGATATGCACAACTACATAGTATGTCCTTATTATCTAAAAAGGTTTCATGAAATTCTGTTGTGTGGTTTGAGAGGAGTTGCGATGACAAGAAACAGGACTGACGGACGGACAGACGGACGGACAGACTGATGGACGGACGGACGGGTCAAAAACATTATACCCTCCGCAACTCATTGCGTGGGGTATAAAACAGATGTTAACATCTTTACATGATTCTCAAGATTTATCAAATCGAGATAGTTAAATTATCTAATTTTAAAGTCTGAGTCTTGTTAAATAGAGAAAACTTTGTTCACCTGAAAACCACACCTATACTGAGGGTAATTAAACCTTATTAATGTGCTTTTTGTTTGGCATATGTTTTTTTTTTAAACAAAACTTGATTTTCCTAAATTTCTAAATAAAAACTACATAGGTTTCATGTTTACATACAACAGTTATATAACTATCTTTTTAATGAGGTAACAACAGCTAACAAAATCACTGACATTGTTTAACCTTAATATATCAGAAATATATCTATTCTTAATATAATTTGGGACATATATATATTTTAAAAAGGTATAAAAAATTAAAGAAATGAATAAAATTTTTCTTCTGATTAGGGGTAAACTATAAAGTAATACATCCTGCTTTGGGCACACTGATTAAAAAGATCACTCCTGGTCAGAGAGTAATACATTTTTAATTACATCCATTGAAAATTACAACATCCTGTAAAACTTAAATCACAAGGCCTTTTGAATTCACTAGATAAATAATACACAGTTTAAGAAATACAGAGTTTTCTTTTTACCTGTAAACATGGTAAAACACAATTGGAATGTAGGACAGAAAGTTACAGGACAAAAAGTCACGGACAAAAAGTAACGGACAAAAAGTCACAGGACAAAAAGTCACAATTCAGTTTTGAGATTATTTTTCTTTGAACAAGAACAAACTAATTTAAAAAGAAATATTTTGGTTTTTTTCTTAAACTACTATTTTTAAAGCAACTTTAATTGTAATTAAAATTTATGCAATAAATATTTATAATGATCAAATAATTGCTATGAAAACAAAATGTCAAAGAGACTTGATCCTAAATGGTTCATGGTGTCAAGAAATATATCCTTTGCACGATAAAATTTAATAAATTTTCATTTATCAAGGCTTATAAACAATTTCCTAAACTTAAAAATGAATATATATGTAATAAAAAGAAAATATTTCAAGATCTTTCTCTTACATATTCAAACAATTGTCAACAAACTATTTGTGAATTTTTGTCCTGTGACTTTTTGTCCTATCAAATTTGTGACTTTATGTCCTGTGACTTTTTGTCCTGTGACTTTCTGTCCGTTTACCACACAATTGTACTAAGGTAATTAAACCTTATTAAAGTGCTTCTTGTATGCTAAGTCTTTAATTTTGACAAAACATATTTCAAATTTAATTAAAATAAATTTCTACTCCAACTTTGGAATACATTTCCTTTTTCAAAAGTTTATCAAGGATTGCTATGAAAGTTTTATTATTATTATCATAATATTTAACTCTTGGTTTTACAAAACAAAGGTGTCAATGTGAACATTTATTAAGTTGCTTTATATACTATTTTATATATTTATTTTGATAAAAAAAAATTTGAATAACATTTAAGATATTTGAATTATAGTTGAAAGTTCTGGTATTTTTGATGTACATGAAGCAATGTGAACATGATATCATGTATATAAAAATTCATTTGATGAAAACTTAATTTATTACATGATATTTTTTTAATCCAACCAGAAACTACTTTCTTTGATCTTTTTTTTTAAATGTGTTATACATCATGTACATTGTATATATATATATATATATGTATAACAGTTCCTAAATTGATGAAATACAATAAATAGATACAAAAAACAGGTCTAGGTTGGTTAAGACTTGGTCGAGTATGGTTCAGACTAGGTCGAGTATGGTTAAGACTTGGTCGAGTATGGTTCAGACTAGGTCGAGTATGGTTCAGACTCGGTCAAGCATGGTTCAGACTTGGTCGAGAATGGTTAAGACTATGTCGAGTATGGTTCCGACTCATATAAAATGGTTTAGTACTGGTCGAGTAAACGTCCAGTACAAGTTCAGACTGTTAAGTATGCTTCAGACTACAGTCGAGTAATATCAAGTAAATTTCAGACCAATTCAGACTGGTCGAGTAAAAATCAGTACAGTTGAGTACAGATATTGGCCATTTCAGACTTTAACTGGTTTGTAGTGTGTTGGTCCAAGGTCCAGGACCTGTCTTTTCTAGGAGAGCACTTTTCATTTTTAAATTACAAAAGTCAAGGACCTACCATTCTTTACACTGATGCTTGATACAAGACCTAGATTTCTTATGCAGGACCCTTTACTTAAAATTTCAAATGGTCCTGGACCTTTCATTATTTAAAGCAAACTTGAATCCCCTAATGACTGTAATAGACATGTGCTACAAAAGTGTCACAGTAATAATAACCAATTGGTTGATCATATCATGTGTCCATGTCTCAATTCACAAGAGATATATACATGTTCCAAATCTTAGATCTCAAGACATCAGAATCCTTGTCCCAACTCTTTACACTTAAATTAGAATGGAAACAGGGAATACGTCAAAGAGACAACAACCCGACCAAAGAGCAGAAAACAGCTCAAGGCCCCCAATGGGTCTTCAACAAAGCAAGAGAATCCCGCACCCAGAGTTGGGCTTCAGCTGGCCTCTAAACAAAAATGTGTACTAGTTTAGCAAAAATGGACTACCCACTAAACTTCGAAACATATAAATGAACCAAAATTAAAAAAAACATGCAACACTAAAAAAAGTCCAGAGGCTCCTGACTTGAGACATGCAAATATGCAGCGGGGTTAAACATGTTTTGTGAGATCTCAACCCTCCCCTAAACCTCTAGCCAATGAAGAATAATCAAACACACAGCAATACGCACAGTAAAACTCTGTTTAAAAGAAGTCTGGGTCAGATATAAGAATAGGTAACAGAAGAAGCTAAGCAAAATGGACTAGTATGGATGCACATGGCAGGTCCATGCATAGCAGGACTGACAATTGCTCTGATGCTGCACCCCATTTAGCTCCTTTAGGAGATTAAGTGATTCCTTCAGTTGTTTTCACCCGGTTGTATTTGTAAAGGATTCATGAGATTTATATATTGGTAAAAGACAGTTGCCTCACATTGATTGTACAAAGTAGAATTCTGCTAAATGAGAGGCGAAAGATACCAAAGGGACATTCAAACTCACAAGTGGAAATCAAACTGAAAATGCCATGGCAAAAAACAAAAAAGGACAAAAAGATAAACAACAGAACACAGTGACATTGGAAACTAAAGACTGAGCAACAAGAACCCCTTAATAGAAAAGTTATATATATAAAATGCTACATTTACCTTGAGCTTTCAAAGCCCTAGAGTAGATTTATAATAGAAGCTAGATGTCAAAAGTAAAATTTCAGTTTCAATTCATATTTCCTTAGTGATTGGACAATTTAAAATAAGCAGGGACTTTCATCTTTTTTTTTATCAATCTAGTAAAATATTCAGGGACAGTTTTTCAGGATATATCAGAGAAAGATTTTAAGGGGAAGGCCTCCCCTTATGGAGCTACATATATGATAAATGCATAGAACTTTTACAAATATCACTCCTAATGTTGGCTTGCCAGGGGGCAAGCCCTTTTTGAAAATCCTGGATCCACACCTGTATATATCAGCAATTTTCAAATTGCATTTTCTATACTGGTCCTGAAACCAGCCAAAGGGCCTAATAGTTCTGAACTTAATAAGATGATGTCATGATCTATTTTTCACATATGTCAACTACCACAAAAGACATTTTCTATTTAAATTTTGCATTGTACATAATTGACATGCAAGCTAGCATCGTTTTTTTTAGTACTTTGGTACTAGCATGATTGTTGAAGGTCGTACTGTTGACTATAATTCCTTATTTTCACTTCATTTGAACTTTAGTGGATAGTTGTCTCATTGGCAATTATACCCCATAACTTTATACTCAAGCTGTAAAGCAAATTGGTGATATCTAAATTTTCTTTGTAACATATGATATATAACAAAGATATCAAGACACTTTTTATGTTCAAATACAATACTAAAAAGCAAATTTGTGATTAAGCAGAAACATGAACTTAAACTGATGGCACAAGAAAAAATTACATTAGTGATGACGGCAAAAATAATGAATCCAGTCATATTTGCAATAAAGTCATCAGTCATTCCAACAGAACTTAAGCTTGAAGCGAGGATGAATTTTGTGCCAACAATATTTGACCCCATAGCATTTGCACATTTCCTTCATTTTCTGTGTTGTTACCATCAACAAGACTTTATATCATGTGGGCATTGTATAACTCAGTTATCACAAACAAGTATGGTATCAACCACACCAATAGGTCCTCATGATATTATCGAGGTATGCAAGACTAGTCAAATCTTACTAGGAATAGTGTATCAGATACAAGGAAAAAGAGATTTAGCCAGAAAATTGTTCCGTGAAATTGCAGAGACTGATAAGTATAATACCACCAGTGCTGCATTAAGACTTGCTCAACTCTAATAGCAAACCATATTAGTTTATGCTACTGTTGATTCATTTATTTTCGTGGTCTGAGGTAAACTTGCAATTTCATGGATATTTGATTTCGTGGTTTTGCCAAAGTCTGCATATATTCATATAGAAAATTTGTATATTGTTGAACTTTTAAATTCGTGGTTCCCCTGTACCCACGAAATCCATGAAAATTGGTATACAACAAATAATAATGAATCCACAGTAGGTAACATATAAAAGTATAACAACAAGATTATTTTCGACATTTTTTTAGGAAATAGAAATTACATTGATATTGTTGGAAAAATCTCTAGTGATATTAACTCTTATTCTGTTAACCTAAGATTTATTTTGAATTTACATGTACAACCTCACTAAGACTTACCGTGAAAAAATAGGTTATCGTCTTTACATGATTTTTTCATAATATAATAATTATGTACATTGTTGTATATTGAGTCAATAAATTATTTCAATAAAACTGTTAGCTTTGCCTATAATCACTGAAATATTTTAATTACCATATGAGTAAGCTCTGTTTAGTGCTTTATAGAGAATTTGGTAAGACTATAGCTATGCATGGGAGACGGATTAACATAAGCACTAGTTTTGGAGTTCAATGTGTTTTCAGGCCAATTTAATACTTGTCAAAGGGTTAAAGGGTTGGTAGGGCATGATTTTTCTTTTGTGACAAGCTAGAAAATATTGCAACTGTACTAAATCTGGTTTCCCAGTTTTCCATTTCATTTACTAATAGTCTGCTATTTGTAATTTGTCAATAAACACACCTGGTTTAAACATTTACCTTACATGTTTTAATATTGTACAAGATGTTTTTTACATTTAATACAATTAATGATTTACTCTAAACTATATAAAAACAGGAGATGTGGTATGATTGCCATAGAGACATTACTTTATTCACCAAATGACCAGGATGTAAGCAAGTTGACCTTAGATGAATTTGGCTTTTTTTTCTAAGTCCTTTTTGATTATGTACAAATGTAGCTCCTAACATTTCTGCACAGCTATACATCCCATCCCATGGTTTTCATCATTAAATATCTCAGTTAATAACTTATGCACATGCATGTTCACATTATACAGAGACAAAACTGCTACAAAAGAGTTATGAGGAAGAATGACTGAAATAGACATGTGCTTCATAAATATCATGGTAACAATACAATGTCTCAATTTACGAGAGATATATATACATGTTCCAATTCTTACATCTAAAGATATAAGAATCCTTACCCCAACAATTTAAATGAGTCTGGATGCACATGGCCGGTGCTCCATGCATAGTAAGACTGATGTTTGCTCTGATGCTGCACCCCATTTAGCTCCTTTTGGGGATTAAGTGATTCCTTCAGGTGTTTTCACTTGGTTGGATTTGTAAAGGTTTTCGTGATATTAAAATATTGGTAAAAGACAGTTGCTTCAAATTGTTAATACAAAGTAGAAGTCTGCTAATACTAAAAGAGAGGTGAAAGATACCAAAGGGACATTCAAACTCACAAGTGGAAATCAAACTGAAAATGCCATGGCAAAAAACAAAAAAGGACAAAAAGATAAACAACAGAACACAGTGACATTGGAAACTAAAGACTGAGCAACAAGAACCCCTTAATAGAAAAGTTATATATATAAAATGCTACATTTACCTTGAGCTTTCAAAGCCCTAGAGTAGATTTATAATAGAAGCTAGATGTCAAAAGTAAAATTTCAGTTTCAATTCATATTTCCTTAGTGATTGGACAATTTAAAATAAGCAGGGACTTTCATCTTTTTTTTTATCAATCTAGTAAAATATTCAGGGACAGTTTTTCAGGATATATCAGAGAAAGATTTTAAGGGGAAGGCCTCCCCTTATGGAGCTACATATATGATAAATGCATAGAACTTTTACAAATATCACTCCTAATGTTGGCTTGCCAGGGGGCAAGCCCTTTTTGAAAATCCTGGATCCACACCTGTATATATCAGCAATTTTCAAATTGCATTTTCTATACTGGTCCTGAAACCAGCCAAAGGGCCTAATAGTTCTGAACTTAATAAGATGATGTCATGATCTATTTTTCACATATGTCAACTACCACAAAAGACATTTTCTATTTAAATTTTGCATTGTACATAATTGACATGCAAGCTAGCATCGTTTTTTTTAGTACTTTGGTACTAGCATGATTGTTGAAGGTCGTACTGTTGACTATAATTCCTTATTTTCACTTCATTTGAACTTTAGTGGATAGTTGTCTCATTGGCAATTATACCCCATAACTTTATACTCAAGCTGTAAAGCAAATTGGTGATATCTAAATTTTCTTTGTAACATATGATATATAACAAAGATATCAAGACACTTTTTATGTTCAAATACAATACTAAAAAGCAAATTTGTGATTAAGCAGAAACATGAACTTAAACTGATGGCACAAGAAAAAATTACATTAGTGATGACGGCAAAAATAATGAATCCAGTCATATTTGCAATAAAGTCATCAGTCATTCCAACAGAACTTAAGCTTGAAGCGAGGATGAATTTTGTGCCAACAATATTTGACCCCATAGCATTTGCACATTTCCTTCATTTTCTGTGTTGTTACCATCAACAAGACTTTATATCATGTGGGCATTGTATAACTCAGTTATCACAAACAAGTATGGTATCAACCACACCAATAGGTCCTCATGATATTATCGAGGTATGCAAGACTAGTCAAATCTTACTAGGAATAGTGTATCAGATACAAGGAAAAAGAGATTTAGCCAGAAAATTGTTCCGTGAAATTGCAGAGACTGATAAGTATAATACCACCAGTGCTGCATTAAGACTTGCTCAACTCTAATAGCAAACCATATTAGTTTATGCTACTGTTGATTCATTTATTTTCGTGGTCTGAGGTAAACTTGCAATTTCATGGATATTTGATTTCGTGGTTTTGCCAAAGTCTGCATATATTCATATAGAAAATTTGTATATTGTTGAACTTTTAAATTCGTGGTTCCCCTGTACCCACGAAATCCATGAAAATTGGTATACAACAAATAATAATGAATCCACAGTAGGTAACATATAAAAGTATAACAACAAGATTATTTTCGACATTTTTTTAGGAAATAGAAATTACATTGATATTGTTGGAAAAATCTCTAGTGATATTAACTCTTATTCTGTTAACCTAAGATTTATTTTGAATTTACATGTACAACCTCACTAAGACTTACCGTGAAAAAATAGGTTATCGTCTTTACATGATTTTTTCATAATATAATAATTATGTACATTGTTGTATATTGAGTCAATAAATTATTTCAATAAAACTGTTAGCTTTGCCTATAATCACTGAAATATTTTAATTACCATATGAGTAAGCTCTGTTTAGTGCTTTATAGAGAATTTGGTAAGACTATAGCTATGCATGGGAGACGGATTAACATAAGCACTAGTTTTGGAGTTCAATGTGTTTTCAGGCCAATTTAATACTTGTCAAAGGGTTAAAGGGTTGGTAGGGCATGATTTTTCTTTTGTGACAAGCTAGAAAATATTGCAACTGTACTAAATCTGGTTTCCCAGTTTTCCATTTCATTTACTAATAGTCTGCTATTTGTAATTTGTCAATAAACACACCTGGTTTAAACATTTACCTTACATGTTTTAATATTGTACAAGATGTTTTTTACATTTAATACAATTAATGATTTACTCTAAACTATATAAAAACAGGAGATGTGGTATGATTGCCATAGAGACATTACTTTATTCACCAAATGACCAGGATGTAAGCAAGTTGACCTTAGATGAATTTGGCTTTTTTTTCTAAGTCCTTTTTGATTATGTACAAATGTAGCTCCTAACATTTCTGCACAGCTATACATCCCATCCCATGGTTTTCATCATTAAATATCTCAGTTAATAACTTATGCACATGCATGTTCACATTATACAGAGACAAAACTGCTACAAAAGAGTTATGAGGAAGAATGACTGAAATAGACATGTGCTTCATAAATTTCATGGTAACAATACAATGTCTCAATTTACGAGAGATATATATACATGTTCCAATTCTTACATCTAAAGATATAAGAATCCTTACCCCAACAATTTAAATGAGTCTGGATGCACATGGCCGGTGCTCCATGCATAGTAAGACTGATGTTTGCTCTGATGCTGCACCCCATTTAGCTCCTTTTGGGGATTAAGTGATTCCTTCAGGTGTTTTCACTTGGTTGGATTTGTAAAGGTTTTCGTGATATTAAAATATTGGTAAAAGACAGTTGCTTCAAATTGTTAATACAAAGTAGAAGTCTGCTAATACTAAAAGAGAGGTGAAAGATACCAAAGGGACATTCAAACTCACAAGTGGAAATCAAACTGAAAATGCCATGGCAAAAAACAAAAAAGGACAAAAAGATAAACAACAGAACACAGTGACATTGGAAACTAAAGACTGAGCAACAAGAACCCCTTAATAGAAAAGTTATATATATAAAATGCTACATTTACCTTGAGCTTTCAAAGCCCTAGAGTAGATTTATAATAGAAGCTAGATGTCAAAAGTAAAATTTCAGTTTCAATTCATATTTCCTTAGTGATTGGACAATTTAAAATAAGCAGGGACTTTCATCTTTTTTTTTATCAATCTAGTAAAATATTCAGGGACAGTTTTTCAGGATATATCAGAGAAAGATTTTAAGGGGAAGGCCTCCCCTTATGGAGCTACATATATGATAAATGCATAGAACTTTTACAAATATCACTCCTAATGTTGGCTTGCCAGGGGGCAAGCCCTTTTTGAAAATCCTGGATCCACACCTGTATATATCAGCAATTTTCAAATTGCATTTTCTATACTGGTCCTGAAACCAGCCAAAGGGCCTAATAGTTCTGAACTTAATAAGATGATGTCATGATCTATTTTTCACATATGTCAACTACCACAAAAGACATTTTCTATTTAAATTTTGCATTGTACATAATTGACATGCAAGCTAGCATCGTTTTTTTTAGTACTTTGGTACTAGCATGATTGTTGAAGGTCGTACTGTTGACTATAATTCCTTATTTTCACTTCATTTGAACTTTAGTGGATAGTTGTCTCATTGGCAATTATACCCCATAACTTTATACTCAAGCTGTAAAGCAAATTGGTGATATCTAAATTTTCTTTGTAACATATGATATATAACAAAGATATCAAGACACTTTTTATGTTCAAATACAATACTAAAAAGCAAATTTGTGATTAAGCAGAAACATGAACTTAAACTGATGGCACAAGAAAAAATTACATTAGTGATGACGGCAAAAATAATGAATCCAGTCATATTTGCAATAAAGTCATCAGTCATTCCAACAGAACTTAAGCTTGAAGCGAGGATGAATTTTGTGCCAACAATATTTGACCCCATAGCATTTGCACATTTCCTTCATTTTCTGTGTTGTTACCATCAACAAGACTTTATATCATGTGGGCATTGTATAACTCAGTTATCACAAACAAGTATGGTATCAACCACACCAATAGGTCCTCATGATATTATCGAGGTATGCAAGACTAGTCAAATCTTACTAGGAATAGTGTATCAGATACAAGGAAAAAGAGATTTAGCCAGAAAATTGTTCCGTGAAATTGCAGAGACTGATAAGTATAATACCACCAGTGCTGCATTAAGACTTGCTCAACTCTAATAGCAAACCATATTAGTTTATGCTACTGTTGATTCATTTATTTTCGTGGTCTGAGGTAAACTTGCAATTTCATGGATATTTGATTTCGTGGTTTTGCCAAAGTCTGCATATATTCATATAGAAAATTTGTATATTGTTGAACTTTTAAATTCGTGGTTCCCCTGTACCCACGAAATCCATGAAAATTGGTATACAACAAATAATAATGAATCCACAGTAGGTAACATATAAAAGTATAACAACAAGATTATTTTCGACATTTTTTTAGGAAATAGAAATTACATTGATATTGTTGGAAAAATCTCTAGTGATATTAACTCTTATTCTGTTAACCTAAGATTTATTTTGAATTTACATGTACAACCTCACTAAGACTTACCGTGAAAAAATAGGTTATCGTCTTTACATGATTTTTTCATAATATAATAATTATGTACATTGTTGTATATTGAGTCAATAAATTATTTCAATAAAACTGTTAGCTTTGCCTATAATCACTGAAATATTTTAATTACCATATGAGTAAGCTCTGTTTAGTGCTTTATAGAGAATTTGGTAAGACTATAGCTATGCATGGGAGACGGATTAACATAAGCACTAGTTTTGGAGTTCAATGTGTTTTCAGGCCAATTTAATACTTGTCAAAGGGTTAAAGGGTTGGTAGGGCATGATTTTTCTTTTGTGACAAGCTAGAAAATATTGCAACTGTACTAAATCTGGTTTCCCAGTTTTCCATTTCATTTACTAATAGTCTGCTATTTGTAATTTGTCAATAAACACACCTGGTTTAAACATTTACCTTACATGTTTTAATATTGTACAAGATGTTTTTTACATTTAATACAATTAATGATTTACTCTAAACTATATAAAAACAGGAGATGTGGTATGATTGCCATAGAGACATTACTTTATTCACCAAATGACCAGGATGTAAGCAAGTTGACCTTAGATGAATTTGGCTTTTTTTTCTAAGTCCTTTTTGATTATGTACAAATGTAGCTCCTAACATTTCTGCACAGCTATACATCCCATCCCATGGTTTTCATCATTAAATATCTCAGTTAATAACTTATGCACATGCATGTTCACATTATACAGAGACAAAACTGCTACAAAAGAGTTATGAGGAAGAATGACTGAAATAGACATGTGCTTCATAAATTTCATGGTAACAATACAATGTCTCAATTTACGAGAGATATATATACATGTTCCAATTCTTACATCTAAAGATATAAGAATCCTTACCCCAACAATTTAAATGAGTCTGGATGCACATGGCCGGTGCTCCATGCATAGTAAGACTGATGTTTGCTCTGATGCTGCACCCCATTTAGCTCCTTTTGGGGATTAAGTGATTCCTTCAGGTGTTTTCACTTGGTTGGATTTGTAAAGGTTTTCGTGATATTAAAATATTGGTAAAAGACAGTTGCTTCAAATTGTTAATACAAAGTAGAAGTCTGCTAATACTAAAAGAGAGGTGAAAGATACCAAAGGGACATTCAAACTCACAAGTGGAAATCAAACTGAAAATGCCATGGCAAAAAACAAAAAAGGACAAAAAGATAAACAACAGAACACAGTGACATTGGAAACTAAAGACTGAGCAACAAGAACCCCTTAATAGAAAAGTTATATATATAAAATGCTACATTTACCTTTAGCTTTTAAAGCCCTATAATAGATTTATAGATGTCAAAAGTAAAATTTCAGATTCAATTCATATTTTCTTAGGGATAGGACAATTTAAAATAAGTAGGAACTTTCATATTTTTTTTATCAACAACTTGTCTACACAATGTCTTAAAATCATAAGGTGTCGAAATAACCAGGTGCCGATTATGTATAATATTCAGGAACAATTTCTCAGAATATATATCATAAATGGCACATTTAGGGGGGCTCCCCTTATGGAGCTACATATATGATAAATCCATAGAATTTTTACAAGTATCGCTACAAGTGTTGGCTTGCCAGGAGGCCTCCCCTTTTGAAAATCCTCGATCCACAACTGTATATATCATGGATAATTAAAATTGCATTTTCTATACTGGTCCTGAAACCAGCCAAAAGGGTCTAAATCTCCTGAACTTATTAAGTTATGTAATGATCTATTTTTCACATATATATGTCAACTACCACAAATGACATTTTCTATCTCAATTTTTGCATTGTACATAATTGACATGCAAGCTAGCATCATTGTTTTAGTACTTTGGTACTAGCATGATTGTTGAAGGTCGTACTATTGCCTATAATTGCTTACATCCACTCAATTTGAACTTTGGTGGATAGTTGTCTCATTGGCAATCATACCACATATACCTAATTTTTATACTAAAGCTGTAAAGCAAATATGTAATAGCTTAAATTTTATTTGTAACATATGATATATAACAAAGACATCATTACTTAAAAAGCAAATGTGTGATACAACAAGGAAAAGAGAGTGAAAGATACCAAAGGGACATTCAAACTCATAAGTGGAAAATAAACTGACAACATCATGGCAAAAAACGCAAAAGAACAATAGACAAACAACAGTAAACAAAACAGAGCATAGAAAACTAACGACTGAGCAACATGAACCCCCTCAAAAAATGGGGTGATCTCAGGTGCTCTGGAAGGGTAAGCAAATCCTGCTCCACAAATGGCACCTGTCGTGTTGCTTATGTAAGTACAAACCCAGTAATAAGTCTAATTCGACAGGGATTGTAGTTATTACAATTGGAACATATCTGTCGTCATCTGTGAAAAAAATCTTCCATGTGTAAGTAAGGGGAGATAACAAAAAGAATCCAAATTTTCTTCCAATGCACATGTAAGTTATCAACATAAAAGATAGAAATATTATAGAACAAATATGCGATTATTGAATTTTAGTTGTTACACATATTACAAAGATATTGAGACATTTTTTTTACATTTCTTTCAATATGCCAAATTTTACAGTGCATTTGATTCTAACACAAGACTTTGACTTGTTTTGAACTATTGCCTTAGAGAGTGACCTATAGCCATAACCTGAGAGGGTGACCGTTAACCATAACCTTAGAGAGTGACCTATAAACATAACCTGAGAGGGTGACCTATAACCATAACCTTATAGGGTGATCTTTAACCATAACCTTAAAGACTTAGAGTGACCAATATAACCTCAGAGGGTGACTGGTATTGCTGGGTTACCTTCAAAGTTTATTAAAGTTTCACAATGATCAGCAGATTGGCTTAAGGTCACCTGCTTAAATTACAAAACATTTAAACCTAACAGTAAAGGATTAAAGATTAATCCAAAGTAAATTTAATCTTGAATTATGATTGGTCCAAAATAAAAAATTGGATCAGGTTTTATTAATCTCACACAAAGTTTAATACGATGATCTAATATGAAATTAACAGTAAACTTTCTTTGCTAAAAACTGACCGTGATGCAACATTTATGTAGCAAAAGTATATGGACTACATTTTAATGTATCCTTGGGGATTTAAGTACTTAGCTTATGAAAAATTTAGTACAACAAACTGATATTTATAATATACAAGAATTTTGTATTCAATTTTTGAAGTTTTAGACATACTGTGTTCACTTCCTGTCACAAGAACTATGAAAGTGAGAAAATTTTTACAGAAACTGAATATTACAAAAGAAATTACTTCGCGAGTGAAAATAAGAGGAGTTTGGTAAAATAAATTGGATATGTTTAATTTGGAATTTCTTAATAATCACACATAAAAGGGTAACCCCCACAAGAAGTGGACTTATGTTTTTTAACATTAATGCATGGATATCTTAATTGTTTTGTTACAAACAGTTTACATAACATTCATACATAGCTGAAATGGAAACTAGTCATCAATTAGTAAATTTCTTGCTTTAGGAAAATGAATGGAATGGTATGATGAAAGACTTAAGGATTTAAAAAAGAACTTGTGAAAGTGCTTGTGTAAAAAATTACTGGTAAATGTCAAAATCAAACAGCAAAATGAATGAAACCCAGAGGTCCGTATTACAGAGACATTTCCGTCAGCTTTCCAACGACCTTATCCTAACAGATGACCTCCTTGGTGCTATGTATCAAAGGAAAATATTTGAAAGGAACATGATAGAAATTATAAAGGTAAAAAGTCTTTTGTGTACAAAATATCATATTTTGCATACAGTATCAATTAAGTATAGAATGAAATATTCTAAGAGAAACAAAGTAAATGGTACCACATGTACCTTTCTTGAGCACCTGATATCACCTCTGATTTTTTATTGGTTTCGTGTTGCTCAGTCTTAAGTTTCTATGTTGTGTTTTGTATACTTTTGTTTGTCTTTGGTTTTTTTGTGTTTTCTGCTATGGCATTGTCAATTCATTTTTGATTTATGAGTTTAAATACCTCTTTGGTATCTTTCACCTTTACAGAAGACAACTATACAAAATGTTCAGTTAGGTCTCAAGTCTTTGGTAAACAGCATGCATTTATCATGAAATTAACTTAGCTTGAGAGGGGTCATCTCTAACCCGAATAATTCAGTTGTTATATTCTGCTGCTCTTCAAAGGCCTAGTCAATGGAAAATTGTCAATTAATCAATCGGAAAGTTTGGGTGGTGTCACTTTCACCATACTCCAGTTACATGTATGTTCCTTTTTGGGTTTAGCCAGCGAGGGCATCTGTGCAGGATCTGCTTACCCTTCCGGAGCACCTGAGATCACCCCCAGTTTTTGGTGGGGTTCATGTTGCTTAGTCTTTGGTTTTCTATGTTGTGTCATCTGTACTATTATTTGTCTGTTTGTCTTTTTATTTTTGGCCATGGCATTGTCAGTTTGTTTTCCATCTATGAGTTTGACTGTCCCTCTGGTATCTTTCGTCCCTCTTTTAAACATTCATCTTTTATTTATTTTAAAAAATGTATTAAATCATGCCCCAACCATTTTATATAAAGTTTTGGGAGAGAATATATATTTGCCTGGATCTGTATTAGAGGCAATACAGAATGAATAAAAAACTATTTTGTGATTTGGTGATGTCTTCATGCCATTGCCCTATATCAGTTCTTTTTCATATTAAACATGGTTAAATTTTCATAACAGATGGGTGTAAGTATTTTTGTCTGTTCTCATTTCATAGTTCTTGTCATTTGATAAATTTCTAGAAAAAAAAATTAAATGTATACCCCCGGTACTATGATTTTATTTTTATTTTTAGTATTGACTGGACAAATTTTGCACTTTAATATTTATTTTTGTTTCGCCCCCTCAACCTTAAATTTTGACAAAATTAATTATTAAACAGATAATGAAAAAAATCTGGCCTAACAGAAAAATTCCATTTCCAGAGTTTTGTTTATGTTACGCCATGTTTGTTATTGAAATTGTAGAGGGCACTCTTATCATTTTCAAAACTAATAATTTACCATATCCACATTAATATGCAATAATATGCAATTTTTATTCAATATCAAATATAAACTTATGAGTTTCAAAATTAAATGGTTCACTACAAATTTCTCGTTTCTTTTCACTGCATTGCATAAAATAAACTGGAATCCCTTGAATTTAACTGAACGAAAAAAGTGTGTAAATCAGCCGGGAACTAGCTTATGCATAACCATGTATAAACTACAAAACATAATCTGTGTTTCATTCTGTTTTGGTGTATCATACTGACCCAGGCCATGTGTTTTGTTTTAGTTTAAGATCCTTCAAACATTAAAGTGATAGATAATGCTAACCATTATCTTACCTAATGCTATTCGAACTTCCAGTTTAAACATACACAAGTTTCTCATTTTGATTTGTTTTTTTTGTGATTTTTACTTATTTTAACACTTGTGAAGTGTTCTAGAATCATTTACAAGCATTTTCAACGTCTATTTGATGATGGAAACAGATTTTTCCATGAAAATACCGCAAACCATCACACACAATTGAAACTACCGAAGTTTCTTACAACGTTTCAAAAAGTTACAAAATTTTTTTTTACCTGAATTCTTGTGGCGGGAAGGGGGTGCGGACAATGTACCAGTGCACTAAACAAGACCAATTACGGTATGTCTGAATTTATAGCTTTTACCATTACTTGGGTACAAATCACTTTGATTCCATGCAAATCAACCACAATTATTGATTGATGGCAGACATTTTAGATAAAAGTTAACGATTCTTGTTTTGATATTTTCAGTCAGAAAAAACTGCAAGTGAGCAAGTTGTACGAATGTTGGAGTTACTTCCAAAAAGAGGCCCTGATGCCTTTGACTCCTTTGTAGAAATTATCACAGAAAATTATCCATGGTTGGCAGCCATGCTGGAAAGCAGCTTAAAACAGGAATCTATGAAACATAGCCAATCAATGAGAGTGGAGTCAATCAAATCTGAATACATGACAGGTAAGTTATAGTGAAAAGCAGACTTACATTGAAGTTAGATGGGGAGCATATTCCCTATCTAATTACAGAGGTGGACTTAGGGGGAGGGCAGGAGGCCTGGGGCCCACTTATGAAGCCATATATATGATAAATGCATAGACTTTTTACAAGTATTTTTCTGAAAGTTCGTTTGCCAAGGGGACCCCCTTTTTTCAAAATCCTGGATCCACACCTGATTTGTTTCTAAATCAAGAGATGACAAATTCTTTTGCTAGAAACATGTTGGTACTTTCAGTGTTCTCCTTTTTTCACTAAGGTAAGGTGGGTGTTTTGAAAAAAACACTTGCAACCGGGTGTTATATTTTTTTTAAACATTTCCAACCGGGTTTTTTTTTTAACTGTGGGTGGGGGTCACAAAAAGAAGGATTAGTATTGTATTCACATTTAATGGAATTGAACAAAAATAAATAGATGTAGTCACATAAACTATCAAATATTCTTCTTTGATTTGATTTTTTTCAATAATTTATCCCTTTTTTCTCTTCTTTCATTCACTATTTTATGCATCAGCATTGATTTAACAACAATAGACTTAAGTTCTTTGTTTCTTTGTCCACACTTTTTGATACTATTTATCAAAGATTTTATGTGCTTCCTCGGTTAGCAAATGGCTTTTGCAGGACTCCCTCCTCATGGGAATGCATGGCCTATCGATCAAAGTTTCTCTCCTGTTCCTCGCTGTAGTGCTGTATGTTTGGCACACAGAACAGTAGTATCCTTCCTCTGTGACGATTAGCCATTTAACAGGTCAGGAATAACCATTAATTGATGGATAAAACCTCATTTGACGTATAATCCACCATTTGACATATAGTGAGATAGACCAAATGCAGTTTTTATCATAAAAATTTTTAAAGAGATATTCGAGCATCTTTTTGCATATACCATCTGAAGCTTTGATGAGTTCTCATAAGTGACATGTAATTGCTTATGACTTCCTCTGCTGCGTTTTGAAAAATGTGGATTATACCTCAATTGAGATATAATCCACAAATTGACGGATATTCACAATTGGTTTCCTTAATTCTGCATCAGTTCCAATTTTAAAATTTGTTAGTCGAAATGGACAGGAAGAGACTACAGAACAAAAACAAGATTTAATAGATGAAAACTCATAATTTATCAGTAGGAAAAGGGGGGTTATATTAGTTTTTAGGTTTCTCTAACAAATTGCAGCACGAAGTGTCAGAATCAATTACATGTCATCACTAAGTGCTCACCAGAGCTTGTTATGGTAAATGCAAAAAGATGCTCCAATGTATCTTAAATTTTTTTTGGGATAAAAACTGCATTATTCCTCAATTGGTGAATCCCATTATATGTCAAAAGGTGGATTTTACCTGAATTGAGGTATAATCCACCAATTAATGGTTATTCCTGACCTGTTTAAAGTCCTGTTCATATTTATCTTCGCTTGCGTGCCTTTTCCGTTGTTTTGATGCTTTTCTTTCAATTTTAACGATTTCAATACAACTATCCGTTTTAGTTGACTTATTTGGCCTAGAATTTTCCTTTTCACCATTGTCATCTGGAATTTGAAAAAAAAGCTGACCACCTCCTAAAATGGAAAGGTGGTCCGTTTTCAAAAGAAGGTGGTCGGCACACCCGCCTTAAATGCTGATTGGAATACTCTGACTTTATAATAATATGAGGCAGGTGTTACATGTGAAAGAGAAAGAACCTTAAAAATAGTTCTTTAAATTCTTACAGTATATGTATTAAAGCCTTCAAATTTTTTTTTTTTTCATTTTACAAATTATGACATTAAAAAACATTTAAAAATAAATGGAGAATGTGTCTATGGACCACAGATGCCCCTGCTTGTAAATATGCATAAATCAATGTACTAATTATTGACATTTTCTCTTTTCTTTTAAAATTAATGACATATATTTCTAAATGTTGTCATTAGAAATTGCTTGCAGGTTTGAGGCAAACTAAAGTTAGAGAACGAAAACGACAGATTTAGCAATTTTTTCCATTTATAAAGGTTCATAACTCAAGAATGGTATAAGTGGCGCCACACAATTTCAAATTTGATCTGTATTTTGTGGTAATAAGCATTGTGTATAAGTTTCATAACATTTGGCTGAGGTAAACTAAAGTAAGACAACGGAAACGAAAAATTCAGCAATTTTTATGTTTACAAAGGGGCATAACTCATGAACAGTAAAAGTGAAGCCACCCAAATTCAAACTTAATCTGTGTTTTGTGGTAAGCATCATTGTGTATAAGTTTCATAACATTTGGTTGAGGCATACTAAAATTAGAAAACAGAAACGAAAAATTCAGCAATTTTTATGTTTATAAAGAGGCATAACCAGGGCTTCCAAAAAGGTCATATTTTCCGGACAAGTACGATAAATTATATAAATGACTTGTTGTGCCAAGGCTGAAACAGACATTTCAATATAGTTGAGAAAAAAAATTGAAGTTTTGCGATCTTTTTGACCTGACCCTTTGCCTTAAACAGCCACACATTTCCGGTCATATAAGTGACATGATTAATAATTACTATCAAAACAAACCCTACTATAATACCCTCTCATTACAATCAAGGTTAATTAGTTCTCTGACAGCTGATTTTACCTGTTCAGGCGACAGGTAAACTATTTTGTACCGGACATTGATCGGTCTAGTATTAAAAGTTATTTTCTTAAATTTCAGCGGTTATTAATTTAGTCAACAAGATTCAGATTACCAGAAAACGTTTATAAATATGATTTGATGAAAATTAAAAAAGGTAGTAATAAAGGTTTTAAGTGAACCACGTTGTTTGAACTAGTACACTTGTGGGCATGTGCGCAGGTGTGAGATCAAATTATGCATCCGAATTTTCAAACATGCTTAAAATATCATTGATACCTATATCTAATGTTCTTGTCGAGTCTTTTCCTATAGAAATAACGCGGAAAGAGCTACTTAAACTCAATCGTGCTTTGTAAGCCTACACGGATTTTACATATCCATCTCTGGTCCGTCTTTTACCATTGTCCAGTCAACATCTGGTAATAGGAGAAGTACTTTTTAAAAACGAAAGTGAAGTTATTGACAGTGTAATTTTGCACAAATAAAGAGTATTAGACAGATATCAATACATTGATGTTGCACACTTCGAATGGTGCACTGTCAATTTAACAGTTCACGCCATAACATTGAATTTATATTATAAATCAAGTCAAATACCGTTTTTGTGTCAATCATAATACACCTTATCGCTATTTGTCCGCCATTACTGGACATCACACAAGTACCTGTAAAATTTTGACGTCATAATAGAAAATATCTGACGCCACAATGGAAAACTGATTGTTGTATGACGTCAAAAGTTCAAGCCGGACATATTCTCGGGTCAAGCAGGACAGATTTCCAAATAGCGATAAAGGTGTATTCATATGATACCCAACTGATTACTATGGGTGCCTTTTGTTACTAAGTCTTAAGGGATTAAAATCGGGATAAGGCAAAAAAAAAATGTCTGGCTGGCTCAAATATTTTTTGGAAGCTCTGGGCATAACTCATGAACGGTAAAAGTGACGCCACCCAAATTAGAACTTGATCTGTGTTTTATGGTAATAAGCATTGTGTATAAGTTTTTTAACATTTGGTTGAGGCAAACTAAAGTTAGAGAATGGAAACCATTTTTGGGGACCTACTCGACGGAGGATGGACGGACGGGACAGACAAGGGTAAAACATAATGCCCCCTCCCCTACAGTGGGGGCATAAAAATCACTACAATTTGAAAACCATTAGCAACTTTTGAGATACACTGCATCATTGCCTTCATGACTGCTTGATCTTGATATGGTACGTGACTGCAGGCTTGACAACTTTTTATCATTCCAACAAGTAATTTTTCAATTCTTTTTAGAACAAACAGACTATTGTTTTTGTGCATTATCAATTGCAACTTTATTGTGACATAAAAGCTCTATGGCATTGTTTCCAGGTCAGCAAAAAGCGGCAGATAAGAATGTCCTGTTTCCCAAAGTCATGGGTTCAAATATGATGTATGCTTCAAGATGTGTTTAGTCAAGAAAATTTGGATTGAGCGCAGCAAATAGCTATTGAAAAATAAACAAAAATGAACACAAAAGATACTACACTACCTGTAACCTTGACATTAAGCATTCAACTACAAATGTTGATTTTTTTTTACGTGTGTAAAGATTAATTGACAAACACTTGGAATTTGAACTTTTGTGATTTTCACAATTAACTTTTAAAAGTATAGGCCAATAAAAATAGTTCAAGAAGTTTCAATCTACTAGCACCAATTTTAACTTTTACATATTCTCTGGATTGAGTAGTTTAACTGATTCCCGTAAAATATTGTCCAATCTTGTAATGTAGTTCAAATTCATTTATACTGCTGAATTGAACTTTTTTTTTTAAAAACCCATTGTATTTTATCATTTCTTTCATTTTAAAAAAATTAAAGTGAAAAATGACAGAGATTTGGTTGCAAGAAACTTGTACTATGAAGTCAGATTCAGAGTTTTGAAGAAAGACAAATCTTTCTTAAAAACATGAAAATTACCTTTTTTGAAAAGTTGGTGACATACTTTTCCAATTTTGAATTCTGGAAAATTGATAAGAAATGTATGATGAAAACTAACCCAAATAAATAGGGTTAGCCATGCACGAATGGCTTAGGTTAATTTTACTTTCACTGATATTTTAGTATGAACTAACTAAACCCCCTAAGCCATGCATGCATGGCTTACCCTTCTAAATTGGGTTAGTTTTTGTCATACATTTCTTATCAATTTTCTAGAATTCAAAATAATTCCTTGTTACTAGTATTTGAGTTGCAAATGCTTAAGAAACAAGCATTCTGTGAGTATTGCATGGCAATACATAGTCCCCTACCGGTTTCAAATTCATTGTAATGGAACGAAATTCTAACTTGATCTATAACTTGTCATGGTGTAAACTACATAAAATACCAGGTCAAAATCTTCAAGCATGACGAGGGGCCTCGGTGGCCGAGTGGTCTAAGTAGTTACTACTGTAATCACTAGCCAGTCAACACTGAGGTTGTGAGTTCAAACCCCGCTCGTGCAGGTGCACTCGACTCCAATCTTAATTGACTAGGATTGTCAGTTTTCCTATCAAAGGTCGGTGGTTTTCTCCGGGGACTCCGGCTTCCTCCACCAATAAAAACTGGCCGCCACGAAATAGCCCAAAAGCGGGCTTAAAAGTGGCGTTAAAACACCAAAAATCAAATCAAGCATGACGAAAAAAACTGTTGAAAACTGATTATTTAAGTGAATTTTCTATGTCTAAAGACCATAACTCTGCACAAAATTATAAGACTGGAACAAAATTCCAACTTGATCTGTAACTTGTCATGATAAAACTATATACTAATTATCAATTCAATATCTTCAAGAATGACAAACAAACCTATCACTAAATTCTTCAAACAATTTACCAAAGAAAAGGAAAAAAATCCAAAATGTCATTTTGTCTTTTAAAAAATGAGTTATTTCCCTTTGAACAGAAATCTACTAATTAACAAGTATTTCATCAAAAATTTAATTCTAGGGAAAGGCTTTAACTGAACAAAGAGAAAAGCTAAAATCGTGAAAATTGAACTTGACCTGTAACTTGCCATGATAAATCAATAAACCAAATGTCAAATCAATATTTTCAAGCACGAAGAAAAAAAGTCTGGAAAACTGATTTGCCGGACTGACAGATGGACAGACAGACAGACAAACAGACGGACGGAGTGCAAACCTAGGTCCCCTTCGACTTCGTCGGTAGGGGACTAATAATGAAGATAACAACCATTATCCAAAAAGTTATTAAAAGTTAGAAAGTGTATTTTGTAAAATAATATTTTCACTAGCAAACATTATTGTGGATGACTCGTGGTCCAGGCTAATTTAGCCAAAATATTCTTACAATGAGCCTAATTTTGAATAATCTTGCTAACGACGTCTTTTTAATGACTTCACACTCAAATTGTGTCATTAACCCGCCTTTGTATATATGTACATTTTCTAAAAGTCTTTCTTCACCCCCATTCCCCCAAACTTTGTATCTTATTTGTTTTCTATTTAACGGTACTCCAGCATCTTAAAAATTCAAATGTTATGGTAATTAGGAAAATGATGGGTCTTCAAAAAAAACAAATGTCATTGAATTTGATTGACACAACCTTTGTCATACATGTTATTTTGTGTTTGATTGACACAACCTTTGTCATACATGTTATTTTGTGTTTGATTGACACAACCTTTGTCATACATGTTATTTTGTGTTTTTTTGTTGAAATTATTTTTCTTTCTTTTGTTTTTCAGAACGAGCGGACTCAGTTCGTTTCTCTGACTATTTTGAACCAGAACCAGATATTAAAACAAAAGTTGCTTCTTTTGTTCATAAACAATTTGGTCAGAGCAAGCGTATCTCTGAGAATGACAAAAAAGCAATGTTTCGCTGGATGTCATCACAATTACAAATAGAGAGAAAAAGATTTTCCTCAGCAACAAGTAGAACATCATCTGTTATTCCTGCCCCTGTTCTCGTTGATGTTGGAGTAAACACTGATTTGATAAAGGAAGAAAAATCACAGTTTGATATGAGTCAGCTACAGCCAAGAATTAAAAGAATTTATGAGAAAATTCAACAAATCAAGACTACAGCTAACTCTAAAAATAGCCAACTCAATACTAAATCGGCTAATGGGGTCGTTATAACGCCAAGGACACCAAATGGAGTCCAAAGACCCCACCTTACACCTGCAAGTTTGGATACTGTTATTAGTGAACTTGATACAATGGTTGCACGTATTGAAAAACTTGAAGAGGAAGTTAATAAATGTCATGTGATGTTGAATGATAAAGACAAAAAACTATCACTATCATTACATATCTACGACTTATCGCTAACCATTAAACAAAGAGACAAAGAACTCCAGCAGGAGAAACAAAAATGTGAGAAAATGTTGAATGAGCTTTATGAATATTCGAAAAAAGTCAATCAGTTGGATCATGCTAGTAACAACCAAAAATCAACGATCGATAATCAGGCAGACGAAATTGAGAAACTTAAAGCCGAACGAGATAAATTATCTAATCAAATTTCACATTTTGAAAAAATATCAATGATGCATAGTGAAAAACAAAAGACATTAGAAAATTTAAAAAGTATGGTGCGTGACCTTCAAAATTCAAAGGACGTAATGCAACCTTCACATTATGAGCGCACAAATAATAGAATGTCACAGGATTCACGTAGCAGCATACGGAAGTCAAATGGAATTATGGGAAAAGCTTTACAAACAACATCCCCTACGCGCTCAAGTATTAGTCGCCGTGGAGTACCAGATGAGACGCCTCTGTCTTCAAGTCCAACTCGTCGCTATGGTTACAACAGACCACAGCAATATAAACGTAAAACTTCCAACTCTATTTACAAAGTGTGAGATTTTTCATTAAATTTGTTTTTCATAACTTGGTTTTACTTTTTTGAGCAAAAATAATGAAACTTATCATTTCTGTATTTATCAGAAAGGCAAATTACTTACCACAGATTTTTTCATGAAATATTTGGTTTGATGGGAAATGTTTCCATCAGTATAATTAGACTGTACTAAATTTCCTGAAAATTGTACTGTAATGTGATAATTAAAGAATAACATTGCTTCATCAGACGCATAATTCAGGATTTACCTTCATCAGGGTTGGAGCAGTAAAAAAGTAATTTTAAAAGAAATCTAAAAAATCATAACATAAATGATAAATTACAAGCTTCCAAAAATGTCCACTTTCAAATAGGGAAATTTTTTTTAATAAAATCCATCTTATAAAAGTTTTCTTTTATATATACATAAAAAATACACCAGCTATTAATCAACAAATCAAAATCTGGGATACTTATCATAAGTGTAGTTATATCATAAACAAGATCAATACATATGCTGACATGTCTTGAAGTTGATTTACTGTTTATAACTAGACAGCATTGAAATGGGAGCCATCTCTGTGGGCCCTGCTGACCTTGAACTTTGACCTAGGAAATTGTACAAACATTATGACACACCCTCTGGTGTTGGTTAATATACATGTCAAGTATAAAGTATGAAATAATAACGAATTTCTAGATACAGCGCGGACACAATTTGTTACGGACGGACGGACAGACTGACCACTAGGTGGGGCCCTAATGATTGAATTATATGTTGAAATTACTAACAGTAGAAGTTTAAATGCTAGTTTTAAAACATTAAGACCTTCAAGTTTTAAAAGGACTATGGTCTACATTTTACCAAGTTTTTAAAAAATTAAGACCTTCAAGTTTTAAAAGGCTATGGTCTACATTTTACCAAGTTTTTAAAAAGTTAAGACCTTCAAGTTTTAAAAGGCTATGGTCTATATTTTACCTTTATGAAAAGTCCATTTAATGTTATATCTTGAGAACTTACAAGGAATGGAAATATTCGTATGTTTTATTAGCTGACTAAAAATGACTGAATTATAATACATTTATCAAAAAGACTTATTATGTGAATTTTCTAACAATTAATATTAGCTTTCAAAATATTAAAATTTCATTTCATAATATGAGGTTTAAAGTTTTTAGCAATTCTCTATTATTACTTTAAAAGTCAGTCATGTGGATAGTTGTAAAGATTTAGCCATGATGTTTAAACTTAATACAGACACCCAAGAGTAAAAGTAAGAAAAAATCAAAGAAAGGTCACAGAGGAGAAAAGTTTTTGAAAAAAGTCTTTGATAACCATTTGGTTGCTGCCACAGTGGCATTAATAGTTCTGGGTATGATCAAGTGAGTTAAAACATATTCAGTATATATCATGTTTCCTATATTTGATTTAAATGCTTCAGAATATTACATATGTTACACACTTGCTAAATTTACATAACAGGTATACACATGACTACATTAGAATGTGAATCATTTTGGAAACTTTAAAATTGTCATGCAGCACACAATATATATATATATATACACACAGGTGTCGTTACAATGTGACAGATCAAACTTTTGTTTCAATCTGATATATATTTAAACAGTGCTTTGGAACATTGATTTTTTACATTAAAAAGAGGCACAATACAGGTTTCTCTTGTATGTTGTGTGTAGAAAGTGTATTGCTTATATCCTGCTAGCCACTTTTTGAACCAATGTTCCGTCTTATTTAATTTCTGTATTTTTTATTTTCTTTTTCATTTATTAATTTTTTGTTCCATAATACATTTGTAATTAAATTTTTTTATTTATTTTTAATTTATTAATGCTCTTATTTTTATTTTTTTGGGAGGGAGAGGGGGTGTAAATTCATATAGTCTCTTAATTATGACCTGCATCTACAAACGTGACCATACCTATAGAGAAGTTCAAGCATCACCATGATTTTTTATTTTAATAAAATTGAGAATGGAAATGGGGAATGTGTCATAGAGACAACAACTCGACCATAGAGCAGACAACAGCCGAAGGCCACCATTGGGTCTTCAATGCAGTGAGCAACTCCCGCACCCAGGGGCGTCCTTCAGCTGGCCCCTAAACAAATATGTATACTAGTTCAGTGATAATGGACGTCATACTAAACTCCAAATTATACACAAGAAACTAAAATTAAAAATGATACAAGACTAACAAAGGCCAGAGGCTCCTGACTTGGGACAGGTGCAAAAATGCGGCGGGGTTAAACATGTTTTTTTGAGATCTCAACCCTCCCCCTATACCTCTAGCCAATGTAGAAAAAACAAACATACAACAGTACGCACATTAAAACTCAGTTTAAGAGAAGTCTGAGTCCGATGTCAGAATAGGAAACAAAAGAAAATAAACAAAATGACAATAATACAAAATGAACAAAGGACTACTAGCAGTTACTGACATGCCAGCTCCAGACCTCAATTAAACTGATTGAAAGATTATGTCTTTATCATATGAAAATCAAGTACAATCCTTCCCGTTAGGGGTTTAGTATCATACCATCATAAAATATATGAGAAGAACATAACCCGTATCATGCCAACAACTGGTTTTAGAATAAATGTGTTTAATTCCGATGCAAAGACCCTATAAGTGAATCAATATTAAAGCCAAAATATGCAATCTTTAATGACCTGACAACAGTATCGTAACTATATCCCTTCTTAATAAGTCTGTTTAAAGGTTTTGTTAGCTTTTGAGGTGAATACTGACATTTTTGGGCTTTGTAAAGAATATTACCATAAAAGATTGGATGTGAAATACCCGAACGTATAAGATGTCTGCATGTTGAGTTATATTTACGAATGATGTCCTTATACCGATGATAAAATTTAGTAAATGTTTTGACTAGTTTATGATATCGAAAACCCTGGTGTAATAATTTTTCAGTAATACATAAATTTTCCTCACTAAAATCTAATACGTTGTTACATACAAGAGCGAATCGTACAAGAACGGAAAGAATATTTAATTTTTTAGTTGAGATGGAGGTTGAGATAGGACAACAAAATCACTAGACATCTGTATCTGAGCAAGAGTCAAAAATCATTCTGATCATCAGCAGAAAAGAATTAATTAATATATTCAGCTCTTCTTCAGTGTATGAATCTGCTGGACCTTACAGTCAAGACTTCTGTGCAGCAAACTGTAATTATATGATAAAACTGAAAGCCACCTACCCTAATCCTTTATTAAACCAGGACAGACTTGTAATTAAACTATCTGAAAACAACTCTACACTCTTTCAAACATCATTTTTTGCCCCTTTTTAACAATATGAAAATAAGAAGATGTGGTATGATTTGCCTATGAGACAACTATCTTCCAGAGACCAATCATCTATATTGGTCACTATACAGTCTCCAACTACTTTTGAAAATATTCAACATGCAAAAACTGAAAAAAATTAAATCACTGATTAAAATCCTCAATGTTTCATTATACAATGTTACAGAGAAAAAAGCAGGCAAGCTGTGTTTTTTAACACTAATAAAAAATTATTTGATGCAAACCAATAAAAAACATATGACATTATTGATCAGCTTTCATTTCCTGGTTGCTAAAATTAATACCCAATTCACATGGGCCTCTATAACAAGTTTGACCCTGTGACCTTGATCAATATAATCTTGTCAAAACTCTTCCTATTATTGACATAAGACTTTGTTTTACTGAATGACACCAATATGTACAGGTTTTTATAACCCCCTGGGTAGCTCTCTGTTTTACAGTGGGGGTATAGTTCATACAAATCATTTCAATAGAACTGTAAATTTCAGTATATATATCATATATTTCTATGAACAGTAATCTCAACTACTACTGCTAAATAAGGCAATATTAATTCAAAGTGTTTACTGCTAAAGTGTCTCTTTTCTTTTATTTCCATATGAAAATGTTTGCCAGTTCGTATTTTTTTTTAAAGGAGAAAGAAATGCCAATGGGAATTACTGGTACTGTAGTCAAGATATAGCTATAAACTCTGCACAAATTTCTCCATTTCAAATTTATTGAAATGAAAAAGTAATTGGTCACTCCTTAGTATGAAATAGGATGAGATTTTTTTTTACTATACTGTAAATTCTAAATTTATTGTGTCCATTTATCATTGCAATTTTTTAAGAATGGACCAAAAATAATCACTTGATCAGCCCTAATTTTCAATCACTGATGATAACTTTTGACATGTACTTTATTTAAATCTGTTGAGAACTGTAGGTGCAAGAGTGCTTAAAATGTTGGAAAGATGGGCAGACAGAATCAGTATTTTCATATCCCTTGCTTCATGGAAGGGGATAATCAAAAATTTCTTAAAAACATTTCAGAAACTAATCTTGGTAAGATATATTATTACTGTTTTTTTTTGTTTTTTTTTTTCTAAAATAGTATATTTCTAAACAACATAAGTTTGCTAAAAGAAACTTCAAAAAATTAAATGTCAGGTGAACAATGCCATAGGTAAGAGACCAGTTCAGGCTGTCAAGCTTGATAATTGGTTGTTAAACTCCACTTTCAACACACATCATTACAGGCAACCAGTTTATATTGGTTGGGGAAGCTCAAGTACCAAGGGAGGATCACAGATCTTCGTCTGGAAAACTGTCAGGTAATCCCAATCAATTGAGATTGAAGTCAAACACGCCTTCAGAGCCTCGATGTTGACAAGATAGTAGATGAACTAATTTGACCATTCAGTCACCAAGGCCCTGGTTTAGGAGGAGTAAGAGATACAAAGTACAGAGACAGATTATTTAACAGATAACCAAACAAATAAACAGACGAACAAAGGACATTACCGACAAATAAACACATTGATAACTGAAATCTGAGATCACCCCCAGTTTTTGGTGGGGTTCATGTTGTTCAGTCTTTAGTTTTCTATATTGTGTTTTGTGTACGGTGTGTGTCTGTTGGTCTGTTGGTCTTTTTCTTTTTTAGCTATGGCGTTGTTAATTTGTTTTCGGCTTATGAGTTTGAATGTCCCTTTGGTATCTTTTGCCTCTCTTTAAAATACTGTTGATTCAAATACACTAGGGTAACACACAGTTAAAAAAAATTATTTGTAAGAAATTGGTTTGTGACAATTTAAAAAAAAAATACTGAAGCCTTCCTCCACCAATGATAACTGGCTTCTGTAAAATAGCCAAGTCTACTAAAAGTAGCGTTAAATACCAACAATCAACCAATCAATCAAATAGAAAACAGGAATTTCATTCACAGAAATTTCAACAATTTACAGTATTTTGTTCAAGTGCTTTATATTTTATTGTTTTTTGTAATCTGCATTGGATTTGAATGATAGCCAGAGGGAAAAAGACAAATTGTACAACCTAAAGTAAGTTTAACTAAAACCTTATTTAAAAATATCCATTACTTCACAACTTACTTTAGAGTTTATTATTATTCATGTCTAAAAGTACAATAGTTTTTCACGTTACAACAAGTCAGGCCTAAGAAATAATACCTGTGTTTCAGCTAACATGCCGAAAAATATTAGGGTAGATAGGTTTATTAAGGCAATATATTATATTTTTTTTAATAGTTTTTGACTGGTTTAAATAGGAGAAACAGTCTGATTTTAATATAGTGCACTTGTCTGTTTCAAAAATGACAAAATTATCCAATTAGGGTATGTAGAGTTAGTGGAAACACAAGTATTTTTCTAAATTAGGCCTCATCTCCATAAAACAATACATTATCTACCATATCTAGTGTATTCTTATTGAATTACGTGACTAATTCAAATTCACATGTTAAATATACAATTACCATTTGGATATTTAAATGTTTAAAAAGAAGCAAAAAACGACCTTATCAAGGGAGCAGGGTCAAAGGGAACATATATAATTCTATATGTACATACAGATAAGATATTTCATAGCGTTTAAAACTCCACAAGTGACCAACTATTGCCAAGTATAATTTATAATGTTTTTGAAGGACGATTTATTATTTGTAGGGTAAATATCTTGTTCACGAAGATAAAAATCAAGGTTTGGAGTAATATTTACAAATAATAGTTTAAAATTTATTTGAACAAGACATAACATTTAGTATTTCTGTCACAGTTGTGGTATATTTTGCACTTTCAGACAGCATTTGGATATTGTTTTGACCATTCTGTGTATTTGATATTAAGTGAATGGAATTTTTACAGTTTGGAATATGTTCTGTTACTGATATACCCTCAAACGTGTGTTAAATTATACATATATATAACTGGACCTGATTTAATGCCAAAAATTCTGTATGAGTAACCTTGTGGATTTCATAATCAATGCGAACAACTGGAAATAATTTTTGTGAGAAAAACTGACATAAGCAAAATTAATAACCTTCACATAGTAAAAAAAAAAACCGAGGTATTATTTCATTAGTTCATTATGATAAATATTTCCGAAATTAAATATATAAGTTAAGGAAATCATACATGTTATTTGTGAATTATTAAATCTCTTCAAAATGACTAAAAGAATGGATGTTTCATACTGAAACAAGAATAAAACAAAACAGCATCTAATTTGAATATTTAATGCTGTTAAAAGACAAACTGTTTAAAAATTCATTCTAACAAGGAAATATAGAACATCTAAGACATATCTTAGTTGATACGTTAAGTTCTGAGAATTATTTCAACTTTGAAAACCTGAATAATGGATGCTGCTCAGCGCACAGTTCTACAAAACAACCACATGGAGTTAGCACGGGATATTGTGACAACGGAAGATTTTTTAGGGATTTGTTACCAACAGAAACTTTTTGACACAAATCTGATAGAAATCATCAGGGTAAGATTTATAATAGGCCAATTGGTAATTGTTTTTAAGCCAAGAGGTTGGTTTTTCTCTACAAGCACTCCAATTTCCTACACCAAAAAAAACTAGCCGCCACAATATAACCAATAGTGCTGCATGAAAGTGGCATTGAGGTACCACCAACAATCAATTCATCAATCAATCAACTGTTAAATAAGACCCAAATACCTTACAAATTAAAAAAATAAACAGAGACTATCAGAGATCTGTCATCTGAGCAATAAATTCTGTAAAGATGAAAAACATTAAGATATATAACTAAACAACCAATGATATTATAAGTTCCTGACTTGTGACAGGCACATGACTATAAGATTTAAATACAGTTTAATTTTTTTTTCTTTATTTTTGTGAGATTAATTTAGGACAAGTAATCTTTTTCATCTATTAAGAATATTTTTCTGACAGCCTGGTGACAAAAGAGCCAAAAACTGAAGTCAGTCTGTATTTTACTAAAATTAACACCCACAAATAAAAACATATAGTTAGATGAGCAGACAGACAAACATTCAAACAGACTCACTTACTTAAGAATGAATAGACTTGGTGGCTATCATTTACACCTGGTCAAAGCTCAAACTATTCTAACACAACTTTTGGCTACTCAATTATGACTTCTATTTGCTATATATAAATAAGCTTGACTTGTATTTTTTCAACTTAACCAAATTTCCAATTATGATTTAAGTGTGATTAAGATTCAATCCAGAAAAAAAAATGTTCAAATACAGAAATTAAAAAATAAATTGGGAATGTGTCCATGGGACACAGATGATGCCCCCTCTTGCATATCATATAAAGTTATAAAGGGGCATAACTCTAGAACAGTGAAAGTGACACCACCAAAACTCAAACTTGATCTGTGTTTTGTGGTAATAAGCATTGTGTATAAGTTTAATAACATTTTGGTTGAGGCAAACTAAAGTTAGAGAACGGAAATGAAAAATTCAGCAATTTTTCCATTTGTAAAGGGGCATAACTCTAGAACAGTTAAAGTGACGCCACCAAAATTCAAACTTGATCTGTGTTTTGTGGTAATAAGCATTGTGGATAAGTTTCATAACATTTGATTGAGGCAAACTAAAGTTAGAGAATGGAAACCAACTTTGGGACAGACAAGGGTAAAACTTAATGCTCCCTCCGCTATGGCGGGGGCATAAAAATAAAGTTGCATAAAACTCTTATTTTGATTTATAAATTTCAGAAATACATATGTGAATTAGTCATCTTAATGAATCAAATAATTTGTAATTTGGCTCTGTACAAAAAATAACTTATCAATATCAGTTGATAATCATAAATAACTTATCAATATCAGGTGATAATCATAAATAACTTATCAATATCAGGTGATAATCACAAATAACTTATCAATATCAGATGATAATCATAAATAACTTATCAATATTAGGTGATAATCATAAATAACTTATCAATATCAGGTGATAATCATAAATAACTTATCAATATCAGGTGATAATCATACTGGATATAACTACAAATTGCAACAAGTTTTTGGTATATTTAAAACATTAGACAGAACCAAACTTTTTTTCCCTCAAAGTATTTGTTGAATTTTTATCTTCTCCATCAATTAGGTTTTTATTTTATCCACACAAGAATGATTTTCTCCATTGTAATAATATTGACAGACTGACTGACATAATAAAAAAAAAAGTAATTATTACTATATGCTTCCAAAAAAGGACTGATGAACTATGGGAAGGATGATCCACAATTATTTTAGGGAAACTTAAAAACCAAGTCATTAAAAACCTCAACAGCTTTTAGACCATGAACATGAGGTCAACAAGGTTAATAATAATAAATGCCAGAAGACCTCAGAAAATAAGGCAACTGTACACAAGATTAGAGTTTATATAATACCAGTTTGTTTTGAAATACAATGTTTTATACCAATAGGTTTCTCTGTCATTACAACTCACAAGCAATCATCCCTTTATGACTTTCATCATAGGCATTAGACAATAAAATATTTATATTCTTAAATGCTGTCTTTATAAGAATGTCTAAAAAAGATCAACACACTATCCCCCCTTTTTAAAAAAGTCAATACAGCTAAAATAAAGTTTACATGGTGTACCAACAGATTAAGATTATTGATAGTTCTTATCCATTTGAACATCAAGTCAGTTGCAATATGAAAGGTTCTAGATGAGTTATGGTTTATTGTGTTATTGGGGCTGCTTTTTCATTGAAGTATTAATATTATCCAAATTTCAAAATAACAAATGCTTTCTAGAACAACAAGAGTTCAGTTTAGAATTTATTTTTTTGAATTTTTTTATTTTATCCTAAACTTTTTTTTTCAGTCACAACCAGGAATTAAAGCTCAGACATATAAAATGTTAGAACTTTTACCAACAAGAGGCCCAGAGGCATTTAATAAATTTCTGAAAATGATTGACCAAGAGTATCACTGGTTGGCATCAAAACTTAAATCTGACTTAGAACAGGAAGTGGCTAAAATACCACAAAAGGAAATCACAATGGTGGCAACATCTATGAATCTTCAAACAAATCAGACAAACGGAATTAATAGCAAACTACCAAAAGACGTAGAAATGGTTCCTGTGGCAACAACTCAAATCAACCAATCAGTGTCCAGATCTGTGTCACAAACAGAACCAGGTAATATTGAATTTTATTTTCTATTGAATGTAAATTTTATCTAAAAACTTGGCTGTTGGATTGTTGTGTTTTTTAATTATAAAATAACTAATCTATAAGAATTCAAATATAGAAAAAATTCAACAAGTGACTGAACAACACATTTATTCACAAATGCGAGTAGCGAAGGAGTTCAATATCAGTGCTGTTCTGTCCCAAGTTGAATATTTTTTGATATTTGAATTCTTTGATTAGATTTCCTATTTATTACATAGACAATGGGCTTTTTAATGGGAATTTAAATAGAAAATGTAAGGAACTATATCTTTTTCTACGCATTCACAACGTCTTGACAACACCTATTGTTGTATGACGTCAGAGGAGTGAAATAACCGAGTTTATTTCACATGTGAAATTATAGGTTTTTATTTCACTGGGAAATCATGGTAATTCATTGAAACCAATGTAATAATATTGTATATTCATATTTTATAATATTCTTAAATAGAAAAATATTAAAATTTCACATTATAAAGCTAGATATAATGAAATGGAGAGAAATCTTTAAAAAATACACTAAAAAGGGTAGATAATTCTTATCATTACAAGAAATGGGAGATAACTTTTACTACAATTACAAGAAATGGGAGATAACTCTTATAATTACAAGAAATGGTAGGTAACTCTCATAATTACAAGAAATGGTAGATAACTCTTATAACTACAAGAAATGAGAGATAACTTTTACAACAATTACACGACATGGTAGATAACTTATAAAATTAAAATACATGGGAGATAACTTTGACCACAATTACAAGAAATGGAAGACTACTCTTATAATAACAAGAAAAGGGAGACAACTTGTTGAATAAAAAATATAGATAGGTTTCAATATAACGGAATTTGAGTTTTAAGTTATTTCCGTAAGCCACCATTTTGGAGGGGTGAATGGTTGATTTTCCAAATTGAATCATGCGGTACAAACAAGTCTGATCAGAGATCTTTACTAGATCGTAGTGATGAATCAAGCATGGCTAAAAGAAAACAACTTTTTCTAAAGTCTAGCGGTCAGTATAGCAAGATGAATTTGGCTGATTTATGAAGAAATTTGTGCATGTAGACCTCCAATATGGTGACAAAAGGGAAGTAACTCTTGCTCAAATTGTATCAATCAAAACCTTTCTATAGGAAACACAGTGAAACCTATGTTAACCATACCTGCTTAATATTGATGTTTTGTTTGTAGTAGATAGGTTATAAGTATATAGAAAGGCTAAACAACATTCATTAATAGTTCTGCTAGAAGAGTTTGGCTTTTGACCTGTTATCTGTGTCTCAAGTGTCCCTTTTTAAAAAAGATAGAAATCCCAAGACAAGTTTAAGTATCATATAGTATTGGTGTTGCTCATTATAGAATTAAGGCAATATGGTGACCTGCATCTTACATCCCTGTCCTACATGGTATTTGGTGGATAGAAAACTGTTGTCTCATTGGCAATCACATCACATCTCTCCTTTTTTATCACTACCAGTTTTGTACAGATTCATTAAGTCATTAGTCATATTCTTCCACAAAGCATTTAAGTTAATTCTCCATACTTTGACTCACTGAGTTTAAAGTCATAATACTATACATTGTTGTCATTCAGACCACATGGACGTGTCTTGTAATATCTGTGGAAAGGATCAAACATAGATATACAAACTAAAGGAGTTTAAAAGTCAAATTCTGCTAACAGGATTTTTAAAATTAAATTCTTAAAAGTTTAAAAATCTGCCTTCACAACATGCAATCATTCAGAGTACAATGCTTTTGTTTGCACTCCCTCAGGAGAGAAGATCATAGTTAAAGTTATCTACAGGAAATCCAAAGGCTATATCCTGATAAAATACAGACTATAGTTTTGTTACATTAAGCTTGGTAGACATCCATTGTATTTATGTATATGACATTAGAACTGTTATATTTATCAACACAAAGTCATTTTTTGTACATTCTTTACTGGACCAACAAAAAAAAGACATTTTTACTGGGCCAAAAATACCTACAAAATTAAATTTCAAAAGTTGAATTTAATGCTGTTTGGTCCAACAAACTGAAAAATAACTGTCTAATATGAGAAGAACCTTTGTTTTATCTAGTATCAACTGAAAAATAACTGAACCAATCCAAGAACTTTGACAGGAAGATCCCTTTTCCTTTGAACTTATTTTTATTGTAATTTCAACTCTGAACCTCTCGTTCTTCCACTGATTGCAATAATATGGGGAGGGTTGAGTGCACAGAAAACCACATTTTGATATGCTTGTCTGATTGCCAGGAGCCTGTAATTAAGTTGTTGTTGGTTGCTTGCTGTCTGTCATTTTTGTTTTGTGTTATGAATTAAGTTGTTGGTTTTCTTTTTTCAATTGTTTTATTTTGTCATGCAGGGGCCTTTTTAAAAAAGCTTCTTATATAGTATGGGTTTTGCTCATTTTTGAAGGCCTAACTGTATCCTCACTCATCCGTAGTTGCTAATATCCTCCTCCTTTGGTTTCAGAGGGATATCATACTACAAATTTCTATTTTTTTATTAAATCATCTGGAATTTCATTAGTGTTTTTCTTCAGTTACATCTAAATGTTTTTGGTTTTTCTTGGGAATTTTTTGTAAACAACAATTCTTTAATGAATCAGGTCAAATATGACATTTTGACCTTGGCTTATTGTGTCTAATCTTGAGGACCATTATCTTAACTTCTTGAAGTTTAAGTCTAATAATATTTTATTAAGCAATAAGATTGGACACAATATTATTACAACTTATATTAAGTCCTCGCCACAATGTCTTTTCCCCTTTTTTTGTCTTTGGTTTGCTGTCACATTGTATATCCCAAATCTCATTCTATCTATAACTTAATATAATTTCCTTTGTAGCTTCGCCAAAAGATTTAACAGATTCAGCCATAGCTCTCAATGGATTTAATGCAGTTAAGAAGAAAATTGGGAATTTTATGACACAGAATTTTAGTTTAAGTCGAAAACTGTGCCAATCAGACAAACAACAAATTGAAACTTTCATAACGGAACAAATTCGAGAAGTTCAAAAACAGTCACATCAAAAAGTATGTGAAGTCCGTGACCACAGACGTCTAAATGATGAAGTTCAGCGATGGTTACAAGATACGTGTAGAAAACTTGAAAGACGTGTAGGGCATATCAATCCTCGTGATACAATGGATGGAGGATTTATCAACGGTAAATCAACAATAAAAGATCTGGAGGAGTGTATTCATCACTTGGCCGAACAACATCACAAACTTGAAAGTGAGGTTAAAAAGTGCATATCATTGTTCGGGGAAAACAGTGACAATCTATCTTTAGCTTTTCAAGTTGAAAGTATTCTTGCCGAAAAGAAAAAGCTAAAAAAAGAAATAAAAAAGCTTTCTCAAGAAAACGAGCTTATGGTGTCGGAAAATTATGATTTGTCTTCTGCTCAGCAAAAATTAAAACAAACAAACTCATACAAAGATGTAGAACTTGAGGTTAAAGACCGTCAAATAAAAAATTTACAATCGGAAAAACATGAACTTAGAAAGGAGATAGAACGATTACAAAGACTTCACCTTCAGCATTTGGAAAAAGAAAAGACATTATTAAACCTCCAACAAATGGTACATGCTCTAAAAGAGCAAAACAACGACCTTGCTGATGCAAGTGTTAAAATGCAGGATGATCTGAAACGAAATTCACCTCGTAGATCACAAAGTATTCCTAAAAATTCCAGACCTACTCTTGCAAAGTATAGATCTCCTAACAGAAAGAAAACATATCGAAACTGAAAATAATTGATTTGCAAACAAATAACTTGTTTAGACTAATTCTAAGATGGAGTTTGAACTGAAATTGTTAAATACAAAAGAATTTTCTATATGAGATTCTGTTTCTAGAAAGAGACTACAATGTCATTTTGTCCTTCATGCCAGAATAATTGTGAAATACAACCATGGCTATGCCCTCAAAATGCTCTGAATACATAAAATCTTTAAATACAGTTGTGTATACTTTTGAAAATATTACCCAGAATGCATTTGACTTTTAAAAAAGCAAATTTGTGGGGATTTATACAAAGTATCTTTTTGAATATTTTTTTTTAAAAATATTGCAATGACGATTGACAAATTGTTCATGTACAAAAATCTCTACTGTCCAACTACGTCATTCAAAAAGAAACTGTTGAAAATAAAGCTATGCTGTAACAGAAATAAGATGATTTGTCATCTAATTAATTTTCATCATGATCTTAACAATTTCAATGGTGCAATTTGGAAATGTAACATGTTTTTCAGTACTGAATGCCTATAGCCATCACCTAAAAACCCTGGTCAATCCTTCACAACCCAATAAAATCATTTTAAAAAGTTAAATACCTCACAAAAAGTAATTTTATATCCAATCAGAATCAATTCTTACCCTGTGATATATAAACAAAGAGTGATACAATGTATATAAACCATAAAGAGTTCAGCAGATATGTGACCTCTTATACCTCAGGAAAGAGCAATAAAATTCATAGACACTAACATACCGAGGACAAATGTTGTTTGCTAATGCACTACACATGATACATAAGCTTTGGAACTTAGACATAATCTGTGTCCATTTTTGGAACTTTAATACCCTATTCAGTATTCACACCACAAAAACTCTTCATTTGTGTACTATATAGCTCCTGTTTTATAATCCAAATAAAAGAAGGAAAAAAGACTACAAGAAATGATGGAGTATTCTGTCCAGTGCAAATAGAACTACATATCAATATGCAATAACCTGTGTTCTGCCTTCCCATCATACCAAACATAACGATAACTTCTCCAAATATGCCTCAAACATAAAGACAATATTAATCTCCCATCATGCCTCAAACATAATAACAATTCTAAAATGACAATCTATATATCGTCAACCACTATAATGACAGTATATCTACTAATAGTGCAATCACATTGATTCACAAACTTATAAATAATAAGTTAGCTAGGCTGTTCTGCGTTACGTCAACCTTATTTATACAACCTGGTAAACTCAATTTGCAACAGTAAAACCCACATTTTAGGTTTGCCAAGCTTCAAATACAAATTTACAATACGGTTATCTCTATTCTAAAGCAAAATAAACAAATCTGTCCATTTCAGTTATTATTTCGGTGTAAAATTTCATAAAACAGAAATTCTGCGTCTTTGGCAACTAAACAAGGTGACGTCATATGTATGCTTTTGGCATCAAATGTAAAACACCAGGCTTTTCAGGCTTCTGAAGTGTAAGAATGTTATGAAATTAGATAAAAAGAACATTTTTAGGTGAAAAATGTGAGTTTTTTTAATTATTATTGAATAATATAATATTATTATATGGGGTGTAAAACAGAACAGCCAAAACAGTATAAGGCTGTCATGGTTGACAAAATTACTGTATTTGTCCTATTAGAAGAGAAATAATTCATGGCAGCCGTAGATTTGTTTTCATTGAACCATGGGTTTGGGCATTTATATTTGTCTTTTACCCCTCGTTATCACTGGGGATAAAATAATCCAACATAAATATATAAATATAAATACCAACCAAATCTACGGCTGCCATGAATTATTTCTTAATTTTAATCTTCCAGCATGCCTCACTAAAACCACCCAGACAAAATCTCCCATTATGACCAGAACATAAAGACAAAAATCTTCAATCCTTCCTCAAACATTAACAAAATCTCCCATAATGCATCAGATTAATAAAACAATCAAGGTAAAAATCAATTGTTATTTATTTGAAGTTGTTATTTATTATAGCATTGTTGTATGTATTGCTTTTAAACTATAAATCTGTTTTGAAAAAATGATTTGAGTTTTTTATTCATCTGTCATTGAACTATTTTATATATAATTAGATTCATGTTGTTAAGCATGTTACAAAATGAGGCGCAGATCTTCAGTCTGTTTGCATTTCCTCTGCAAAGTTAGAGCTACGCATTACTCCTTATGGAGGGGGGGGGGGGGGGGGGGGGGGGGGCACTTCCAATATACAAGGTGGTAGAATGTGCTGCTGGAATAGATCACATTTTCCAGCTTGTTAATATGTAAAAAGTTGGGGAAAATGATCAGAAATATATGATAAGGCCAATAAAGTTCCCATTACTTGTTATATATATATATGGAATGCCCTGTATTTTTTTCACAGCCGAAAGTCTTGCCGTAAGTAAACATTACATAAGGAATCTGAGCTCCAAGCAAAGGTGAAAACGAACCAATATGGGTAAAGGTTACATTTCTACCTACGCAATATATTTAAGTGTTGCATTCATTTGCATTATTTGACAACTCGGCATACCAAGGTATCCACTTCATGCCACAGAAAGGATTCACACAGGCGTTGGTTCACCAGACATAGTTAATATATGAAAAGGTATACATTTTTAAAATCTAAATTAAATGAAAAGGATGGGGTAACAGAACTACAGCAGCACCCCCTATCAATTAAGTATTGAAGTGGCCCCTTGAGGTTTACTCAAACTAGGTACATATAATTGAGCCATACAAATGAACCAACATCTTCGATTTGAACTTTTTACTGTTCATTTTCAAAATAGATGGGGGAAATGACATATGGGTATCTTGCCTTCTAATTTGGATAATCCTTAGTACAAAACTTACAACACAAAATCTTTCATAATATACTCTTTTCTGAACCTCATGAACTTGCATTTTAAGGTTACATCAGGACTCAAAAGAAACATGTAAATTTCTGCTTAACCTAAAAGTACTACAATACAATACTGTAAATTCAGAAATTATTGTGTGCATTTATTATTGCGATTTTGTCGTTTTTGACCAAAATGTGATTATCATTTTTCGATACTGAGAAAAATCCTGCTTCATTTATATAAAAAAATCCAAAATGCGAGTTTGAATTATTGTGATGACAACCCTGTTGTATTTTTTGCAATAATAATCTGAATTTACAGTACCGGTATATATCTGCCATGTATATATTTTCTCTCTTTGTTCAATAACATAAAACAGCATGTATTAATTAAATTTTATCAAAAAGACAACAAGCTAGATAAATATAGAATTTGCTGTACTTTTCTTGATTCACCCTTCATTAGAAATGCCCACGGCCAAAATAAACCCAAAAACATTTCCAATACTAAACTCATTGGTAAATACCCAATAGTAAAAACATATCTGACAAAAAATAGACTGGGTATTTCATAACACTACCTACCATATGTATTTATTAAAAATTGAATTCAATGCAAATACAAATGAACCTATAATATCAAACAATTCTCTTATCAGTAAACAAAACTCTATATCCAAAACAAAACTGGTGAAAAATGACCATGCAAGGTTTAAATGCTGATAATATTATCCCTAAATCTATATATGGCAACATTGTGTATACTGAATGATTATTTTCAGCTGTCAGTACTATACTATTTATAATATGGTCTAATATATCTTATGTAGATTTCATTGTAAAATAAAAATGCAATATCAATTTGCCGATATTTTAAATGGTCTTGCTTCATAAATATACCTAAAGTGGAATATTTCTGATGATTTAAAAAATATAGCATCTTGACCAAGATTGCATTCAATACTTTCTCCTTAAAGTTATGTACCCACTATAGTCATAGAGATTCCAAGTTAAACAATATTTGAATGCAAGCAGACAAAAAATAAACAAGAACAGCAGAATAGGACATTGAATCGTAAATGTAGGCATCAGAGCTGCAGAAATAGACAAAAGTCCTATCAACGTTACTAAAATATTTGATACTTCATTATAAAACAGTTCATTTGCACTAATGATGAGGAATATTCAGTTCTGTTGAAATAACGATGTACAACAGTTGTCAGCTTCAAAGAGGAAATTTCTATGACCGCTCTTTCACACATATTTCAAAAACTGCACAACATATTTTTACCAAGAAATATTGTATAGGATCACATTCCATTAAAAAAATCATTGTTATATATGAGGGTCTGGATAGGGTGGTTTACAGAAGAGAGAATAATAGGCCAATTCTTCAGAAAGATGGGCTAAAATATAAAGAATAGAGAATAATGGGCAAAACATATAAAAGAATACCACCATCCCCCCCCCCCCCCCCCCCTGCCTAAATCAACACCCTCATAAATATTATCTCATTTTACTGTTAACCAAATATGGCATACTAATACAATATACCTTATAATTGACTACTTATTTAAACTTGTACATAAGCCATGCAAGCAATGGCACATAAGTTGTGACTTACAGGTTGTTAATATGAAGCTAAATAATTTCAAACATATATATAACATCAAAACTGATGCTATTGAAAAATCTTCAGTATACTAAGGCAAGTGATAAACTTTGTTTTATTTACAATTTTAATCTCACGTTACTTAAACCAACGAATATATCATTAATATCCCAATTTTGTCTGATTGTCTACTAATCTTTCCCTATCAAACAGTTATTTAGAATACTAAAGTGTTCATTTAAAACCAGCCCAGGGATCACCTCAATAAAACTTCCTGTCAGTTACCTTTCAAACATTAATTCACACACTTTACACAAACTATAGATAAGGTATTAATTTCAGTCAAAATTTTTGGATAAGGTTCTTTATAATAAATTGGCTTTACTGCACTTTTCAATAAAATTTTACAAAACAAAAAAGTTAATAATAGAAACCGGATGGACAACAATAAAGAGCTGGGTCAGATTTCAATTTATAATACGAAACAGGATAAAAATGAAAATTAACTAAACATCATGAGTGAAAAGTGAAAAACTATGAATGTAGATATCTTTGGACAATTTTAAGATCAATGACAGTTATTTGATAAGTACCCATCACAAAATCTAGTTATGAACTTTCTAATTCAGTGCATTACGAGTACTACAGGGAAATATTAGTACACTATTTTTTAAAAAGTATAATGTTTTAACAAATTGAAAGTTTTGCTTCTGTATGGTTTTTGGTTGGGTTAATTTGTGTCGACTGTTGTATGTCTTTTCACATTTGTGCCGTGGTGTAAATGTCAGTTTCTCTTCAACTTCTGAGTTTTAAATGTCCCCTCGGTCAGGTCATCAAGTGATTGTATTAACTAACATTAATAAGGCAAATGATGTCTGTTTGTTTGTTGGGTGTTTTAATGCCTGCCTTTCATTTACTGTGACCTAGCTTATTCAATGGCGGCCCATTTTTATTTGTGGAGGAAATCAGAGTAACACTAACAAGAGAGATCCCACCAGGATCTTCAGCAGTCAAAAATGGTAATCCTTGTCAATTAAGATAGGGGTCCAATATCCCTCACAATAAAGGGGGGTTTGAACTCACAACCTCAGACTTGACAGGATACATTGTGATTAATGTAGATTTACTACTTAGATCACTCAGCCAACAAGGCGCCATGGTCTGCTGAAGTGGACAGCTCAGTGTTCACTTGATCTATAGAGTCAAAATATATATATATACATTACCTAATTTTAATATGTGATATTTCAAACTCTTCAAACCCATTATAAACTTATAACTAGGCAGTTGTATAAACACATAAAAGCAGATTTACAACTTTTAAATAATCTTCATATTCTTTTATTTAGTGTTGTATTGCCTCATATAAACAATAAATTATTTACATATTACCATGTTAAGACTGGTCCTATATAATCCAGTACAGGTTTATTACCTCTTTTCAAACACTTTACATTTTACTAACCTCTTTGTTAAATACCTAAATCATAGTAACGATAAAGAGACATGTCAATCTTGCAAGTTCAAAACATTCAGCGCAGTACATGTATTCAAAGCTGATGTCAGCAATGACTTCAAGAAAAATTAGTATGTGGCAAAGTACTGAAATAACTATGTGAAAATCAAAATGTTTAAAATCTAGAATGGTGAAAAAGATTGATTTTTAATGTATGTCAATTTTTTTCTTCATACCCTTTTTTTTATTTGACTGTATGGAATAAAACATATAGATAATCTACTATTACATCATTCAGCACATTAAGTTTAATAGTAAAGATTGTGAGACCAACTGTCATTCCTAAATGGTAAGTTACATGCTTAAGTGAAATTAGGCGCCCTTTCAATAGCAGACTTTTTTTTTGTACTATAATGAATCACAGTTTATGACCAAACTAGTAAAGACCTGTCTAAATTCCATTTAATTGATCAATTCAAAAATACTTACCATTATCTTGGTAATTTTTCGTTAAATAATGAAGAATTTTCTAAATATACTGCCGAAATTTACTCAAAGGAACTTACTTTAAATAAATCAAATATAAACGGTAAAAACTGTCCTTTCCTAGATTTAGATATTTCATTTTTACACGGGAAACTCTATACAAAATTTATTACAAAAGGGACAATTTTTGTTCCCTATTGTAAATTTTCCTTTTTTATTGGCACAAATTCTTGCAGTGTTTATATATCACAACTCTATCGCTAATCCGTGTCTGTAGTGACATTTTGGACTTCAATGAAGGTAATCTATGTATTACTAGTAAATTATGAAGTCAGGGATTTCGTTACCACCCATTCCTTAAAACCTTTACTAAATTCTTCCATAGGTACAAAGATTTGATTTGGAAATTTAGCAGTACCTGTAGAAAACTTATTTCTAACGGGATAGGACATGATAATTTTTAAGATGTTGTTTACCAAGCCCAGATGTTTAGATACGATCTGGGTAAACTTATCAATCCTTTGAATAAACTTATTCTCAAAGGTTATCAATTCAACACTGTAATTATACCGTTACATCACTGTCCCAGTTTAGTGGGAGGGTTTGCACCAGCAAACTAATTTAACCCTGCCACATTCTGTATATGCTTGTCCCAAGTCAGGAGCCTCAGTAATTCAGTGGTTTTCATTGTTGCTGTATATCATATTTGTTTTTTGTTCATTGTTTTGTACATAAATCAGACCGTAAAGTTTTCTCGTTTGAATTGTTTTTAGGGCCTTTTATAGCTGACTATGCAGTATGTGTTTTGCTCATTGTTGAAGGATGTACGGTGACCTATAGTTGTTAACTTCTATGTCATTTGGTCCCTGGTGGAGAGTTGTCTCATTGGCAATCATATATATATTTTACATATCCTTAACACAATCGTTGAAGTGGAGAATGTAGGTCATAGTTACCTTTTTCTATGTCTTGAAACTAACCTCCATCCCTTGATGCATCGCAACTTTTAAGTTTACATGGTTCTAAAAATGTGTAGCCACTGAGATATAAAGTTAAGATATAACGAGATTTAATGTTAAGGCATAAAACTCAAGTTTAAAATGTTGGTCACAGTGACCTTTTGGATCCTGACCTGGTCCAGACTGATCTGAGTGGATATATTTCATTTTACGTAAGGTGCCTGAGATATGAACTAGGTTGTAACACCAGAATCAATGAAAAACAAAAATTGTTGGTCACAGTGAAGCTCATGTGCACATGCAAACTAAGGGTATTCCTATATTTCTTTGATGATTTTGCAGATATTTTTAATTTTGCATAAGTCTTAGATTACCAAAAATTTATTGAGTGTATTTCATGTCCTTAAAAAATTGGTTAAATAAAATTCTTGAAAACATGTAAGTTTGTCTACAATGTAAGTAAAATCATAAAAAGTTCTCAAATTATCATCTCTCCATACCAAATCCATAATTTTTACTTAAAAAATGAGATGTTTTTGCAAGATAAACTCCTGTTTTAATGATGTAAAATAACAACAGCTAGGGTCACTAGGTTTGAATTTTTGCTTAAATCATTCAAAGTGAAGATTTTGATGAAAAAATACTGCAGCAATTTGATTTAGTAAAATGTTAATTTTTCTATGTTTTCAAATACATGAACACAGTGACAGAATGGTTTATACATCAAAAGAGAAGTCAGTGACCCTACGATTATATTTCATATTGATCAACTAAATGGAAATTTATCTAGCGAAAATATATCTCTCTAAAATCAAAAAATCAATGGATTAGTTTTGGAGATTTGATAATTTTAAGATGATTCAAAGAATATTTTCCGTAATAAATTTCATGTTCATTCTTGTTACAAGTGTATATTTTATTGGAAAGAATTATCGATTATATTTCAGAAAAAAAGCTTAAATGAATGTTGTTTTTTTTTTTTTTAATTTTACCATGTTCAAGTTAAACATTCCAAAGTTACACAAGCCATTTTCCCCTAACTTTACCTTTATGACATTATAAAGTCACTGAACCATAATAATTAGGTCAAGGAGCACTGACAGTCACATATGCAAGACAGAAACTTCACCAAAAGACATCTATAAATATTTTGATGTCTAGTTCAACTACCAGAAACTTAAGCTTTGAACACATAGATTAAGATGAATTTCTTCATACACATTTACCGTCAGATTGACCTATATGTCTCATCTCATTAAATTTGTTTTCCCAAATTATTTCTCCTTATCTGAGAAAAAAAGAATTTACAATGGTTTCCTTCAACACATATCCCTTCATAGTCATTCAAGTCTTTCATGTGAATTAATATTATAAAATATAATATATATAATAAATTAATATATTTTATTTTAATATAATATGTAGAGACAACAACATCTGGGTTACCGCAAGGTGATAGTTTTATTGAGTCGACATGTTTCGCCGCTAATGCGGCGTCATCAGGACAATATTACAGAGTTTACATGTTCATAAAGTGTATATAATGCGGTTGTATTAATTATGACGTACATGAATAAAAGTGAAAGTGAAAATGTAAAAATAGTGTTCATAATGTAGCAAGAATAAAAGTTAAAAATAGAAATAAAAACAAATGTTTATCTTGACTGGTATGTTCCGTAGTCACTGTGAATGAGGTTTATATTGTTTGTACTATGGTATCCTGTAGTAAAACTGTAGTTCACATTGTATGGTTTTGATGATAAATCACGGTATTTTTCCAGTCCGACGTAATCTGAGTATTTCTTTAACAGGGCGGATGTTTCTTCTAAATCCTTCTCCTTCGTTGGCGGTGCGGTGAAGGGGGTATCTGGTTCATCATCGTCTGATGATAGGTAGAGGTCGTGTACTAAAAAGCTGGAAGGGTGGGTGGTCTTCTTCTGGTGTTTTTCTGTCATTCTTCTTGTGGCTTCATCCCCAACGATTAAGTTGAATTTGGGGGTCCTGGTGCGGGCTTCTGGTGGTGGTGTCCATTTTTTAACTTTTTCTGCCATTTCGCGTGGGGTTTTCTGTTGTACGATTAAATCGTCTGCATATTCCATTTCATGTTTTAATTTGAGATGCCGTACAGCTATGTCCTTTCTTAGAAATTTTGATTGGCACCATCGGCAGCGGTATTCCGTTATAGTGGCTCCGTGATAAATGTTATAGTGTCTTCGCATCGATTGTAATGTCTTGAATTTTTTGCTGCATTTTGTGCAGAATATTGTGATGGGGTCTGTTGGTCTATTCCTCGGCGTAATTTTGGTATTTGCCATGTGGTTAGACCCTGAGATTTAATCCCCAGGGCGTCTGCGTGTTCATGTATTGGATGAATGCTTCTTCAGTCCTGAGACGTGTATTTATGTTAGCGACGGTTGTACAGATACCGGCGACTGTTACGTCGTCGATACTGTGGTTTGCGGTTGTGAAGTGCTTCGAGACGGGTTTATACTGGTTATTGTTGCGGATGTCTTGTTTGTGGCCATAAAATCTTTCAATAAGGGTGTTTCCTGTTTGTCCGATGTACTGTTTTTCACATCTGCGGCATTGGATAATATAAATTACATTGGATGAGTTGCAGTTGATTGATTCTCTGATCTGATATTGAATTTTATTGGAGTGGCTGGTGATGTTGCGGGTGGTTAACATCAATCGGCAAATGTGGCAATTTCTTTTACAAGGGCCACTTCCGGGGTCCCTTGTACAGCGTTTTAAGTCACTTCTTACTAGTAGTTGGCGTAAATTGGGGGTTCTCCGAGGTGTGAGGATCATTTTGGCTTGGCTAATCCTGTAAGTTTCTGGAGATCGTTCTAGGATGTCTTTCCGTTGGTTTATGATTTGTTGGATATGCGGGTTGTGCGGGTTGTGGCAAGTGGTGAAGGTTATGGTTTTCTCCGATGTTTTTTCTTTAACAATGAGTAAATTTCGTCGATCCTTCTGTCTGGCGGTTTTTATAGCTTGGTTAAGGAGGTTAATAGGGTATCCCCTTTTTCGGAAATTATTTTTCATGATTTCAGCGTGTTGTTCAAAGTCTCTCAAGGTACTGCAAATTCGTCTGATGCGGATGGCTTGGCTGTATGGAATGCTTCGTTTTTGGCTTTGCGGGTGGCAAGAGTTGTAATGTAGGTAATTCCGTGTCACTGGTTTCAAAGGTGAATTTGATTGTCTTATGGTACGAATTCAGGCTAATTTTCAACCTGGATCATTCTTCGATTTATTCATTTCATACTCACCAAAAATTGCTTTGAATTCAACAACGAGTTCTATCTACAGACCAATGGTACCAGTATGGGAACAAAAATGGCCCCAGAATACGCCATCATTTTTATGGACAACCTCGAACAGAAATTCCTAGAATCACAACCGCACAAGCCGCTAATATGGTTACGTTATATTGACGATATATTCATGATTTGGCCACACTCTTGCGAGGCCCTTGATGCCTTCAAAATTAGCCTGAATTCGTACCATAAGACAATCAAATTCACCTTTGAAACCAGTGACACGGAAATTCATTTTCTAGACACCATTATTAGAAAAGATAACCAGGGCAACCTGAGAACCAGTCTATATACCAAACCCACAGACGCACACCTATACCTACATTACAACTCTTGCCACCCGCAAAGCCAAAAACGAAGCATTCCATACAGCCAAGCCATCCGCATCAGACGAATTTGCAGTACCTTGAGAGACTTTGAACAACACGCTGAAATCATGAAAAATAATTTCCGAAAAAGGGGATACCCTATTAACCTCCTTAACCAAGCTATAAAAACCGCCAGACAGAAGGATCGACGAAATTTACTCATTGTTAAAGAAAAAACATCGGAGAAAACCATAACCTTCACCACTTGCCACAACCCGCACAACCCGCATATCCAACAAATCATAAACCAACGGAAAGACATCCTAGAACGATCTCCAGAAACTTACAGGATTAGCCAAGCCAAAATGATCCTCACACCTCGGAGAACCCCCAATTTACGCCAACTACTAGTAAGAAGTGACTTAAAACGCTGTACAAGGGACCCCGGAAGTGGCCCTTGTAAAAGAAATTGCCACATTTGCCGATTGATGTTAACCACCCGCAACATCACCAGCCACTCCAATAAAATTCAATATCAGATCAGAGAATCAATCAACTGCAACTCATCCAATGTAATTTATATTATCCAATGCCGCAGATGTGAAAAACAGTACATCGGACAAACAGGAAACACCCTTATTGAAAGATTTTATGGCCACAAACAAGACATCCGCAACAATAACCAGTATAAACCCGTCTCGAAGCACTTCACAACCGCAAACCACAGTATCGACGACGTAACAGTCGCCGGTATCTGTACAACCGTCGCTAACATAAATACACGTCTCAGGACTGAAGAAGCATTCATCCAATACATGAACACGCAGACGCCCTGGGGATTAAATCTCAGGGTCTAACCACATGGCAAATACCAAAATTACGCCGAGGAATAGACCAACAGACCCCATCACAATATTCTGCACAAAATGCAGCAAAAAATTCAAGACATTACAATCGATGCGAAGACACTATAACATTTATCACGGAGCCACTATAACGGAATACCGCTGCCGATGGTGCCAATCAAAATTTCTAAGAAAGGACATAGCTGTACGGCATCTCAAATTAAAACATGAAATGGAATATGCAGACGATTTAATCGTACAACAGAAAACCCCACGCGAAATGGCAGAAAAAGTTAAAAAATGGACACCACCACCAGAAGCCCGCACCAGGACCCCCAAATTCAACTTAATCGTTGGGGATGAAGCCACAAGAAGAATGACAGAAAAACACCAGAAGAAGACCACCCACCCTTCCAGCTTTTTAGTACACGACCTCTACCTATCATCAGACGATGATGAACCAGATACCCCCTTCACCGCACCGCCAACGAAGGAGAAGGATTTAGAAGAAACATCCGCCCTGTTAAAGAAATACTCAGATTACGTCGGACTGGAAAAATACCGTGATTTATCATCAAAACCATACAATGTGAACTACAGTTTTACTACAGGATACCATAGTACAAACAATATAAACCTCATTCACAGTGACTACGGAACATACCAGTCAAGATAAACATTTGTTTTTATTTCTATTTTTAACTTTTATTCTTGCTACATTATGAACACTATTTTTACATTTTCACTTTCACTTTTATTCATGTACGTCATAATTAATACAACCGCATTATATACACTTTATGAACATGTAAACTCTGTAATATTGTCCTGATGACGCCGCATTAGCGGCGAAACATGTCGACTCAATAAAACTATCACCTTGCGGTAACCCAGATGTTGTTGTCTCTACATATTATATTTCCATGAGGTTTTAAGACAACCGCAGCATACTTCGGTATCCATCTTGGTTACTCTACCAGCTTTTCCGTTAGAAGGTGTTGGTTCACTCGTCACAAAATATTTTATTTTAAGTTTAAATAAAATTAAGCCTGAGTTTAAACTGTTTATGCATTATGAATGCCACTTATTTACGAGTTAAATTTTTAAAGTGCTAGTTCACAAGGTAACATTCTGTATGTAACAATGTTTTAGATTTTAACGAGAGAAATTTATGTATTACTGAAAAATTATTACACCAGGGTTTTCGATATCACAAACTAGTCAAAACATTTACTAAATTTTATCATCGGTATAAGGACATCATTCGTAAATATAGCTCAACATGCAGACTTCTTATACGTTCAGGTATTTCACATCCAATTTTTTATGGAAATATTCTTTATAAAGCACAAAAATGTCAGTTTTCACCTCTGAAGCTAACAACACCTTTAAATAGACTTATTAAGAAGGGATATAGTTACGATACTGTTGTCAGGTCATTAAAGATTGCATATTTTGGCGTTAATATTGATTCACTTATAGGGTCTTTGCATCGTCACTAAACACATTTATTTAAAAACCAGTTGTTGGCATGACACGGGTTATGTTCTTCTCATATATGTTATGATGGTATGATACTAAACCCCTTACAGGAAGGATTGTGCCTGATATTCATATGATGAAGACATAATCTTTCAATCAGTTTAATTGAAGTCTGGAGCTGGCATGTCAGTTAACTGCTAGTAGTAAGTTGTTATTTATGTATTATTGTCATTTTGTTTATTTTCTTTGGTTACATCTTCTGACATCAGACTCGGACTTCTCTTGAACTGAATTTTAATGTGCATATTGTTATGCATTTACTTTTCTACATTGGCTAGAGTTATAGGGGGAGGGTTGAGATCTCATAAACATGTTTAACCCCGCCGCATTTTTGCGCCTGTCCCAAGTCAGGATCCTCTAGCCTTTGTTAGTCTTGTATTATTTTTAATTTTAGTTTCTTGTGTACAATTTGGAGTTTAGTATGGCGTTCATTATCACTGAACTAGTATATATATTTGTTTAGGGGCCAGCTGAAGGACGCCTCCGGGTGCGGGAATTTCTCGCTGCATTGAAGACCTGTTGGTGACCTTCTGCTGTTGTCTGTTCTATGGTCGGGTTGTTGTCTCTTTGACACATTCCCCATTTCCATTCTCAATTTTATGAAGACATATCACCCTCAGTAACCCGGACATATTATTTATACTATTAACAGACCAGTCTGTCTTTTCTCTTACTATTTAATGCTGCTTGTTTAGCTGATAAGCAGCAAACACCAATTTTAAAGTCTTTGATTTGCCCAGGTCACGGATCCACCCACAATTTCCATAACTTGAGGCATTAAGCAGGATACCACAAGACAATATGACATATAAAAGATAACCAGTATATCAATAGGAGGATAGACTTTTAACCAAAGACAAAACTTGAGGAGAGCAGGCTACCAAGAGACAAGTATGACATAAGAAAACCAGTAAATATAGGCAGTAAAACTAACCAAAGACAAGTGAGTCCTTGTAAAAAACTATCAAATCAAGTATTTAGCAATAATGTCATTAAATAATTCTAATACCCTACTTAAAATTAAATCCACACAATGACAAAAGTATTTAAATTTGTCAAATCATCCTTAATTAACATTTTGACAAAAGTTTCAATTAATAAATATGCATATATCATATATATTTTATTGCAACTGTTATCATAAAATGTTATCATAAATCGTAATGAATCCATGTAGATACAAAGACACGTAATTTTTAAGTGTCATCTTCAGAAGTTTAACAAGTCAGATTTATCTGGTTACAAAAAGTTACAATATATTGATTAAATATCGGATAATTCTTTATAAATTAAAATGGAACCCATCAAGGCCTTGGGTAATGAAATATAGTACACCACAAATCATTTACATACCACAATAAACAAAATAACACATGATAAATTGCACAAGTCCAAAATAACACTTGGTAAATTGCATGTGTTTGTAGCACTTTCCTGGATTTACTTTCACCACAAAAATATAGTCAATCTGGTAAGTAGTTCATTTGCCATATTAGTATACTCTAAATTCAGGAATTATTGCAAGATTTTCATTTATGCGAATAATATGACTGGATGAGTATTGCATTAATAAGAACTCGTATTTTGGTTGAGTGTTGCAATAATCTGATATATGCACATATATCTGTATGCAGATTTTCCTGAAATTGCAATAATTAATAGTGACAAGGTAACCTTTCTGTAAGTGAAAGTAATAGGCTTTCCCGTATTTTTTAAGCAGCAGGTTTATTTGAAGAAGCTGACAGGAGCACTGGGTGCAATGTTAACATAATTTTTATTTATTCACTCAAATAATTAGGTCAGAGGAAAAGAGGACAGCCAACATCATGAAGTAAAAGGCTAGTTAGGTCATCACAGAAAATCACAGTTATTATCATCTTAAAAGTTTTTAACTTGACTTCTTCAGTGGCTCTTTGAAAAAAAATATTACCTTTAAAATCAATTGCAAGTTAAACTGAACTGTTCATATCTTAACAGGTATTTTTTCTCATTAGTTTATTAGGGCCTCTGTGACAGAATGGTCTAAGTAGATCAACTACTGTATCACTAGCCTGTCAACACTAAGGTTGTGTGTTCGAACCCCGAAACTGGCAGGTGCCTTCGATTCCAATCATAATTGACTAAGCTTGTCTGAGTTTTCTTGTCTAAAGTCAGTTGTGGTTCTCTCTCTGCACTCTGGCTTCCTCCACCAATAAATACTGATCCCCATGAAATAGCCAAAGCAATAGTGCTGAAAGTGGCGTTAAAATACCAAAAATCAATCAATCAAAAGATTATTTTTGGAAAATGACTTGAAGGATCTTGTGACTAATTTACGTCATCTTATACAAATCATAGTTATACAATAAGGGTCCTGGTAATACAATAATGATTTAATCTGCATATGCAATTCTTGCAAATTCTATTCGTAAAAGATAATATATTTCTATGTATTTCATTATTGATGCTAAAACATGACACCTAATACTATTCAATTAAGTGATGGTCCACACTTCAGTACCCATGATCAACACATAATCTGTCAAATTATTGCAGACAAAGTGTGTATTTAAAGTGTGTCCACGGCTTTTCTAAAACAATCAATGTTCTTTATGGTCTTATAAAGAGATTTACAATTCATCTGTAGTTAACTAAGTAAATCTGGAACTTTATAAATCTGATTTAAAACACTACCTTATATCAGGCCAACCTAAGACTATTTTAAGGTCATAAATAGAATTATGATGAAAACTTTTGATTACAAAATAGAACCCAATTTGACAAAATATAATTCATTCCATCAATAAAATCTATTAGTAGAGTTAAAATGAAGATTTGTGAGGATTGTAGACTGAAGCCCTTGTTTTCAATTAAATAACATAAAATTGACAACAAAAAATATTTTGTAACCCTTTTTCAACACTAACACATCCCCCCCCCCCCCCCAAAAAAAAAAAATTAAATACCAGTATTGCAAAAAATGTCTGGATCTTACACCATACTTATGTTATTTTTCTTTCCCTTAGTAATATCTAATTGAGTTTCTATGCAATATTTACCACAGCATTTAACTCTATCTTCATTACAATGCTAAATATGTTAGTACCAGTTTTTAGAGGATATGCTTTCAATATTACGGGCCATAATATAAAACAAATCTATAATTTGACTGAGTAATATATTAGAACTTTCAAGAATGCCTGTACCAAATTTACACTTAGCATAAGGTTTCAATTTGAGAAAAGACAAATTATTTTTGCCTGGCCTTTGAAGTGCAGATTATAAATAATGATACATTTAAATATTGTTTACCATTGATTTTACATACAGCAGGATTTACAAGTTTGAAAAATTTCACCAATATAATGACACCTTGAATACAAAAAGGTAAGAAAATGGTCTGTCTGCTTTGAATTCTAATTCCCTATGTTTATTATCTATATAATGTTGATTCCGTCATTTTCCTGGGTACCAATTTTTGTTGATTGGTATTTTCGTTGATATTTGATTTAATAGTTTTTCTGAGGTCTGTTTACAAGACTATAGAAAAATTGCAATTTGTTGAAAATTTTAATTTGTGGTCCATCTATACACACGAAATCTACAAATAATGATGAATCTATAATTCCCTATGTTTATAATCTACATATTGCTGATGATGGTGTTTGTGTCATTTGATTGTTTTTATCCTTTTTTATATATATTATTTAAGCCATGAACAATAGGGGTAACTAAAAAAAATTCTGCCACTTTACATATTGTACTGTATACAAGGTCATGTAAAACTGAACTTAGAATTCTAAGCCAACTCTGCTACTGAGCTTCTCAACAACTAGTATTACCTAGTCTGCATCTTATTGAATTGTCTGTCTTCTATTTAGAATGTTAGAAGATATATTAGTAAGACACAATCATTGTCTGTCTTCTATTTAGAATGTTAGAAGATATTAGTAAGACACAATCATTGGCTGTCTTCTATTTAGAAGATATTAGTAAGACACAATCATTGTCTGTCTTCTATTTAGAAGATATTAGTAAGACACAATCATTGTCTGTCTTCTATTTAGAAGATATTAGTAAGACACAATCATTGTCTGAAAAATTGATGCTATGGATTCAATAATTCGTTGGATACCAATTTTCAGGGATTTTGTGGGTATTGGTACACCCCCGAAATCAAATGTTAAACAATGTACAAATAACCTATAAGTTTCAATGCAGACTTTGTCAAAACCATCAAAACACAAAAATGGATGCCCACGATAAAGTAAATGAATCCATAGTAATTATGAACTATACAGATACATTCTGGCTATATTTTTGAACATTATACTAAAAATTAAAGAATCCTTATTATTATTATTATTATTAAATTATTTATCAAATACTAATTTCAAAATTCACTTATGGAATAAATGTTGGTCAGCCATCATCAATTGATCTATGACAGTTGGTATCAATTTTTCTGATTTCATTGATACTTTATTCCGTAGCTTCAACAAATTCTGTGTATTCTAAAATATAAAAATAAGAAGTTGTGGTATGATTGCCAGTGAGACAACTCTCCACAAAAGACTAAATGACACAGAAATTAACAACTATAGGTCAACCTACAGCCTTCAACAATGAGAAAAACCCATATCTTATAGTCAGCTATAAAGGCCCAAAATGACAAATGTAAAACAATTCAAACGAAAAAAGTCTGTGTGAAATTCTGTATTTTTTGTTGTTACACTTAAATTTTTAGTTAACCAAAAAAATAAAAAAAAATAAATACCCCACATTTGACAATTGTTAAAAACTATTTTGCTTACTCAGATCAACATTAAATATGGATGCCATAGAAAATATCAATATCATGGATTTGTAAGACTTTCTCTAATTTCTTCTTACATTTTTTTAATAAAGTTTTGTTACAATTAAAATAGTCATACTACTAAGTTAATTAAACAACATTCAGCACAATCAATGCCGAATATGGTGTCAAAATTGCCACTAGAATTTTACTAATGTTTGAATCGTTCAATCTTTCAATTTTCTGTGTAAAATAAGGATATGTCCTTTAATTGCCAATGAGACAACTGTCAACCAGGATGTTAGCAAATATTGGTCACTGTATGGCCTTAAACAATGAGCAAAACCCATACTGTATAGTCTGCTATAAAAAGCCCAAACATAACTAAAGGTGAAACAATTCAAAGGAGAAACCCAATGGCCTAAAAAAATGTTAATGAATAAATGGGGAACGTGTCCATGGGACACAGATGATGCCCCCGCTTGCATATTATATAAAGTTATAAAGGGACATAACTGAAGAACAGTAAAAGTGACGCTACCCAAATTTGTACTTGATCTAAGTTTTGTGGTAATAAGAATTCTGTATAAGTTTCATAACATTTGGTTGAGGCAAAATTAAGTTAGAGAACGGAAACAAAAAATTCAGCAATTTTTCCATTTGTAAAGGGGCATAACTCTAGAACAGTAAAAGTGATACCACCAAAATTCCATCTTGATCTATATTTTGTGGTAATAGGCATTGTGTATAAGTTTCATAACATTTAATTGAGGCTACCGTAAGTAAGAGAACGAAAACGAAAAATTCAGCAATTTTTCCATTTGTAAAGGGGCATAAGTCTAGAACGGTTAAAGTGACACCACCAAAATTCAAACTTAATCTGTATTTTGTGGTAATAAACATTGTGTATAAGTTTCATAACATTTGGTTGAGGCAATCTTTAGTTAGAGAACGGAAACAAAAAATTCAGCAATTTTTCCATTTGTAAAGGGGCATAACTCTAGAACGGTTGAAGTGACACCACCAAAATTCAAACTTGATCTGTGTTTTGTGGTAATAAGCATTTTTTATAAGTTTCATAACATTTGGTTGAAGCAAACTAAAGTAAGAGAATGGAAACCAACTTTGGGACGGACGGACGGACGTACAAATGGACAAGGGTAAAACTTATTGTCCCCTCCGCTACAGCGGGGGCATAAAAAACATATATAAATAAAGAGCTGTGCCATGAGTGCATGATACGCCTGTTGCTTTTTCAACGAAAAAAGTTCCATAACTCCTCAATGTCATTTCAGAAATTTATAAAGAAAAACTATTAATTAAAGGGAGCTTGTTTTAATAGATATATAAACAAGTCACCAAAGTTTCAGGAAAACTGAATAAAATAAATAAAATCTCACAACTCAGACACGTAAAATCTAAAATTTATAAAAATCAAATTGGAGCTTACGTTGATAGATATAAACAATTCATCAAAGTTTTTACAAAATCGTTAAAGCGTTTTTGTCTGACATGTTGACAACAAGCTGATGGACCGACAGAGGTACAGACAGATGATCAGAGGAACAGACAGACAAACAGAGGGGCTGATGGACGGAGGGACAGACAGACAAACGGATGGACAGACAGACAATGGTAAACCATAATACGTCCTGTAAACGGACGTATAAAAACAGCAACCTACGAAAAAAATTCATAAGGGTTCCACGGAACCCACTGTCTCGCCTACTTTTGCTGTTAGGTGCAGGCTCAACAAAAATGGGGAAAAAGTTATTAAAAATTTTCCTCTAAATACTATCTTTTTATTGTAAGAAGCTTCTGTCCAAGTTTGGTAAAAATCTAGGATGGTTTATGAATCTAATAAATGTTTTAAAAACTTTATCTGCAGACTGTATGTAATGTTAACTGGAAGAAAAACTAAGTCCATTTATAAGTAATATACGGAAAAACAGGAAATAAATTTTTACAAAATTTCCTTCTAGATACTAGCTTTTGATCATAAACAAGCTTCTGTCCAAGTTTGGTACAAATCCAGGATAGTTTAAGAAAGTTATTAAAATTTTTAAAACTTTAACCACAGAGTGAATGTAATGTTAACTGGCAGAAAAACATAGTCCATTTATAAGTTAAATACGGATAAACAGGATTTTTTTTTTACAAAATTTACTTCTGGATACTAGCTTTTGATCATAAACAAGCTTCTGTTCAAGTTTGGTACAAATCCAGGATAGTTTAAGAAAGTTATTAAAATTTCAAAAAACTTTAACCACAGAGTGAATATTTGTGGATGCTGCCGCCAACGACGGAATGTAGGATCACTATGTCTCGCTTTTGCGACAAAAGTCGCAGGATCGACAAAAATCAAATAACATGCTACTGTCTTTATTTCCTTGAACACTGTTTCGTCTGTTCTTTAAACTTCCAGATTTGGACTTGCCATACATTAAATTGAAACTTTGTCACATGCGTCGTATGGGTTTTGCACCCTTTCGAAGCCTGTACAATGACCTTTAGTTGCTAACATCTACATCATTTGGTCTCTGTGGAGAGTTGTCTCATCAGTAATCATAACACTTACTTACTTACTTACTTATCCTCTTCATCCCCAGTGGGACATAAGGCCACCATAATCATAACACTACACCTTGTTTTATATAACAGTGGTCAGAAATTGAACTATTGTATTGATCATTTACAGTTCTATAAGCTGACGTAGATCACAGATTTAACTTAACCAGTGATGCTTCTACATGCAGAAGACATGAACCAAATTGAGAAAGCCACGTTACAGAACTGTCGTAATTGTCTACTGGAAGATCTAGATCCTACTATGTCATTTTTATCTCTACTGTACTGTTCTAGGATAATAACAGAGGATCAGAAAGACAGGGTTGAGGTATACTTTAATCAAACATTTCTCTTTATTTACACTGGTAGGATTTTAACAGAAACTTAAGATTTATAGATTATCGATGGTTTTTCAAATGAGAGGGTGTTTCTCAGCTACAATCTCATCGAAGGGGTAAAACCCTGAGATGAGATGTGGCCATAACATCCTTCAGTTTGAAAGACCATAGATAATCTGTTTATCGCTATTTTGACGTCGTTGATGTTTACATTGACAACAGCATGTGCACCCTCACTTCCTGACGATAATTTTCGATCTCAATAAAGCATCAAGTAGCATGATATGAAAAATTATAACAAAAATAGATGAAAGGAAAAATACACAAAAAAGCGATAAACTAATATTATAGAGAAAGCAGAAAATTTCCAAACACATCTTTTTTTTTTTAAATTCAAACTCAACTTCCGGAGTTTTATACTGAAATTCTTTACCACTTTAAATTTGTCCAAATTTTACATGTAATTTCTCACCAATTTATTATTCCTAAGATATCACTATTCATTTAATGGGTTGGGCTTTAGGAAATCATATCATTTACTTATAAATAACTATGGTTCAGTAAAACAACTTGATGCAAAAAAGATGCAGAAGATCAAAAATCATAAGTTGCAGAAAAACTGACAACAACATGGCAAAAAAAACATAACATCGAAGAGACTAACAGTCTACAAAGCACTACATAGAAAACTAAAGAATGAGCAACACCAACTTCACCAAAACCTATGGTGATCTAAGTGCTTCAGAAGGGAAAGCAGATCTCAACCAAGTACAAATGTTTCCATTTGATAGAAGAAAGCCATTTATTTACTAAAAATCTTAAAATAAGTCATTTTTCAAATGTAATTATCTGTCATTTCAGAACCAAAGGACAAGGCAAGATAAAGTCATAACACTATTAGATATTCTACCTCGACGAGGTCCAAGGGCCTTCCGTAAATTTATAGATGTTCTAGAAACAGACTATAATTGGATAAAAGAGAGATTAGAAGATGAATTACAAGCTCAGGAATGTATGTAACTATTTAGGTGTTATAAAATTATGAACAAAAAAATATTTTTTATACAATGTCAAATGTAGTTTATAGCACGATCTATATGATTAAATTACAGATTCAGTGTTTAAGCTTTGCTTTCAAGGATCTGATAACACTCTGTTTTACTTTCTGTTCTGGTAATTATTACATCAGCCAATGAAATTTCAGCCTTCAAATTTTTGAAGGTGTGTATTAATCCCACAAAACCAGAGGATCCTGAAAGGTCTTTGAACAGAAAGTAGATCACAACTCATAAGCAAAGCATGCATGGACACAGGATCGGTGTTCTAATCCGACTACATTACAAGATGCTTCTAAAATTTGAATAAAATATAATATGTCACAAATACATAACAATAAATGGCACGATTGCCAATGAGACAACTATCCACCAGAAACCAAACGACTTAGCAAGCTATAAAAGCTACTTTTCAAATGATTGATTGAATGACTGTTGCCTGCTAATTGTCTAGTGGCAATTATTTCACGCATATTCAGGATATGACAAACAATTACCAATTAATACAGGTTTAGGTGAGATGATAGAAACAGTTTTACTGATATCATATATATATTAAGTTATTATTATTAGAGAGGGGCCTCGGTGGCCGAGTGGTCTAAGTAGTTGAACTACTGTATCACTAGCCAGTCAACACTGAAGTTGTGAGTTCGAATCCCTCATGGGGCAGGTGCTATCGACTCCAATCTTAATTGACAAGGATTGTCAGTTTTCCTACCGAAGGTCGGTGGTTCTCTCCGGGCAATCCGGCTTCCTCCACAAATAAAAACTGACCACCACGAAATAGCACAATAGTGTTGAAAGTGGCGTTAAACACCAATCAATCAATCAATCAATATTATTATTAGATATTAAACATCCACTCAAATTACTGGCATTTCTCTAACAAAATTTTCTATTCTCATTAATTCAAGATCTATGCAAATCATGTGCAATGTCCGAGGTGGCATCGACAATTTTTACACACCCATATTTCTTCATATTAATTGAAAGTTGTTAAAAGTTTACATAAAGGTATAATTTTTTTACCCGAAAACTTAATCTTTATCTTTATGAATTGAAGGTACAATGGGAGTATACTTAACCCCATCTTGAATTGTAAATGACCTAAATAATAGTCCAGATTCTTACAGAAATTAGAAAATTTTAATACAATTATAATAATTTATTTGTGAGACTTTTCCTTTGAACAAAGAATGATCATACTAGTTTGTCTTATGGTAGTAAATTTTTTACAAACAGAAAAAAAATTTCAAATATAAATTTGTAAGGGGAGATAACTCAGATTATTTAGTTTTATTCAAAAATATGCTGTAAAACAAGGAATTATCTGAATCTGGAATAAGTTTGAACCCTAGTAAAATTGATAAGAAATGTATGATGAAAACTAACCCAACTAAATAGGGTTAGCCATGGGTTAACCGTGTGTGCATGGCTAAGGTTAATTTTACTTTCACTGATATTTCATTATGAGCTAACTAACCCCCCTTACCGATGCATGCTATGCGTGCATGGCTTACCCTATTTAGTTCAAAATAGTTGGGTTAGTTTTCATCAGACATTTCTTATCAATTTTCCAGAATTCAAAATTATTCCAGATTCAAATAATTCCTTGTTTGTAATGTTATCCATATTGTTATGTATATACTTTGTACTAATATGGCAACCCTCTTTTTCCTTTTTTTCCAGAAAGCTATGATGATATTGTAAGAGCTAAATCTAATTTTTTTATTTCAAAATTCAATCATTTACTTTTTTTCAAAGTCACAAGATATACATGTAAATTCATACAAACACAGTGGCCTTTTTTTGAAACCAGTCTGCACCAAAATCTTTTCCACCTCGAACTAATCTGAAGACTAATATCCTGACAATCTCCTTATGTGTCTAAACAAAGTTTTGCAAAAACTGCTAGTCCAAATAAAATTTTACTAGTCTGTGGTATTGGACTAGAGACTAAAGGTGAAGACTGTGAAGCACTACAAAAATGTCTATCCTATATATATATCTTGTGAAGAGAGATATTAGTGACAATAAGTTCTGGCTTTATGTCCAATAAGTTATTAAAAGTCTCAGCAATGATCGGTTGGTTTTACTAATTTCAGATCAAAAAAGAATACTCGATGCTATCGATGACAGAATGAAACAAAATGGAGAATTTATCCGTGACAAAGATTACATAGACAAGATAGTCAGGGAAACAATTTTACCATTTCTTCTTCAAGAATTACGTACATCACCCTCAAGTAGCCCCTCAAATAAAATAGATCAACCTCTTAAGGATGTTATAACCAATCATTTGATTCCCTTACTTGGAGGATCTTTATCTAAGAATAAACTTGAGGCCAATCAAGAGGTTTTGATGGAAAAAGCTGTTGAAATAATTGATCAATTACGTGAAAAGTGTTGTGACACTTTAGGAATATCAAGTGAGTCTTGTCAAGATGAAACCCTACCTGCTTTGATTGAGAGAAGAATGATCGAGCTTAAAACAGAGATAACACTTTTACGTAAAGAAAATAAAAAATCTAAAAAGGCTGAAGAAAAATTAACAACAGAAAATCAAAAACTGAAATCTGATAACACAACACTGAAGTCAGACCTAAAAAAGTTAAAATCAGATTCACAAGGATCAAGGAACGAATTAAAGAAATTAAAAGACGAAAATCAGAAATACAAAACAGAAAATACAAAACTCAAACAAGAAGTAAAATCTTTAAAAGAAACTTTAAATGATGCTGGAGTGGACTTGTTGATCTCTTCAGATTTCTGTGGAAGCTAACATTCAAAGATCTCTACAGATTTCTGTGGAAACTAACATTAAAAGATATCTACAGATTTCTGTGGAAACTAACATTAAAAGATATCTACGGATTTCTGTGGAAACTAACATTAAAAGATATCTACAGATTTCTGTGGAAACTAACATTCAAAGATCTCTACAGATTTCTGTGGAAACTAACATTAAAAGATATCTACAGATTTCTGTGGAAAATAACATTAAAAGATATCTACAGATTTCTGTGGAAGTCGCATTCAACAATCTCTAGGGATTTCTGTGGAAGCTAACATTCATAAATCTCTATGAAATTCTGTGGAAACTAGTAATCCATCAATTCTACAAGTTTCTGTAGAAGTTAGCAACCAACACTTTTTACAGATTTCTTTGAAAGCTAGCATTCAACAATCTCTAAAGATTTCTTTGGAGGCTAGCATACAACAATCTCTTAAGATTTCTTTGAAAGCTAGCATTCAAAGACCTCTTCAGACATCTGTGGACACTAGCATTCAAAGATCCTTCAAAATTCAGATTTCTGTGGAAGCTAGCAGTCAATGACCTTTACATATTTCTCTTAAAGCTAAAATTCAATGATCTTTCAAATTTCTGTGGAAGCTGGCAGTCAAAAGACCTCTATCTCTACAGATTTCTGTGGAACCTACCATTCAAGGATATCTACAGATTTCTATATGGAAGTTAATCCAGCTTTCAACCATCTTAACAGATTCCTCTGAAAGCTAGCATTGTCATTCAATATTTGTTTCTTACCAGATGAGCTGCATCGGATAGAAATCAACCTTATGCAAATGAATATCAATAAATCTGTATACTTATTTCTGGTTGAAAAAATCTCTACGGAAAGCCTGTAACTGTATGAAAATTGAGTTGTTATAAGAACCCTACAAAACAGTATTTCGCATTTGAATGTTCCAAAATCAATCAAAGTCTTATACATGTACACATATATGTGTACTTACATAAGGTCGATTTTTATCCAATGCAGCCCATATCATATATGTATATGCCAATAATGTTGTGCCAAATATTGCATTTAAATCAAAATGTATTTATAATCAAGATTTTATAAAGTTTGTTTTTTTACTTCATTTTTAATTTCTTTCAGGTCCTTAAAAAAACAAACCAAGGTAGTGCCATTAAAAATTTTGCCCGCTAACCCCTACTTTTCGTTTCATAATTTTATTACATAGTTTAAAAATGCACATTATAAAATCCTTGTTATTTTTTCATTGTTTTTGAAAGAAAAAAGGGTGCCAATGTTAAATGTATGAAAAATCTAGAGAGAATCATTTCCCGCCAAATTTTCAATGGCTTATATCTAGAAAAAAAGCACACGGACCCTTCATTTTTTCTGCTTTTTTAGTTCCTTCATTTATATACTATCAATTTATAACAGTCTTTTAAAAAGCTTCTTAGTTTGATACAGAGTAGCAAACATCCTTAAGCATGTTTAATAGATTTGAATTATGTTCACTATGATTTTTACAAGACCCATAAGCTGTGTTTGATTTTTAACTTGCTGGATCATAAATCTGCCAAATGACATGTCATCCTACATCTCACAAAACATGTCTAACCCCGCCGCATTTTTGCTCCTGTCCCAAGTCAGAAGCCTCTGGCCTTTGTTAGTCTCAAATGTTTTTTTAATTTTAGTTCTCTTATATGTTTTGGAGTTTAGTGTGACGTCCATTTTAACTGAACTAGTACACATTTTTGTTTAGGGGCCAGCTGAAGCCCGCCTCTGGGTGCGGGATTTTCTCTCTGTGTTAAAGACCCATTGGTGGCCTTGGGCTGTTTTCTGCTCTTTTGTCAGGTTGTTGTCTCTTTGACACATTTCCTATTTCCATTCTCAATTTTATAGAAACATTTGCCAAACAATATTTGGTCTTACTCTTACATATAACCTTCCCGAGCAGTCAATACTAACTATGTTATCCTTGGTATATATTGAACCCATAGAACTTATTGCTATTTGGAAATCTGCGCCACTTGACAAAAGAATCTGCGCCACTTGAACTATTGACGTCATACAACAATCACTTTTCAATTGTGGCGTCAGATACTTTCTATTGTGACGTCAAAAATTTACTGGAACCTTTGTGATGTCCAGTAATGGCGGACAAATAGCGATAAGGTGTATTACCTGTCACACCCATGGGAAAAAAAACAACTATGCTAAAGCCTGCACACAATGATGGATGCCATATATAATAAGCTAATATCATTTGATTGAATGAACCGTAGTACCTTAACCTGTATAACAAAAATACTGAACTCCAAGGCAATTAAAAAAAAGTCCATAAAATCTGACAAAATAAAACACAATCAATCAATAGAACAAGTGAAAAACAACTGCCATATTCCTGACTTGGTACAGGCATTTTCCAAAGAAAATGGTGGATTAAACCTGGTTTTATAGCTAGCTTAACCTCCCACTTTGTATGACAGTTGTTTAAAGTTCCGTTATATTGACAAATGTGGTAAATAACAGATACATGTATATAAAAATTCCAAAAATTTTGTTCATCCAGTATTTATGTACTTCAAATAAACTGCCAATAATAACACATGTCAGATAAACTGAATGACCAGTGAACATATAAGTATTTCAATACTATCTAGTGCTTTTTTATCTATTTCAATGAAATTTGATACGACACACCCCTTTAAACGTACATGCTTTATTAAGCCAAAAACAAATTGCATTGTCTTTTTATTAAATACTGATATTCATCTTTATGTTCAGTTAAATATCTGTCAAGGTCAAGTCCATGATGACCTAAGTTTAGAACTCATGGTAAGTTCATGACTAAAAACCTTAAATAAACCATTGACAAAGCAATATTTCACCACAGTAGTAAGAAAACTTAACCATAACATGTCTATATTTAGGAAAGTCAAACAACTCCCACAAAAAAAGTCCAATCAAATTGATGATGCAGTGAGGTTAATATACAACATAAATAAACAACTTCACTAGTTATGAAAGCTTTAAAACATCAGGTCAAGGAGGAAGATGCAGGGAGGTCAATAAACAACATGAATAAACAACTTCACTAGTTATGAAAGCTTTAAAACATCAGGTCAAGGAGGAAGATGCAGGGAGGTCAATAAACAACATGAATAAACAACTTCACTAGTTATGAAAGCTTTAAAACATCAGGTCAAGGAGGAAGATGCAGGGAGGTCAATAAACAACATGAATAAACAACTTCACTAGTTATGAAAGCTTTAAAACATCAGGTCAAGGAGGAAGATGCAGGGAGGTCAATAAACAACATGAATAAATAACTTCACTAGTTATGAAAGCTTTTAAACATCAGGTCAAGGAGGAAGATGCAGGGAGGTCAATATACAACATGAATAAACAACTTCACTAGTTATGAAAGCTTTAAAACATCAGGTCAAGGAGGAAGATGCAGGGAGGTCAATAAACAACATGAATAAATAACTTCACTAGTTATGAAAGCTTTTAAACATCAGGTCAAGGAGGAAGATGCAGGGAGGTCAATAAACAACATGAATAAATAACTTCACTAGTTATGAAAGCTTTTAAACATCAGGTCAAGGAGGAAGATGCAGGGAGGTCAATAAACAACATGAATAAATAACTTCACTAGTTATGAAAGCTTTAAAACATCAGGTCAAGGAGGAATATGCATGGTTATATAACAAGATGTTATTGAGAAATGGGCAACTTATAGTTAAAGTCCCATAACTCAAAAAATTGTCATATCAAAGTGAGGATACATTGAGATTAATTTTAAGACAGGATGGAAAACAATTTCCTTAGTATAAAAGTTTTCTGACATTGGTCAAGGAGGAAGATGCAGGGAGGTCAATAAACAACATGAATAAATAACTTCACTAGTTATGAAAGCTTTTAAACATCAGGTCAAGGAGGAAGATGCAGGGAGGTCAATAAACAACATGAATAAATAACTTCACTAGTTATGAAAGCTTTAAAACATCAGGTCAAGGAGGAATATGCATGGTTATATAACAAGATGTTATTGAGAAATGGGCAACTTATAGTTAAAGTCCCATAACTCAAAAAATTGTCATATCAAAGTGAGGATACATTGAGATTAATTATAAGACAGGATGGAAAACAATTTCCTTAGTATAAAAGTTTTCTGACATTGGTCAAAGAGGTGTTCACAAGGTGTCTTTATTCTACAATAGACAAATTTGGTCAAAGTCCCACAACACATGCAAAATGGCAGTATTAGTATTATTAACTAAACACAAATTCATACCAAATATAAAAGATTTCAATCAAAAGGTCTTAGAGGAGTGGTGTCATAAGGTGTAGTTATGATACAATGAGCCAAAAATTGTGAAAGTCTTAAACATTATTACAAGCAATCTCACTATGTATGGAAGTAGACATCGGACATAGTGTGAAAGAAGCTAAGCATTCACTGGGCCACATAATTGTCAAACTACAGCAAAAATTGTCAAATCCAAATGGTTGCTTACCGGTAGTATGGTCAAGTGCACATGATGACAAACAATACTACAAACTATGAAAGCTTGCAGGCAAATCATTGAATAGAATACAGAATTGAAACGGGAATGTGTCAGAGACAACAACCAGACCTAAGAGCAGAAAATACAAGACAAGGGTCTTCAACGCAGCGAGAAAATCCCGCACATGCCCCTAAATAATAATAATATATACTATGTATACTATTCAGCGAAATGGACACCACACTAAACTCCGATTCATACAAATGAACCAAAATTTTTTAAAAAAACACACAAGACTAACAAGCCAGAGGATCCAGACTTGGTACAGGTACCAAAATGTGGTGGGGTTAAACAGGTTTTGTAAGATCTCAACCCTCCCCCAATACCTCTGGCTTATGTTTCTAAATAAACACACACACAGCAATACGCACAGTAAAACCTTGTTTAAAAGAAGTCCAAGTCTAATTTTAGAATAGGTAACAGAAGTATCTAAGCAAAATGATTAACAGAAATTAACAACTTTAGGACTACTAGAAGTTACTGATATAAAAGATATAAAAGCTCTAGACCTCAATAAACTTGGTGGAAAGATTATGTCTCCATCATATGATAAGACTGTACAGTGACTTATACTATGTTGCTTACATCCACATAAGTTGGACTCTGGTGGATAGTTGTTTCATTGGCAATCAAACCCCCCCCCCCCCCCCCCTTGCAAAGTCCATGAAGAACAGATTAACAGACCAATGGAAAGACTTCATCATCACTAAATAAAACTGTTTTAGAAAGCAGGGATTTAATTAACTATGCAAATTAAACTGCATCTTGTTTTACAATGTATAAATTTCATTTTCTGATTAGTTCTCAAGACTGCTTTACTGATCATTTTCCATAATCTTTCAATGAAACCTACAATTGAAGTTCATGTCTAGTAGAATATTAAATAGCTTCCCAGTAAATCTTATCTATTATATATTCATAATGGTAGTTAACACTAATACTTTCCAAATTCTATTGTTACATGTTAGTTTGTAAGGAGATTAGGAAAAGATCAGACTTTTACGTGCCAACCTAAAATTCCCGTACTTTTCTAACCCCTGTTCTAATTTATACAATTAAGTTATTAAGTCAAGGCCTTGTTAATAGAAACAAAATACAAGTTAAATTATGATTATTTGTATCTAAAAGGGTTAAATTTCAGTGTAGAAATAATTGAGAACTAGTCCAAACAATTTATATATCTATTTTGACGGTTTAGACTTATATTTCAATAGACAGTGTGAATCATGGCCTGATCATGGGTCACTGAAATGTTTTGTTCAAGTAAGAGCTATGGTACAATAAAACAGTTCCGTCATCATATGAATATAAAAGTTTAAATGACATTTTGACTTTTCACATTTACATTCATGACAATCATATTAGGAAAGTCCAGAAAAGATTTTAATCTTTACTCATCTAATTCTTTTTTTTTCAACTGATACAAATTATATGGGACTGTTCAGTGGAATCATCCTTTGCATGCAAAGAGCGTCGCACCTGGCTATAGAGGATTCAGGGATACTGGCATGAAATATTATGTAACAGGCTATCACCTAGTAGCACAGTTTTATATAGGGTTCATGTTGTTCAGTCTTTAGTTTCAGCTACCATCTAGTACCACAGTTTTATAAAGGGTTCATATTGTTCAGTCTTTAGTTTCAGCTACCATCTAGTAGCACAGTTTTATATAGGGTTCATGTTGTTCAGTCTTTAGTTTCAGCTACCATCTAGTACCACAATTTTATATAGGGTTCATGTTGTTCAGTCTTTAGTTTTAACTACCATCTAGTACCACAGTTTTTATTTATAAAGGGTTCATGTTGTTCAGTCTTTAGTTTCAACTACCATCTAGTTGCACAGTTTTATATAGGGTTCATATTGTTCAGTCTTTAGTTTCAGCTACCATCTAGTAGCACAGTTTTATATAGGGTTCATGTTGTTCAGTCTTTAGTTTCAGCTATCATCTAGTACCACAGTTTTAAATAGGGGTCATGTTGTTCAGTCTTTAGTTTCAGCTATCATCTAGTACCACAGTTTTATATAGGGGTCATGTTGTTCAGTCTTTAGTTTCAGCTATCATCTAGTACCACAGTTTTATATAGGGGTCATGTTGTTCAGTCTTTAGTTTCAGCTATCATCTAGTACCACAGTTTTTATGTTTTGTTTTTGTTGTCTTTTTTTTTTTTGATAAAGACGTTTTCAGTTTCTCTTCAGCTCATGAGTGTTGAATATCCCATGGTAACTTCCACCTCTTTTATTTTCTAAATAACCAGGACTGTGGTAGTGGACGATTCAGATTTAAGATCTGTTTCAATCTTTTTGGTTAGCCTTGTTTTATATATATATATATATATATATATATATATATATATAAACAAGTCTAAATTGAAAACAACGTTCAAACCTATGATTGCGTTGGATAAAAACCGCAATTTTTATACGTGTGCATGCAAAACAAATTTCTTTGTAGAGGGGTCTAAATACAGCACAAACAACATTTTCCAAAAGACCAAAAAAGTGAAAAAGTATATTTTAACAAAACGCATTTGACTAGCAGGTCGAACAACGGATGTTCTTAAACCCTGCTGACTGCCATGGCGATTGCCAAATAAACGGATCACAGATGTAACACAATGGATCTTAATTATATTAATTTAATACCAAACAGAAAACAATAAACTTGCGGAAAAGATGGTATATCGCAAACATGAGGTGCAAAAATTTGTACACCATATCCGGATTTCGACAATTAATGTCTCTTCAGTGATGTTAGGAATTGAAACGGTATTTGGAAGGCCATATGATTAACCTCAATTTGGGATTGACTCTTGAATTTTGAAGAGTCGAAATAGGATGAACTGATCATATAAACCTGAAGGCAAATATAATACAAGCCCAAACGAAAAACTATAAACAAGTCTTAATTGAAAACAACGTTCAAACCTATGATTGCGTTGGATAAAAACCGCAATTTTTATATGTGTGCATGCAAAACAAATTTCTTTGTAGAGGGGTCTAAATACAGCACAAACAACATTTTCCTAAAGACCAAAAAAGTGAAAAAGTATATATATATATATATATAAGTCTGTTCATAGGAAATACCCTTTAATGAGCCTAAAAAATGAAACAATTCTTTTTTTAATAGATATATCTGTAATGACGCATACTTACTATTGTTACTTATTCTTCCATAGCTTACAACTAACTGTTCATTTTTGGCTTAGATTTCAGAACTTTTAGGTGGAGGTATAAACTTATAGACAAAAAATTGGATATAAACAATAAAAAGGTATTAGTTCCATTATTATTCATCAAATATACTTAAATACAAACTTTTTTTTAAATCTGAAGATTTCATAAAAATGAATTGTGTAACATTTAAAATGACTTTGTTTAGATAAAAAAAAAATTTCAGTTCCATTTGCAGAAAATAAGGTTAAAAATGTTTTTCCAAATTTAAAATCAAATACAATGAGAAATCTAAAGATAAGTGTAAAACAATGAGACATATGTGAATTGTGTTGTCTTATAATCTGTTACAAGACTTCTACATTTATCAGAAAATTTTACTGCAAACAATTTCAATAACTTTTGTCTCAATTATCAAGTAATTTGCATACTAATTACAGAAATTATGGATCAAAACCAAGTAAGAGCTCTTCACAACTGTCATCGTGACCTCTTACGGGACCTTGAGGTCGATAGGTCATTCCTTCTGTCCTTGTACATTGACAACATCATCACAGAAGAACAGAAAAATGAAATTATGGAAGAAAAAGCACGGAGAGGAAAATGTGCGAAACTTTTGGAAATCATACCTCGCAGAGGACCCCGCTGTTTTCCTATCTTTGTGGCTAAAATAAGGAAAGATTACTCATGGATTGCTGAAAAACTTGAAAAGGAACTAACAAAAGAAAGCAAAAATTTACCGAGAGATGTAAATGACAAGTTGACCAAAGTCATTAACAATGAAGTTTGCCCTATGGTTTATGGTTATGAAAGGAATATCATTACACCTTCCAATAACCACCCTGGACAAACAGTCGGTCGGCTTTCAGAGTTGATGTCTGCTCTCAAGTATAGAAGTTTACGTGCCCTTGAAATGTCAACCAAGGACAGAAGCATTGAAGAAGAGTCCTTGCCAGGACTTATATCCAGAAAAGTTCAGTCTTTGCATGATGATGTCAATGGAATGAAAACAGAATTACATATGGAGAGAAAGAAGATAAGAGCAAGAAATACTGATGATCAAAAGGTATGGATTATTATAAAGTTAAGTGATCTAAATTCAGGTTCATCAACAAAACAGTTTGAATACTCTCTCAGATACTTGTCATGTGTTAGAAAATAAACGAGATAAATGCATTATTTTTTCATTTTTTAGTTATAGTTCAATGAGCCAAATTTGAATCCAAATTTTAACAAAATCTGTGACATAGATATAAGAAGATGTGGTATGAGTGCCAATGAGACAACTCTCCATCCAAGTCACAATTTTTAAAAGTAAACCATTATAGGTCAAAGTACGTCCTTCAACAAGGAGCCTTGGCTCACACCGAACAGTAAGCTATCAAGGGCCCCAAAAATGACTAGTGTAAAACCATTCAAACAGGAAAACCAACGGTCTAATATATATAAAAAACGAGAAACTCTTATGAACCGCATCAACAATCGACATCTACTGAACATCAGGTTCCTGACTTAGGACAGGTGCAAACAAATGCAGTGGGTTTAAACATTTTAATAGGCGCCAACCTTACTGTACAATAGCCTTAATTGTTCTGAATGTCCTCCATAACTTGTCCACGATTTTATACAACCTGCTGTCTGAATTTTGTCATAAAAAAACGAAAACTATACCTTTCTGATGATGCTTGTTACATTCTGGCATATTACCACACATTAGGCCATTGTGGTATCATAATGTTAAAATGACCAACAAAGGGAACAAAGCAGTGACAAATAAAATGATTTTGAGAAACCAGTTAAATGAGACCAAACAGATCTCTTATCATTCATGCTCCTTTTATAGTGGGTCTCCATTTCCGAATTTTTTTATTTTTTAGGCCATTTTTCTCTATTCTTGATTTTTTTTCCATTGTTCTATTTTCTTTCTATTTTAGTACGCCATTATTCGCTATTCTTTTTTTTTTGTGGGGCCTATTTTTCTCTATCCTTTATTTTTTTGGCCGTTTATTTTTTAAATATTTCTAAAACTTTATTTGTTTTGTAGGTGAACAAAGACATCACTAAACTGAAGAAAGATCTCCACAAACACAGAGAATCAAACAAGAAAATGGAATCAACCGTGAAAAATAAAGACAAGAAAATTAGCAGTTTACAAAACTGCAACCTTCATCTAGAAAAGGAAAACTTAGATTTAAAGGCTAGATTAGAAGAACTTGAAAAGTCAGAAAAGCCACAAACACAGAGATTCGGTTCAGCGACTACACACGGATCGCAGGGGATTACAACAATATCAGAACTTTTTGACAACAACTAAGACAACCGTGTAAAAAATATTGTCTCAATAATATATATAACTTTTTTATTAAAAGTAAGGGCCAAAGATCACCATTTCTTTTAAAGACGTGTATTGGCTGGTATCTTGATGAATCATGCTAACTGTGGATTCATCATTATTCGTTGGATATCAATTTTTGTTGACTTTAAGGGTAAAGGTAAACCACCAATCTAAAATTTAAATTACAAAGTACAAATGTTATATAGGCAGAAGGCTTTGATGCAGACTTTGGCAAATCCAAATAAACAGCTGTGCCACGAACGCATGATATGCCCGTCGTCTTGTGTGTAAAGTTTTAAGCAATAATCATAAATCGTTTTTGAGATACGGCACGACATGTGAAAAAAACACCCCCCTGTTTTAGTTACAAAATCCCATAACTTAAAAAGTTTTTATTTTATTTTCACCAAAAAGTATACAGATTGTCTGACCATCAAAAGAAACAACTATGTTAAGTTTCGTGAAATTTGGATAAGTCATTCTCAAGTTACAGTGCAACATGTGGACACAGGACATTTGAATACCATAGTACGTCCCGTCAAAATTTTGACCGACGTATAAAAATCAAGTATTCATGAAAATAAAATTTCCCTCTATCCACGAAAATTGGAATCCACGAAAAATAAATGACTCCACAGTATCTGAAATCAATCAAAAAGTAAACTTGACAAAGAGGTTCTTGAAAAACTACTTTATTTGTTTATATTGGATGGACAAGAATACATTCAATATCCAGAGTTGTAGACTGACTTGCCATCTATTGTTTTTATGTTTTTATGTTTTATGTCTTCATTCAATATTTAGAATTGTAGACTGACTTGCAATCTATTGTTTTTATGTATTCATTCAATATCCAGGATTGGAGATTGACTTGCCATCTTTTGTTCTTATGTATTCATTCAATATCCAGAATTGAAGATTGACTTGCTATAGATCTATTGTTTTTATATTTTTATAAGTTCATCCAATATCCAGAATTGGAGATTGACTTGCCATCATTTGTTTTTATGTATTCATTCAATATCCAGAATTGGAGATTGACTTGGCATCTATTGTTTTTATATTTTTATAAGTTCATCCAATATCCAGAATTGGAGATTGACTTGCCATCTATCGTTTTTATTTTCAAATTCATGGCACATATTTTTAGGATAAAATTGCTATTAGATGAGAAATATTCTAATCATAAAAATTGGAATAAAATATATGGATGAATGGCAACACATATGTTTTCATTTGGCATATAATTTAAGATATGTATGGCATGGGACAAAGTCTCTTTTAGACATTAGTAGCTATTTAAACTAGAGGCTCTAAAGAGCCTGTGTTTAGAGCCTGTGCGGCTCACCTAGGCCTAAGATCATTTTCAACAATGGACTCTCTCCAACATAGTGGACTAGAATAATATTCATGACAAAATTAATTTTTTTTGTTAATCTTGTGTTGCTGATAATTTTTTCTGTCTAATATAGTTTTTCAGATATTAGGCAAATATAAAATAAACTGCCTCACCGAGCACAGCTGGATACGACCGCAGAGGTCCAACCCTGAACAGTGGGGGCAAAAATGGACACAATATTCAAGCTTGATACAGGTCTGAATTTGGATTGTAATTAAATATTTGACACATTATAGGTTTCTGACACAGAATAAATGTAGTCAAAGAACTTGAAATTGGTTGTATGATTTGAATTTATATTCAATTGAAGATTTCTTGCTGTTGTGCAATACACTGTGCTGTTGCGCAATGCTTAGTAAATCTGTTTTCAGACTATATACAAAGAATTAGCAAAATAAATTGTGACCCTCAATTTTTTTCTTCGAAAAATTGACAATTTCTTAAATCTTGAGGGAAAAAAAATTGAACCCCCCCCCCAAAAAAAAAATTTTTTTTTAACCCCCCAAAATAATTTTTTTACCCCCCCCCCCCCCCCCCCCTTTTCCAAAAAAAATAATATTTGAAGAGAATTTTCTTTTGAGGAAAATAAATTGCCCCCCCCCCCCTCCCAAAAAAAACAATCCCAACCTTCCTTTTGTGGTATTGAACCATTTGATTAAATTTCATAGAGATCCATACACTTAAACTAAATTTATAGTCCAGAAACCAAATGTCTTGGGACAAAGCTGACGACGATGCCGACGACGTGATACCAATATACCATTTTTTGCGGTCGTATATAAATCAGTCAAATTCGTCATTTAAGGGCATATAAGAAGTCGTCAGATAGTTTTGAAGTTAATAGACAATATGTAGATCTCATTATTCTGAACATTTTTGCCCGTCAGTTTTTCTCTATTCAAAGTGGTTTTCAAGATAATCGACAAACTTGCATTTTACCCCTATGTTCTATTTTTAGCCATGTCGGCCATGTTGGTTGGCAGGCGGGGTCATAAGACAAATGCTATAAACTATATACCCTAATGATGATTGTGGCCAAGTTTGGTTAAATTTGGCCAGGTAGTTTCAGAGAAGATTTTTGTAAAAGTTAACGACGACAACGGACGACAAGTGATGAGAAAAGCTCACTTGGCCTTTTAGGCCATGTTAGCTAAAAAGTATTATACTTTCTTACTTTCATATTTTCTCTTTAAATCAATAAAATGATTATGAAACTTAACCACCAGACCACAATTGCTTACAGTTTCAGTCAATCTATTAAAGTTTTAAAGATAATAGGCATAAATGCCAAAATTTGAACACACTTAAAACTCAATTGATGGTTTCATTCATACAGACATTTTTGTAAGACTCGTTTAGTTGATCATTTTTGCTGCTACAGTTTATTTTTCAAGATAATAATCACAAATGGCTATAATTGGTCAAAAATTGCCATATGGGGGCAATAACTCCTGTAAGTAGACATCCGACAATTTCTGTAAAATGAATTGGTGGTTGTCATTTGTTGCTGTATATCATATTTGTTTTTCATTCATTATTTTGTACATAAATCAGGCTGTTAGTTTTCTTGTTTGAATTGTGTTACATTTGTCTTTTCGGGGCCTTTTATAGCTGACCATGTGGTATGGGTTTTACTCATTGTTGGAGGTCTTAGGTGACCTATAGATGTTAATTTCTGTGTCAATTGATCTCTTGTGTAGAGTTGTCTCATTGATAATCATACCACATCTTCTTATTTTTATATCGATAGATATTAACATATGTAGCATTTTTCCGTATGATTCTATTTTAGCAGAGTTTAAAAGTTTGTCCCCAAACTTCCATTTTTTTTTATTAGTACTTAATTAATAATAACAATAGGACCACTTAATCAGTTTGATACTTTGACGAAACATACAGATTAAAATCTTAATCATATTAATGACTGTGACCTGGAAAATCCATATACGCACATGTTAAATACAGACTTATAGTAGATAAAACATTTGGATTTAATAATATGTGCAAACAGAAAGTTTTAAAAAAAACAATGAAATAGAATTGTATAATCTCTCAACATATAGTACTTGTCATTTAAATCAACCGATTGCAAAATAGTAAAAATGACACAGAAAGTTCTCTACCGAATGTTTAAAACATAATCCCTTAAATAAATCGTGACATTTAAAGAAAAGTCTGAAGACAGAGCTAACATGAAAAATGCTACCTGGTTTTCAATTTAGGAGATTTTGATACACCTGGATTCTACCTGGAACCTCAACGACCCATAGACAGGTAAAATATTTGGTTTTGGTTTTGAAATAGACAAATAATAAATTTTTTTTTATGATAAACAATTTGTCACACACATTTTCAGTATTAAATCCATGCAGTTCTGAATTTAATCTTTTTTCGATTAGAAATTAAAAATTAACATCATATCATAGTATGATATAAAAATAAGGAGATGTGGTATGACTGCCAATTAGACAACTATCCACCACACTTCAAATGACGACAGCTACCCACCAGAGTTCAAATAACAATTAACAAGTTCATTCTAGAAAATTTCAAAAACGTTTTATTTTCAGTACCTATAATGTTGGTTTATAAAAAATTCAAAAGCATTAAAATCATTTCAATCAGTTAATTAGTCTGAGAAAAAGATAATGCACACAACTAGAAAAAAGTTACAAGATTGGGGTTTTTCAACTCCACACTTAAATGGTTACTATCTTGGAAATCCCCTATTGGTCAAGTGGTTTCAGAGGACAATTTATCTTCTACAAGACACACCAAAAACTCAAACAAAGTCCCATTAACTGTTGAATAACTTTAATAATCAATAGTAAAAGTAAGCTTGTCAGTTTTGTCAAATTTGTATCAATTAAAGTCCCTAAGTTTGATTGGTACTGGTGCATTTGTCCAAAAATAACACACACACATGTAGCTTGGTACTCATATGTAATTTGCAATCATTTGAGTCTCAAAATGCAGTAAAACACATTTTTAACTTATTATGAAAAAGATCTGAGTAAGGATTCAACTTACACAGGTCGTCTATGGGAATGTACAAAAGGTTTTTTTATTGTATATTTTCCTATCAAGATCAAATAAATTATATTTTTTATTATCCCTCATGCAACCTTTATAATTGTTCTACTTTTATGGAAGAGCAGGGTAAAATTTTCAAAAAGGCCCGTCGCCAAATCATCATCTTTTTCAAAAGTTTTCTGCATTGTTTTTCATATTAGATATTTCTGGTCAAGTGTTCATACAGCTATTGCTTTCTGATTTATGGATTTTAGTGTTTATATATATGGAGATAAAATTAGAAGAGACCTTGGATGCACCAAATTTACAAAGTATTATTTTCATTTAATGCTATCAATGCATCATAATTAAACTAAAGATATATTTAATATAATTTTTTTAAATAAGAGTGCACATGCTTAAATGTCTCGCCTGCTTTACTGATCATGATTGATTATATGTTGACAGTCTTTAAGATAAAAAGTTTACTACAAGTATCGCATAAACTTAATATTATCAATAATCCATGTAAATAAGGTCAAGGTCAAATGAACCCTGCCAGAAAACATGTTCACACCTTACAATCATTCCATGCACCAGATATAGTTTACCTGCTGCTTACCTGTAAAGTGTTCATGAAACACCCTTATATCCATGAAAACTTAACATCGACCAATCAATCATGTAAATGAGGTCAAGGTAAGACAACCTTAACAGACAAGCATGTACACCATACAATCTTTCAATTCACCAAATATATAACACTGACTTACTGGGTTAATAGTGTTCGAGAAACAGACTTATCCAGGAAAACTGAACATTGACTAATGAACCATGAAATTAATGTCAAGCAAGCTCAGGTGATACCTGCTAAACAGACATGCACACTTTACAATATTTCAATACGCCAAGGGTAGTTGACATATTGCTTATAGTATCAGACATAACCATGAAAACCTAACATTGACAAATCAACCATGAAAATTAGATTAAGGTCAGATGAGACCTGTCAGAGAGACATATTCACCTTAGAATTATACAACAAACCAAATATAGTTGACCTGTTACTTATAGTATCTAAGAAACAGACCAAAACACAAAAACTTAACCAGTGAACCATGAAAATGAGGTTCAGGTCAGATGATACCTGCCAGACAGACATGTTTACTTTACAATCAGTCCATAAACCAAATATACTTGACCTTTCACTTAAAGTATCTGAGAAACAGACCAGAAACACAACAAGAGTGCACACGCTGAAATGTCCCGCCTTCTTTACTAATCATTGATATTATGTTGATAGTCCTAAATATAAAGCTTTACTACAACTATCACATACACTTGACATGATCCAAGAAAATGAGGTCAAGGTCATATAAACCAAATGAGAAATACATGTACACCTTACAATTATTCAATACACTAAATATAGTTGACCTATTGCTTATAGTTTCTAAGAAACAGACTTAACCAAGAAAACTAAACATTGACCAATGAATCGTGAAAATGAGGTCAAGGTCAGATGAACCATGCCAGGCAGACATGAACAGCTTACAATCCTTCCATACAACAAATATAGCTGACCAGTATTGCTTATAGTTTAAGAAAAACAGACTGAAACACATAAACTTAACACTGAGCAATGAACCGTGAAAATGAGGTCAAGGTCAAATAAAACCTGCGAGACTGACATGTACATCTTAGAATATTTCCATACACCAAATATAGTTGACTTATTGCATATAGTATAAGAAAAAAGACCAAAACTCAAAAACTTAACTTTGACCACTGAACCATGAAAATGAGGTCAAAGTCAAATGACACCTGCCAGTTGGACATGTACACCTTAAAATCATTCCATACACCAAATATAGAAGAGCTATTGCATAAAGTATAGGAAAAACGGACCAAAACACAAAAACTAAACTATAACCACTGAACCATGAAAATGAGGTCAAGGTCAGATGACACCTGCCAGCTAGACACGTACACCTTACAATTGTTCCATACACCAAATATAGTAGACCTATTGCATACAGTATAAGAAAAACATACCAAAACACAAAAACTTAACTATAACCACTGAACCATGAAAATGAGGTCAAGGTCAGATGACACCTGCCAGCTGGACATGTACACCTTACAGTCCTTCCATACACTGAATATACTAGACCTATTGCTTATAGTATCTGAGATATGGACTTGACCACCAAAACTTAACCTTGTTCACTGATCCATGAAATGAGGTCGAGGTCAAGTGAAAACTGTCTGACAGGCATGAGGACCTTGCAAGGTACGCACATACCAAATATAGTTATCCTATTACTTATAATAAGAGAGAATTTAACATTACAAAAAATCTTAACTTTTTTTTCAAGTAGTCACTGAACCATGAAAATGAGGTCAAGGACATTGGACATGTGACTGACGGAAACTTCATAACATGAGGCATCCATATACAAAGTATGAAGCATCCAGGTCTTCCACCTTCTAAAATATAAAGCTTTTAAGAAGTTAGCTAATGCCGCCGCCGGATCACTATCCCTATGTCGAGCTTTCTGCGACAAAAGTCGCAGGCTCGACAAAAATCATAGTATTATATACCGTAACAAAAAATACAGACCGATGAAACTGATTAATAGAGATCAACCATCAGTCTACAGACAAGGTCGTTGCATTATACAACCCACTATGTGAATGGGGTGGAATACACTAAGCGAGTGGGTGTATAATATAGACACTATGCAGTATATATAATTCATACTTTCTGAATTTTTAATTAAATTTCAATTACACAAACATACAAGATTGATTTCTTTTTTTCCAGGCATGGATCCGAAACAACTGCGAGCACTAAACCAATGTCATCGAGATATACTGAGAGATCTAGACATAGACAAACAATTCCTTCTTAGTTTGTACATAGACAACCTCATAACTGAAGCTCAAAGTAAAGATATAGAGGTTAGACATTTAAAATTCAACTCTTTAAATCTTTCAGTTTCTTTTTCAATAATTACAACAATTCAGGTACGTAGATGTGCATGCCCCACAAGATTACTGAGGGCTTAATGCAGGAATACAGTTAGTGTATTTTGGGGGTTAGACAATATTTTTTTATACCCCAAAACCAATAATTTTAATTTCCAATTGTAACAGAATTGTATTAACTTTCTAACCTGTTACCCTTTTAAAAAAAAGTAACATCACATAGTATCCAACCCTTCCTTTTCCTGGAATAGCTCTTATTGCTGTTGTTCTTTTGACGGTTGTAGTAAAGTGAAAAAGTTAAAGCTGACATTTTAAGACATGTTTAAATATTTATATATGTTGCTTCAAAAATGTCATCTTATGAAATACTAAAACTGACAATGGTCGTTAAAAATTCTCTTATGAAAATTAACTTCCGAGTTAAATTATTACATTTTCATAATAGATTAACCTGGACTTTAATCATGTAAAGTATTGATTTTGATGAATGAGACTTATTTCTTATTCTGATCAAGATATTTTGTAGTCTGAATTGATTTTTTTTCAAAGTTATACATGGTTCATTTTTAAAATTACATTCTCATACAATTCGTTCTAGTTTAAGACCCAAGCATATTCATCCATTTTTTCAAGTTTGCAGTAATTTTGTTTTGTAATCTTTGTCACATAATTTTTTTCACCTAATACTCTCTGATCTTTTCATGTGCATATTCTGGAAGAAAAAATTATTATTATGAGTAAAAAAATAATGTAACGGTTTCAGCAGAACCCGGCACTGTCTTACCTGGGTTTGCTGTTGTCAGCGTAAAAGTGTAATATAAAAATATGAAGATGTGGTATGATTCCAATATTATTAATGAGACAACTCTCCACCAGAGACCAATTGACATAATGTTGACTGCCAAAAACTAAGTCCATTAGGGAAAGGAAATTACGAGAAAAAAAGTATTAAAAATCCAAACAATTTTCTTCAGATGCTATTTCTTGATCATGAAGAAGCTTCTGTCCATAGTTTTTTGTCATAGACCTGTTTGGTTGGGTTGTTGTCTCTTTGATGCATTCCCCGTTTCCAATCTCAATTTTATTCATAACATTCCAAGAGGGTTTAACCAAACTATTGATGTAAAAATAAATTTGAGTCTAGACTGTGTTTAAATGTTAACTGCAATTTTATATCTTATTCCAAGCTTTTGAAATACAAAATATTCAAATAAAATTTCACACCAATCTGTTACCTAAAAGGAAAATTATTGAAAAAAAAAGTCCAAAAATTTGATGAAATATAGAAATTGACCTGCTAATATTCTGTTCAGTACATTTGTATTTTCTATTCATGATTGACATAATAACTTATAAACAGATTTATTATTATTGCTTATGTTACATCGCCCTTTTAATTATCCTTGTGAAAAAATGACATGCAATAATTTGCAAGTTATAATTTAAACTATTGACAATACAAAATTAGATTTAAACCTTTTTATTTTATTTAAAAAGATCTGTCTTATCTTTTCCTATAATATCAATCTATGTTTGCTTTCACGTCAAACGGAAGTGTTGAGTATTGAATTTCAAGTGACAAGGTAAAAGATTTGTTTCGTTTGACGAGTCACATATATATATGTATATTCTTATTATGTATATAGAAGATCAGATTTATTTACACAAGGCTAACGATCCTCAGAACCTCTATGTAATCAAGATATATCAGGATGAAAAGAAAATCTTTTTATTGATAAATTTCCAGCATTTACGTATGAAGTGGTCTACTTAAATGGTAAAAATTAATCGTAGACAGTGGGACTTTTATTGATTATCTGTCATTAGTAAACCACAGAACTGGACCAAAATTATGACAAAATTAGGCCAGAAAGTAAAAAAGACTAGTTATTGAAAGTCAAGGCTAACCATTTACGTAGCATATCCTCAAATTGTCATTTTAAAACATTTTTGAAAACATAGACGTTCAAGTATCTGAACCATTATAAATGGTGGTCAAATATATTAAAGTTAGAACAAATAAATCCAACTACAAGTTATAAGCTTTATAATAAGAAAAACCATTAAAAAAAAACATAAAACTACTCATTCCCAAAGGTTAATTTACTGAATTATCCTGAAGTCATAACAACTGATTTGCATAGAACATTAATATGAATATAAGAAGATGTCTTTTTTTATTTGTATCTTTTAATAGCTGTTTTAATAATGTTTTTGTTATAGTCAAGAGAATTTTTTTGTAATTCATAAACAGAGCATTTTTCTTTTATTCATATTTTGAGCATTTTTCTTTTATTCATATTTTGAGCATTTCTTTTTATTCATAGTCACAGTATTTTTTTTATTATTAATATTCAGAGCATTTCTTTCTCTTCATAGTTACATCATTTTTTTAATTATTCATAGTTACAGCATTTTTTTAATTATTCATATTCAGAGCATTTCTTTTTATTCATAGTCAGAGCATTTTTTTATTCTTATTTAAGACTTATCTTTTTATTCATAGTCAGAGCATTTTTATTTGTCTATTTTCCAAGCTTCCAATCACTAAGCAACATTTTGAATAATGTTTTTTTTTAAATCTTTTAAAATGATTGATTTTACTGCTTATCTTACTTCTTTTGATCTTCAATTATTTTACTCACAAAAGTTTTCCAACATGCCAACTATTCTATGCAGATATTAACAACAGAGAATTTGAAAGACATAGACACCCATAATATGACCAACAATTGAGGATTAAAATTTACTTATTGGATTCAAAAGACTATTCTAAATATAGCTTACTATAAACTAAGAAATTATTGCCTGCATTTATTATAGTGATTTCTCCATGACAGACCAAAATGCGAGAATAATTATTGCGATTACTGAAAAAGCTGCATACAAATATATGTGACAGATTTTTCAGAATGTGAGTTCTTATTGTTGCCGTACTCACCCAGTCGCATTATTCGCTATAATAAAAACATTGCAATATTTTCTAAATATAGCTTATTTCAATTATGTTTTCTGATAGGAAACACACTGTGTTTTTCACATACAAAAAATCAACAAAATTTCTGTTATAATGCAATAACATACAGAGAATACATAAATTTGCAATGCATGGATTACAAAGCAGCTCTTTTCACAAATAATTTTCAATCAAAATTTTATCATTGTGTCAAAATCATTATGACAAGTACTTTTTTTTATAGAATCAAGTTTTTGCTATAATGTCAATTTTTTTTTTACAGCATGAAACATCCAGAAGAGCTAAAGCTTCCAAACTTATGGAGGTATTACCACGGAGAGGGCCATCCATATTTCCTCAGTTCGTAAACAAATTACGGCGAGATTATTCTTGGATTGCAGGCAAACTAGATACAGAATTTGAAAAGGCACAAAAAGAAATGCCCAAGGACATCAATTCAAAATTAATAGATGTTATAAACAATCAGTTATGTCCAATGGTTTACGGGGTTGATGATCAAAACAGTTTGTTGCCATCGGAAACACATCCTGGACATTTAGTTAATCAACTATCAGACACTGTACATACACTTCAATACAGGAGTTACCGAGCTCTTGGGATATCGACACGTGACCCAGCAACTACATATATGTCACTTCCAAGACTTATAGATCGTAAAGTTCATAGTTTACAAAACAGTTTTAACGAAATTAAATCGTCACTTTCTGAGGAGAAGAAAAAGAACAAAACAAATATACCTGTAGACAAAAAATCTACCAAAGAGGCCACTAAAATGAAAAAAGAACTTGAAAAACAAAAGGAGGCTAACAAAAAACTTGAATCTTCGTTGAAAGGAAAAAATAAAAAGATACAGTCTCTATCTTGTGAGAACTTAACTTTACAAACACAAAATCGACAGCTAAGGGACCGTGTTGAAGAACTGGAAAAAGAGGCACTAGTGTATCACCGAGGGGCAATGATCACTGAATGGAGGATGTAGAGGGTACCAGATTTAGTATTATAAAATAAACAAGCTATTTGGAAGGAATTTGAATGAAGTTTGTCTGATTTAGACTCAAGAAAGTCAGCATTCTATTTTTCATTTGAGTTGGGAGTTTATCCAGAACTATTATACATTGTTTGATCTCATGTTTTGTTTAAATACTGCCTCAATGTCCAAATATGAAAATCAAAATTCATAACAATACATTATATATTGTAATCAGTGCTTATTCTCTATGAGAATGTTAATTCAATACAAAGAAAAACATTTCATTTATAGCTAAACTTACCAATTTACATGTATAATTTTTGCTAAAGATATTATGAAGTCAATACATACATACCTTCACACATTTTAATATATAATCATTACTGAATATTTTTTTTCATATTTTCAACATAAATCATTGCGACATGTGCCTTTTTTATTCAAGCTTGGTGCAAACTTTTACAACTATCAAATCAATCTTGTTTTCTAAGACTTAGAGATAAAGATATTTATTTATGTTGTGTGCTTCTTTATTTATAACAGAGCTTTCTGATTATGTACACTACTGCAGCTGTGCCAAATAAATTATAAAATGTTTGTTTATACAGAAGTTGACTGTGTTCTTTTAATACTGTTATGCATTATCATTTTTATGGGGTACATGTACTAATTTTGGTTGATTTCCTTGGTCACATTATACAGGAACCACCAACTGAAGTGTTTAGCAAAGTACAAATGTCTTATAGCCTTTTATGCAGAATAATTCAAAACCACGAAAGCAAGTATCCCAGAAAATAAAATTTTTCCTCGGTCCACAAAATTGGTACCCATTAATATAGATTAATCCACGGTATATAGTTATACTTAATGCCTTCTGGACTCCCATATATTATCCCCTCAAACCAAAAGTCCAATTTTCCTGACTATTTCGTACCATTATTGAAAATGATACAAAATGCTTGAAACCCATTGTTTTACCCTGTTGGTCCAAATAAAAAAATTTCAGCCACAACTTTTTCAGAAACTTAAATTTTGATAGCCCAAATTGAATTTTTACAAGCCCAAACAGGTAAGCCCCAAAAGGATTTTACTACTCCAAACAGAAAGGCCCAAAAAGGATTTTACTTCTCCAAACAGAAAAGCCCAAATATAATTTCAAGTCCAAACAGAAAAGTTTATATAATAGAATTTCACAGGCCAAAACACATAAGTACAATGATTTATTATTCAAATTTAATAAAACTCATAAACTTCTTTCAATCTTAATTTTTTGTAAATAAGCTCAACTCTGTAAATCATTTTAACCCCCACCCCCCAAAAAAAATACCAATGTATTTTCACCCACCCCCCACCCCAAAAAAAAAAAAAATTTTAAATTATTTTCCCCAAATTTTTTTTTTTAACTGCCAACAATACTGCATACCACTGGGAATTTAAAATATTATTGAGACAATGGTATTGATTGGAGGAAGTATGATCAAATGACTTGGCCCCCGATATTTCAATAATAAGATTGTTCATCAATCCTATCACAATAATGTTATAATTTACTGATAAATAAATAGGGTCTGTTTACTTTAGTGCAGAAATGTTATTTAAGACTAAAGGTGCTGTCATTTGCCATATTTGGTGATAATGATAAATAAATTATAAATACATAAAACAGATATCTAGATGGACCTATATAAGCCCGGCATTACCATATCCTATTCCCACATTTGTCACACAAAGATTATAAGTCATATTGAAAAATTTTAAAAATCCATGCAAAAAAAAAAGATAACAAAAACAGCATGCATTTACAGATGACTTATACTGTGGAAGCTGTACAAATCAAACTCTGAGCTGAGTCTCCAGATTTTGCTCAGTAGATTGGTCAAAATTGTTCTTTCTACATCCTAACAAAACTGTTCAGTTTACCATGCATGTTCCCAACAAGTGAAACTGTGAGCTACTGCTCACTGATGATACCCCTGCCCAAATACTTGACGGTAAACAGGAAGTTGTTGAGTGATGAATCTGAAAACGCATCACACTGTATAGCTGGCTTATATAAACCCTGAAACCAAATTTCAGAAATCCTTGGGAGTGCAGTTCCTGAGAAAGATGCGACGAAAAATATTCATTGGACGGACGGACGGACGGACGGACAGACGGATGGATGGATGGACGGACCAATGGATAGATTGATGGACGGACGAACAGACAGAGGTAAAACAGTATACCCCAACTTTTTTAAAGCGGGGGTATAATTCATTATTATTAATTGGTGTCAATTTTTCATGGATCAGACAATATCAAGTCAATCATTTAAAGTTTTCTTTCTGCTTTATCCGACAAATTATACAACTGGAGACTCTTAAATATTCAGTATGGCGAAGGTTTCTCTATCTGTTAATTGACCTTTTCCTGTTTTCTGATAATTTCTTTATTCATCCATACTTCTTTTTAGGCGGAATGGAGTAATAAGGTGTTGTGAAGATTTCAAAAATTAAAACATGCAGACTTACCATTCCTGGACAATCTGTCTTGACTTTCTGAGATTTTCTTGTAGTAGGTTGAAATAGTCTGAAATTTTTCCTCAGCAGATGACAGTTGTTTCAGATGCTGACTTGTTGATGAAGTTTGTAGCTGGAGTTTTCTCCCCTGTTCTTTTAATTTCTTCTCCAAATTGTAATTTGTTATCTATAGCATTACAGAAACAACACAAACATCAAAATATAATTTATTACAAAATACAGGGGGTTGGATTTTAATAAACTAAGTAAGCGTAAATCACATAATGGTGTAAAGATTTTGAAGAAATTCCAATAAAAAGCCTAAAGGTGAGTCGGGAAACCACAAAAACATTTCTTTGGCATAATCAAATTTCATGACAATTGATCCGACTTCATAGGAAAAATTTTCGATCCAACACCCAATTTTTTTCAGACTTATGTCAGTGTCCAATGGACCTTCAGAATGACTAGAACTGTCCAAGGTTGAGGGAAAGTTGAGCACTCACAAACATGCTTATCCCTGCACCATTCTGTTAAAATGTGCCTGCCCAAAGTTAGTAACCTGTAATTCAGTGGTTGTCATCATTTTCTTTTATTATTTGGTCATAAATCAAGCCATTGGTTTTCTTATTTGAATTGTTTCACATTTTGTCATGTCAGGGCATTTCATATCTGACTATACAGTATGGGTTTTGCTCATTGTTGAATGCCATATGGTGACATTAAATTGCTTACATCCACAATATTCAGACTATGGTGGATATATAGTTGTCTCATTGGTAATCATACCACAACTAAACTCTTGGATAAGTTATTCTAAAGACTTTTTATTATATTGACTTTCAATGTAAAGTAGAAATGTAGGGAACTGCATCTTTTGCTACACATTCTCATCTCGTTTTGATCCAATTTCATTAGTAACGCCTTAAAACACCTATAGTTGTATGATGTAAAAAGAGTAAAAATATGGGATATATTTCACATGTGAAACATTTGTTTTTTTATTTGACTGAGAAATTACCGTATTTCACTGCAACCATTGTAATAAATGATAATAATTCATGTAATTTGCACATCGTTGTTGCATTTTATATGTGGCAAATTTTTTTTGGTTCCAAACCTGTAAGCTTCTTATATCGTCTTTAAGTGACTTTGTCTCTTTCTGTCCACAATCTTTAAACACTTGGTTCTGTTTCTATAAATAGAAAGGGTGGTAGACAATATATATATAACAGGTAAAATGCGAATCAAGCTAATTTGGTGAATGCTTAATTTTTCGTGAATACTTTAATTCATGTTTATCTCCCGAGAGCCCACTTCCTGACGATTTAAATCATGATTCCATAACCTTGTTGATGTAATCTTTCATTAAAAGTTTGACATATTCACAACAGTTAACATATTATACTGTAAATTCAGAAATTGTGGAGTGCATTTATTATTGTGATTGCTGAACAATGGATACAAATGTGAGATATATTATTGCGATTCCAGGAAATTCTGCATTCCAATAATGCTATTAAGGTGGTACATAACACTACAGGGAGATAACTCTGTAAAAATCAGCTGAATGTTTTAATCACGTTCTATAGTTAAGGAAATATTAAGCTTCACAATGATCAAAATTAGTGTTTGTCAAACTGCTATATATCCAATGAAATTTTTCCGAAAAAGTGTGTGGTTCAAGTCTTTTGAAATTTTTATATTTTTGTCAAAGGGTCGAAGTAAATATTTTGTAAAAATTTTATGAAAATAAAACGCGCCAAATTAATTTTAGTCAAGGTGTTTGGTACCACCTTAAATTTAAATTCGGAGTATTTATTTTTAAGAAACCTATTCCGTTGCAATTTTTGCAATAACAATAACATTGCAAAACTCTGAATTTACAGTATTGTCTTCTAAAAATAGACTACCAGTTATTGGTGACCTTGATCTTTGAGCCCAAAATCAATTGGGACCTTCTCCATTCCAAGAGGCATTAACAAACTTAAAGTTTGGTTAAAGTTGAACAACTAGTTAAAACTTAACATTCAGAAACTTGAAAATTTCGCCCAATTTTATTCCATCAATTTCAGCTTTGACATTGACATTGACTGTTACCCATAAAATCTGTTGGTGTCTTCCTCACACCATGTGGGACATTACCAAACCAAGTTTGGTAAAAGTTGGCCAATGGTTCAAAAGATAACATCTGGAAACCAAAATTTCAGTCCATAAATAGCTGGTGACCTTGACCTTTGATCTATTGACCCCAAAATCTAAGGGATCTTCTTCTTTCCATGGGTCTTTATCAAGCTGTTTGGTAAAGAATTTTTTTATGATTCCAAAGATTATATCAGAAAACCAAAATGTCAAGGTCAGAGGCTCAGAAAGTATTTATCATATGGGCTGCGTCGAATAGAAATCGACCTTATGCAAGTGAATATCAATACAACTGTTAACCTATTTCTGGTTGAAGGAATCTCTATGGAAAGTTTTTAACTGTTTGAAAATTGAGTTGTTATAAGAAAATCTACAAAACATACCAAATTCATCTTTTATTTCGTATTTGAATATTCCAAAATCAATCAAAGTCTTATATATGTACATGTATTGTGTGCACTTGCATAAGGTCGATTTCTATCAGACGCAGCTCATATTATAAGACAAGATTGACATCAAACTCTAATAATAAAATTATTAACTATGTAGATAAGTCTTGTAAAAGAATAAAAATGATACATTAACAAGAATGTGTCCATAGTACATGGATGCCCCACTCGCACTATCATTTTCTATGTTCAGTGGACCGTGAAATTGGGGTCAAAACACTAATTTGGCATTAAAATTAGAAAGATCATATCATAGGGAACATGTGTACTAAGTTTCAAGTTGATTGGACTTCAACTTCATCAAAAACTACCTTGACCAAAAACTTTAACCAAAAAATTAATAATATTAGAAAATTCCTGTAATCAGCTTTTTTCCATGGTAAAATACAAAACAGGTGCTAGTATTTCATGCATATTCAGAACAAGAATAAATAACAACAAGAAATGATTGTAACAGGATGCTGTTACGAAGTCTCCCAAACGAAGCTCCCATAATTCGTAATTCCCAGGGTCGCCTGACATTGGGCAACATCCAGTGAAAATTGGTTTGGTCCAGTAAAGTTATATGCATTAGTGATGCCTGGGGACTAACCTTGCATATCATTCAAATCATCTTGGCATGACAAACCAGAATATATATGGTTTAGGGGTGGGGATCTCGACCATTTACAAAATACTAGAACATTGGGGGTGGGGAGGAACCCCTGGGGACTGACCCTATACGTCATTCAAATGTTCATTACATGACGAACAGGAATATATATGGTTTAGGGGTGGGGATCTCAACCATTTACAAGATATTAGAACATTGGGGGTGGGGGGAACCCCTGGGGACTGACCGTATACGTCATTCAAATGTTTGAGACATGACAAATAGGAATATATATGGTTTAGGGGTGGGGATCTCAACCATTTACAAGATATTAGAACTTTCTTAAATGGCAGGGGGTGGGGGTGACCCCTGGGGACTAACCCTGTATTTCATTTGATGTGCTTTATCATGATAAACCAGAATATATGTGGTTTAGGGGTGGGGATCTCGACCATTTACAAGATATTAGAACTTTCTCAAATGGCAGGGGGTCGGGATGACCCCTGGGGACTAACCCTGTATATCATTCAAACCATCTTAGCATGACAAACCAGAATATATATGGTTTAGGGGTGGGGATCTTGACCACTTACAAGATATTAGAACTTTCTTAAATGGCAGGGGGTGGGGGTGACCCCTGGGGACTAACCCTGTATTTCATTTGATGTGCTTTATCATGATAAACCAGAATATATGTGGTTTAGTGGTGGGGATCTCGACCATTTACAAGATATTAGAACTTTCTTAAATGGCAGGTGGTGGGGGTGACCCCTGGGGACTAACCCTGTATTTCATTTGATGTGCTTTATCATGACAAACCAGAATATATATGGTTTAGGGGTGGAGATCTCGACCATTTACAAGATATTAGAACTTTCTCAAATGGCAGGGGGTCGGGATGACCCCTGGGGACTAACCCTGTATATCATTTAAACCATCTTAGCATGACAAACCAGAATATATATGGTTTAGGGGTGGGGATCTTGACCACTTAGAAGATATTAGAACTTTCTTAAATGGCAGGGGGTGGGGGTGACCCCTGGGGACTAACCCTGTATTACATTTGATGTGCTTTATCATGACAAACCAGAATGTATATGGTTTAGGGGTGGGGATCTCGACCATTTACAAGATATTAGAACTTTCTCAAATGGCAGGGGGTCGGGATGACCCCTGGGGACTAACCCTGTATATCATTCAAACCATCTTAGCACAACAAACCAAAATATATATGGTTTAGGGGTGGGGATCTTGACCACTTACAAGGTATTAGAACTTTCTTAAATGGCAGGGGGTGGGGTGGCCCCTGGGGACTAACCAAGGGTCCGGAAACGGTCATATTTGCCAGTCATGTCCTAAGATGAAACTATTTTTTCCTAAACGAGTAATTGGGATTTAGGACAAATTTTATTTTTTTACAGAAGTATTTTCGGTCATTTCATTGACTCAATGTTTGAAATCGGATTTCTGAATCGCCATTTTGCACTTGTTTTTGTTTATAATCCCTTTCCTGTAATAAAACTGCCACTACAGTAGTTTGATAATCCTGAGGGCCCTCCTAATATTTATCTCAATGCCTCCGGGAAACATTGGCTAATGATCGCTAATCACTTTTTACCTGTGGTTTTAATTCACACCTGACAGTGATCACAAGCTCAGAATAATATCTTTAAAACATTAGTTCCCTGATAAGTGTAATCATTATTTATTTACTTTTCATCAAAGACAGTCATCAATTCTGATTTAAAAATTAAATCTAAATTTACGTAGAAAAAAGTATTTTTTCCTTAGTAACACATGTGCTTTATTTACTATGAATAGAATAGAATAGAATATTTTATTTCCTAAATTACAGGGCCCATAAAGGGCATAAAATCAGATACAATTGATTTACATAATTGGTAACAACAACAATAATAGTCACTTGAAAATATATATTAAGTATATTAGCATTGGTCAGAATCAGAGCCAAAAACCACATATATATTGTGAATAAAAGAATAAAATTACATTATATGCATTCATTCTATGTAATACGCATGCGTGAAATTGTCTTCAGCAAATTTAATATTTAAATCGTAAAATGCAAATTGATTTCATGCTAAATTAAACGAGTGCAACTATTATCTGTTATATTCAAACACTTTTAATAAAATAAAAAAGCCATAAAAAGCCGGTGATTTCCTGTCAATTTGATAAACAAAACAAATCCCGGAAATAAATCCGGAATTATTCGTACTTTAAAATATCGCAAACTTCCGGTTTTAACTTTTGTCAAATCGAAAGAAACGTAAGCAATGTCTGAGAAATTAACCATTTTGAGTCATTAAAATCATTTCAATTTTAGACTGTTGCCTTCCCTAAACTGTCCTTCATAGTAATGGTAAGACATTTACTTACAATACAAGTTCGTCATGTTCGTTGATGCTATGAATATAGTCAAGTTGATATCGACAATTTGAAAAGGGGCACCAACTTTTCAAACATCTCAAAATGACCAAAATTGTCTGGAAAATTCCCGGATCCTTGGGACTAACCCTGTATTTCATTTAATGGACTTTATCATTTAGAACATTTTCAATCAAAAAGATTGTGTCTATCACAAACGGTTTTCAATTTATAATCATTTGAAAATTTTAAAAAATAAAATCCCATAGGGTTCTATAGTAAAACCCTCTTTTCTTTTTGCTCCTCAAAGTACCCCTTTATAAACCCCATTGCACAAACAAAACCCTGATTGCACCACTAGACATGTTAGTCTAACATATTGTGAAACCCTAAGTTAATCTGACAAGCGGTTTTGGAGAACGGGTGCGGACAAGTTCAAATTTAAAAGAAGAAGAAGAAGAAGAAGAAGAAGAAGAAGAAGAACTGAGCAAAAACAATAAGTCTTCCCAAACTTCGTTTGGGAGACTTAATTAAAACAACAGGTAGGTTCAACCAGAATTGAGGACAAACATTTGGACTGCCACTGGAAAAGAGGGCACATGTATGTTTGATATGACTAGAAATTTTTCCTTGAAATAGGTACAATACAGACCCCTGGAAGAGTTTTTAGCAAGGAAATGTCTTCTTAATTGTTAGACCATATTGCTTTAAATTATATAACAACAATGTGAAATATCTTTTAAAGCAGAATTAAATTATGTTTTTTAATACAATTTTATCATAATTATATTACATTCAAACTGTTATAATCTAAATAATGACTAAAACTTACATCTTTATGAATAAAAAGAGATATGAGGTACACCTCAATGAGGAAGCAACCCCAACACCAAACATAACCATAAAACACCAAGAGGGTAACAGTCTTCAATAATAAACAGGGGTCTATACAACATGTTTGCATTTACCACAGCAAAAATCAGACCCATGCAAATATTATCTTTATATAACAGTTCTAATCAACAAATTACAGAGGAAAACTTACAACTTCTGCTTGTAAAACTTTAATTTTGTCTTCAAACTGACGTTTTATTTCAGCAACTTTCTTATCATGCTCTTCTGACAAGGAAGCAAAATGACATTTTTCTCCATCCTGTAACAAAGAAACATTAATTTCAGGGGGACTGGGATTAAGGGAGACGACTCTTTTACTAAATCTTGTGTTTGTACAACAGTAATTTTCATAAATGCTTAAAATCATTCATGTGAAAATGAATTGAAATAATCTGTGTTACTTAGCAGTTTAAAATATATTATGTACCAGTGATTTATAGTTACATCCCTTACCAGTGATTATATAGAGTTATGTCCCTTACAAATGATTTTTAATTGGTATGTTCCTTATCCTAGGTCTCATTGTTTAATTTAGTATAACGTAAATAGCAAGACGCAAATACCACTTTTTATAAAATTCTTTGAAGTTGCTTTCAATAACTGTAAGCATTCTTTGATACTAAATAATATTTTGTTTGTACTTGTGCTCAAGATTGTTATCTGTTATCCTATAGTTATTTTTATTGTATGTTCTGTTACTTGCCTTTTTTAAGTTCACTAAATGAGATAAAAGGCATACATGTGACAGAGTTGTCAAGTCACAACTGGAGATTTTTAAAAATTTTCAGCTGGAGTTTGGGCCTCATAACTGGAGATTTTTTATCGTCATATTAATAGCTGTTTTCAGTGTTCATTTTTATGATAAAGCTACATATTTCCCCTTTTTTTTAAGATAATAGTTTAACTATTAATGTATTCTCTCTGTATTGTTACCCTGTGAAATATTTGTCAACACTCAGCTATACTATCTGTATGTGATTTTCATCATCTCATATTTATTTATGTGTTTTAAAGTGTTATTCCATTTTTCTAGATAATTCTGATTTAGCCAGATTTAGCATAAACACTCTCAAGATTTTAAATAAGGTCAAAACATATTTTATAAATTTCAATTTAAGCATTGAAAAGAAGTATAGATCTCTCAAATAATTTTCAGAATAATATTTTCTTATTTGTCCGATTAAGACATTTGAAATCATTAAATTACCATCCTTATATGATTCTTTGTTCAATTTGTACTTCATTCATATTCTTTTATCAATTTACATTATTTTAAGGAGGATAACTTAAAACATGAAAAAACAAGGGAAGTAACCCAAAATTTCTTTGAACACACAGCTTAATTATTACATAAGGGCAGTTAGCCTGAGGTAAAAATCGTTGATTAATGGTATGTTTGACACCCAAGCTATATAATTACACAAGTTCTTTCATTTACAGGTAAAAATTACCTTCATCAGTGACACACAAACGTAATTAATGTTGACATCGATGGTAATAAAAAATAGAGACTGACAAATTTTTGGGGGTTGAAATTTTGAAAAAACCGGAAGATTTGAATTATCAACGGGAGGGACGGAAGAGGGCTTAAAAATCGGGAGATTTTAACTCCCACCAGAAGAATCACATGTGTGAAAAGGGAGTTTGGTTGAAATCTCAAGACCTGTTTTGACTTTGCCACAATTGATGTGCTTTTTTTAATGTTTGAATCCTTGTTCATCCATTTTGCCAGCGAATCAAAAAAAGATGAGTCAAGTGACCTTCATTTTCGCCTAAAGAAATGTATACTTCAATGAACATTTAAATTTGCAGTTTACCTTTGTCCATAAAATCAACAAAAACTGGTATCCTACAAAAAACAATGCATCCACAGTAGAACTGGGTCAATATCCCTAATGCACCTCAAAGTGAGGAGTGTTAACAAAAAATCTCTGTGCAGTGATATTGGATATGTTTCAATTTTTAACAAGTGAATGAGCTTAACCATTTGTGCATATTTAGAGACCGGAGGACCACAGAATAAACATGTAAAAACTATGAAGTTATTAAATGTATGCAAAGAACAAGAAATGATTGTAACAGGATGCTGTTACGAAGTCTCCCAAACGAGATATTAGAACTTTCTTAAATGGCAGGGGGTGGGGGTGACCCCTGGGGACTAACCCTGTATTTCATTTGATGTGCTTTATCATGACAAACCAGAATATATATGGTTTAGGGGTGGGGATCTCAACCATTTACAAGATATTAGAACTTTCTCAAATGGCAGGGGGTCGGGATGACCCCTGGGGACTAACCCTGTATATCATTCAAACCATCTTAGCATGACAAACCAAAATATATATGGTTTAGGGGTGGGGATCTTGACCACTTACAAGATATTGGAACTTTCTTAAATGGCAGGGGGTGGGGGTGACCCCTGGGGACTAACCCTGTATTTCATTTGATGTGCTTTATCATGACAAACCAGAATGTATATGGTTTAGGGGTGGGGATCTCGACCATTTACAAGATATTAGAACTTTCTCAAATGGCAGGGGGTCGGGATGACCCCTGGGGACTAACCCTGTATATCATTCAAACCATCTTAGCATGACAAACCAGAATATATATGGTTTAGGGGTGGGGATCTTGACCACTTAGAAGATATTAGAACTTTCTTAAATGGCAGGGGGTGGGGGTGACCCCTGGGGACTAACCCTGTATTACATTTGATGTGCTTTATCATGACAAACCAGAATATATATGGTTTAGGGGTGGGGATCTCGACCATTTACAAGATATTAGAACTTTCTCAAATGGCAGGGGGTCGGGATGACCCCTGGGGACTAACCCTGTATATCATTCAAACCATCTTAGCATAACAAACCAAAATATATATGGTTTAGGGGTGGGAATCTTGACCACTTACAAGGTATTAGAACTTTCTTAAATTTCAGGGGGTGGGGGTGGCCCCTGGGGACTAACCCTGTATTTCATTTAATAGGCTTTATCATTTAGAACATTTTCAATTAAAAAGATTGTGTCTATCACAAACGGTTTTCAATTTATAATCATTTGAAAATTTAAAAAAATAAAATCCCATAGGGTTCTATAGTAAAACCCTCTTTTCTTTTTGCCCCTCAAAGTACCCCTTTATAAACCCCATTGCACAAACAAAACCCTGATTGCACCACTAGACATGTTAGTCTAACATATTGTGAAACCCTAAGTTAATCTGACAAGCGGTTTTGGAGAACGGGTGCGGACAAGTTCAAATTTAAAAGCGGCGGAAGAGGAAGAAGAAGAAGAAGAAGAAGAAGAAGAATTAAAAACCAATTGTTCAAAGAACAATTGAAGGTCTTTCCACATAAATTTTCTAAATTATTGATGAGAAGATAATTCTGGTTTAATCAAAGCTACTATTGGCGTCCAATCATAGGTTTCTTCATACTGATTCAATAAACATGGTTTCTATAGACTTTTGCCAAAAATAAGGGAGATAATTGTCAACATCCGGTTAAGAAAATGTCACTTCAGGTCTCATATGATAGCTTTATTTACACTGATTCCAAAAATATATGGTTTATATATACTTTTGCCTGTAAAAAGGGAGATAATTGGCTACTTCCGGTTTAGAAAATGTCACTTCCGGTCTCATATGATAGATTTATTTACACTGATTCGAAAAATATATGGTTTAAATATACTTTTGCCTGTAAAAAGGGAGATAATTGGCTACTTCCGGTTTAGAAAATGTCACTTCCGGTCTCATATGATAGATTTATTTACACTGATTCCAAAAATATATGGTTTATATATACTTTTGCCTGAAAAAAGGGAGATAATTGGCTACTTCCGGTTTAGAAAATGTCACTTCCGGTCTCATATGATAGATTTATTTACACTGATTCCAAAAATATATGGTTTATATATACTTTTGCCTGTAAAAAGGGAGATAATATGCTACTTCCGGTTTATAAAATATCACTTCCGGTCTCAAATGATAGATTAATGTATGACCATTCAAAAAATATATGGTTTCTATGTACTTCTACATGAAATAAGTGCAAAAATGACTACTTCCGGTTCACTCAAGGTCACATCCGGTTGACATTTTTCAAGGTCATATTTCACCCAACATTTTGCAAAAGATCTTATGGCTTTATCATGTACCAATATGAAGTAATAATCAATTTACCTTAAAATAAAACATTTCAGGGGCAATAACTCCAATAAGATGTCGCTGGATTGTCTCAGACCAAATTTATCATATCTTCATCACAATATAACAAACATTTTGCACTTGTTCTTTAATATATAACATTAAAAATATCGGAGAAAATGCAAAAACAAGCAAAAGACAAACTTCAGAACATGACCTTGACCTTTGACCTTGACCTCATTTTCGAAGTTGGGATCCAAGGACCTTAAATAAAAAGACTATAGGTTTATACGGCTTACAGTTTATGAGTAACAAAAACATAACGACAAATTTATTTGATAAAGGTAGACAACTATAAAATTTCATCGAATCGCTTCGATCCAAATTAGCCAAAAATTCCTGAGGATGTAACGAACAATTTGTAAAAAGAATTTTGTCGATATCTTTTTTTGTAACGAAGGAGATGCACACAGATGATAAACAGTGAATAGGGAGATAACTCTTACAAAGAAAATGGTTCGGCTTAGCAGGGTGAAATTTAAAAGCGCATAAACTATATGATACAATATGAGAAATATCTAAGCGACATATTGCAAAACAAACATTTATCGCAAGAACAAAATTTGGCGAAAGAAAAAAAAAAAAAAAAAAATAATAATAATAATCAGAACAAATACAATAGGTCTTTCCACAGAAAAGTGGAAAGACCTAATAATAATAAGAACTGAGCAAAAACAATAAGTCTTCCCAAACTTCGTTTGGGAGACTTAACTAAATAAATTTTCAAAGAACTTATAGTGTGAAAAAAGGGATTTTTTACCTCGAGAAGCTGCATTACAAAAGACTTTTCAGGGTGTGCTAAATTACGGGAAAATGAATCTCACTTTGTACCCCGAAAATTTAACCACATATGTGAAAATGTCTCAGCTTCGAAAAGAGTCATCATACATATCCAAGTTTCGATATGGGCAGAGAAATTGAGGAAAAGGCTACCATTACCGCCTACCTGAAATGAATTGCGCATCTGTACCCAACAGAAATAAACTAAAGGAGTAGGTTCTAGCATTATGTTTGTTATAACAATGAATATGTCAAGACTTGAATATCAAGTTTGACAAAGTCTGAGCTGTATGTTTCCGGCCTTATTGTGGTTTAAATCCAGAAGATTTTGTCAACTTTCACCAAAATCTCCATATTTCGCCTATTTGGGGTGTAAATTTCCATGCTCTATTAGAAAACCTAGACAAAAGTAATTCTACTTTCACTTTCTTACATGTCTTTTCATCAACTTGAAACATTTTTTCTCTTAGATAAAATGAACTTGATATTTCAGACCAAATATGGCACTTACCAAACTTACTTTGCTTTTTTGTTAATTATTTAGAAGTACTGTGGATTCATTATTATTCCTTTGATACCAATTTTTGTGGATTTCGTGGGTACAGGTGAACCTCGAAATTAAATATTCAACGAATAACACATTTTCTATAGGCTTGTATGCAGACTTTGGCAAAACCACGAAATTGAATATCCACGAACATCTAAGTGTTCCTTAATCCACGAAAATTGGTACACACGAAAACAAATGAAACCACAGTAGTCAGGTGTTGGTATGATCTATTGTGCTGTTCAACAGTTTTAGTATCCCTATTAATATCTTTTTTATGAATCACAGATATCAATTTTGAACATCACTGCAAAAATCATGAAAATATGTAGAATTAAATAAATAGGATCATAATTATTAATTACCAGTTTTCTCTCCAACTCATATTTTTCCTGTACAAGGTGTCTTATTCTTTCTTCATTCTCCAAGTCATTGTTCTGTCATGAAAATTTTTTTTAAAAAAAGGTTAAATTAATGAAGTAGGATATACGGTACTATTGTCACGGCTTTTATAATAAATTTATACACGTATGTATTCATGGGCAATAAAGGTTTTTACATTATACAATGAAAAAAAAATAAATGACTGGTAGACAGGTTGACAATGTGTTAAAAATGTAAATTTTTTTATGGTTGACTGGTTGACAGGTTGACAAGTTGACAAGTTGACAAGTTGACAATGTTAAAAATGTAAATATTTTTATGGTTGACTGGTTGACAAGTTGAAAATTTAATATAGATAAAACTGAAGTTATGGTTGACAAGTTGACAGGTTGACAATTTGAAAGAATCTATATAGTGTAAAATAGTATTATTGATGACTGGTAGACAGGTTGACAATTTGACGATGAGAAATAAAAACTGTAATAATGGTTAACAGCTTGACAGTCGACAGGTTGACAGGTCGACAGTTATAAGTCAAGACTTAATAAAAAGGTTAAAAAACTGAATTGTAAAATTAAACCTGTCAACCTGTTAACCATTACACTTGTCAACCTGTCAACCTGTTGACCTAAACACTTGTCGACCTTTCAACATGTCGACCTTTCAACAAGTCGACCTGTCAACCTGTCGACCGCAACACTTGTCAACCTGTCGACTTTCACACTTGTTGACCTTTCTAGTGTCAACCTGTCGACCTGTTAGTCTGTCAACTTATGCACATATAAACCGATTTATTTCTTAAGTTAAACCGCATTACTCCTCTGTTTTTCCGATGGAACTGCAGTACCGTTTATCCTACTTGACCCAGAACGTTTAATGAGGAAGAACATAATAGAAAAATTAAATAGGGGGTATCCATGACACAAAATCAGTACATGCACAGCAAAATCACAAAAATTGCTTCGCTGAGCGCAGCTGGATACGACCGCAGAGGTCCAACCCTGAACAGTTGGGGCAAAAATGGACACAATATTCGCACTAGATACAGGTCTGAGTTTGGATTGTAACTAAATATCTGACACAAAATAGGTTTCTGACACAGAATAACTGTAGTCAAAGAACTTAGAATTGGTAATATGATTTGAATTTATATTCAATTTATGCTTTTGTGCAATACACTTTGCTGTTGCGTTTTGACACCCCCCACCCCATCTTTTTTTGGCAAAAAAAAATAATATTTGAAGAAATTTTCTTTTTAATTTCTGAAATCTGAAATGAGAAAAAAATTGTCCCCCCCCCCCCCCACCCTCCAAATTTTGTTCTTCAATTCCCCCCTTTCTTTCCCTCAAGAAAAGGTCATAATCTCAATTCAAATTTCTTATGGAGTTTGCAACCATAATTACCCATTAAAATACATCATAAAAGTCTTAAAATAGAAAATGACATGCATATTCAAGGCTAAAATTAATATGAATTACTGTAACATTTAAAAATAAATTGACAGTTAATCACCTCAAGACAATACAGCATTTCTTATACATAATTTACAAGCAGTGTAAGGGAGTAATCCAAAGCATACACAACATTGTATATTAAATGTGATTGGTTTACCTCCCTTACACTGCTTTAAAATTGTCCATTAACCAGGAAACCCTTGTTTTTCCCCTTTTTTGCCCCTAATTCCTAAATTCCTAAATTGTTTGAGCCATAACCCCCCAAAGTCAATCCTAACCATCCCTTTGTGGTATGGAAACTTGTGGTATAATTTCAGAGAGATTCGTACACTTAAACACAAGTTATTGTCTGGAAACTACAACTAGAGGCTCTAAAGAGCCTGTGTCGCTCACCTTGGTCTATGTGAATATTAAACAAAGGACGCAGATGGATTCATGACAAAATTGTGTTTTGGTGATGGTGATGTGTTTGTACATCTTAATTTACTGAACATTTTTCCAGCTTACAATTATCTCTATCTATAATTAACTTGGCCCAGTAGTTTCAGAGGAGAAGATTTTTGTAAAAGATTACTAAGATTTACGAAAAAATGGTTAAAATTGACTATAAAGGGCAATAACTCCTAAAGGGGTCAACTGACAATTTCGGTCATGTTGACTTATTTGTAGATCTTACTTTGCCGACATTTATCGTTTTTTACAGTTTATCTCTATCTATAATAATATTCAAGATAATAACCAAAAACAGCAAAATTACCTTAAAATTACCAATTCAGGGGCAGCAACCCAACAACGGGTTGTCCGATTCATCTGAAAATTTCAGGGCAGATAGATCTTGACCTGATGAACAATTTTACTTCATGTCAGATTTGCTTTAAATGCTTTGGTTTTTGAGTTAAAAGCCAAAAACTGAATTTTACCCCTATGTTCTATTTTTAGCCGTGGCGGCCATCTTGGTTGGTTGACCAGGTCACGCCACACATTTTTAAAACTAAATAACCAAATGATGATTGTGGCCAAGTTTGGTTTAATTTGGCCCAGTTGTTTCAGAGGAGAAGATTTTTGTAAAAGATTACTAAGATTTACGAAAAATGGTTAAAAATTGACTATAAAGGGCAATTACTCCTAAAGGGGTCAACTGACCATTTCGGTTATATTGACTTATTTGTAAATCTTACTTTGCTGAACATTATTGCTGTTTACAGTTTAAATCTATCTATAATAATATTCAAGATAATAACCAAAAACAGCAAAATTTCCTTAAAATTACCAATTCAGGGGCAGCAACCCAATAACGGGTTGTCCGATTCATCTGAAAATTTCAGGGCAGATAGATCTTGACCTGATGAACAATTTTATCCCATGTCAGATTTGCTTTAAATGCTTTGGTTTTTGAGTTAAAAGCCAAAAACTGAATTTTACCCCTATGTTCTATTTTTAGCCGTGGCGGCCATCTTGGTTGGTTGACCAGGTCACGCCACACATTTTTAAAACTAGATAACCAAATGATGATTGTTGCCAAGTTTGGTTTAATTTGGCCACGTAGTTTCAGAGGAGAAGATTTTTGTAAAAGATTACTAAGATTTACGAAAAATTGTTAAAAATTGACTATAAAGGGCAATAACTCCTAAAGGGGTCAACTGACCATTTCAGTCATGTTGACTTATTTGTTAATCTTACTTTGCTGAACATTATTGCTGTTTACAGTTTATCTCTATCTATAATAATATTCAAGATAATAACCAAAAACAGCAAAATTTCCTTAAAATTACCAATTCAGGGGCAGCAACCCAACAACAGGTTGTTCGATTCATCTGAAAATTTCAGGGCAGATAGATCTTGACCTGATAAACAATTTTACTTCATGTCAGATTTGCTCTAAATGCTTTGGTTTTTGAGTTATAAGCCAAAAACTGCATTTTACCCCTATGTTTTATTTTTAGCTGTGGCGGCCATCTTGGTTGGTTGGCCGGGTCACGCCACACATTTTTTAAACTAAATACCCCAATGATGATTGTGGCCAAGTTTGGTTTAATTTGGCCCAGTTGTTTCAGAGGAGAAGATTTTTGTAAAAGATAACTAAGATTTACGAAAAATGGTTAAAAATTGACTATAAAGGGCAATTTCTCCTAAAGGGGTCAACTGACCATTTCGGTTATATTGACTTATTTGTAAATCTTACTTTGCTGAACATTATTGCTGTTTACAGTTTATCTCTATCTATAATAATATTCAAGATAATAACCAAAAACAGCAAAATTTCCTTAAAATTACCAATTCAGGGGCAGCAACCCAATAACGGGTTGTCCGATTCATCTGAAAATTTCAGGGCAGATAGATCTTGACCTGATGAACAATTTTACCCCATGTCAGATTTGCTTTAAATGCTTTGGTTTTTGAGTTATAAGCTAAAAACTGCATTTTACCCCTATGTTCTATTTTTAGCCGTGGCGGCCATCTTGGTTGGTTGACAGGGTCACGCCACACATTTTTAAAACTAGATACCCCAATGATGATTGTGGCCAAGTTTGGTTAAATTTGGCCCAGTAGTTTCAGAGGAGAAGATTTTTGTAAAAGTTTACGGACGACGGACGACGGACGACGGACGCAGGACGACGGACGACGGACGCAAAGTGATGAGAAAAGCTCACTTGACCTTTCAGGTCAGGTGAGCTAAAAATGCTTATTTCGGCCCCTTTTTTGCCCCTAATTCCTAAAATATTCGGACCATAATCCACAAAATCAATCCCAATCTTTCTTTTATGGTTATAAACCTTGTGTTTAAATTTCATAGATATCTATTTACTTATACTAAAGTTATTGTCCGGAAACCAACTGTCTTCGGACGACGACGACAACGTGATACCAATATACGACCACAAAAATTTTTTGTGGTCGTATAAAAAGCAAAGGAACAGCGCTTTTATTGCTGTTCTTCATCTTCATATACCCTGCAACTACATAATTAATATGGGATATTTTTATACTTCCCCTCCCTCCAAAAAAGTCCCCCATTTCAATTTTTTCAGATTAACGAAATCATTCAAGGTTTTGATGAATGGAAACCTTATTACAAATTTGAAGAGGGTCTAATAAAATATGAAGGCACTATTCCATTGACAAGAGTTTACATTGGTTATTTCAATAAGTCCCTCTGAAAAATGGACCATCATTTCGGAGTTTTCTGATTATGTAAGTCATCTGAAGTTTTAATAAAATTGAGAATGGAAATGGGGAATGTGTCAGAGAGACAACAACCTGACCAAAGTGCAGAAAACAGCCGAAGGCCACCAATGGGTCTTCAATACAGCGAGAAAATCCCGCACCCAGAGGCGGGCTTCAGTTGGCCCCTAAACAAAAATGTGTACTAGTTCAATGAAAATGGACGACACACTAAACTCCAAAACTTAATAAATGGAAACCAACATACAAACTTGAAGAAGATCTCATAAGAAATTAAGGCATTATCATAGAGAAAAGAATTAATACAGGATATTTTTACAAGTCCCTTTCATGATTTTTTATAATTATAGAACTCCAAGTGTATTGTCTGATCAAATTTGAAGATCAAACAAAAGATGAAGCGGCTGGCATAGATGTTTAGCAGCAACATGTGATAAAGAACTGACAGATGGAACAAAAACATTATTCATTAAACTTCATTGCATTAGACATGTTGGGTATAAATGTCAAGAAAGACACTGTTGTAACCTGACAGATGCCATATATCAATTTGCTTATTTGATTTTTATTTTGTATCGCAACAGTATATATTGGCTTATTTTCAAAACATATATATCTCTGTAATAATTGTGACATTAAGAATATATGAGAAGAGGAAAAGTGTACACAAGTTACACAAGTTTTACTAAACTTCAAGTGTGATCTATTAGTGATAAATAATGTTGAAGACAAGACTTATTTTTAAAGATTTTTTAACATTGATTATCTTTAAAAATTATGAAATTTGCCTTGACCTCAATGGTTTGCTATTTTCTCCTGTATAATACCAACATATGTGACTCAACAATGATTCCCTGACAAATCAGAAATCTCTGATTAGAGATACCACAGCTAGACACAAAAAGAGTCTTTTCAATTACTTACTGAATAAGTATGTAAAGAAATAGATCAATAGGTTGTTATCAATTCTAATATGACACTCTTCTTTTGCTTTGTTAACAGTCTATTTTAATTCCAACAAAACCTGGAGTTCATGTCTGTGACGTAACAATTAAACTTTCAACATCTATCTGAGCTTGAAAGACATTGGAAATATTTTTTTTTAGAATGTTGCTCATTAGGACTTCTTTAAATCTTAAAAAAGTAGTCTATATGTATTTGTAAGATTTTTGATTGTCAATGATTGATTTTACAGAATGTTCTGATTGATCAAATTGAAATGGCTTTTTCTTAACACTTTTTATAGGTCAGCTTCCAACCAAAAATGTTCTGAACTTTCCTACCGAAGTAAATAGAATAGAAATACTTTCATATCATGGTCTATACTCATTTTCAAATGTGAGTAGCTTAGTGTAAAAAAATTAACAAATATAATGCCTAGCTATAATAAAATGAGCATAGAATATGACATGAAAGAATTATTTCTTTCACAATAATTGGCCAGTTTTCTTCCTCTATGGATTTTACACTTTTATGATTCAGCCATTCGTTTGCTCTGCATAAGACTTCCCAGTCCAACCTCAATCTTTACTTCTAGCTTTGAAAATCAATAGAGGTCATTCTCTGCTACTGGAAAAGTCTGGTGAAGCATGAATGAGTAATTTTGTTTTCAACAAGTTAACAAACCTGACAATAGAGCTTTGACCTGAAAACTTTAATAAAGGTATAAATGTCATCTCTGATAAAGAACATATAAGTAACAAACCTTTATAAATCTGAGCAACACAACTGGTGCAACGTGTGGAGTAGGATCTGCTTACCCTTTTAGAGCACCTTAAATTTTCCTTTTTTCTTTGGGGTGTTCCTGATGCTAATACTTTTTTTATGTAGTGTTTTCTTAGACTGTTTATCTTTTCGTCCTTTTTTGTTTTTTGCCATGGTGTTGTCAGTTTTTCTTTGACCCACTCATTTTGATTGTCCCTTTTGTATAGTCTGGCTTTTTTTTTATTATTACTTTAATGCAGTTAATACAGTTTTGACACTAATATAGTCTCTTCCGATACCAAACCATGAAGTTTCTCTGCAATAAATGAAATACCAACCCTTCTGAGTTTGACTTCTTCAAGAATTTCTGTTAAGCTATTTCTCATCCTTAAACAATCAACATGATTCATCTGTTGTTGGCTTATAACATCTGGTAATCTCTCAGTTAACAAAGTACAATCTGTAGTCAAATCTTCAGTGTCTTACAATATACAAAAAATTTTAAAATTAGACACTAAAGGTTTGATACAAATGTAATTCCAATTCTGAAGATTCTTAAAGCAATGTTTGAATTCAGAGAAAAGTATCCTCTTCCTTATATCAAGTTTCTCAGTTTTGGGGTGTTTTTTTTAATTTTTTTTTGTGTTTTTTTTTTTTTTTTTTGTGCGGGTCCTTTTTTACAAATTCTTTGAACTTTTGACTTTTAATTTTTCCTTGCAGTTTACTGCATTTGTTGTCTTTCTATTTTCACACAATGTGACTCTGAGGGTTAACAGCCAAAAAATCCACTATAAAATGTATATATAAAAATAAGAAGATGTGTTATGATTGCCAATTAGACAATTGACCTCAGAGACCAAGTGCATAGAAGTTAGCAGCTATAGGTCACCATAATAAAATTGAGAATGAAAATGGGAAATGCGTCAGAGACAACAACCCGACCAAAGAGCAGAAAACAGCCCAAGGCCACCAATGGGTCTTCCAACACAGCAAGACAATAATGCACCAAAAGGCGGGCTTCAGGTGGCCCTTAACCAATAATGTATACTAGTTCAGCGAAAATGAAAGTCACACTAGACTACGAAACATATAAATGAACCAAAATTTTTAAAAAAACATACAAGACTAACAAAGGCCAGAGGTTTCTGACTTGGGACAGGTGCAAAAATGTGGCGGGGCTAAACATGTTTTGTGAGATATTAACCCTCCCCTAATACCTATAATAAGCCTTCAACAATGAGCAAAACCTGAATACTGCAAAGTAAGCTATAAAAGGTTCTTACATGACAAATGTCAATCAATTCAAACGAGATATATGTCCTCTGTAGAATCATTTACCAACAATAGGTACTACTGCCAAACTTGTTATAAGGACAAAAAAGTTATACCTGTGTTTTCACTTACATGCTGGAAAAAAAAGGGTAAAAAATGTTTTCTTCAAAAAGTTGTAACTGGTAACAACAGGGGAAACCGTCAGACTTTAATAGTGAAAGTTCAAAAATGACCAAAAAGAATCTTTAAAACATAGGTACTGAAAAAAATATGGTCTGTCTGGTTAGTTGAAACACATACCTTTTCAGGCCTTACTAGAATGATGGACAACGAATTGCTTTATTCATTGTTTTAGGCTCTTAATGTTTAATTATATGTACACCATATGAAAATAATTGTATGTCAATGGTCAATATATATCTATTTTTTAAGACTTTAATTTGTTAACCAATCATAATATTTTGGATTACACTTTTAAATATATTACACAGAATGCATCAGTTTGTAAAACAGTGAATAAAAAAGCATGTTTAATAAGCCTGTAACTGAGTACCAGTGTATGAATTGAACTGTGAGCCTCCACATGGGGTTTATGATTATGTGATTACTTGGCCATTTTTCTAGTGATTAGTTGATTACCAGACCAAATATTTATGATTATTTGATTATTTGAAAATCTAGGACTGTATTTTTGATTATTTGATTTTATTGTTTAAAAAAATTATTAATGATTATGTGATTACATTGGCAAACAATTTGTGATTATGTGATTACTTGGACACCCCCATGAGGGGCCTCAACTGTGATAAAATACTTAATCATTAATATGTTACATAATAGCAGGTGCTTAGGCCAAACAAATTATAGTTGTGTTTCCAACAGCCTCCCTACCTACCCTAACTGTTCATACCTACCAAACACATTTTTAAAGACATTTTTTTAACATGTTTAATAAGCACTGTTAATGTCCAGAACATTTCCCTTTTTCAAGTTTATAGTTTATTTTAAATATTTAAAAACAAGAATATGTGTCCACCATGCCCACACTCTCACAATCACATTACTATATCCAGTGAACTGACATCGGAGTCAAAACCCTAGCTTGGCATATTTATTAAACATTGGTCTTTTCACTTCATAATGAACATGTGTACTAATTAAATATCAAGTTGGTGTAACCTCAAACTACCACAAACCAAAACTATAACCAAATACAGGACAGACAGACGGAATATTTTTTTCATATTTTGGCAATAATGTGAATTTAGTTTTTTTCCCCTTGTCCATTAAGTTGTAGGTAATTAGTAGACTGATATGTATAAGATCTTGTCAAGTTTTATTCCAGCCCTTACCAAGTTCCTTTTTAATTATCCCCTCCTCAAACAATATAACACTATCAGATCTCTGGGACAAATCTATATCTCTCTGACTTAGTGCTGTACCATCCTCCTCCTGCAGCCTCTGACTTAGTGCTGTACCATCCTTCTCCTGCAGCCTCTGGCTAAGTAACTCATGTTCCACTGACTGTGAAGATGCCATACTCTTCTAACTACCCATCAAACCAACAATTGTCTGTGAAAAGTTTTATTCCATTGGCGAAGTTGCACACCTCTTTCCGTCTGTGACATATTCTATTTTCATGTTTTTCTTTGTCTTTTTTCTCTTCTTAAGCTTACATTCCTGCAAGAGATAAGTTTAAGAATAATTCTGCATAAAAAAAGCTTGGGCAATCTAAGAAATAATGAAAATATGTTGCTATGTTACATTCCTGTATATGATCAGCTTTTACTTTGGATTCATTATTTTTCATAGGATACCACTTTTCCTCGTCTTCATGGCTGTAGGAATATATATATATGCAGACTTTGTCATAATTATAAAAATTCAAATATCCTCCAAAATGCAAGTATTTGACAGTAATGGTACAAATAAATATATGTATATACATATAAACAAGACTAATACACAAGATGTAAATGTCCATGGGACAAAGATGATCCCCCGCTTGCATAAAATATTATAAAGGGACATAACTAGAGAACTGTAAAAGTGACCCCGATCAAATTCGAACTTGATCTGTGTTTTATGGTAATAAGCATTGTAAATAACTTTCATAACATTTGGTTAGGGCGAACTAAATTAAGAGAACCGAAACTAATTTTTGGACATATAGGCAGAGAAGGGTAACACTTAATGCCCCCTGCGACACGGGGGCATACAATATGGCTTAGTCAGGAAACAGGACACTTAAAATATGAGCATTTCCATTCAACCAAGTTCAGTGGTTTAATTGGAATTGGGCTTCCATTGTATCATTTATTTTTGTATTTATTTATGTTCCCCATTATTTCATAACATTTGAGTTTTTGTTCAACTATGTTGTCTTCATACTGTTAAGGGCCATTAATATGGCAAACATAAATAAACCTTTTAACTAAAATGATATATTCAACTTTAATAGTGACATTTGACGTGATAACTCAGGTATTCTTTTTTTACTATTTAGAAGTCTTCCCAAAACCTTTCAATAATATAACTTTACAAAGGTTATGTTTTTTGTTTGGCCAGTTACATCCTGAAATAAAATAGGGTTGGTAGGTTATACACTACCCTACTGGAAGTTTGCCATTTCCATGTTTGGTTGTAAAATAAACAGACATGTTACATTTTAGGTTAAGTTTGTTAAATTCTGTAAAGAATTTGTTGCATTTTTGTTGAGCCTGCGACATTTATGTCACGAAAGCGAGACATAGAGATCCCAGATTCCATCAGCGCTGGCGGCGGCGTCAACATTTAGGTTCAGTCTGTGGTTCAAGTTTTTTTTAGATATTAATAACTTTGTCAAACCTTCATGGAATTTTAGGAAATTTGGACAGAAGCTTGTTTATGACATGAAAGCGAGACATAGCGATCCCAGATTCCATCAGCGCTGGCGGCGGCAGCGTCAACATTTAGGTTCAGTCTGTGGTTCAAGTTTTTTTAGACATTATTAACTTTGTCAAACCTTCATGGAATTTTAGGAAATTTGGACAGAAGCTTGTTTATGACCAAAATACAATATCCATAGCAAAATTTTGAAAATATCTATTTTTATTTTTCCGTATATTACTGATAAATGGACTTAGTTTTTTTTTACAAATAAACATTCAGATTCAGTCTGAGGTTAAAGTTTTTAAATCATCAATAACTTTGTCAAACCTCCAAGAAATTTGGACGGAAGATTGTTTATGACCAAGTATTAAGACTTATACCACTCAATATTAAGAGTGAAATTTTGAAAATATTAATTTTCATTTTTCCGTATTTTACTGATAAATGGACTTAGTTTTTTTCACTAATAAACATTCAGATTCAGTCTGAGGTTAAAGTTTATCAGTCATCAATAACTTTGTTAAACCTTCAAGATTACTTTGTCAAAGCTTCATAGAATTTTATGAAACTTTGGCAGAAGCTTTTTTATGATTAAGAGATAACATCTGAAGCAAACTTTTGAAAATATATTTTTTTCATTTTCAGTTTTTTTCTGATAGATAGACTTAGTTTTTTACAGTTCACATTTACAGACAGTCTGGGATTAAATTTTTTTGAAGTGATAAATTTGTAAACCTTCATCGATTGTTATGAAACTTGGAAAGAAGCTTATCTTCAATACCTTAAATAGCATTTAAAGAAAATTTTTTAATTTTTTTTTTAATTTCTCTATTTTACTAATAAATGGACTCTCTTTTTAAAGTCAATATAACACTTTTACACTGACAGCAGCAATAGCAGGCGAGACACTGGGTTCCACGGAACCCCTTACAAATTTTTAGCCCTAGTGGATACTTTAATGGAAATTCAGATGACAGAAGTCTGTGATTTTAATTTTTGAAATTCATATTCAGTGATTTTCCTGCCTTTATTTTGGGTCCGAATATCGGCCCTGTTCCCAATTAGAAAAACCCTAATTTTTTCCCAAATGGACATGGAAAATTCCTTATTCAATCAAGTTGTAGTGGAAAGGTAATTGAATGTAATCTTTATCGTTCGTATGATTTGGTTCAAAAATAGAGGTTGTCGTACTGTTCCTGAAGAAAAACAAGTCGATAGACAGATGATAATATTTGGGGAACCAGTTTAACTTAGTTCTGCATGGTTTATCTGAAAACCTGAAAAACGTGAATAACAAGGATCTAAATTTTCAAAGGAACCAACTTTAATTCTATGAAAGTTTGCTAGTACAGTCTATTGTTTTTCTTTAGATAATATTATTGAAAGTATGATTACTATAAATTTTAATTAAAAAAACATAAGAGCATTTCTCTAAATTTCATTTTTGTCTCCATAAATGCGCTTAACTGTCTTTGTTAATTTTTTGGTCTTAGGTTAATTTAAAAAAAATTTGTTAAACATGCCAAAGCGTGCAGCGAAATGCTTTTTTCGCTGGTCAATAAGTTATTTTCTTCTGTTAATATCATATCTGTGATGATAATATCAATAAATCAGGCAATCAAGCCAGAGAAATGCATGAAACAGCATTAATTAAATACCATGGAAAGTATGGCAGTCCACTTACACTAGGGATTTCACGGGAATAGAAATGAATCTTAAATTATCTTCTTCTATATTAAAAGTGGTTAAATCAGTTGTAATAATTTGAATGTGAATTGTTGTACTAGTCTGCGTATCATGGCCTGTTCATGACTCTTAATGGAGATGATTAAAAATAAAAATAAATAGTTTTGTCTCTACAATTTATTAGCAAACAAAACATCTGAAAATGCCCCAGATCACATGATTTAGCTTCATTTATTTTAAAATTGGGGGGGGGGGGGATGCCATCAGACACCCTTAGCATTGGTCGTGCCTTTGCAACTTGACGAGCTAGCAGAGTTGGAAGACTTTAAAAAAAAAAAATTAAATAGCCCTCTGGGCTAGTAAAAGAACTTAGTTAGTGTCAAACCCTGATGACATATATTAACATGCATCAAGAAAAAATGATATGTTAAAATTTGAACATGATATAAAATTGGAATTCTAATAAATACATTGTAACCTCATTAAACTATGATGAAAACAATGATTTATTTTTTCCCAATTCACACGTTATACAACACATTTTTCCCTGATTGCCTAGGGCCCAGGCCCCATTTGAAAAAAGGTAGGAAAATCACTGATTTTCCACAAGATGGGATTTTTCATAAAATGGAAAAAAAAAGGTCTAGGGTCAAGGGGGGTGGGGGTTAAGCTAACTGGAACCACACATATATTTTTATTAGGCCTTTGTACTTTTTAGGGGGATACCAATGCAAATAAATTGTTTGATTTGAATAAAAAAAATTTGTTCATGAATGTTTAATGAAAAATAGTAACTTTTTTATCTAGTTAAAAAAATGTTTGCCTGAGAAAAAAAAACATGCCCCATCCCCATGACCCCCCTCCCCCTCCATTGCTCCAACAAAAGTTAGTGTCGTAAGTAAACATTGAGGATCATTTCCTTTTTTTATAAATATAAAAAGCAATACAGAAGAAGATACTCTGACCTATACATGAAATAGTTACTTTCAAACAGATAAATCTATTGATTTAACGAGGCCAAGGGGTTCTTTGCCTTTGGATTCTTCTTTTGTAGATAAAACAGACATAGCTGTACAAAAAAATCTTTCCATAAAGATTAGTTATAATGCATTTGGAGTCTACATTAACCACTTCAACGTGGGACCTTTACTTAATTGTTTAAAAATCAAATTTGAGAATTATCCTCAGCAGACCGTTTCGGCGTTTGGACAACTTTTCGTGTGAAATGGAAAACTCAAGTGACGGAAAAGTGATCAAAAAGAAGTTCTTTCAAAGGAAAATTCATAAATATCCTTTTCCATTCTAAAGAGTGTGAATACTGCTGTTTTGTGGGTGAAAATCAGTTAATTACTGTGTTTAGCAGATGACAATATAGAAAATGTTGCGGGAAATGGTTGAATAGTGACCGGAAATACTAATACTAATATTTAGAACCAACAAATTACACCATGACCCGGAAAGTCTCTTTTACGTTTTCTTCTTCTTCGGTCCAGTGGCGGATCCGGGGGTGGGGGTCCGGGGGTTGGAACCCCCCTTTTAAAATGGCTGGATCCGCCCCTGCAGTCCATGGAGGTAAATTATTCCATGTTCATCAGTCCAGATTCATCCACTGGCATAGGGACCAGGTGCAAGTTTTCCCCCTCAGGAAAAAAATTATTGAAAAGTAAAAAAATGAAATGAAAAAGCAGACTGACTACAGTAGGCTATAAATAAACTATTAGACCAGAGACATATATATGTATTTCATGTCTCTGATTAGACTATAGAAAAGCTTTTTGTGTCCTTTTTTTTCTTGTCACTTTCAGAAGTTTGCCCTTATGTACTAAGTTCGGCTTAAGTTTAACTTTAAGGTAAATTCTTATTTTTTTTATTTCGTGTACCCATCATTCTCTTTTCTTTAACCTCCATCTAAAAACTCCGATATTCTATACATTGATAGATATGTGTAAACTTCATTAAGACAGCAGCCTAATCATAAAAACCCTGTTAAATACTTGAAGTAGTTTTTTTAAAGTAAACAGTTTCTAAATATACAATTCATATTGCATGATAGAAAAGAAAGGATACGGGATATCGATCCATGGAACAACATCAGTACATGCGAAAAAACACAAAAAACAAAGGAACAACGCTTTTATTGCTGTTCTTCATCTCACAGGGATGCCTTCAACACGGAGAGAAAAAAACTCTCACCTCACTGCAAGTCAGCTCAGACGGCCTCTGGCACAGGTTTGAGCGGAATTTTTGGGCAAAAATCGTTCGAGTAGAGTTTATAAGATGCAACACCACCAACTTGTGCCCGGTCAAAAAGACATGTAGGTTTTTTTTGTATTGCTTGTGCTGATAGTCTCTCTTGACATTAAACCTTTGAACACATAAGGATTGTGACACCTTCTTCTCAAATATAGGAAAGTATATATACTTTAAAATACCACATAGTCCTTGTGGTTGTTATTAGAACATCAATCAATTGTTTAAACAAAATATAATATGATTACCAACAACAACTTTCAACAACTTTACTTCTGGCTGTTTTACATGTTGTGCTTACTTTTAGTAAAAAAAACTATTACTGTTGTATATAGAGGCGGTAACATTTAGATTTGTAGAAAAGGTGAAATCGTTGGTGTGCGATGTGAGCCTCACCTTTTTCAAAATCCATTTAATCATACATAACATCATTACATTTTTTTAATTCAAATGGGAGAGGCTTTTGGCATTCCATGGAGAGATCTAAGTGTGTAGGAAAAAACATTAAATAATATTTATTGGGGGAAATGCAATATATTCTTATACCATATGCAAACACAATGCCGGATAGTTTTACCGACAACATTCAAATACATGTTTGATTGTCGTTATATATATAGGTCATGAAAAGTACATTTTCGTTTTACTTATATTCTTTGGTAATGTATTAATAATCTGGACAACGGACAAAACAAAATCAACCAAGGCTGTTAGATTTGAGTCTTAGGGTCGAAAGAATTATTAAAGCTCTGTGTTTGAAAAAAAAACAGATATAGTTGGTGTTAAACGCCACTTCCAGCACTCCTGGTTATATATCATGCGTGGCGGTCATTTTTATTGGTGGAGGAAGCAGAATGTTCGGAGAGAACCATCAACCTTCGGTTTTAAAAAGAAGTAAATGTCTTTTTACAAATCGATCTGTTACTTTCTATCAGTGTATTAAAAATAACACCTTTTAAAAACAAGAGTTAAAACATGAATGGGCAAAGGCAGACAATCTAATAAAATTTTAATTATGTCGAAAACATACCTGATTTGTAAATAATCAAATATTATCAAATACACGGAATACAATTGGTTTGGTATTTGTATATAAGTACTTATGTTTGGTGTGTTTCTGCTTTGTATCAATCTGATGAGTTAAGCCTTTTTCAACTGATTTTTATAGTTTGTTCTTGTGTTGTGCTGTTACACCACTTTCCCAGGTTAGGGGAGTGTTGACATCTCACAAACATGTTTAACCCCGCCACATTCTTTATGTGCCTGTCCCAAGTCAGGGGCCTGTATGTAGTTCAGTGGTTGTTGTTTGTTCATGTCTGTCATACTTGTTTTTGTTAATTGTTTTGTTATGAATTAATCCGTTATTTTTCTCAATTGAATTGTTTCATATTTTTCATGTCGGGGCCTTTTATAGCCGACTATACGGTATGGGTTTTTCTCATTGTTGAACGGGCCGTACGGTCGCCTATAATTGCTTAAATCCACTCAGTTATTTGAACTTAGTTGGATAGTTGTCTCATTGGCAATCATACATCATCTCCTTATTCTTATATTACTATTAATGTTTGTGACACCAAAGATTCCAGTAAAAACAATAAAGTTGGAATAATTAGATTCTCAAAAGTGCATACAAAAGGCATTTGCAAATAAACGCACAGAGAGTAAATGCATGTAAATGTAGACATGTTTATGCGAGAATATTAAATTATACATCTTTCAGTTTGAGCCACCGTGCCGTTTAAAACTTCTTGAAAAATCGGCAAACTCGTTCTTTAAATAAATCATAGACCTGCCTAAAAGTGAGTTGATGCTATTTCCTGGTTCTTGAGTCTTCGGGTACGCATTAAAATGGTGTCTGGTGGGACTATAGATGATGCAAGATTTAAAACCCTATGCCAAGTCTAGTGCACAGTTAACGGTCTGGTGAGTCTATCTAGTGTGTTCAGCCTGGGACATAATATATATAATTATTCCCAGGTCCAGCTTCTCAGATATACTTCTCGTAGGATGATACATATTACAGACATACCGAGCAGCTCGACTGGGGACTATTTCAGTCTCTGATATCGATTGTGCGGTGTGAGTCCCAGACTAATCAAGAGTACTCTAGCTTAGGGCCAATTAGTGCTTGGCATGTCTGGTTCTTTGTATGCTGTTATTTTTTTATTTCATTTTTTGTCTTAGAAACCAAGAGCTTTGTTTATTTTAGATCATTATTTGTATCATTTATATGTTGTCAGACATCAGTTATAACATTTGACCTGCGTCAGATAGAAATTGACCTTATGCAAGTGCACGTATACATGTACATTTATAGGACTTTAATTGATTTTGGAACATTCAAATACGAAATAAAAGATAAACTTTGGTCTGTTTTGTAGGGTTCTTATAACAACTCAATTTTCAAACAGATACAGACTTTCCGTAGATAATTTTTCAACCCGAAATAGGTTAACAGATGTATTGATATTCATTTGCATAAGGTAGATTTCTATCCGACGCAGCTCATTTGTAATGCTTACGTACAAATTAGACCTATGCACATCTTCTAAAGTACAATCGGAGACATATATATACTCGGAGACATATATACATATATATGGGTCTTTGTTACAATGAATTCTATACAAAACAAATATTTGTCTGCTCTACCTTTTACATAAATTTTCTCATTCTTAATTTAAAGACAGATTGAGAGAATAAATGTCACGTAGATACACATCTTGTGTCTGATGGGACCTTAAAAAGAAATGTCACGTATATACATATCTTGTGTCAGAAGGGACCTTAAAAAGAAATGTTACGTAGATACATATCTTGTGTCAGAAGGGACCTTAAAAATCAAAGCATCGTTGATGTTGTGATCCAGCCATATTCATAGCTAGTCTCATATTCTTTCTGATCATACTTTTTTCTAAATTTGTTCTCTTTTCATTTCCAATCTTATTGGAAAATTTCTATGTTATTGTCCAAAGGTAGGGAAATTTGCAATATTGATGCAAATATAGATATATATACTGATCTTTCAATTTTAGACTCTGTCAGATTTTATTTTTGACAAGAATGGAAAGGAAAATCGTCAAACAAGTAATATATTTTGTATTTGCCATTAATAATGACAGGTTTAATAATTTCCAGAAAGAGGCCTTATAAATGCACTTTCTCAAAAACAAAAATTAAAAAAATAAAATAACTATTTTTTATCTAAATTGATGTTCTTTCTCCATTAAGAAAAAAATACATTTCCTGTATTCAAATCTGAATGTACAAATACCTAATGCTGAGATATTTCCAATTACTGAAAAAAAAAACACATTATGACCATATCATTTATATAACGTTTGTCAGTCATGGCCACAATCCTAGCCGGCGTCCATTGTTCGGACATGTCATCAGTGAATGTGACTTATCACCGCAATTCAGATTGACACGAGAAACACGACGGAATGCTACCAGTGAGGTCCCTCATGGGGGTGTCCAAGTAATCACATAATCACAAATTTTTTTCCAACATAACCACATAATCATTAATTATTTTTTTAAACAAGACAATCAAATAATCAAAAATACAGTGACGTCCCAGATTGTCAAATAATCAAATAATCATGAAATATTTGGTCTGACGGTAATCATTTAACCACTATAAAACGGCCAAGTAATCACATAAACAAAAACTCCATGAGGAGCCCCATTAGTGGGGTTTGGAATGCTTACCATACTTGAAAACAGTACTGACGTAAACCCATGTGTAGGATTCTGTGGACGGTTATATGACTTTGACTTTTTTTGCTTTGGTTTTGTCTTTTTTTCCCCCAACTTGTGTCAACAAAGATCTATCTCTATCAAAACTAGTTGACCTTCTCAATTATTTTCGCGGTAATTAGCCTGGTTCTTCACATTTTTTTTGTTTTACAGAAATGTTTGCTGGTTTTCAAAGTTGATCAACATTAAGATATAATTGTAGACTTTTGGGGAATGCCTTGTTTATCAACTGAACGGACTCAAGTACCTACTGAAAACTTATAGATGACTCTCGATCTGTGATCAATAGACGAATTCAGGTATTAGCCCCAGCGTTCATATTAAACATTTTCTTCTGCACTTTACACTGGACAGGTTACGTGTCTGATATTTCCAAAACGGGCTACATTGGTATCATTGCTGCAATCACCAAATACCAATAAATATCCTCCATCGTTGTTCCTGAGTAACAGAAGAAAAGAAATTTGGAATTCAGAACCAATTGCCTCCGCCAGACATATGTTCACAGAAACTAAACTCAGGGAAAGATGGAAATATAGTTTTTCAATTGGTTAATTTGGAACCAGGCTGTCTGTCATCATTGCTGCACTAAAATCCACAGAATCATGACGAAAGGGGGATTCGTTGATTAGAATCCCATATTCGCCATTCTCAAGCAGTTGCAAAAGGTATCATTTCATGTAATTTCAAAGATGAAATACGAACATTCAATCTGACTAATTATAAAGTCAAAAATAATTTACTCAGCCAGCCACGTTTTTAAAACAAACTAAAATTGAAATAAGAAATTTTCCAAAATGACTTAATTTACATTCTTTATGCCGTTTGATTCAAATTGGCCTTGTAATTTGAGAGGAGTTGACGAAAATCACACAACACATTTGCTTCCAGTATCATCTGGAGCATACTCTTCCCAGATATGATGTTTGTAGTTACTGAGGGATAGGTCATCATTAGAGCTTGACCCGACCACATTAATGTGAAATTGAGGTTAAAACAGTATGAAATGCACTGGAAAGAGTGTTATCTCCTAGGAAATATATGTCAGAAATACGTATTCTCCTTGTAACCACTCCAAAGACTAATTAAAACTTGAAATTGTTTATGTCACTGTGGCTGATGGAAAAGTAATGCTTACATGTATGTGTTGCCTTTAATGACTTTCATCGCAGGCAAGACAAATTTAGGAATTAACTAATTGCTCTAGAAGTGTAAGGTGTAGGAAGTTTCTGCACTATTAGTGGCATTTGTTTGTAGTTACTAAGGAATGGGTCATCATTAGAGCTTGACCTGACCACTGTTGTGTGAAATTGAGGTTAAAACAGTATGTATGTGTTGTCTATTAGCACTTTCATCGCAGGTAAGACAAATTTAGGGATTAACTATTTGCTCTAGAAGGGTAAGGGGTAGGAAGTTTCTGCACTATTAGTGGCATTTGTTATGTTTCATATGCCTTTTAAAAATATAACGCTAGTAAGTCATATTTCACGAGGGTTTGGAATGGGTTTACAGAATAAGGAATAATAAACCACAAAAATAAAAAGAGAATATTGGCCTAAAAAATAAAAAGAGAAAATGGGCAAAAAAAAATATAGAGAAAATGGGCAAAAAAATAAAAAGGAAAAATGTGCAAAATTAACAAAGAATGTCTTTTAAAAATTGAGTTATCTCCCTTTGTACAGAAATATGGTTTAACATAGTACTCTAACATAAGATATGGTCCAGAGTTATGGTCCATAACTCTAAACTAAATCATCAGACCGGAACAAAATTCGAACTTGATCTATAACTTGTCATGATAAAACTATATCCCAAATATCAAATCAATATCTTCAAGAACGAAGAAACAAAGTGTGGAAAGCTGATTTGCCGGACTGACGGATGGACATACGGACAGATGGACAGACAGACAGAGTGCAAACCTAAAGTCCCCTTCGACTTCGTCGGTAGGGGACTAAAAAAAAATAGAGAGAGTTGACCATTGAAGAAATAAAAAAACACAACATAAAAATGGTGTGCTTAATTTTAAAGAATTGAGCATAATGGGCAAACTATTTAAAGATTGGAAGAAAATGGCCAAGAAAATCAAATATTACAGAAATGAAGACCTCTAGGATGCAAGGCATCAAAAAAGTAGTCAAACTTATGTGTACTGAAAGTAATACAACTTTATGGAAAATATCATTGACCTATCACAAGTAGTTCCTGTCAAACTGACTTAAGCAGAAAACTTAACATTGAAAATTGCTAATTAAACTTAACATTGAAAATTCCTTATTAATTCAGTCACTGGACCATGACCTAGGGGCAAGGCCTTGAAATAGTCGCCAAACTGATAGTAATGCAACTTTATAGAAAATATCGTTGATTTATCACAAGCAATTCCTATCAAAGTGGCTTAAGCAGAAAATTTAACTTTAAAATATGCTAATTAATTCAAAGTCACTGGACCATGACTTAGGGGGCAGGGCCTTGAAATAGTCATCAAACTTATACATTGTTGATGCCTCCACTGCCAGAAACAACTAAGTAAAGTCTTATAAAGGACTTTCCGTTTTGAATTTCCCTTGGAGTTCGGTATTTTTGTTATTTTACTTTTTAGCATACTTCTTTAAGCAAGACAAAAAATTAGTCAACACCAATATTTCAGATGAAAAAAAAAGTTTAATTTCAATGTTATAAGTATCTATATACATACCCTGTATATATACATAAGCACTTTTAAGACTAGTATTTCTTGATACATATAAAATAATATTGAGCAATTTATTAACAGGCAGTTATTTGATTATCATGATTACCAATACCCACATTTTGTCACTGGCAATTTATTAACAGGCAGTTATTTGATTATCATGATTACCTATGCCCACATTTTGTCAATGGCAATTTATCTTTCACATTTTCCAGAAAAAGTATTACTATACCTTCTAGTTGTTCCATAAAAATACATGAAGACACTAAATTTTAATAAATAAATAGACAAACAAAATAAATAATTGGCTTCTAAACCAGTTAGAGGCATCTGTAAAACAACTATATAATCTGACCGTTGTTGGAGGACAAAATTTCACAAGACTCCTAATGACAAAATTTAAAGAGATTGAACATAGGATCAAGAAAATGTTAATGACTCAATTTTTTTGGAAGCCCTGCCCTTAACCATTTTTTAATGAAGTGAGGCTTTACATATAGAAAATTAATTTAATACCCATCACAAGTTATTTATTTTTGTGCTGTACATTCTAACCCCTTTGCAACTTTACTTAGAAAAATACATGATCGATCTTCATTGAGGACAAATAATACACCACATTAAAAATCAAAGTGCTTGTGAGTACTGAGGGTCAAGATTGCATTCATTTTGCAGTGGGAGCTTAGAGTTTAACATTCCATTGCATTAAGCATTAAAAGTCAATACTATGAGTTGGAGTCCATTAGCATTGGTTAAATTACAATTATGGACAAAGGAAAATAACTAAAACTTTAAATATTACTTTTAGTGACATCATTGATATATTTGAAACAGGTAGATTCATGAACTATGTACAACTTAGGTAGTTTTCTTGAAAAGTATGACAATACACATACACATCATTTTGTAACTTGAATAGCTGAGTATACCGCATTGATAAATTTCCTTAAATGTACCAAAAGAGACATTTTATCCATGGTAACTTCTTTCTAAAAAAAATTGTAAGGGGTTCCCAAGAACCCTGCGTCTCACCTACGATTACTGCTGTCAGTGTAAAAGCGTAATGTTGACCTAAAAAGTGAGTCCATTTATCAGTAAAATACAGAATTTAAAAAAAATTCAAACTTTTTCTTAAGATACTTTTTCTTGGTCTTGAAGACAAGCTTCTGTCCAAGTTTAATAACTATCCATGAAGGTTTACAAATTTATCATGTCAAAAATATTATTCCGAGTTTGTAAATGTTAACTGTAAAAAAACTAAGTCCATCTATCAGAAAAATACTGAAAATGAAAGTATATTTTCAAAAGTTTGCTTCAGACTCTATCTCTTAATCATAAAAAAAAAGCTTCTGCCAAAGTTTCATAAAATTCAATGAAGTTTTGACAAAGTAATTGATGTGTAACAGACTTTAACCCCAGACTGTATCTACTTGTTAATGGTAAAACAACTAAGCCAATTTTTCAGTAAAAATACGGAAAAATGAAAATAAATATTTTCAAAATTTTGCTCTGGATACTGTATTTTTGTCATGAACAAGCTTTTGTCCACATTTCATAAATTTCCATGAAGGTTTGACAAAGTTATTAATGACTGAAAAACTTTAACCTCAGACTGAATCTGAATGTTAACTGTAAAAAAAAAAAATAAAATTGAGAATGGAAACAGGACTGTGTCAAAGAAACAACAACCCGGCCAAAGAGCAAAATCAGCCCAATGTCACCAATGGTTCTTCAACACAGCTAGAAAATCCTGCACCAGGAGGCCGGCTTCCGCTGGCCCCTAAACAATAATGCATACTAGTGCAGCAAAAATGGACGTCACAAGTAAAATATGGAAAAATGAAAATATTTATTTTCAAAATTTTGCTCTGAATACTGTATTTTGGTCAAAAGTAAGCCTCTGTCCAAATTTCCTAAAATATATAATACTTTTGATTTTCAAAATCAATTGGCCAAAAAAGTGGCTTCATCATACCTTCTCCTCTAATGTAATAGGATGAACCATTACAATTTAAAAAAAAAAAAATAGTCTAGCTGCTATCTGGTAACTGGCAGTGATTTAAGATAACTTAAGTTCTTAATTTTAAACAATAAAGGTTAATTAAAGAAGCAGTCTTTAGCTTGTTGGTCACACCAGAGAATTCGTATTTTATAGCAAAAACCTACAAAAAGTTAAACAGTTGATTTTTAGTCAACATTTTGTAAGAAAACTGTACATGCTACATATAATAATTAATTTAACAGTACTGACAATAACAGAGATGGCCCAAGATTATATATCACACTGACTATCCCACAAAAATAATATCATCACTATGAACAGGATTTTTTGTTAGATAAAAAAAACAAGAGGCTCTCAAGAGCCTGAATCGCTCACCTGTTATTTTTTTTGCTTAAATCTTTCATCAATGATTATTTTTGCTTTTTACCCATATGTTCAATTTTAGCCATAGTGTCTATGTTTCTTGACGTACAAGGAAATGAAATACAAAATTTATACTAGATTCATTTGAGAAGATTTTTAAAGTTAAAAAACATAAAACAACTTGTGTAAAATTGTCCTTAAAGGGCAATAACTCCTTAAGGGGTCAATTGACAATTTTGGTCATATTAAACTTTTTTGAAGATCTTACTTTGCTGAACATTTTTGCTGTTTACAGTTTATCTTTATCTTCAATAATATTCAAGATAATAACCAAAAACTGCAAAATTTCCTTAAAACAACCAATTTAGTGGCAGCAACCCAACAATGGGTTGTTCCATGTGTCTGAAAATTTCAGGGCTGATAGATCTTGACCTTTTGAACATTTTAATTCTTTGAGAGATTTGCTCTAAATGCTTTAGTTTCTGAGATATAAGCCAAAAACTGCATTACACCACTATGTTCTATTTTTAGCCATGGCGGCCATGTTTGTTGATGGATCAAAATTTCGGATACAATTCATAAACTAGATTCCTAAAGGAACATTCATTCAAAGTTAAGAAGTATTAGGCACAATAGTTTCAGAAGAGAAGATTTTTAAATGTTAGCAGACTTGATGAACACATTTCGTAAAATTGTCTTTAAAGGGCAATAACTCCTTAAGGGGTCGATTGACAATTTTGGTCATATAAACTTTTTTGTAGATCTTACTTTGCTGAAAATTATTGCTGTTTACAGTTTATATCTATATAATAATATTCAAGATAATAACAAATAAAATGCAGGGCGCAGCTTGATACGACCGCAGAGGTCGAACCCTGAACAGTTGGGGCAAGTATGGACACAACATTCAAGCTTGATACAGCTTTGCATTTGGATTGTGATTAAATATTTGACACAGCATAGGTTTCTGACACAGAATGAATGTGGTCTAAGAACTTAAAATTTTTAAATTGGACATTCACCTATTATGGTCCAATATCCAAAATCTAAATACATGGTTAGATTCAGCATATCAAAGAACCCCAAGAATTCAATTTTTGATGAAATCAAACAAAGTTTAATTTTGGACCCTTTTGACCTCAATGTGGACAAAGTTGATAACGGGGCCCAAAAATCAAAAATCTAAATACATGGTTAGATTCAGCATATCAAAGAACCCCATATATTCAATTTTTGTTGAAATCAAACAAAGTTTAATTTTGGACCCCGATTTGGACCAACTTGAAAACTGGGCCCATAATCAAAAATCTAAATACATGTTTAGATTCAGCATATCAAAGAACCCTAAGAATTCAATTTTTGTTAAAATCAAACTAAGTTTAATTTTGGACCCTTTGGACCTTAATGTAGACCAATTTGAAAACGGAACCAAAAATTAAGAATCTAAATACACGGTTAGATTCGGCATATCAAAGAACCCCAATAATTCAATTTTTGATGAAATCAAACAAAGTTTAATTTTGGACCCTTTGGACCTCAATGTGGACCAATTTAAAAACGGGGCCCAAAATCCAAAAACTTAATACAGGGTATGATTTAGCATATTAAAAAACCCCAACAATTCAAGAATAAAACCCCATTGAAATTGGTCAAGAAATAAGCAATTTATACGAAGTATCTTCTTTTGCACAATACTGTGCAATTAAATATTTCTTGCTATTGCGCAATACTGTACAATTGACAATTTCTTGCTATTGCGCAATATTGTGCCATTGGATATTTCTTGCTATTGCGCAATACTGTGCATTTGAAGATTTCTTGCTATTGCGCAATACTGTGCAATTGAAGATTTCTTGCTATTGTGCAATACTGTGCAATTGAAAATTTCTTGCTATTGCACAATACTTATTATATAATAATTTACACATCCTGTTTGGTGTGTATCTCCTACCATATCATTATTATTTGCTTTTAAATATAAATCAGAAATAACCAACTTAAAATGGAAAATTTTAAAAGAAAAAAAAAAGGAAAAAAAATATGGAACCTTGTAGTACAATTTCAGAAAGATCCATACACTTACACACATGTTATGGTCCTGAAACTAGAAAAATGCTTGTTTTTTGCCCCTTTTTTGGCCCCTAATACCTAAAATTTTGAGGCAATTACCCCCAAAATCAATCCCAGCATTCCTTTTGTGATATGGAACCTTGTGGTACAATGTCAGAGAGATCCATACACTAACACACAAGTTATGTCTGGAAGTTACAAAAATGCTTATTTTTGGCCCCTAATTCCTTTACTGTTGGTACCATAACCCCCAAAATCAATCCCAACCTTCCTTTTGTGGTATTGAACCTTGTGGTAAATTTCATAGAGATCCATTCACTTAAACTAAAGTTAGAGTGCGAAAACAAATGTGTCTTCGGACGACGCCGGACGACGCCAGACGACGACGACGACGCCAACGTCATACCAATATACGACCACAAAAATGTTTTTGCGGTCGTATAAAAACTGCAAAATTTCCTTACAACTACCAATTTAGTGGCAGCACCCAAACAATGAGTTGTTCGATTCGTCTGAAAATTTCAGGGCTGATAGATCTTGACCAATTGAACCATTTTACCCCATGTCAGATTTGTTCTAAAAGCTTAAGTTTTTGAGATATAAGCAAAAAAACTGCATTTGACCCCTATGTTCTATTTTTAGCCATGCATGGCAGCCATGTTTGTCGATGGATCAAAACTTCGGATACAATTTATAAACTAGATACCCTAAGGAACATTTAGTTAAAGTTTGAAGGTATTTGGCCCAGTAGTTTCAGAGGAGAAGATTTTTTAAATAGTTTACGACGATGGACGACGACGGACGCCAAGTGATGGCATAAGCTCACATGGGGCCCTTCGGGCCCCCGTGAGCTAACTAGATAGTGGTTGTCATTTGTTGCTGATTTTCATATTTATTTTTTGTTTATTATTTTGTACATAAATCAGGCCGTTAGTTTACTCGTTGAATTGTTTAAAATTTGTCATTTGGGGGCCTTTTATAGTTTGCCATTGTTGAAAACTGTACGCTGACCTATAGTTGTTAACTTCTACCATGTGTCTACGACATTTGGTCTCTGGTGGAGAGTTGTCTCATTGACAATCATACCACATATTCTTATTTTTGTATGAAGTCAATAAAACTAGAGATTCAAGTTCTACTTTTCAATCATATGGACTGGTGAACATTCACCGTAGGTCTATTTATTTCTATGGTCCAAACATGTATCACAATAGGTCTATTTATTTCTATGGTCCAAACATGAATCACAATAGGTCTATTTATTTCTATGGTTCCAACATGATTTGTAGTTGTAAAGAAAAAACACTCACAAGCCAAGTTGGGTAGTTAGTACAATTAACAAATATAATTTTAAAACAGCACAACTCAGAAAAGATTTTGGAAAAGTTTGGTCTAGCCTGACTCTTGGTTTATAGACACAGATGTTAAGTACGGGTAGGAGATTTTTGTCTGAAATTTTTTTTCTTGCTTATATCCCATGCATAAATTAATGGATAATAAAACCTTGTCAAAAGGTTTTATCAAAGAACCTGTGAAATTTAAACTCAGTGAAAATGAACCACTATACAGTAGACTTTTGAAACTAAGAAAAACATGAAATGTAAATACAAATGTATACACAAGGCAGTTTACCTTTGGCCATCTCAAAATGGAATGACTGTTTATGAAACAATAAATGATAATATATAAAAAAAACTAATAAAATGCTTCGCTGAGCGCAGCTGGATACGACCGCAGAGGTCCAACCCTGAACAGTTGGGGCAAAAATGGACACAATATTCGCGCGTGATACAGGTCTGAATTTGGATTGTAATTAAATATTTGACACATACTAGGTTTCTGACACAGAATAAGTGTAGTCAAAAACTTAAAATTGGTTATATGATTTGAATTTATATTCAATTTTTTGCTTTTGTGCAATACACTATGCTGTTGAATATCAACCTCCCCCCCCCAAAAAAAAAAAATGTTTTGAAGAAATTTCTGAAATCTGAAATGAGAAAAATTGTAACCCCCCCACAAATTCTTATTTACCCCCCCCCCCCCCCCCCCAAAAAAAAAAAAAAACTTTTTTCAACTCCCCCTTTCCCTTATTCCAAAAATAATCTCAATTCAAATTTTTAATGGAGTTTGCAACCATAACTACTCATTTAAATACATCATAAAATATTAAAATATAAAATGACATACAGTCATGGTTAAAATTAATATTAATTAATAGTAACTTCTAAAAATAAATTTACAGCTAATCACCTCAAGACAATCATCATTTCTTAATACATAATTAACAAGCAGTGTAAGGGAGGTAATCAAACATATATACAACAATATTCTTTAAATGGATTGGATTACCTCCCTTACACTGCTTTTAAATTGTCTAAATTGTCCTTTAACCATAAAAACCCTTGTTTTTCCCTCTTTTTGGCCCCTAATTGCTAAATGGTTTGAGCCATAACCCCCCATAACCATCCCTTTGTTGTATGGAAACTTGTGGTATAATTTCAGAGAGATTCATACACTTAAACACAAGTTATTGTCTGGAAACTGCAAAAATGCTTATTTGGGCCCCTTTTTTGGCCCCTAAACCTTTGAGACAATAACCCCCAAAATCAATCCCAACCTTCCTTTTGTGGTTATAAACCTTGTGTTATAATTTTATTGATTTCTATTTACTTATACTAAAGTTATTATCCGGAAACCATCTGTCTTCGGACGACGCTGACGACGACGACGACGACAACGTGATACCAATATACGACCAAAAAATTTTTAATTTTTGCGGTCGTATAAAAAGTCATATTTTTTACAGTTAAAAAAATATATATCTAACAAATAGGTATTCACAAGGCCAAACAAAAGTCAAATAAGAATAAAAATTTGTTTGATTATTAAAGATACTTTCGATATCTGATAACAATATAATCATCTACATATGATTTGGTTCCGTAGATAACCTTATGACCTTTGAACTCTAGAAAATTTTTTACATGAAATCTTTGATATTTTATCATTTATTTATTGAATTTTATCCCACATTCACTTTTGATTATTTGGAAAACACTACATAATTTATAGAAACTTAACAATGGCATTATTAACAAATAATAATTATAGAATAACTAATCAAAGAATTCAAATAGAGAAAAATATTCAACGAGTGACCGAACAACACATTAATTCATGAATGCGCGTAGCACATGAGTTAATTATCAGTGTTGTTCGGTCACGAGTTGAATATTTTTCGATATTTTAATTCTTTGATTAGTTATTCTTTTTATTACATTGGCAAATGGCTTTTTTTAATGAAATTAATGTAGAAAATGTAAGGAACTATATCTTTTTTCTACGCATTCACAATTTGTTTTGATCCGATGTTATCGACGTCTTGACAACGCCTATTGTTGCATGACGTCAGAGAGTGAAATAACCACGTTTATTTCACATGTGAAATTATCGGTTTTTATTTGACTGGGAAATCAATGTAATTCAATGCTACCAATGTAATAAAATAAAATAAATCACAGCTTATTTTTAAAGAGAAAGACTCCCATAATGCATATTAATAGAGTACTGTAAATTCACAAATAATTGCAAGGTTTTTATTTATGGGAATAATGCGACTGGGTGATTATCACAATAATAACTCAAATTCTGATATCTGATACATATAGCTGCATGCACATTTTCCTAAAATTGCAATAATTAATCTCTCATTTTTTCCCATCCTTCAAAAATCACAATGAATTTAGAGTATCATTATCATTGGTACATTTGAGCACTGTTACATACAGCTGTAATTTAGCATGTCATCTAACATGGGCTGACATCTTATTTCAAGCTTTGTCTCCCTTGCAGCACAGGTAAATATATGTAAATAATTCTTATATGATTTGCATAATTAGGAAGATTTGCATAATTAAGTACCCTTTAGTATTATTGGTTACACACACTTCTGTTTGAGGCAGTATATTTTTCTATAGACTGTGTTCATTGGACTACTTTTGTTACCAATATAAACAACATGGCAGCTTGAATTGAGGTAACACATATAAGACATGTTAACATTATTTACATTTGATGGTTGATGAAAAAAGTACAAATTTAAAGAATTACATGATTGAACCCATTTATTCTAGGGTTTAGCCATGTAAAAACTTGACCACTTCAATTCTAAACTTGACCTTCCTTTTATCAAAAACAAGATATAAAATTTGAATAAAATTGGTACAAATGTTCTCAAGTTATACACTTAAAAATGGGAAATAACTAATTTCAAAACTTTAGAATAATGGGAGACAATTAATTTTACAACTCTTGAAAATGGGAGATAACTCATTTCACAACTCTTGACAATGGAAGACAACCCATTTAACAACTCTTGAAAATGGGAGATAACCTATGTTAAATGACATGCCAGAATCTCCCAGAAGAACATTATATAATGCTGTATACAAAATGTATCTTAATCTGGCAAGTCTTTACAATGTGTACAGTTCTCCATCTCATTAATGTATTCTTCAACTTGAATTGTTGTCTCTGCTATACCATACTTTTTTTGTACCATGGCTGATGCTAATTTTAATACTTTTAATGGGTCAGCATCTTCATCTATAAAATACAAATCATTCTTAGAGCATTACTCAAAAAAAATCGTAAGGGTTCCGCGGAACCCAGTGTCTCGCCTACTTTTGCTGTTAATCGCAGGCTCAATAAAAATGAGATGAGGAAAAAATTTAATAAAAATATTCCTCTCGATACAATTTTTTTATTGTAAGAAGCTTCTGTCCAAGTTTGGTAAAAATCCAGGATAGTTTATGAATCTAATAAATGTTTTAAAAAATTTAACTGCAGACTTTATCTAATGTTAACTGGAAGAAAAATTAAGTCCATTTATAAGTAAAATATGGATAAACAAGTACAAAATTTTAATAAAAATTTCCTTCTAGATACTAGCTTTTGATCATAAACAAACTTCTGTCCATGTTTGGTACAAATCTAGGATAGTTTAAGAAAGTTATTAAAATTTTAAAAACTTTAACCACAGAGTGAATGTAATGTTTCCTGGCAGAAAAACTAAGTCCATTTATAAGTAAAATACGGAAAAACAGGAATTTTTTTTTTTACAAAATTTATTTCTGGATACTATCTTATGATCATAAACAAGCTTCTGTCCAAGTTTGGTAGAAATCCAGGATAGTTTGAGAAAGTTATTAAAATTTTAAAAACTTTAACCACAGAGTGAATGTAATGTTTCCTGGCAGAAAAACTAAGTCCATTTATAAGTAAAATACGGAAAAACAGGAATTTTTTTTTTTTACAAAATTTATTTCTGGATACTATCTTATGATCATAAACAAGCTTCTGTCCAAGTTTGGTAGAAATCCAGGATAGTTTAAGAAAGTTATTAAAATTTCAAAAACTTTAACCACAGAGTGAATATTTGTGGACGCCGCCGCCGACGACGACGGAATGTAGGATCGCTATGGCTCGCTTTTTCGACAAAAGTCGAAGGCTCGACAATGTTAATTACGATTAGTTCTCAGTTCTGCTAGCCCCTAAAAAAAATGTGGCTCACACTTTCTTAACAAGAACAATACATCTTATTACATGTATTTAAAATTAGTATCATATACCCGTAAAGGAGTAGGTTCAGGAAGGGGTAATATTGACCCTTAGATTTTAATGGTTTTTTTTAAATCAGGCAAAATATTACTAATTTGTCATAGAAATATTTGTGCTAAAAAATAACTTCTTTTTGGCAACTCATATTGTAAATTATGAAGTTACGACCATTTGATTATGCATTATTTATGTTGACAAGTCAATATGGATCCATTTTTCCATTTTTTTTTAGGCCGCCATCCCTGATCTAGAAAACCTTTGTGTCTAGGGATTCAATATTAGCCTTAGAACCTTTTTCTTAAAGGAGGTTTTGGATTGTGGGTTGCAGCCATAGTTTTCCTAAAGCATTAATATACATTCTCACAGCTATATAAACAGATTACCATATCTTATTGAGTGACAGGGACCACATCCATAAATTTGATATCCTCAACATTAACATACATACCAACAGCTATATGAACAGATAATGCTATTTTATTGAGTGACAGGGACCACATCCTTAAATCATGTAGATCCTTTACACCTGGAATGCTATAAAAACTTGTCTGAACTTCAGCAAAGTCTAAACCTCTTGGTGTACCTAAAACAAAAATGTGTATTATCGTGACTTTTAAAATGAGACTGTTGCAAGGCAAAATTTCTGTCCCCATCCAATATACCCTCATTTTCCAGTGGCAGTTCATATTTCTTCAACCTTAACCTGCAATCCTCTATTACAGGACCTACCTATTGCATTTATTGTTAATTTGTTCACGTCCTGAACATACATGAAACATTTGCCACTGGATGTTAATCAACTTACAATCCATCAATTTGAATTGAGGCTCTAAATTCATGGCTATGACTACAGTGAGACAAGAACAGGAAGACCTGGCATGACAAATTTTCGCTTCAGGATGTTCCCTACTCATAGTTTTGAATTTTTGCTAGATATTCGGAATCCTCTAGTTTTAACCATGTAGTGCAATTAAAAATTTTGCCTGCTAACTTCTACTTTTTTTTTCATAATTAAACTCTGTCTGGTGAACTTACACCTGTGAAATCCTTTTGGTAGAGTTCCTGAAGGGGATACCTTCATATGCCGGGTTGTCAAATCATGCAAACGAATGCAACACTTGAGAATAATAATCAAAATTGACAACAACACTTCAAATGGTCTGCAATTTTATTTACTTTGGTCTACATGTTTTGCATGCAAGGCAGGCGTCATCGGGACAATTTATATAAGAATTAATGCGCATGAAGTATGCAAAGTGGTCAATCTAAAGTGACGTAACAGTTAATAATGGTAGGTATAAGTAACGTACACATGTAAATATAGAATGATTAAAAATAGAATTGAAAACGAAAGTGTTTTAGTTATAAATAGATTAGTATAGAGTTCTATGTAATTAGCACATGGTGGTACCCTTACTGTTAATTGTTGGGTTGTGATTTTGAGAGTTCAAGTCTCAAAATCACGGCCTAACAATTGATTGGAATAAATACAGAATTAACAGTTATGGATATTAACAGAACAGAACAACCACAACAGGGATACATACCATCACTACGAAAGCTGGGAGCAATATATCACGAATAACTATAGCTGTCTACAGAAGACTACCAATAATACTTTAATAATAGACTTTACAAAGGAAGAAAGTATCATTGACTTGAGCAACAGTAATACCACCATGTGCTAATTACATATAACTCTATGAAAGGATGGAGAGCTATGCTCGATATGTCACAAATATATGTCTCTAGTTAAATTCATTAAAATATTTTGCCTCATATATTGTTTTAATTCTTTCAATAAAGATTATAAACAACAGTCGTTCTGTTTTTATGTATAGTTTACCGGCACTTCCTTTTGTCTCCACGTTCTGTTTTTATGTGTTGTTTACCGGCACTTCCTTTTGTCTCCATGACAAAAGAAATTATAAAAATAGAATGCTATCGATCTACAAATAAATTTTTCAATGACTCGTATGTAAAATATTTGTAGCTGTTTCTGTATATGCAAAGTAGTAAAGGGGCCATTTACAGGTTTTTTGTTGACACGAGTGTTGTACGTGAGAAAATGTAAGGATTTGAATTAATTATTTTTTCACCAATAACAACAAAAAAAAGTTGATGTAAAATATAACCAACCAAATACAATGCATACACGAAAAATGTCTCGTGACCAAAATCTTGAACTAAGAAGCCATTAAATCATTTGTCGTCCAACTATAACAACTTCATTTGACAAGGCCAGTTATGTAATAAAACGGAATAATATAACAGAAAGGAACGAAAGCGTTTAAAAAGTGATCAAAGCATGACTGCCAAAAGACTGCGACATGACTGCTATGTTTAAACGACATTGTAATAGATATGATTCATGTAAACAAAGTTGCAATATAGTATTCACAGCTAAATGTTTGTAATAAATCCATGATATCTACGTTTCATGAAAGAGTGATTTTTTCATAAATGTTTGCCTATATTTGTTGTTAACCTACCTTCCATTAGTACTACTAAAATGTCTCTGACAACAGTGATTGTAGTTACCATGACAATTACTGAGAAAAGGAATGTACATATTGGATCAGCCATCTTCCATTCAGGCTAAAAATAGAAAATAAGCAAATCATTATAAGAGCAGCCAATTAGAAAGCATTTACATATTGGATTTATTTAATTCTTTATTTATTTAACGAAGATTACCAACAGCCAGAGGCTATGCAAGGGTTTCCTCGTATATTGGATTAGCCATCTTCAATTGAAAAAAAAAAAAGGAGAATGTGTCCGATGCCCCCACTTGCATATAATGTTATAAAAGGACATAACTAGAGAACTGTAAAAGTGACGCCACCCAAATATGACTTGATCTGTGTTTTATGGTAAAAATCATTGTGTATAAGTATCATAACATTTGGTTGAAGTACACTAAAGTTTGAGAACAGAAACGAAAATTTCAACAACTTTTTCATTTATACAAGGGAATAACCAGCATTTAAGAGGGCAATACTGTGTTGAGTATTAATATGGTCATTTTATTAACTTTCTGGTTAAAATCGAAAATAAAAATTTAGACCATATACTACCACAATCATCCACCCTAAAGATTTCAGAATCACGCACAATTTAACAGAAGTGGAAGTTAAACAACCCTTCATAACAAGAATGTGTCCATAGTACACGGATGTCCCACTCACACTATCATTTTTTATGTTCAGTGGACTGTGAAATTGGGGTCAAAACTCTAATTTGGCATTAAAATTAGAAAGATCATATCATAGGGAACATGTGTACTAAGTTTAAAGTTGATTGGACTTCAACTTCATCAAAAACTACCTTGACCAAAAAATTTAACCTGACACGAGACAGACGGAGGAACGAACGAACTAACGGACAAACGGACGCACAGACCAGAAAACATAATGCCCCTACTACTATCGTAGACGGGGCATAAAAATAAGGAGATGAGGTATGGTTGCCAATGGGACAACTATCCACCAAAGTTCAAATAAATTGGATGTAAGCAATTATAGGCAACCGTACGCCCTCAACAAAAAGAAAAACCCATATCTTATAGTCGGCTTTAAAAGGCTCTGACATGAAAAATATGAAACAATTCAATTGAAAAAAATAACAGCTTAATTTATAACAAAACAATTAACGAAAAACAAATATGACAGACATGAGCCAACAACAACCACTGAACCACAGGCTCCTGACTTGGGGTAGGCACATAATGAATGTGGCGGGTCTAAACATGTTTGTGAGCTCTCAAATATATATTACAAATCTGAGCATCTTTACATTATTTTCACCTTAGTACAATATCCTATTTAAAAGATGGTATATTTATCAAGGGACTTCATTTGTTGGTACTGGACTTGTATTCTGGGATCCTATTCCAACTGGTGTGGCCTAAAATGTGACAGACAATAAAAGGATCACAATGAACCCTTACCTTAAAAAATATCATAATGGCGGCTATCAGTACACCAACACTTTGTATAAGATCTCCCATTACATGGATGAATGCTGCTCGTACATTTATATTACTTTTGTGAGAATGGTCACTGTGGTTGCTATGATCATCTTCTTCTTCATCTCGGTTATTTATAGTTTTGTAGTTCTGTTTTGTAGGGGAATCATGGGAATGGGAACTACCTCCATGACTATGGCTGTGCTGATGTAGGGTTAACCCCATGCTAAAAATACATAAAATCATCAATAATAGAGGATTTGTTTTTTATTCCTGAGGTAAATAATTTTGTGGTTATAAGGAACGACCAGTGATTTTGTTGGCTTTTTTCAAAACTACCTCCACCCTTTCTTTTTTTTGGGGTGGAGAATATGACTCATTTTTTGAAAATTGGGAAATTTCAAATAACCAATTAATTGTACTAAAACTTTTTAAATTGTTCAACATTTTTCAATCGTTTTGGGAATAATTTTAAGCCTTTTTTTGTTGTTGACAAATTAGGAAACTTTCTCTAAGGGAACCATCTTGTGTGTGTGTGTATGTGGGGAAAGGGGGTTAAGCATGTAAGCATGTCAACAAGGTAATGTGGACTAAAGTATATCAAAAGTCAGTGTGGTCTAAAGTATATCATAAGTTGGTGTAGACACAGTGCTTTGTTTGACTTGGAAATATGCTGTTTTTTTTTGTAAGTTTAATTCAACAAGTTCTTTCCACTACTGATTTCTGATTACTTCAAATGGATCAGTAACAATCTGTTAACAAGCTATAGAAAGTCTCTGATAAATTTAGAGCCAGATATATTCATATGGTTGAAGACTGTACTGACCTCTTCTGGTTTTACCTTCATGATGGGTTACTGTCTCATCATTATAAACCCCATATTTATATATATATCAATGTTCCAGCTTGGTCGTTTTCACAGGGAGGTCTGCCCACCCTTTCCCTAGTGCCGCCCTGTGCCCTTTGGTATATAGTTTTGCCATGACAAGTTATAGATCAAGTTTGAATTTTGTTCCGGTCTGAAGATTTAGTCCAGAGTTATGAACCATAACTCTGGACCATATCTAATGTTAGAGTACTATGTTAAACCATATTTCTGTACAAAGGGAGATAACTCATTTTTTAAAAGATATTCTTTGGTAAATTATTAGAAGAATTTTTTGGCAGGTTTGTTTGTTATTTTGTATAAACTAATTTTCTGAATGCTATATATAAATAAAAAAAATTATGAAGTGAAATCCTTTAATTAGATAATAATCTATTTTTATTAATGTATATATTACATTACATTGTGTAGATAAAAAATGTTGACATTTTATAGATAAGTTACAAATCTATATTAGTTTGTGACAAATAAAAGAAAAAATATTTGGAACTATTAATCATATTTGATTATAATATGAAAATAGATATACACTGTATTACATCATATCTAATTTTAGATAACTATTAATCATATCTAATGTTAAAGTGTTTTCCACACTTTTTTTGATCATGCTTGAAGTTATTGATTGATAATTGGTATATAGTTTTATCATGACAAGTTATACAGATCAAGTTCGAAATTTTGTTTCGGTCTGATAATTTTGTGCAGAGTTATGGTCCTTGGACTTGAAAAATTCACTCATTTAATCAGTTTTCCACACTGTTTTTAGTCATGCTTGAAGATATTTACTTGATATTTTCTTTTTTATTTACACCATGACAAGTTAGCTTTTTGTTCCAGTATAATGAATTTTTACCTGGTAGGGGACTATGTATTGCCATGCAATACTCTCAGAATGCTTGTTGTTGTAATATTTTGATGAAAATACTATCATTCTACCTGTCTTCATATTTATGACAAGTTTATGACCCTCAGCTAATCAACATTTACAACAGGTGTAATAAGTTGTGATTACAGATAATCCGCTTATCCCCATCTTGGTCATTAATCCATTAATTAAACCTCATAATTGACCATTGTAATTATTTTTCCCATCAAATTCGGTCAGTCAGCATTTCAATTTCAATATTTCTCAAAAGTCCACAATTTGCAGTTCGTTTATTAACCATAGACATTTTTGTAGTTTTGTCTGGACTGTTCATTTAATTTCAAAATTTCTCAAACGATTTATACTTATTCCAGCTCGGTTGGCGTAGTTTTGCCATTTGAACATATTTTCGTCACATTTTTATAAAACTTTCCATTGAAATCTTTTGACAATTTCGATTATAAAGATAAAACTTTTTTTCAAAACGATCAAAAATATTTTCATGATTCAAAAATGTGCTTTCTTAATCATGAACCGTGCATGCGTGAACGTTTCTGTATACATTTAATGGACACTTAAATGTAAAATAAGTATCAAATTAACTGGAGAGACAAATATATTTATTATTGAGCAACTGAATTTAAAAAAATGATTATTTCTTGCCTTTACATTAAACACAAACCAATCCGTAGATGAATCCGGATTCATTCTAAATTTATTAAACTCTAGTCACTTCCTGTTTTCAGTTCATTTGAAAATCAAAAGTAAACATGATCTTCTCTTTGATAAAAGACAGTCTTTTTAATCATTCCAAGCTCATACAAATGGATTCCAAATATCTATTTTAAATTTTTTTTTAAAGGGATATTGATTATGCAGTGAAATAGTCGTTACAATTTCATTTATGCTGTGATTCCAAGCTTTGGAAAAAAGGAACCTGACTTTGGTTGATCAGGATGTCCCCTCAAAATAACTGAAATTGTGAACTTAATTTCCAGATCCTTATAAGTTAAGCATCACACCAGTAAAATCATACCATGACTGCCTACATTTGTAGCATGCCTAAGGCCTTCAAAGATCATTGTCCTGGAAGGCCTTAGGCATATGTTTAGCTAGTAATATAAGTCCCTGGTCCCTTACTGTTACCCAAAATAAGGTTGTATTTGCCAATAGTCAGTTGATAGTAGATCAAATATGATGAAGTGATTTTCATCTAGCGTAAAAGTGACTAAACCCCCTCAAAACTCCTAGCTGAAATCCCTGCAGTTTACATCATGTACATATGATAATGTTTGACATGCCCTTTTTGAAATATCAATGATTGTGCTGAAGTGCCCTTTTCATGATTAGCTCCCTGCCCTTTTGAAATCCTAGCTGGAACACTGTATATATATTAAAATTTTTATTGAAACTAGTGACAAAACAGGTTTTTTTATAGAATACTTACAACAAATTAAATGCCACCCCACAGGCAGCTATAATTAACATCACTGTAGCATTAATATCATAAGAATTAGATATCAATCTTTTGATGGCCATATAAACTACAATACCAGTTAAAACCCACAATAGTAATATAGATGATAATGCACCTAAAATTTCTGAAAAAAATAAAATAAAATTTCAGAAAAATAATTAAACAAGAGTGCACATGCTGAAATGTATGTCTGTTTTAGTAACCATTGAATTTATGTTGAAAGTCTGTAACATGAAGGTATACTACAAGTAGCACATAAACTTTCCATTAACAATGTTCTATGATAATGAGGTCATGGTCAGATGAACCAGGCCAGACAAACATTTACACTTTACAATCATTCCATATACCAAATATAGTTGACCTGTTGCTTATAGTATCTGATAAACTGATAAAATTACAAAAACTTATCACTGACCAATGAACCATGAAAATGAGGTCAAGGTTAGATAATACCTGCCAGACAGACATGTTCAACTTACTATTGTTCCAAACACCAAACATAGCTGACCTAACAAAACATTGACCAATGCACCATGAAAATACAACAAGAGTGCACATCCTAAAATGTATCGCCTGCTTTACTGACCACTGATTTTATGTTGATAGTCCTAAATATAAAGCTTAACTACAAGTTTCACAAAAACTTTAACATGACCCAAGAAAATGAGGTCAAGGTCAGATAAAAACCAAACCAGAAATACATGTACACCTTACAATCATTCAATACACCAACTATAGTCAACCTATTGCTTATCAATTCTAAGAAACATACTTAACCAGGAAAAATTAACATTGACCAATGAAACATGAAAATCAAGGTCAGATTAACCATACCCAACAGACATGAACACCTTACAATCAATCTATGCATTAAGTATAGTTGACTTATTGCTTATAGTATCTAAGAAACCAACTTAACCATGAAAACTTAACATTGACCAATGAACCATGAAAATGAGGTCAAGGTCAGTTGATACCTGCCAGACAAACAAATACACCTTACAATCATTCCATACACCAAATATTGTTGACCTATTGTAGTTTAAGAAAAACAGACCAATACACAAAAACTAAAAAGTGAGCAATGAACCATGAAAATGAGGTCAAGGTCAAATATGAAAACAGTCTGACAGGCACGAGGAACTTGCAAGGTACGCACATACTAGATATAGTTATCCTATTACTCATAATAAGAGAGAAATTAACCTCTTAACTTTTTGTTCAAGTAGTCACTGAACCATGAAAATGAGGTCAAGGACAATGGACATATGACAGACAGAAACTTCATAATATAAGGCATCAATATACAAAGTATGAAGCATCCAGGTCTTCCACCTTCTAAAATATAAAGCTTTCAAGTAGTTAGTTAACGCTGCCGCTGCCAGATCACTATCCCTATGTAGAGCTTTCTGAGACAAAAGTTGCAGGCTTAGCAAAACATAACATTGACCAATGAACCATGAAAATGAGGTCAAGTTCAGATGAAACCTGCCAGACTGACATATACCCCTTACAACCATTCCATACACCACATATAGTTGACCCACTGCTTATAGTATCTGAGAAATGGACCTAATCATGTAACTTTTTAACCTTGATCACTGATCCATGTAATGAGGTAGAGGTCAGGTGATCTCTGTCTGAAGAACATGTAGACTTTGCAAGGAACCCATATACCAATTATAATTATCCTATTACTCATAATAAGTGAGAAATTCACAAGACAAATAAACTATATTTTTTTTTCAAGCAGTCACTGAACCATGAAAATGAGGTCAAGGACAATGGACAAATTACTGCCAGAAACTTCGTAACACAAGGTATCTGCATACAAGGTATGAAGCATCCAGGTCTTCTACCTTCTGAAATATAAAGCTTTAAACAAATAGTTTACTTCACTGTCATTGGATAGTAATCCCTAAGGCTCTTATACTGCAACTTTCTTCCTAGGAGAGACAAAAAAATGGCAATAAAACCTCTGAAAACAACAACAAAACAGAAAACAGAAATTTCTAATTCAAATTTAAAATGAAAACTTCTGAAAAAGATCAATAATATAGGCTTCAAACAGGTAACAAAGAGCCTTTATAACTCACCTGTTATCCCAATATCAACAATGACTTTTCTTCAACCTAATGGATATGAATACAGTAAGATGTGGGACAATGAGACAGTCGGCAAACAACAACAAAATCAATTATCATAAAAAATTTCAGGAATTTTTATTTTAAAGAACCTAGCTTTCATTCATCATTCCTGCCAAATTTTGTAGAGATAATCTCTGCAGGTTCAAAGGTTAACAGTGGATGATGGGTGCCAATAAATACCATGAGGTCCCTACTGCTCTTTGGCAAGTGTAATAAGTTGAATACTTTGCTTGTAGCATAAAATATAATACAATATCTATTGATAAGGATGTTAAAAATGTTTGAAGACACAAAATTTCTACAAAATTGAATTACCTGCTCTATACCAACCAAAGCTAAGTTTCTTAGTTGGTTGTCTTGAGGCAAGCAGCAAAGCTAATAAGCTGACCATAAAACTGGCAAAGTCTGTCAACAGGTGAGCTGCATCTGATACTATTGCTAAACTTCCAGCTATTATTCCACCTTATAAAACATGAAAAATTTAATCAGTGAAAAAAATATCAACCAATGGACAGTAGAGTAATCATTCATGTCTTTATACTACCGGTAGTCATGAGCAATAGGTGTGTATTTTCTTGAGCACCAATTTTCCGTGGATAAAGGTTAATTTTTGTGGATATTTGATTTTGTGGTTTTACAAAAGTCTGCAAATTATAGAATATTTGTATTTCACTGAACATTTAAATTTGTGGTACATCTGAACCAATGTAATTCCACGTAAATGGGTATCCCACAAATAATTACAAATCCACAGTACAATACACCTTATTGCTATTTGTCTTATCCCTTTTAAAAAATTGTATAATGTATAATCACGAAGAATGAAATGCTTATCCCTTTTGAAAAATTGTATGATGTGTAAACACCTGGTATATCTCATCAGTAGGAATAAATTGCTTCGCCGAGCGCAGCTGGATACGACCGCAGAAGTCCAACCCTGAACAGTTGGGACAAAAATGGACACAATTACTGTCAATGTTCGTGCTCGATACAGGTCTGAATTTGGATTGTAATTAAATATTTGACACACAAAAGGTTTCTGACACAGAATAACTGTAGTCAAATAACTTAGAATTGGTTATATGATTTGAATTTATATTCAATTTTTTGCTTTTGTGCAATACACTTTGCTGTTGCGAATTGACCATCCCCCCTCTCACCCACAAAAAAAAATAATTACCCCCCTTTTTTTTTTGGCTTTTGTGCAATACACTATGCTGTTGCTTATTAACCCCCCTCCCTTTCCCCACCCCACCCCACTTTTTTTTTGCAAAATAAATAATATTTGAAGAATTTTTCTTTTTAATTTCTGTCTGAAATCTGAAATGAGAAAAAATTGACTCCCCACAATTTCTTTTTACCCCCCCCCCCCCCCCTCTTTTTCCCCCCAAAAAAAATCTTTCCCTCAAGATATGGTCATAATCTCAATTCAAATTTCCAATGGAGTTTGCAACCATAATTACCCATTTAAATTTACCATAGTGCTAACTTAATCTATTTTATAATAGAATTTAAAATATGGTGTCAAAACTTACATATGGATTTTTTTGTTAAAAAAAAAAGATGCAACATTTGCAGATATTTTTACTGGTCTTGCTTTATAAATATGCATTTCTTTAAACATAATTTAAAAGCAGTGTAAGGGAGGTAATCAAAACGTTATGTTCGGATTACCTCCCTTACACTGGTTTTAAATTGTCTTTAGTTTAGTACAAATCCAGGATAGTTTAAGAAAGTTATTAAAATTTTTAAAACTTTAACTACAGAGTGAATGTAATGTTAACTGGCAGAAAAAACTAAGTCCATTTATAAGTAAAATACGGATAAACAGGATTTTTTTTTTTTACAAAATTTATTTCTAGTTACTATCTTATGATCATAAACAAGCTTCTGTCCAAGTTTGGTAGAAATCCAGGATAGTTTAAGAAAGTTATTAAAATTTCAAAAAACTTTAACCACAGAGTGAATATCTGTGGATGCCGCCGTTGACAACGGAATGTAGGATTTTTATGTCTCGCTTTTGCGACAAAAGTCTCAGGCTCGACAAAAATGATTTGTTTCTTGAATGCATCCGATACTTAAAACTATTTCTTACCTATTATTTCTGCCACCATAAATATGAGGCACAGCACACTGGCAAGGATCAATCTGTTTCTGGCTTTTTTGTCTACACCAGCTGTGCTTCTAAATGCATGACAATGTTCTGTAATAAAATTCAGAAACTTCAGAAAATTCAGAAATTCTTAAAATATAAAAATTCTGACATTCTGAAAATTTAATAATTCTAAAAATTCAGAACTTGTACATGTGTGTTTTTATCATTGTGATTGTCGATCAGTGTACCAAAACATTCATTTCAAATAAGCTGCTTACAAATAATGCTGTCAATATTCAAAATGTGACTTAATCTATGCTGTAATTATCCCTCAAGCTTAACCATTATACATGCAATTAACAGTTATTAAACAATGACTTAAAATACATTATAAATTGTCCAGTTTATACAACTCCGTGTGTCTGAGAACTGGTTGTCAATCCAGGTCTAATACAGAAAAACTGATTAATACCGAATTTTTATTGGTCTTAAAACAGGATTTTAACTTCTGGTTTTTGGTTCAAAAAGGTGTCAGAAAAATTAAGGATGTGTGTATTACGTGAAATATTAGATTTCGACAATTTTTATGTTAGAGTTGTTATTTTTCCTACGTGATAATATTTTTTTTTATTTGAGTATAGAGAACTATGATGAATATCCAGAATTGTCAATCCTAAAAGATTATTTTCTGAGAGAAACTTGTAGGGTTGACAATCTTTGATATGCACCACTTCGAATGGGCCACAGAGTATTTTACTAAATAAGAATATCATCAGGATTGATCTGATTGTCTGATTATGACATTACCAAGTGAGACTTTACAACCAAATTTGTATGTGCGGTGACTATAAAACGACAGGTGACACATGTGGAGCAGGATCTGCTTACACTTCTGAAGAATCTGAGATCCACCTATCCCAATTTTGGTGGGGTTTGTGTTGCTAGATTTTTGTCTCGCTGTTTCTGGCGGCGGTGTCAACAATGTATTAGTTTGTGATTTAGGTCTAGTTTATGGTGAACCACTAGTGGTAGGTCAATGATATTTGGTATGCAGTTGTATTAGCATTGGCACATCTCATTTCCATGGAGATTATTTGGCCCTGCCCCCTCAGTCATGGTATATTGACTTTGAAACGTTTGCTTAGTTTACATGTATTAGTTTGTGATTAGGTCAGTTTATGGGGAACCACTAATGGTAGGTCAATGATATTTGGTATGCAATTGTATAAGCATTGGCATATCTCATTTCCATGATGATTATTTGGCTCCGCCCCCTCAGTCATGGTCTATTGATTTTGAAACTTATGCTTAGTTTCCATGTATTAATAGTTTGTGATAAGTCAATTCAAGGGGAACCATTAGCAGTAGGCCAATGTTAATTTGTATGCAGTTGTATAAGCATTAGCACATCTCATTACCATAGAGAATATTTGGCCCCGCTCCCTCAGTCATGGTCTATTGACTTTGAACTTTTTGCTTAGTTTACATGTATTAGTTTGTGATTAGATCAGTTTAAGATGAACTGCTAATGATAAGTCAATGATATTTGGTATGCAAATTAATTGGCATTTGCAAGTCTCATTTCCATGGAGATTATATAGCCCCACCCCCTTATCATGGTTCGTTGACTTTTGAAACTTTTACATAGTTTACAAGTTAATGTTTGTGTTTAGGTTTGTCTAAAGGGAACTATGTATGATAAGTCAATGGTATTTGGTATGCAGTTGTATTAGCTTTGGCGCATCTCATTTCAATGGAGATTGTTTAGCCATGTACCTTCAGTCATGGTTCATTGACTTTGAATATTTGCATAACTTACATGTTACAGTATTGCTTATTTTAATTTCAACATTTGCATTATCAAAATTACAAAAAGGCGAGACATATCTCTGTGTTAACAGTGTTTGTAATTTCATTTCTTTCCATTTTTTTTTATTTGAATTTTGAAGAATGGACAAAATTGTGAGATTTATTATTTCTATTTCAGGAAAAGCTGCATATAAATATTTTAATCAGATATCAGAATGTTATTTTCATTATTGAGAAACTCACACAGTCCCATTATTCGCATTAATAAAGACCTCACAATAATTTCTAAATTTGCAGTATTAAAATATTTTTCTTGCACAAAATGAATAAGTATAAAGTTTATACTGACCTCCACTCTGTGATGGCGATGACAAACTGTGAATATGATAAAAAAAAAGTATTTATTAAAATCATACATATATAATAAACAAGTTGAACAGAAGTCGTAGGCTAGACAAAAAATCAATGTACACAGGAATATTAAAGGAGTACATGTAGATCAATTAATGGGAGATAACTTTTACAAATCGTTTACCATTTGTGCCAAAAAATTTATAACCTGAATAATTCGGTCATTTCCCATAATTATTCACACCTTGTGTATCTGCAAAATTATACTTTTTATTATCAGTTCTAATCACCTATTCTTGTTCATATCCATTGGTTGTAATAGATGATTTTTTGTTTTTGGATCCCTACGGGTTATACAAAAATTTAGATAAAATCTGTTTAATTCACATATATAACATTTGTATAATGTAAGCTATGAGTCAAGTATAAACAGTCTAACAAAATATGTTACAATATTTCTATATTAGCTGGATAACTGGTTATATACATATGTATTTATCCTTTTTCTGTCCAAAGGGAGATAATTATCAAATTCAATTGCGATATAGAAAACCATTATAGTGTTGATTATACAAGAATTTATCACACTTCTATCAGCATATATATATATATCTAGTTTTGAGAGTAGTTTTAGGACAATCAAGTCTTTAATGTTGACCCTTAGAAACATTATCCTCCTACAATGTAGTTACCATACACACCATGTTAAATTCCTTTAGATAAATTATGATTCAAGTATATATCAACCTCTTACAACAGACAAATTTTTGGGGCCCTTTATAGCTTGCTGTTCGGTGTGAGCCAAGGCTCCGTGTTGAAGACTGTACTTTGACCTATAATGGTTTACTTTTATAAATTTTGACTTGGATGGAGAGTTGTCTCATTGGCACTCATACCACATCTTCTTATATCTATATATCAATATTTCACTAGTCACTGGATAAATAGAGATATATTTGTCTATTATTCTAGTCTCAGGGCAACTATCGAAATTTCTAAACCTTTGGCACAGACAACTATTATCATTTTTAATTCCGGACCAATCAAATGGTGTAAGAGGAGTTCAAGGACAAATTATTTTTTTTTGCTTTTTGACCAACTTAGAATAATTCTCCAACATGTCCAAGGGGTCAATAACATTGTGGTCAAGACTTCATTCATAATGTGACTTACTGATTTAAATTCTAACTTATAATCCTTAGTTATTCAAAATTTTCACAAGTTACTACAATAACAGGTACAACACCTTTAGTGTTGATAATATATAGAGTCTACCATTGCATCTAGTCTGATATGATATTTCTCCACTGGAAACAGTTTTAAAAGGGGCATTAGTTACGAAATTTACAAACTAGAGGCTCTAAAGAGCCTGTGTCGCTCACCTTGGTATATGTGCATATTAAACAAAGGACAAAGATGGATTCATGACAAAATTGTGTTTTGGTGATGGTGATGTGTTTGTAGATCTTACTTTACTCAACATTCTTGCTGCTTACAATTATCTCTATCTATAATGAACTTGGCCCAGTAGTTACAGTGGAAAATATTTTGTAAAAATTTACAAAAATTTACAAAATTTATGAAAAAATTGTAAAAAATTGACTATAAAGGGCAATAACTCCTTAAGGGGTCAATTAACAATTTTGGTCATGTTGACTTATTTGTAGATCTTACTTTGCTGTACATTATTGCTGTTACAGTTTATCTCTATCTATAATAATATTCAAGATAATAACCAAAAGCTGCAAAATTTTCTTAAAATTACCAATTCAGGGGCAGCAACCCAACAACGTGTTGCCTGATTGGTCTGAAAATTTCAGGGCAGATAGATCTTGACCTGATAATCAGTTTTACCCTTTGTCAGATTTACTCTAAATGCTTTGGTTTCAGAGATATAAGCCAAAATCTACATTTTACCCCTATGTTCTAATTTTAGCCATGTTGGCCATCTTGGTTCGCGGGCAGGGTCATCGGACACATTTTTTAAACTATATACCCTAATGATGATTGTGTAAAAGTTTGGTTAAATTTGTCTTAGTAGTTTCAGAGGGGAAGATTTTTGTAAAAGATTACAAAAATTTACGAAAAATGGTTAAAAATTGGCTATAAAGGGCAATAACTCCTTAAGGGGTCAACTGACCATTTTGGTCAAGTTGACTTAATTGTAGATCTTACTTTGCTGAACATTATTGCTGTTTACAGTTTATCTCTATCTATAATAATATTCAAGATAATAACAAAAAACGACAAAATTTCATTAAAATTACCAATTCAGGGGCAGCAACCAAACAACGATTTGCCTGATTGGTCTGAAAATTTCAGGGCAGATAGATCTTGACCTGATAAACAATTTTACCCCATGTCAGATTTGCTCTAAATGCTTTGGTTTCAGAGATATGAGCCAAAAACTGCATTTTACCCTATGTACTATTTTTTAGCCATGTCGGCCATCTTGGTTCGCGGGCAGGGTCATCTGACACATTTTTTAAACTATATACCCTAATGATGTTTGTGGACAAGTTTGGTTAAATTTGTCTTGGTAGTTTCAGAGGAGAAAATTTTTGTAAAAGATTACAAAAATTTACGAAAAATGGTTAAAAATTGATTATAAAGGGCAATAACTCCTTAAGGGGTCAACTGACCATTTTGGTCAAGTTGACTTAATTGTAGATCTTACTCTGCTGAACATTATTGCTGTTTACAATTTATCTCTATCTATAATAATATTCAAGATAATAACCAACTAGAGGCTCTAAAGAGCCTGTGTCGCTCACCTTGGTCTATGTGCATATTAAACAAAGGACACAGATGGATTCATGACAAAATTGTGTTTTGGTGATGGTGATGTGTTTGTAGATCTTACTTTACTGAACATTCTTGCTCCTTACTATTATCTCTACCTATAATGAACTTGGCCCGGTAGTTACAGTGGAAAATATTTTGTAAAAATTTACAAAAACTTACAAAATTTATGAAAATTGTAAAAAATTGACTATAAAGGGCAATAACTCCTTAAGGGGTCAATTGACAATTTTGGTCATGTTGACTTATTTGTAGATCTAACTTTGCTGTACATTATTGCTGTTTACAGTTTATCTCTATCTATAATAATATTCAAGATAATAACCAAAAGCTGCAAAATTTTCTTAAAATTACCAGTTCAGGGGCAGCAACCCAACAACAGGTTGCCTGATTGGTCTGAAAATTTCAGGGCAGATAGATCTTGACCTAATGAACAATTTTATCCCATGTCAGATTTGCTCTAAATGCTTTGGTTTCAGAGATATAAGCCAAAAACTGCATTTTACCCTATGCACTATTTTTTAGCCATGTCGGCCATCTTGGTTCGCGGGCGGGGTCATCGGACAAATTTTTTTAACTAGATACCCTAATGATGATTGTGGACAAGTTTGGTTAAATTTGTCTTAGTAGTTTCAGAGGAGAAGATTTTTGTAAAAGATTACAAAAATTTACGAAAAATGGTTAAAAATTGACTATAAAGGGCAATAACTCTTTAAGGGGTCAACTGACCATTTTGGTCAAGTTGACTTATTTGTAGATCTTACTTTGCTGAACATTATTGCTGTTTACAGTTTATCTCTATCTATAATAATATTCAAGATAATAACCAAAAACGGCAAAATTTCTTTAAAATTACCAATTCAGGGGGAGCAACCCAACAATGGGTTGTCTGATTCATCTGAAAATTTCAGGGCAGATAGATCTTGACCTGATAAATTATTTTATCCCATGTCAGATTTGCTCTAAATGCTTTGGTTTCAGAGATATAAGCCAAAATCTACATTTTACCCCTATGTTCTATTTTTAGCCATGGCGGCCATCTTGGTTGGTTGGCCGGGTCACCGGACAAATTTTTTAAACTAGATACTTGAATGATGATTGTGTTTAAGTTTGGGTGCATTTGGCCCAGTAGTTTCAGAGGAGAAGATTTTTGTAAAAGTTTACGGACGACGGACGACGGACGCAGGACGACGGACGCAAAGTGATGAGAAAAGCTCACTTGACCTTTCAGGTCAGGTGAGCTAAAAACGGCAAAATTTCCTTAAAATTACCAATTCAGGGGCAGCAACCCAACAACAGGTTGTCAGATTCATCTGAAAATTTCAGGGCAGATAGATCTTGACCTGATAAACAATTTCACCTATTGTCAGATTTGCTCTAAATGCTTTGGTTTCAGAGATATAAGCCAAAATCTACATTTTACCCCTATGTTTTATTTTTAGCCATGGTGGCCATCTTGGTTGGTTGACCGGATCACCGGACACATTTTTTAAACTAGATACCCCAATGATGATTGTGACCAAGTTTGGTTAAATTTGACCCAGTAGTTTCAGAGGAGAAGATTTTTGTAAAAGTTAACAGACGATGCCGGACGACGACGACGGACGACGGACGCAAAGTGATGAGAAAAGCTCACCAGGTGAGCTAAAAAATGAAATATGATTTTTTTTTTGTTCAATCATTAATAAAAGTGATATATAGTGAAATACTAATTTGCTTTTTGTCAAAATAAGATAAATAACATCACTGATGAAATATTCACTTGCAAGTGAATAATTCGACCTCTTTGAATCCGTATTCATGCGACCTTTAATCTAACCCTTAGCTGGAAATGGGTTACACATGAACTAGGCGTGTTCTTATATTATAAGGAAAAGAATGTCAACATTGAAAGCGAAACAAGGATGAATCCTTTAGTTGACTGATTCGATCTACAAAAAAATAATTCTAACACAGGTAAAAACAATGATAAACATACTTTTAACCTATAATATAAAATCAAACAGACCTAGAACAATTCAATTGCACGTGGTCGCTATCAGTTTATGTTTATATTTATTTTTATATCGGGTTATATGACCGTTGGCAGTCTTCGGAGGTCATCTTGATGGTTAATTAGATGATGTCTAGACAAAAATACACACGAAACGTTGATACATTTTATCGAGTCCATGCATTGCTAATTGTTTATTTTAGACTTTTTGTAATTTTTATATACGTTTTAGTATGTTATAAATGAAATATGAGAATTTAAGTCAAATCGGTGAACATGAATTTGACAGCTAGTGCCTCTTTAATTTTTTTAATATAAATTGTGAGGCTCACAGATCAATTTAAATATTTAAAATTAAACTGTAGAGAGTGGAAAATTATCTTATTGAACAAGATTTGGTAGTAGAATCTTGTTTCTCTAATGATTAATAGACGATATGCAGACAAACTTAATTCTTCTTTTCCAATGATCTGCAAAAAGATGTGTTCTTTTTTATTATGTAACGTCATCAGGCATGGTGGCCTTTTTTCGTGATGTCACAATAGGAAATTCAGAGGAAATCAAGAAAATCTCACATCATAATTGAATTTCCACCAATGAAGAATCAAGATCGAAACAAACCACATAATGAGTAAAACAAGTTGCTTTCTTCAAAAAAGAAAAGCAATACGTGAACCAGAGACCGCTGACTGGTAACCAAAATAAATGTTGCTGAATTTTGGTTTGCTTTTGATTTGAAATAATTGACTGTGAATAGAATAAGATAGTGATGAGGATAAAAACTTTATTCTGTTTATTTTTCTACTTTATCTTTTTTTTTTTGGGGGGGGGGGGGATATAGTTTTGGAAAAAGTTATTCTGAAAAAGCCTAGATGGGAAGATTTTATTCTGTGATTTCAGAATTCAGGGGCCGTTGAAAAGCGAAAAATTCACATTCGCGAGTGAAATTAATATTTATGCATGCACTTGGTTTCTTTTGTGCCAGAAATAATAAATAGAAAGCATTATATGCACTGATACCCTAGATAAGATACGCATTTGCATCATCACATATACCAATCTTGGCTCAAATCTAATGTTTAATAGTTAAATTCGGATGTCAAACTTACCTACCTCAAGTGGTTCGACTCCAGATTCATTGCCATTTAATCCGGAATTTGTGTGAACACAAACCGATAGTGTGTCGTGTGAACAGGGTGATATATAATGTAAATGAACCAAGACGTGTAGGATACATGTGTAGCTGGTCAACACAATAAATACAATTTTCAAGATCGTACCATATTGCGAAGATTAAGATGCTATGAGGCTGAACTATTAAAGACAAAAACAAAAACAGAATCGAAATTTAATTATTAAGATACATTCCTGTTAATGAATCTTTTTTGAAAATTTAGAATATAATATCAATAAACACAAACGTCAAGTATTTACTAATGGATGTTTTATCTATCAAATCAATCTCTTCTTAAACTCTAACTTTCCACTATATGAATATATTGCTATGCAAAATATAAGCAGAGATTTATAAATCCATACTAAAACAGTATAAAATAAATAACGTAGTAATTTAATTTTTTATGATTGTTGTAAAATATTAATTACATTTTTGTGAGATGCAAGGATTTAAAATCCTTGTGAATTGAAACCATGAAAGTATTTTTTTATTCAGCATCCTTTAAAATTTAGATACTAACTTATGTATACACATCCCTGCTCATTGGTGCTCATATTTTGCATATAATTTTCATAAATGTATTCACTGTTCAAACCTGTGGGACATAATACACCCATATATAATATTTTCTATTATTTTCTATCAAGGATAAATTTAGTGTCAGTTTGAATTTAAGGTGGCTGGGGTGTCTTCCTCCATCTTGGATTTTGAAGTAGCAGATGACAATTGGTCTAGATCTTTAATGAAATGTGCAAATTTTGAGAGTAGTATGTAATTCATGTGTAAGACTTTTCGTGTTGATATAGAAAATAATGTGTTTTGTCATATTTACGGCTGTATTTTCTAAAATACACAATATTTTTGTTTGATTCATTTTTTTTCAACTTTGCCACACAAGGGGAGATAACTCAGATAAAGCAATTTTTATAATAGAAAATGTTGTGAATTTACCTATTTTAATATATATGGAGCAAGAAAACAAGTCCGGTGACCCCATGTTTTCTTTTTCTTATCTGAAAGCATGTTATAAGAGCTATCTTCTCACATCTTAAAATTCTATGGTGTAGTTTTTTTTATCACACAAAATTGTATTTTCCATGCATAATCTATACAAAATCTGACAATTTTGCACAACCTGTAGCATGAAAAAAAGTCAGGTGACCCATACTTTTTATTATATTTTGGAAAAAAGCATGATAAAAACTACATTTTCACAAATTATTAAAAAATTCTATGGATTTAAATTAAGACCCCTATCCACCTTAATAATTTTAATGAATATTCTCTTGGTCTGGTAGTATCTATCAGTCTATATTGAGTTAAATACTTATGACAGAGAAATACTTTTGTTAAATTTTCTTTCTGCTTTCTGACAACTGTGTTTCCAACCTAAGATAAATATTGATAACAGAAATATCGTTTTGTTAAATTTCTTCATGCTTTCTGACATCTTTCCAGGCTATGATTGAAATACAAAATATCACGTGATAAACGTCCAAAAATAATCAGTTTATTCTGGGACATTATATAGTAATAAACGATTCCAAAGTTTATTGTCACAATGCACAACCGTAAGCACGCTGTATTAAAACTACCCACACAACATGTACAGGGACCGTCTCAAAGCATGAATTATATAATTGCATTTGTCATATACTTGATATTTAATAAACATTTGCATCATTAAAAACACATATGTTTTGTCAAAAGGCAAATAGGTTCTAACATATAAATGATTTTTTGACTGCAACCTAGTCTTTATTTCTTTACTATCCAATCTTCAAATGAACTTTGATTGTTGAAATATCAAATGTCACATAGTAGAGGGACCAATTTATCAAAGACATAGATAACTACCTGTATAAATGAGCGAACATTTTCGAGAAGTTCCAAGAATCTTGTTTCCGGAAATATCCGAATGGCCCATAGAAGCCTCCAAAACTCACCAATATGTAGGCGTGAACCCCTTAGGGGGTTCACGCCAAACTTAGGGGTTTACGCCAAAAAATAATTAACAGGTCAGAAAAAGGATAAATCTGTGAAGAATTAGAGAACTATATATATGCACACACAAATTTTCATGATCCTAGATATATGGTTTACCAGAGGAAAAACGAATTTTTGATCCCTATAATTATACTTCCAGGTGTTGCATTAGAATTTCAACACTATATTAACTTATCAGTTGGGGGTAATTATACCTATAGGAGTGTTATTTGTATACTTCTATACGGTAGATTATTTATCTTGAAGGTTCAGTCATTCATATTTTTAACTTAATTATACAAGTAAACAAGTCATCATTTTTTTCTTTTCTTGAACTTCTCTTGACTACATTGCTTTAATTGAGTGTTTCCTATTCATGAAAGTACAAGTTCATGGACAATGAAATTCTGATTTGTTTGTTAGCTTCAAAATATACTGCTCATTTACAAACCCCCAGGGGGAGGGTTGTTACTTAACATCTGTGTGCAGTAGATTTCTTTGTTTAGTTTTTGAGATATAGGTTGCACTGTATTTATAAAAAAAAAAATATTACTATATACCTGAGCGTCATACCAAATCTTGAGAAATTAAAGTCTATATATTATTATTCTTCTGATGCAAAAACTGTCAACTTAAAACTATAGAAACTATTATGTAATATAAGCATACTTGTATTCAAATTATAATTCAATATAGATCTAGAAATTGTAATGTTCACATGGATCTTTATTATATCTATTGGTCCTGTTTAATTATCCCCAATTTGTTTTGGTCTCCAGAGGATATAAGTTTGACATATGGCTGTAAAGACACTTGCTATGAGGGTCCTTCACTTCAGTATTCTTTAATTTTTAATCCCATTTATAAATTTTCTCTATTCTTTTTGGGACCATTATTCCCTATTCTTTATATTTAAGCACCACATTATTTTCTATATTTTATATTTTTACCTAAATTTTTTCTATCATTAATTTTTTTTGCCCTATATTCTGCATTTTTTGCCCATTATTCTCTATTATGTTAAACCCCATCCACATCATCTGATATTATTGAAGACTGTAAAATAACCTCTTAATTACTTTTGGTTGGAAGTATTGTTGGATGACTATCTCATAGAGACATCTGTTTCCTCCACCAGTAAAAACTGGCAGCCACAATATAGCCAATTGTGCTGAAAGTAGCTTTAAACACTAAAAATCAATCAATCATAGAGACACCTTTATTCAGGTTTACAAATGTCATAAGTGATGGAAAGCAATATGGCAGGAATTTTTTTAAACAGTAACATTGAAAACTGTGTTTTAGAAGGTGAAGCATTATCATGTAAGGGATATTGATCATGTACATAATGGTAAGGGATATTGTGTCATGTACATAATGGTAAGGGATATTGTGTCATGTACATAATGGTAAGGGATATTGTGTCATGTGCATAATGGTAAGGGATATTGTGTCATGTACATAATGGTAAGGGATATTGTGTCATGTACATAATGGTAACGGATATTGTATCATGTATAAAATGGTAAGGGATATTGTGTCATGTACATAATGGTAAGAGATATTGTGTCATGTACATAATGGTAAGGGATATTGTATCATGTATAAAATGGTAAAGGATATTGTGTCATGTATAAAATGGTAAGGGATATTGTATCATGTATAAAATAGTAAGGGATATTTTGTCATGTACATAATGGTAAGGGATATTGTGTCATGTATATAATGGTAAGGGATACTGTGTCATGTTCAAAATGGTAACGGATATTGTGTCATGTACATAATGGTAAGGGAAATTGTGTCATGTATATAGTGGTAAGGGATATTGTGTCATGTACACAATGGTAAGGGATATTGTGTCATGTACATAATGGTAAGGGATATTGTGTCATGTATATAATGGTAAGGGATATTGTGTCATGCACATAATGGTAAGTGCTATTGTGTCATGTACATAATGTAAAAATTACTGTGTCATGTACAAAATGGTAAGGGATATTGTGTCATGTACAAAATGGTAAAAAATACTGTGTGTCATGTACAAAATGGTAAGGGATAATGTGTGTCATGTATATAATGTTAAGGGATACTGTGTGTCATGTACAAAATGGTAAGGGATACTGTGTATTATTTCAATAATAAGCAATCTGAAGATAGTATAGTGTCTGAGTATAGTTTAGTATAGTGACTTACTCATGTCACTAATTCCACATACATTTTTCAGGAAACAGGATATTTTTTTTAGTGTATTTACATCATAGAAATTAGGATTAATCACTTCAACTGAAGTACATATATATATATATACACTTCAGTTTACAGAATTGAGGGTCTGGATGGGTCCTTCATTTCTTTGTCCTTTATTTTTTAGACCATTTTTCTCTATTTCTAATTCATTTTGTCCATTATTTCCTATTCTTATTATATTTTAGCACCCCATTTATAATTCTTTTTTTTATTGAAATCTTTTCTGCTTTTTTTGCCATTATTCTCTATTCTGTAAATCCCATCCAGACCCTCATAATGAATTAATTATTTATAGAAAAAGGTTAATTGAGTTAACTGACTATTTTTATATCCTAGATTAAGTGCTTCCTGTGTATTTTACCATCTGATACCTGATACAATATACCATCTTATCAATGTAAAACAATCATGGTATACTAGTTAACATGGTTAAATTTACATTTGTCATTTTGGGGCCTTAGTATAGCTGACTATGCGGTATGGGCTTTGCTCATTGTTGTAGGCAGTACGGTGACCTATAGTTGTTGATTTCTGTGTCATTTGGTCTCTTGTGGAGAATTGTCTCATTGGCAATCATACCACATCTTTTTTATATTAAAAAGAATTAGCAGCAAACATTTTTATTTTTCAAAAATAAACTATACTTCTTTACAAAACAACCAATAAATTATTGTATCAGAGAAAATATAACACAAGTTGCAATTTTACTAGATATTATCTTGATTCTAACATGTCTATTTAAAAAAAAATATCAACAGTTTTCTAATTCAAATATATGTTCCTGCACTTTATTTACTCAGTAAAGTTATCCAGTAACATGACTTTTCCAATTTTCTATGTGATTAAAAAAAGCCTTTGGGAGCAGTTCTTTATTGGTGTGAAGAAGCTTAAGTACATTGTACCTGTACAGAACCTTTGAACTTTGACAGGAAAACTGACAATCTCAGTCAATAAAGATTAGAGTTGAACTTGCCACCAGACAATGCCAGAGGGGTTCAAACTGACAATCTCAGTCAATAAAGATTAGAGTTGAAATTGCCAACAGAGGGGTTCAAACTGACAATCTCAGTCAATAAAGATTAGAGTTGAACTTGCCACCAGAGGGGTTCAAACTGACAACCTCAGTCAATAAAGATTAGAGTTGAACTTGCCACCAGAGGGGTTCAAACTGACAACCTCAGTCAATAAAGATTAGAGTTTAACTTGGCACCAGAGGGGTTCAAACTGACAACTTCCGTCAATAAAGATTGGAGTTGAACTTGCCACCAGAGGGGTTCAAACTGACAACCTCAGTCAATAAAGATTGGAGTTGAACTTGCCAACAGAGAGGTTCAAACTGACAATCTCAGTCAATAAAGATTAGAGTTGAACTTGCCACCAGAGGGGTTCAAACTGACAACCTCAGCCATGACAGACTACTACAATGTAATTACTGTAGATAAACTAATTAGATAGACCACTCTGATGTCAAGACACACTTTTTTCCTTTTTAAACCCCCTACATGTGACCGAAATAGACATACATATGCATGAAAGAGGGAGTAGGGTGGGTTCAAAAGGAAGTATTGTCCTCTACATAAAATACTTATTTTTAAGACAGATTGATAGAATTAGAAACAGTAAATACAGTAGGAGAAATCATTTTCTAATTTTTAGAGGGTTAATACTGTCCTTGATCAGTTACTTATGTTTCTATAATCAGAGGGTTTATACTGTCCTTGATCAGTTATTCATGTTTCTATAATCAGAGGGTTTATACTTTCCTTGATCAGTTATTCATGTTTCTATAATCAGAGGGTTTATACTTTCCTTGATCAGTTATTTATGTTTCTATAATCAGAGGGTTTATACTGTCCTTGGTCAGTTATTTATGTTTCTATAATCAGAAGGTTTATACTTTCCTTGATCAGTTATTTATGTTTCTATAATCAGAGGGTTTATACTTTCCTTGATCAGTTATTTATGTTTCTATAATCAGAGGGTTTATACTTTCCTTGATCAGTTATTTATGTTTCTATAATCAGAGGGTTTATACTGTCCTTGATCAGTTATTTATGTTTCTATAATCAGAGGGTTTATACTTTCCTTGATCAGTTATTCATGTTTCTATAATCAGAAGGTTTATACTGTCCTTGATCAGTTACTTATGTTTCTATAATCAGAGGGGTTATACTGTCCTTGGTCAGTTATTTATGTTTCTATAATCAGAGGGTTTATACTGTCCTTGATCAGTTATTTATGTTTCTATAATCAGAGGGTTTATACTGTCCTTGATCAGTTATTTATGTTTCTATAATCAGAGGGTTTATACTTTCCTTGATCAGTTATTTATGTTTCTATAATCAGAGGGTTAATACTGTCCTTGATCTGTTATTTATGTTTCTATAATCAGAGGGTTTATACTGTCCTTGGTCAGTTATTTATGTTTCTATAATCAGAGGGTTTATACTTTCCTTGATCAGTTCTTCATGTTTCTATAATCAGAGGGTTTATACTGTCCTTGATCAGTTATTTATGTTTCTATAATCAGAGGATTTATACTGTCCTTGATCAGTTATTTATGTTTCTATAATCAGAAGGTTTATACTTTCCTTGATCAGTTATTTATGTTTCTATAATCAGAAGGTTATTACTGTCCTTGATCAGTTACTTATGTTTCTATAATCAGAGGGTTTATACTGTCCTTGATCAGTTATTTATGTTTCTATAATCAGAGGGTTATTACTGTCCTTGATCAGTTACTTATGTTTCTATAATCAGAGGGTTTATACTGTCCTTGATCAGTTATTTATGTTTCTATAATCAGAGGGTTTATACTTTCCTTGATAAGTTACTTATGTTTCTATAATCAGAGGGTTTATACTTTCCTTGATCAGTTATTCATGTTTCTATAATCAGAGGGTTTATACTTTCCTTGATCAGTTATTTATGTTTCTATAATCAGAAGGTTAATACTGTCCTTGATCAGTTATTTATGTTTCTATAATCAGAGGGTTTATACTTTCCTTGATCAGTTATTCATGTTTCTATAATCAGAGGGTTTATACTCTCCTTGATCAGTTATTTATGTTTCTATAATCAGAGGGTTTATACCATGTATACTGTCCTTGGTCAGTCATTTATGTTTCTATAATAAGAAGGTTTATACTGTCCTTGATCAGTTATTTATGTTTCAATAATCAGAGGGTTTATACTTTCCTTGATCAGTTATTAATGTTTCTATAATCAGAGGATTTATACTGTCCTTGATCAGTTATTCATGTTTCTATAATCAGAGGGTTTATACTGTCCTTGATCAGTTATTTATGTTTCTATAATCAGAGGATTTATACTGTCCTTGATCAGTTATTTATGTTTCTATAATCAGAAGGTTTATACTGTCCTTGATCAGTTACTTATGTTTCTATAATCAGAAGGTTTATACTGTCCTTGATCAGTTATTTATGTTTCTATAATCAGAGGGTTTATACTGTCCTTGATCAGTTACTTATGTTTCTATAATCAGAGGGTTTATACTGTCCTTGATCAGTTACTTATGTTTCTATAATCAGAGGGTTTATACTGTCCTTGATCAGTTACTTATTATTCTATAATCAGAGGGTTTATACTTTCCTTGATCAGTTATTCATGTTTCTATAATCAGAGGGTTTATACTTTCCTTGATCAGTTATTTATGTTTCTATAATCAGAAGGTTAATACTGTCCTTGATCAGTTATTTATGTTTCTATAATCAGAGGGTTTATACTTTCCTTGATCAGTTATTCATGTTTCTATAATCAGAGGGTTTATATTCTCCTTGATCAGTTATTTATGTTTCTATAATCAGAGGGTTTATACTTTCCTTGATCAGTTATTCATGTTTCTATAATCAGAGGGTTTATACTCTCCTTGATCAGTTATTTATGTTTCTATAATCAGATGGTTTATACCATGTATACTGTCCTTGGTCAGTCATTTATGTTTCTATAATAAGAAGGTTTATACTGTCCTTGATCAGTTATTTATGTTTCAATAATCAGAGGGTTTATACTTTCCTTGATCAGTTATTAATGTTTCTATAATCAGAGGATTTATACTGTCCTTGATCAGTTATTCATGTTTCTATAATCAGAGGGTTTATACTGTCCTTGATCAGTTATTTATGTTTCTATAATCAGAAGGTTTATACTGTCCTTGGTCAGTTATTTATGTTTCTATAATCAGAGGGTTTATACTGTCCTTGATCAGTTATTCATGTTTCTATAATCAGAAATTTATACTGTCCTTGATCAGTTATTCATGTTTCTATAATCAGAGGGTTAATACTGTCCTTGATCAGTTATTTATGTTTCTATAATCAGAGGGTTAATACTGTCCTTGATCAGTTATTTATGTTTCTATAATCAGAGGGTTTATACTGTCATTGGTCAGTTATTTATATTTCTATAATCAGAAGGTTAATACTGTCCTTGATCAGTTATTTATGTTTCTATAATCAGAGGGTTTATACTTTCCTTGATCAGTTATTTATGTTTCTATAATCAGAGGGTTTATACTGTCCTTGATCAGGTATTTATGTTTCTATAATCAGAGGGTTTATACTGTCCTTGATCAGTTATTTATGTTTCTATAATCAGAGGGTTTATACTGTCCTTGATCAGTTATTTATGTTTCTATAATCAGAGGGTTTATACTGTCCTTGATCAGTTATTTATGTTTCTATAATCAGAGGGTTTATACTGTCCTTGATAAGTTATTTATGTTTCTATAATCAGAGGGTTTATACTGTCCTAGATCAGTTATTTATGTTTCTATAATCAGAGGGTTTATACTATCCTTGATCAGTTATAAAATTTATGTTTCTATAATAAGAAGGTCTATACTGTCCTTCATCAGTTATTTATGTTTCTATAATCAGAGGGTTTATACTGTCCTTGATCAGTTATTTATGTTTCTATAATCAGAGGGTTTATACTTTCCTTGATCAGTTATTTATGTTTCTATAATCAGAGGGTTTATACTGTCCTAGATCAGTTATTTATGTTTCTATAATCAGAAGGTTTATACTTTCCTTGATCATTTATTCCTGTTTCTATAATCAGAGGGTTTATACTTTCCTTGATCAGTTATTTATGTTTCTATAATCAGAGGGTTTATACTGTCCTTGATCAGTTATTTATGTTTCTATAATCAGAGGGTTTATACTGTCCTTGATCAGTTATTTATGTTTCTATAATCAGAGGGTTTATACTGTCCTTGATCAGTTATTTATGTTTCTATAATCAGAGGGTTTATACTTTCCTTGATCAGTTATTCATGTTTCTATAATCAGAGGGTTTATACTGTCCTTGATCAGTTATTTATGTTTCTATAATCAGAGGGTTTATGCTGTCCTTGATCAGTTATTTATGTTTCTATAATCAGAAGGTTTATACTGTCCTTGATCTGTTATTTATGTTTCTATAATCAGAGGGTTTATACTTTCCTTCATCAGTTATTCATGTTTCTATAATCAGAGGGTTTATACTGTCCTTGATCAGTTACTTATGTTTCTATAATCAGAGGGTTTATACTTTCTTTGATCAGTTATTTATGTTTCTATAATCAGAAGGTTTATACTGTCCTTGATCTGTTATTTATGTTTCTATAATCAGAGGGTTTATACTGTCCTTGGTTAGTTATTCATGTTTCTATAATCAGAAGGTTTATACTGTCCTTGATCAGTTATTTATGTTTCTATAATCAGAGGGTTTATACTGTCCTAGATCAGTTATTTATGTTTCTATAATCAGAAGGTTTATACTTTCCTTGATCATTTATTCCTGTTTCTATAATCAGAGGGTTTATACTTTCCTTGATCAGTTGTTTATGTTTCTATAATCAGAGGGTTTATACTGTCCTTGATCAGTTATTTATGTTTCTATAATCAGAGGGTTTATACTGTCCTTGATCAGTTATTTATGTTTCTATAATCAGAGGGTTTATACTGTCCTTGATCAGTTATTTATGTTTCTATAATCAGAGGGTTTATACTGTCCTTGATCAGTTCTTTATGTTTCTATAATCAGAGGGTTTATACTTTCCTTGATCAGTTATTCATGTTTCTATAATCAGAGGGTTTATACTGTCCTTGATCAGTTATTTATGTTTCTATAATCAGAGGGTTTATGCTGTCCTTGATCAGTTATTTATGTTTCTATAATCAGAAGGTTTATACTGTCCTTGATCTGTTATTTATGTTTCTATAATCAGAGGGTTTATACTTTCCTTGATCAGTTATTCATGTTTCTATAATCAGAGGGTTTATACTGTCCTTGATCAGTTACTTATGTTTCTATAATCAGAGGGTTTATACTTTCTTTGATCAGTTATTTATGTTTCTATAATCAGAAGGTTTATACTGTCCTTGATCTGTTATTTATGTTTCTATAATCAGAGGGTTTATACTGTCCTTGGTCAGTTATTCATGTTTCTATAATCAGAAGGTTTATACTGTCTTTGATCTGTTATTTATGTTTCTATAATCAGAAGGTTTATACTTTCCTTGATCAGTTATTTATGTTTCTATAATCAGAAGGTTTATACTGTCCTTGATCTGTTATTTATGTTTCTATAATCAGAGGGTTTATACTTTCCTTGGTCAGTTACTTATGTTTCTATAATCAGAGGGTTTATACTGTCCTTGATCAGTTATTTATGTTTCTATAATCAGAGGGTTTATACTGTCCTTGATCAGTTACTTATGTTTCTATAATCAGAGGGTTTATACTTTCCTTGATCAGTTATTTATGTTTCTATAATCAGAGGGTTTATACTTTCCTTGATCAGTTATTCATGTTTCTATAATCAGAGGGTTTATACTTTCCTTGATCAGTTATTTATGTTTCTATAATCAGAGGGTTTATACTGTCCTTGATCAGTTATTCATGTTTCTATAATCAGAGGGTTTATACTGTCCTTGATCAGTTATTAATGTTTCTATAATCAGAGGGTTTATACTGTCCTTGATCAGTTATTTATGTTTCTATAATCAGAGGGGTTATACTTTCCTTGGTCAGTTATTTATGTTTCTATAATCAGAGGGTTTATAATGTCCTTGATCAGTTATTTATGTTTCTATAATCAGAGGGGTTATACTTTCCTTGATCAGTTATTCATGTTTCTATAATCAGAGGGTTTATACTGTCCTTGGTCAGTTATTTATGTTTCTATAATCAGAGGTTTTATACTTTCCTTGATCAGTTATTCATGTTTCTATAATCAGAGGGTTTATACTGTCCTTGGTCAGTTATTCATGTTTCTATAATCAGAGGGTTAATACTGTCCTTGATCAGTTATTTATGTTTCTATAATCAGAAGGTTTATACTGTCCTTGGTCAGTTACTTATGTTTCTATAATCAGAGGGTTTATACTGTCCTTGATCAGTTATTTATGTTTCTATAATCAGAAGGTTTATACTGTCCTTGGTCAGTTATTTATGTTTCTATAATCAGAGGGTTTATACTTTCCTTGATCAGTTATTTATATTTCTATAATCAGAGGGTTAATACTGTCCTTGATCAGTTATTTATGTTTCTATAATCAGAGGGTTTATACTTTCCTTGATCAGTTATTTATGTTTCTATAATCAGAAGGTTTATACTGTCCTTGGTCAGTTATTTATGTTTCTATAATCAGAGGGTTTATACCATGTATACTGTCCTTGGTCAGTCATTTATGTTTCTATAATAAGAAGGTTTATACTTTCCTTGATCAGTTATTTATATTTCTATAATCAGAGGGTTAATACTGTCCTTGATCAGTTATTTATGTTTCTATAATCAGAGGGTTTATACTTTCCTTGATCAGTTATTTATGTTTCTATAATCAGTGGGTTTATACTGTCCTTGATCAGTTATTTATGTTTCAATAATCAGAGGGTTTATACTTTCCTTGATCAGTTATTTATGTTTCAATAATCAGAGGGTTGATACTTTCCTTGATCAGTTATTAATGTTTCTATAATCAGAGGATTTATACTGTCCTTGATCAGTTATTCATGTTTCTATAATCAGAGGGTTTATACTGTCCTTGATCAGTTATTTATGTTTCTATAATCAGAGGGTTTATACTGTCCTTGATCAGTTATTTATGTTTCTATAATCAGAGGGTTTATACTGTCCTTGATCAGTTATTTATGTTTCAATAATCAGAGGGTTTATACTTTCCTTGATCAGTTATTAATGTTTCTATAATCAGAGGATTTATACTGTCCTTGATCAGTTATTCATGTTTCTATAATCAGAGGGTTTATACTGTCCTTGATCAGTTATTTATGTTTCTATAATCAGAAGGTTTATACTGTCCTTGGTCAGTTATTTATGTTTCTATAATCAGAGGGTTTATACTGTCCTTGATCAGTTATTTATGTTTCTATAATCAGAGGGTTTATACTGTCCTTGATCAGTTATTTATGTTTCTATAATCAGAGGGTTTATATTGTCCTTGATCAGTTATTTATGTTTCTATAATCAGAGGGTTTATACTGTCCTAGATCAGTTATTTATGTTTCTATAATCAGAGGGTTTATACTGTCCTTGATCAGTTATAAAATTTATGTTTCTATAATAAGAAGGTCTATACTGTCCTTCATCAGTTATTTATGTTTCTATAATCAGATGGTTTATACTGTCCTTGATCAGTTATTTATGTTTCTATAATCAGAGGGTTTGTACTTTCCTTGATCAGTTATTTATGTTTCTATAATCAGAGGGTTTATACTGTCCTAGATCAGTTATTTATGTTTCTATAATCAGAAGGTTTATACTTTCCTTGATCATTTATTTCTGTTTCTATAATCAGAGGGTTTATACTTTCCTTGATCAGTTATTTATGTTTCTATAATCAGAGGGTTTATACTGTCCTTGATCAGTTATTTATGTTTCTATAATCAGAGGGTTTATACTGTCCTTGATCAGTTATTTATGTTTCTATAATCAGAGGTTTATACTGTCCTTGATCAGTTATTTATGTTTCTATAATCAGAGGGTTTATACTGTCCTTGATCAGTTATTTATGTTTCTATAATCAGAGGGTTTATACTTTCCTTGATCAGTTATTCATGTTTCTATAATCAGAGGGTTTATACTGTCCTTGATCAGTTATTTATGTTTCTATAATCAGAGGGTTTATACTGTCCTTGATCAGTTATTTATGTTTCTATAATCAGAAGGTTTATACTGTCCTTGATCTGTTATTTATGTTTCTATAATCAGAGGGTTTATACTTTCCTTGATCAGTTATTCATGTTTCTATAATCAGAGGGTTTATACTGTCCTTGATCAGTTACTTATGTTTCTATAATCAGAGGGTTTATACTGTCCTTGATCAGTTATTTATGTTTCTATAATCAGAGGGTTTATACTTTCCTTGGTCAGTTACTTATGTTTCTATAATCAGAGGGTTTATACTGTCCTTGATCAGTTATTTATGTTTCTATAATCAGAGGGTTTATACTGTCCTTGGTCAGTTACTTATGTTTCTATAATCAGAGGGTTTATACTGTCCTTGATCAGTTATTTATGTTTCTATAATCAGAGGGTTTATACTTTCCTTGATCAGTTATTTATGTTTCTATAATCAGAGGGTTTATACTGTCCTTGGTCAGTTATTTATGTTTCTATAATCAGAGGGTTTATACTTTCCTTGATCAGTTATTTATGTTTCTATAATCAGAGGGTTTATACTTTCCTTGATCAGTTATTCATGTTTCTATAATCAGAGGGTTTATACTGTCCTTGATCAGTTATTAATGTTTCTATAATCAGAGGGTTTATACTGTCCTTGATCAGTTATTTATGTTTCTATAATCAGAGGGGTTATACTTTCCTTGGTCAGTTATTTATGTTTCTATAATCAGAGGGTTTATACTGTCCTTGATCAGTTATTTATGTTTCTATAATCAGAGGGTTTATACTGTCCTAGATCAGTTATTCATGTTTCTATAATCAGAGGGTTTATACTGTCCTTGGTCAGTTATTTATGTTTCTATAATCAGAGGGTTTATACTTTCCTTGATCAGTTATTCATGTTTCTATAATCAGAGGGTTTATACTGTCCTTGGTCAGTTATTCATGTTTCTATAATCAGAGGGTTAATACTGTCCTTGATCAGTTATTTATGTTTCTATAATCAGAAGGTTTATACTGTCCTTGGTCAGTTACTTATGTTTCTATAATCAGAGGGTTTATACTGTCCTTGATCAGTTATTTATGTTTCTATAATCAGAAGGTTTATACTGTCCTTGGTCAGTTACTTATGTTTCTATAATCAGAGGGTTTATACTTTCCTTGATCAGTTATTTATATTTCTATAATCAGAGGGTTAATACTGTCCTTGATCAGTTATTTATGTTTCTATAATCAGAGGGTTTATACTTTCCTTGATCAGTTATTTATGTTTCTATAATCAGAAGGTTTATACTGTCCTTGGTCAGTTATTTATGTTTCTATAATCAGAGGTTTATACTGTCCTTGATCAGTTATTTATGTTTCTATAATCAGAGGGTTTATACTGTCCTTGGTCAGTTATATATGTTTCTATAATCAGAGGGTTTATACTGTCCTAGATCAGTTATTTATGTCTCTATAATCAGAGGGTTTATACTGTCCTAGATCAGTTATTTATGTTTCTATAATCAGAGGGTTTATACTGTCCTTGATCAGTTATTTATGTTTCTATAATCAGAGGGTTTATACTGTCCTAGATGAGTTATTTATGTTTCTATAATCAGAAGGTTTATACTGTCCTTGATCAGTTATTTATGTTTCTATAATCGGAGGGTTTATACTGTCCTTGATCAGTTATTTATGTTTCTATAATCAGAGGGGTTATACTTTCCGTGGTCAGTTATTTATGTTTCTATAATCAGAGGGTTTATACTGTCCTTGGTCAGTTATTCATGTTTCTATAATCAGAAGGTTTATACTGTCTTTGATCTGTTATTTATGTTTCTATAATCAGAAGGTTTATACTTTCCTTGATCAGTTATTTATGTTTCTATAATCAGAAGGTTTATACTGTCCTTGATCTGTTATTTATGTTTCTATAATCAGAGGGTTTATACTTTCCTCGGTCAGTTACTTATGTTTCTATAATCAGAGGGTTTATACTGTCCTTGATCAGTTATTTATGTTTCTATAATCAGAGGGTTTATACTTTCCTTGATCAGTTATTTATGTTTCTATAATCAGAGGGTTTATACTGTCCTTGATCAGTTACTTATGTTTCTATAATCAGAGGGTTTATACTGTCCTTGATCAGTTATTTATGTTTCTATAATCAGAGGGTTTATACTTTCCTTGATCAGTTACTTATGTTTCTATAATCAGAGGGTTAATACTTTCCTTGATCAGTTATTTATGTTTCTATAATCAGAGGGTTAATACTTTCCTTGGTCAGTTATTTATGTTTCTATAATCAGAGGGTTTATACTTTCCTTGATCAGTTATTCATGTTTCTATAATCAGAGGGTTTATACTTTCCTTGATCAGTTATTTATGTTTCTATAATCAGAGGGTTTATACTGTCCTTGATCAATTATTTATGTTTCTATAATCAGAGGGTTTATACTTTCCTTGATCAGTTATTTATGTTTCTATAATCAGAGGGTTTATACTTTCCTTGATCAGTTATTCATGTTTCTATAATCAGAGGGTTTATACTTTCCTTGATCAGTTATTTATGTTTCTATAATCAGAGGGTTTATACTGTCCTTGATCAGTTATTCATGTTTCTATAATCAGAGGGTTTATACTGTCCTTGATCAGTTATTAATGTTTCTATAATCAGAGGGTTTATACTGTCCTTGATCAGTTATTTATGTTTCTATAATCAGAGGGGTTATACTTTCCTTGGTCAGTTATTTATGTTTCTATAATCAGAGGGTTTATACTGTCCTTGGTCAGCTATTTATGTTTCTATAATCAGAGGGGTTATACTTTCCTTGATCAGTTATTCATGTTTCTATAATCAGAGGGTTTATACTGTCCTTGGTCAGTGATTCATGTTTCTATAATCAGAAGGTTAATACTGTCCTTGATCAGTTACTTATGTTTCTATAATCAGAGGGTTAATACTGTCCATGATCAGTTACTTATGTTTCTATAATCAGAGGGTTAATACTGTCCTTGATCAGTTATTTATGTTTCTATAATCAGAAGGTTTATACTGTCCTTGGTCAGTTACTAATGTTTCTATAATCAGAGGGTTTATACTTTCCTTGATCAGTTATTTATATTTCTATAATCAGAGGGTTAATACTGTCCTTGATCAGTTATTTATGTTTCTATAATCAGAGGGTTTATACTTTCCTTGATCAGTTATTTATGTTTCTATAATCAGAAGGTTTATACTGTCCTTGGTCAGTTATTTATGTTTCTATAATCAGAGGGTTTATACCATGTATACTGTCCTTGGTCAGTCATTTATGTTTCTATAATAAGAAGGTTTATACTGTCCTTGATCAGTTATTTATGTTTCTATAATCAGAGGGTTTATACTGTCCTTGATCAGTTATCTATGTTTCAATAATCAGAGGGTTTATACTTTCCTTGATCAGTTATTTATGTTTCAATAATCAGAGGGTTGATACTTTCCTTGATCAGTTATTAATGTTTCTATAATCAGAGGATTTATACTGTCCTTGATCAGTTATTCATGTTTCTATAATCAGAGGGTTTATACTGTCCTTGATCAGTTATTTATGTTTCTATAATCAGAAGGTTTATACTGTCCTTGATCTGTTATTTATGTTTCTATAATCAGAGGGTTTATACTTTCCTTGGTCTGTTACTTATGTTTCTATAATCAGAGGGTTTATACTGTCCTTGATCAGTTATTTATGTTTCTATAATCAGAGGGTTTATACTTTCCTTGATCAGTTATTTATGTTTCTATAATCAGAGGGTTTATACTGTCCTTGATCAGTTACTTATGTTTCTATAATCAGAGGGTTTATACTGTCCTTGATCAGTTATTTATGTTTCTATAATCAGAGGGTTTATACTTTCCTTGATCAGTTACTTATGTTTCTATAATCAGAGGGTTAATACTTTCCTTGATCAGTTATTTATGTTTCTATAATCAGAGGGTTAATACTTTCCTTGGTCAGTTATTTATGTTTCTATAATCAGAGGGTTTATACTTTCCTTGATCAGTTATTCATGTTTCTATAATCAGAGGGTTTATACTTTCCTTGATCAGTTATTTATGTTTCTATAATCAGAGGGTTTATACTGTCCTTGATCAGTTATTTATGTTTCTATAATCAGAGGGTTTATACTTTCCTTGATCAGTTATTTATGTTTCTATAATCAGAGGGTTTATACTTTCCTTGATCAGTTATTCATGTTTCTATAATCAGAGGGTTTATACTTTCCTTGATCAGTTATTTATGTTTCTATAATCAGAGGGTTTATACTGTCCTTGATCAGTTATTCATGTTTCTATAATCAGAGGGTTTATACTGTCCTTGATCAGTTATTAATGTTTCTATAATCAGAGGGTTTATACTGTCCTTGATCAGTTATTTATGTTTCTATAATCAGAGGGGTTATACTTTCCTTGGTCAGTTATTTATGTTTCTATAATCAGAGGGTTTATACTGTCCTTGGTCAGTTATTTATGTTTCTATAATCAGAGGGGTTATACTTTCCTTGATCAGTTATTCATGTTTCTATAATCAGAGGGTTTATACTTTCCTTGATCAGTTATTCATGTTTCCATAATCAGAGGGTTTATACTGTCCTTGGTCAGTGATTCATGTTTCTATAATCAGAAGGTTAATACTGTCCTTGATCAGTTACTTATGTTTCTATAATCAGAGGGTTAATACTGTCCTTGATCAGTTATTTATGTTTCTATAATCAGAAGGTTTATACTGTCCTTGGTCAGTTACTTATGTTTCTATAATCAGAGGGTTTATACTTTCCTTGATCAGTTATTTATATTTCTATAATCAGAGGGTTAATACTGTCCTTGATCAGTTATTTATGTTTCTATAATCAGAGGGTTTATACTTTCCTTGATCAGTTATTTATGTTTCTATAATCAGAAGGTTTATACTGTCCTTGGTCAGTTATTTATGTTTCTATAATCAGAGGGTTTATACCATGTATACTGTCCTTGGTCAGTCATTTATGTTTCTATAATAAGAAGGTTTATACTGTCCTTGATCAGTTATTTATGTTTCTATAATCAGAGGGTTTATACTGTCCTTGATCAGTTATCTATGTTTCAATAATCAGAGGGTTTATACTTTCCTTGATCAGTTATTTATGTTTCAATAATCAGAGGGTTGATACTTTCCTTGATCAGTTATTAATGTTTCTATAATCAGAGGATTTATACTGTCCTTGATCAGTTATTCATGTTTCTATAATCAGAGGGTTTATACTGTCCTTGATCAGTTATTTATGTTTCTATAATCAGAGGGTTTATACTGTCCTTGATCAGTTATTTATGTTTCTATAATCAGAGGGTTTATACTGTCCTTGATCAGTTATTTATGTTTCAATAATCAGAGGGTCTATACTTTCCTTGATCAGTTATTAATGTTTCTATAATCAGAGGATTTATACTGTCCTTGATCAGTTATTCATGTTTCTATAATCAGAGGGTTTTTATACTGTCCTTGATCAGTTATTTATGTTTCTATAATCAGAAGGTTTATACTGTCCTTGGTCAGTTATTTATGTTTCTATAATCAGAGGGTTTATACTGTCCTTGATCAGTTATTCATGTTTCTATAATCAGAAATTTATACTGTCCTTGATCAGTTATTCATGTTTCTATAATCAGAGGGTTAATACTGTCCTTGATCAGTTATTTATGTTTCTATAATCAGAGGGTTAATACTGTCCTTGATCAGTTATTTATGTTTCTATAATCAGAGGGTTTATACTGTCCTTGGTCAGTTATTTATATTTCTATAATCAGAAGGTTAATACTGTCCTTGATCAGTTATTTATGTTTCTATAATCAGAGGGTTTATACTTTCCTTGATCAGTTATTTATGTTTCTATAATCAGAGGGTTTATACTGTCCTTGATCAGTTATTTATGTTTCTATAATCAGAGGGTTTATACTGTCCTTGATCAGTTATTTATGTTTCTATAATCAGAGGGTTTATACTGTCCTTGATCAGTTATTTATGTTTCTATAATCAGAGGGTTTATACTGTCCTTGATCAGTTATTTATGTTTCTATAATCAGAGGGTTTATACTGTCCTTGATCAGTTATTTATGTTTCTATAATCAGAGGGTTTATACTGTCCTAGATCAGTTATTTATGTTTCTATAATCAGAGGGTTTATACTGTCCTTGATCAGTTATAAAATTTATGTTTCTATAATAAGAAGGTCTATACTGTCCTTCATCAGTTATTTATGTTTCTATAATCAGATGGTTTATACTGTCCTTGATCAGTTATTTATGTTTCTATAATCAGAGGGTTTATACTTTCCTTGATCAGTTATTTATGTTTCTATAATCAGAGGGTTTATACTGTCCTAGATCAGTTATTTATGTTTCTATAATCAGAAGGTTTATACTTTCCTTGATCATTTATTTCTGTTTCTATAATCAGAGGGTTTATACTTTCCTTGATCAGTTATTTATGTTTCTATAATCAGAGGGTTTATACTGTCCTTGATCAGTTATTTATGTTTCTATAATCAGAGGGTTTATACTGTCCTTGATCAGTTTTTTATGTTTCTATAATCAGAGGTTTATACTGTCCTTGATCAGTTATTTATGTTTCTATAATCAGAGGGTTTATACTGTCCTTGATCAGTTATTTATGTTTCTATAATCAGAGGGTTTATACTTTCCTTGATCAGTTATTCATGTTTCTATAATCAGAGGGTTTATACTGTCCTTGATCAGTTATTTATGTTTCTATAATCAGAGGGTTTATACTGTCCTTGATCAGTTATTTATGTTTCTATAATCAGAGGGTTTATACTGTCCTTGATCAGTTACTTATGTTTCTATAATCAGAGGGTTTATACTGTCCTTGATCAGTTATTCATGTTTCTATAATCAGAGGGTTTATACTTTCCTTGATCAGTTATTTATGTTTCTATAATCAGAAGGTTTATACTGTCCTTGATCAGTTATTTATGTTTCTATAATCAGAGGGTTTATACTTTCCTTGGTCAGTTACTTATGTTTCTATAATCAGAGGGTTTATACTGTCCTTGATCAGTTATTTATGTTTCTATAATCAGAGGGTTTATACTGTCCTAGGTCAGTTACTCGTGTTTCTATAATCAGAGGGTTTATACTGTCCTTGATCAGTTATTTATGTTTCTATAATCAGAGGGTTTATACTTTCCTTGATCAGTTATTTATGTTTCTATAATCAGAGGGTTTATACTGTCCTTGGTCAGTTATTTATGTTTCTATAATCAGAGGGTTTATACTGTCCTTGATCAGTTATTTATGTTTCTATAATCAGAGGGTTTATACTTTCCTTGATCAGTTATTTATGTTTCTATAATCAGAGGGTTTATACTGTCCTTGATCAGTTATTCATGTTTCTATAATCAGAGGGTTTATACTGTCCTTGATCAGTTATTAATGTTTCTATAATCAGAGGGTTTATACTGTCCTTGATCAGTTATTTATGTTTCTATAATCAGAGGGGTTATACTTTCCTTGGTCAGTTATTTATGTTTCTATAATCAGAGGGTTTATACTGTCCTTGGTCAGTTATTTATGTTTCTATAATCAGAGGGGTTATACTTTCCTTGATCAGTTATTCATGTTTCTATAATCAGAGGGTTTATACTGTCCTTGGTCAGTTATTTATGTTTCTATAATCAGAGGGTTTATACTTTCCTTGATCAGTTATTCATGTTTCCATAATCAGAGGGTTTATACTGTCCTTGGTCAGTTATTCATGTTTCTATAATCAGAGGGTTAATACTGTCCTTGATCAGTTACTTATGTTTCTATAATCAGAGGGTTTATACTGTCCTTGATCAGTTATTTATGTTTCTATAATCAGAAGGTTTATACTGTCCTTGGTCAGTTACTTATGTTTCTATAATCAGAGGGTTTATACTTTCCTTGATCAGTTATTTATATTTCTATAATCAGAGGGTTAATACTGTCCTTGATCAGTTATTTATGTTTCTATAATCAGAGGGTTTATACTTTCCTTGATCAGTTATTTATGTTTCTATAATCAGAAGGTTTATACTGTCCTTGGTCAGTTATTTATGTTTCTATAATCAGAGGGTTTATACCATGTATACTGTCCTTGGTCAGTCATTTATGTTTCTATAATAAGAAGGTTTATACTGTCCTTGATCAGTTATTTATGTTTCTATAATCAGAGGGTTTATACTGTCCTTGATCAGTTATCTATGTTTCAATAATCAGAGGGTTTATACTTTCCTTGATCAGTTATTTATGTTTCAATAATCAGAGGGTTGATACTTTCCTTGATCAGTTATTAATGTTTCTATAATCAGAGGATTTATACTGTCCTTGATCAGTTATTTATGTTTCTATAATCCGAGGGTTTATACTGTCCTTGATCAGTTATTTATGTTTCTATAATCAGAGGGTTTATACTGTCCTTGATCAGTTATTTATGTTTCTATAATCAGAGGGTTTATACTGTCCTTGATCAGTTATTTATGTTTCAATAATCAGAGAGTCTATACTTTCCTTGATCAGTTATTAATGTTTCTATAATCAGAGGATTTATACTGTCCTTGATCAGTTATTCATGTTTCTATAATCAGAGGGTTTATACTGTCCTTGATCAGTTATTTATGTTTCTATAATCAGAAGGTTTATACTGTCCTTGGTCAGTTATTTATGTTTCTATAATCAGAGGGTTTATACTGTCCTTGATCAGTTATTCATGTTTCTATAATCAGAAATTTATACTGTCCTTGATCAGTTATTCATGTTTCTATAATCAGAGGGTTAATACTGTCCTTGATCAGTTATTTATGTTTCTATAATCAGAGGGTTAATACTGTCCTTGATCAGTTATTTATGTTTCTATAATCAGAGGGTTTATACTGTCCTTGGTCAGTTATTTATATTTCTATAATCAGAAGGTTAATACTGTCCTTGATCAGTTATTTATGTTTCTATAATCAGAGGGTTTATACTTTCCTTGATCAGTTATTTATGTTTCTATAATCAGAGGGTTTATACTGTCCTTGATCAGTTATTTATGTTTCTATAATCAGAGGGTTTATACTGTCCTTGATCAGTTATTTATGTTTCTATAATCAGAGGGTTTATACTGTCCTTGATCAGTTATTTATGTTTCTATAATCAGAGGGTTTATACTGTCCTTGATCAGTTATTTATGTTTCTATAATCAGAGGGTTTATACTGTCCTTGATCAGTTATTTATGTTTCTATAATCAGAGGGTTTATACTGTCCTAGATCAGTTATTTATGTTTCTATAATCAGAGGGTTTATACTGTCCTTGATCAGTTATAAAATTTATGTTTCTATAATAAGAAGGTCTATACTGTCCTTCATCAGTTATTTATGTTTCTATAATCAGATGGTTTATACTGTCCTTGATCAGTTATTTATGTTTCTATAATCAGAGGGTTTATACTTTCCTTGATCAGTTATTTATGTTTCTATAATCAGAGGGTTTATACTGTCCTAGATCAGTTATTTATGTTTCTATAATCAGAAGGTTTATACTTTCCTTGATCATTTATTTCTGTTTCTATAATCAGAGGGTTTATACTTTCCTTGATCAGTTATTTATGTTTCTATAATCAGAGGGTTTATACTGTCCTTGATCAGTTATTTATGTTTCTATAATCAGAGGGTTTATACTGTCCTTGATCAGTTATTTATGTTTCTATAATCAGAGGTTTATACTGTCCTTGATCAGTTATTTATGTTTCTATAATCAGAGGGTTTATACTGTCCTTGATCAGTTATTTATGTTTCTATAATCAGAGGGTTTATACTTTCCTTGATCAGTTATTCATGTTTCTATAATCAGAGGGTTTATACTGTCCTTGATCAGTTATTTATGTTTCTATAATCAGAGGGTTTATACTGTCCTTGATCAGTTATTTATGTTTCTATAATCAGAGGGTTTATACTGTCCTTGATCAGTTACTTATGTTTCTATAATCAGAGGGTTTATACTGTCCTTGATCAGTTATTTATGTTTCTATAATCAGAGGGTTTATACTTTCCTTGGTCAGTTACTTATGTTTCTATAATCAGAGGGTTTATACTGTCCTTGATCAGTTATTTATGTTTCTATAATCAGAGGGTTTATACTGTCCTTGGTCAGTTACTCGTGTTTCTATAATCAGAGGGTTTATACTGTCCTTGATCAGTTATTTATGTTTCTATAATCAGAGGGTTTATACTTTCCTTGATCAGTTATTTATGTTTCTATAATCAGAGGGTTTATACTGTCCTTGGTCAGTTATTTATGTTTCTATAATCAGAGGGTTTATACTTTCCTTGATCAGTTATTTATGTTTCTATAATCAGAGGGTTTATACTTTCCTTGATCAGTTATTCATGTTTCTATAATCAGAGGGTTTATACTTTCCTTGATCAGTTATTTATGTTTCTATAATCAGAGGGTTTATACTGTCCTTGATCAGTTATTCATGTTTCTATAATCAGAGGGTTTATACTGTCCTTGATCAGTTATTAATGTTTCTATAATCAGAGGGTTTATACTGTCCTTGATCAGTTATTTATGTTTCTATAATCAGAAGGGTTATACTTTCCTTGGTCAGTTATTTATGTTTCTATAATCAGAGGGTTTATACTGTCCTTGATCAGTTATTTATGTTTCTATAATCAGAGGGGTTATACTTTCCTTGACCAGTTATTCATGTTTCTATAATCAGAGGGTTTATACTGTCCTTGGTCAGTTATTTATGTTTCTATAATCAGAGGGTTAATACTGTCCTTGATCAGTTATTTATGTTTCTATAATCAGAAGGTTTATACTGTCCTTGGTCAGTTACTTATGTTTCTATAATCAGAGGGTTTATACTGTCCTTGATCAGTTATTTATGTTTCTATAATCAGAAGGTTTATACTGTCCTTGGTCAGTTACTTATGTTTCTATAATCAGAGGGTTTATACTTTCCTTGATCAGTTATTTATATTTCTATAATCAGAGGGTTAATACTGTCCTTGATCAGTTATTTATGTTTCTATAATCAGAGGGTTTATACTTTTCTTGATCAGTTATTTATGTTTCTATAATCAGAAGGTTTATACTGTCCTTGGTCAGTTATTTATGTTTCTATAATCAGAGGGTTTATACTGTCCTTGATCAGTTATTTATGTTTCTATAATCAGAGGGTTTATACTGTCCTTGGTCAGTTATATATGTTTCTATAATCAGAGGGTTTATACTGTCCTAGATCAGTTATTTGTGTCTCTATAATCAGAGGGTTTATACTGTCCTAGATCAGTTATTTATGTTTCTATAATCAGAGGGTTTATACTGTCCTTGATCAGTTATTTATGTTTCTCTAATCAGAGGGTTTATACTGTCCTAGATGAGTTATTTATGTTTCTATAATCAGAGGGTTTATACTGTCCTTGATCAGTTATTTATGTTTCTATAATCAGAAGGTTTATACTGTCCTTGGTCAGTTACTTATGTTTCTATAATCAGAGGGTTTATACTTTCCTTGATCAGTTATTTATATTTCTATAATCAGAGGGTTAATACTGTCCTTGATCAGTTATTTATGTTTCTATAATCAGAGGGTTTATACTTTCCTTGATCAGTTATTTATGTTTCTATAATCAGAAGGTTTATACTGTCCTTGGTCAGTTATTTATGTTTCTATAATCAGAGGGTTTATACCATGTATACTGTCCTTGGTCAGTCATTTATGTTTCTATAATAAGAAGGTTTATACTGTCCTTGATCAGTTATTTATGTTTCTATAATCAGAGGGTTTATACTGTCCTTGATCAGTTATCTATGTTTCAATAATCAGAGGGTTTATACTTTCCTTGATCAGTTATTTATGTTTCAATAATCAGAGGGTTGATACTTTCCTTGATCAGTTATTAATGTTTCTATAATCAGAGGATTTATACTGTCCTTGATCAGTTATTTATGTTTCTATAATCCGAGGGTTTATACTGTCCTTGATCAGTTATTTATGTTTCTATAATCAGAGGGTTTATACTGTCCTTGATCAGTTATTTATGTTTCTATAATCAGAGGGTTTATACTGTCCTTGATCAGTTATTTATGTTTCAATAATCAGAGAGTCTATACTTTCCTTGATCAGTTATTAATGTTTCTATAATCAGAGGATTTATACTGTCCTTGATCAGTTATTCATGTTTCTATAATCAGAGGGTTTATACTGTCCTTGATCAGTTATTTATGTTTCTATAATCAGAAGGTTTATACTGTCCTTGGTCAGTTATTTATGTTTCTATAATCAGAGGGTTTATACTGTCCTTGATCAGTTATTCATGTTTCTATAATCAGAAATTTATACTGTCCTTGATCAGTTATTCATGTTTCTATAATCAGAGGGTTAATACTGTCCTTGATCAGTTATTTATGTTTCTATAATCAGAGGGTTAATACTGTCCTTGATCAGTTATTTATGTTTCTATAATCAGAGGGTTTATACTGTCCTTGGTCAGTTATTTATATTTCTATAATCAGAAGGTTAATACTGTCCTTGATCAGTTATTTATGTTTCTATAATCAGAGGGTTTATACTTTCCTTGATCAGTTATTTATGTTTCTATAATCAGAGGGTTTATACTGTCCTTGATCAGTTATTTATGTTTCTATAATCAGAGGGTTTATACTGTCCTTGATCAGTTATTTATGTTTCTATAATCAGAGGGTTTATACTGTCCTTGATCAGTTATTTATGTTTCTATAATCAGAGGGTTTATACTGTCCTTGATCAGTTATTTATGTTTCTATAATCAGAGGGTTTATACTGTCCTTGATCAGTTATTTATGTTTCTATAATCAGAGGGTTTATACTGTCCTAGATCAGTTATTTATGTTTCTATAATCAGAGGGTTTATACTGTCCTTGATCAGTTATAAAATTTATGTTTCTATAATAAGAAGGTCTATACTGTCCTTCATCAGTTATTTATGTTTCTATAATCAGATGGTTTATACTGTCCTTGATCAGTTATTTATGTTTCTATAATCAGAGGGTTTATACTTTCCTTGATCAGTTATTTATGTTTCTATAATCAGAGGGTTTATACTGTCCTAGATCAGTTATTTATGTTTCTATAATCAGAAGGTTTATACTTTCCTTGATCATTTATTTCTGTTTCTATAATCAGAGGGTTTATACTTTCCTTGATCAGTTATTTATGTTTCTATAATCAGAGGGTTTATACTGTCCTTGATCAGTTATTTATGTTTCTATAATCAGAGGGTTTATACTGTCCTTGATCAGTTATTTATGTTTCTATAATCAGAGGTTTATACTGTCCTTGATCAGTTATTTATGTTTCTATAATCAGAGGGTTTATACTGTCCTTGATCAGTTATTTATGTTTCTATAATCAGAGGGTTTATACTTTCCTTGATCAGTTATTCATGTTTCTATAATCAGAGGGTTTATACTGTCCTTGATCAGTTATTTATGTTTCTATAATCAGAGGGTTTATACTGTCCTTGATCAGTTATTTATGTTTCTATAATCAGAGGGTTTATACTGTCCTTGATCAGTTACTTATGTTTCTATAATCAGAGGGTTTATACTGTCCTTGATCAGTTATTTATGTTTCTATAATCAGAGGGTTTATACTTTCCTTGGTCAGTTACTTATGTTTCTATAATCAGAGGGTTTATACTGTCCTTGATCAGTTATTTATGTTTCTATAATCAGAGGGTTTATACTGTCCTTGGTCAGTTACTCGTGTTTCTATAATCAGAGGGTTTATACTGTCCTTGATCAGTTATTTATGTTTCTATAATCAGAGGGTTTATACTTTCCTTGATCAGTTATTTATGTTTCTATAATCAGAGGGTTTATACTGTCCTTGGTCAGTTATTTATGTTTCTATAATCAGAGGGTTTATACTTTCCTTGATCAGTTATTTATGTTTCTATAATCAGAGGGTTTATACTTTCCTTGATCAGTTATTCATGTTTCTATAATCAGAGGGTTTATACTTTCCTTGATCAGTTATTTATGTTTCTATAATCAGAGGGTTTATACTGTCCTTGATCAGTTATTCATGTTTCTATAATCAGAGGGTTTATACTGTCCTTGATCAGTTATTAATGTTTCTATAATCAGAGGGTTTATACTGTCCTTGATCAGTTATTTATGTTTCTATAATCAGAAGGGTTATACTTTCCTTGGTCAGTTATTTATGTTTCTATAATCAGAGGGTTTATACTGTCCTTGATCAGTTATTTATGTTTCTATAATCAGAGGGGTTATACTTTCCTTGACCAGTTATTCATGTTTCTATAATCAGAGGGTTTATACTGTCCTTGGTCAGTTATTTATGTTTCTATAATCAGAGGGTTTATACTTTCCTTGATCAGTTATTCATGTTTCTATAATCAGAGGGTTTATACTGTCCTTGGTCAGTTATTCATGTTTCTATAATCAGAGGGTTAATACTGTCCTTGATCAGTTATTTATGTTTCTATAATCAGAAGGTTTATACTGTCCTTGGTCAGTTACTTATGTTTCTATAATCAGAGGGTTTATACTGTCCTTGATCAGTTATTTATGTTTCTATAATCAGAAGGTTTATACTGTCCTTGGTCAGTTACTTATGTTTCTACAATCAGAGGGTTTATACTTTCCTTGATCAGTTATTTATATTTCTATAATCAGAGGGTTAATACTGTCCTTGATCAGTTATTTATGTTTCTATAATCAGAGGGTTTATACTTTCCTTGATCAGTTATTTATGTTTCTATAATCAGAAGGTTTATACTGTCCTTGGTCAGTTATTTATGTTTCTATAATCAGAGGGTTTATACTGTCCTTGATCAGTTATTTATGTTTCTATAATCAGAGGGTTTATACTGTCCTTGGTCAGTTATATATGTTTCTATAATCAGAGGGTTTATACTGTCCTAGATCAGTTATTTATGTCTCTATAATCAGAGGGTTTATACTGTCCTAGATCAGTTATTTATGTTTCTATAATCAGAGGGTTTATACTGTCCTTGATCAGTTATTTATGTTTCTATAATCAGAGGGTTTATACTGTCCTAGATGAGTTATTTATGTTTCTATAATCAGAAGGTTTATACTGTCCTTGATCAGTTATTTATGTTTCTATAATCGGATGGTTTATACTGTCCTTGATCAGTTATTTATGTTTCTATAATTAGAGAGGTTATACTTTCCTTGATCAGTTATTTATGTTTCTATAATCGGAGGGTTTATACTTTCCTTGATCAGTTATTTATGTTTCTATAATCAGAGGGTTTATACTTTCCTTGATCAGTTATTCATGTTTCTATAATCAGAGGGTTTATACTGTCCTTGGTCAGTTATTTATGTTTCTATAATCAGTGGTTTTATACTTTCCTTGATCAGTTATTCATGTTTCTATAATCAGAGGGTTAATACTTTCCTTGATCAGTTATTTATGTTTCTATAATCAGAGGGTTAATACTTTCCTTGGTCAGTTATTTATGTTTCTATAATCAGAGGGTTTATACTGTCCTAGATCAGTTACTTATGTTTCTATAATCAGAGGGTTTATACTTTCCTTGATCAGTTATTTATGTTTCTATAATCAGAGGGTTTATACTGTCCTTGGTCAGTTATTTATGTTTCTATAATCAGAGGGTTTATACTTTCCTTGGTCAGTTATTTATGTTTCTATAATCAGAGGGTTTATACTGTCCTTGATCAGTTATTTATGTTTCTATAATCAGAGGGTTTATACTTTCCTTGATCAGTTATTTATGTTTCTATAATCAGAGGGGTTATACTTTCCTTGGTCAGTTATTTATGTTTCTATAATCAGAGGGTTTATACTGTCCTTGATCAGTTATTTATGTTTGTATAATCAGAGGGTTTATACTTTCCTTGGTCAGTTACTTATGTTTCTATAATCAGAGGGTTTATACTGTCCTTGATCAGTTATTTATGTTTGTATAATCAGAGGGTTTATACTTTCCTTGGTCAGTTACTTATGTTTCTATAATCAGAGGGTTTATACTGTCCTAGATGAGTTATTTATGTTTCTATAATCAGAGGGTTTATACTTTACTTGGTCAGTTATTTATGTTTCTATAATCAGAGGGTTTATACTGTCCTTGATCAGTTATTTATGTTTCTATAATCAGAGGGTTTATACTGTCCTTGATCAGTTATTTATGTTTCTATAATCAATGTGTGGCTTGTTTGATCTGAGTTTTGTATTGTTCAAAATTCTTTAATCATATCATGCCAAATTTTCTTGATTTCCTCTAAATTTACTATTGTCATGATTGTGATGTCATCAAATAGGCAAACGTAACCTAATGATGTCACATAAAAACATGAAAAGAAACAAATTTTTGCAGACAATTAGAAATGAAAGATACAGTTGGTCTACTATAATATCGTCTAAAAAATCAAAAGAAAAACAAAATTCACCATTGTTCCCATGCAATACAATAATTATCCACTTTCAACTGTTTTCAAATTCTTTATTTAAAACACTCAACAAGCATAATGTTTTAAGTTAAAAAATTAACTGTATACAACTGTAAAAATATGGTATTACACTCTACAATGCTCATGATGCTCTATGCAGTGGTAGAATCTATACGAACCACCAGGCAAGTAATGTACATGTTTTTCAAATTCAATTATTATATTTTAGGATTAAAGACAAGTCTGATTGTAAAATCATGCTACGGTGCTGGGGTATCTTAATTGCTCAGGCTAGGAATACAAAGGGATATTCAATATATTACCTCAGTTGTACTTGAAGTTCCTGTTCATTCCTTTATTTATATATGTAGACAATATGTTAATACAAGACAATTACTGTAAACTAACTTTAATACTTTTGTGGATACTTTATTTCACTTTTAGTTCTTTCTAGCCGACTTCCCAGCTATTCATTTTCATGATGAATTGTATGGAAGGGAATATCCACCAAAATTATACATTTCTTAATTTGTAAAATGCAATTTCTTAATTTGTAACATGCAATTTCTTAATTTTTACAATGTAATTTATTAATTTGTAACCTGTATTTTTTCCATCCGTTACATGAATTTCTTAATGTGTAAATGCAATTTCTTAATTTGTTGACGTATTTTCTTCTTTGTTCCATGAAATTCTACATTTCTTAATTTGTGAAATGTAATTTGTTTGTTTGAGTCATGTTTTGGGAGAATGTCTCAGTGTAATTGTTACTGCTGCAAGCCAATGAGAAGTTCAGTTTCTCAAAAAAAACTATAAGTTACAAATCATGTACAATGATGTAGGATGAGTTGCATCTAAAAAGTGTATACTAAATAGTATCCCATTTTCAAAGTTTAGGAGTGCTGAAGCAGTGTTAAACACTCATCAATCAATCAATCAGTCAATTCAAGTTCAGGGGCATAATTCTAGAATTTTTCAAAGAAACAAAAAACCTTCTCACTTCAAAGTTGACACATCATCATATGCACAGTAGTATAAAACAATTAGTTTTCCAAAATTGGGGATGCCATGATTAAGTGATCATACCATATGACTCATGTCCCCACACATGTTTCTTCCCACTATTTGTTCAATTATTAAACAGAAAAATTAATACATGTAACGTGACGGTACCCAAATTGCACCTATTTTGGCAGTTTTTTTCATCTACGTTTATATATGATCCAGACAAAAGTTTCCATTCTGTGTTTATTTTGTAGATGTATCCATTTTTTCTACATAGTTACACCAATTTAATTCTGAATCCATATTGAATCATAGAAAAATGGGTTTGAACCGACCTCCAAACGATCCATGATGATGATTCTGTAATGAGGAGTACCCAAATTGCATCCCTGCTTAAATTCACATCCTTAAAAATTGAATAACAGATGTTTTGTTTTATTTCTTCAAATATTTAGAACAATTTGACATTAGTCCATGCTTAGTATTCATTTTTTAAGAAATGGATGCTTGTAACATTTTTTTGGCTCATTTTTAAAAAATGACTTTTTGTGGACGTCCCATGGCGACCTTTCGGTAGATTTTACTTTTTTCAGTGAATGCTTCATCTGTTGATATATACTGTGAAAGTTTGGTGTAAATTTAAATATATTTACCTATGTTGAACATGTTGAAAGACGTGTATAATGTCAAATCATAAACATACAAATTGTTTAGTCCCAAAGAAAACTTATAAGATTTCCGCTGATATTTTTGCTCAATAGGTGCAATTTGGGTACTCAGTGCAATTTGGGTATTGTGACGTTAGCTTACAATCTAAATCAGATCTAACAAAGCAGAATTTTTGCAAATAAAGCAAAAATATTTGTCTGAAGATGGTAAACAGCATTTTGTATTTTTGGAAAGCTTTAGTACTTTGTATTTGACCAGATTATATTCTTTCCTATGTTGATATCACCAGTTAATAAAAAAATAATTGGTATTATTCTCTTTTAAAATTTATTCAACTCTGTAGCCATTTTCACAAGCAATATTATGAGGGAAAACTAGCGAGTAATGAACAATTTAGAATAGCTTATGATCAAAGATATTTGAATAAATAGTGAACAACAAAATCCTTGAGACGTTGTCAGTCATATAACAGTATAATATTAAGTGACACAATTAAATTATGTGTCACCACGACATGGGACATCAGGTCATATGATTAAATTTCAGATTTTTTTAAATTATGGGTTCAATATATTTATTGCATTAACAAACATATTTTACATGTATACATTTTACCACTTTAAACATTAAAGACCCAGGCGAGCGGTGGTTACAACTTACAGTCACTTGAAACATGACCATGTTAGCTTGTTGACGTTGTTCATCGTTCAGAAACGTGAAATAAAAATACTTTATATTTTACCTGGACTGTTCAATGAATTTACGTTCACTTTCTGAGAGGCTGTCAATTCCTGCAGAGCTACATCGGTGTGATGTCCGAACTGTAACTCTTGGCAGGAGACTGTCGGCTTCACTCATCTTTTTCGACTGTCAACAAACTGGTTCTTAATCAAATGACTTCGAAGTCATAAGTACCAGTTTCGCGCGGAAATTAAAATTGTTACGAAGTTGTGAATATAAGCTCCGACCCAGGTATCTTATTTTAAGTAGATTGACTTGTGGGCATTTCCCAACACATTTTTTTACACATTAGAAATACATGTCAAAAGAAGATCGGGACCATCCCTTTAGTTATTCGTGACATTTGAACAAACTGAATGGGGATAAAAGAGGGGAGTGTAAAAACTTAGTTTTTGCTTTATTAAAACAAATTGTGGCTTTTTGTTAAAAATCTAATTGATTCCAAATGTTAAAAGAAGATGTAATAACTTTGGAAAACAAATGGCTGTTAAAACCTACTTAAATTTCGTTAAAAAATCACAAATTTATTTTCATTCAGTTTGAGAAACATCTCAGTTTTTCTTCTAGGATTTAAGAAAAAAACTATCAAAATTGTTTTGTTCTAGGATTTAAGAAAAAAAAAACTATCAAAATTGTTTGCCGTTATCAGAAATGGATTTTTTTGCCATAAAAACATAGTTTGGTTAACAGTTCACATTTATTTTTAGAAACAAAATAATTCTTTTGGTACTATGCAGTTCAAACGTGCAGCTGGGACTATTATACTATAGGAATGCCTTTACTATAATATAGTATAATAGTCCCAGAACGCAGTGCTATTTTTTTGGCGAGATATTTTTGATAAAATGTCTGCTTTGAATGCGAATAAAACAGATGAAAATGATATTCTTAGAGATGTTTTATGTTAAGACAGGACATTTTATGTTTTCTTTAATTTTCTCTATTTTCTATTTGTTTTCCCATTCGTGATTCTATATACTGTAAATCCCATCCGGTCCTTGTATATGAAGCATCGCCGTTTAGCAGATGTCTAGCCTGGAATTCTGCCCAAACATCCTCTTCGAGTCTACTGTTGAGCAGTGAGCCAGGATCCAATGCTAATCAGGGGTGACGTCGATCTTCATTGTGTGCAATCTGTTGTAGCCGGTCACCTGATCGGCCAAGATTTTGTTCAATGTTTTTCTTTGTATCGATCTGATGAGTTGAGCCTTTTTCAACTGAATTTTATAGTTTGTTCTTATGTTGTGCTGTTACACGACTGTCCCAGGTTAGGGCGCTCACAAACATGTTTAACCCCGTCACATTCTTTATGTGTCCCAAGTTAGGAGCCTATAGTTCAGTGCATGGTTGTCGTTGGTTCACGTCTCATATTTGTTTTTAGTAAATTGTTTTGTTATAAATAAGGCCGTTAGTTTTCTCAATTGAATTGTTTCATATTTTTCATGCCGCCGGGGCCTTATATAGCCGACTATACGGTATGGACTTTTCTCATTGTTGAAGGCCGTACGGTTGTCTATAATTGCTTACATCCACTTTATTTGAACTTTGGTGGATAATTGTCTCATTGGCAATCATATCACATCTCTTTATTTTTATGTTGTTGGTGTTTTTCAATCAAGGGAAATGGCAACAAATCAACGATTATAAGATAATTTAGTATTCCACTTATCGGGATAAAAGAGGGGGTTGAGATCTCTTAATGTCGTAATTATAACGAGTTCATGAACTAAAGGTGCTTATAAAGTGCGAAACGAAATAGAAACGAAACTTGACAAAAAGAAAAGAAATAAATAAAATAAACGAAAAAACAAAACGAGACGAAAAAGGAATCAAAGAAACGAAAAGTAATAAAATATTTTTTTTTTAAAATAGGCTGAACGACATGAAATGAATCAAAATACTATATTATGAAAACGAAACAAACATGTTCACCCCTTTCCGTTTAGTGTTTAGAATGGGATGTAAAAGAAATAAAACAAAATTGTTAGTATGAAACTGATGAATTATGTTTAACGTTCATGGGCAAATACTACATACACATCGGGACGCCGATACGTTTATAAAGAAATAAGGAGATGTGGTATGGTTGCCAGTGAGACAACTATCTATACCAAAGTTCAAATGAAGTGGATGTAATCAATTATAAACAACAGTACGGCCTTCAACAATGAGAAAAAAAACCATACCATATAGTTGGCTATAAAAGGGACAGACATGGAAAATATGAAACAATTCTATTGAGAAAACTAACGTTAATGCGATTTGAATAAGAATAATAATGTTTATTGTTTCAATTAAGATCCCTTAATGGACAGCATGACGACATTCACATACAAAACATTACACTATGATTTCTTGCAAAACCTCACGTTTTAATGAAATATTATTAAATGATATGAGCAATATTGATGACGTCGCACTGTTGCTATAAATAAATAGTCAATATTGTTTTTCGGCCCGGTCCGAAAAATCGTATTAGCCCATTACATAAACAGTGATTTGCATTGTAGAATATGAGGCTTATCTAGTTTTTTTTCTGTCACAATTTGCTATAGCTTATAATTTCAACTTCTAAATGTTAAAACAGTATTCGAATTAAGAAATACAAACCAAGTAGCACATGTATTATAGATTGAGCACATTTTAGTATTATATCTATTTCTCTTTTCCCTCTTACAACTGTAAATTTATCTTTTTAAACGAAATGTTTATGTCAAATATAATTGAGTACTTACAGGGCTATCTCCGACATTTATGCTAAAATTCCCTCCTTATGAGAATATAGAATAATTCTTCAGTTGCTCCCTACAAATACAGTAAACGAAGTGTGATGTGGGGAGTTAAAAGCTGGTCGTTTATTGAATTATAGAGAGAAAAAAATGAATTATCAGATTTTGTAATTAATTTAAAGTTTCACTGCAAATCTTTTTTTATCGAAAAACAAGAATTATCAAAGAGGATACACAAGGTCGGAAAATAATTATAATTTGTACACCTGGAAATGTGCCATTCAATAATATAACACAATGTTTTATTTAGTCTGAGGTTTATGGGTTGGTGGTAGTTAATAAATCCTACTTTATCTCAGATAATTAGCTCAGATAATCAGCTCAGATAAACCGGATTTATCTTAGATTAATCCTGAATTATCTCACTATCTTGCATTATCTTCTTTTATTTGGCTGTGCGATAAAATATATATATATTACCAGAAGTCCATTACTAGGGGAAGTGTGCAAGCTGTACTATATTGCTGGGCGATCACATAAACTGGTCCGCCATTCCATCTAAATCTCCACACCGAAGGAACGGGTTGGAGCCATTGTCACATTGGCATTAATTGGACGAGTCTTACAAATTCAACGATTCGCTACGAAATTGACCATTTATATTGACAGGAACTTGACCTCAAATGTTAATACTGCGATGCCGCAAAATAAATGAGTTAGTTAATTAGTTAATTTACCCCATGGTGGCAGCGCAGATAAATGCCCTACGAGCGTGTTATCATATTCTTGACAAACTTTTATAGCTGACTGTGCGGTATGGGCTTTGCTCATTGTTGAAGGTCGTACGGTGACCTATAGTTGTTAATTTCTGTGTCATTTGGTCTCTTGTAGAGAGTTGTCTCATTGGCAATCATACCACATCTTCATTTTTTTATATGAGTCGGTATCTTTCATTTCCTTAAGAACTCAGTAGGGATATAAATGTGCTAGTTTCTCGTTTGATTTCCTATCAATATAATACATAATAAACACTAAACTGGTCCGCCATTCCATCTAAATCTCCGCACCGTACCTGTTGTTATAGTAGCGATAAGTGAACACAACAGGGGTCCAGTTTAGGCGATCACACTGTCCCCGTTATCAATGGAAAGCGCTATATATATGTGGTCCTCCCAAATCTCGTTTTTCAACTATGGAATCATGAGTAGAAATGTTATCATCAAACGGATGGCTGTTAATAAGTCTCCTTTAGAGTTTGATTAATTATCAGTTTGTTGAAAATAAAATGAGCTTACTTAGTGCGGTAGTTTCTTATTGCCAATTATTTAAAACTTTATTTTCAACATTTAGAAAATGATATGAAATTTTATAAAAGAATACATTGGTACCATTTATCATTAAATTGCGCATGAGGCAAATCAAATCTGCCATAACTAAACATGCATCGTCTATTTAAAAGATATAGTTGTTTTTGTCAAAATATAGTCATAATTGCTTCCATTTTTAAATAGAACTGTGTGTTGATAAATTATGTATCGGTTTTAATATTTAAAGCACTAAGGAAGCTATATACCGTGATGTATAAGCGGAAGACAGCTAGGTTTCTTTTTTGTTAGTACAGACATACATTTGTCAAAAATAACCAAATATTTGTTGCTGCAGATGGCTTCAAAACAATTTCGAATTTCGAAAGTCTCTTGTTTTTAATCTTTTTTTGAAGTAAAAGGCACACTTTAGTAGTAATTTACTCCGGTCTTTTCGTCTGATTACGCTCTCCCTCAAGAGATGTGCGCAAGTCATCAACGCAACGTCCATATAGTCCTTTTTTATGTCGTTTTATAAACACAAGACTGTCCCCCTCAAGACTGAAGACACCTCAGGCTTGAATATCATTCGAATTTACGTTTTGATTTATTGCGTGTTGCTTGCTAACTTTCAGTGGCAAATATTTCATGCATATCCCATCAAAAGAGTTGTCGCAAGTGTTATTTAACATGCAGAGAGCAGAGCATTCATCTTGTATATATGCGAGGCTCTGGATTTACGACGTACTTCTTCCGACCTGACGTGGCTGCTAATTTATACATCCCACGCTTGTAATAATTAAAGGATTTTACTGTAGGAACTGGACAATTCCATGGATTACCATATTTCTATACCCAACTCAACCCTTAAGATTGGTTTAGTACTTGAACAAATTAAATCAAATTGTCCTACAGTAAGACTTTATCATAATTAAGTATGAGGAATACTTACATATAGATTATATATTCCTTACTTATTTGTTTACAAAGATCGTGATTGCAACTTTTCCTACAATCTTAACCTATAACATTTATATTCAAACACACGGGTTGTGTTTGACATGTATTTTAACGGATAAATAATACAATATCCGACCTAAATGACAACCCTTATACGCCAACACCTTTATCCGAAGTAGTATTACCGTCAAGATCTTGCGCAAGATTGAAGAAAGGGCATAAAATTAATGTTTTCTCTTTTATTTTCAAAATTGAGGGTTGAATTTTAATTTGACTAAAAATGGATATATCTGCGAAATTCCCGTTCAACTTTAAAACAAAAACTCTTTATTTCTTAAAATTTGTAAAACGTAAAATACTTACTTAGAATGAATATGGGTCATTTTCAAAAAATGTCGAATTTTCAGTACACCCATGCTAAAATTTGTATTTCTAATGGAAATTTCAGTTGTAATGGTTTAAATGAAAGCTTGTCGGATTTATGATTTAGAAAATCGATAATAAACACGATTTACATCTATTTTGATAAGATTAAAATGTATTTAAGTCCGATTTTGGGGGTATTTGTGTGCGTACAGTGTCAGGTAAACACATTGCAAATGATTTTTTCCCGATTTTCTGATCGCCTTGATATCTCCAAAAGGGACTTTTTAAGAACGTTAATAATTACTCTAACGAAAAATCGTAGCTTCTTAATCATTATATGTAACATATTATCTACAAACTAAATTTAATTAGCGTACGGGAGGTTCATGTCCATCCTGTTACCGCTACTTAAATCAGCCGTGATATTGTTCTCCCTATGAATATCGAATCAGTCAATGTTGATTTCAAAAGTTCAAAGTTACCTTTACATTTAAAACACCACGTTTCTTGTGGACAGTGTAGAGAAAAGAAATTTTAAGACATTTAGTGAAAAAAAATAGAGGGTACTTTTTTCATGTCTATGCTGTTACCAACAATTTTGATTAATTACACCAACAGTATACTTGTAAAAAGTGCAATATCGTGTTGGAAATCAAATTCACAACAGAAAACCATAATCACTTCACCAAAGGGAGTAGTCATTTCACAACAGCATTCAAAAATGAAGAAATTTGTCTATCCTGTTATGTCTATCCTGTTACTATGGTTGCTATGGTTACAGTAACAGAATAGACAATTGTAGACAGAAACGTCGTTAAAAAAATTATCTTAACATATAGTTGCAAAACGAATGAAATATTTCGTTGTTTGAACTCATCTTAAAGTTATAACGTCTTATTCTTCCCAATTAAGCATTTGCAGGTGCAATACTGATATCGGTAACAGGATAGACAAAAAGGTAACAGGATAGACTTTTATATAGTGACATATCATAAACGTACGTTCCTGTTACCAATGAAATAAAGAGAAAAGTAAACTAACTTATGAGGGATTTACTTGATGTTGGGTTTATTTGAAAGAGAGAAAAAAATGCCGAACAATATGAATTGCTATCTTAGACTTGCATTACTGGTGGTAATTTTTACAACCTTTGAAAACCAATTTTTAGAGGCATTTTTCAGTACAACCTGGAAAATTGGCAAATAATCTATTATTTTACAGAATGAATATATATAGAAGTTTATTCTCTTGAAAACCATCTAATTGGCTACGTAAAACAAGCTTAAAATTTTATCTAAACCTTTTCTTAATAACCCAAAATTTCTTTTGAAAATGGTAACAGGAGAGACAAAATATTGTACCACCTATCAAAAAATGTTTCAAGATATTCTTGTATGACATTATTAAGATTGCATCTTTTAACATGTTGTTCTTTAAGTACTGTTTGTTTTGATTCGCTTATGTAGAGGGTTGTTTGAATAAGTAACTTTTAATAAATTTTTCAATTTCAAAATTCGACATTTTTTGAAAATGACCCATATAATGTATTGTTTTTTTCCTTTTAAACACATTCCTAATTAAGTGTTACTTGTACTGTGTGTGGATGCATAATTTTCCGACCTAACTTTTTAATGGCAAATTTTCAAACAAAAACATGATGAATTGTATTCAGAAGCAAGCTTTTTTTTTATTCCGACAATAATAATTGTAGTTTTTAAATTCATAAATAATACCAAGGAATTGTATATTTAAAAGGAATGGAAACGCGCGGCCGACTTCAAAGAAAATTGTATGATGCATCTCTGACTTGAGTGGTGTGTTAATTACATCGCTCTAACTGGCTCATTACTTATCTGGCAGTAGTTATCGAACTTGGTCATTTAATCATGAAATGAAACAAGGAATTGTCTAATTAGAAATACAATTCCTTAAATGAAATAAACAAAAAATACAACCTTAAACAAAGTTACTTCTGGAAAAAAAAATTTTTCTTGTACCTCCTCTTGATATTTCACGAAGGTATGCAACAATTAAGATCAATTAATAGATGAAATCTGACATTATACGAGTTTTTAAAAAGATTTAAGGTAATGCAAAAAGTTAAAAAATAACTTTTCAATTTTGGAATATGACTGGTATAGAACGTATAAAGGAAGAAGTACGTGAACAGATGTAGTATTTTGTCTAGATAAAAGAACTTATAGATAATAGGTGTTATAATAAACACCGGTATGGGATATCCAATTTGCAGGTTTAATCTATCATGTATCATTGTTAAGCTAATATTTGTAGTATATATATTTCAGCAGGAACAGTGTATACTAACTATAGGCTGTCCCTGATTTAAGGTGCCAAAAAGAAATCACGCCGAGCTCACCCGTTAATAAATGCTAAATTATGCCGTGGTGCAATAATTTTTTTTAATTAGAAACAGTTCAAACTTTCCGACATTCGCATATTATTTATTTTAACACCGAAGGAATATTTTGCGACCTCTAGACGACTGCTCTTCTAGAAAAAAGGAAGGAACTGTTTTGCTTTTAAGCTTGTGGTAATTTGCTGCAAAGCTTAATAATGGCAAACTGCAATACCAAACAACGATTAAGTATAAAAATAGTATTTGACAAGAAAATAAATGATTAAAATCGTGTATAAAACGGCGCAATCAATCCCAATCGGAAGTCTTATATACATTTCTTGCCTGTAATTTCCGACTTCGTCGGTGTGGAACTTGACTGAACAAAATGGCGTCAATGTGAACTATAAACATGGGATTTTGAAAAATCATAGAAAATTCGTTTTTATCACCATTTTCATAAAACCAACACTATGTGATAGAAAAAAGACCAAGCTTTTAAATTGTATGTCAATGTCACATCTATTTCAAGTAGTTATTTAACCCTGACCAGAATACGGCGTATTGGTGTATTTATTGACGCACTACTTAAAATTTTCAACACGTTTCGAAATAAAATCATTTACATTGTACCAATATCATTTAGCATTCGTAATTTATACCAAACTGTAGGAAAATATTCCTTCTTTAAAATGATATCTCATTTTCTCACTTTATTCTTTCTACTTTCCAATATTTAGAAGAAATCGTATTACACTCCCAGATCGAAAGACGTATTTTGACAGAATAATGAAATTCAAAACTGAAATTTCGAAAAATCGTAGAAAATTCAGAAATGTTACCAGAAACTTAAAAAAATGGCAAAATGCTAGAATAAGGTTTCAGCTTCATAATGATATCAACTATTTTGTTTTGCACTTCGTGGTTGCCGAGCTTTTAGAAAAAAATCAAAACACTGTATTTTTTGTTTTGTAATCCGGATGAAACTCACTCAAGTTTCAAGACCGAGGTCTATTTCAATAAGAATTTTCATAATAAAATATTACAAACGTATGTTCGATGAGGCATTAAAATGATACATAAGGCCTTAACTATTCACGGAATGGAAGTTTATTCTTGATTTTGGGTTTCTCTCTCCTTTATATCTTCTCAAGCAAGATGACCCCGTAAATTTAAAAGACCGATCTATATGACAGGAAATGGACCACCGTCATGATTCTTTATATTATTCATCATACTTCCGACCGAGTCAGCCACATGGATTATAGCTCTGCGGGTGCTCTGCGGGTATCCCGATTGATCTCGAGCCACGTTTCCATTCCTTTTAAATATTACTTCCTTGATAATACCAACATTTTTATAATTTAACATTAAAACCATCACCATGACTCATGTTATATATTATGGTATCTATAGGATCTGCTATTCATTACATGTAACACGTTGATGGTCAAACATTATTTTCAACTGTTTGCTAATTGAGTTATAGGGTGTCTTGCATTAATTATCTCTACCCAGAATGCATCGCAAAATATTTGGCCATAGATTTTTGTTACTATTAACATAACAATCTCACTCATTTCGAGTCCCGTTTGAATCACAGTTGGAAGTACGGGGACTTCGTGACTCGCCTAACTATATAGCGGGTTCCACACTTCTCTCTAGTAATGGACTTCTGATATTAAGTATATATATTTGGCGCTAGTTTTCAACAGTAACCTTACCTGAACGAGTCGAATGTTATTGTTATAATTATTTTATTCCCAGATTGATAAAATGGATTCAATCATGAATGTATACGCCGCCAAGTTACAGAAAATAATATCAATGACAACAGGTTTTTCCTAATACTAATCTATGCTGTTTTTTTCTTTATCCACTTCTCCCTTTTTCAGTATAGTTTAGTAATATTTATGTTGTTTATATTATATAATTATATAATGCATGCTCACATTCAATTTGTTTTGTTATGTATATTGTATTGTGTAGACTACTTCATAAGTATGTTTTATTTGTGTCTAATCCTTTTTACTTCGAGCGTACTTCGAATAAAATATGTTTAAACTAAACAGGTGTTCCGTTCATTTTGGATTAAGAAAAAAGATATGACACGCAGTGACGACTTCAATTAGTTAAATCTACTCTATTTCTGATAGTTATAGCTCATATAAACCGGGATTATCTCACTATCTCACTATCTTGCATTATTTTGAGATAAACCGGAATTTTCTCGGATATTTGCCGATAATCCGGGATTTTCTCGGAAATAGTAGATAACCTGGGATATTCTCCAGTTAATTATCATTTCCTTACATTTGAGAAAATCCCGGATTATCTCAAATTTGCATTAAGCTGAGAAAATGTTTGATTAAGCTCCAAAAATGAGAAAAATCTAAATGTTCTTAAAACAAATCTAGAAAGATAAAAAAAAATACAACCCATCACAAGGATTTGTATAGTGAGAGGCCACAACGTGAAAAATGTTAAACAAATTATGAGTAGGGTGTATGATACAATAAGCAGATAACCCATCAAAGTTATTTGTAAAATTCTGTTAGTTGCTTGTGTTGCTAATGTTTTTCACAAGGGAAATTTACTTGTACTTGCCATGGGTACAACCATTGATTTTAGGGTATGAATGATACGTTCATTGTTAAGACCCTACATCAACTGTCAAGCTGATGAACAGGAATAAAAGCCATGTTCATTGATAAGTTTCTATGTATTGTATGCCATTTAGTCCCATGTACATGTACATTTACTCCATATCTTTTCAGTTTCTATTTTACTGTTGTTTATAATCATGAACTTATTTTTAACTTCCTGCCAGTCCTTCAATGAACTCAAACCTCTATAGTTCCAGTTTACACTCATGTATTTGCAGTTTGAACAGACGAGAATTCTTGAAAATCAATGAATTCATTTAATTTCTCATTTGTTGCGGACCTTACATTTGTACATGTATATTGATTCTGTTAAATTTATTCATAACTTAACTATGATAAAAAAATCAACATACAGATATTGTATGGAGACTGACTATTCTGGAAGACTGTATGATTTCCTCTAACTGTCAATGCTCTTGTGGTAGTTGGGTCAGTTTCATATACTAGAAGAAAGGACAAAGACAAGCTGCGAAAATAAATAATTGTTTTGACCTTCTCTTTGGGGTTATCTTAAACAGATATTACTAGTATCATAAAGATGTGTTGGGCTACTCAAATTACGATCACAAGAAAAACAACAACATAATTACGATAATTTTCGGCAACTGCCAAATGTAAACGACTATCAAAGTTTATTTTCCAGCTTGAGAGAGGTCCTCAATATGACATACTCAGAAGGAATCGTGATATCTTTGCGAATTAAAACAAAATATTGACCAAAGATGCTAAAACAAACTAAACCTAACAACAAACAAGTCAGAAATGATTATCTTGCAATACATGCTGTTCAACCGGATATTTACTAACAGGCGCGTATAAATTTATAGTGGCGAGTACGCAACATCTCACGATACGCGAGAAGTGTCGATATACCGCGAGATTCCAATCCTTCTCACTATACAAATCCTTGCCCATCATAACATCATGTCGCAACCCGTCTTGTAAAACACTATACTACATGTCACATGATTAGCACGTGTCACAACATCGGATTCTTACAATCTATTGTTATTTTTATATACAAATTATATCTTGTCAAGGTCTTTTTGAAGTCTTACCTGTATCCATGTCTGATTATCTGTGTTTTAAAATCTATATTTGTAAGTCAATAACATGAAACAATTTTATTACTTAGGCTATAAACTTTTTAAAATATATATTTCAATAGAGTGGCATATTGTATAATTGATTTTGTTGATAAAATCTTTTGCATTTTGCAATTGTATTTTGTTGCGGAGTGCTATCTTTGCATTGACCTTTCAAAGCGGTTTGAAAGTATCTAGTTCCAGAAATCCAGATTGTGCCACTACAAAATATTTCGGCTAAAACGTTGGACGAAAGTATTTGTAGTATTAATGATGGCTTCAACTTTCTTCATACATTCCTGACATTGAATTTGTCAAACTTTACCGTACAAATGAAGTGTATATGCTATGATAGATAGCACACGTATTGGCTTACCGTTCATAAAAAGTGTACATGCTATGAAAGATAGCACACGTACAGCAAACTTTACCGTACAAATAAAGTGTATATATATGCTATGATCGATAGCACACGTACTGGCTTTCCGTAGGCCTAAAAGCATAATATATATATAACAGACTCTTTAGTGAGAGTTGCCATGATTTATCCTTTCGACAGAGGGCTCGTGCAAGGGTTGTGGGAACAAACGACGCCTGCATGATTTGCAAGTAATACTGAATACCCAGACTTCAATCTAATTAAAATATAGGTCTCTGATTTCGTTATCCTCATATGTGTACGAGCACGCGAATTAATATAGATATGAATTTGAATTAAATTGACCCATACTTTTAACAGTCACTCCGCTGCATGGTACGAAATACACCATATTTTGCAGTGTTACTTACCAGACTACAAAATTAATGCTGTGTATTTTCTACAGTGTAAATGCGGTAAACATTGTGTTGGTAAGTCAGAAAAGCTATTTCACAAAAATACAAGATACAAGATCATACAAAATATTTTATTAGGCAATTATGGCACCCATTGCTGAGCATAGCTAGTAATCATTCATAACACACAAAAAAAAAAATACATTAAACAAAATTGAAACATTTGATAAACAAGGATATTGGATAGAATGAAGTGACAAAATAATGATAAAAAGAAACAAAATTTAAGAATGTAAGAATGCACATTATTTAATTTAACACAAAGGCATATCAATGTGTATAATAACAAAGTTATTTACCTATCAGGAGTCACACTGCGATCATAATAAATCCTGATATTTATTAAAATTAGATGTGGTATGATTACTATAATGAGACAGTCATCCATTATTTACGACCAAAAGACAACTTTATATGTGTATATGATAATATTTTAACCAGCATGATATTGTTTCCAGTATTTCTGGTCTCTTTTTATCTAGTTTGAATAGAGTAAGGTATATATTTATGATTACATATTTATCCTCCGATGACATAAGCCAAATATAAATTTATGTTTTATCTGACAAATTTTTAAAATTCTTTTTGTATTATATATAGATATTTATCTCGCTCTACACTATAACCTTTGCATTTAATTAAGAAATGGAGCCCATCCTTTACATCTATTTAACATATTTTACGTATAAGGCTTTCAGCTTCTTGACTCAAGTATCTACCCTTCTCAATTTTCAAGTAGGTGATCACTGATTCTTAATTTTTCTTAATAATTGTCTTTGTTCCCTATCACCAATGAGGAGATAAGGTTCAAAAGCAAAGTTATTTTTAAAAGTCTTATATATTCTTAACTTGTTTCCAGAGTCCAAAGACTTTCCTTTATACTGTCAGTGATCGGGAAGGACGTGCGCCTTGCGCCAATTGCGCTTATTGACCAGAAAAGGCGCATAGAGTGACAAATGTAAGCGCCAGCGTGGCGCATGATATTTTTCACTTCGTTTTGAAATGTTGAGATATCGTCAAATGGATTTCCGATCGTATTTCGTGCCGCCATGTGTGAGTACACAACTGTGTAGTGTTTACTCCAATGATAGGAGCACCTATATATTTTTGGAATGTCTCGGGTGTTTTCCTATGGTAATAATAGCAACATGCGGTATGACTGATAACCCAAAAAATGTAATTACCATCATTCATGATATAATTTTTTTATAAACAACTTTAAATTTGTGAAAATTGGCTAGTACCTAATTGTAAACTTTTAAGTAAGCTTGCTATTATTTCGATTGAAAAATCCAAAAGCCTTTTTATGAATAGCATAGTATTTGTCTCAATAAAAGGGGCTTAACTGTCCTTGTCAATTGTTTTGGTCAGTGGCTCGTTTTGACATTTTGTAAATATGTCTTCAGCGAATTGTTGTTGTGTCTTATCAATTAACGTTGCTCTCTACTGTTATTCTTGTCATCGTGGTGAAGTAAAAATAATACAAGTGCAGAGGAAATGCCAGAAACGTCCTCTAATACGGAACGTCTGGAATAAGTATGGTATCGACGAAGACCCAAATTTAATGTAAAAAAAAACCATAAACATGAACAAGGGAACAGTACAAGTTTTAACATTGTAAATAAAGGTTATCGTAAATATTGCCCGGTTTGGAAGAAGTTATTGTATATTCATTGAAATTGAAATTACAAAATCACAGGAACAATATCCATGATATTAATTAGAATCATACTTGTAAGTACAGTGAAATATACCCTTTTTTTATTTTTTTTTTTTTTATTGTAAACGAATGGCCCACTCATTTGACAGCATGGCCCATTAATTCTAAAAATGGCTCATTGAATTTATTTTTGGGGGGCCCTGGGCCCATAGAGAAAAAATCCTTCCAGATCACTGATACTGAATCAATTATTTTTCCATATGTTAACAAATTTAGAACGTAGATTTATTTTTACTTTTTTGATAATATAATTGATTTTGAATTTTAAATGCTTCAAGTAGCAATGAGTTGGACCTGTCAACAGATTTAACTATATAACACCAATATTTCACTTTATCATATACTTGTATAAAATATTACTTAAATTTTACAGTTCAATAACATTTAAAAATAATCAAAAGGCTATGAAAGGGTTATTATGTTTATTAACCAGATTCCCTAAGAGTTTCTTCGGCGGGCTGAAAAACGAACCTTTATTGACTGCTTCCGGAATGTTATCACATGCTTTTCCGTTATTGTCCGTGTAACCCGAATAATTCAGTCCCTCCCCGTGATCGACTCTCCCACTCGCTATCCTGGCATCCTGGCCCGATCTAGGCTATATTTAATTGATATATATGATTTACATATCCGACAAAAAGTGTCAATCCGACCTTGACCTCAGTTATTAGTTCATTGGTCAATTCTAAGTTTTGTAGGTTGGGTCTGTTTCTCGGATAATAAAAATATTCATAAAAGATACCATGAAGACTTATAACTGTATTTTCCAAACTCGCGTTTCTCCTACAAAAGACTCATCAGTGGCGCTCGATTCAAAATAGTTTAGATATAGAACTAAGAAGAATTGGTAAGATTGCCAATGAGACAACTCTCTACAAGAGAACAAATTTCGTTGATGCTAGCAACGCGGAGCAAAAGTCTACACCTCATAGACAATTCAAAACGAGAATATCAACGGCATAATTTATGCATAAAAACTAAAAGGTTGCAAGTGTTAAATGTCTGATTGGATCTGTTTATTTTACCTTTTTATATTGTTAAGATTTAGAGGTATGGTCAGTTTTTCAGATATTATTACTAATCAGTCAATTATGTATGGTTTTATCATAAGGAGATATAGCATCTTTGAATTTCGTTCAGATTAAGCGATTTTGAAAATATGGAGATACACATATTGTTATTGAAGATTTGCATGCCGCTATGACAAACTAACGATTTCATGGTTGTTAGAAAATGCCATTAGTATTCCAGGGCTTGAACGAGCTTTTTATGCGGTATGGGGTTTACTCACGGTTAATAGCCGAGCGATAACCGATTTATAAAGATCACAATTTTCATCGTTTGCCTTTACTGAATAGTCATCTCATACACAAATACAATATGACCTTTTAATCAATCCATTAATATTGTTTTGGCAGGAAATTTGTGATGCTTCTGGTATTTTTAGTCAGTTAAGAATTCAAACTCTAGGCCATACTGTTACGGCCAGAATTCATCTTTAAATTGTAGCCAACAAATGACGCAAATCAATAATAACATTTTAACAAGATTTATTATACAATTTTACAAGAAATATTATACAAATAGAAATGTCAACTTAACTGTTTTAAAAAATATATGTCCGATCCTTTGTCTTTTCTATATCCGGAATTCTTCTCTTCACTGTTACGGGAATCCAAACAGAATAATATGTCCAATAAGTCACAATATAGTATGATGTTCGTAAATAAAAATGTCAATGTAACAACTCCAGAGAACTTCTGAGAATATTAATGTCTACTAATCTGAGAGTCTAACTTTAGTGTCAGTATATATATAGTTGTCACGGAAATCTCTAGAACACTTTCGAAGGGAAACTCCAAGAAAACTGTAGAACAAAAACTTCTAGAATACGGTAGAAGTTTAAAATACACATCGTAGATTATGATCATTCCAGAGTTATTATGTAAGTCAAATAGAAAGTTCTAATCATTCCATCAGTATCTATGATTTTTTCAGTGATTTCTAAACTGCACAGTTATAACATTATTTTGTAAACAACTATAAGTATTATGTAAACATATTATACATGTTATAAGGCCACACAAAACAAATTAGGCCAAGATAAATAAACATAATAATTACAATATCATATCACCTTCCCCCTTAACAAAAGTTTGAGTGTAACAAGAACTTTTCATGAACATGATATACAAAAATACATAGTATGTATACAGTGTTTTAATCAGATCTAGATAAAGCATCTGCTATTACATTATCTTTACCTTTAATATGTTTCACAATAACATCATATTCAACTGAAGCTAGTCAACCTCTGGTTCTTATTTCTCTTTTTATGTATGAAGGTGAGAGGATTATGATCAGTATAAACAAGAATAGGATGCATAGTGGGATTTAAATATATATCAAAATGTTGAAGTGCAGACAACAGTGCAAAACACTCTTTTCCAATAGTTGAATAACTTTTCTGATGTTTATCCAATTTCATGGAAAAATATGAAACCGGTTTCTCAACATTATCATCTGTTTCTTGAAATTAAACACCCCAACTCCTACATCACTTACGTCATCGGCAAGTTTGATTTGTTTTTCAAAGTCTGGAGTGATCAGAACAGGACTGTTACTTAAAAGTGATTTGCTATTTTCAAAAGCGTTTTGACAATTATTACTCCATATAAATTTAGAATCTTTCCGTAAAAGATGAGTCAATAGTTGAACAACAGTAGCAAAATTTGAATAAAATTTCTGTAAAATCCAATCATGCCTAAATATCTCATAAGTTGTTTTTTATTTGTAGGAGGAGGATATTTGGTAATTGCATCCACTTTAGCCATAATAGGTTTTACTTGACCTTGGCCAACTGTATACCCTAAATAATCAACAGTGGCATGTCAAAAGTCACTTTTACCAAGATTATCAGTCAAATTTGATTGTGACAATCTATCAAAACTATCATATAAATGTGTTAAATGCTCTCCCCAGCTATCACTACACACAGTAAGATCATCAATATAAGCATAACAACAGTCTAAATCTTTTATAACATTATTGATCATTCTTTAAAATGTAGCTGGAGCACTTTTCATGCAAAACGGTATTACAGTATACTGAAATAAGCCGTCTGGTGTGACAAAAAAGATATTTCACGAGCTCTCTGTGTCAAAGGAACCTGCCAGTAACCCTTCAATAAATCAAATTTGCTCACAAACTTTGCCTGCCCAATATTATTAATGCAATCGTCTATCCTTAGAATAGGACAGGAATCAGTTTTGAAACTGAATTAACTTTTCTGAAATCAGTTACGAAACGAAAGGTTTTATCTGGTCTGGACACAACGAGACAAGGAGAGCTCCATTAACTGTTACTCGGCTCAATCATATCATAAAAACGGGAGGTTTGGCTAGCCACAAAACCAGATTCAACCCACCTTTTTTCCTTTGTACCAAGTCAGGAAAATGGCCATTGTTATATTATAGTTCGTTTCTGTATGTGTTGCATTTTAGTGTTGTGTTTCTGTTGTGTCGTTGTTCTCCTCTTATATTTGATGTGTTTCCATCAGTTTTAGTTTGTAACACGGATTTTTTTTCTCAATCGGTTTATGAATTTCGAATAGCGGTATACTACTGTTGCCTTTATTTATCAAGCATATATTTATTTTTTTTGTCTCATAAATCCATGTTTGAGTGGATTGAGCCCGTAAGGATATTGCTTAATTAAAGAAGCACCACCTACATCGACATCATGACAAACAGCAGTGGTTTTGTTTGGCACATCTGGAAAAAGACTTTTTAAAAGAAAATTAGGGATGTTAAATCGGTGACCAATTAATAATCGAGTACTCGCTGGGTTTTTTCGACGAAAAACCATCTACATAAGTATCTGGGACAAGGAATTACACACCACAATTAATAACTCATTACCTACAAGTACTAAGTAAGTAAAAAATAACATGTGACGGAATGGCTAAGACATGTTTAGTTTAATGTGTTAGCCTAGGTATAGCCCACGTATTTTCGGAGGCATTTTAAATGACAATTTAGCACATGTTAGCACATGCATTCTAAACAAGATGTTTTTTATTTACTAGACTAAGTATGATTAATTAGTGATACCTATTTATTTTCCGCAAGAAGTTCTCCAGAAGATCAATTTTATATAGAGAAGACAGCAATATTCTAACAGGAACCCGATTAGTCGAGTATCGTTTTGGTATTCGATACTCTTTACTACCGATCGATACTCGAATACTCGAGTACTCGTTGACATTCCTTATCTGGATACATAGTCTAGAAGATTCAAGTCAGTGTGTTCAGTTAACCATTTTTCCTTAACCAATTTCAAAGGTCCCCTTACAGTATGACCAAATACCAACTCAAAGGGACTAAACCAAGGGGTTCTTGAACAGCATCTCGGACCGCAAAAAGTAGAAAGTGAACACCATCATCCCAGTCCCTGTCAAATTGAAGACAAAAAGTTTTAATCATGTTCTTCAATGTTTGATGAAAACGCTCTAAGGGACCTTGTGATTCTGGATGATAAGCACTTGACCTATACTGAGCAATCCCTAACTGGTAAACGACATGCTGAAATAAATCTGACATGAAATTTGAACCCTGGTCGGACTGTATAGACTTCGGAAGTCCTACTAGCGTGAAAAATTTGATAAGAGCTTTGACAATAGTTGGTGTCTTGGTATTCCTTAACGGAATAGCCTCAGCAAAGCGAGTGGATGTACACATGATAGTCAATAAATACGCATTTCCAGTCTTGGTCTTCGGTAAAGATCCAACGCAATCAATTAGTACACGACTGAAAGGTACTTCAAAGGTTGGAATTGGCAGGAGTGGTGCTGACGGTATTTTTTGGTTAGGCTTACCAACAACCTGGCATATATGGCATATATGGCCGGCATGATTTGCAGTATTCTGTGACATCATTTCTAAGTCTGGGCCAGAAATGTTGCAAGAATTTAAGGCAAGTCTGCCTTAAGTCTTCCTTATACCTAAACGTCCGGCCAAGGGGATGTCCTGGGCAAGATCAATAATTTCTTGACTATAGACTGTAGGCACCACCACTTGGCATGCCACTCTCCATTTCTTCTCTTGGATATCATCAGGGGGCCTCCACTTCCTCATTAAAATGCCGTCTTGATGGTAGTAGCATTCAGCCACTTTGTCTGCTACTTCCTGTGGTTGAGACCTCTTGCGGAGCTGAAGAACCCCAGGGTCTTTATTTTGTTCTTCCACAAATTTTCTTCTGTCTAATGAATGGCTGTTTACGTCTGGTCATGGCATAATTACATGCTTGTTAGAACTAGGTGGTTTTATTGTGGACTTTTCTGAGCTACAGGAACCTTTCAATGTCGACAAGGAAAGTGTAAGAAAGGTCCATGTAATCAAACTGGTCTTCTTGTAAATCCTCATTTTGTTGTTTTTCTTGCCATCGCCCTAGTAACAACACAAGCTGGATACAGTTCAGCATCATCATCAGGTGATTCAACATCCACCACCGGTTCATTGGTAACAATTGGTTCAGCAACCACTTTGTTCTTAGCTAGACCATTTCCTAGCAATAATGAAACACCCTCAACAGGGAGATTAGGACAAACACCCACAATAACTGGTCCAGGAATTAAATCTGACTTCAGATAAATACGATGGAGGGGAACATCTATACAACCTAACTCCACAACTTGTAATAAAACGGAGGCACCAACAGAAGTCTCCTCGGACAAAGGCAACACACCTTCTAACAATAAAGTCTGAGAAACTCCAGTGTCCCGTAAAATCTTAATAGGCTGAGGAGTAGTATTATTAACAATAGAAACAAACCCATCAGACATAAAAGGTTTATAACCCTCCATGTAATCACAAAAACTGGACTTACAAGCCTGACTCGCAGGAATTCCAACTTATTGGTAACAAGGGGTGTCGTACAAGCACTGGACTCTTTCTATTATCTCTTCTTCTGGAGTCTAAAACAATCAGCCTTCAGGTGACCATTTTTCACACAATAAGCACATGTTAATGCTTTCTTCTCAAAAGTATCAAATTTTGGACTAGACATATTATAACTAGACTGACTCTTATATAGTGCTTCTTTGAAACTTCTTTGATGTAAAATGGTATAATTATTAAAAACAACAGCTGCATCTTGTAATGTCTCAACAGTTTTGTCATCTAAACGTGTTTTTAAGTCTAAATGAACACACTGCTTGAACTCTTCTAATAACATCAATTGTCTTATGCTATCAAAATTGTTATCTATAATCTTTGACGTAAGCCATTTATCAAATAGATCTTCTTTTTCCATAGTAAATTCAACATAGGTTTGTGAATCAAACTTTTTATAAGACCTAAAGTTCTTTCTATATGCTTCTCGCACTAGCTCATAAGCTTTCAAAACTTCCTGTTTTACCGTGTCTCAATCAGAACTGTTTTCTGAAGAAAGTGTTGAGTAAATTTCAGCGGCCTTGCCCTTAAAAACACTTTGCAGCATTGTAGTCCAATAAGGCTTTGGCCATTTCAAATTTTGAGCAATTTTCTCAAACTGTGGAAACATTTATCAACTTCACAAAATCTGGGAACCAGACGTATATCTTTTGCTGCTTCAAAATATTATGATTTTGACACTACTTTAGTGTTGCTTTCTTCTTTGACCATTTCAATTTTTATTTTCTCCATCTCTCACCTGTCCCTCATTTCAAATTCTGCCTATTTCAATTTAAATTCTTCTCTTCCTTTTATCTTCTCCATCTCTAACCTTTCCTTCATTTCAAGTTCTGCCTGTCTTTCTTCTTTTTAAAATTGTTTTAACTAAACTTCGTTTTCCAATTGTTTTAATTTGAATCCATCTTCCTTTTCTAATTCAAGTTGTTTTAATTTAAGTTCATGTTCTAATTCAAGCTGTTTTAATTTGAAAGCATCAACATTTTCGACCTTGAGTTCAAGAGCCTCTTCACCAAACCTTTCTGAGTCAACTAAATTGTCTATTACCAAATTTTTTATAATTTGTTTTCTCGTTGATTCTCTAAAATCTATTTGTTTATGTTTAGCTAGCAACACTAATTCTTCATTCTTTAGTTTATCAAACCCTTTCAGGTCTGGTGTTTTCAAAAATATACCAGTATCAAATGCCATTTTGTTGAATTTTGTTGGCTTATTCTAATTCAATAAAAAAAACTGAAGAAAATTGTAATCTGATATTAACACTATATATTCCGGACGGGCCCCTAATTTCTGTTACGAAATAACGAAATCACCTTTAAATTATAGTCAACAAAAGACACAAATCAATAATAACATTTAACAAGATTTATTATACAATTTTACAAGAAACATTATACAAATAGAAATGTCAAATTAACTGTTAAAATATATGTCTGATCCTTTGTCTTTTCTGTATCCGGAATTCTTCTTTTCACTGTTACGGGAATCCAAACAGAATATTATGTCCAATAAGTCACAATCTCGTATGATGTTCATAAATGAAAATGTCAATGTAACAACTCCAGAGAACTTCTGAGAATATTAATGTCTACTAATCTGAGAGTCTAACTTTAGTGTCTGTATATATTTAGTTGTCACGGAAATCTCTAGAACACTTTAGAGGGGAAACCCCTAGAAAACTGTAGAACGGAAACTTCTAGAATACGGTAGAAGTTTAAAATACACATCGTAGATTATGATCATTTCAGAGTTATTATGTAAGTCAAATAGAAAGTTCTAATCATTTCATCAGTATCTATTATTGTTCCAGTGATTTCTAAACTGCACAGTTATAACATTATTTTGTAAACAACTATAAGTATTATGTAAACATATTATACATGTTATAAGGCCATACTAAACAAACTAGGCCAAGATAAATAAACATAATAATTACAATATCATAACAATACGGTATTTAGATATAAGAAGATGTGGTATGAGTGCCAATGAGACAACTCTCCATCCAAGTCAAAATTTATAAAAGTAAACCATTATAGGTCAAAGTACGGTCTTCAACACGGAGCCTAGGCTCACACCGAACAGTAAGCTATAAAGGGCCCCAAAAATTACTAGTGTAAAACCATTCAAACGGGAAAACCAACGGTCTAATCTATATAAAAAACGAGAAACGAGAAACACTTATGAACCACATCAACAAAAGACAACTACTGAACATCAGATTCCTGACTTAGAACAGGTGCAAACAAATGCAACGGGTTTAAACGTTTTAATGCTACCAAACCTTCACCCTTTTTCTGAAACAATAGTGTAACATCACAACAAAGAAAGACACACTATAAAATATCAACTGAAATAGCTTAACTCAATCAAAGGACATATTAACACCAGTGAACATACACTGAACAAATAAATTTAACCTATGATAAAATGAAAATACAAAGTAAATAAACTAAGGGAAGAATAATAAAAGTAACATGTTATATCAGTATGACATGTTAAACAATTTAAGAAAAACAATATGCTCGAACAAAAATATCAGCCATTTGCAATTACTTTAAACACAGTTAAATGAAAATAATTTTGTTGTTAGGTATACGTGTACAGTTCCAATAGAGAAATCTAACAATCTGAAAAAGTTTTAATAGAATAAAAATACATCTTTCTGATATGTAAAAACACAGTAAATACATTTAGAAAATTGTTTCGTGTACCACTTTAAGATGTTTATTACATTAAAAGTCAAAACGTACAGTTAAATTGGTAAGAAAAGAATAAGGAAAATTATATGACATTAGTATCTGTACTTAACATACAAATCTCATTCATTGTTTTAAATTTTGAAACAATCTTTTTTTTTACTTTAAAATTTATTCACTTAAACCTAACGGTATTGTCCTTATCGTTAAGCTGTATTCATGAATAAAGTACTAATTCGGTTAGTTAACATGTTTTACCTTGCAAAATATTTTAAGTCTTTACAAGTATTTAAGTTCCTTTTGCATACCGGGAGGTGTAATCTACAAGGTAGTAACATTTAGAGTTTCCCACTCTTATCTTCTTATGATAAGGGATTCCAAAAAATTCTGATAACCTCTACAAAAATCTGTATAAAAATAAAAAATCGTACAAAAAACCAAAACACGAAATAAAAAATGTTTAAATTTATATAAAAAAGCAACTCTGGCGAAAGGGAAAACTACTAGACTGTACCAACTAAGGGACAATAACATATGAATGGCATTGTTCATTACTGTTACAACCTTGGATATTAATTAAATGAAAATAACGATTTAAAACTCTATTTACAAAACATAAATACAAATGTAAAATAATTGCCTCAAAACAACCAGTCAAGCAAACCTTCAATATCTGGGTATATACTTATAGGTTACAAATAGCATATACTACATCCTCATAGGTGAAATGCATATAACATTTTGAAACAATTTTTTTATCATTATCTTGAAACAGTATTTCATCTATGTATTTTGAACCATTCATTGTATAACAACATTTAAACAGTTAGTACCTAGTAAAAAGTATCCAATATCAAGGTATATGGACCTAGTACGTTGGAAAAAAACATCAGATTGGTCGATAGAATGATCACGGAATTACAATGAGCATTTGCAGGACTGAGTATTTGAATGAAGTGATATAATAATACCATATACCCACGCTTGCAGTAAACTGTATTCTATATTTAAGAAAATAAAGGGTACATAACTCTTGAACGATAAAAGTAAAACCGAACTTGACAAATGTTTAAGAGCCCAAGACATTGCTTTCAAATGTGAAAATATTTAGTCGAAAGATATATAAATGTCATCCTTAAACCAAAGAAATACATTTTTAAAGATAGCTAAGGGAATAACTCTTGAACGGTACAAGTCGAAACAGTATTTTACCTGTATGTTATAGTCCAAACTAAATTTGAAAAGATTTGGTCAAACATTACTGTATATACAAATCCAGAACCAAAAGAAAATACTATTCAAAACATTACTTTGAGGCACTTTAGAATAATATAAGTGAAAATTTAATTTTCTTTTAATTTATTTACATTATTTACTATTTAATTTTTGTAAATATTTATTTCGGAAATTTTGATATGGAATATATAAAAAAAACAATTCTAACAAATAGCTGTAGTTCTTGTTTCAATCAATAATCAGGAGATTTAAGGCAAGTTTTATCAGTTTATCCAAGCTGTTAATAATTTCTCACTCGTTTGTGAGATGTTTGGCTGAAAACTCTGGAAGTCATCGATGAAGCTGACAACATACTCGCTAAAGCAACATTTACCAACTATGAGACAGAGTTTGGGGTTGAAGGATACCACTATCAGATCAAAGGACCCGGCACCACCAACAATCTAGAAGTATGGCACAACTAGGTTAAGATTAGTCTTCAACATGCCCTTCCAAAGATATACGTGATCATCGAACTGTTAAAAAAGACCAACGCATTTACAGAATGTACAATAATGCAGTATGCAGCAAAAAAAAAAAAGAAGCTTACACAGAGTAATAGACACTAGACTTCAGCTACTAGAAGAAGATACCATTATTGATTATTTAACTATTTAGAAACTAAGGTTTCACTCCCACTGGCAAAGTTGACCTTAGATGGATTTGCCTATTTTTTCGGTCCATATTATTGTGATTTGAATTGGAACTTAGCTTTATAAGGTAGGTCTTTTTACTTATTTATTTTACGTTGGTTTATTTGTATCATTATCACTGAAAAACTTTAATAATGAATTATTAAGATATTTTTATCGATAAATTCCATGTTTTTGTTATTAGGTGTATGTTTAATGAATGCATTGAATAGACATTACATTATCATTGAGGAAAAGTGCTTGATTATTTAATTATTTAGAAACTAAGGTTTCACTCCCACAGGCAAAGTTAACCTTAGATGGATTTGGCTATTTTTTCGGTCCATATTATTGTGATTTGAATTGGAATAGTAACTTAGTTTTATAAGGTATGCTTTTTTACTTATTTATATATATTTTAATTGTATACTGGAATAGTTTGCATACACACTTTGAAATTTTTTTTACACATGCATTAATTTATTTACATAAAAAACACTTTAGTTAGCATACACTGGTCGATTGATATATTGCATTGTTACACCAACACTTACTTACTACAGCAACACACATTGATTGATAGATATCATACATACATGTAGTGTTATTGGTATACCGCCGTTCAACTTGAACTTAGTTACACTTTAATCATTCTAAACGTCTGGGCAGATATTTCAAATGCTTACACAGAGTAATAGACACTAGACTTCAGCTACTGGAAGAAAGATACCAACAAGGACTCATTAATGTGATAGACTCAACATCACTTTGTGAAATTATTAAGATATTTTTATCGATAAATGCCATTTTTTGGTTATTAGTCGTATGTTTAGTGAATCCATTGAATAGACATTACATTATCATTGAGGAAAAGTGCTTGATTATTTATTTATTTTTACACCCCAGTTCTATTGTTATACTTCACAGTTTCTCTTTCTGAAACAAGTGTAAATTGAATGCATCTATTGTTACGAAAAACAATGGATTTTGACCACAGGGTGTGACGAGCGGGGTTTCTAGAAACCCCTGCTTCTACATCCAGTAAACACAGTCCATTGTTATTGATAACAATAGAAATTGATTATTTTTAAAATAGCATGAACATAAGAAATTACAAATAGTGTTCACTACAAGTTGTTTCAAGATATTAAAAAAACACATTTTAGGAAATTCCAATAGCGAAAAAATATTTAGCATCTATTTCGAATAAAAAAAAAGTTCTTTAAATACTCCTTTGCTTGAAGGTAGAATTTTTAAACTCAGTCATATGTCTCTTAAAAAAAACGGGGATTCTAACTCACGGACCCCCCCCCCCCCCCCTTCCCCAATTGATTGTCCCCAAACGGGGAGTTCCTAAATATTCAATTTGTATTTTTGTATGCTGTCGGGTTTCTAATCCAGCAGTATGTCCGAACATGAATGTTTGTTTTAATTATTCTTGGGAAAAGGGGGGGGTCTTTTTTTTCAAACCGTAACAAATGAAATTTTATGATTACCTTCATTAAACTGATACAGATAAGTACTTTGGGTTATAATATTGCCTTTATCTTTAGTCTCTTCTACCAAATCCAACGCTTGACTCAAAATGTCGTCCGTCTTATACACGTCCATATTGACAACTGCATACAAGGAGCATGATGTATTTTTGTTTTGTAATAAGAATCACGAAACGGTCAACCTTGACCTGCTGATCCATATTAGCACATGGAATTAACGGGAATATGCAAAACAGCAACTTTGACATTAGTAAAATCTACTCACTTGTCAGTTTGAACGATGATAGCCAAAGTAAGGTTACTAGTGGGGTTTCATGTAAAACAAAACAAAAATTCTTATAAATCATGATTTGATACTGTCAAAAATTATGCTATACGTTTTTTTTCCATTTAATAACTAATGTTAACAAATATAGGGTTTAGCACCGGGTGTAAGTTAGTTATACACCTCGGGATACGGCGTGTCTGGATAAGAAACACCTCCGGCCTCCGGCCGTCGGGGTTTCTTATCCAGACACACATATCCCTCGGTGTATAACTATTACAGAAACTAAGGTTTCACTCCCACAGGCAAAGTTGACCTTAGATGGATTTGGCTATTTCTCCGGTCCATATTATTGTGATTTGAATTGGAATAGTAACTTAGCTTTATAAGGTAGGCTTTTTTACTTATTTATATATATTATAATTGTATACTGGAATAGTTTGCTTACACACTTTGAAATTTTTTTTACACATGCATTTATTTATTTACATAAAGGACACTTTAGTTAGTATACACTGGTCGATTGATATATTGCATTGTTACACAAACACTTACTTACTACAGCAACACACATTGATTGATAGATATCATAAATACATGTAGTGTTATTGGTATACCGCCGTTCAACTTGAACTTAGTTACACTTTAATCGTTCTGAACGTCTGGGCAGATATTTCAAATGCTTACACAGAGTAATAGACACTAGACTTCAGCTACTGGAAGAAAGATACCAACAAGGACTCATTAATGTGATAGACTCAACATGACTTTGTGAAATATTGTAATTTGTGACTTTGTTAATATATTGTTTTCTGACTTTGTTAATTTATGGTTTTCTGACTTTTGAAATACATATAGATAAAAAATTATATTTTTCAACGTTATACAAATAGTGCTGTATATTACTTGCTTTAACATAGACATTAATTTATTTCATCTTTGCAATGAATAAAAATTTGCTTCATAAATTTTCGAAATTATGTGTGTGATAAAAGACAACTTTATTTTACGTTGGTTTATTTGTATCATTATCACTGAAAACTTTGATAATGAATTATTAAGATATTTTTATCGATAAATTCCATGGTTTTGTTATTAGTTGTATGTTTAATGAATGCATTGAATAGACATTACATTATCATTGAGGAATAGTGCTTGATTATTTAATTATTTAGAAACTATGGTTTCACTCCCACAGGCAAAGTTGACCTTAGATGGATTTGGCTATTTGTTCGGTCCATATTATTGTGATTTGAATTGGAATAGTAACTCAGCTTTATAAGGTATGCTTTTTTACTTATTTATATATATTATAATTGTATACTGGAATAGTTTGCAGACAATTTGAATTTTTACACATGCATTAATTTATTTACATAAAGGACACTTTAGTTAGCATACACTGGTCGATTGATATATTGCATTGTTACACAAACACTTACTTACTACAGCAACACACATTGATTGATAGATATCATAAATACATGTAGTGTTATTGGTATACCGCCGTTCAACTTGAACTTAGTTACACTTTACATTTTTACACATTGACATTGTACATTCATACATACACTTTTGGACTTTGAAAATTGTTTTGTTGGCGTCCTGCATATTGACCTTTTCACACGAACATTTTACATAAGAACATTGAGACTTTTTTTCTTATTGCACATTAACATCATTTTGGTGATCGATTGTTTAGATGAGAGTGCAGATGTACTTGTAGAATGTATTGATATTTGTCTTACACATCTGAAGTATATTCTTTTGTTATACACAAAGCAACACTATCGTATACAGTTATATTATATAGTACCTTTACTCTGTGTTGAACAAAAACACAGTTCGGAAAAATTCTATAGTTTGATTAAATAGATTTGAAACAAGTGACAGTTTAATGATTTGAATTTGTTTGATTACAAATAGAATGTGATTAAGGTGCACTCATTTGCATATGATGTACAATGATTTTAATATTTGGTAATATATATCAACGAATACACACCCATGTGCATTTGATATTTTTCCGTGTATGTTATTTATTGTAGAATTGAGTATTGATTAAAATTTTCCATTTTGATCTATTGTGATTATGATACTCTAGTGTGGTGGTAATGTATATAGTTAATAGTTGTATATAAGAGAATTATAACATTTTTGTTTTGCAAATCCTTTATTACACATAGGTTTTGAAAGTAACAGTATTTTTTTCGGTTTTGTCGTTCAAAAAGGGAAGGTTTTATACACATTTGGCAATAATTAAGTAAGTTGGGCTACTACATTCTTACAATCTATCATGGAACAGTATGGTCCAAAGAAATGTCATCGTCGTAGACGTAGACAACGACCCCACTGGGACAACGACTTTGACAACCAAGCCGATCAAAACTACTCACCTGCTCCGACTCCTATTCCATCACCAAGAGACTTAACCACTTTAGCCATTGGTTGCTGTATAAGACTAGACCATTCACGACAAGCTTACAACTTCCAGCAGATCATGGCTGAAGATAGAACATATGCATACCAACAGCAACAGTCAACACGAGATTTCACTGATCAACTTTTAGGTAATACGAATGAAGCCACTGTTAGGATAAATGGTATCCAAGCTACAGCACTCTTAGACACAGGTTCCACAGTTAGCACCGTCAGCGAATCCTTTCATCGAAAATACCTTTCTGATCATGCTATTCATACACTGAACCGTATTCTAAACATAGAATGTGCTGATGGAGAGAATTCACCATATCATGGATACATCACTGTTGACTAAGAGTTACCTGGAGCATCACCATCAGATATACCACAACATTGCCTACTACTGGTAGTGCCTGATAGCACCTACAACAAGAGTGTACCTTTGCTACTTGGTATCAACGTATTGCAAAGATCAATAGAAGATGTAAAACAACGCTTTGATCATCAATTTCTACAAAACGCCAACTTGATCAATCCATGGTATATGACGATTCGTTGTCTTTTACTCAGAGAGAAAAACTCAACAAGAGAAGCAACAGATTAGCACTAACTAAATGCACAGATGGAAAGACTGTCCGTATTCCATCGAATAGAGATGTCATGCTTCAAGGTTATATGGACCATGAGTTCCCGTACAACCCTGTATGTGGAATACTTCAACCAACACTTAAGGCAGCAGTACCTATAGGCTTAGACATAGCTCCAACACTTGTCAACTATGAATACAGAGACAACAGATTAGTACCTGTACACATCAGTAATGTAATAACGAGAACCATAACAGTTGCACCTAACGCTATCCTTTGTGAGCTGCAACCTGTCTCAATTGCTGATATAGATGATGCAGATTATGATATATTGAACGAAGTCAACTTACCAACAGACCTAATAAGCAACGAACAGTTAGAAAAAGCAAACAACTTCTTCGACTGTATAGAGATGTATTTAGTATGTCAGACACCGACATTTGTCACACAGATGTAGTTCGTCATAGAATTGATCTCACTGATGATACACCGTTCAAGCAGAGACATCGGCGTATACCACCAGCCATGTTTAATGAAGTTCGTACACATCAACTATTCACAGCTGGAATAATACGACGCTCACACTCACCTTGGTCATCTAATGTTGTGCTTTGTCGAAAGAAGGATGGGAAACTCAGATTGTGTATTGATTACAGACAACTGAACAACGGTCCGTGAAAGATTCCTACGCTTTGCCACGAAGCGAAGAGATACTAGACGCTCTAGGTTGCACTTTGTAAATACAGCTGTTTCTCAAACCACGCCTCTTTTGGGGAGATATATAATATTCATAGATATGTTAATTTGTTAATGTACTGGTTCCCATTTATGATCTCTGTGTTTCATCTCATAGAGACATCACTTGGGAATGTAACCAGTATAGAAAAACATGGTAGCGCCTAAATTTTAATTCTTAGGAGGTCCAAATATGAAGGTAAGGGTAGTATAGAGTTTTAGTATAAGTTTAAACTCTTAGAAGTTCAGGGCATATAAATGTTGAAAATATGCCGCACAGCCCTATATTTTGACCTTTGAATAAAATAGTAGTGCATATAAACTTTCCGTTCTGGGATATTATTTTTCACGAAACTTCATAGTAAAAGTGTCACAGTTTTAGCCGCAAAGGGAGTTCCTATGGGAAATTGCATTGTCTATATTTACAGAATTGCAACCTATATAGGGTTAAAAAATAGAACATACAGAATTTCACAAAACTGGTTTATCGCAGAGATTTTAAAGAATTTAACTCAAATATGAAGTTTTATAAATATTTCATGAAGATTGAGAAAATCCTGAGCCTATGATGACTCAGCATAAATTCACAGTTTACAGTATGCATGGTTTACTTAAATCCCTGAATTCAAAATAAATTCATGATATATGCCTATTTGTGATTTAAATTGTTTAGAAGTGCTTATATTTACTCTTCGCAGTCATTGCAACTCATTGATCCATCCTAAATAATTTTGTTGGGTTATTTTTGTCTTGTCGATAACCCAAAAGTAAGCCGCGGCATTAAAAAGTACAAGCTAGAATTACAAAAAGACCTCAATAAAACTTACAATAGTGTGTTTTATCCTAAATATATACTAAATATTCCACATTGCTAGAAACAGGTAAAATATTTAGGAAATGTGAGGCCCCAGGGGGCAAAAAACAGAAAAAAAATGCCTACCCTGGGTCATAAAACAGATAATTTAACTTGAAAATGCTATGATTTTATTTTTTTCAAGGTCTTTTGTAAACAAAACAATAACTGTGCTGGAAAGTTATGCAAAAATAGGATGTAAGCAGTCATTTCTATCAAACTTTTAGTGAATTTATGCACCAGACTGATATCTTCTTAAATACAATTTTGCAAATATGGCTTTGTTTAGACACTTCTAGTTCATACATTAACTAACTTATGTTAGTTATATGGTTAAACATGATACTGTTGTGACAAGAACTCTTAACTGACCATTTGAGACAGAAATTGTGAACTTTCATTGACAAATAGGCATACAGTAAGATGTGGACTGGAGACACAGGCAGGATTGGATACTTTGTATAATCTTGAATGTTGGAATGATTAACTACTAAACAATACATTTATAGTATTCTAAAATGCTTTCAATTTGTTATCAGAATAGTTTCAAACATGTTTTAGACATTTCATGTCAGAAAACATGCACATAGGGTAAGCTGGCAATGATTAAAGTCTTGTTTTCAAATTCTTTAAAAAATTGAAACAGGGGTAGGGGTATAAAATGTACTGTAAAAGGGAACTTAGAGTATATGCAGTGATTTCCTTAAGGCTATAATTCTGATAAATAAGTAATGTTGTGAGAAAAAGTGTTTTTAGAAGGTTTTCTATTTGAATAAATGTTTGTATAGGTTGCACTTTGTAAATACAGCTGTTTCTCAAACCACGCCTCTTTTGGGGAGATATATAATATTCATAGATATGTTAATTTGTTAATGTACTGGTTCCCATTTATGATCTCTGTGTTTCATCTCATAGAGACATCACTTGGGAATGTAACCAGTATAGAAAAACATGGTAGCGCCTAAATTTTAATTCTTAGGAGGTCCAAATATGAAGGTAAGGGTAGTATAGAATTTTAGTATAAGTTTAAACTCTTAGAAGTTCAGGGCATATAAGTGTTGAAAATATGCCGCACAGCCCTATATTTTGACCTTTGAATAAAATAGTAGTGCATATAAACTTTCCGTTCTGGGATATTATTTTTCACGAAACTTCATAGTAAAAGTGTCACAGTTTTAGCCGCAAAGGGAGTTCCTATGGGAAATTGCATTGTCTATATTTACAGAATTGCAACCTCTAGGAGGTAACACGCTGTAAACAGTACTTGATATGAAGAGCTGGTACCATCAGGTAGAGGTAGAAGAGTCCCACTAGCAGTTAACTGCTTTCACTGTCGGTCCACTGGGTTTTTACGAATTCAACATGCTACCGGAAATTCGTCAAAGATTTTTCGAAAATTGCCAGACCACTCACCGACTTAATGCCTTTACCGAAAAAGTTCAACAAAGAAAGGCAAGCCACGATTCCGAGATCCAAACAGTCATTCGTGGATATGGGGAGATCTTCAAGAAAATGCTTTCCAAACACTCAAAACAGCACTAGCTATACTTAGTTTTCCACGATACAATCAACAGTTTGAGTTACACACTGATGCATCCATGCAAGGCTTAGGAGCTGTATTATACCAAGAACAGGACAACAAGAAGCGTGTTATAGCTTACGCCAGGAGAGGACTCAGTTAGACCGAGCGAAACTACTCAGTACACAAGTTAGAATTTTTGGCATTAAAATGGGCTGTCAACGAGAAATTCCAAGACTACTTGTATGGAAATACCTTTACAATACTGACAGACAAAAATCCTCTAACATACGTGCTGACATCAGCCAAACTAGATGCAACTGGCCACCGTTGGATTGCAGCATTAGCATCATACAACTTTAAGATCGTCTACAGACCAGGTTCCAAAAATGCCGATGCTGTTTCTTTATCAAGATTGCATGAGTTACTTGGACGTACACCATCCAACTTAGCTGCTACTTCTGTAAAAGCCATCTGCAATCTACAGCATACTCAACCTTTCGTCGATAGTCTGTCACTGAATACTACTGCAATTGTGGATGATGTGTTGAAAATAACAATGAGACAGATAACACCATGACCAAAGCGGAAAAGTCGCACAAACAATCAGCAGTCCTCAAAAACACTACATCGAAGTGTACGGACAATTATTTGTCTACCTGAAACCGGCGGTGATCGCAGTTGCTCAGGAAGGGTAATCAATATTTAACAGTCCTGTATAAAGCTCACCAGAGCTCATGTTTGTATGTTTTATGCTATGCTGAATCACGTTTTCTGTTATAAAACAATATTAATATTTTCTCTTATTTGATAAAACAAATAATATAGTATGTAATAATGTACTAACATAAAAAATAGCCGAATTTGTGTTTTAAAAGCGCTAGGTGCAAACAGTTTTCTGTCGAATATTGAATGATACATAATTTTACTGTATATGCCTTGTATATTCCTTAAAGCATTTGTATTACCCCTTTTCAAATATGATAAAATATTCATTTCCTGATATTGACAACAATCGATGTGTTATCTAATCAAAGAAAACCAAAAATGATTCCTATTTGCAGATGGTGTTATTAGGCCAACTGCGAAAGCTTCATTAGAAGACTAACTATTCACCAGTATTATATTATTTGCAGTTTAAATAATGAGAAAAAAATCCTTTATTCTATAAACGATAAATTTATTTCTTGAGATTTAAATATTGATACCCTAAAAGATATGTTGCTTTCAGCGCAATTTAATCTTTTTTGGAGGATTTTTTAAGAATTGCAATTTTCTGTAAATATTGCGCAATCAAAATATTAATTTGCATTCTATTTGGAACTATGGAATTCTGTTCTATAAGGTTTGTATGATATTTAAAGCAAAAAAAATTCAAACAAGAACCAGAAAAGGGCATTTTGATTAATTCTTGCAAAATTTAGGAATGTTCATTCTTGACCTTTGACCTTGATTTCACGAGTATTGCACCGAACGAATTACTGACGACCGTGCAAAAATCAGAAGGTACAGATGATAAGCATTCGAATGATATATAATATTATAGAGTTAATGCTAACAGATCCACTTGTCCACTATAGGCTATCATCGTTATAATAAATGCAAGTAAAAATTCCATGACCCGAGTTCCATTTGGTGACGTCATAATCGTACTACATAAATCAATAAAATGCTCCGCGTGGTGCAGCTTAATACGACCGCAGAGGTTGAACCCTGAACAGTTGGAGCAAGTATGGACACCACGTTTAAGCTTGATAAAGCTCTGAATTTGAAATGGGATTAAGTATTTGACACAGCATAGGTTTCTGACACAGAATTAATGTGATCGAAGAACTGAAAATCATTTAAATAGAACAGTATATGAATCATTATCACTAAAATTAATATATCAGCGTAAATAAAACAAATATAAGCAATTCAGCATAGCAAAAACCCCTACCATTCAATTTTTGTTGAAATCAAACAAAGTTTAATGTTTGACCTTGTGGAACCTGATGTGGACCAATTTGAAATTTGAATTGGAATAATAACTTAGCATTTAGATTCAGAATATTGAAATCAAATCAAAGTTTACTTTAACACCATAATTTGGACCCACTTGAAAACACGGCCAAAAATCAAAGTTCTAAATACACGGTACGATTAAGCATATCAAAGAACCCAATTATTTCATGATTATTCAATATACATATGCACATTCACGGATCTGCAATCTGTCGATACCTGTATTTCGGCATTGCTCGAGATCGTGTTTTTCTCCGACTGTTAATGACGTCTTTACACTTAATCTATTGGATGTTGGATGTGTACTGATTGACATTTAAGTCTGAGATATTATGATTATTTGTATCAGTTGTTATTGGCTTTGAACTTCAACTAGCTGTCTTACTGCTAGTACTTTCAGATATGAACTTAAGTGTCTTTTTATTGTGAAGATGTATAAAAACCCTGCCACATCCGGTCTGTGTTTTTGTTTCTTGCTTTACAACTGATTTTTATAGTTTGTTCATATGTTGTGCTGTTAACCAACTATCCTAGATTAGGGGGATGGTTGGGGGCCCGCAAACATGTTTGACTCCGCCACATTCTGTATGCGCCTGTCCCAAGTCAGGAGCCTGTAATTCAGTGATTATCGTTTGTTGCTGCATATCATATTTGTGTTTCGTTCATTGTTTTGTACGTAAATATCGTCGTTAGTTTTCTCGTTTGAACTGTTTTACATTTGTTATTTCGGGACCTTTTATAGCTGAATATGCGGTATGGGTTTTGCTCATTGTTGAAAGTCGTACGGTGACCTATAGTTGTTGATTTCTATGTCATTTGGTCGCTCGTGGAGAGTTGGCAATTGAACCACATCATTTTATTTTTAGATTCAATCAAAGTTTAAAAATGCTTGTTTTTACCCCTCTTTGGCCCCTAATTACTCAACGGATACAGTCATTCTCAATTTTATAACCACCAATTTGAATCCAACTTTCCTTTTTTGGTATGGAACCTTGTAGTACAATTTCATACGTCTACATAATTGTTCATAAACCAGAAAAATGTTTGGGCCATAATCCCCAAAATCAATTCCAATCTTCCTTTTGTAGTATTCAACCTTGAGGTACAATTTCATATAGAACCATGCATACACTTATACTCACGTTATTGTCTGAAAATTAAATGTCTTCGGACGACGACGACGACGACATCGCATTAACATTATACGCACGCAAATGCTTGCGGTTGTAAAAAAAAGTAGAGAATTACATTATATTGGGACACTGTAAATGTCAGTGAGCGCAAAAACATCAGGCGTGGAACCTGAACTTAATGGGGATGAGGTTGGTGAGAATAAGATATTAGAAGAGTTTTATTTTGACTTATTGTAAATTGATCTTTATTACATTTTTTTATCCATACCTGTACATCCCAAAAGGGAGCGAGTCGAATGAGACGGCTATCCATAATATATATGTGTATGCGTCATTAAGAAACGAATGCTGTTAGAATAGGGTATACAAAAGTAAGACACATCTTCACAAAGACACACGTATTTCGCTTTTAATACAAGAAAAGATAGCTCCTAACACATGCCTCGTTTAAAAAAATGCATAAAGAAATGGCCTATGGTGATTATTTATATGACTTTGTCAGTTTGGATGTTCAAGTCAGAGTCTAGCTCACAGCACGGACGATGCTTTGAAATCAATATACGAACTGAGGTGGATTTGAACCCCAACCGGACGATGTACCTAAGTTTAGACCCCCTCCCGTGACAAAATTCTCTTAAATTCTGAAATGGATCAATGGCTACCGAGGATATTCGCTAAATTATACAGCTATGTTAACAACTGAAAGACGATAGCTTAAAGACATTGTCATTTTCGTAACTGAAAATACAGAGTTTTACAGTAAAATCTTATTTTAAAAAAATCTGAAAATCCTTCCAGCAGTAAGAGTTAACTGCTTGCAATATTTGAGAGAAAGGATACACATTGTCATCTTTTATATAGTCCTGATTGATCACCCTAACAACCACAAAATGATATACGTATGAAGAACCCTATTAAGATTCATTTACTACAAATAATACATGCACAATTTTATTTATTAATAATAATTAGTTTTTCTGCTCTTGTTCTATCGCAAAAATATGCACTAGTCTCCTTAAAAATTCATTTTATTGTTTTAGACATAACATACTGTTAAAAATCTTTTTAAGTATGGTTTTACTTCGACTCTTAAACGACTGATTGAGAAAGCTGTATATAATTGGATTGATTGCACTGCTAAGAAAATAAGATCTCAAGAAAAGTTGATACACAGTCTTTTGAATGTCTGTCAATTTAGAATAATATCCAACACCTTCCAAGTTCCTTAACAAAGCCACAATGCAATACGGCGCAAATGTCACCATAAAAGCCAGCGTTACTATGAATAGCATAAAAGTAGTCCGGCTTGCTTTATAAGTCCTTCCATGAACGTTTGTTTCATTGGAATATGAACTGCCTTTGCGCAATGATTTACAGCTACGCCTAGAGAACCCAGTGGATGTACTTGAGGATTTCTTTCTTTTGTTTATCTTTATTGGTTTAATCATTCTTTTGTTCAGAGCAGGGCACTGTTGACCATTTTCATTGCTATCTTCACCGATGTGATTTAAGAACACATCATCGCACTTGGTTTTGTCGGATGCAGTATTTGTAAGTGATACGTTTTCATTCTGGTTCCCTTCATTGGATAAAACTAGCGAATTCGTTTTCGATTCGATCGATTGTCCCTGTGAGCGGTTAGAACTGTTATTTCTGATTATTGTTGAAAATGTACGCTTATTGCGGACTACTTTTCCACTGATTAGTCCATAAAAAGTTATAAACAAAATATCAAAAAACAAGTGAAAAGCAGATAAGCAAACTATTGTTATAAATGGATAATCTGTTTCTGCATATTCGTTGGTAATCAAACAAGTACTCGCTGATACCCCAACGGTTAAAGGAAATGTATATGTCCCATAAAGGACCAATACGGGAGATGACAGTGCTACGGCGAAAAGAACGGAAACAATCACTATTATTTTAGCATGAAATGTTGTGATTTTAATGTTTATCGAGCGTAATCTTATTCCTACAAATCGGGACACCGCAATTGCTAGCAGAACAAATGACGTTGATATTGTACAAAACATAGAAACAGCTCTGGAAAGTTTACATAACAATGGATGATCAAAGGTCAAGAAATTTCGTAGCAAGGTCAATTCCATTGGCATAGCTATCAAACAGCTGATTAAATCAAAACATGCTAGAGAAATGATGAAGATGTCCGTTGTTTTCAATTTTGAAGATTTATTTCTCCCTTGGAAGCTTCTTGTCGTACTTTGGGATTTTTTCTGATAAAATATATATATATAACAAACGAGTAAGTTTCCCGAAATTCCAATAATCATTAATAGAAGAATATAAATAAACGATAACAGAAGATTGTTTTGAAAAACTAAATCGTTATATACATCCAAGGTCAGAAAAGACGCATTTTCTGTTGCATTTCTTATATATTCAGAAATATTTCGTCCAAGTATTCCAACGATGTTTGTACTCGTTTCCCACGTGACATTCAAATGCATTGTGCAATCCGCTTGAGTAATGAAATCTGTAAAAAAACAAAAATGTAATATTGACAAAATGACAAAATTAAAATATTTTATTATTTAGATTTTTTATACACATTTTTATCTGCAGCAGAAAAATGTCTGAATTTCATGTATGTTTTCTGTACAACTTTCCATGCCGCTACGCATTCGGCCGTCGTTGATATAAAAACAATTTTCTTCGTAAATTTATTCTGATTTTGTAATAATTCTGGTCTGTTTGAAAACATTTTGGAAAGAATAATTATTTTTTTTGGCCTTTTCAAATGCACGCCATCTTAATTGAAATTGTTACTTAACAACAGTCAGTTCTGATTGGTTGCTTATTAGTGTGGCTAAGATTCTATTGGTTTGAATAAGTTATAAAATTGGGAACACGTCAGGAGATGGAGAAGAAATTATATATAGATGGTCTGACAGTATGGAAATTTATCGGACAGAGTAAAACTATTATGTCAGAATTGTTGGTATTTAACGTGTCAGTCTAATCAAGGTGATCCGGATATAACCTCTTTCGTCTGATGAATAATGTGTTAGTTTGACTATTTTAATGTGTATTTACCTTTCTTAATCTCTTATTTATGACCCTCGGAACGGAGCCTATTCACTGTTAGGTCGCATTTGGTATCATATTGCCAATTCTATTCTTCACAAATTGAAATCCAAAATAAAAGTATAATCCGAATATTAATGAAAATAAATACTCTTGATAAAAAAATAGAAATAAAAAAAAATGGCGTTTTCTCTACCCCCCCCCCCCCCCCCCCCCCCCTTTCCACACAAAAACCAAAGCTGACGTTAATTTATGTTACTGAAAAGCACACCATACCTTTTTGGAAAGGTTAAACTTTTATAATCATTGCATTCGATGATTTACTCACAATGCCTAATTCCTAAAATAGATCCGACATATTATTTCGAAACATATACCTTAAACTTTTCCTAAAACTTAGTTTACAAACACTGACGTATGAGGGATCACATTCAGAAAACTGCCCCTCCAACTTTTAAGTCTACTCATAGGCCACTGACAAATTAAGAAAACAAATTGTAAATGCGGTCATCTTTTTTGCCAGGTTTATCCAATCAAATGTCAAAAGGGCAACTTTATATTTCCATTTAATTCACCAAACTATGTTTCTTGTAAGGGAGCTACCATTTGATTTTTATGGGGGGCTAGGATGAAATTTGAAAAAAGGCAGGACAGGAGTTTTGAGTAAAAAAAGGCAAAATGAGCAACTTGGCAAACAAAAAAAAATATGGCAGGATGACAATTTATGTATAAAAAGTCATGGTAAACTAATAATAAAAAAATTCGTAAGGGTTCCGCGGAACCCAGTGTATCGCCTACTTTTGCTGTTAATCGCAGGCTCAACAAAAATGAGGAAACAAATAAATAAAAATATTCCTTTAGATACTATCTTTTGATTGTGAGAAGCTTCTGTCAAAGTTTGGTATAAATCCAGGATAGTTTATGAATCTAATAAATGTTTTAAAAACTTTAACTGCAGACTGTATTTAATGTTAACTGGAAGAAAAACTAAGTCCATTTATAAGTAAAATACGGATAAATAGGTACAAAATTTTAACAAAATTTCCTTCTAGATACTAGCTTTTGATCATAAACAAGCTTCTGTCCAAGTTTGGTACAAATCCAGGATAGTTTAAGAAAGTTATTAAAATTTTAAAAACTTTAACCACAGGGTGAATGTATTGTTTCCTGGCGGAAAAACTAAGTCCATTTATAAGTAAAATACGGAAAAAATGAAAAAAAATTTTTTAACAAATTTACTTCTGAATACTATCTTATGATCATAAACAAGCTTCTGTCCAAGTTTGGTACAAATCCAGGATAGTTTAAGAAAGTTATTAAAATTTTAAAAACTTTAACCACAGAGTGAATGTAATGTTTCCCGGCAAAAAACTAAGTCCATTTACAAAGTAAAATACGAAAAAACAGGAATTTTATTTTTACAAAATTTACTTCTGCATACTATCTTATGATCATAAACAAGCTTCTGTCCAAGTTAGGTAGAAATCCAGGATAGTTTAAGAAAGTTATTAAAATTTCAAATACTTTAACCACAGAGTGAATATTTGTGGACGCCGCCGCCGACGACGACGACGACGAAGACGCCGACGGAATGTAGGATCACTATGTCTCGCTTTTTCGACTAAAGTCGAAGGCTCGACAAAAATTGAAAAATAAAAAGGCAGGACAGAGATTACAACTAAAATAAAAATGAAGGACAAAATTTTTCATGCCCCACCCCCATTAAAATCAAATGGTAGCTCCCTAAGATGACGAAAAATTCAATGTTCATGTTCTAGGTTACTAAAAATAGAACAAAGTCATCCAACAATTTCATTAATTACTTTTTAGAATCTATTCAACGTTCGAGAATCGGTCCTAAAATGATCTTCTTTAGAAGTTGGATTCGAGGAACATTCAAACTCATTTTTGGAACAATCATTCCTAAAATAAATCCTTTTCTATTTCGTGAGAAATCACATAACATATCCGACACCTTTGTATACTTAGTATATTAAAAGAATAGTAAAGTTATTAAAGTAACTAGCGAACTTCCGTTTTCCTTTTTCTATTTCTTGGAAAATCACATTATCTATCTTTTTATATTCTAGAGTGACAATATACACTTATCGACATTCACTTAACGGAGGATTGTTTCCGATAGATCAATGAACACGATTATTACATATAAATTTTTTTTAATGTAAATGTTTCAGCCGTCTTGGACTTAAAGAAACTCATATACAGATGTATACAGATGTAAATCCATGATTCTCGAAAAAGAAGGGGTGGGGGTTGACAAAAAAAAAAAAATGAAAAAATGAAAGGAAAGGATTTGGAAAAAAAGTCTACACATTAACCATATATGAAGCTCCATACGGACAATCCCCCCCCCCCCCCCCCCCCAATAAATCCGCCTCTGATATAGGATGGAAAGTCTAGTTTATTAATACCAAAACTGGTACATATGGTGTGTTGTGATCTCATCCAGATTATTCCTCTGATCGATAAAAAAATAAAGAGATGTGGTATGATTGCCAATAAGACAGATTTCCATCGGAGACCAAGGACATTTAAATAAGATGTCATGATAGCTGGGAAATAAATATTTTTGCTATAAAATATATGAATGCATGGTTAGGGATTTTCGCACAAATCAATATGTGCATGGGGTGGTTTATTAAACCCCCAGTCGGATATCTGTACCCAAATGTGTATGTTGAGACCCCCTCTCCCGTGAGACAACCACTAAATTAGAGGATCCTAACTTTGGACAGGCACATACAGAATGTTGCAGGGTAAAACATGTTTGTGAGCACATCCTTTTTAGGTCAGGCGTAGATCATAAATCGCAGCAGCTGCAGGTGACCATCGTGACCGATACCGGCTGTTTGTGGATTCTCTGGAAATTTTGATGAGTCTTGATTTGCTTCGCATTTCTTCTCGATCTTTAAAGTTGCGCATGCGTCTTGAACACATAACAACACTACTAATAAACCGGAAAACTTCTAAGGGTTCGTTGAAAAAAAATATCAAAATAAAAATAAAAATACACTAAACCACACGTCTCTTCCCGGTCATACTAATTTATTGAAAAGGAAGTAAACACTCTAATAACGGGGGTTTGAAGCATAGGAACTTGATTACATGTCAGATAAATACTGAGCTCGTTAATAGTTAAAAAAAACGTATACACTTGCTGGATATCCCTTATTTGAATACATGTAGACGATTAACGGGCTATATATCTGACCTGTAGTCAATTCTCTATGATTTTAAGAGCAAACATAATGCTTAACCTTCTACATCGATCTCTACATCTATTTGAACATTTTGAAATGGTCAGCGGCCCATCATTCACACTGTCTTGACATCGTCCAGCATGGCTGCATTTTTTAAATTTCACTAATTACTGGTGCATATAAACAGTATGTTTTAAAAATAAATTATTCACATTGTTAAAACAATGTTGCTGATATTAACTGGGTCGTGTTTTAAACTCCTTACTGCACTCAATATATAACAGCTTAACTGGTAGTTCCATTGCATGATTGTTCGCTGTTTTGTATAGACATCTTCATGTGTCTGCAGTTAAATGCAACTGTCTGGATAGTAATGTCTTGATATTATGGTAGGTTTGAGGAGATGGTAAAAAGAACCTAGGTATAGGGATACAGTTTGTCCTTATTTTGCTGCTGTTTCACATTTTGTCATGTCGGGACTTTTTATATCATACATATAGTATGGGTTTCGTTGAAGGCCATGCGGTGGCCTATAATTGCTTACATCAACGTCACTTGAACTCTGGTGGATATAGTTGTATCCTTGGCAATCATTCCGCATTTGATTATTTTTGTATAGCTATATGTTACAGTGAATTTGTAAAATAAGTGATTTTGTAAAATCCCTGAAAATTCAGGCAATTTATATAATCTCTAAATTGATAAAGGAATTTATAAAATTCCTGATTTTGATTAGGGATTTTTCAAAATCACTGAACTTATTGAATTCTTTTTTTACAAATTCACTAATTTAATTCAGGGGATTGAGAAATAAAATAAAAGAGTTGAGTCTTTTTTATAACACTTTGACTGCTAATTATCTGGACTTGCTATTTAAAGATTTTCAAAGTGTTCAACGCTATAGCTCTCACTAGGATTACGGTAAACCTTATATATGAAAATGGATTTAAAAAAACTAAAACTTTGTAAGATGCAGTCTTCTTCGGCTTGAACTAAATAGATAAAGTAATTTCTACCCAAACAAAAGTAATAATGATAAAGACAAAGGAGGGGAAATAGAGAATATACTAGGACCAATATACTTTCTACTGGACGTGCATTTTAATAGACAGGTCATCATAAAAAATATAGTTGACCATTTTTCCTAGAATCACTTATACTTTGGTTAAAGTCAAGTAATTGATACTGTAATATCAGAGACTATTTGAATTGCATGGAAGCACATATTACAAGACTTAATCAAAAGTCAAAGTAGGTTAAAATTAAAAAATTTCTGAATGAACTTGTATGAATGTAGATGTCGTCCAATCTTATGTTCTCTGGTGGAGTGTTTTCTTGTCGTCAATTATGCCACATCTTCTTATTTTTATATTATGAAAAAAATTAAAGTACTGTAATTTGAACTTTTTGTAACTGTAAACATGACTTTAAGGTGGTACCTAACACTACAGGGAGATAACTCTGTAAAAATCAACTAAACGTTTTAATCACGTTGTATTGTTAAGGAAATATTAAGCTTCTCAATGATCAAAATTAGTGTTTGTCAAACTGCTATATAACCAGTGAAATTTTTCTGATAAAGTGGTTGGTTCAAATTATTCGAAATTTTTATATTTTTGTCAAAGGGTCAAAGTAAACTTTTTTTCAAAATTTTAGGAAAATTAAACGAGCCAAATTAATATTAGTCAAGGTGTTGGGTACCACCTTAATTTATAATCACTGTTACCGTATTCAAAAAAGTTTCAACCGTAATATCTGTTAAAAAGATAATTCACACATGTTATTCTACATGAGAAAAAAAAAACTTACTATGTATCGAGTGGCAGGAAGGAAACCTGGGAAAAGGTCATAATTTCAATCTTCATTATATATGATAAAGTATAGAAATATTGATTAAACATAAGACAAGGTTGAGGTCATTAATTTGTTTATAGCTAAATGTTGTTTTTGTCAAAACATATATGATAAGATTTATACTTTTAATATACCAAATATATAAATTAAGTGGGATACTGGATATATCAGATACTCACCCTTACCACAAAAAGATTGAGCCCCCCCCCTCCCCCCTCCCCAGGAAACCTTGACCTGTTTGCGGCAAATACCATACCATATAATGGCGTTTCCTGTAAAACTTATTGCTTATTCGTTGTTACTAAAATGTAACCAATTCAGTCTGATCCTGAATAAATTCGTTGTTATTCAGTATGTTATATCAATATTTAAGGTCTAATGAATTTTAAATATGATTCGTTTGAGATATTTCGAATTAACATTTCGTCACTTAATTGTTTAAACAAGTCTTATATATATCTCTATAATGTTTCAACTTTCCGGCATTTATATTTCAATATTTTTTTTATTTTTCTAGTCGTTTTAATTTAATACTGATAGAGACATAACATTATGTTTGAAAGACAGGAAATCTGATTCAAATGTGTTTTTGTCAATATGTGATCATCCAAACCACAAAAAAAAATTAATATAGAAAAAACTTACCAAACTTGCTTACCACGCTTATGTGAATGCCATTTTCACTAGAAATGATAGTTACATGTATAAAAGTCCTTTTGATAAAGTAGTATAATCATATTGGTTTTCCCGTGGTTAAAAATTGTGCAACTGATACATGTGATACACACTGAATATATAATTATATTGTGTGATACTAAGTACTTGAGACTTTAAGTATAATATATCATCATAAATGTATTGTCAATGTGTGTAAACGTGTGTGTAAATAAAATAAACAAAAATCTAAGGTGTTCTTCTACCTGAGCATGTAATATTTCAATTATAAAGAAGAAACGTTTTATTATGAATCATTGTGAAATTTCACTTTTCCACTCCTTCTATTTATTCATAATGTTTATTGCCGGTTTAAACAATATTTTAGTCGATAAAAAACAACAATAAATGCTATATACGTAAGAAAATACTTTATAATACTAAAATATTTATTACATGCACGATATTACAAAAGATTGATCTAACATGATTATGATATATTTTATCCGAAGAAGACATTTAATTTTGAATCCCTTGGCATCCCCTGTTTTTAGAGAAGGGAATGGATGCGGGTCTTCATTTCCGCATTCTTTACTCAATATTTAGACTATTTTTCTGAATTCTTTATTCATTTTGCCCATTATGCTTTATTCTTTATTTTAAGCCTCCCTTTTTTTCACTATAATTTTTCTCTATTTTTTCGCCCATTTTTCCTTATTCTTGATTGTTTGGCTCAATTTTCTCTTTTCTTGACCCTTTATTTATTCTCTATTCTGTAAACCCCGTCCAAACCCTCATGCAAGACCTCGTAACCAATAATTAACTGAACAATTAGAGGTGTAGGATTTTTCTAGTTTAGGTTAAGTTTTATTTAAAATGATTATACATAAAGCGGCCAGATTAAATAATGAGTTCCGTATTTGGTCCAAATGTTGTGCACATTTTAATTAAAAAATTTCCAAGAATGACCTTAAATTTCCTCAATGCCACATATGAGGGTCTGAATGGGGGTCATTGAATTCTGTATTCTTTCAATTTTTAGGGGATTTTTCTTTATCTTTAAAAATAACGTTTATCATTTAAAATTGTCATGAAAAAGGTTTTACTATTAAAACTTTCTGTAGTTCAATGATTTCTTTATTTTGTACATCGTTCTTTTGTTTATTCTCTACATCGTTCATTTCTGTAGTAAGTATACTGTATTATATTACCGAATTCTTTTTTTTCTGTTATTTTTTATACTTTTGCACCCCATTATTCTCAAACGATATATTGGGACATTTTCCTCTATGAATCATTATATTTTGGGAGCATTCTTCTCTATTCTGTAAACTCGATTCAGACCCTCACATATGTGGATTAGGATCGGCATCATACGGGGACAGCAAATTTTGTCAGCCTTCGGCCAAGGCCAGTCAATAAATATCGCCAAATAAATTACTATTGCGTACCTTTTAGTAAACAAAATAAATAGTCCAGGCAATCTATGAAAAACGTTAAACAAATTGCAACAGAAAGTATTTTTGCTTTTATAGTATCATATCATTGTCATATTCAACATATAAAAAGTCTTTCAAAATCAAAATTGTCCAAAATGATTTTTTCAGGGGTTTAATATTGTGTCTGTTTGACTTGCCGATATTATCCTGAATGGGCCGCCGTAAACGTTAAGGGAGATAACTACAACAATAGAATAGCTTGTGATTTATGTTTTCACTTATAGTTATGCTTTTATATGTAATAATACTAAATTGATTTGTCAATAAGACATATATGAGAAACTAATCAGTTTCTAGAACAACAGCTAATTCACAAAAACCAGAAATGTAAATTCTAGTGTGACGTCATTTAAACACTTGCCAAATTCTTTTGCGCCGCCTTATTTCAGGAAATAACTAGAACTTTTAACAACACAATTTTATATTTAAAACAAATTATTTCACATGCAAAATGTGAAAATGTGTACACCCTTTAACTGTATTGAAAAGAGTTAGCGATATTGTCTATCGAAAGTCACGGCCTTGTCAAAAAAAATATGGAACGCCATTCTAGACGTGAAAGGTGTTGTTTTCTGAAGTATTTAATAAATGGCTTTCGCAAAAGTATACGGACACTAAAGTAGCAAAAGTATGCAGTGATAAAAAATGCAAAAGTCAGTAGTGCTTTGAACAATATTTGAAAGTCAAGAACTTAAAGATAAAAAAAGCTATAATAGATACAGATGGTAAAAAAGGGAACAACGAAGAAGATGATTTGATGAATATTATTTTTCGCCTTTAAAATGGAAATATTTTTTTCCAAAACAGTATGAAGTTAGAACTGGTTTAAAAAGGCTTAATTATTCTGACTTGTAAGAAAATAATGAACTCCTTGTCCAATGCAAATTTGAAAGTTATTTCTTCATAGGTATTTGATAACAAATTATAGAGTTATATGGCACAAATGATTGGCATTAGTTTAGAAATTAACCTCATCTCTAAAAACCAAATGCCAGTCTCTGTGGTATTCCTACTGCCTGGTTGCCTTGTGATTTTGAAATAGTAAATTCGATCCAGTACCAAGTCAAACCAAGTTAAGATTTTTGTTTGATACTTGTCTGCTGAGTATTAAGTATTTACCAGTAGTAGCACAAGCGTATTCTTATAAGGTAGCGGAAAGATAAAATAATAATCCAGATTAGACTGACTTCTTTCTGCAGACTTTTTTACAAGTACATTTTAGCTAGCATATTAAATTCTGCCTCAGTTAATGGGTCATGTGCAAAGCAAAGTATAATTTATGTAGATTCGATTTATAATAATTAAAAAGTTCCCTCTGCCGGTTCTAGGCATGAAGTACCAATTATTTTATTTCCAATAAGTACAAATGAAATAATATAGATTTGCAATTGCTAGCAATAGCTGATGTCACTCTCGTCCCCAATTGCAATGGTAATGGCAGCCATTTTCAAAATTCCAAAGTCGAACAGCGCATCTACACATGTAAAGTTTCATTAGGTTTGGAGCATTTTGAAATTTTTGAAATTTTTACTGTTTCCATAGTAAAAGTGACCATTTCCAAAATTCCAAGGACAGATGCCACATTGGCACATGCCATGTTAAATATCCATATAGTTATTTTGTGTTTGATGAAATATTCTTTAAGACAATGCTACTCTAATGTATTTTCCCATAGGTTTAATGTTAAACTTTCTCCCTGTTTCCATGACAATGGTGGCCATTTCGGAAAATTTAAATACTGTCTGCACATCTAGGGATACCAGGTGACATTTCCATAAAGTTTCATTCAGTTAGGTCTTATATTAAAAGATTTAAATTTTTTTCTTCTCATTTTTCGGTTTCCATAGCAAGGGTAGCCATCTTGAAAATGCAATATCCGATTGCAAATTTTCACAAGCTGGTTAACATTTTTGTATAGTTCCATTAAAATTTGTTCATTCAATTCCAAGATATAAGTTGGACAAAAAAGTGGAATAAAAATAAAAATAAGAAAATTGAAACGTCTAATAACTATATGTTACCCCAACTCTGTTGAGGGTGCCATAATAAAAGTAGATTTTGGGTATACATCAGTGAGACTGCAACCCAGTGTCAAAAGTAACAAAAAGGCCTAAGCAATATACAGTCTTCAACAAGAGACAGGAATCTATATAAGATGTTACGCTCTATACGCTCTATTATCCATTCGTTTGATGTGTTTGAGCTTTTGATTTTGCCATTTGATTAGGGACTTTCCTTTTTGAATTTCCCTCGGAGTTCAGTATTTTTGTGATTTTACTTTTTTCTAATTCGTTCATAGTCTATTACAATTGTTAATCAATTAAACAGAAATAGTCAAACATCTGTAATAAACACTCGATTCCCAAATAACAGAAGATGACATTATAACATAAGAGAACAATTGACGAGGTTTCTGACTTGGGACATGCGAATGAATATATGGCATGGCTCTTCTACCCGTCCTCCTTTAATCTATCAGTAAACTAATAAAACAAACATAACAGGCAAGTAATCAGGTTTCAGCGACTTCAAATAGCTAAGGGCTTCTTTGCTGTTTTCATTTTATCCCCTTTTGTAAATGCACATTACACAGTCTGGAACTATGATAAAAAATATTTTTAAAAGCCCTTTAGATTTTAAAGACAAAATAACGTATAATTCATAAATATCTTCTAACCAACGAAGTAATGTATTTACTATATATATAATAAAATATTAATTTTCGCGAACCATTTAGGTCACAGAAATTCCAAAAAATGGCATCAGTAAGAAGAGTTGTACAAATGATGTGAATACACAGAACCCGGATCCAAATTATCTTTTACTAAAAGTATTCATCTTTTTCTGTTTTGTATGTACTAACAACATTTCATTTTTCTACAATTTCGATTAAAATATTATAAAACCTGCAGTTCAATAGGTCACATGCCCCAAATAAACATTCCCCGATTGGTCGAACTACTGTGGCCTCGGTGTAAAGCAACGCAAGCCTCGATGTAAAGATCACGCTTCCAAAAATAGAGGTATGTCCCAACTTAACATTCCCCGATTGGTTGAATTGCTGCTCGATGTAAAGCAACGGAAGCCTTGATGCAATGAAGAAAAGGGGTTGACAGGGTAAACGTAATCGTTATAAATTTTAACTTCATGGTTCTTATGCAAGCAAATTTAATAAACAATGATTTTATACAGTTGTGTTATTGTTTTCACCTTACATAGGGCTTTATTTCTGATCTCATTTCTGTGTACACAATTCTGAATCTACATATTTCACCTATATCAATATTAGGTAATCCGTTTGGACGATTCCATATACTATTATGTTTTAGGGTTTTTTAGCTTCAGTGTCGAGTTGGTGTATAGTATTGAGGGCTATCTGCGAGAAATAAATCCTTTTTCTGATAGATTAACTAAATTCAAAACCAATATAAAAATAGTTAACACATATATTTTATTTAACTGAGTAAATTGATCGGAATGTGAATGATACATAAACCTAAAATTCGTTTTGGTCTATCCCAGTGATGACATTTGCGCGGGAATTTAGTCCATTGACATCGTAATATAATTTACTTTGGATTATAACTATATTTAGATGTAATGTTACAGAATTTAATGTGAAATTATTTGTCTCTTCTTTTATAGTACACGAGTTTGACGTCAGGTTTGTACACATGAAGTCTCTAGTCTAAAAAAAAGCCAGTGACAGAACGATAAACAGATAAGCAACTGTCTAGGGCCAAGTAAGGGAGGTGAAAAAGCCAGTATTAGTACTATTACGCAGAACGATAAACAGTTACATAGACGGATCCAGGGGGTGGGGAAAATTTGGTTGATTTTATAGGGAAGCAGGGGCGGATCCAGCCATTTTATAAAAGGGGGGTTCCCAACTCGGGACAAAGGGTGGGTGGGGGGTGTTCCAACTATGTGTCCCCATTCAAATGCATTGATCGTCCAAAAAAGGGGGGGGGTTCCAACCATCGGAAACCCTCCCCCGGATCCGCCACTGGGGAAGCATGACGGGAGTGGGCAACCCTTAGGTCAGTCAGCGGACACCCCCTTTTTATGAAAAGTTGTGGATCCGCCACTGAGATTTATATAAGCAGGTTTTCTTTGTGTAGATACCTTAAAATATCACCAACTGTGACTGAGTACACAATTTGATTCATTTGAGCTCATTAGCTGGGCTCACTCGCTAAAAAGGTTCATTGCGGGCCTGCTCACTAGCTAACATTTTACGATATTCATACTCGTGTAGGAAAGCCGATAATCTATATGTCATGTGTGTGAGGAGTAGTTATCAAGCTTGATTTCGTCTGTAAAAACTGTCTTAGGCCAAGTTAGGGAGGTGAAAAAGCCAGTAATAGAACGATAAACAGATGATCAGGTTTTCTTCATATAGATCCCTTAAAATATCCCCCACTGAGGACACAATTTGATTCATTTTAGCTCATTAGCTGCGCTCACTCGCCATAATAGGTTCATTGCGGCTTACTGGCTAATATGTGAAGAAAAGCTGATAACCTATACATACATGTACATGTATATGGTCAGATCATATGTTTTCGTACGTCATATGAATTTGTACTATGCATGCCTTTTCAATGGAAATTGTGATGACAGTATGCATTCTTAATAGCATGAAAAACGATGAGAAGAGGATACATATGTCAACCAAAAGTTTTCAGCAACGTCAAAATATGTGAGGACACCCTATCAAGATCTATTAAGCTTGCGTTCATGTTGCGTTAAAACTGTTTTAGGAAGGTGAAAAATACCAACAATATAACAATAAATAGATAATCGATATTGTAAAATATCAATGTGTTGAAAAGCCAATGATCTACATATATACTTAAATATGTCAACCATAAATATAACTGATTTAATTTACACCACAACTGTTGAAAAAACCTTTATGTTTATATAACTTATCTCATTCTAGTCCATTCAACTGACAGAATCGGTGTACATTTCATGAACTCTTGAATAACAATAATCATCATGGACTATTCTTTATAGCAATATCTGTTATCCATTTAGGGGTCTTTTGCATTCAAAGTTTAGTTTTAGTGGGTTTATTTTGCGAAAAAGAACTCAATTTCCAGATCAAAGTTAACATTTTCTATATATTTTGCTGTGTCAAAATGACCTAATGAATATAAAGGACAGTACCCATATAGACCCAAAAATGGTATATCACATTCTACACATGACATTTTAGCAGGAAAGACTGCCATTGGAGTATATAACTTTTAACCTGTGTATATATAATTAAAATATGATAATAAAATTCATATCTTTTTCAGGACTTCTTATCGAACCATGTACATGTAGTATGGCATGTTTTTGAGATATAGTTTTGGTGGATAGGATGTTCATGAAGGACCTGTAGTACAAAGTATATCACTGGATTGAGCTCTTTGTCTAAGTGTATTATTAAAGTGCTTTGCTTTGAGCTCAGTTCATTGTTATGCAATTCATTCTTTGTGAAGACAACTCTCATGTACAAGGATTTGTCAGGGTAGTATCCATTCTATGTACAATTTCACTACACTGTAAGTAATAAGGAGATAAAAGCATTTTATTATGATTTGAACCAAACATTTTTTGTCCTTTAACCAAATTTTAAAAAAAGAACAAATTTACCCGACAATGCTACACTCGCTACTAGCAATATGATGCTAGGTTGTTTTAATACATCTGTACTGCCTACTGATGACTCGGTCCTGAGTGTAAATGGTCATTCAGTATGTTAAAAAAAATAAAAATTTATAAGGCCTATCTGGCCTAATTGATTTCTAAAACTATATTTCATTGTACATGTTCAACATTTTTCATTCATTTGTTTATTTCTTAATTTGTGTGAATTAACATTGTTACAGTAAATGTTAATTACTACACTTTCATACCACAACAAATACTGTATTGGTATCACTTATATTTGTATCCATATAACAAAAAAAATTGAAAAGAGAATAATTTTGCAATACCTTTTTCATATTGAATACTATAACTTTTTTGATATTTAGACATATTAAGTAGATTTTCATAATACCCACTTGACATGCCTGAAATTCTATCAGATTACTTTTGGAGCAGTTATGAGTCTTTGAAGCATGCTCACAAAGGTTTTTTTGTTGATATCGTTTTCATATTGGTCAAAACTTATTTTTTGCTTCGGCCAGCTTTGGAGGAGATGTTATCAAAGAATTGATAAAAAAACAACACAGAAGTTTACTTTCTAGCTCATCTTTCCCCAAGCATCATGTCAGGCATTTTCATTACTAAAAACCAATAAATGTCTTCTAATCTGAGAAACAATTTCGACATTTTAACAAAATATTTTACTAATGATACTGACAATCCACCACAAAGTAATATAAATAGAACCATACAAATAGTGAGCAAATACATATAAAAAAGATATGGTATGATTGCCAATGAGACAATTCTCCACAACAGACCAAAATGACACAGAAATTAACAACTACGGGTCACCGTACAGCTTTCAACAATGAGCAAAGCCCGTAACGCATAGTCATTTATGTTATTTATGTACACACAATAAACGAAAAACAAATATTATGTAACACATTAGACAAACGACAACCACTGAATTACAGCCTCCTGATATCATGTTCTCAGATATCATCTCCCATTTAAAAAAAAAATCACATGAAAAAATGAACCTATTATGTGTTGCTCTCCTAGCTACATAATGTACCCAAAATCAAAGATGTGGAAAATATTCTATCATAATCATTTGGTCATTAATGCAATTAGTATCTCTTCCATGCCCTCTTGAACATAAAATCTAAATATTAAATAAACAACACTCCTCATGCTCTGGTTGGTTGTCATCGTGCAACACAGTTAATAACACCATATAGGAAAAACATAGAACTCCTTTTGTCATATAAAACACTGTCAAACATCCAAACATACTATCCACATTCATCTGTGTCCACACTTGTTTAATAGGATAAAAATATTATTACACTTGAACATTAACAATCATTGTGTGCAAGTGCCAAATGTATTTTACGCAAGGACAAAACATGTTTTTATGCCCCACCTAGGGGCATTGTGTTTTTCTGTCTGTGCGTCCGTTCGTTCGTCCGTCTGTCTCGCTTCAGGTTTAAGTTTTTGGTCAAGGTAGTTTTTGATGAAGTTGAAGTCCAATCAACTTGAAACATAGTACACATGTTCCCTATGGTATGATCTTTCTAATTTTAATGCCAAATTAGAGTTTTGACCCCAATTTCACGGTCCATTGAACATAGAAAATGATAGTGCCGGCTTCAGATTAAAGTTTTTAGTCTAGGTAGTTTTTGATTAAGTTAATGTCCAATCAACTTGAAACTTAGTACACATGTTCCCTATTATATGATCTTTCTAATTTTAATGCCAAATTGGAGTTTTGACCCCAATTTCACGGTCCAATGAACATAGAAAATGATAGTGCGAGTGGGGCATCCGTGTACTATGGACACATTCTTGTTTATAAATCTTTATATATCAGAAGAAAGAAGTGCTGGATAATCCAAATATTTTTTACAGATGTCTTAGGGTCTGAAACTTCTGTTGGACATTTGTTCCTTGTCCTTGAACTCATTTCCTGGTTTAAAACCTATTTTTTTTATCATGTTATTTTTTTTCATTTATTAAGAATAAGTGTATTAAGTATACAAAATCAATGCAAGGTATTCATGTCAGCTGGACAGGGCTCACTTAATAGTTATCCCCACATCGTGTCCTTTGGTTTATGAATAGATGTCTCACTTGCATTCATAACACATCTGTTTATTTTTGTATTCAATTCATCATTTAGTATTTAACTCTATCTTTTCCTGATTATGTACATTTTTCAGGCCCTATAAGTAATAGCTCAACTCAATTTGATGTACATAATGCATTAAAGACGTACCTGTACGTATGCCAGGGTTCATCTGCCAGACCATGATCTTATTTTCACAGTTCATTGATCACCGTTAAGTTTTCTGACTTGGTCGGTTTAAAGATACTATAAATATTAAGTCAACCACATTCGGTGTATTTAAATTTGGATTTATTCAGCTTTATCACCGACAGAATTTAGGATTTGTATAAGAATGTTTTTCTTGTACATTTTGTTTTTAATAAATACTCCAAATTTGTCAAAACGGAGGTTTTGATGTCTTATAGCATTTGCAAATAAGCATAAGCCATAATATTGTTAGAACCTTAAAGTATATGTATGCATGGAGCTGTGATACTGAGCATTAAGGTAAAGATTCAAAGACATTTTGAAAATGATCATGGTGAGAAATAAATTCAGGGGAAACTCATTTTACTACTTTCACAAGAGATGTTCTCTAGTGTTTAACTAGCTATGACAAAATAGTAGAACAAAAGATCATTATAGATCAAAGTATTTGATAAAAAGAATATACAATTATTATGCATTTGTTAATCATAAGGGAGCTACCATTCGATTTTTATGGGGGGGGGGGGGGGGGGGGGGGGTGGCTAGGATGAAAAATGTTGTCCTGCTTTTTTTTTTAGTTGTAATCTCTGTCCTGCCTTTTTATTTTTTACTCTATTCGGTCCTGCCTTTTTTTTTACTTGTTTATCCTGAATTTCTTTACACAAATTGTCATCCTGCCTTTTTTTTTTACCAAGTTGCTCATCCTGCCTTTTCTTTTACTCAAAACTCCTGTCCTGCCTATTTTTTTCAAATTTCATCCTAGCCCCCCCTTAAAAATCAAATGGTAGCTCCCTAACTCCTAAAGATATTCCTAACTGTAACACTGTATAACTGGAAGTTGTTCAGATTGAATCTTTACAAATTAAACTCCAATTTTTCTAGATTTTTGGAAAATTGGTATTCTAGAGTACTGGAGGATGAGTTTGGATATGAATTTACCTTTCACATTACTGTTTGGCATACAACACATTAAAGAGCCCAAACATTACAAAGACAAGCACTTTTTTGAAATTGAGTTCTTAAGGGTTTACAAACACTGTACACATTATAGTAATGATTTTCATGGAGTTAAATGTTTCAAAGCATAATTCCAGTTTTTTATATATTTTTATTGAAAACTTGGATTTTAACCCCAAAATTATTGGTCTAGCATACTTTAACAATTACTGTATTTGAATTAAACATTTAAAAGATATCAATAAATATCGCAGATTAAACTGTTACATTGATTGATTTCCAAATTCGTTTTTAAACCGTATTTCGTTTTCTGTGATTTTTCAATAAAAAGTCACTTTTTTACCCCAAAATGACATGATTTACATAAAAATACACTTTGATGTATAGAATACATTTAAGGTAGCTAAAACAGAATATAATACAAACTGCATCCATGATATTATAATGAAAGAAAATTTTCAGGCTGATTTCCATTTTTTCTTCATTTTTGTACAAAAACTTATATTTTTGACCAAAAAATATAGAATTTGGAACTTCAGATTTTGAAGACTTTTGAAATGTTATAGGGGGATGATAACCCTTCAAAATGAGACCAAATTTATTTCTGTTGCAGTTTGTTTAAGGTTTGGCTATTTTTTTGATAGATTGACTTGACTAAAAATAAGGAGGTGCCGTATGATTACTATTCAGACAACTATGCACAGGTCTATCAAACTCCGAAACAGCTATGACGTTGCTTCGCTAAACTTTAAATTCAACGTAGCGTATCAAGGAGGTCGTTACCACTGTTTCGGAGTTTGCAGGACTATAGGTCTTTAACGAGCAAACTGAATTATCCATGTTATATTGTCGGGTATAAGATGCACCGACCAGACACAATGAAATATTTATAATCAATAAATCCAAACAATAACTAAAGTGATACGGCTTCCGTTATATTTGAGGATAAAAGAATATAATCAATTGCTGATCTTTGATTATTTAGTATTCTTGTGTAGTGTCCACTACAAGAAGTAAGAGTTTTTGCAATAATTAGCTGAGAGGCTTCAACAAATTGACTTAAACGACGGCCATTGTATGAAGTGGACAGTTTCATTATATTTTGCCCGGTAAATTCACATATGTCAATGCATCGCCCATTGTTCTCAAGAAATCGCCAGTGATGACAACTTCATAGCCTAATGAATATAGGTTTGAAACATCTTCAAGAAGTTGAAACATTATTTCGTCTGTTTTTGGTTTATTTATACCATCATTTGGCAAATAAACTACCCCTACAGCCGTTTTCAGTCCATTGATTTGTGTAAGAACCCATAATCTTTCACAACTATCATTTTTACTATTTAATAAATTATCATCTAGAATCGGGTAATTTTCATGTAAGCATATTCCTATACCCCCTTTGTCTTTGGCATTTTTCCTACACTTTCCAACCCAATTATTAGACTTATCTAATTTTGAGGGGCGTTCATCATTTTTCAGAAAGGTCTCAACCAAACTAAAAATTGAAACATAATCATTTAGTAAATGTTTGTTAAACATATGTATCTTTGATGTCATACCGCGAATATTAAGATAATCTATAACGATTTCGGGTTTTGTCCCTATCGACTTTTTCTTACTTCGTTTATGTTTTTTACAACGTTTAAGTTTATTCCGCGTACACGAAGTTGCGTCAGGAAAACCCGTTTTCTCAGAGTTGCCTATCCTTACGGCACTCTCTTCATGGCCTACAACCTAATGTTGACAATGTTTGGCCTTGTGGCCATATTCATAACAATTATTACATTGAACATATTTTCCATGTCTACATACAGGGGCGGTATGATTAAATTCACCGCAGTACCAACATGAATTTTGATAGTCATTTTCTGTTTGCATTGTCTCATAGCGGGACGAAGTGTCATTACTCCTGTGGAAGTCGTCTCATATACGCTTTGTTATATGTACGATTTCTGTCATCCCTTCTGTTTGAAGAATTGTATGAGCTGTTGTTCGTTCTGTATTGTTCTCTAGATTTTCGATAATCTATTTGTTTCCTGTACGGTACGTGCTTTCTGGTGCTAGACGTATTTTGCACATGTCTTTTGTTAGAGGACTTCGGATTTTGAGACTTAATTTGGTCCACCCCTTGACTTATCAATACCTGTCGTTCTTCTGATGTTATCTTTGCCTTCTGGGAATTAATTTTAAGATTATTAGCCACTGTATAGGTACCATGAATAGACAGGTGTATACCGTCCGGTTCGTAGAGACTTGTATTTACTGAACCGTTCTGCAAACGGAGGACACTCTCATTATCAATATAATACAAATGTTCATCATTGGCTATTTTTCGGAGTATGTCATTTGCCTTGTGAATGTTACCTAATCTGTCATCGAGACGAGGACAAAGACCAGAGACAACAACATTTTCCGATAAGGATTTGGCTTTCATTACAAGAGTCATATATTCTTGTATCATTAGTCTTGTGTCATTTTTAATTTTAGTTTCTTGTGTATAATTTGGAGTTTAGTATGACGTCCATTATCACTGAACTAGTATACATATTTGTTTAGGGGCCAGCTGAAGGACGCCTCCGGGTGCGGGAGTTTCTCGCTGCATTGAAGACCCATTGGTGGCCTTCGGCTGTTGTCTGCTCTATGGTCGGGTTGTTGTCTCTTTGACACATTCCCCATTTCCATTCTCAATTTTATTCATTGAACGATTCAACTTGGAAACCTTTGTCATGACAGTCGTTACTTCCTACTTGCAGGATGATGTTTTCGAGATAGGAATCCTCTGGCAGATTTAGTAGTTTTGCCGTTATATCGAAAATGTTGCCTCCTCTGACACAAATCGGAGCGATATCCAACTGAAATCTAGTCTGATTGAAATCTCGGATAATCGAACTGCCTATTAATAAAGTCCCCTTTGGCTTGCGGCTCTGTGTATTTTGTTCGAATGCCGAGACATTAAGAGATGCTGTGGAATTGCCATCTGTATCAGATTCATCGTCGCTATCATCATCGGACTGCTCCTCAACTTGTGTTCCGACACGTTGTTGAATAAGAGATCGTAATCGATCATTTTCACTTTGAAGTATCTGTATTTGATCGTTTTTATTTTGTAATTCCTGGACCAAGTTCGTATTGTTTTGTAAGACGAAACCGAGTTTTTTATCCATGGCTTTTATCAGTGTTGGAATCTTGCGACAATCAGGACATGTACAAAAGCCAATAGGGTCGTCTTTCTCGACACCTACGCAACTTTCGTGGAACCACTCTTGACAGAAATTACAACGAATCTGATTTTTATCTTTTATTGTTCCATTGCATACGCAAGGGTCGATTGGTGTTACTAAAGAAGTATCCTGGGAAATTTGCTGATCTTTCTTGCTTTTTGTTTTGTTTGCTGAAACAGTACTACTAGTATCACACGAGGCTGAAACTGAGTTTTTGTGTATTTCTTTTAGCAAAGGTATACTTTCATCAGCATCGTGTGCTGCTTTCTCCTGATCATCTGCTTTTATAATGGCAGTATCAGTGATGGAATCGTGAAAAATGTCGTAATCAGTTATAAGCATCTGACGGAACGCATCGATAACTCTGTCTCATCAATTTGATTTTCTTTTTCTTTTTCTTCCAAGTTACTAGTGTTGTTTCCATGACGAGCAGTTGTGTCGATCGTTGTTGTTTGCCGCGCTTGTTCGTTCTCGTTCGCTACCTCGTTAATCGTTTTAGGAATGCTAGCCTTTCGTTTTCTTAGCCGTAGTTCGCCATCTCGCTCGCTAGACAAAGCATTTGCTATAGCCTGGCATGCTGCGTCAATGTCATCACCACAGATGTTTGGTGCTTGTTGTTTCAATTGTGCCTTCAACAATTTTATTTAGTCGGATTTTGAAAATGACCTTAGCTCCTGCACAGACATACTTCTTATAATCAGTTTATGCTCTTCACATATGATTTTTTCTGCATTGATAAAGTTTTGTCTAGATTTCGGGGTAAGATTGTAAAATTCCATATTTTGGCGTCTTGTAGATAGAATACTATTGCAGTCAATTTAGTAAGGGGACGTTTTAACTGCCTTGCACTGTATGTATCATATCCTACAGCTATAAACCGGGTACAAAGTCCAATCTATTCAGATCGGTCAATAACGGAGTGATCCTATATATATCAACCTATCGAGTGAGTTGACTTCATATGTTGTGATTGCATATGTTTTTCATACTGTGTATATAAGTATAAGTCTTCGATATATATTTTAAAATGTCAAAATATTAAAAGACTCACATTAAGGTCTTCATGAAAGTTATTAATCCACACTCGGTATAAATTTCCTATATCAAATAAGTATATAAATCACAAATTTTCTCAGAGCTCCGAAAACACAACAACACAATACAAGTAAATGACCAGTACATTATTAGCAATAATTACAATACGTAGGTTCTGTATTTCAGTGGTCAACCGGTATGATGGATGATAATTCTGATAGCAACTGGGAAATGAGTTGAAGTACATTTTTTCTTATTGAAATATTGGAACACTAGGCGAGACATCACATCGAGATAACTCTGCCACAATGGATGACAGAAGACATCAAAGCTTGTCAAAACTGCATACAAAAGGTTGCGGGAAAAACAAACACTCGATCTCTGAAATGACCGGAGCGGCACTCGAAGGTATCTTAAGCGGATTATCGGTCATCGTTTTCTATGAAAACGGCTTGCTTGATTTGTTGTCCTTCACTTTTGGGTCTTATAGATTTTTCGATTCTTTAGCCCAACCATCAGCAACGTACCAAAGACGTTTTATGAATGTACTTGTTATCAACATAGCGCAGAACTGTTTTCTCCAGTTTTAAATACAAAACGGCGAGTTGGAACAGTATAGACCGTATTGCTCTTATTACGTATAAATTACATTCCGGGGATTCAAAATGGTGGATAATTTGTAAGACTTTTGATCAGAAGTCTTAAATATGGCAAGCCGTTTTACAATTTATTCAAACTTCAAGATAGCTCATATAATATATAAGATATCTTATATAATATATAAGATCTCTAATTTAATATATAAGATAACTTATATAATCTAGTTTTTATAAAATATTTTGTAAACTTTATGTGATATCTTATACACTTTATAAGATATCTTATAAACTTTATAAGATATCTCATATACTTTATAAGATATCTTCTAAAGTTTATGAGATATCTTATAAAGTATATAAGATGTCTTATAAATATTTTTTATATAAGATATCGTATATACTTTATAAGATATTTCATATAGTTTATAAGATATCTGATATACTTTATATCTCATATAGTTTATAAGATATCTCATATAATTAATAAGATATCTTATAAAGAAAATTATATAAGATATCTTATAAATTATATGAGATATCTTATAAATTATATGAGATATCTTATAAACTATATGAGATATCTAATAAACTATATAAGATATCTTATAAACTATATAAGATGTCTTATTAACTATATAAGATATCTTATAAACTTTGTAGTTTTTATAAGATATCTCCTAAAGTTTATAAGATATCTTATAGATTTTTTATATAAGATATCTTATATACTTTATAAGATAACTCATATATTGTATAAGATATCTTATATAATTTTTAAGATATCTCATATAGTTTATAAGATATCTTATATAATTTACAAGATATATTATGAAGAAAATTATTTGAGATATCTCATAAACTATGTAAGATATCTTATAAACCTTATAAGATATCGTATAAACTTTATGAGATATCTTATAAAGTTTATTAAATATCTTGAAGTTCGAATAAATAGTTAAACGGCTTGCCATACTTAAATGCAAATGATAGAAATCTCATGGCGATATGTGTATCCTGATTTTTAATTTCTCACATTGATGGAAAAACTTGAAACATGTTTTTGTTTCTTCTTTTTTCAACTTATGCACTAATATAATTTTTTTGAGAACCAACACAAAAGTATGGTTCCTTTGTTCTTTTGTCAGTCTTTTTATGAAAGAATACTGAGATGTGGTGTGAAGCTTTCTCTTCATCAAAATTTATTTCAATGCAGGATGAGCGTGAATAGAAGGATAGAAAAAAACGTGCGAAAATGAGCAAGTTGAATTTTGATTTTTGTTCACCGTAAATCATTATTCTCTCGCCATTGGATTTTGCTTTTTTTCATTAATATTCTGTTCTTTTCTTACGCCAGTATTTGGTTCATGCTTAAAAAATTGACGTTTTTATTTTTTATCTCGACACGAAATGCAAAGATTGATCGACAACCATTAACCTACTCAAATTTTCCCCACTTAATCAAATTATTTGGTATATTAAGTTTCGTCAGCGAAACGCAATATATCAAAAATACTTTTTTTCTTTTTTTTTATTGATTATAGAATATTAAATAATCTTATAATTCATATATAAATGCAGAAGAGAAAACTTTTGGATCCACCAGTTCCATACTTTAGAATCTGATGGGCTTAATGAAAAAGACGAGAAAAAAGATTCACAAAAGATGAAGAATAACGAATAATTAACATCGTCCTTTATATCTCTGTAATATTGGCCAATGGACGTATCAAACTTCAACCACAAATTTCGTAATTAAATAAATGATAACTACATGCATCCAAACTTTGAATTATTTACAAGGCAGCAACATTCATGTACAATGAGCTGCAAAAGTTTCTTATCTGCATCCGATTTCACCTGGATAGATACACCCCCGATGAAGCTAGTTTGTCTAGCGAAATATTGCGTTTATTTTTTATCGCATTGTAAATATTTTTACCATTTTAATATTTACATACTAAATAGTGTGTTAAAATTACATTGTTAGGCAATTTATATATATATATATATAAATCGAAAATACAAACAGAAACTTTATATATTTAAAATAAAGAGCTGCGCCATGAGCGCATGAGACGCTCGTCGCTTTTTCAAAGAATGAAATGCCATAACTCCTGAACGTCATATCAGAAATTTATAAAAAAAAAACTAAACGGAGGTTATTTAAATAGATATAAACCAGTCATCAAAGTTTCATGAAATCTGTTCAAAGCACTTTTAAGTCAATGTCCGAAAACTGGAAAATTCCCCTTTTTATGAATAAAATCCCATAACTCGGAAACGTGAAATCTAAAATTTATTGAAATAAAAAAGGGAGCTTACGTCAATAGATATAAACAATTGACCACAGTTTCACGTAAACTGCTCAAAGCATACTTGAGTAATTGTCCGAAAACTGGAAAATCCCCCTTTTTAATGGATAAAACCCCACAACTCGGAAACGTAAAATCGAAAATTTAGAAAAATGATCTCACGTTAAGAGATATAAACAATTCACCAAAGTCTCATGTAAATTGGTTGAAGCGTTTTTGAGTTATTGTCCGACATGTTGACGACGGACGGACGGACAGACAGACGGACGAAGGGACAGACGGACGGACAACGCTATACCATACTACGTCCCGTAAACGACCGTATAAAAAACTATAAAGATTATTTTTCACAGAATATTTCAAATTTATTTTTACTTTTTTTCCCCAAATTTGCATCGAATGATATCTTTAACCAGAAGTATATTGATTTGAATCCAAAGGATTATACATGTGTACAGGCAAAATTTGCTCCAATGAATAAAATTCTAAACTCGGATTTCTGTCTGACATTGGAATAAAATATGGTAAACAAGTTCTGGTACTCTGTCTCTCTTTGATAAAATCTAAATGTTATTCAGCGTTACATTTTTCCATCAAAGAACGTCTCTGACCAAAACGAATTAATTTGTATCTGAAAGACAACATTACCTTTATCAACATTACTTTTTCCCAGTGACAAAACAAATTCCCCCTCTCCACTTTACTGTACCTATACTTGGCCATTATACAATGTACCACATTTCCTCATTTTTATATATACTGTATTGTTTAATTCGTTATCATACTGGACATGCATTAAATATTTGCAACTGCACACCAAGCAATCACCCATCAATTAATAAGGTTCTGAAACTAGAAAAAATGCCATGGGATTGACGCGTTTATAATTTCATGTCGCGTACAAAATATAAAATGTTTTAGTCTAGGAAATACCAATAAACAAGAGGCATACATGTACCTGTATCGCTCACCGTGATGGTTAAAAAAATCGCCAGTTTGTTAATTAGAACTTTTGAGTTGCTGATTATTTTTTTACTTTTAAACTAGCTCCTGTAAAATTTCAAAACAACAACAAAAAAATGTGAATAATTAGAAAAATGTATATTTCAGGGGGCAATAACTCAAAAACAGGTTGACAGTTTTTTGTTTTGAAACTTTCAGGGTGATCTTATATATATTATCTATATTATTTACACTTTAAACCTAGTTCCTATATAAAAGTAAGATGTGGTATGATAGCCAATGAGATTACTCTCCACCAGAGACCAAATGACGTAGAAGTTAGCAGCTATAGGTCATCGTAAGGCCTTCTACATTGAGCGAAACCCGTACGACATAGCATGCAAGCTTTGAATAACTCATTAACACCAATTTCATTCAAAACGATACCTGTAGTTTTAATAACAATGGCAGGAGATGCAAAAAAAGTAATAAATCAGCATTTTAGGGGCAATTACTCCTGACAGATGTTTCTTCAATTTGCAGGGTAGATAGAACTTCTTGTGCTGAACATTTTTATTTTTAGTTTAGAGATATAGGCCAAAACTATGTTACCCCTACTTTCTAATTTTTGTCATGGGGGCCATGTTGGTAATTCAACTTGGACAAAAATTTCAAACTTACTAGTCGACATCCTATAGATGAAGCAGTCGAATTGTGGTTTCAATCCATTGAGCAGTTTCTGAAGAAAAGATTTTAAACGAAAAGTTTACGGACGACGGACACAAAGTGATGGAAAAATCTCACATGGACCTTAGTGTCAAGTGACCAAAAAAACTGTTTGTTATTCGGTCCTGTATATAAATGCAGCCGAAGGCAATGATGATACAAAATAGCAATATTACATGACGATGTTCCCCTAAAACTCACATAATTGCAAACTTAACATGTAAACTATGAATTGTTTCAGTCCGTTTCTATTTTTAAATATGGCGGCTATGCTTCTTGGACAAAAAAAAAACAAAAAAAACACAAACTTGATCCCTAAGGATCATTCAGCCTAAGTTTTTTTGAAATTGTTCCAGTGATCTCAGAGACTCAGAGAAGATCTTTGAAAAAGTTTACACCGAACGACGGATGACAGACGCAACGGAGTTTTAGTCCAGATGAGCTAAATAGGGTAAAAACCATCTTACAAGGACAATAACTCCTCTACTGGGTCGATTGATGATTTCAGCTCTGTTGACTTATCTACTGACCATGTTTTGTTGAAAATATAGCCGTTTACTGTTTCTCTGAATCTATGATAGTTTCTGCAAAAATGGGTAAAAATTGCTCTATCTGCATTATTTATTATTTTTAAATAAGCTAAAAATTGCAATTTACACCTATGCCATATTATGTAAGTGTTTGCCGTTGTCATAAACTTTTAAAAAAAGTTAGAAGTGGCTTCTTCTACAATTAAAATATAAAGCTAGGAATAACTCATTAACACCATTGGCATACGTGACCAGTGAGAGTTAACAGCAGGCAAAGTTCACAAGATAATACCCAAAGCTCCTGGTATTCATCTTAACATTTTAACAGTATTAACTTGAATTTGCATTTTAGCCTAATGAATATTCCCTTAAAAAACTTAGTCTATGTATCAGAAAATACAAATAAAAATGTTTTACTATTTCTTGATTTTGAAGAAGATTCTGTCCAAGCCCCATAACATTTCATGAGGGTTTAACAAAGTAATTGATGTTAAAAAATCGTAAATCATAAACTGTAAGTAAACGTTAACTGCAAAGAACTGAGTTCATTTATCAGTAAAATACTGTAAAATGAAGGAGGAAAATGTTTGCCTCAAACATTCTCTCTTAATCATAAAAAAAAAAACGTTTGGCAAAGTTTCATACAATTTAAGAAGGTTTGACAAGTTATTGATGTTTAAATAAATTAACCTCAAGCTAAAACTTACTGTCATTATGCTTCAGCTTCACAAACAAATTGTTACAGGCTTTACAAAAATATCTAAGGACCCTTTGAGAACAATACCACATTTTTTTGCAGATACAGCCATGTGTTAATCATTTTCCAGTTGTCTTTGAAGAAAGTTTAAAAGGTGTTCAGGAAGGAAATATGTGACAAAAAATGTCCCAATTGCCTTTAACGGGAGTGAATTGTCCTGACTGTGTAACTGATGATGATTGAATTTTATGTTAAAGTCTTCAACAGTTTAAGGTAGATAGATTGGGTGTCTTTTTTCTGAACATCCTTTCTGGGCAAGTTGCAAAATTACTTTTTTGTTTGAAAATATTTTACCAAATATCATTCAGTATACAACAGAAACACCTAAATCTGAAATTGAAAGATTAAACTATTAAAAAATTAAGTTTCGTTAAGTGTATTTAAATTTTTCAGAAAAAAATCTTTTTAAAATCAAGGGCAGATAATAATTTTGAATTTGATTGGACAATTTGTGTTTTTTGGATATTTCAAGAAAATAAGGCCTGTGACTCCTATTTTTATTTGATAATTCAATAAGGAAAATAATATAATTCCCAAATACAACCAATATTAAATAAGTGATTTTGTTAATTTCAATGTATTTTAACGAAAAAAATAAGGATGTGACCCCCAGTTTTTATATTGAAATTGGAAAGTAAATTCACCCAGAAGTCTTTTACAGAAGAAAAATATAATTATCTTCAACATTTAGACACCCCAGCTGCCTTAAGACCAAGGTTTTAATACAGGTATTTCAGAAAAAAAAACATTATCAATGATCTATGAAAATAATGCTAATTTCAAATAAACCCTGTAAGATGGAAATGCACAATTACAATCATTCTATACACTCAAATTAAGGTCAGGTCTACTTCATCAGAAAAACATATTCACCTTACAATCATTCTGTACACCAAATAAAGTTGACCTATTATTCATATTACTGGGTCACAAAAACTAAATGTTGACAAAAAATTCCATGAAAATAAGGTCATGGTCAGATAGACATGTTCACCTTACAATCATTTTATCCATGGAATATATAGTTGAGAAATTACTTAATGAATAAGCCTGGGAAAAACTTATACCTTATCCCAAAACTAAACATAAATCACTGAATCATGAATTGATGCCACCAGAGGCAGATTTAGGAGGTGGACCATTGGCCCAGGTCCCCTAATGGAGCTATATATATGGTAAGTGCATATTACATTATACTTTTTATATGTTCCACTACTAACACTGCCTAGTTTGGAGGCCGCATCTTTTTCAAAATCCTGGATCTGCATCAGAAGGACAAGTATACCTTGCAATCAATCTATATACCAAATGTAGTGGTCCTTAATACACATAAAAACTGTCCAAGTCATGTAAAAACACTATAAACTTTATAAGTGGTTATTGAACATTAAAAATGGAATCAAGGCAATGGTCATATGCAAGATAAAATAAATTGTTAACACAGATATGTCTCGCCTTTTTGTTATTTTGATTATAAAATGCCAATAGCAATAATTTCAATGAACCATGACTGATGGTACAGGACCAAACAATCTCCATGGAAATGAGATGTGCCAATGCTTATACAACTGCATACCAAATATCATTGACCTAGCACTAGTAGTTCCCCATAAAACTGACCTAATCACAAGCTAATACATTGTTGACGCTGCTGAACGCAGGAAATAGCATACTGATGTCTCGCTTTTTTTAACTTCGTCAAGGTGAGACTAAAATCAGACCATAAGGCATCTGCATACCAAATATGGATTACCCAGCTCTTCCACCGTCTGGATAGATCAGTATCCCTATGTTTTGCATGTGACAGAAAAGTCAATAAATTAGATCATTTTTAAAAGCATTCTTGATCTATTAAAAGAATTTCCAGCCAATCAGGTTATCCGCAAGTCCAATGAATAATGCTGTAAAGTAATGCCAAAAGTATCATTTGTGTAAAGTCTGGTTTAAAATAGCCAAGAAGTTTCATGAAAATTTCAAACAATTTAAAGAATGATAATGATAAGACACCAAGTGATGGGAATATAAATTATCTGTCATACCCATGACCACAGAAACCTCTTCCCCCTTCATTTGTCATACAGACTCAAATAAGATGTAAGAAGGGTTTTCTCAAATAAATTTTATTTACCAATTAATTTCATTAAAATGCATCATGATACAAAATACCCAAATGAAACAAGACACAATCTCCTCATCAGGTGTGCATAAATATCAAAGAAATTGTAACTATTAAGCTTTTGGCCACAATCAGTTGCAGATCCAGGATTTTTCAAAAAGAGGTTGAAATTTTGTAAAACTGTATATAATTCACCAAGCACAGCTAGGTGAAAAAAATTTTGGGACAATTTTATGCTAAAAAATCATATAAACAGCGAGAAACATGAGATTTTTTGTGCAAACAAAAGGGAGCATATGCCTTCTACAATCTCCTCCCCCCTCCCAGGATCCGCCACTGCCATTTAAAAATTAACAGTATAATTAAAAGGAGGAAAAGCATCTGAATCATAGGTTAGGTAAATATTACAATTATACAAATAAATGACAGTACTGAGGATTCTATCTGACCAATTTCTCAGATTGGTTGTTATAGAAAAAAAGATGTCTGGTTTGAGATACAGTTATTAAGTTTTGTATAAGTTTCTATCAAAATGACTTTTTTTGCTTGATATAAAAATGTGAGTCTTCCCATTACTTAATTTCAAACATATAAATTTTTTTATATAGATTTTACAAAATTGATGAATCCTCAGTTTGTCTCATACTTTTTAAAAAGACTTAAAAATATAACATCTCTAATACAAAGGAAAACTATGGTATAAACTACAATTAAAAAAGGTTGAAAAATACATGAAATAAATTTATTTTTAAGGTGTACTCAACTAATTTACTGGGTAATTAAGACAAACTTAAAATCTTGATCAGTCCACAAATTAGATCACCTTGGAAAAAAAATAACCATTTAATTCCTCATATTTAACCCTAAGCTGTTTTATTTTTTCATTTTTTTTTTCATTTTCCAGCCTATTTTTTAGCAAACTTATTTAATTTCTATATTGAAGTAGGATATATATATATATATATACTGATATATATTTTCATTTAAGGAAACAAGTACTTTTTCCAAGTATGGGGATAACTAGTGCCAAGCTATTATTTCATTGTCTGATTTATCCATTAGGAAATGTCGTACAAGTTTATCATCTGTTTGCTCATCCATCTGCAACTTCAAACCACAATTAAAGAATTAAATGGACTTTTCCTAGACTTTCAAATGATCTTTAGTATCTGTCGACATTGTGTACCATTTTTATTCACTTCTAAATCTATGGTTCTCTAATAGAAGAATGGATTTTTTCATTTCTTACATCTTGTTACACATCTTGAATAATTATGGATAGGATGGTTTATAGCTATTATGATCATAGATTTAGTTACAGCATATTCTGAACTAACATCTATGAAGCTTGCAATTTCATTGGTCAATCTTCAAGGACTGCATCAACATTTAAATTCATTTATTTTCTATTCTATCCTTCAGGAAGAGTTAAAAGCATAAAAATGTCAGATCTCATTACGTAAATTGATATTTTGTATTGCATCTATCAGCAAAATTTATTAATTTTCCTCACAAACTAAATCATGTAAAGGCTTGGTGTAACAAGATTTGACAATAGAAACAAGTAAAATCACATAAAATCCACTAAAACAATATAAAACCAAATAAAACACAAATCTTGTTATAGCAAAACCTTATAAAGTTTTAATTAAAAGCTACAGTGGTAATATATTAGTGTCTTAATGCAAAATTTATTCTAAATTCTTTTTAATGTTATGAAAATTTGTCATAATGAGATCCAACTATTAAAAACAAGATTAAAAACACAATATAAAATATTCAAACCATCCTATCCTTCACATGATTAACTTTTTGAACGAAAAGATTTCTTCCCAAGTTAATCAAAATATTTAGAAGGTCCATTCATTTTTTAGGAACCCCTAAATTCTATTATGATAAAAAAATAAAATACACACTGCCATCAGTTACAGAAGACAATCTGAAAGTTTTAAAGAACACCTTCCAATAGTATATAAGCTGTGGATGAGAGATGATGATGGACAGGCAGACAGATAAATCTTCTTTAACTGACCATTTCATGCTCGCCTCGAGTGCAGAAGGTCATGGGAAATTGATCCGCAGCTGGGTCAAACCAAAGACTAGAAAATTGGTATTAGCTGCTTCTCTGCTAAGCATGCAGCATTTAGTAGTAAGAACATAGACTGGTCAGCTCAGAGTCAGAATAATGTGTCTGGTGGTGTTGCCTCTTTCTGCAGACTTTTACCCTGTGAACTAGCACATTAAAATATAAAAGTCAGTGTGATAGTAAAGTACAAAGCAGGGTCTATATTCATATCACATGACATGTAAATGCATTTAATTTGACACTGGACATTAAACAGCCATTTTACCATCAAAATCAAAGAAAAAATTACTTTTAATATAGGTTCCTGATTAATCTTGGGTGAGGTAATTAATTCTTAAGAAGTTGAGCACAATCCTCAAAAAATCAACCTTAAAATATAAATTACAATGAACACAAAAAAAAAACAACATATAAATCAATCACATAAAAATGAAAAAAAAAAACCCAAAAACTGTAATTACTTTTACTTGAGTGGCCTAAAGTCTAAATAATGTATTTATAATACATGTATATAAACAATACCAATAAATAAAACTGAAAGCCATTAATTTTCATTTTATATATTGCATCAAATACTCAGTACTTAATTTAACAGCAGATTTTTTAATTTTCCCTTTAATGTTTGGCCATCAAAGTTCTACTTTATTGGTTTCTGACTAGCAAAATTCATTTCACAAAGCACTTGTAAGACTTACACATAAATAACTTTAAAAATATATGTAAACTAATGTAAGTTGTATGGGTACTTTGTGAAACCATATGGCATACCTTTGGACCCCTCAAATAAGAATAATTTCACAGTTTTATTTTTCATCAATCACAATACAATAATTGAATGCAAGTAAAAATAATGAAAAAAAAAATTTATAACTTAATACACAGCAATAAAAACAAAATTTGTCAGCAATTCATTCTTCTGCTTACAATACAACTGTCTATGGATTCTACTAAAAATATAGCAACAGTTCATCCGATGGTTCGCAGCATTATTGTCTGAAGATTTTACCATACAAGCCAGCAACAGTAATACTTTCAACTGAAAAAGAAATAAAGTTATATTTCAACTGTTAATACTTAATATTAAAATAATCTTTGAGGGTAAAAAAAAAAATGTAGCAATTTTTGATTAAACAAAACTAAGCAACCTTTGGAGAGGGACATGTTAAAATTTTATGCATTAACCATAAATATTGCTCCATGATGTGGATGGGTACCCTGCTCCCTAATTTTACCTCTGTGAATGAACAATCTTTTGAATATTGAACAAAAAAATTCGTAAGGGTTCAGCGGAACCCAGTGTCTCGCCTACTTTTGCTGTTGATCGCAGGATCAACAAAAATGAGGAAAAAAATTAATAAAAATATTCCTCTCTATACTATCTTTTGATTGTAAGTAGCTTCTGTCCAAGTTTGGTAAAAATCCAGAATAGTTTATGAATCAAATAAATGTTTTAAAAACTTTAACTGCAGACTGTATGTAATGTTAACTGGAAGAAAAACTAAGTTCATTTATAAGTAAAAGACGGAAAAAATGGAATTTTTTTTTTACACAATTTACTTCTGGATACTATTTTATGATCATAAACAAGCTTCTTTCCAAGTTTGGTAGAAATCCAGGATAGTTTAAGAAAGTTATTAAAATTTCAAAAAATTTAACCATGCACAGAGTGAATATTTGTGGACGCCGCCGCCGACGGAATGTAGGATCGCTATGTCTCGCTTTTTCGACAAGAGTCGAAGGCTCGACAATCAGAAGCTTCTTCATACTCGTATAATGAAACATAAAATTTTTGTTGATTGGTTGTTGTTTTATTGACTCAATCAGAAAATGGTTTTCTATATGATGAAATGTAGGAATTTAATTTATAATGAAAAAATGCAAGACTGAAAGAAAAGCTGTTATCTTTTTTATAACAACAATGGGTTTATCCTTACAATAAAATGTTAAGTTATCTCCCCTGAATATCTCATTTACAACATTTATCAAATAAGATATCTACATGTCCTTCTGAAGTAAAGGTACAATGTTTTATATTGAAAATATATTTAGGACAGATATATAGATATCTAGGGGCATTCACAATAAAATGACATAATTAAATTTTAGGTTGATGAAAAAATTCTCACCTTAAAACAGCTCGGATTACTACCCCTATGGAAACGTGTGATGCTAACCTGGAATAAAAAGTTGGTCATTTATTATAAACTTTTCAACAACAAAAGATCATCATAATAAATTTAAAATAGTACTAGGATAACAAGAAAAAATTCAAGTAAAATAAAATTTGGTATTCTGAATGATAAACTCATGGTTTAAAATTTGCAATGGAAAAAAATCAACCTGTATTTCATCAAAGTGTATAATTTACTTTTTGGTACTTAAAACCTGTATAAAATTGATGTTAAATACTATAAAATTATTCAGAGGACACGAATGGCCCCTCTCAAGCAAGCTTATAATACGTGAAAATACTTTTTGTGTGCATTTGATGTCTCTGCTAGTGCTGATACGAAACAATTTGCAATTTTCCAAGTTATAAAGGGGCATAACTCTAGAACAGTAAGCGACTCACTACCCAAATTCAAACTGTCTGCAAGTTTTGGTTTTTAGCATTGTGTACAAGTTTTATAAAATTTGGATGAGAAAAACTCGATAAGAGTGCGGAAACGAAAATGGGACTGACAAATGGAAGGACAGTCAAGGGTAACACTAAATATCCCCTTTGACTAGGGGCTGGGGCACAAAAACCTTGAATACCTACCAATATGTTAACAGTATCAGATATCCAAGTCTTACTCCCAACACCATGAACATTATTACAACCTAAAATAAAAATAAATAAGAAAATATACTTGATTTACAGATCAACCTATGCCTAAGAAGACTAAAAAAATCATGCTGTGTTGCATTTTTTTTACAAAATTGTTGTATACTGTGGATTCATTATTTATGGGATTTCGTGGGTATAGGTGACCCACTAATTCAAATGTTTCACAAAGTACAAATTTTCTATAGACTTTGGCAAAATCTTGAAATCAAATATCTATGAAAGTAGTTTTTCCTTAATCCATGAAAATTTTTACCCACAAAAATAAATCCACAGTACTATCATCCTCAATGTGTAAACTTGATACCAAAGGTAGATAACAAATGAATACAAGTACTGTAATAAAAATGATTATGGTTGTAATGTTTCAAAACAACAAGAGTGCACACGCTGAAATGTCTCGCCTTATTTACTAACCATTGATTTTATGTTGATAAGCTTTACTACAAGTAACACATAAACTTAACATGATCCAAGAAAATGAGGTCAAGGTCAGATAAACCAAATGAGAAATACATGTACACCTTACAATCATTCAATAAACCAAACATAGTTGACCTATTGCTTATAGTTTCTAAGAAACAGTCTTATCCAAGAAAACTTAACATTGACCAATGAACCATGAAAATGAGGTCAAGGTCAGATGAACCATGCCAGACAGACATTAACACCTTACAATCAATGTATGCATTAAATATAGTTGACCTATTGCTTATAGTATCTAAGAAACAAACTTAACCATGAAAACTTAACATTGACCAATGAACAATGAAAATGAGGTCAAGGTCAGATAATACCTGCCAGACAGACATATACACCTTACAATCCTTCCATACAACAAATATAGTTGATCTATTGCTTATAGTTGAAGAAAAACAGACCAAAACACAAAAACTTAACACTGAGAAATGAACCGTGAAAATGAAGTCAAGGTCAAATAAAACCTGCGAGACTGACAAGTACATCATAAAATATTTCCATACACCAAATATAGTTGACCTATTGCCTATAGTATTAGAAAAAAAGACCAAAACTCAAAAACTTAACTTTGACCACTGAACCACTGAACCACGAAAATGAGGTCAAGGTCAGATGACACCTACCAGTTGGACATGTACACCTTACAATCATTCCATATACCAAATATAGTAGACCTACTGCTTATAGTATCTGATATATGGACTTGACCACGAAAACTTAACCTTGTTCACTGATCAATGAAAATTGTCTGACGGGCATGAGGACCTTGCAAGGTACACACATACTAAATATAGTTATCCTATTACTCACAACAAGAAAGAAATTAACATTACAAAAAATGTTGACTTTTTTTTTAAGTAGTCACTGAACCATGAAAATGAGGTCAAGGACAATGGACATATGACAGACGGAAACTTCGTAACATAAGGCATCTATATACAAAGTATGAAGCATCCAGGTCTTCTAGCTTCTAAAATATAAAACTTTTAAGAAGTTAGCTTACGCCGCCGCCGGATCACTTCCCCTATGTCGAGCTTTCTGCGACAAAAGTCGCAGGCTCGACAAAAATGTGTCAGGTAATGACGTAGACATCCTTAAAGTCAAACATTGATAGAAAAGAACCCTAAAGAATTTTTTTGTGTTTAAATTTCTATATATACGTAATAAAATTATTAGTGGCGGATCCAGGGGTGAAGAGGGCATACGCCCCTTTTGATCGCCCCTCCAAAGTAATCATTTTCAGATTTATATGATATTTCAGCATAAAATTTTCCATTTTTTCCCCATTTATACAACAGTATATAATGTGTTTTATGGAATAACAGCCCCCCCCCCCCCCCCCCCCCCCCCCCCTCTTTCAATAATCCTGGATCTGCCCCTGATTATTACCTTACATTTTGTGAAATATCTAAACTTACCACATATTTCTCTTGGTAAAGCCTCAAGACTTGGTTGAAGATTTAATTGACCATCTTCCTTAGAGCTGTTCTCCTGGCTGCTATGGTGGCTGTCCTCATCTTATTATCATCAATCTATATTTTCGTCCATTTGTTTTTCTTAATACAGTTATACATATAAAAAAATATAAGATGCATTTTTGAATAATCAGCTTTTTAGAAAATTTTACCAAATGATTTGTAGTGACCCATAATTTCTCCCACCCTACATATCTATTATTTAGACTTCTATTTACATTTTTTTTTCTTTTACAGAGCTCTAAATAATAGTATATTTTAGCAAGTATGCACCTGATATTTAAAAAAAAATTTATACAAATATCAATATTAAAGTATATAAGAAGTTAAACTCCCTATTACTGAGGGAATTTCGAAAATATGAGGAGTTAAACAGGGATATTACTTCCCTTTGCCCAATATTTCACCCTGTTAGGACTCCACATTCTTGCTATATTTAACAAAAAAAACAAAATATAGCAGAGTTAAAATTAAAAAATAATTAAATAACAACGTTCAACACATTTCAATAACATATTTATTACTTTAGTATTCACCTATGGGCCATGGTGGCCAATTGTACGTAAAGAGGTGTTAAGCACAAAAAAATCAATCAATCAATGTATTTTCACAAAAATATTCTTCAACTATGCTTTTGCAAAATATTCTTAAAAATTGTTATGCTTCATTACAAACTCACCATTAAAAAACAAAAATTTTACAAGAAATATATCTAACAATCGGGAAAAATACAGTTCAATAAAATAACTTTTTTTTCTTTCTTTCTTTTATTTTCTTTTTCTTTTTTTCTTTTTTTTTTTAGATTATCCATTCTTAACCTACTGGAAGTGTTTTGACTAGACACTGACCATAATCAATACATCTAAAGTAGGTCAAAAAACCAGTTCATTATCAATAACCATGACAAAAAAAATGTTAGACAATAATGGACATGAGCAGAGCTATCGGAATAACCCATTGGGCTAAAATGGAAAAAAAATCAAATTAAAAATACAAGTTAACCTACAACTTCCAATCTTGTTGAAAATGGAGAATCTTTACAATTTTTTTTATTAATTTTTTTTTTTTTGTAAAAAATTATTAACAATTCCTGAAAAATACACAAAAATTGTCTGAATTACATTCTGTACTATTACATCACACAGCCATTTAATGCAGCCACAGTTAAAGTTATCTGAAAAAGAAATAGGCATTCTTAAACATAGCTGTCAATTAAAACAATATAAAAACTGAAACAATATTTAATGCAAAAGAATAATCAGTGACTTGTTACTATATTTTTTACTACTGTAAATTCAGAAATTATTGCGTGCATCTATTATTGCAATTTTTAAAGAATGGACAAAAATGCGAGATTAATTATTGCAATTTCAGGAAAATCTACATACAGATATATATATCAGATATCAGAATGTGAGTTCTTATTATTGCGATACTCGACCATTCACATTATTCGCATTAATAAAAACCTCACAATAATTTCTGAATTTATAGTACCAGTTTTTATTAGCAAATAAGGATAAAAAAATGTCGTTGGTTCCTGTTTGTCAAATTTATTTTGAATTTTCAACATTTTCAACAATGTTTCAACATTAATCAGGTAAAAGTTTTCTCATTTTATTTAATTGTTTCACATTTTGTCATGTTGGGGTCTTTATAGCTTACTATACAGTGTAGGTTTTGTTCATTGTTGAAGGATGTCCAGTGACCTTTAGCAACTTACATCCACATCATTTGGTCTCTTGATTGATAAATGTCTCATTGGCAATCATACCACATCTATTTTCATATGGCACCATTTTTAAATAACAAGTTAAGATTTCCTTAATCATAAGTTTTGACCTCCCTTATTTATCTTGATACCTCCCTCTAGATTATATATATAATTATAACTGAAGAAAATATTAAAATGTAAGATATCTATGCATAATTATGGGGCCCTTTATAGCTTGCTGTTCGATGTGAGCCAATGCTCCGTATTGATTGATTGATTGATTGTTGGTTGCTTAACGTCCAGTGGCAAATATTTCATGCATATTCAGGACGAGAACAAATTAACAATAAATACAATAGGTAGGTTCTGTAATAGGGGCTTCCGGGATTAAGGTCGGAGAAATTTAGACTGCCACGGGAAATGAGGGTATTTGGATAGGGACAGAAATTTAGCCTTGCACCAGGTCACCTACGGACCCCTCAAATTGTTGTTGCAAGGGTTCTTAACGTGCAAAGAGCGTAGCACTCTCTTTACACGAGGCATCAGATTTAATGTCCCCATTCTGACCAGACGTGGCTGCAAATTTGTACATCCCGCACAGCCAAACGGACGCCCCACTTTAGCAAGGGTTTTACTGCCGGTTGGAGGAAGACCAATGGTGACCATACTTCTATTCCCGAGTCACCCTTGGGGGTTGCTCCGTATTGAAGGCTGTACTTTAACCTATAATTGTTTACTTTTTATACATTTTGATTTGGATGGAGAGTTGTCTCATTGGAACTCATACTACATCTTCTTATGTATAATAAAAACGGATGAATGTTAATAAATTTCTGAATTGGTTCTTACCATAAAAGTCAGCTCCAAAGGCCATTCCTAGCTTCAATCCTTACGGACAAGCTGTGATGCTTATCTTAAATATAAAATACTTCATCATTAAAAATTGTTTAAACGGATCACACACTATTTATTATATAGTTATGGGTTATATATATATAATAGATGTTGAAAACATGTTGATTAGACAGCAATCCAGCAACCAAATAAATTTTTACAGTAATCAATTAAGATTCTTAATTTACTTATATAAAATGGTACTCAGATAAAAGAGAGACACCTCTGACCAAATTCTTATAAACCTTCAAGCCTAGAGGACATGAATTTAATAAATATTTTTTAAAATACATTTTTTTTTTCTTTTTCTCAAAACAGGGACAACATACTGGTACCTACATATTAGCTGTATTAGACCACCAAGTCTTATTCCCACACCATGAAAACATAAGTCTCAGAAAGAACTAAAATAGAAATTAAAATTGACATTATATATTTATCACAAATCCATTTCTCTGTCAACCTCAAATTTACTATCAACACCAGTTTGTAAAATAAATATGAGATGGAAAATCAAAAAATAAGTCAAAGATTAATGATTTGAATCTCAACTGCACAAAAATCATCTGCATATTTTACAGAGTTATCTCCCATTGAATATAAAAAACTTGCTTTAAATTGTACTAGCCTCCCCTTGAAGTTTTATTCCATCTCAGGATTTTCTACTGTTATTCAAATAGAAAATCTTGTTCATGTACCTGGTATCTTAATATATTAAACTTAAAATTAATTCCGCAATGGTGTTTTCTAATCAGAAGTTCTAGAGAATGTATATAAATTGTTTGGCTTGATTAAACTTGCCTGATTATTTTCTTGGTAATGCCTCAGACTTGATTGAAGATTTATTGAACCATCTTCCATGGAGCTGCTCTCCTGGCTGCCAAGGTGGCTGTCCTTTTTTCAGTGCCAATCTATTTTTGTTCATTTGTTTTAGAAATAAAGTTATATATACAAAAAAAAATATCAGATGCACTTCCAACTAATAACTTTTTTGAAAAATTTCACCAAATCATTTTTAGTGACCCATAATTTCTCCAACCCAAGATATCTATTATCTAGAGCTCTAAATAATAGTTGATATTAGGCAGTATACATCTGATATTGGAAAAAAAAATTATATACAAATGTGAATATCCAAGTTAAAAAAAACCTAACACTGAGGGAATTTCAAGTATGTACAGTTTAACAGGGGTATAAAACATTACCTCCCTTTGACCTAAATTTCACCCTGTTAGGACTCCACATCCTTGCTATGCTTAACAAAAATACAAAAAAGTATAATTAAAAAAAAAAAAATTTAATAACAAAAATCCAACTCATTTCAATAACACATTAAGTACATTTTGTACTTAATTTTTACCTAGGGGCCTTGGTGGGTGAGTGTTCTAAGTAGTTCAACTACTGTATCACTGGCATGTCAACACATGAGGTTGTGAGTTCCAACCCCGCAGGTGGTAGGTTTGACTCTGGTCTTAATTGACTAGGATAGCCAGTTTTCCTTCCCAATGTCAGTGGTTCTCTCCTGTTACTCCAGCTTCCTTAACCGATAAAAAAAATGGCCATCAAGATATAGCTAATCGTGCTCAAAGTAGCATTAAACACAAAAAATTAATCAATCAATGTAGTTTAACAAGATGTGGGTTATCTACGCCTCTTGTAAATATTTGTAAAAAAATTTGTTACGCTTTGTTAAATTCAGATAAAAATAACAAAAAAGTGGAAAATATATATATCTAATAATTCAGGAAACCCAATAAATACAATTCAATAAAATAACATTTGCTTTTTTTTTCTTTTTTTAGATTATCCATTTTTAACCTACTGGAAGTGTTTTGACTAAACACTGACCATTGCTAATATGTATTAAGTAGATTAAGTAAAATTGTAAAATTGGTCCTTTTCGATTCAATTTCAAAGTACAAACTAAATCTAGTCACACATTGGGGGGGGGGGGGGGGGGGGGGGGGGGGGGGGGGGGGGGGGATCTGAACTCATCATTACAAAACTACATACCAAAAACTAGTTCAGTATCTATATCCATAACTTCCAGTCTTGTTGAAAATGGAGAATCTTTACACTATTTTTTTTGTTTTTTTTTTTTGTAAAAAATTATAAACAATTTCTCAAACATACACAAAAATTGTCTGATTTACATTCTTTACTGTTATACAGTTATATCACGCAGTCATACATGCAGCCACAGTAAAAGTAACCTGAAAAAGAAATATACATTCTTAAACATAGCTGTCAAAAGTATATAGAAATTAAAACAATATTTCATGCAAAAGAATAATCAAAATGTATTTGTTGAGGCAAATATATCTAACTTCCAGTTTTTATTTGCAAATAAGGATGAAAAACAAGTTGTTAGTTTCTGTCTGTCATATTAGTTTTGAGTTTAATATAGTTTCATCATAAATCTGGCAAATGATTTTCTCGTTTCTCGGGGGGGGGGGGGGGGGGGGGGGGCACTTCCTATATACAAGGTGATAGGACATGCTGCTGGAATAGGTGACCTTTTCAAGCTTCAAAATATGTGAATAGGTCGGGGAAACTTTCAGTCATTTTGGTCATCTTTTTTGGTCTCTCTCTCTTTTGAAAATGGTTGACACTTTGGTATTCCGCTCCTACATTGCACACCACATGAAACCCAAACAATATGGGAAAAGGTAACATTTTGACCTACGCAATATATGAAAAGGTATACATTTTTAAAATCTAAATTATATGAAAAGGGTGGGGTAACAGAACCCCAGCGGCACACCCTATCAATTAAGTATCGAAGTGGCCCCCCGAGTATACAGTGCATGACCTTTAGTTGCTTACATCCAGGTCATTTTGTCTCTGGTTGATAGTTGATATTTACAGATAACAGATGAAACAAGATTTCCAAAATTATAATTTTTTACTTTCCTTATTATCTTACTGCCGCCTTCCAGATGATATATACAATTATATTTACTTGGAGATACATTGAAATATTAGATCTACATTTGTGCATAATTAAAATCTAGAGGCATTTATATGCTCTTAGATGAATAGTTCATAAATCTTTGTATTGGTCCTTACCATAAAAGTCAGCTCCAATGGCCATTTCCAGCCTCAATCCTTACGGACAAGCTGTGATGCCAACCTGAAATATAAAATGCTTTGTCATTCAAAATTGTTAATAAAGAGCTGTGCCATGAGCGCATGATACGCCCGTCGCATTTTCAAGATTAAAAGTCCAGAACTCCTCAATGTCAAATCATAAATCTATAAAAAAACTAATGGGATGTTATTTTAATAGATATAAAACAGTCACCAATGTTTCATGAAAGCTGCTCAAAGCACTTTTGAGTTATTGTCTAAAAACTGGAAAATCCCCCTTTTTTATGAATAAAATCTCATAACACGGAAACGTAAAATCTTAAATTTATAAAAATATAATGGGAGCTCATGTCAATAGATAAACAATTCACCAAAGTTTCATGAAATCTGCTCAAAGCATTTTTGAGTTATTGTCCGAAAATTGGAAAATCCCCTTTTTTTAATGAATAAAACCCTATAACTCGGAAAAGTAAAATCTAATATTTATAAATATCCAAAGGGGACTCAAGGCAATAGATATCAACAATTCACCAAAGTTTCATGCAAACTGGTTAAAGTGTTTTTGAGTTATTGTCCATGATATTGACAACGGACGGACAACAATATACCATAATACGTACCATAAAAGGGTGTATAAAAAGGATCACTGTTTTATACTATATTTATATTATATTGAAATTGGTTATATTTATATAATAGATATTGAGATTAGACAGAAATCCAACTACCCAACAAAATTTTAATGCAATTAATTCAGATCCTTAAATTTACTCATATAAGGAACTGATAAATGAAAGAGTACACTTCTGACAAAACTCTTATAAACTTTTAAGCTTAGGACATAATTTTTCCAAATTATTTTTATAATACATTTGGGTTTTTTTCCTTCAAAACAGGAACAACATACTGGTACCTACCTACATATTAGCTGTATTAGACCACCAAGTCTTATTCCCACACCATGAAAACATATGTCGCAGAAAGAACCTAAAAAGAAATTAAAATTGACACATTATATATATCTTACAAATTCATTTCTCTGACAACCTCACTTTTAATATCAAAACCAGTTTGTAAAATTGATATGAGAAGGAAAAACAAAAAAAAAGTCAAAGACTTAGGATTTGAATTTCAACTGCACAAAAATCTGCATATTTTACAGAGTTATGTCCCATTGAATGAAAAAAAACTTAATTGACCACTTTCAAGTTCATTGCATTTGCTTCAAAATCTTTGATTTTAGTGAACATCATTAGTGTGTTTAGCGGCATCATCACTTCCTTCCTATGTTGAGCGAGCGGTTGAAAAAATATGATGCTAAATTGCACGAATTATTTGGCAAAGTAAAGTCTGATAATTGACTGCTGTCATTAAGGAATTGTGATTAAGTACCTTTGGAACAAACATTATTTCTAGTTTAACCTGTATAACGATGATCAAGAAGATGCTTATTGATGAACTTTAATAGTGGAGGGATACAGGTGGTCCCCTCTATCTGGTAAATGACGTCATAAATGTGCCCATAATTGACAAACTTTTCCAGTGAATGACATAACTCGAAAGTAGTCTAATGTACTAGTCTCCCTTTGAAGTTGTATTCCTAGTCCTGAATTTACTATTATTTTAATAGAAAATCTTTTTCATGTACCAGGTATCTTAAAATATTAAACTGAAAATTATAATTCCTCAATGATGTTTTGCATGCAGAAGACGAGAAGGATGTTGTTTGTTGTCTTTTAAAATATGCACTTTTTATTAAAAGTTTTAGAGAATGAATAGAAACTGTTTGGCTTAAATAAACTTGCCTTATTATTTTCTTTGTAAATCCTCAGACTTGGTTGAAGATTTAATTGACCATCTTCCTTGGTGCTGCTATCCTGGCTGCTTTTATATGCTATTAAACATAGGTTTTTATGCTGATCTGCTCACTGAATCCATTTCATCCAATTTATGAAATGTCCTTTCCATAGTACAAATATAAAATTGTCACTAGAATATTCCAAAGCATCTCACAGTATTTTCTTTTTCCAATCAAGGCACCTGGTGGAATTCTTGATATAACATACAGATAATTTATTAAATTTATTCATAAAATACAGTAAAAATACCAGATGCACTATTAAACAGGTAACTTGTAAACTGAAAATTTACCAAATGTTTTTAGTACCCCCTTATTTCTACCACCCATTAAAAGTATTATTTAGAACTATGTTTACACAATTTTTTATTTACAGATCTCTAAATAATAGCTTATATATCAATTAGCAGACATCTGATATGTAAATACTTATACAAATGTAATTAAAAAAGACAAGTTATTGGCAAACACTTAGGGTCCTCCAGTATAAGGAGTAAAACAGGGGTATTACCTCCCTTTGCCCTGTTAGGACTCCAAACACAGCACCTTAAGTGATAGGCTTAAGTATGATACACTCAGTCATTAACAAGTCTGTGATGGTATGAAACAAAAAAATCATTATTAATTTTGCTGCCAGTTATTTTCTAACTGCATTTTTCATTCAAGAAAAAATAAAAATGTACAGCAAGAATGAATTGTATAAAAAAACATCACCGACATTTATAAAAAAATATTTTTGAAGCATATTTTAACAGAATACTTCCTCTTTTTTAGGGTAACTACCAGTAAATAATGTACATAGGTGTGAATTTGTGCTTAATTCTCATGGTAAAGTACTCATGCATGGTCCAAAAATGGATCGTAGACTAAAACGGCTGGTTTACACAGATTGCTTTTTTAACAATAGAGGATGGCCTGTACTGAAATTTAAATATATGGGAATATAAAATGTAAAAGTGGGAAAAAATATTTGAACTTCAACATATTGGAAGGCAGTCTCAGTTGGTTGAAAACTATTGCTAAAGTTTCAAAGATCTGGGTTAAAAACACAAAAAAATTGTTACCATCTTTAAAATCATTTTGCCGAAAAAAAAGTCAAGAAAAATGAAAAAGATTATCAACAATTGCATAGAAGCAGGTGAATGACTTCTATATTTGTGCAATAATTCTGTGAAATTTCAAAGATTTAGATTGAAAACAGCAGGAGTTGATTACAAAAAATAGGTACTGTCTTTGCAAATTTTGATGAAAAATGATACAAGTTCCCAAATTAAAGTTAAATAGGGAAAAATTACTCAAGGAATTCCATAATAGCAGGTGTGTAATTTTTCAATGAGGCGTTTCATGGATATGGGTTGAAAACTGTAGGAGGAATTGAATACACAAAGCTGTTACAATCTTTCATAGATTTTGCAGACAAAAGTTCCAAAGTTTGGATAAATGAGAATTTATCTTACAATTCCTGTCCATGGTACAAGAAACACTGAAATAAAAAAGTACAAATATGATGAATTATTCAGTATGAAAGACTTGATTGGTCAATCAATGTTTACCAAATTCAAAACCAAAATTCTAGGTGACACTTTAATTGATTAATGATTTTTAAACTTTGTTTTTTAAACTTTTAATACTTGAAGAAAAACTGCTCCAAAATTTCAATTCAAAAAGTAATGTTTTTGTTCTCAAAAATATGCTTAAAAGCATATTGATTAATAATATCAAATTTCATTTTTCATAAGACTGCTTCCAATGACTTCTGTTGGATAGGAAAGGAAAACACTGATATCTTGCTATAAATAGAGATGGACTGACATGTGGTAACTCTTGGAAACCACTGGTTCCTTGAATGGATAACAGTCAAAACTGAACCAGAGTTCTGCATTCAATATACAGACACAGGAACAGCTCTTTTTTGCTATTTGGAGATAAAAGGGATCCACAGTCAAATCTTTAATTCATTTAGTGATTAAAAGACAAATATTGAAATCCCCATGGTCTAGAAGAGGGTACATTAAAACTGCTTGGTTAATAGAACTGACTGTATGCAATTCTTGAAAATTGTTGGGAGTCTAGAAATTATTTTGCAATGTTATTTAATAGGATTCCACTTAGCAAATTTATCTATGTTGAAATTCAAAATTTTGATATGGTTAAGATCAATCTAATGACTATTTCAATAAAAGATCTATATTGTGTAAAATGAAATTCATATTTCAACAAACTTAGGACAATTCAAATAGTAAATGCACATTCGTTGTAAAGAAGTAAATTTAAAGCAATAATCAGCTTCTTATTTAAAATTCTAATCTTGAAATGATCCTGCTCAATGTAGTAACTTTTGATTACAAAAAGGTAAATTGATATCAAGAATTCTGTAAAATAGGCAAAACATATGTGTACGTGATATCATTAAATTCATTAATCACAAAATGGCTTGGGGAGTTAAAAATGAGTTTTTTTGAGGAAAACTTTGAAAAGAAAAACAGAATCTTTACAAACCTTGTCTACAAATCATGATGAGCAATTGTTAAACATTTTTTAAATGGGATGAAAAAGTAAAATAAAAACAAGTTGTCAATTTTGTTCTGATATACAACAAAATTGTTACTATAAGTTTTTTAAAAATTGATTAAAAATACAATTATTTTAGTAAAATTTGGACAAAAAAGGCATTAAAAAAGCTTGTTCCAAAAACTCATTGTTAGAATCTTGAATTTAATCTAATCAAGAGTTATCTCTCTTACTACATAGCACTGGTTTACAGTAGCGTAAAGAAAATCAAAGAAATAAACAAAAATATTACTCAACTATTGTACAACATTTCTACCTTCTGATGGAGTTTGATAACATGTATCTTGGAAGCAAAAAGAGAATATTGTGGATTCAAAAATATTCCTTGGTTACTTAAATTCTTTCGTGGATTCAGGTGAACTACAAATTTAAGTCTTTGACAACATAAATTTCTATGGATTTTTATGGAGAACAAGTCAAAACCATGAATTCAAGTAATTAAAGTAATCATTCAATGTTTAAATGAAAGCCTAGTGTTGGAAGTATGAGTTGAAAATTAACCCAAGATTCAGATTTGAAGCAAAGGGAGATAACTACTGTCAATATCAGGATTGAAAATTGAAATAACTCTGGGAGATGATGATAGTTTCAGATAACCCAGAAGGAAAGTTTGTTCGGGTATTGGATATCATTTATACAATTTAATATCTTCTTTCCTTTTAGTCAAAAGATTAAGTGATTATTTTTTAAATAAGAGATACATCCACATTGGACTGTAATTAAATGTTATATTTTTAACTTCATGAAATCACCTTGATAGCAATCAGTGCTTTGAAAAAGTAGATACCAGAATTACTTTTGAAGAAGCTTGAGTAAATATAACTTTTTGGATAATTTTTCACCACACTTGACTTCAATTAAATATACAAAAGTATTTTTTGAATTTTTTCTATTTCCAATGCATCACAATATGTCAAATACAATTTAGATTTGAATTTAAGATATTTGCTTTTTATTTTAACATAATTTTAAAATAAGAAAAGGTATGACTGTTGTACAGATTCAAAGTTTAAAGCAGCTTTATAATTTTTTTGGATCTTAATGGATGTAAAAATATCAAATATACTTCATTTCAGAATTACATATAAAGATTCCTTTGAATGATAAACACCATACCATGAATACCTAAAAACCAAAGAACCATCCAAAGACCAAATGAAACAAACAGAAGATAAAACCAGACCAATCTACAAGCTTATACACCAATTAGCAACTATGTTACATGTTAGTAAAGACGCAGCATTCCAAATAAAATGTATTTCTGAAATGATTATTTGATATTTGCTTAGTCTACAAAAAAACTTTTGAGATAAAGATTTATGTTCTGCTACGAAACTTTGAATGCACTTTTGACCATAAGTTGTTTCTGATACAATCTGACAATTGCACTGTATTGAAAACAGAAACATTTACGGAAAATAGTTTCATTATAAATCTAAAACTGCATCTATTTTTTTGAAACCCATTTTCACAAAAAAAATTTAAGAAAGCATTGATGAAGCCAACAAGACAATGTTCAAAAATGTTTAAAAAAAATATCTGAACAATTGCATCGTTGGATCGAAGGAGTCTGTTGTTATAGAGTATATACAGAGAAATGTATTACAATCTGATAAACCTCATTCAAAGTCATTGAAACTATCACCATCAGTACATGTATATCTCCATTGATGATTCTTTTGATAATAAATTTAAAACAACTGAGTTATTTAACTAGGTCTTCCACCCTAGGCCTGTGTTAATCTCCAACCACTTATTTGCTTCAAAGGTTGTTGCAAATAATACATGCCTAATTCAACTTTTGAAAATTATGGACATATTTTTTTACTGCATTCCAGAAGAAAATTTAGTTCTTTTGTAAATTTATGGAGAATACTTTTTGTGCTTAATTCAACATATGCCAACATTTTGAAATTTAGGTATTAAATTGTATGAAAAAATATCAGAATTATCAGAAAGTGGGTAAATTTTTTTTTATAGAAGTGTAATGCTTCTTTATACTTTTATAAAAACATATTTAGAGAATATAAAAAGGACTTTTTCAAATTGGTGTTGTGTTTTTGACCATTATGGATCAAATGATCATTTAGCTACTGTTATAATTAATAAGATGAAAACTTTTACAATTAAACATTGCTCATCATAATCTTTCAGAAATATCATTAATTTTTTTATGGTGATAATTTATTATAATCATAAATGAAGACTCTCTAATATGATAATAACTATAATTCAAAAATTAATTAGTGTATTTTCGAATCATCAAAAGTTGGTAGACATTTAAAAATTACTTGATTAAATTTTGATCTAAGTATATATTTAGAATAAAAATATGAAAATTAAAATAATCTAATCCCGGTTATATTTATCCACTTACTAAATACAACAGAAACTTTTTACAAATAAATTTTGTCAAAATGTTTCTGAGAATATTTGCCATTGATTCATTTAAAATCTTTTAATTTTAATAAAAAATTTGTAAGGGTTCCGCAGAACCCAGTGTCTCGCCTCTTTTGCTGTTAGTCGCAGGCTCAACAAAAATGGGGAAAAAATTATTAAAAATTTTTCCTCTAGATACTATCTTTTGATTGTAAGAAGTTCTGTTCAAGTTTGGTAAAAATCCAAGACGGTTTATGAATCTAATAAATGTTTTAAAAACTTTAACTGCAGACTGTACGTAATGTTAACTGGAATAAAACTAAGTCCATCTATAAGTAATATACGGAAAAATAGGAAATAAATTTTTACAAAATTTCCTTCTAGATACTAGCTTTTGATCATAAAGAAGCTTCTGTCCAAGTGTGGTACAAATCCAGGATAGTTTAAGAAAGTTATTAAAATTTTGAAAGCTTTAACCACAGAGTGAATGTAATGTTAACTATCAGAAAAACTAAGTCCATTTATAAGTGAAATACGGATAAACAGGATTTTTTTTAACAAAGTTTGAATACTATCTTATGATCACAAACAAGCTTCTGTCCAAGTTTGGTTGAAATGCAGGATAGTTTAAGAAAGTTATTAAAATTAAAAATTTTAACCACAAGGCGAATATTTGTGAACGCCGCAAACGGAATGAAGGATCGCTATGTCTCGCTTTTGCGACATAAGTCGCAGGCTTAACAAAAATGGACACCTAGGCAGAAATTAATTCAGAAATTAATCATGTTAATGTGTGCATGTTTTAAATCAAATCATAATTTATTGAAAAGTGTTTTAATAGAATATAAATTTGAAATATAAAGTATTGACCCCAGTATCATAGGAGTAGGCTATTTAACCTAGGCAACCTGATTTCATTTCACATAGCATCACATTTAAGCAATATATATAGCATCACATTACAATGATGCTAATTAAAATACCTTTTAGTAGAATACTTTAACCAATGGATAAAATATACAGTACTTTACTTGGCATGGTGTCCCTGAATCTTACTTTACAAATATCTAGCACAATTGGATCAATTTAAATAGTTGAAATACCGCTTCAGATTAATTCACTGTTTCATTTGAGTTACTTCCCCTTCATTCAATGATATTTTTTTCTCTCTACTGTCATGCAAGATATACCAGTGTTTTCATACAGTTAGACTGAGTCATCATTTGTCATTGCTTTAATTGACTTAATATTTTCTATAAGAGAAAGGTGCATCAATTAAATTTTGGAGCAGTTTGAATGTAAAAATTTCATAGAAGCAATATACCTTTATATACTTTAAAAAATACAGAAATTTGTCATTTTTGAATCTATTATTTAACACATTCAATAATTTAAGTATTTAATGTATGAAAAACTTTTGCAAATTTCTTTTTATATCAGTGGATTAAGGTAAATTCAAGTAAAATAACATTTCCAAATTTTGGTTTTATCCAAGAAATTATTTACTTATTATTTTTAATTATGTCCAATGGAAGTTAAAATGTTCCAATAGGTAAAAAAATTGTAGAAAGAGATGAAAAAATTCACAAGATCAAAGTTGCATTTTGACATTTTTTGATAGAATAAATGAAGACATGGGGAATATGTCATCATAGAATACAATTTGCATCTGACATGAATTCTTAACAAAATTATGTTAAACATGATAATACAAATTAACAGATAAAAAATAACCATTAAGTTGAAAAATTTATTTGCATATTATGTGATATCTTTAACTTATCTCAAAGGTATTAACATTTAAAATTGAAGAAAAATGAATGAAAAAATAGATTTAACTTTATCAATCTGTAAATAAGTTAGCATATCAAATACTTACTACCCTTCTGCAGTGCCTGAGATCATCCCTGGTCTTTGGGTGGGTTGGTGCTCGGTGCATCAGTGCATCACTGGTCATTGGATGGGATGGTGCTCAGTGTCCGAGATCATCCCTGGTCTTTAGTTGGGTTGGTGTCGTACAATTTTCTTTTCTTTCAGTGTAGTATCTAATAGACTATTGTTCATCTTTTTTTTTATGTTATGGTTTTGTTCAGTCTTTTTTCACCCCATTGCATCTTCCTTGTTGTTTATCTCTGTTGATCATTATACCCGACTGTTTGTGTGTTTTATCCCATTGACATTAATATCATGCTATTTCTTTATTACAAACAATTACATAAAAGGTATTTAATTTGATTTCTTCTGTGTGTTTTATCCCATTAACAATAATACCATGCTATTTCTGTAAGAAACCATAACACTCAAAGTAAAGACCGAAATAATAAATACAGTATACCTATACATCTCTGGAAGAACTCTGTAATGGAAACAAATAATAAAGATTAGTGATTTGTTGGAGAACATTGTTGTCACTTCCATCTAAGCAGGGTGTCGAACAAGCTTAGAGTAGAATTACCTTGTTACCATCGTATGGGCTAGTGAATATATATATGCCACTTGTCCTGGCTGCATCTGTAACAAAAATAATATTTATAAATTAGTAGTGTGTCAGAGAACGTTGTTGTCACTTCCATCAAACAGGCCCTTTAACAAGCTCAGAGCCGAGTGATCTTGCTACTGTTGTATAGAGTTACGGAAACTATATGCCACTCTTCCTGGTCTGCTACAACGGAGCCATATCCAAGGTCTACGACTGAAACATCCTCCTCCTGGCTGGATCTGTAACAAAAACAAAAAATTATAAATTAGTACTGTGTCAGAGAACGTTGTTGTCACTTCCATCAAACAGGCCCTTTAACAAGCTCAGAGCGGAGTGATCTTGCTACTGTTGTATAGAGTTGCGGAAACTATATGCCACTCTCCCTAGTCTGCTACAACGGAGCCATATCCAAGGTCTACGACTGAAACATCCTCCTCCCGGCTGCATCTGTAACAAAAATAAAATTAATAAATTAGTAGTGTTTTGGAGAACGTTGGTGTCACTTCCATCAAACAGGCCCTTTAACAAGCTCAGAGCGGAGTGATCTTGCTACTGTTGTATAGAGTTGCGGAAACTATATGCCACTCTCCCTAGTCTGCTACAACGGAGCCATATTCAAGGTCTACGACTGAAACATCCTCTCGGCTGCATCTGCAAAATCAAAATTAAGAATTAAACATCTGTGGGTGAACTCTGAAATGAAGGATAAATATATATATATATATATATACAATTTGACCTTATCTTATTTATATATAAAGGTATTACACAAAAAATTAATAAAATGAAATGGATCAACCAACCTTATTTTCAATTCTTTGGAGCAACTTTTTAACCTTTAAAAAATCTAAATATATTTTTTTTTGCTTCACTTTTCCATAAAAGGCAATATGGTTGCTGTCAAAATACAATATAAAATTTATACTTTTCAAAGAAAGTTTCTCTCAAGCTAGCCAAAAGTTTTTGTGGGCCAAAACAGTCAGCGAAACTGTTCTTCATGGTGGCTCCCTTTTTTTTATTTTGACATTCTTTTCTTTTTAATATATGACCATGCTGAGCATATGTGCAACCATCAAGCACTATGTGTCAAATTAAATGTTGCATGCATACAGACCAAAATGAAGTTCAATTATTGTCTTGGAAAACAATAATATATCAGCAATGTTTTAGAGCTCATTTTTACAATATTTAACCAAACCGGCTGCTAATAGCAAATTATTACTTTATTATTCCACTTTAATGTTTAGAAAAAAATTGTATTATTTTGTGTCTAAATCATAGGTTATGCCCCTTTCAGTGATAAATATTCTAAATGTATTTTTTTCAAACTTTTAAAAAGCGAGTGGAAGCTGGTTAAAATACACAGTATCATTAATATATGTAACAATTTCAACCATAAAGAAAAAAGGTATCCCTCCTAAATGTGTCTAACATATCAACCTCAAGCTTAGCTTTACAAATTTTTTTGATGTTTCTTTAATGTTTTATTGAGTACCAGTGACAATCTCCTTGTGAAAAAAAAAGTATATTCTTAAGTGCAAAAACCCGAAGCCGAAAACAGTAGAAAATGGCGAAAATTTTATCAATTAATGAAATCAAATCTTCTGAACACTTTAAATAGGTTAAGCTGTGTTTTGATCAAACTCATTTATACTCTGCAGAAAGTAAAAAATAAGTCTAGTCAAAGTCAATCAGATGTTTAGCAGTTATAATGCACTGAACATTTCAATGCAACTAATGAACATATGGTTTCTTTGTGAGACCTCACTCTAGAGGTCAAAGCCCATAGAACTACCAACAATGACAAAGTGCTTTCCAGGTCCTCAACCAAGTGGTCACTAGTGCCATACTTCATCAATATTTTGTTCGTCGGAAATCTTTGTGTATCAGTCAATTTGTTCGTCAGAAGTCTTTGTTTATCAGTCAATTTGTTCGTCAGAAGTCTTTGTGTATCTGTCAATTTGTTCGTCGGAAGTCTTTGTGCATCAGTCAATAAGCAGTGTTAGTGAAAGAGTCTCGACAGAGTAGAAATGAGTAAAAATCTTTTAATGAAATTCTTCTTGTATTTGAACATTTATAGAAATCGTATTTTATTTAATGATGTGGGATACACATTCGACATGTTAGTGTGTTGACGTGGGTTTCCATGCTGTGGTGTTTTGTTATTAGAATGGCATCCTACATCATAGCCCTTTTTTTGGTGGAAAATGAAAAAAAAAATCTTTTGTTGAATTTTTTGTAAGCATGGCAAAGGGTATTGTTATATGGTCAATTTCTGTATTTCTTTATCTTACTTATCAATTATGAATACCAAAGACTCTAACAAAAGGAATAAAAGATAAAAGAAATATAATGTATTTTTAAAAAAAAAATTGTTAAAAAAACAACCAATTATTAGAAAAAAAAATTACATGTGAAATAACTCCCTTAAATAAATTTATCAAATTTTAAAATGCAATTGGTTAATAAATTAAAATTACAAAAAAATCCTTTTCAGTTTACAATGGTGGGATAATATTTTTGAACTGACATATTTGACACAACTTAGTAAAAAGTAGAAGGCTAAACATTTAAAATAAAGCAATGATTGCTTTACATCAGAAAAATATCATTCTCTATGAAAGAAAAAAAAAAGGAAATAAAAGTTTACTTGTTGGAATGAAATTATAATCTGAATGTTTATCACACATATAAGGAACCACTGAGTTTTCAAAATTTCAAAACATGTGGACAAAGTTATCTCCCATTGAATTAAAGTTAAACTTCATCAAAACAACTGCCATTCACTTGTAAAAATTTGAAAATTACCAGAGCAACTTAAAAAGAAACAGTCTTAAATGCCAATGTGGTAGCGTTAAATGAAATTATAAGAGTGACATATTTCTCTTGGTGTCAAAATCACTTTATTTCCAAACATTTTTTTGTTCAAAATTTGTGTCTAGTATTTTTTAGAATGAAAATAAGTTCGCTAATTTTGAGTTTGAAGCCATTAACAAAAAAACTGCTTGAAATTTTGTATAGTTTGGTTTGACATTGCACTATATATCGACAAGTCAAGAACTTGGAGCTTTGCTTTCAGTAAATGCAAGATTCTTTACTAAAGGTGAGCTTTGAGATATAAAAAAATTTTGTTTAACCCTGCCTTATGCTCATGTGCCAGTCAGAATTTGGTGTTCATTTAAGTTCTTTATTTTAGTGTATGTTCATTTTATTCACAACTCGCTTAGACTTTGAACGATTTACAACTTCACTTATTGCATAAACAACAGTCTATAGTTGAAGACCTCTAGATGTCTTTGGTTATTTAATTGGGTTGATGTCTTGTTTATGTAAACCTTGCGTCCTTTTTTTCATAATAAGAATTTAAGACAAAAATTATAGTATCCTATTGCATAATTTTTTAACCAACAAAAATTACTCACCAAATTCAATTAAAGATGAGGTTCTTACACATACCCCTTGGTAACTATGGCGATTATAGCTGTCTTATTGTACACAGTGCTTACTCCAAGTTCATTGAATATACTGTTCTGCTCTCTGCTCAATTGTTGGGTGCCTCTAAAATATCAGTTTTGTATAAAATATTTGAAAGGATTGAAACTTAAAACTCTATATTATTTAAAGTTCTTTATAAAATGTTTATTCCATCCAAGACAGTCATATGTTTTCTTTATTGTCTCCTTTAATCAATTACTAATATATTTATCTAAACAAGTCACAAATATCCAACTAAATATTAATATTATCCTGTAAAACTATTTATTTTGAACTACAGCTGTTATAACCTTATGTTTTGGTCTTGCTGTAGATAGTTGTCTCAATATCAATCATACCACTATTACCACATCTCCTTAATATAAATACCATTATTATTTATACTGTCAAACCAAGTCATCTATTCTTTCTTTCTGTTCAGATTTGTGAGCTAATACACAGACTTCAAATAACATTTCTTTGAAAGACCATGCACTTCCATCTCTATTCCTTAAGCATACAGGTATATAGTTCAATATTTGTCAACTCTTTCTACTATGAACATATTTTTTTTTCATATCAATTTACCTTAATATTTTTAAAAGGATTTGTCCTTTTACAATAGGTCTTCTTCATGTTTCTGTGGTCAAACAATTCATCAAATTGTAAGTTTTGTTGATTCAGTCTTGTAAATTCTCTGAATCCAAATCCTGCTAGGCCTTTAAAGTTTTTCAACTGTATATGTTTTTCTGTAATCAGAATAAAAATTTGTTGTCAAAATATTATCATTGATGGAGAACCATAAACAGGTTCAGGCAAGTCACCCATCTGCTCTCATCAGTTCCTATCTTGCCCATAAACTGCAAATGAAACTACATATAATAAGCTTTTAAAACAGGTACTTGTTAGGAAAATATCTCCTCAGTAAAATTAAATGTCTTTAAAACTGATTTGTATTTCAGCAGCCACAGAAAGTACAATTTCATAGACATACATATAAAAAATAATTGTATACGGTTTCAAAACTTTTTTGGCTCTGGCTAAGTTCTATCTTTTGTAATGTCTAGATAGACAGGTAAACTATGATAATAAAGCATATATTAATAATTATTGTATATCTGACAGGTCAATATTTAAGTATAGAAACAGGCAGATATCATAATGTAGATGAAAATAATATATTATGTACAAACTGTAGCACTAGCTCTATTGAAGATGAATACCACTAGATACTTTAACGTTCAAAATTTAACAGTAGTCAAATCTTGGAAAAGTATATAAAAAAGAATTATCAGAGAAATCCATTACTGGCATACCAATTAATCCAGTAGCTATCCCTCTCAAATATTAAAGAATTAAACAATTTGGTTTTAAAATCAGCAGAGAATCTTATTTTAAAGTATAACAGTACGTGTTTTTATAAATTGTTTTCTGTACAGTACATTGTAGATCATTTCCCGCTCCTATTGTGTGTAATAGTGTACTGTATTATAATTTATTATGTATTTCATGTATACTTTTATATCTATATATGATGTGTCACCTAAAAAGAATATATTAATGTAAAAAAGATATACTGAACAATATTTTTTTTGTTATATATCTATGTTTCCTGTAAGCTGTCTTTACTCTTGGAATAAAGTATTATTATAATTCGTCTTTTCAGAATCTAATGCATTCTGGGTAATATTTTCAAAAGTGTACATCAAAGCGTCGTCATTGGTCAAAAACATCCTAACCAATGGAAATTTAACCAATGATGTGAAGTGGTTTTTTTTCATTTTAGGGTACTAACAATGAAATTACCCAGGATCCTTTAGATTCTAAAACGGCTAATTATCTGATTAACCTGTTACCGTAGCTATCTAAAAGGCAAAAAAATATGGTTCGTATAATTTTTTTTATTTACTATTGACTACATGTTTACCTATATAAACTGGGTCTATATAATGCAGTTGTTTTAAACACTGTCTGGCTTTCCTCAGAAATGCATCAGAACACCTGAATTTAGATGACTATTAAAGTTCATAGTATCCAAGAACTGAAATGAAACATTTGATATTAAAAGAAGTCAATGAAAAATGTAATAAAGGTAAGACAAATGTTCTTGCTGAGGAAAGATGTCAAACTAACCTCAATACATTTGAAAATTCATTTAGTTAAATGACCCAAGAATACAAGGTTTTCAACATAAATCCATTTGCCCTGAAAAAGTGCAGAATAAAGGGCTAAAAAATAAAGAATAGACAAAAATAGGCTGAAAAATAAAGAATAGAGAATAATGGAATGCTAAAATAAAGAGCATAGAGAATAATGGCAAAAAAATACAAAGAATAGAGATAAATGACCTAATCAATTAAAGAAAACTGAAATGAAGGACTCCCCCCCCCCCCTTTTCCCCATCCAGACAATTCCTTGTCAAGTTACAATTATGGTTACAGTACTGTTACTTTTGTAAAATTAGAAGACATGCACAGATATTTGGAAGATGTTTTACGTCTCTAGTAAATAAATTTACTTAAAGAAATGGTGTAAAAGTTTCACATCCAGCTTAATTCTGTATGAAAAATTTGTGAAATCATTCAATTTTTCAAAAGTATTTTTTTTCTGGAACTAAAGGTTTAAAATCCAAAACAGATCACATTGAAGAAACTAAATATAACTAAATAATACCTTTAACTTTTCATAAAACTTCAGATATTCTTCATGTCCCCAAAAAATTGTCTGAGGTAAAAAGCAAGTCTTTGTCCAAGTAGAAATCATCCAAATATGGAGCCAAATTCAAACCCTTTAATCACATGATCATAGAGGAGGGTCTGCATGGGGTTTTAAAGGAAAGCGAATAATGGGCCAATAATGTAGAAAAATGGACCAAAAAATGAACAGAGATAAATAGGCCAAAATGATAAAGATTAGAGAATAATTGGGTGCTAAAATATAAAGAATAAAGGAAAATGGCTGGAAAAATTAAAAAAACAAGATGAAGAATTCCCTTTCTAGACCCTCATACAGGTAATAAATTTATTCACTCACATCTTAGCTCACTTCACACTTGAGTAATAATGGCTGTGTACCAAAATAGTCTGTCCTAACAAATGTATTTTATCTGTTATGTAACAGAATTTTGTTCAGATTTAATAAAGTAATTTCCCATAAAGTGAAAATTTTTAATTTAAGAATAATGAAATCTACAAACATGAGACTCCAAGAACTGTATTACTCTTGTAAACTTATACATGATACTGGCCAATTAGCAATTGATTGAGTATAATCATTTATATTTGGATTAGCTTAGTTAAAAAAATTAAACATTACACAATGAAGCTTTATAACTTAAAGTACCAATCTTAATCTTCAGTGGCGAATCCAGGGGGGGGGGGGGGGGGGGGGGGGGGGGGGGGGGGTTCCGAGGGTTTAGAGGGTTGGATTACCCCCACTTTGTTTTGGACGATCAATGCATATGGGGACATATAGTTGGAACCCCCCCCCCCCCCCCCCCCCTTTTTCAAAATGGCTGGATCCGCCCCTGATCTTTACATGATTTTGAGGTCTCGATGAAAACAAAAGAAATTGATCTTTGAGTAGTTTGGATGGGAAGATTTTTTGTGTTGAAAAGATCATATAATACATTACTCTAAATACAATATATGAAGATGTGGTATGTTTGCCAATGAGAGAGGGTTTGGAGGGGTTTACAGAATAGAGATTAATGGACAAAATATGCAGAATAAAGAGAAAAAATTATAAAGAATAAAGAAAAATAGGCCAAAAAAATAAAAAATAGCGAATAATGGGGTGCTAAAATAAATAGAATAGATGATACCAGGAAAAATTAATAAAGAATAGAGAAAAATGGCATAAAATATTAAAGAATACAGAATTGAAGGACCCCCATCCAGACCTTCACAAGACAACTCTCCACCAGAGAACAAATAATGTAGACATTATATAAATATATGATCTGACGAGTTACGCCCTATTCAACTTATTTTTATAGTTTGTTCTTATGTTGTGCCCCACAAAAATGTTTAACCCCCGTCATATTCTCTATGTCCCTGTCCCAAGCCAGGAGCCTGTAGTTCAGTGGTTGTCGTTGGTTCGTGTCAGTCATATTTGTTTTTTTTTTTAAATTGTTTTGTTATAAATTAGGCCGTCAGTTTTCTCAATTGAATTGTTTTATATTTTTCATGTTGTGGCCTTTCAAAGTAAACTATAAGGTATGGGTTTTTCTCATAGTTGAAAGCCGTAACCATTGCCTATAATTGCTTACATCCATTTCATTTGAACTTTGGTGGATAGTTAGTCTCATTGGTTATCATACCATATCTCCTTATTTTTAATATATGTCTATTTCAACTCTTTAATGACATACTGTCATTTTCACTTCCAGTAACGATATTGGGAGATTTGAAACATATCAGGCGGTTACTAAATCAGCACACCTAACACTTTTGTCTACACTTTGGTCGACAATTTGTATATTGTGCTTACTATAAAAGTCCTTGCGTTGGTAAACTCATGAAACCAACAATTAGATAATATTGTGTAAACAAATTCTTGACATACTTAATTTCATAAAATCTTCTTTATGTATGATTTCAAACTTAAGAGGATTCAGTGTAATGGGTGTCCAAAATTAGGGAAACCCCTGTTTTGCCAGTTCTTCAAATGTTAGGTGATTTCATGCATGCCTTCTAAGAACTATTGGGGGTCTTGGAGGCCAAAGTAGTCAAACTTCTGTATCACAAGCCTTTCAACACTGAGATTAGTTCGAATGAGGAATATGGCAGGTGCATTCGACTCCAATCTTAATTAACTAGGATTTGGTTTTCCTACCAAAGGTCAGTGGTTCTCTCTGTGAACTCTGGCTTCCTTCACCAATAAAAACTGACCACCTCGAAATAGCAACAATAGTGCAGAAAGTGGCGTTAATTTTGAATAAAGGAAAAATTTTAGCTAAGAAATACAGTTCATCTTGAACCAGACAGACAACCAAGGATGTAGAGCAAACATTGTTTCATTTTGATAAAATTTGTTTTTATATGAAACCAATGTATCTGATGTCATAATTTTTATGCAAAATGGTTAAATATGGTTAATAATGTGATAGCAATTATAAATGTATGCCTAGACATATCAATTTTACCAATCTTTTATGTCCCTCCAGAACACGAAATCAATGATCGTTTTTACAAGAGGAAGAATATCAAATAAGGGAGCTGCCATTTGATTTTTATGGGAGGGCTAGGATGAAAAATTTTGTCCTGCATTTTTTTTAGTTGTAATCTCTGTCCTGCCTTTTTATTTTTCACTTTATTTGGTCCTGCCTTTTTTTTTTAGTTAATCCTGACTTTTTTTTTACATAAATTGTCATCCTGCCTTTTTTTTTGCAAAGTGTCTCATCCTGCCTTTTTTTTTACTCAAAACTCCTGTCCTGCCTATTTTTTTCAAATTTCATCCTAGCCCCCCCCCCCCCCCCCATAAAAATCAAATGGTAGCTCCCTAATTGGAAATTTTGTATTAAAATGAAGAAATAGAGATAGTTAAACATTATAAATACCTTGGTGTTATTTTCTCTAGAAATGCATCTTTTTTCGAAACTAGGAAATATTTACGAGACCAAGCAACTAAAGCTATGTATAGTACGTGTTATCAAGAAGAGCAGATTGAATCACTTATCGAATGAATGCCAACTAGAAATGTTTGATAAAGCTGTTGTACCCATTCTTCTATACGGGGCTGAAATTTGGGGATACGAAAATTTTGATATTCTTGAGCGAGTGCATTTGAAATTCTGTAAGCACATTTTAAAACTTAAAAACTCGACTCCAAATGTTATGATTTATGGAGAACTTGGGAGATACCCCAATTCTTTATATGCTAATTATATAAATTACAAATGATCAACTTTTGGTGTCGCCTACTTGATAATACGAATGAAGATAAATTATCCTGTATACTTTATAAATTATTATACATTAATTATAACAATTATGGTATTTGAAATAAATGGATGTTATTTATTAAGAAAATATTTGATGAATGTGGCATGTCAAATGTATGGCATATTGCCAAGATTATTTTAACAAAAAATGGATAAAATTTAAGTATTGAGCAAAAGCTTAAAGACCAATTTCGACAAGAGTGGTGTGCAGATTTACATCAATCCGCAAAAAGTTTATGTTATAGAATTTTCAAGACTGAATTTAAATTTGAAAAGTATTTATCGATTTTGCCTTTTAATTTTTTATATACTTTGTGTAAATTTAGATGCGGAAATCATTGTTTGCCAGTGGAGACGGGAAGGTGGCAAACTATTCCGAGATCGGAAAGGTCTTGTCATCTCTGTAGCTCTAGAGATATTGGCGATGAATTTCACTACATTATGTCATGCAATTTTTTTAACATAGAAAGAGAAAAATATTTACCACATTATTTTAAAAAAATGCTAACATTATTAAATTTAAAAAGGTATTCTCATCTGAAAATGTTGTAGAACTACTAGAAAAATTGTGTAGATTTATACAATACATATCATTGAAAGTCTGTCCTCCTGGTTAGAGGAACTGTAATACTATTATCTTGTTATTTATTTTCACACATGCGAAACAAAATATGTATTATATATGAACTGTTATTTTCTCTGTAGCTATGTACTAGTTTATGAGAATAAAATCATTCATTCATTCATTCCTAAGTTGGAACAGACTATACAATTGCATGCTCATTAAACCTTTTGTCTTTTTTGTTTTCTTTACTAATAGATAATTGGTATAATTAAAAGTGGGAAAACCAGGAGTAAACCGTATAAAATATGTGATGTGTTCATTAATTAATGTGCATATTTCTTATTGTTTTTTGAGAAGACGTTACTAAGTATCCTAAGTTGTAAAACTAGTGTCTGATCCATTTGTCATTTTGAACAATAAAACATGTTTAAACTAAGTATCGGATGTATGTCAGCCTGTTTCCTTACCGTATCAGATGTATGTTAGCCTAGCTGTATCTTAAACGTATCAGATGTATGTCAGCCTGTATCCTAATTAGCATATCAAATGTATGTCAGCCTGTATCCCTAACATATCAGATGTATCCAAGCATGTATCCTTAACGTATCAGATGTATGCCAGCCGGTATCTTTGAAGTATCAAATGTATGCATTAAAAAACATTTATTTCATTAAAAAGTATTTATTTTCCTTCAGAAAACAATAATTCATAGGACAGAGGGTGCACAGAAAGAATATAGATTGGAACACAAATGGAGCTGCGCCCCTCTAATACACTGGCATATGGAAATGTAACCATCTTTCTAAAAATTTACACTTAGATAAAACATAATGAGATTACAAAGCGTAAAAACACACGCTGACAATTACAAAATACACGTTGCGATTTAAAAAAAAACAACCTGAGATTTAAAAGTTCATAAAAACACATTACAACATTACTATGCTTTATTTATTAGTTGTAATATGCTTTAAACTAGCTTTAAGTCACTGCAAGTACTCTTATATATGTACTGTGTCTTTTGGTCTTTTGTCTTTTCGTTATAATTGTTATTTTGTTTATTTTTTCATGCTGATTTGATGAGCACAGCCCTTTTTAGTTGATTTTAACAGCTTCTTCTTATGTTGTGCTTTAACACGTGGATAAACTTAGAAATTCGGGTTCGAACTCCTACAAAGTTGACATTATTTGTCTATTTTTTTATGATACTTTTGCTCATAAAGCTCTTAAAGTTTCTACTTATTTTTACACCCATGCTATTTGAGCGTCCCTGATGAAGATAAGTTCAGAAACCACTTCGGATGCACCAGTGGCGTAGCTACCATTGACGCAACGACGCACTTGCGTGCACAAACAAAATGGCCCCAAAAAAATCATAATTAAAAAATCATAGCAGTCAAAAAAAGAAAGAGTGCGATTGACTGTCACTTTGTATATATAGGTGTTTCAACTTGTCAGAAAGGTTTCCGTGTTTTCTATCAGTTCAGTTTTGTTGTGCGTACATCGGTATATACAAATTTTAGACCATCTACTTATTTAAAACGAACTGCGAGATCGTCTTGTAAATTCGGAAGAACGTTTTCTTGCCCAGATGCTTCTTCCAAACAATCTGAAAAGTTTGAATCGGGACCATCAAATTCGCATATTTCGCGCCTACGACATGTACGAGTCCGATCTTCGATCAGAAGATCAGTTTCTTCTCAAAATTAAAAGGTGGGTTGCGCGATGGGATATTTATCCATCTAAGAAACCAGACCATCTCTGTGCAACATTGAAGATGACGCCGAAAGAACTTTGCCCAAATATATTCTGTATTCTGCAAATACTTCTCACCATGCCACCCTCAACCTCTACTGCTGAACGCTCTTTCAGCGCTCTGAAATGCGTAAAAACGTATCTGAGATCGACCATGGGACAAGAAAGACTTTCTTCACTTGCACTGCTGCACGTTCATTCTGATTTTGACATTGACACTAAAGAAGTTATTGACACGTTTAACAATGCTAGGCAAATGAAAATGTTACTCTCCTAAAGGACCTCGGTTGTTAACTTCAGTCTTACATACGGTCTTACATACGAACGTCACATTCATATATCACCAAATTAAAAATTGATTGTTTGAATTGCTTTGTTTTCGTATGTTAACATATATGTCATGAGAGGATCCAGTTCTCTAGCCCTTTCTTTCTTTGAAGCATACTAAATTGGCGAGCATTGCAAAGTTTTTAGAATTTTTTAGTCAGTTTTAGGTCTTTGATTTGATATACTAGTATAGCAAAACACTCAACTGTGCATACTTCACTTCAAAATTAACCATCTTAGATCAAAAAAAGATTCATTTTCTACGCTCGGCAACTTCTGCGTGCAGATCATTATATGTCTAGCTACGCCACTGGCTGCACTCAGTTTATAAAGTGTTATTTTCATTTTCATTTACTATATAGCGCTGGGTCGACACCACTGCTGGTGCAATGTTAGTCTCTGGGGATAATTATTAGCTCAGTAGTCAGTTCTTCGGAATTGACATGATTTAAATAAAAAATAGGGTTCCAACTCTCCTAAGCTGAATTGAATTTGGCTATTTTTTAAAGGTCCCATTTCAGATTTGGTTATTCTATAAAAATAAGAAGATGTGTTATAATTACAGATGAAACAACTTTTCAGCAGAGATCAAATGGCGTAGAAAATAGCAACTATAGCTCACTTTACGCCCTTCAACAATAAACAAAACTCCTCCAAATTCATTGTGTATCTGTCCTAAGTCAGTTGCCTGTAATTCAGTGGTTGTCGTTGGTTCCTGTCTGTCATATTTGTTTTTTCGTTTATAGTTTTTGTCGAGCCTGCGATTTTTTGTCGCAGAAAGCGAGACACATGGTTAGTGATTCGGCTGCGGCGGCGGCGGTGTTAACTTACTACTTAAAAGCTTATATTTCAGAAGGTAGAAGACCTGGATGCTTCATACTTTGTATATAGATGCCTCATGTTATGAAGTTTCCGTCTTTCACATGTCCATTGTCCTTGACCTCATTTTCATGGTTCAATGAATACTTGAAAAAAAATTCTCTCTTATTTGAGTTATAGGATAACTATATTTGGTATGTGCGTACCTTGCAAGGTGTCGTAATTTCTGCTTTTTGCTATGTTTTTGTATATAGTTTTAAAGCCAGCAAATACGAATAAACTCACAAAACTTGTGACTACACTAAGGGATAAATAAATACGGCCGTCAAATCTGTTGTCTGTTCTCTCTCATCATTGGTAGCGTGAATAAATAATCAATAGTAGAAAATGATACTTTATTTAAACTTCTAGAACAGCCGATATATTTCCATACATGTACAATATTCGAGCAACAATTATATAATTTACATACGGGGCGGAGCTTCTAAAATAACATTCTTTCTCTTGTATTTTTGTACGGACCAAACGGGATTATCTTAATAAATTCTACAATGACAACATAAATAAATGCAAGGCATACAGCTATCTGCGCTGCTTCTTACCTCTAAACTACGACCCATACTTGTAAGATAAACTGCGAGGCATACAGCTAAATGCGCTGCTTCTTGCCTCTAAACTACGACCCTTACTTGTAATATAAACTGCGATGCATACAGCTAAATGCGCTGCTTCTCACCTCTAGGAACCCCCGGGCTGAGCCTTGCTGCAAGCCAAATGTAAACACAGCAAAGACTGACGAACGTGACGTTGCACTGGTATTTATTTGAAATTCCCGGAAGTAAATATTCTAAGCAAGAAGAAAAACATAACGTCAAACGCTGACATAAAATATACAAGTCCTCGACTCAAAATGCTTATAATAATACACTTTTGTTACTAAAACAATCAAGACATATTATTTCTTCCAGTTGAGAGCTCACAAATGAACACTTTTGGGTTCACGATTACAATATTAACCCAACGGTAACGTTCTGAAAATTACATGACAAATTTGCGCCATATATGACGTAATCGATACATCTAATAACATAAAAGTAAAACGTACGTTAATTACTCATTCAATATACTAGAAATACTAGAAATAACTTTTGACAACTCATATAAACTCTCTTATTACAATAATAACAATATTTCTTTACTTGGAAATAACCAATACACACATTTACAACACTGCCCCTCCCCCAGAATACATTTCGTCCTCGAAATAAGGTCTTGTCAATTCTGATAATACATTTAAAAAATTCTTTTCACAATATTGCTATGTACGTAATACTCTATTATACAAATAAAAAATCTCTAATTTGCCAAAAACAAGCAAATATTACAGCTATCTTAAAACTTAAACTTAACCATACATCAACAAACTACTGCGCCTGTTTATGTCATAAAAACTAATGTCTGTGTTAACAAACTAATGCGCCTGTTAATACTTAAAAGGCAAAATATACATTTTTCTTCATTGTGTCATTATCGAAAATATAAAATAAAAGTCTATTTTTGCATCCAGTTACAGCACTAATACCGTATACTCCATTTAAAGTTTAATCCAAGATTCTCCATTCTATCAGACGCTGGAATTATAAACATCATGAAGCTCAACTTCATCTAAACACCAGACTAACCATAAGCCAACAAATGTCCTATCAAGTTCTATACCACAAGGGTACCCCGCGTATAAATTTATACACAATCTTCGATACTGATGTACCATACAAACATAAGTATAAAAATAGGTACAAAAGTACAACTAATAAAAAATAGTCATCAGTATTCCCCGAGAAATATCTAAAATGGTGTAGACTATAGCTCAGCATACCCATGGTGTAACCAAAATTTATATTGCAATCTAGACTAATCATTAGCCTTAACTTAATCTCCGCCAAAACAAAAATGGCTCCTTATAAGTATCCCAACTGCCAATATACACCCACCAAAAGCAGCTTCCCACCAAAATAGTATTAAACAATTCTACTGCATTAAGGACAACAACGCCAATAGGACCATCAAATTCTAGATTCTGATAAAAAATCACCTGTTTTCTAAAATCTTAAAAACAATTTCAATACCACAATATATTTCTTAAAGTGCAAAAATCTATACATATTTGTGCTTAGTGTACTGTATACTCAGTGGATAAACAAATATTACAAGTCTTCTCAATAAACCATTAAATCACTTTTTACATTTTATCAATAACAAAAAAATCACACAAGTTTCATATCTACATTATAAAAAATCCGAATCTACACAAAAATATTCTGATATTTGGCCAGTAGGCTTATCTGCTATATAGGCCCAACTATTTCTGATAATCCTGACTTGTAAATCCAAACTGCGGGTTCCCTTCGAAAGTATTCATATTTTCTAGTTTCCCTCTTTTTCCTCTTGAGAAAGGACAATCTCTGCTGTAATGTCCCTCTTGGTGGCATGAGTAACATGTACTTTCCTCAATCGTCCTAGTATTCTGCACAGGCGAGTTTATAGGACTTACTGTGGGGCTGGAGGTAGATAAATTAACACCATCTTCTATACCCAAATCTATTAAATTACAGGGCTCAACAGTTCCGCTCTGTGAAATAATTATATTCTTCATACTTTCCCCCCTTCCAAAATTTGGAGCTGGGATTTTTCTATTTCTAAGATCCATGTTTAAAATCAAACAATGTTCCCAATAATATGCCAATAGAAGCTAACTACACCTCTATTTCTCTAATAAATAATTATTTGGAAGCTAAATGCACCTCCTTTATTTTTTTTTCTTTCTAGGAAGCTAAATGCACCTCCTTTACAAGTATTCTTTTCTTTCTAGGAAGCTAAATGCACCTCCTTTACAAGTATTCTTTTCTTTCTAGGAAGCTAAATGCACCTCCTTTATAATTTTTTTTTCTTTCTAGGAAGCTAAATGCACCTCCTTTACAAATATTCTTTGCTTTCTAGGAAGCTAAATGCACCTCCTTTTATAAATATTTTAAATTTTTTAGAAGCTAAATGCACTCCTGTATTTTCCAAAATAATCTATTTATTACAGTATAATGTATAGAGCTAAGTGCACTCCATACACAATATTTGTCATTAGTGTGTTCCATACACATTAGTATTTCTAAAATATACGTGCCTTATTTATTGAAACGCGAGAACTAAACCGCTGCCACCATTGTCGTAATTTCTGCTTCTTGCTATGTTTTTGTATATAGTTTTAAAGCCAGCAAATACGAATAAACTCACAAAACTTGTGACTACACTAAGGGATAAATAAATACGGCCGTCAAATCTGTTGTCTGTTCTCTCTCATCATTGGTAGCGTGAATAAATAATCAATAGTAGAAAATGATACTTTATTTAAACTTCTAGAACAGCCGATATATTTCCATACATGTACAATATTCGAGCAACAATTATATAATTTACATACGGGGCGGAGCTTCTAAAATAACATTCTTTCTCTTGTATTTTTGTACGGACCAAACGGGATTATCTTAATAAATTCTACAATGACAACATAAATAAATGCAAGGCATACAGCTATCTGCGCTGCTTCTTACCTCTAAACTACGACCCATACTTGTAAGATAAACTGCGAGGCATACAGCTAAATGCGCTGCTTCTTGCCTCTAAACTACGACCCTTACTTGTAATATAAACTGCGATGCATACAGCTAAATGCGCTGCTTCTCACCTCTAGGAACCCCCGGGCTGAGCCTTGCTGCAAGCCAAATGTAAACACAGCAAAGACTGACGAACGTGACGTTGCACTGGTATTTATTTGAAATTCCCGGAAGTAAATATTCTAAGCAAGAAGAAAAACATAACGTCAAACGCTGACATAAAATATACAAGTCCTCGACTCAAAATGCTTATAATAATACACTTTTGTTACTAAAACAATCAAGACATATTATTTCTTCCAGTTGAGAGCTCACAAATGAACACTTTTGGGTTCACGATTACAATATTAACCCAACGGTAACGTTCTGAAAATTACATGACAAATTTGCGCCATATATGACGTAATCGATACATCTAATAACATAAAAGTAAAACGTACGTTAATTACTCATTCAATATACTAGAAATACTAGAAATAACTTTTGACAACTCATATAAACTCTCTTATTACAATAATAACAATATTTCTTTACTTGGAAATAACCAATACACACATTTACAACACAAGGTCCTCATGCCTGTCAGATAATTTTCACTCGACCTCAACCTCAATTCATGGATTAGTGAACAAGGTTAAGTTTTCGTGGTCAAGTCCATATCTCAGATACTATAAGCAATAGGTCTACTATACTTGGTGTATGGAATGATTGTAAGTTGTACATGTCCAACTGGCATGTGTCATCTGACCTTGACCTCATTTTCATGGTTCAGTGGTTAAAGTTAAGTTTTTGTGTTTTGGTCTGCTTTTCTAACTATAAGCAATAGGTCAACTATATTCGAGTTCATCTGGCCGTGACCTCATTTTCATGGTTCATTGGTCAATATACAGTTTTATGGTTTGGTTCTGTTTCTTGTATACTATAAGCAATAGGTCAACTATATTCGGTGCTTGTCAGACAGTTTTCACTCGACCTCAACCTCATTTCATGGGTCAGTGAACAAGGTTAAGTTTTCGTGGTCAAGTCCATATCTCAGATACTATAAGCAATAGGTCTACTATATTTGGTGTATTGAGTGATTGTAAGTTGTACATGTCCAACTGGCAGGTGTCATCTGACCTTGACCTCATTTTCATGGTTCAGTGGTTAAAGTTAAGTTTTTGTGTTTTGGTCTGTTTTTCTAACTATAAGCAATAGGTCAACTATATTCGGGTTCATCTGACCTTGACCTCATTTTCATGGTTCATTGGTCAATATACAGTTTTATTGTTTGGTCTGTTTCCTGTATACTATAAACAAATAGGTCAACTATATTCGGTGCCTGTCAGACAGTTTTCACTCGACCTCAACCTCATTTCATGGATCAGTGAACAAGGTTAAGTTTATGCGGTAGGTCTTTTCACCGCCGAACACCACCGCACACCGAACACATTATTGATTTTTTCATAGTTTTAATTCACTTTTGGGGTGTTCGGCGGTGTTCGGTGGTGTGCGCAGGTGTTCGGCGGCGAAAAGTTTATGTGGTCAAGTCCGCCAAGACCTATTACTTATAGTATTATATCAGATACTATAAGTAATAGGTCTAGTATATTTGGTGTATGTAATGATTGTAAGGTGTACATGTCCAACTGGCAGGTGTTGTCTGACCTTGGCCTCAATTTCATGGTTCAACACTGTACTAAAATATCCAAGGTCAATCTGTTTTGGACCTCACTCCAAAAAGGGACAGTCTATACTAGAAAGTCCCTGCTCCAAACTGAATTTACTTATTTCACTATAACACATATCCGCTCCAAATCACTACGGTAAAAGATAAAAATAAAGGTAAGATATAACGATATTTTAATGCATGGTTTCAAATCCAAAATTACAGTATTAATACCAAAATTTCACAAAATACAATATATATACATTGATAACTCACAAATATATCATTATCAGAAGTCCACTCAGACCAGTTATATGTATACATGTATATCCCATCCATGATTAAAAAGAAATTTTGTTATATTTATATGTATGAATAATTTAGTCTCTGCTGAGGAATATGGTATTTAAATGCTATGATTGCCACGTTGAAAAATCAAGGGTTCTGAACTGAAATGGTACAAGAAATAGAACTTGAGGTGTGCTCAATATTGACTTTTTTCCGAGATATTTACTAGGGCGGTCCAGGGTTGGTTTCATACTATTTTGATTAGGGGAGGTAATCCAAAAAAAAACCAAAAACTGCGGGAAATCGGAAATAATTAGAAAAAAATCACAAACCTTAGAAATGAGTGATTCTGATTCAGTTGATGAATCTAAAATACCAAGCAGAGAAGAATGTGAAAACAGATGTCAAAAGTTTGCAGAAATAACAGGCACCGATTCTGCTTTGGCCATGTTTTACCTTCAAGATAGAGAGTGGGAGTTAGAAGTCAGTATAGTTAGTCTAAAAATACTATCTTGTTAGTGAAGCAATACAAATCGCGCCACTGCAAAATCGCCCCAACTTTCTTCCAACTTGCCCCACTTTCTACAAACTCACGCATCAAATGAAAAGGAGTTTAATCCCGCTGAATATATGCTTGCCAATTTAATTCGCCCCATTAAGGTTCATCATAACAAATGGACAAATATGGCCGTATTTTCACCTCAAAAACTACTCTGTGTACAGACTTACCTGAGCAGTTTGGAAAGTTTTAAGGCCTGGCATCCACTAGATATATAAAAGTTAAATGTATTTTGTATATCAGAAAGGTAAAATCTGTTTTGGATTTTAATGGGCATTTTTTTTCATTCCTGCAGAAGGTGTAAAAATAAACTAAGTTGGGATACAACTTTGAGATGCTCCCTCTCAGGTAACAACTGGTTTGTATTGTATTGATTGTACTTGATTGGCATGGACAATAGATATCTACACATCTATAGGTGAGTTAAAGGTAGTAACTGAGTGGACAGTATCAAATGCAATTCAGGTGTTTGTTTATTTTTACACCTTCTGCAGGAAGGAAAAAAAATGCCCATCAAAATCCAAAAACGATTTTATCTTTCTGAAACACAAAATGCATTTAACTTTTATATATCTAGTGGATGCCAGACCTTAAAACTTTCCAAACTGCACAGGTAAGTCTGTACACAGAGTAGTTTTTGATGTGAAAATACGGCCATATTTGTCCATTTGTTATGATGAACCTTAACTAATGGGGTTTAATATTGCGGAGTAAACAGGTTAGGAAATAACCATTAATTGGTGGATCATGCATACCTCAATAGACCACTATCGAGTTATGTCCTTCACCGGAAAATTTCTTCAATTTTGCGCGCTTTTATGATGTCATTTACCAGATACATGTATAGGGGATCGCCTGTATCCCTGCACTACTAAAGTTCATCAAGTGTCATAGTGATCGTCATTATGCAGGATGAACTAGAAATAACCGAGAAAATCATTCTCGTTGAGATGATTAACATGACCAACGATAATCTATAAGTATACTTGATTTTTAGCATTTTATCTTGTTAAGTCAGTATATTTTGTTTCATGTATATATAAATATGGACTTTTACCACCTTTGATTAGTGTTTAGTATGACGATAAATTTTCACTTTTGTTCTCGTACTAGGAACAACAAAATTATTTATTTTGTAAAAATTATTTCCGTACTCCATGTATACTTTTCAACAAAATTATTTTTATTTACCTGTGTATGTTATTTTATTTGGCGGCATTTTGTCCAAGTTTATGGTTGTCTTTCTGATATTGTTAAACATCTAACCCCCTTGTTTTATTAATTTTGTATTTACATTGTGTCATAGATCAAATTTATTCGTTCAGTGTATGCTCACTTGTTTTTGGATAAAGATTGCATGGTACTGACTTGATTTCTAAATCTTCCAAGGTTTATCACTACTTTTGAAATACACAAAATAAAGTGCATTGATCATAACATTTTAAACATCCTATCCATGAACATTTCCAGAAATTTATCAATGAAATATATGCTCAGATATTCAAGTTACAAAATGATGTTATACTTGTCAAGAAAATTACATAACTTGTGCAAGGTGCAGTAATCTAACAGTAACAGTCAAGGGTCTAACTTAAATAAGTTATTAGAGAAAAATAACATACATTTGTTATTGAGGGCTGAAAAATCAAAAATCTGTGATAACATATATGTGTGTTACATGTTTCAAAGGGGCATTATACATCCTTTATTTTGTTAAATTGTGTACTAGTTCTATTGATATTTTAATTGTCTTTATGTATATTAAATTTTAGAAAGATATAACAGCCCATAGTTTGCCAATTATTCATAACACACCCATGTTATTACATAAAAAATATGCCTGTAATAACTAAGGGGTGTTATTACAGCTTCTCTACATCTCTTCAAAGCCTTTTCTCATACATATATCACAATGTATTTAAATTTATTGTAATAAATAATGATTAAAGCATGTAATGTGGTTCTGCGCAAGCTTCCTAGTCATTCCCAAGTGTCTCATTGTAATAAGTTAAATGCCTGTAATAACTAGGCCTTGTTATTACAGTTAAGTTATCACTTTAAAGCCTTGTCTCATTGATTTACCATGGTTGATCAAAAATGTATTAATTGAAGTGGAAAAATAGTTTTCAAGGTTATGTATTAAGTTACTGCGCAAGTTTCAATAATTTCCCAAGTGCCTACTGAAAATAAAATTTTTTATGGTACATTTAATTGATAACAAACATATATGTTACTACAGATTAAGAGAAAGTATCCGTAATAGCACATGTATGATATTTTTCTCTAATAACTTATTCAAGTTACACCCTTGACTGTCTAATATCTGTTCTAAAAATATCAATGATGTCATTGTAAAAATGGAGTTATCTTCCTTTGTCCATATAGAATTGTAGTTGAATCATCTACAACCAATGTTTTTACAATGCAGTTACTTCCCACTGAAAAATTAAAGCAATCTTTACCCTTCAGTGCTAACAAGCACTTTGATTGTTAATATGTCTTTTGATTGAGTTAAGCCATTTCAATTGATATTTTATAGTGTGTCTTTCTATGTTTTGATGTTACACTATTGTTTCAGGTAGGATGAAGGTTGGCGCCTATTAAAACATTTAAAACTGCTGCATTTGTTTGCACCTGTCCTAAGTCAGGAACCTGATGTTCAGTGGTTGTCGTTTGTAATAATGTGGTTCATAAGTGTCATTTTTGGGGCCCTTTATAGCTTGCTGTTTGGTGCATACCTGCCAACCCTCCTGTTTTGAGCGGGGGTCTCCCGTGCAAACGACAAAATTCCGGAAATCTCCCGCTTGCTGGACCGCTCCCTCGCGGGAGTATAGAATCTCCCACTTTGGGATATTTTGATCTGGAATAACACGCGTTTGTAATTCTCTGGCTTTTTCATTACTTTCAATAGAAGTAAATAAACAATCTGCAATCATTTGAAAATTTTGGTCAGAAGTTTTTATGTTAAATATATAAGTAATCGAAATTCAGTTCTGGTATGTCAACTCCAGCAAGATAGAGGTCTTTGTCTGGACCAAGCGGCAGTGTAAAAAAGAAGAAATAGATAACTGCAAATCGAAATGTCAAGCAGATTTGAATGAAAGATTTTCAATTTTTACTACCAAGTTCACTTGGAAATGAATTTTTTTGCACATCATGTTCAATCAACTTTTCAATTTCTGGTGGTCTGTACAAAGTTTGAATGCATGCTTAGTGTGAGACTCACAACAAAATCAAAATATGAAATGCTATGAGTTATGAGACTGAGGTATTGAAAAAGGCTAAAAAAAACCCCACCTTGTATAGATTATAACCATGAATTGAAGAAATAGAGCATATTTACTAGGTTTTATTGGTGTTTTGTAGATGAATACGTAAACAGGTCATATATTTAACTTGAAAATGTTGTTCGCACACAATCTCCCCCTCAGCTGTCATAGCTGAGGGGGAGATGTCCCTCTTTGAAGGTTTCAGAGGTTGGCAGGTATGGTTTGGTGTGAGCCAAGGCTCCGTGTTGAAGGCCGTACTTTGACCTAGATAATGGTTTACTTTTACAAATTGTGACTTGGATGGAGAGTTGTCTCATTGGCACTCATACCACATCTTCTTATATCTACTTTTGAGTCTGAAATAGATAAAGATTATGTTACATTACAATTTAGTTTGAGGAGAAGATATATCAACCATGCTGGCACTGCATAAGTCTGTATTCATTCATTTATAAAACTACATAATAATTTCCTTGATAATGAAAAAAACTCAACATTCCCCATTTTCTTGATCAAATTTTTATTTTAAGGTCAAGGAACAGTAAATGGGCTACATGTACATGTCACAGATTTTGCTAAAATTTTGCATACAACCTTGGCTCGTTGAACTATAAGTGAAAAGCAAAAAATTATGCATATATATATCTCTTTTATTATCTGAAATATTACTGATTGAATTCTTTCCAAATAGGTGAACATTTGTATAGAAAGCACATAAAATCAGTGAAAAACCTTCAAATTTGTCTTAAAATCATTAAATCTCTAATTTCTAATACATAGATTTTTTTTAAAAACTATATGTTGTTGATACATAAATTTCCGCTTTAATGATGTAAAATAATCATATGGTCACAGACTTCGTTTTTTGTCTAATGGTTAATCTGTTACCTAGTTGGTAGTGAAAAACGTCCAAAATTAATGTTGTACGGCCTACAACACGATGACGTTACATTTATTTCGACGTTTTGTAGTATTTTTTCACATTTAACACCACTTTGAATGATGTATACCACAAAAACAAATTCGGTGACCCTATCATTATTTTACATCATTAAAACGGAAATTTATGTATCAACAACATAGAGTTTTTTTAAGAAAAATCTATGTATTAAAAATTAGAGATTTGATGATTTTAATTATGACAAATTTAACATATTTAAGATGGTTTTTCACCGATTTTTTGTGTTTTCTATATATATATATAAATGTTCACCTATTTTGAAACAATTCAATCAGTTATATTTCAGATGATTAAAGAGATAAATGCAATATTTTCTCAATATTCATGCAGTTATATTTCAACGGTCCAGAGTTGTATGCAAAATTTTAGCCAAATCTGTGACATAGTCCATTTACTGTAACTTGACCTTAAACAGTTAAAGGTATATTAAAAAAAACCACTCTGATGCATGTTTCTATATTTATTTATTTATTAGAACTAATTAATATTTAGATTTCTTGATGCTGTTTTAAATTAGTATTTAAGTGACTGTTGTTTAGCATTTAATTATTCGCGATCCTTATTCATATAGACAAAAGTCACCAATTTGCTAATTGATATAAGATAAATTGTTGTTAAATTGGAATCCTTAAATTTCAACAATTGCTTTATACATGTTCTTTTAAAATTGCCTAAAGGCTAGACATATCTCTGTGTAAATTAACAGTTTATATTAACATGATTAACAGAAACATTTTGTGATGACATGATGATAATGGTATTTCATTTTTGATGATAAACCCCTGAACACATTAAATTAATGTAAGTCAATGTCCCTGAAATATCACCATTCATTATTTATACAAAGTCCAAGAAATGTACTTTTAATAATGAGCTGCAGGCATAATGTTGTACTTACACATTTAGTTTTACATTTAAATTCTGTTCTTATTCTTGGCATTCCACAAGAGAGTGATTTTGTCAGCACTCCTCATTTTTAGCTCACCGGGGCCCGAAGGGCCCCATGTGAGCTTATGCCATCACTTGGCGTCTGTCGTCGTCTGTCGTCGTCGTCGTCGTCTGTCGTCGTAAACTATTTCAAAATTTTCTCCTCTGAAACTACTGGGCCAAATACCTTCAAACTTTAACTAAATGTTCCTTAGGGTATCTAGTTTATAAATTATATCCGAAGTTTTGATCCATCGACAAACATAGCCACCTATGATGGCTGAAAATAGAACATAGGGGTCAAATGCAGTTTTTGGCTTATATCTCAAAAACTACAGCTTTTAGAGCAAATCTGCCATGGGGGGAAAATTGTTCAATTGGTCAAGATCTATCAGCTCTGAAATTTTCAGATGAATCGAACAACCCATTGTTGGGTTGCTGCCACCGAATTGGTAGTTTTAACAAAATTTTGCAGTTTTTTGTTATTATTTTGAATATTATTATAGATATATATAAACTGTAAGCAGCAATAATGTTCAGCAAAGTAAGATCTACAAAAAAGTTTATACCATAATTGTCAATTGACCCCTTTAGGAGTTATTGCCCTTTAAAGACAATTTTACACAATTTGTTCATCAAGTTTGCTAACATTTAAAAATCTTCTTCTCTGAAACTACTGGGCCAATTACCTTCAAACTTAAACTAAATGTTCCTTAGGGTATCTTGTTTATAAATTGTATCCAAAGTTTGTATTCATCAACAAACATGGCCGCCATGGCTTAAAATAGAACATAAGGGTCAAATGCAGTTTTTGGCTTATATCTCAAAAACTAAATCTTTTAGAGCAAATGTGACAAGGGGTAAAATTGTTTAATTGGTCAAGATCTATCGGCCCTGAAATTTTCAGACGAATGGAACAACCCATTGTTGGGTTGCTGCCACCGAATTGGTAGTTATAACAAAATTTTGCAGTTTTTGTCGAGCCTGCTACTTTTGTCGCAGAAAGCTCGACATAGGGATAGTGATCCGGCGGCGGCGGCGTTAGCTAACTTCTTAAAAGCTTTATATTTTAGAAGCTAGAAGACCTGGATGCTTCATACTTTGTATATATATGCCTTATGTTACGAAGTTTCCGTCTGTCATATGTCCATTGTCCTTGACCTCATTTTTATGGTTCAGTGACTACTTGAAAAAAAAGTCAACATTTTTTGTTATGTTAATTTCTTTCTTATTATAAGTAATAGGATAACTATATTTAGTATGTGCGTACCTTACAAGGTCCTCATGCCCGTCAGACAATTTTCATTTGACCTCGACCTCATTTCATGGATCAGTGAACAAGGTTAAGTTTTCGTGGTCAAGTCCATATATCAGATACTATAAGCAGTAGGTCTACTATATTTGGTATATGGAATGATTGTAAGGTGTACATGTCCAACTGGTAGGTGTCATCTGACCTTGACCTCATTTTCATGGTTCAGTGGTCAAAGTTAAGTTTTTGAGTTTTGGTCTTTTTTTCTAATACTATATGCAATAGGTCAACTATAAATGGTGTATGGAAATATTTTATGATGTACATGTCAGTCTCACAGGTTTTATTTGACCTTGACCTCATTTTCACGGTTCATTTCTCAGTGTTAAGTTTTTGTGTTTTGGTCTGTTTTTCTTCAACTTTAAGCAATAGATCGACTATATTTGATGTATGGAAGAATTGTAAGGTGTATATGTCTGTCTGGCAGGTATCATCTGACCTTGACCTCATTTTCATGGTTCATTGGTCAATGTTAAGTTTTCATGGTTAAATTTGTTTCTTAGATACTATAAGCAATAGGTCAACTATATTTAATGCCTAAATTGATTGTAAGGTGTACATGTCTGTCTGGCATGGTTCATCTGACATTGACCTCATTTTCATGGTTCATTGGTTAATGTTAAGTTTTCTTGTTTGAGACTGTTTCTTAGAAACAATTAGCAATAGGTCAACTAATTTGTTTGGTTTATTGAATGATTGTAAGGTGTACATGTATTTCTCGTTCGGTTTATCTCACCTTGACCTCATTTTCTTGGATCATGTTTTTTTATGTGTTACTTGTAGTAAGTTTGTATTTAGGACTATCAACATAAAATCAATGGTTAGTAAAGAAGGCGAGACATTTCAGCGTGTGCACTCTTGTTTGTTATTATTTTGAACATTATTATAGATATATATAATCTGTAAGCAGCAATAATGTTCAGCAAAGTAAGATCTACAAAAAAGTTCATATGACCATAATTGTCAATTGACCCCTTAAGGAGTTATTGCCCTTGAAAGACAATTTTACACAATTTGTTCATCAAGTTTGCTAACATTTAAAAATCTTCTCCTCTGAAACTACTGGGCCAATTACCTTCAAACTTAAACTTAATGTTCCTTAGGGTATCTTGTTTATAAATTGTATACAAAGTTTGTATCCATCGACAAACATGGCTGCCATGGCTAAAAATAGAACATAAGGGTCAAATGCAGTTTTTGGCTTATATCTCAAAAACTAAAGCTTTTAGAGCAGATGTGACATGGGGTAAAATTGTTTAATTGGTCAAGATCTATCGGCCCTGAAATTATCAGACGAATCGAACAACCCATTGTTGGGTTGCTACCACCGAATTGGTAGTTTTAACAAAATTTTGCAGTTTTTTGTTATTATTTTGAATATTATTATAGATATATATAAACTGTAAGCAGCAATAATGTTCAGCAAAGTAAGATCTACAAAAAATTTAATATGACCAAAATTGTCAATTGACCCCTTAAGGAGTTATCGCCCTTTTTGTTCATCAAGTTTGCTAACATTTAAAAATCTTCTCCTCTGAAATACAGGTGAGCGATTCAGGCTCTTGAGAGCCTCTTGTTAGCTCACCTGGCCAAAAGGGCCACGTGAGCTTTACTCATCACTTTGGCGTCCGTCGTTGTCTGTTAACTTTTACCATAATCTTCTCCTCTGAAACTACTGGGCCAAATTTAACCAAACTTGGCCACAATCATCATTGGAGTTTCTTGCTTAAAAAATGTGTCTGATGACCCCGCCTGTTAACCAAGATGCCACCATGGCTGGGGTAAAATGCAAGTTTTGTCTATTATTTTGAAAACCATTATAAATAGAGAAAATCAGACAGGTGCAGAAATGTTCAGAATGTTGAGCTCTATACCAATTGTCCATATACAACAAAACTGTCAGACGACTTCTTATAGGAGTTATTTTATTGCCCTTAAATGACAAATTTTACCATTTGTTTTCATTTTTGCCTCTTATTTTGAAAACTATAATAGATAGAGAGAAACTTTAAATTTCAAGAATAGTCAGCAAGACAAGTTCTACAAATAAGTCTCATGGTCGAAATCGTCAGTTGACTCTTTATTAGAGTTATTGTCCTTTGATGACAATTTTTACCAATTTTTTGCATTTTTGCCTGATATCTTAAAAATTATAATAGATAGATCGAAACTTAAATAAGCAAAAATGATCAGCAAGACAAGATCTACAATTAAGACAATATGGAAGAAATCGTTCGAAGACTCCTTATTGGAGTTATTGCTTTTTAATGACGATTTTACCATTTTTTTTGTGTTTTGCTTTATACATTGTACATGTTATATGATAAAAATTATAATAGTTAAATAAATATTTTAAATCACAAAAATGATCAGCAAGATCTACTAACAAGTCAAATTTTGCCAATATAGTTAGTAGACTGTCACTCTTTGTAGGAGTGATTGCCCTTAAATGAGGAATTTTTTGCCCTTTTTTGTTTTTTGAGCAAAAACTAAAGAAGATAGAGAGAAACTAAACAGAATAAATGATCAGCAATACAAGATCAACAAAACAGAGATTTTTGTCATGCATTCTCTTCTCGTCTACAATGTTGGAGAGTGTCTTTTGTTGAATATGCACATAGACCATGCTGAGCGACACAGGCTCTTTAGAGCCTTTGGTTCCATTTAAGAAGACGTTGTGACAGGTACATGTACATTTGTGTATTCCACTTATGTGATGAGTCGTAATGATCCTAAAAATTGATTAATTTGTAAATAGAATTGGTCAGCAGGTATTTTTCATACCATCACAATTTGCAACATCTACCATAGTGTCATGATAAAGATGTAATTTACTGAAAGACAAAACTATAATGAACTCTTTGGGAAACACTGTCTTACTTGAAATCTGTTAAAAATTTTAAAATCAGATGTGTTTTCATATTTGTCTGTCTAGTTCTGATTAAAAATGATGCCATATATATATGCAGTCAGGATTCTACTTCGTCAAAATTATCTCCCCATTGCGCCACCTACTTTTTTCAATTGTAAAATGGAAGCCATTGTAGGGATGAGGTGCTGTCAATTATGCTCTTAAAAAACGATAAATTTATCCACATAGCATCATTGCAATCCTTATTTGACAGTTGTATTTCAAAAGACTAATAACCCTGGATAAAAATGCAAAAGAAGTTGTGCACAAAAAAAGATCCACAAGTAAAGTCTGTCATGTACTTTTAGTAAAAATTTGCGATCCAGACACACCTACTCTGTTCATGCTGTTATATAATTATGATTCATTAGAAAGGTATTTCACTTGACCAATATACTTCATTTTTTATTACTGTGAATTTTTATGTTATTATATCAACCTGTAGCCGAAATATATAAGAACAACAGAATCTGAAATGAGATGATGTATCAAATATATTTGCTTTATAAGTTTTCAAGATAAAATAGTCCTATACACGCCTGAACATTAATTTTCTCTTTTCGATGACATTATTGCCCATTTCAGAGTTCCCAAAATCTTTTTTTCCTGGTGGTCCTTGAAGAAAATCTGCTGGTCCTCACTATCATTTCTATTGCAAAATACCAAAATTGGGTCTTAAAAAAGATCAATCTTTTATCTTTCTGTGGAATTTTTTTCTGCAGAATTTATGCTCATGCACAAAAAGATCCACATGTATTTGCTCCTACCATGATCAAATGTTTTGTGAAAATATGTCTTTAATTTAAAAGTTTACAAAAATCATGAAGCTCCATACTATAAGTAAAAACTATTATGCACCTACATTTAACTTTAAGGGAGTTTGCTTCTCAGTTTCAAAATAATAAGCTTTTCAAAATACTAGTATATATTGATAGGGGATTAATAAAGGAATCATAAGAGCAAAAAAAATATATAGGTCAATGTGCTTGTTTTCGAGCTATTGAAATTTCGGCGGGAAAATGTTCTCTCTTGACTTTTCATAGCTTTATCATTGACAAGTTTAAGTTCTCAAAAACTATTTGAAAATAACAAAGATTTTATAAGACTTTTACAGATGGCTTATAATTATACATGTAAAAGATTTATAAAAAAAAAAATGGGGGTCAATGGACAAAAATGTGTAAGGCATTCAAATGGATAAAACCAGAGGATTCCGAAAATCTGACAAAAATCCCAAAACATGACAAGCGAACATCCTTAAAAGCCCATAGAAACGGATATAAACAATTCAAATATATACCAACCAGGCCTTTTTTCCATTCTCTAATAAAGAGTATACGTTCCATTTCTTTTGATTCAATTTCAACTGGGTATCATCCTGTATTATATTCACTTCTACTGTGAGAGCACTATATACATTAAAAGAAATTGTTCCAAGAAAGATAACTCAAGTTTATCCTTCTTATGCCCTCGCTGTTGCGGAGGGGCATTAAGTTGTACCCTTGTCCATCTGTACATCCGTACGAACATATGTCCGTACGTCCCAAAGTTGGTTTCCATTCTCTAACTTTAGTTTGCCTCAACCAAATATCATGAAACTTATACATAAAGCTTAATACCACAAAACACAGATCAAGTTTGAATTTTGGTGGTGTCACTTTAACTGTTCTAGAGTTATGCCCCTTTACAAATGGAAAAATTGCTGAATTTTTCGTTTCGTTCTCTAGTTTCAGTTTGCCTCAACCAAATATTATGAAACTTATGCACAATGCTTATTACCACAAAATAAAGATCAAGTTTGAATTTTGGTGGCATCACTTTAACCGTTCTAGAGTTATGCCCCTTTGCAAATGGAAAAATTGCTGAATTTTTTGTTTCCATTATCTAGTTTAAGTTTGCCTTAACCAAATGTAATGAAACTTATGCACAATACTTATTACTACAAAATAAAGATCAAGTTTGAATTTTGGTGGCATCACTTATACCGTTCTAGAGTTATGCCCCTTTACAAATGGAAAATTGCTGAATTTTTTGTTTCCGTTCTCTTAATTAAGTGTGTCTCAACTAAATGTTATGAAACTTATTCACAATGCTTATTACCACAAAACTCAGATCAAGTACAAATTTGGGTAGCGTCACTTTTACCGATCTTCAGTTATGTCACTTTATAACTTTAGATGGAAGCAGGGGCATCATCTGTGTCCCATGGCCACATTCCCCATTTATTCTCAGTAATAAAAGACCAACTGAAGAGCTGTCTCAATCCTTTTAATTTTGGGACATTTAGTCTTTAAAGCATAGCTAAGAAGGTCTTTATATGGGGTTATGAGGGTTGGGGGTTCTTCATTTTATATTCTGTATTTTTAGGCCATTTTTCTCTTCTTTCTTTATTTATCAAATTATTCTCTGTTCTTTAAGCACCATATTATTTTCTATTCTAAAGAAAATGAAAGAATACATTAAACATGTTTTTTGCATGTATTTAAGCCCATATGCATGCAATAACTGCCTTGGTCTTTTATCTTTTACCATAAAAATGTTGGTTTTCATATATCATGTATATCACACAAAAGTAACTAAAGCCCTCAAAATAAAAGTTAACAGCCTCACAAGATTATGTTGTCCTGTACTGTTCACATGTAAGAAGTTGCTGTATCAAAAGCTACATGCAGTCACTGATATTAGAGTTTTGGTTGGACAGTCACCAATATAAGAGTGTGTGAGGATAATATTTCATTGAAGTATTGTATATGCCTTGAAGTTGTTTTCAGTAATTGTGGTCATCCCTACATGTATGTTAATTGTATGTCATTAATGTTTGAATGTGTATTCAATAGATAAGAACTATAGGTTTATTGTTTTGTTTTCAGAGGGCTGTTAACGCATACTTTGAAGAAACTGGAGAATCTATAGGTTCTGCTCCACAGAAGAAAAAAATCAAAATAGATGGTCTAAGCTTTAGTGGTAGATCTGATGGCAACAATTCTAGCAGTTCAACTTCTGTTATTAAGACTGAGCGGTATGAATAAATTTGCAGACATTATCTTATTATGTACATATGCTGATATTGATATTGAAATGTTCCCACTATCTGAATATAAATGAATGATAGCATTACATTTAAGGCTGTCTGATTAACTGGGACAAGTGACAGTTGTCATGGGGCAAGTGAAAGCTGCATTGTACTTGTCTGCTGCGCAGGTAAAAATTAAAAGTTAGAAACGGTGAAAAATACAGAATCTATTTTCTAAGTAATTCTCTTTTCAAAAATCAATTAGTTTTGACAATATCAAAAAATTTACGCAACTTCTCATGCTAACTATAAACATTTTAAAAATATTGGACACTCAGAGTACGATTTTGTTGTTGACACATTTTTTTAATGAACCAACATGATTAGATCCAGCTTTTTTCAGTCAGGGGTACTACTTGTACAAGTAATTTTTATTTACTTGAAGAAGTAATATTAATATACTTATATAAGTAAATTTGTAGGATACTTATACAAGTGTATTTTATTTACTTGTATAGGTAAAAAAAAAATTGGCTTAGTTATGTCCCTTAGACATTCATGTTTTTTTACTTATATAAGTGAAAAAGTCATCCTATCTTCTTTTCTTGAATTCTTAGGACTTTTTTGCTCTAATAGAATTTTAAATTGTCTGTCCTTTGCAGATGTCTTAACTAATCGTTTAAGTGTAATTTCATGGACAATGAAAATCTCATTTGTCTGTTTTCTTCAGAACACTGCTCATTTACAAGCCCCAAAGGAGCAATTTTTGAAGGCCTTGCACAAATACTTTAGATCTTTGCGCAATCAGTTTCTTTGTTGAATTAATGAGATGAAACATTGAACTCTAATAAAAAATTATGAGCTAACCTGGGAAAAATCATTAAAGGTATGTTTTTACATCTCAAAACTTGAGAATTTTTGTGGGATTGTAAAAAAAATTTACTTATACAAGTGAATTTTTGAGAAAATTAAGGGGAGATTATTCAAACATTATAATTAACTTATATAAGTTTATTTTTTTACTTCTTCAAGTAAATAAAGATTACTTGTACAAGTAGTACCCCTGACTGTTTTTAGGAAAATTATCTGAGACACAATAATAAGTTCACCTGTATCATTGATTTTCAAAAACTTGGAACAAAAGTGTAATAAAGGAAGATTAAAAAATATATATAAATAAATTTAAACCTGTAATTTATTTATGAGCTTTCTCAACAATCATAACTTAACTTTACTTCATACAAGAGACACATCATTATTGATCCCAGATTATGCACAGGGCACTGGGAAAATTATTTTATTCAGACCCAGTCTTTTCACTGGGTAGAGAGCACATTACTTTCTAAAATAACATTCTCATGCCCCTATGATGAAGATGGCACTGCAGCTGACTCTGACAGTCTCTGTGGAAGTTCTTTAGTGAATTTAACATGATTTTGATGTCCATAATTAGCAGTTTAGAAATTTTTGAGCAAGCACAAATTTTGGACAAGTGGTTTCCTTTTTGGACAGGTAATATATCTTGGTCACTTTCCTGAAGGGCAAATTGTTAAAACAGTTAATGTCAAACCCTGATTCATGTACATGTATGTTGCATCAGAACCCATAAATTCAATATTCATGACTGCATGTGTTACCCATATAAATGTCAGGATAGTGCATAACAAAAAAACAGAAACTTGATATATTAAATACATGTATATACATGTATATATAACTTATAATTTCATGGTTGTAGCATAAAAATATAAGTATAAGAATTGAATGCTTCTTTTAATTTTATAGGGTTGTAAAAGCATTGATTGTGCACACATTTTTAGAATGAAGCGCTTTGATGCTTCTTCTTCTTCTTTCAATACAGAGTCGGACTCTTCTTGAGTGTATAATGACTCTTGCTCGTATAATCATGAGGCCTTTCCTCCTCCTTTATCAAAACCAGCAGTAACTATTTACAGTAATTATTATTTATAAATTAAAACTATATACATCTGGGATCTAAGGAGTTCTAGGTGTGAGAAGCTCGTGTCAAGGCCTCTGGCAGGATGGTAAGGTTGGCCTTGAACTCTTTGAGTGTAGCTGATGTTGTGGCTTTTTCCGGTAGTGCGTTCCATTCCCTGGTTGATCTTGGGAAGAAGGAGTACCTGTACTGGTCTTTTAGAGTACGCTGTTGGTGTATGCGGTGACCTCCTCTGGTCCGTGAATCTCCAGGTTTGTAGTAGTTTGATGGGTCAATATCTACCAATCTATTGTGTATCTTGTAGGCCATGGTGAGGCAGTCTTTACAGCGGCAATCTTTATGGGGCTTCCATCTTAGTCTCTCCATTATAGAGCTGACACAACCTGGGGATACGTCTTGGTATTCATTGAACACGAACCTGGCTGCCCTCCTCTGCACTTGTTCTAGATCTTTTGCAAGATTTTGTTGGTAGGGGTCCCATACAGAGGAAGCGTATTAAAGAGTTGGTCTAACCATGGTGATGTAGGCATTGGCTTTGACTTCTGGTTTACACCGCCCTAGGTTCCTTCTCAGGAAGCCTAGTGTCCTTGATGCTTTGCCTACCGTCTGGTTGATATGTGTCTTCCACTGTAGGTTGTGATTTACGGTGACTCCCTGGTATTTCCCATGCTAAACTGCATCTAGGGTGTGACCATGTAGTTGGTAGTTCCTTATCGGTGGGTTTCTTTTGTTGGTTATCCGTATCACGATGCACTTCTCAGGATGGAAATTGATCTGCCATCGTGACTCCCACTCTTGGAGTTTGTTGAGGTCGTCTTGTAGTGTCTGGCTATCCTTTCTGTTCTTTATTTTTCTATAAACTAGGCAATCGTCTGCAAATAACCTTGCCTCAGAAGTTGTTGATTGTGGCAGGTTGTTTATATAAGCCAGGAATAAGAGTGGTCTAATGACTGTCCCTTGTGGCACCCCTGAGATGACGTCTAGGGGGTTGGATTTATGCCCTTCAAGCAGTACAGATTGTGTTCTCTTGCTTAGGAAGTCTAGTATCCACTTGAGTGTTACAGTTACTCCTTGTATTCCATAGTGGTTCATTTTTTGGAGGAGTCTCTTGTGGGGCACTTTGTCAAAAGCTTTGGAGAAGTCAAGCAGGATGATGTCTGACCCCTTGGTCTTAATTCTTGCCAATTTCATCTAGTGTTATCAGGAGTTGGGTTTCGCAAGATCTTTTTGCTCTGAACATGCTGAAACCGTGTTGATGGTCACATAGGATCTGGTGGTGGTCAAAGTGATCCATGATGGTGCTGTGAACAATATGTTCCAATAGTTTGCAGCAGATTGAAGTCAAACTGATAACAAACAACTGCCTTGGTCAAAGCCTTTACATCCTAATAAAATAACAGAAAATTATGCAGTCTTTTGCAATGAACATTTGATTATGTCATATGGCAAGCTTCAAATAGTCATGATATTTTACATGTAAGTGTATTGAAATTTTAAGTTTTTGCTTATTAGAGGTAACCTTTATAGCAGGTTTGACTGTATTTCATATATCTGACCTTTAATAGATATTTTAAAGGAAGCCTGATGTTGATGATCCTCTGCCAAACAGAATAAAACTGATGTCCTGGAACATTGATGGTCTTTGTGAGAAGGCAATGGTCAAGAGAACACAGGCAGTCTGTGACATCATCAACAAGTAAGGATCTAAAGAAACTGACCCATTTTTTTAGCTCACCTGGCCCAAAGGGCCAAGTGAGCTTTATCATCACTTGGCGTCCGTCGTCCGTCGTTGTCGTCCGTCATCGTCCGTTGTCGTCAGCGTCCGTCGTCGTTAACTTTTACAAAAATCTTCTCCTCTGAAAGTACTTGGCCAAATTAAACCAAACTTGTCCACAATCATCATTAGGGTATCTAGTTTAAAAAATGAGTCTGGTGACCTGGCCAACCAACCAAGATGGCCACCATGGCTAAAAATAGAACATAGGGGTAAAATGTAGATTTTGGCTTATATTTCTGAAACCAAAGCATTTAGAGCAAATCTGACGGGGTAAAATTGTTAATCAGGTCAAGATCCATCTGCCCTGAAATTTTCAGATGAATCGGACAACCCGTTGTTGGGTTGCTGCCCCTGAATTGGTAATTTTAAGGAAATTTTGCTGTTTTTGGTTATTATCTTGAATATTATTATAGATAGAGATAAACTGTAAACAGTAATAATGTTCAGCAAAGTAAGATCTACAAATAAGTCAACTTGACCAAAATGATCAGTTGACCCCTTAAGGAGTTAATGCCCTTTATAGTCAATTTTTAACCATTTTTCGTAAATTTTTGTAATCTTTTACAAAAATCTTCTCCTCTGAAACTACTAAGACAAATTTTACCAAACTTGTCCACAATCAGCATTAGGGTATCTAGTTTAAAAAATGTGTCCGATGACCCGGCCCACGGACCAAGATGGCCGACATGGCTAAAAAATAGTACATAGGGTAAAATGCATTTTTTGGCTCATATCTCTGAAACTAAAGCATTTAGAGCAAATCTGACTTGATAAAATTGTTCATTAGGTCAAGATCTATCTGCCCTGAAATTTTCAGACCAATCAGGCAACATTTTGTTGGGTTGCTGTCCCTGAATTGGTAATTTTAAGAAAATTTTGCAGATTTTTGGTTATTATCTTGAATATTATTATAGATAGAGATAAACTGTTAACAGCAATAATGTACAGCAAAGTAAGATCTACAAATAAGTCAACATGACCAAAATTGTCAATTGACCCCTTAAGGAGTTATTGCCCTTTATAGTCAATTTTTTACAATTTTCATAAATTTTGTAAATTTTTGTAAATTTTTACAAAATATTTTCTACTGTAACTACTGGGCCAAGTTCATTATAGATAGAGATAATTGTAAGCAGCAAGAATGTTCAGTAAAGTAAGATCTACAAACACATCACCATCACCAAAACACAATTTTGTCATGAATCCATCTGTGTCCTTTGTTTAATATGCACATAGACCAAGGTGAGCGACACAGGCTCTTTAGAGCCTCTAGTTTTTAAAAAAAAAATTTCAGTAGTCAGGCTTTTACAATCCCTGTACATCACCACCCATTGTTATACTGTGAAACCAGGAAACATATCCATTTAATTCAGAAAATTATACTGTAAATTCAGAAATTATTGGGTGCATTTATTATTGTGATTTTTGGAGAATGAACAAAAATGCCAGTTTAATTATTGCGATTTCAGGAATTTCTGCATTAAATATACGTATCCAGGGGTGAAACTTAACTTTGTAAGGCCAGTAGCCAGCTGGGCTACTAGACTTGAAAATCAGTTAGCCCAGACAAAAAGTTAGTAGCCCACTTAATTTCACTATGAGTATCACTGGTGAAGCCCGTGAAGCGGGCTGAACTTGCTAGGGGGGTTTGGGGGCATGCCCCCCCAAGAAAATTTTGAAATTTTAGACTCAAAACCCTGCATTCTGAGCATACCTGGAGGTGATTTAGATGCTTGGGAAAATGTAAATTTTGTCTTACTTTTGTTGTTGACTTCAATCAAATTTAATAAAAAAAAAAAATCATTTACAAAATGGGAATCTTCATACCCTGTGTACCAGTTTTTTTTTAATATCTTTTTAAGATAACAAAAGAATTCTCTGTCCTTAAATACATCTAGATGATAGATGAAATATTTAATTTTATTTCTTTAATAATCTAATTTATTAGATATCTTGATCGATTTATTTTGCGTAACTACGTACATATGTTAACAAATGACCGCCCTTTTTCCCCAAAAGACTTGTACACGTATTTCAAAAGCATTGTCATAAAATTGATATCCCCTCTGATTTTCTCTTTTTTGTAAACTGTTCAGTAAGAAGGAAACTAAAATCATTTTGAACTAATGTTATTTATTTGTGGTCGACAATATTCTACTTTCGTTTTTGACCTTCATTCTCTGGACACCACGTGGGCTTTGAAAAGGGAACTACAAAAGGTACTGTTTTCCAGATTCTTAACAACATTATATATTTATTTGACTGATATTATTTCATAACATGCTATTGTCATCTTCTCTGAATTTCTTCGCTTTCTTGAAGCCAAAACCAAACAGGGTATTTGATCGCTTCATATTGTAAATGACCATCGGAACGTCTCTCATGTTATCCTTGCAAACATACGATACTTTCCGGACTTTAATTAGACGACCAATCAGTGACCTGAATTAACGTGAACTATATTTAGTCAAAGGTAAACACTGATTTTACATCCTTGTTTATCGCGACTTTGCGATAATACGACTCTCGACACTTGCCTGTATGCATTTTAAAAAGATTTTTGTTTCTTTTTGAATTTATATTTTTTTCAGTGAAGTAGCCGACTCTTGGAGCCAACGGTAAACAGCGGATTTCCGTCTGTCGAGTACTTTGTTTTCAATTCGCCACCTGGGCTACCACAACTGAATAAAAAGATCGCCCAGGTCAATTTCTGGTCGCCATGGGCGACTGGGCGACCGTTAAGTTTTTTCCCTGTAGTATCTGATATCAGAATGTGAGTTCTTATTATTGCGATACTCACCCAATCGCATTATTCGCATTGATAAAAACCTCGCAATAATTTCTGAATTTACAGTTTTATAAATTGTCTAGAATGCTAGAGATACATGTACCTACAATACACACAAAATAACAAGGCTCAAGTCAGTACGGCTGGTGTCGAGTAATATGTTGTAAAACATTGTAAAACAAGGGGTATCTATTGAAAAAAGTTGATAACACTGATTGAAGCAAATGTGAATGTTAGAACATTAGTTTGCAGATAGGTTTGTACATGTAGACAAAGAATAGCTCCAGTCTTCAATCATATTATATTTGCTTGGTAATGAAAAGGGCTTGAATCTTATATATAATTATTTCTAGGTCATAAGTCAAGGTTATAACATATAACATATATATCTAATCTCAAACATTATCAAAATCGTCTTTATGGGCCAGAATAGCTGAAACTTTTCTTTTTCTTATGGAAAGATAAAATTTCAAGAACTAAGTTTTTTTGTTTGTTGAACTTTTGTATTTTATAGGGAAAATCCTCATGCAGTATTTCTGCAAGAAGTAGTCTCAGAAACTTTAGAAGTACTAACAGCTAAATGTCCAACCTACCACATCATAGAGGCAGCCAATGAAGAGTACTTTACTGCTGTCATGTTAAAAGTGGGTGTGGCTGAAGTGAAAGAGTCAAAAGTCATTCCCTTTACATCAAGTTTGATGTTGAGAACACTGCAAAAGATTGAAGTAAGCTTATGAAGAAAAGGACAAGGTTCAATTTAGGCCAAATATGGCTTTGAATTTCAACTTTATCATAAAATATCAAAAAGGCATTAATTTGGTTCTTTAATGGATCTATTTCAAAAGCCATCCTACTAAGTTAGGGATCATAGATTTATTCTTACGAGGAAGCTCCGAGCATGCTTGGAGGATGCTACGAGCTTTTTAAGTAGGCTCTTCTCAGCAGTTTATGTGACAATAATTATCATGATCCATCAAGATGTCAATCAAATCTATAGCACTTCTATAATAAGGAAAGTAAAGCATAATAGAGGAAGCTCAATTAACACCTGTGTAAACATCTGGTCTGTTCAAATACATTTTGCATGAAATTTTACACTATAAAATAGATTAGAAATTCTTCATCAGTACTGAGAAATGCTTGGAAAAAAATGTCAAGTTTCCACAAAAAGTAAGTCATTAAAATATTTTCTTATTATATTGAATAACCATTCTTTTTTAATAATAAAAAAATTCTTAAATTTTATAATTAGATTATATAATTTAGATATAGTTTATACTATATAATATGCTTCATAGAAGTCATCAAGACACAAACAACAGATAGGGGGCGATACTAAACAAGTTATTGTTTTTAGTTACTTATATTTTTTTTTTTTTTTTATATTATTTAATAACTCAATAGTTATTTTAAATGTCAATAGAAGCATGGACTAAATGTAGTTTTTAAGAATTTCTATATAATTTTATTAAATAAAATTAAGTATTTATCAAATGTGAGAAAAAGGTTACTTTAAAAAATTAGGACAAAAATATTACTTTTATAAATTATTTTATACATCTTTGAAATTAGTACTTATAATTATTTATGGAACATATGTTATTGTTTTAGATTTCACATTATAAATAACTTCAAGTCTCAATTAAATCACAAGGTTCCATCTATTTATATTTGTCTACCATTAAGATTTTAAAGGAAAATGATATTTTAATAGTCCCAAGAGGACAATCTTCGACCCAGAAGCGTGGCTCAGAAAGGCAATTAGTGTTTCAGGAGGATTAGTTTTATATTTCATGGGAAAAATAACCAGATGTCTGAAAATTTGTTAAAGCTATTAAAACCTGTATGAATGGACACATATAAAAAAGAATTTAAAATAAGTTTTTTTTTTATACATGAAAAAGAAGTAATATATGATATAGCATCTTTTTCAACATAAATTGTATAGGTAATTTTGAAAATTAATTGTTTAAGTAATGCCCCTAACTAAACAATGGTAATATGTTTTTTTTTTTTAAAATAGCAAACTTAGTTCTTTTATAGTAAATTTATGGCTACTTTAGGAAAAGTTGTAATTCATTATTGGAAGGCTGGTTTGAGGGGGTAATATCACCATTGTTTTTTTCCCTAGTACATCTCTCTTTAATTAACTTTTATTTCTAATTGTGTAGAATTTATCTTTGTTTTAAATAAAGAAATATTTGGCATGAGTAAAGTTTTATCCTGTCCATTACTACAGTGAAAATTTAACAGAAAATTGTTTTTCCCCCATAAGTCTTTGTTTAATTTGCCTTTTTTTTTAAATGTGCTGAATTTATCTATGTTTTAAATAAAGAAATACTCTACATGAGTGAAGTTTTATCTTGTCCAGTACTACAATGAAAATACAACATAACTTTTCATTGCAGATAAGATATTAAACGTCACCAGAATTTAACCAGTCAAATTCCTCTCCCCCTTTTTTTCCTGTTTACCAGCTTTTAAGGAGCAGTGTTCCCTTAAATTTCAAAAATATTTTATAGCAACACCATATAGAAAGTTTTATTGCTTTGAAACGCCCAAGGTACATGTTAACGACCCCAAAAAAAACTTTCTGCAATGAAATGCAGGGTTATTTTCCAACAACTGTCACATTAAATGGCATATATAAAACAAATTAACCATTTTTGGCTTGAAACTGAATGTACTATATTTTAGTAGTATTACACCTTGAAAGAATTTTGACAATATAACGGAGTAAAATGAATGGATTTTAGTTCAGCAATCCTCTATTTCCTTTTCTTGAATGACTTTTTAATATATATAAACAACTATCAAAAGGAAAGTAAAGCAATGTAGAGTAAGCTCAGTTAACACCTGTATGTAGAAACTCATTTTATATAGGCCTTTATCAGTACATACTATCAATATAAAACAGATCCTAAAAATATAAATATATATACTGAATTTTTTTTTTATAAGATTCAAACTAATTTCTTTTTCTTTTTAGATTCATGAGTATAATAATAAAAAAAAACAGCTGCGCCACGAGCGCATGATACGCCCGTCGTCTTGTGTGTGAGGTTTTATGCAATAATCATAAATCGTTTCTGAGATACGGCGAAACATGTGAAAACCCCACTTTTTTTATAAAAAAATCAATAACTCTAAAATAAAATTTTGAATCATCACCAAAAAGTATACAGATCTTTAGATTAATATAACTAAGAAGTGTGAAAAGTTTAAGCAATAATCATAAATCGTTTTTGAGATACGGCGACATGTGAAAAAAACACCCCCCTGTTTTAGTTACAAAGTCCCATAACTCAAAAAGTTTTAATCTTATTTTCACCAAAAAGTATACAGATCATTTGACCATCATAAGAAACAACTATGTTAAGTTTCATGAAATTTGGATAAGTCGTTCTCATGTTACGGTGCGACATGTGGATGCCGGACAGACAGACAGACGGACGCCGGACATTTGTATACCATAATACATCCCGTCAAAATTTTGACAAGCGTATAAAAAAATTTTGACAGGCGTATAAAAACCCAACATAAATCAAAGTTAGTAAGAATTTTAGACAATAATTATGTTCATTAGTATAGGAAATTGTGGCAGTTGTTTGGAGTTGAATTAATTATTTTTTGCTTGTTTATGTTGTTTAATATTCAATTTATACAAGTAAAATATGATTACACAATTTAAAAGTAAATATTGATACAAGTCTCTCTGCAGTCTGTCCAATAATACTGTTTAGAAATCTGTGTAGATGCAAAACATTAGTATCAAAGGTCTACATCACAGCATGATATATTATATAAACATTATAGTTTGAGGGAATAACCCATTTTACAGTTTCAGTAGGGATAATTATCTTAGAGCATCCTCTTTTATGCTCCATATTGAAAATATTTTGTTAATATTAAAATGCTGTATGCTTTTAAATAAAAAACATCTTCAACAATAATAATTGATTCCAATTTTAAATACAGTTATCAAAAAATAAGATAGAAACTGATATTAGATTATTTTATATATGGTAGATAAACAATAATTTAACCCCTACTTTAAAGTGGTATAGTGACTACACCTATTGTCATGTTCCTACAGTCATGACAGTCATATGCAGAATCAACAACGATTTTAAGCAAACCAATTGAACAATAATTACTATACATCTTTAAATATTTGTAAGTGAGGGACCTAGAATATATAAGTCAAGTCTGCAAATTATTCAAGAAAATTGCCTGTTCTCTAGGCCTCAAACACTTAAACTTCTAAACTGCCATTTTCCTAACTTAAAATAAATTATTTAAAGAATTTTTAACTGCAGTTATAATATATAGTATAAAATAACAGTATGTTTTAAACTGGTATTCAATTGATTTAAAGCATTAGGGTAACGAATCAAAATTCTAAATTTTACGCAGACAGCAGAATAGATTGTATAAATGACTTCTCAATTTGATGATGATTTGCTCTTCTGTTCACATTTATAAATAGAGAAAGGAGGTTTATATGAAATGGAAATCTTGCAATTATCATTCAGGGATATCAAATGTAATTATGACTTTCTGCATTTTGATTAAGCTTAAAAGTGATATTTGAAAAAATAAGTTGACATTTTTTTTTAAATCAAAGTAATGAAGAACTAGAATTTATTAAATAAAAGACAAAAGGGATTCCAGAATATAGTATAATTTTTTGTTGTAAAGTTTTTGGTCCACTGAATTCATTTAATTGTCATAAAAACAAAACCAAAACTTTATTCAAGAAAAAGATATAGAGGATTGCTGAACTAAAATCAATTTATCATAATTATTACATTGTGAACAGTCTTTCAACCCAGTCTATGAATTACAACTTCTTCCCAAAGTAGCCATCATTTTCTTTTAAAGAAGTTTGCTATTGCATATAAAGATGAACAAATCATTATAAACCTATTACCATAGTTTGTGTCTTTGGTGACTTTTATCTTTAATTTTATATAGTATAAATTTAAGCTATATTTATATTTTAAATATAAAATTTGATTTTTTTTTGTATTGAAAAAGAATGATTATAAATAAGAAAATATTTTAAAAACATTATCTTTCTGTGAAGACTTGATATTTCTTGCCAGGCATTGTACATATTGAAAAATTTCTAATCTATTTTATAGTTTTGTAAAATTTCATTCAAGATTTATTTGAACAGACCAGATGTTTACACAGGTGTTAATTGAGCTTCCTCTATAATGCTCTACTTTCCTTATTATAGAAGTGCTATAGATTTGATTGACATCTTAATGGATCATGATAATTATTGTCACATTAACTGCTGAGAAGAGCCTGCTAAAAAGCTCTGAGCATCCTCCGAGCATGCTCCGAGCTTCCTCGTAAGAATAAATCTATGATCCCTTAACAAAATCTCTTTTTAAAGAGTATATTCTAGACTTCAAAATCAGCACAATTGGGATATATTGTCAAAATAGGATGAATTTTCATATTTCTCAGACCTAAAAGCATAAGAAATCTTGTCTGCAACCTACTATCCAAAATGTTCTGTGAAAATAAGATGCAAATAATGATATTAAATCCTTAGACAAAAGCATTTTCTGGACCAGGAGTGGCGTCCAAAGTAAATTATACTAAAATCTGTCAAGAATTATGGAAAAAATTTACCATTAACACAAATAATGCAAAATATAAGGGGTCATTACTTAAGAAATGATTCATGGCAGCCGTATATTTGTTATCATTTAAACATGAGTTGGGAATTTATATTTAACTATTTTATTCTGAGCCATAGAGAGGGGTAAAATATGAATATAAATGCCCAACCTATTGTTAAATGAAAACAATCTAAGTCTGCCATGAATTATTTCTATTCTAATAGGACAAATAAGGTAATTTTGTCAACAGTGAAAGCACACTCAATATTCAATAATTAGAAAAAAACTCAAATTTGTTCTTTTCATCTATCATTGTCCATTGTATTACTTTCTGAGCTAACAAGAAGCCTATAGGTTGCAATTCTGTAAATATAGACAATGATTTTCCCATAGGAACTCCCTTTGCGGCTAAAACTGTGACACTTTTACTATGAAGTTTCGTGAAAAATAATATCCCAGAACGGAAAGTTTATATGCACTACTATTTTATTCAAAGGTCAAAATATAGGGCTGTGCGGCATATTTTCAACATTTATATGCCCTGAACTTCTAAGAGTTTAAACTTATACTAAAATTCTATACTACACCTTACCTTCTATTTTGGACCTCCTAAGAATTAAAATTTAGGCGCTACCATGTTTTTCTATACTGGTTACATTCCCAAGTGATGTCTCTATGAGATGAAACACAGAGATCATAAATGGGAACCAGTGCATTAACAAATTAACATATCTATGAATATTATATATCTCCCCAAAAGAGGCGTGGTTTGAGAAACAGCTGTATTTACAAAGTGCAACCTATACAAACATTTATTCAAATAGAAAACCTTCTAAAAACACTTTTTCTCACAACAATACTTATTTATCAGAATTATAGCCTTAAGGAAATCACTGCATATACTCTAAGTTTCCTTTTACAGTACATTTTATACCCCTATCCCTGTTTCAGTTTTTTTAAACAATTTGAAAACAAGACTTTAATCATTGCCAGCTTACCCTATGTACATGTTTTCTGACATGAAATGTCTAAAACATGTTTGAAACTATTCTGATAACAAATTGAAAGCATTTTAGAATACTATAAATGTATTGTTTAGTAGTTAATCATTCCAACATTCAAGATTATACAAAGTATCCAATCCTGCCTGTGTCTCCAGTCCACATCTTACTGTATGCCTATTTGTCAATGAAAGTTCACAATTTCTGTCTCAAATGTTCAGTTAAGAACTCTTGTCACAACAGTATCATCTCTAACCATATAACTAACATAAGTTAGTTAATGTATGAACTAAAACTGTCTTAACAAAGCCATATTTGCAAAATTGTATTTAAGAAGATATCAGTCTGGTGCAAAAATTCACTAAATGTTTGATAGAAATGACTGCTTACATCTTATTAAGTCTCCCAAACGAAGTTTGGGAAGACTTATTGTTTTTGCTCAGTTCTTATTATTATTATTATTCTTCTTCTTCTTCTTCTTCTTCTTCTTCTTCTTCTTCTTCTTCTTCCGCCGCTTTTAAATTTGAACTTGTCCGCACCCGTTCTCCAAAACCGCTTGTCAGATTAACTTAGGGTTTCACAATATGTTAGACTAACATGTCTAGTGGTGCAATCAGGGTTTTGTTTGTGCAAAGGGGTTTATAAAGGGGTACTTTGAGGGGCAAAAAGAAAAGAGGGTTTTACTATAGAACCCTATGGGATTTTATTTTTTAAAATTTTCAAATGATTATAAATTGAAAACCGTTTGTGATAGACACAATCTTTTTAATTGAAAATGTTCTAAATGATAAAGCCCATTAAATGAAATACAGGGTTAGTCCCCAGGGGTCACCCCCACCCCCTGCCATTTAAGAAAGTTCTAATACCTTGTAAGTGGTCAAGATCCCCACCCCTAAACCATATATATTCTGGTTTGTCATGCTAAGATGGTTTGAATGATATACAGGGTTAGTCCCCAGGGGTCATCCCGACCCCCTGCCATTTGAGAAAGTTCTAATATCTTGTTAATGGTCGAGATCCCCACCCCTAAACCATATATATTCTGGTTTGTCATGATAAAGCACATCAAATGTAATACAGGGTTAGTCCCCAGGGGTCACCCCCACCCCCTGCCATTTAAGAAAGTTCTAATATCTTCTAAGTGGTCAAGATCCCCACCCCTAAACCATATATATTCTGGTTTGTCATGCTAAGATGGTTTGAATGATATACAGGGTTAGTCCCCAGGGGTCATCCCGTCCCCCTTCCATTTGAGAAAGTTCAAATATCTTGTAAATGGTCGAGATCCCCACCCCTAAACCATATATATTCTGGTTTGTCATGATAAAGCACATCAAATGAAATACAGGGTTAGTCCCCAGGGGTCACCCCACCCCCTGCCATTTAAGAAAGTTCTAATACCTTGTAAGTGGTCAAGATCCCCACCCCTAAACCATATATATTCTGGTTTGTCATGCTGAGATGGTTTGAATGATATACAGGGTTAGTCCCCAGGGGTCATCCCGACCCCCTGCCATTTGAGAAAGTTCTAATATCTTGTAAATGGTTGAGATCCCCACCCCTAAACCATATATATTCTGGTTTGTCATGATAAAGCACATCAAATGAAATACAGGGTTAGTCCCCAGGGGTCACCCCCACCCCCTGCCATTAAAGAAAGTTCTAATATCTTCTAAGTGGTCAAGATCCCCACCCATAAACCATATATATTCTGGTTTGTCATGCTAAGATGGTTTGAATGGTATACAGGGGTTAGTCCCCAGGGGTCATCCCGCCCCCCTGCCATTTGAGAAAGTTCTAATATCTTGTAAATGGTTGAGATCCCCACCCCTAAACCATATATATTCTGGTTTGTCATGATAAAGCACATCAAATGAAATACAGGGTTAGTCCCCAGGGGTCATCCCGACCCCCTGCCATTTGAGAAAGTTCTAATATCTTGTAAATGGTCGAGATCCCCACCCCTAAACCATATATATTCCTATTTGTCATGTCTCGAACATTTGAATGACGTATACGGTCAGTCCCCAGGGGTTCCCCCCACCCCCAATGTTGTTATATCTTGTAAATGGTTGAGATCCCCACCCCTAAACCATATATATTCCTGTTCCTCATGTAATGAACATTTGAATGACGTATAGGGCCAGTCCCCAGGGGTTCCTCCCCACCCCCAATGTTCTAGTATCTTGTAAATGGTCGAGATCCCCACCCCTAAACCATATATATTCTGGTTTGTCATGCCAAGATGATTTGAATGATATACAAGGTTAGTCCCCAGGCATCACTAATGCATATAACTTTACTGGACCAAACCAATTTTCACTGGATGTGGCCCAATGTCAGGCGACCCTGGGAATTACGAATTATGGGAGCTTCGTTTGGGAGACTTTGTAACAGCATCCTGTTACAATCATTTCTTGTTTTTGCATAACTTTCCAGCACAGTTATTGTTTTGTTTACAAAAGACCTTGAAAATAATAAAATCATACCATTTACAAGTTAAATTATCTGTTTTATGACCCAGGGTAGGCATTTTTTTTCTGTTTTTTGCCCCCTGGGGCCTCACATTTCCTAAATATTTTCCCTGTTTCTAGCAATGTGGAGTATTTAGAATATATTTAGGATAGAACACACTATTGTAAGTTTTATTGAGGTCCTTTTGTAAATCTAGCTTGTACTTTTTAATGCGCGGTCACAAAAAAACACATTTAGGTGTTACAGCTTACTTTTGGGTTATCGACAGGACAAAATTAACCCAACAAAATTATTTAGGAAGGATCAATGAGTTGCAATGACTGCGAAGAGTAAATATAAGCACTTCTAAACAATTTAAATCACAAATAGGCATATATCATGAATTTATTTTGAATTCAGGGCTTTAAGTAAACCATGCACACTGTAAACTGTGAATTTATGCTGAGTCATCATAGTTAAGGCTCAGGATTTTCTCAATCTTCATGAAATATTTATAAAACTTCATATTTGAGTTAAATTCTTTAAAATCTCTGAGATAAACCAGATTTTGTGAAATTCTGTATGTTCTATTTTTTAACCCTATATAGGTTGCAATTCTGTAAATATAGACAATGCATTTTCCCATAGGAACTCCCTTTGCGGCTAAAACTGTGACACTTTTACTATGAAGTTTCGTGAAAAATAATATCCCAGAACGGAAAGTTTATATGCACTACTATTTTATTCAAAGGTCAAAATATAGGGCTGTGCGGCATATTTTCAACATTTATATGCCCTGAACTTCTAAGAGTTTAAACTTATACTAAAATTCTATACTACCCTTACCATCATATTTGGACCTTCTAAGAATTAAAATTTAGGCGCTACCATGTTTTTCTATACTGGTTACATTCCCAAGTGATGTCTCTATGAGATGAAACACAGAGATCATAAATGGGAACCAGTACATTAACAAATTAACATATCTATGAATATTATATATCTCCCCAAAATAGGCGTGGTTTGAGAAACAGCGGTATTTACAAAGTGCAACCTGAAAACACTTTGGGTTTGAAAAATTTACTTTTGATGTCGGAAGCATACATATGATTCTCACCTTGTTTAGTTGCCAAAGACTATAACATCATTTCACAGAATTTTTGTTTCATAAAATTTTACACCGAAATGATAACTGAAATAGACTGATTTGTTTATTTTGCATTCAAATAGAGATAACTGTATTGTATTTGAAGTTTTGCCTATGTAAAATGTTGGTTTTACTGTCGCAAATTGAGTTTACCTGGTCACACAATTAAGGTGAGCGGACCAGCTAATTTCGTGTATTAATGTGTTTGCACTTAAAGTAGAAATACTGTGGATATATACTGGTTGACGATATATACTTCGTCATATTAGGATTCATCATTTATATGGTCCAAGGACACAGTTATCGTCCTTTGGTTTTACGTTGTCTACGAATATAGTCCCTAGTGTGAACAATGTATAACTTGCATTTTTTTTTTATACACTTTCCCAATTTATTTCTTGATATTTTATACATGAAATATTAAGTAAGGGGATGAAATTACTTGTTAAAAAAATTTGGGTGCTGAATCTTTATGTTAAGTAGTGATTTGGTCCAGTTAAAAAAGGTCAAAAATTAGAATGTCTGAAGCTGTCAAACTGAATTTTAGCCCCCCTTAACACAGAATTGTCAATATTTTGAGTTAGAGCTGGTAGAAGTTTCTATAATTTTGATATTATTTGTATCAATAGTAGTACACTACACTGTAAAAATCTTTTTAAGATAGAGCAGGAGCAATTTTTTAAATTTGAATTTATTTTCTAAAAGAAATGCACTACGAAATAACTATATTCTCGGGCCATATGTGATGTGCCAAAAAGGAGTTATGTTGTATTAATAATCATATCACAACTATTTCTATGTGAAATTTGTAGTATTTTGAACAGATTAAAAAAAAAATCAAAATCATTGGGCCAATTTTAACCCTTCATGAACTTACTCCTTTATGAATAAGAGGAAATGTGAGATGACATAAAGGAGCATGCAACCCAACCACACAAAAACTACAAAATCATTCTACCATTTTGCACAGTAGAAAATATAAGAAGCTCTGAAACCTTGAGTTGACATTATTGGGTGCCTGACTGCCATGGACAGGTGAAAGGTACATTCGGACAATCTAAAGATTTAGTGTACTTGACCAATTTGACAATAAAAAAATTAGGCCAACTAAATAGAAGTACACATTTTCTCATGAACACTTTGTCTCTGATCAATGCATAAAATTTGGTCTTCTGTACTATATGGACAAATTGAAAAATTTCTTTATTTTAGTAGTCTGCATAGTTTCGCCTGCTTAAATTGTACCATTTATAATATTGGCCATTCAGAATATGATTTGTTTGCTTACCAGGCTTTGCCAGTAAACTTTTACAGGATTTGTCACCTTGCACAGTTACTAAGGCAAAAGAAAAAATGATGAAATTGTTACTGAATTTTGAAGAGAGTTTGCTATTAAGAAAAAACGTGTTACTTTTTAATATTCTGCTATATATAGCTAATATTATTTTTCAATAGTAATTCAAAAGGTAGTAGAGGGGCATTATGTTTTTCGGTCTGTGCGTCCGTTGGTTCGTTTGTCCGTCCGTCCGGATGTCCCGCTTCAGGTTAAAGTTTTTGGTCAAGGTAGTTTTTGATGAAGTTGAAGACCAATCAACTTGAAACTTAGTACACATGTTCCCTATGATATGATCTTTCTAATTTTAATGCCAAATTAGAGTTTTGACCCAAATTTCACGGTCCACTGAACATAGAAAATAATAGTGCGAGTGGGGCATCCGTGTACTATGGACACATTCTTGTTTATCTTGTAATATGAATCATGCATCCAATGTGGTTTACATATCATTGATATAGGATGTTATGATAGCTGGGAAATATAAATAAATGGGTTGTGATTTTCTTATGAAATATATGAATGGGTAGTGATTTTCCCATAAATCAATGTATGAATGGGGGGTGTTTTTCAAACCCCAGTCAGATGTCTATTTGAAGGTTGAGGTCTCTATGTTTTATGGTTTATTAAGAAATCATGTAAAAAAAAAAACATGTATGAACACTACATTTTTAATTACTGTTAAAACAATATCTAAAAAGAAGAAAGTTTGGAAAAATACCAATTTTTCTTGAAGAAAATATATCTGTATTTTTAGTAACTGTGCACAACTGCAACTATGATTTTTGAACATACAGCAAAATATAGTTTTTCGACCACTAGTCGAAAAGTTTTCTATGTTTGAAGTAGTGTATATATAAAAATAAAAAGATCTGGTATGATTGTCAATGAGACAACTCTCCAACCAGAGACGAAATGAGGTATAAGTTAACAGCTTTCGACAATGAGAAAACCCCATTGTGCACAGAAAGGTGTAAAAGGCCCCAAAATGCCAAAATAAAAAACAATTCAAACGAGAAAATAAACTGCATGATAACAAAACAAACATGATATACAGCAACAAAGGACAACCACTGAACTACAGGCTCCTGACTTGGGACAGACACATACAAAATGTGTCAGGGTTAAACAGCCAAACTTCACCCTAACCTTATTAGTTATTTTATATTTTAGAAGTAATTACAAATTGAGATTACCCCCAGTTTTTGGTGGGGTTCGTGTTGCTCAGTCTTTAGTTTTCTATGATATGTTTTGTGTACTATTGTTTGTCTGTTTGTCTGTTGGAATTTTTCTTTTTTAGCCATGGCGTTTATTTTCTTCTTATGAGTTTGAATGTCCCTTTGTTATCTTTCGCCTCTGTTTTACAGTGTACCATTAAAGGTGTAAGATTCCTGCTGATGACATCACATTTAGAGAGTACCAAGGACCATGCCTCGGAGAGAAAACAGCAGTTAAAAATAGCTTTACAACATATGGTCAGTGCTAACAACGATCAGACGGTCATCTTTGGTGGTGACCTTAATCTCAGAGATAAAGAGGTACATAAAGATATTATATGCTGTACTATTTAATTTTCTTTGGGGTTCTATTTTTTTTTAATTTCCTGGATAGAGGCATCTGTGGCCTAGTGGTCTAAGTAGTCGCACTACTGTATCACTAGCTTGTCAACTCTGAGGTTATGAGTTCGAATCGCGCATGTGGCAGGTGCACTCGACTCAAATCTTAATCGTCGTATTTTGGTATGACATTGTTGTCGTCGTCCGAAGACACATTGGTTTTCGCACTCTAACTTTAGTTTAAGTGAATGGATCTCTATAAAATTTTACCATAAGGTTCAATACGACAAAAGGAAGATTGGGATTGATTTTGGGGGTTATGGTACCAACAGTTAGGGAATTAGGGGCCAAAAAGGGGCCAAAAATAAGCATTTTTGTAACTTCCAGACATAACTTGTGTGTTAGTGTATGGATCGCTCTGACATTGTACCACAAGGTTCCATATCACAAAGGGAATGCTGGGATTGATTTTGGGGGTAATTGACTAAAAATTTTAGGAATAAGGGGCCACAAAATGGTAAAAAAATCAAACATTTTTCTAGTTTCATGACAATGACTTGTGTGTAAGTGTATGGATCTTTCTGAAATTGTACTACAAGGTTCCATATCACAAAGGGAAAGCTGGAATTGAGTTTGGGGGTAATTTCCCAAAAAGTTTAGGAATAAGGGGCCAAAAAGGGGCCAAAAAACAAGCATTTTTCTAGTTTCCAGACAATAACTGGTGTTCAAGTGTATGGATCTCTCTGAAATTGTACTGCAAGTTACCATACCACAAAGGGCAGGCTGGGATTGAGTTTGGGGTTGATGAATCATAAGGGGGTTCAAAAAATTTGGGGGGGGGATTTTAAATTTTAAATTGGTTATTTCTAATTTATATATAAAAGCAAATAATAATGATATGGTTTGAATAGGTAAATTAAAATTTTTTAAGTTCTTAGACCACATTCATTCTGTGTCAGAAACCTATGCTGTGTCAAATATTTAATCACAATCCAAATTCAATGCTGTATCAAGCTTGAATGTTGTTTCCATACTTGACCCAACTGTTCAGGGTTGGACCTGGTCTTTTTTTCTAATACTATATGCAATAGGTCAACTATATTTGGTTTATGGAAATATTTTTTGATGTACATGTCAGTCTCACAGGTTTTATTTGACCTTGACCTCATTTTCACGGTTCATTTCTCAGTGTTAAGTTTTTGTGTTTTGGTCTGTTTTTCTTCAACTATAAGCAATAGATCAACTATATTTGTGGTTTGGAAGGATTGTAAGGTGTATATGTCTGTCTGGCAGGTATCATCTGACCTTGACCTCATTTTCATGGTTCATTGGTCAATGTTAAGTTTTCATGGTTAAGTTTGTTTCTTAGATACTATAAGCAATAGGTCAACTATATTTAATGCATCAATTGATTGTAAGGTGTACATGTCTGTCTGGCATGGTTCATCTGACCTTGACTTCATTTTCATGGTTCATTGGTCAATGTTAAGTTTTCTTGGTTAAGACTGTTTCTTAGAAACTATAAGCAATAGGTCAACTTTGGTTTATTGAATGATTGTAAGGTGAAATGTATTTCTCATTTGGTTAATCTGACCTTGATCTCATTTTCTTGGATCATGTTAAGTTTATGTGTTACTTGTATTAAAGCTTTATATTTAGGACTATCAACATACAATTAATGGTTAGTAAAGAAGGCGAGACATTTCAGCATGTGCACTCTTGTTAAGTTTTTTTATGTATCAAAACATGGACAAAAAATATTATTTTGGCAGACAGGAAAAGACACATATCTATCCTAGAAGATTCAACCATATTTTAAAAAGTACATATTTTTATGCAATGAGATAAAATTAAGACAACAATTGAGCAGTTTCTGAAAAAAGATCTGTCTTAAGACTTATCTAAATTTATTTCCTGTATATTAAGAAATGTTGAACTTTCCATTTTTATGTAGCAACATTCCAGCAGCGCCTGCATACAGAGTATATATCTCCCAGTTGATACGATACTCCAGGGCTTTGTATTCCCTATCATGATTTCCTTGATTGAGGGTTGCTGCTCACAAGGAAGCTATTAAACCAAGAGTTCCAAGTGGTGAAGTTGAAATCATCCCTTCGTAAATTTTATGGACACCATCATGAGTTGGTTGACTGTTACAGAATATCTGTTTCACAGATGATAGCAGATATGTTCCTAATGTTGTAACTACAATGTACAATCCCGTCCCCTTTTCCCAAATGTGACCTACCGATTTAGACTAATTTCCCAGTTTGTACTAACACGAGCAACACGACGGGTGCCACAAGTAGAGCAGGATCTGCTTACCCTTCCAGAGCACCTTAGATCACCCCCAGATTTTGGTGGGGCTCGTGTTGCTCAGTCTTTAGTTTTCTATATTGTGTTTTGTGTACTGTTGTTTGTCTGTTTGTCTGTTTGTCTGTTGGTCTTTTTCTTTTTTAGCCATGGTGTTGTCAGTTTATTTTCGACTTATGAGTTTGAATGTCCCTTTGGTATCTTTTGTCTCTCTTTTGCAATGTTTTTTTATTATTGTAAAAAATGTAATTTAAAAGGTTTTGAAAAAATAAAACTTTTATTTTAATTTTGATAGCATTATTTGTATGCATCATTTACTAAAATATTTTTGATTATTCTCACATTTTTATCATTTGTTCAACAAAAGCAATTGTAAATGCATGCAAAAATTTCAAAATTTAAAATTGTATATATATTTTTAATTAAAACTGCTAAAAAAACAGTACATGTTTGATCAAGAAAAGTTATCACTTATTATGGGTAATAGGTTAAGTATATTCTGTAGATGGGATCGTTGCAAGGTCTACATTTCCATCAGACTGGGTACCTAACCTTGAATTCATTTAATAGATTAGTGATCAAGTTTAAGTTTTCATGAAAAGGTAAGTTTCTGAGATACTATAATCAGTGGATCGACTATATTTGATGTATGGAATAATTGTAAGATGTGCATGTCAATCTGGCAGGTTTTTATCAGATTTTGACCTCAATTTCATGGTTCATTGGTCAATGATATGTTTTACTCAGTTATGTCTGTTTCTCAGATACTATAAGCAGAAGGTTAACTGTATTTGTTGTATGGAATGATTGTCAGATGTACAGGTCTGTCTGGCATATTACATATGACTTGAAGACCTCATTTTATTATTCATTGATCAATATTAAGTTTTCTGAGTTGAATTTTTACCTGATACTATAATAGGCCAATTATACTTGGTGTATGGAATGACTTTTAGGTGTACTTGTCTGGCTTGCAGGATTCATCTAAAATTTAACTCATTTATATGGATCACTGCAAATGTTAGGTTTATGTGATACTTGTAGTAAAAACTTTATCTTAAAGACTTTTAACATAAGTACAATCATTATCAATAAAGCGGACAAGCTTGTGCACTCTTGTTTATGTTTCCATAATAAATTCAATGTCAAACATTTGTTTTTTCAGCTACAGGAGTTAAAGGGTCTTCCAGAGGGAGTGTTTGACATGTGGAAAGAAACTGGAAGTAGGAAGGAAGCTGAATTCACATGGGATATGACAAGAAATACCAACCTAGAGTGGGCAGGAAGGTTCAAGCCTCGTTGTCGTTTTGATCGTATTTACACCAGACATTGTAAACCAAAATCTGTTATTGTTCCTAAATATTTTGAACTTGTTGGACTGGAAAAAATACCAAGTTGTGGACTATTCCCTAGTGACCACTGGGGCTTATTGGCTCATTTTGATAAAATTGAGAAATAAATCAATGTATATTGTTTTCCTTGTAGCTGTATTTACTGGGGATTTATTTATTTTTGTGGGTACCAATTTTCGTGGATTGAGGAAAACTTGTATATTCGTGGATATTTAATTTCATGGTTTTGGCAAAGTCTGCATACATTCCTTTAACAATTTGTAATTCATTGAACATTTAAATTCGTGGTTCACCTGTACCCACAAAATCCACGAAAATTAGTATCCAACGAATATTAATGAATCCACAGTAATTGGTCTTCTATTACTTACAGTAATAAGTTGATTCTGGACTAACTATATACTGTGCTTTTTGACCTGTAACCTTTTAGCTCACCTGACATGAAGGGCCATGTGAGCTTTTGCCATTACTTTGTGTCTGTTGTTTGTCCATCAATATTTTTTAAAAAATAGTCTCCCTGAAACTGCTCAATGGATTGAAACTAAATTTGCATGCTCCATCTATAGGATGTCAACTATAAAGATTGTTATTTTCTTGTAGGTTGATCAACCAACATAGCTGACTGTGCGGTATGGGCTTTGCTCATTGTTGAAGGCTGTAGGGTGCCCTATAGTTGTTAATTTCTGTGTCATTTGGTCTCTTGTGGAGAGTTGTCTCATTGGCAATCATACCACATCTTCTTTTTTATATTGCCACCATGTATAAAAATAGAACTAAGAGGTCAAACTATAGCAATTAGAGAAAACTGACAGGGTAAAAATGTTTTATTGTTTTTGCATTTCCCTGCCAATGTTTCAAAAACAATAAGAACAAGGTAAAAAGTGTAAGTTGAAAAAATGACTAGCATAACAAGATGTATCCACCCTGAAAGTTGGAGAAAAATCTAACAACCTGTTTTGAAGTAATTGCACCTTCAATATTCAAAAAGGTTCATCAGGTCAAGGTGTATCTAACCTGAAAGTTGAAGAAAAATCTGTTAACCTGCTTCAGAGTTTTTGCTGCTGAAATAATCATGTTTTTTTAAACAGGTTAGCAATACAAGCACAGGTGTGCATTTTGGTATTCTACTGATTGATATAATCATGATTTGGAACTATAAAAGAAAAAGGGGTGTTTTATTAGCTAACGCACCAATAGAGCTATGCCATAATGATAAAGATTTACAAGATCTGAGGTAATTATTATGAACGAATTATTTTGTATAATTTTCAAAGTTATCAAACATTTTGCCACATGTATGTTATTAAATACATTTGGTCTCCCTTTAACATTTGAATTCTGACATTTGTGATAACCGTTCAAAACAACTTACAGGTTTAAATCCAAATATAATCACATTGGAGCAAATGCAAAGCATAATTGTTAAACTGCATCCTTTTTAGGAAGCCAATGTCATCACTTCAAATTTTATGATAACATAGTTCTTATTTAGAATTCTGAATTAAAGGCATATAATGATCACGCACATGGTAGTTGGACTCTTCTCCAATCGTTATTGACTAGGATTGTCAGTTTTCCTACCGAAGGCCGGTGGTTCTCTCCGGGCACTCTGGCCTCCTTTACCAATAAGAACTGACCGCCATGAAATAGCCTAATAGTGTTGAAAGTGGCCTTAAACAGCAATCAATCAATCATATAATAAATAAATAGATGTTTAAATGACTTGTTGAAAGTATTAAATACCATTATGATCATTTACACTAACTTTTTACTTTTAATTTGCCCTTAATGAATTTTAACACAAATACTCTTTTTATATACACTTGTGTGCATTTATATCATAGTGGATTCCAAACACTTTTAAAAAATACACAAAGAAAAAACAATAAAAATAAATATACAAAGGACTAATTGCAAGTTTTTCTACCTGTCAAAAACTTACACGATTTAAGAGTGGATTACTGAATTGACTCTTTTATCCCCCCACTCTTGACTGTGGTCGTGAAAAAAAGGGCCAAAAGACCAAAAGACATTTATGAGAGACAATTGTGAATTTTGCCCCGTCTGCTTTATCATACTTATGTATAATGCACTGTAAGAATAAAAGAAGAGACATGATACTATCTCTAGAGTAGAGAAAGCACATGTGGAAGCAAGAATACCATGCAAATTTTGACCCTTTACAATGACATCAAGCACGAAAAATAACAATTGAGATTTTCAAATGTTGGCAGAAATGTTATAAAATATATCAACATAATTGTTAATGACACAATTATCAATTATGTTTCATACAAATAACACAAGAATTGAGTGCCAAGTGTGACGAGTAGCCAAATTGGTTTTCATAGGCTACGTGTACCTGCATCTAGTTTTATAATTAAGTGTCATTGGATCAGAATTAAAACATGAAATATACACGGATATTATCGATAATTTGCGGATTTTATGAATTCAATGAAGAGAATGGCAAATAAATTCTTATATTTGTATTTATTAGTTAAAAATACATAATATACATTGCAAATTTGATGCACACAAACGAATAGCTATACCAAATTAATTGTACCTTAAAGAACACTTCTACTATAAAATTTACAAATTTATTGTCAAATAGTACTTTCATATTCTCTGAACGAAATTGACAAGTTACAAACTGTATTATCTACTATCTAAATCGAAAATATCTCGTAAACAGACATGTAAATGAAAATTATATCCATCTTACTGAAATAGGTAAATCAAAGGGAGACAATTTCAACATTTTATAGAAACCAATATAACCATAACTGCACACTCCTCCCCACTCAAAACAAATTAGAATTTTTTATATCTGTTCAAACAACAAAAAACCAACATAAATATCAAAAGCATGTAAATAAATCACAAAATGAATTATATAACAAAATCACCAACAATTGCAACAATTGACTCCCTTCCTCGGTAAAGTTCTACTGTTCCGAGTCAAAAATACGATCACCATCTCGTTATTACTTTGGCAGCATAATTGTTATTAAAGTCAAATTCCACATTGTCTTCGGGACACTGCCAAACTGTTATTAGGGGGAATATGGACCTCTACCTGATGATCTTTAACGTACTGTTCTCTTTCTCTCCTCGCTGCTTCCCTGGCAGCCACATTAACACGGACGATTTTTCGGAATAATACAGTTCCAGGAGACTTGTAGTGCATGTAATGCTCCTTGTGATAAGCGAACATCGGATTTTTTAGGTCCATATCAGTGTAAGCATGTTCTTTCCTGTAGTCTTTCAACATTTCGGACCTTTCAGGAGACTTTACCAAACATCCAAAGATAATACAGCTATAAATAGCAACAAACTGCTGGTGGAATTTCTTCCAGTGTTTTACATACTGGTCATGTTTATGGAAATAAGAGGTTTTACATCTCTCTACTTCACAGGGCATACCCTGTGAAAGCCACAAAGCAAAAGTCTCATGTGCATCAGAAGTTGTAATAGAACATTTTAAATTATCAGCCAATTTCTGTAAAAAAAAAATTCCTAATTAGAAATTAAGTAAAGAATCATTTATCCTATTCAAGTGTGTGAACTGAAATATCTTTTTCTTTCTAGGTAAAGTGTTACCTGGATTTATATAACTATTGTTATTATGACTTTGGACTAAGCATATACTAACATTAGTGCTGCTCTTTCCTTACACAGTTTATGGTTTGTCTTTAAATGTCTTAAGAAGATCGTTTTTCCTTTTAAACGGCTTTTTTACATTTTTCGCAAAACTTTAAGGTGATTTTGTTTGTGTGGATTTTTTTCAATGTTTTATGTAGCTGTTATACGACAAATATTTATGAGTAGAGCATCCATCGATCTCGCAAGTCATGCCTTCTACTGGAAATGGTAGTATTAAATCATCGTTCAATGCTAACGTCTCACGCTCATCGACCTCAATTTGTAAATCTGCCATTATAAACTGAAATTTACAGAAAAAAAGATTAAAATGTTGTCTTTCTTTTTATTTTGTGCAATACATGTATCTTCCTTTACGAAACGGAATATATATAATAATCGGTACTTTATTCCCAAGTATTATGTTGTCTTTGTTTTATTAACCACATAACATCACCGTATATGGACACATAACTTAATAAACCGATAAATTACTAGATCAAATACCCTACTTAATATTCGTAAGTTTTGACTTTTGTATTTCAATTCTAGCAACCTATTCAAGAAATTAGACGGAGCCCTACTAAACTTCGGAAAACCTACTTAATATATCCATCTAATTCCTACATCTATATTGCGCACAATAGGGTTTATTTCTCATTTCTTATCGAATGTACTATACAAAATCTCCTCATTAAATACATGTATTATCAACTCTTGCAGTAATTTTCATCTCCATTTCGGAAATATCAGCAAAAATATCCCTACTTGAAGGTACTGTAAATGTATCGCATCCTGAAAACATCAGTTTATTTAGAAGAGACAAATATTTGTTTTCCACTTTAATTGATACAGCTTACAAGGTGTATTTTAACTTTAACTAAAAATGTTTAGTCCTGAACTTAACATGCCTACAAAACACGTCTCTTTTATTACAACAATTTTTTTTTATTCATAAAAATAAAGTATATCAAATGTCAGTACTAAATTTATTCCTGCATCCAATGACTTAAATGAACTACAAATAAAAAAAATACTTCTATCTTTATGTAATCATGCGAATTATTCCATCATATGAACAACTTAAAAAGTGACCATATCATTAAAAGGATAGGAAGTGGCAATGCTTTCACTAACTGTTGCACATTATAATTTTATTTATCAATGACACTCGTTATGAAATTGTTTACATGTATACAATTTAATAGTTCAGTCTGTACTTAAATTTACTTTTTATTCAAAACTAAACCTGTTTTGACCTAAATTATAACGATAGAGAATATTTAACGTGTTTTTTTAACGGAGCGACTTCTTTTGTGAGGGGTAACGGACTCAGAAATACTAGGAGGAGGGGTTGTAATCCTCACTTATCGGGAACCTGGAAAAATCAAAAGAACCGTGCGAGTCTTCCGACAAATTTAAATTTTCTCCAAAATTTTAAAAATCCTCGTGCGGATTTTAATCTACACTATCCTCAAAATTAGTTTCAAATTCGGTATTCTGATATTGCCATTCTTCAGGTACATTTAATCCCGTATAGGGTTTTAAATGGTCTACATGCATGTACAACTAAAAATCGACTATCTGGTTGCAATTGAATTCGATACAACACGTCTACAAAATACGCACCAGTCTAACCCATTGCCAGTTTCAATTCCGCTTTAGGGGGTACCATCTCCACACAAATCTACCCTCGTCAAAGATACGTGGTTTTAAACCACGATCGTATTTTTTCTTTTGACGAGAAGCAGCCCTGAGTAGATTTTTATTGGCGAAATTACAAGTTATTGTAAGGGTGTGTTTGATCCATTCCACGTTTCAAACCTGACACAGAGAATTTTTATATTTAAATTAGAATCCGGAGACTATGTCCAAGGGACATGTCGTATTCCGGCCAAATAACATTTTAATTGGAGAAAAACAAGTACTATCTTGAATAGTTGCTCTATATGCCATTAATTAAAACGGAAGATGGCAATCCCAATCATTTCTATTATTATTTACAAAAATGGACAACATTTGAATCAAAGTTCTATTCATCCTATCCACTAATCGATCAGACTGAGGCCTATAGGGACGGTTACGGGAGCAGCATAATGATTGCAAACTGGCATGATAAAAATAACAAATGTTCCTGCGAAAGATTTGCCTATTCTGTTGACAGAAATAGATCAACTTTTTGGAAAAAACGCTTTAGAAAATGATCATGTAAAAGAAAAAAACTGCGGTTTTTACAGTACGTTTTTTCTAGTACCAAAAAAAGACAGGCGATTTAAAACCTCTGAACAAAGTGTTTCCAGAAAAAAAACACTTTACAATAGATTCTTTAAACAGTGTCGTAAACTTAGTATAAAAAGTAGATTGGGCAATTTCTCTCGACCTAAACATGCATATTTCCATCTACCAGTTCACGAAACACACAAAAAGTATCTAAATTTGTTTTCAACAATCAGTGTTACCAATTTCGGGTGCTGTGCTTCGGCCCAACATCAGTACTCGAATTTTCACCACAGTGTGTTCTGTGGTGGCAGCCGATTTACGAGCTCAAAATATAAGCTTATCTAGACGATTATATTTTGATAAATTATGCCAAACAAATGCTTATTTACGATCGAGAGAAAACCCTCAACCTCCTAACATATTTAGGGTTTGTAGTAAATCTAGAAAAGTCCAGCCTAATTCCGACACAATCAATAACATACATAGGGGCAGTGTTTTCTTTAAAAGAAGGAATAGTTCGTCCTACATCAGAAAGGGTGTCAAAACCAGCAAAATGAAGCTACAGCAAGAGATTTCCCACAATTATTAGGTATTATGGCTTCATGCATAGAACTAATTCCAAATGCAAGACTCTTTATGAGACCAATTCAGTTACACCTCCTTTATCATTGGAAACCAGAATGTCAAAATCTAGTCTAAAAGGTCACCTCAGATGGTGTTTAAACTTAAAAAAATTAGTTATAGGCAGATCAATAACACCTTGGGGAAAAGTCAATAACCTTAACAACAGACGCATCAAAATCAGGGTACGGAGGTCACATCAACAACAGTCTCACAGCTCAGGGTTAATGGTTAGTAGAAGAAAAACTTCTACACATCAATTCTGTAGAAATGGAGGCAGTTTTTCTAACTGTAAAACATTTCATTCCAAAATTGAATACTAGCAGGCAAAATGTTCTTATTCGTTCCTACAATGCAACGGTTGTTCGTTAAATAAACAAACCGAGAGGCACTCGTTCTCCCCAGCTTTGTATGAGAACTTTGAAACTTTGGCAATTAGCACTAAAAAACAAATTTTTCTGAAAGCGGCAAACATTGCAGGAAAAAAAGAATATACTAGCAGACCATTTAAGCAGGGTAAAAATTCAACCAACAGAATGGTCATTAAACAAAGAGGTGAAACATGCCATGTTTTAGATTTGGGAGACATCTCATATAGATCTTTTCGCCTTTGCGAAAAATCGAAGACACAGATCTATTGCTCCTAGAACCCAGACCCTCCGGCATATGCAATAGATGCTCTAACAATTCCTTGTAACAACATGTATGCGTATGCGTATCCTCCAATTTGGCTTATACCAAAAATACTACAACACATGACGAGGTACGATTGTCAGTTAATTCTAATAGCCCTACATTGGCCACACAGACATTGGTACACAAATCTGCTGAAGTACATAATAGATTATCCAAGAAGCCTGCCAGTCATGAAGGATCTATCACACCAGCCAAAAACAAACACATTTCATCCAAATCCAGCAGTATTCAATCTGACTGCATGGTATTTATCGATAAACAGTTTAAAGAGAAAGGTTTTTACTAAAGAAACTAGAAAATTACTTGAAGCCTCATCGCGATCTGGGACTCTGTCAAATTTCGTAAATTCAATAGCTGGTGTAGTAGACGGGGAAATTGATCCCTATAGTGCCTCTCTGACGGAGGCGGCTGAGTTTTTGACATATTTATACTTTGAAGGTCTTCAATATAGAACCATAGCTGGTTATAGAACTATTGTATCTTCTGTTCTAGCTCCAATTGGAAAAATTCCAGTAGGACAACATCCTTACATTACTCGTCTTATAAAGGTTGTTTTGAACTCGAGACCCCCCAAAATAGCCTGAATGGGACTTTCCTTTAGTTTTAAGAAAATTAAAACAAGCACCTTTTGAACCAATGAACCATCTTCATTTGAAATTTGTTACTTGGACAACTGTATTTTTCATCGCAATTACTTCTTTCAGGAGATGCAGTGACTTACAATCTCTGTGTATTGGAGAAGAGTCGATTGTTGTGCAGAAGAAAGGGGTGACTTTTGTTCGTCATGGACTATCAAAACAGAATAGACCAAACATTTTGGGAGCAAGATTTTTATTCCGTCTTCTCAATCAGATAATTTATCAGATCCTAAACGGTCTATTTATTATTATTTGAAAAAAAAATGTACCTTTCAGGAACTCTGACAGTGAGTTTGAGAACAAGTTGTTTTTGTCTTTAATGAACCACACAAACTGGTTACATCACAGACTATTTCGTCTTGGATTGTTAATTCAATTAAATGCGCTTACAAGAAATTTTGTGGTCATTCTACAAGAGCCAAGGGCCCATCTTGGGCACTTTTAAACGGCGCATCTGTGATCACAGCTGACTTGGCAAAGGAATCAACCTTTACTCGTTTTTATTAACGTCACTTAGACGTAGAAGTTTTAAAACCTGTGTAAATAAGAATTTTGTACATTTGGAAGAAAATTCTGAAAAGAAAAAAAGAAGAAAATTTAGAAAATGGAAGAAAAAAAGTAACAGTATAGTATTGTGTTATTTATCTCTGAACTGATGTGAAGAAAATACAGTATACAAAGTACAGAAAGATTCTTCAGCTGTAGATAGCTTAGAAATATCCTAATGTAATTTCCAATTACGTAAGTAATATGAATTAATAAATATAAAATTGGGAAATTTGTTCTAGAATTTAATTTTATGATAGAATGATACTTACGTAATTGGTTGCCTACAACCTCCCCTTTCGAATCTTTTTTGGCTAACACTTTTCACCGAGAGAGACTCGGGAATCACGCATGAATGGTGGGAGTCGAGCGCTTTATTAATATTTTAGGAGTTAGTCTTAATGTAATTTCCAATTACGTAAGTATTATTCTATCATAAAAGTAAAATTTGAGAACAAATTTTCCAATTTGATTGAAAACCATTGCTATTGGAGTTCATTCTGTTTGGAATAATTACATTTAGAACTTTCACAATTTGTCACCATAATAATTTCAAAATTGAAAAGCTTTGAAAATTGTGAGGAATCTTCTGTATATATTCGACGATTTCTGTAAATTTGCTAACAGATGTTAAACAACTTAATTTTAAGTTTAAGCCCCCTCATATAATAAATATTAAATATTTTCTAAAGTGGTTCAGATCTCAACCCCAAAACCTTACATTGACTAAGTTAACCATATGTTTTCCCCTGGAGATCATGCACCAACACCTCGTATCACAAATTGTTAGAGTCATATGAAACGAGTTTCTTGTTATTTTTAAGTTATCGAAATTATAGAGCCAATGCAAGCGCACTTATTATATACTAAACTTATTAAGTCCTGTATGCACGTATGAAACTAATTATGTGTTTTTATGAGTTGTAGAAACTTTCTACACCATTTTAATCATCAACTGCAAACTTTTGACATGTTATTTTCCCTTTAATTAAGAAAAGATTGGTCGAATAGTGACTTTATCTTAGATATACACTTGCACATAGTTCCTTTCTAAATCAAAATTTATGATGATTTACTATTTATAAATTAATTTGAAAAAGTATTTGTACATCAATTGAATCAGTTGATAAGAATTTTGAAAGTATTATATTAGTATCGTGTGCTTGTGTAAATTATTGTTCAATGAAATGTAGGTCAACATGTGTATTAATATATCAAAGTTGATTCCCACACTTTTTTGAAATGGTATTACTCCAATTCTTTCCATAGGCAAGTAAGAGTCAGAATGATTATTAACTGTCATGATTTTCAAATAAGTATTAATTAGAAACAACCCCAGGCTTAATTCAAAACATTTAATATCTCATGACCTGTTACATAATTAAATAGACACAATTTATTACACACGTAACTGAATACACACATTCGTGACCTAAATAGCAAACCTACAAATGTATTATTTATTTTGATCTACACTACATTAAAATATTCTGTTAATTTTGCTAGCTAGCTGAATGATTAATCTGATGTGTTTTTTTTTCAAAGAAAATACTTAAAATGAAAAAAAATATGTATAAAAAATGCAAGATTTTTCTTCTCTGGATCTTTACACACTTTATAGGGTAACCATACTTTCGTATGTCGAACAGTTCCACCACCAAGCAAATTTTATTTTACTTGTAAAATCAGTGCCATTGTCATCTGACATAAGTCAATAATCAAGTTCTAATTAATTAGTTACAATTATCAGAAATTTGGTTGAAATATTAAACAAAATTGCATAACTCTTACCTGAGCATTTTCTGCAATAAAATGTATTTGTTTGTTTTACATTTATATCCCATTATATTGCTATTTAAAAGTAATTGGAAATATCTCAGCATTAGGTATTTGTACATTCAGATTTGAATACAGGAAATGTATTTTTTCTTTATGAAGAATGAACACCAATTTAGGTAAAAAATAGTTATAATTTTTTTTAATTTTTGTTTTTGAGAAAGTGCATTTCTAAGGCCCCTTTCTGGAAATTATTAAGCCAGTTATTATTAATGGCGTATAAAAAAATATATGACTTGTTTGACGATTTCCCTTTCCATTCTAATAAAAAAAAAATCTGACAGAGTCTAAAATTGAAATATCAATATAGATATATATATATCAATATTTGCATCAATATTACGAAATTCCCTACTTTTGGACAATAACATAGAAATTTTACAGTAAGATTGGAAATGAAATGAGAAAAAAATATTGAAAAAAGTATGGTCAGAAAAATATCAGACTAGCTATGAATATGGCTGAATCACAACATCGACGATGCTTTAATTTCAAATACTTTTAGCAACAGCTATAGTTGGTGTATGAAATAATTGTAAGGTGTACATGCCTATCGGGGAGCTATAATCTTACCTTGACCTAATTTTCATGGTTCATTGGAAAATGTTAAGTTTAATGTTTTGGTCCCTTTTTTCAATTACCATAAGCAATAAGTCAACTATATTTGGTACATGGAATAATTGATAAAGAATAGTTATATTTTTAGGCAGTTAAGCTGCCTTATGGGAGCACCCTAGATTTGTGTTCTACCCAATAAATGCTGAAATTGGTGCCATTGTTATTATCGAGCTGGTTATTATGTTATTTATAACTTATTGAACACTTTTTTCATACTTTTAATTCTGGAATATAAAAAAATATGACCAGAAAAACCTTAAATGATCATCGAACCACCAGTTTTGAAGTTGCACATAGGAAGTAGTGCTCAATAGAAATCCTTATGTAGTTTATTATCCCCTGTGCTTTTGGCTAAGATGTCAAAGAACAATTGTATCAATTATTTCATCGCCGAAAATCTCTAATTACAAGTCTTTTACATTTGCCAAATGGCAAAAAGCGCAGAAATATTATATAACGGCTGTGACTAATATGACACGGAGTTGAAGTCTCAGTAGGCGGTAATTTTAACTTCGTGGACAAAACGTAAATCAAGGACGTTTTAAATTTGATGGATTCTGATAATTCAAAGGTAATTATTATTAATCATTTTATTTGTTTTGTTTGAGATGATTGTGATTATTTAATCATCTTAATTAAATGTATGCTTATTTGTGTTCTTGTTATTATTATTCCGTTTATCTCGTAACTGACCTTCGATCAATATTCATGCTTGTTAAATCAAGTTGTTGTTATTTATGAATTGGATAAAACTAGAGATCTGATTGGTCGATGCCAAGGTAATTTCAAGATGTTTCCTATGTGTTTTTAGTTCAGTCTTTGGTGTTACAGACTGCTACATGTGCTTAAATTTCATTTAGATAAAGGTGCTTCAAACAATATTTAGATTAATACTTTATCAATAATTTGCAAAAGGACGGCATTATTTAACTTCCATCGCATATTTTTGTAAAATATCAAGTACGAATTTGTGAAGCGTCTCACACCGTAATTGTTTTTAATTTACAAGGACTTTTTAATTTCCGTAATGAAAATAACAACTTTTTCGATGGAGCTTTTTTTTTTGATTTTATCATATTTAAACACTCGTGAAGTGTTCTAGAATCACTAGAATCATTTCTATACGTTTCCTTCAGCAACTTGATGCTGGTAAACGACTTTTCCATGAAAATACTGCAAAAAAAAATTCGAAAAGAAGTAACGTTGTACTTTATAGTCTTTACGTTTTCAACAAGTTACAGTTTTTCTTTCATAATTCCTATAACAATTTTTTAAAGCACAAATATATATTTTTTATTATGATATTAGCAATGGAAGACATAGTCCGAGATTACTCCGACGTCAAACAGCTGTTTTGCCAGACAAGCTTGGGTCGTGTCTGGCAAAACAGCCGTTGCACGTCAGAGTAATCTCGGGCTATGGAAGACAGTGAAACCGTAATCAAGATATTTTAACTCACTTACAATTTCAAATAAAATTGAGAATGGAAATGGGGAATGTGTCAAAGAGACAACAGCCGAAGACCACCAATGGGTCTTCAAATTCAATGCAGCGAGAAACTCCCACATCCGGAGGGGTGCTTCAGCTGGCCTAAAAACAAAAATGTATACTACATGTAGTTCATTCATAATGGACGTCATACTAAACTCAGAAATATACACAAGAAACTAAAATTAAAAATCATACAAGACTAACAAAGGCCAGAGGCTCCAGACTTGGAACAGGCGCAAAAATGCGGCGGGGTTAAACATGTTTTTTGAGATCTCAACCCTCCCCTATACATCTAGCCAATGTAGAAAAAACAAACATACAATAATACGCAGAGTAAAACTCAGTTCAAAAGAAGTCTGAGTCCAATGTCAGAATAGGTAACGAAAGAAACTAAACAAAATGACAATGATACATAAATTAACAAAGGACTACTACATGTAGCAGTTAACTGACATGCCAGCTTCAGACCTTAACTGCACGTATTGAAAGATTATGTCTTTATCATACTTTTGTTGGAAAATATGTTCAAACCTTTAATTCTTTCAAACCTAGCTGCACAACCGTAACTCTTATTGTCCTATTATGGTTTAATTTTGACAAATTGTGACTTGGAAGGAGAGTTATCTCATTGGCACTCGTACCACATCTTCTTATTATATTTCTTTACAATTTGCATACAAAGGTAGACATGTTATTCTGAACAAAAGCCTGGCAAGGCAAGGACATAACACCTTACAGTTGTCATTCAAAAAAGCTTTGAAAAATAACAGACAAGTATAAATGCTTGGAAAATTTGATTCTTAAAACCTATTGTGTCATTCGGTCTCTTGTGAAGAGTTGTCTCAATCATTGGCAATCACACCACATCTTTTTTCTTATAACAGAGAATATAAGCATGAGTTATCACAGCATCAATGAACATGCACAAAACTAATACATAAAGATTTTAGACATGAAGCATTTTTGCTACATTGTATTTGTCAAAATAAGCAAATTATTTGTATTTGTTTTTACTTCAGATTGATTCAAATCTTTGGGAATGACTAATACTAGAACTTACAAGAGGCAAGGCATACATGTACATGTACAATACATGATTCTCTGTAGCAACTGGATTGTCTATTCACCACAATAATTCCATGACAGAAATGAAACTCTTAGACTACTATGATGTTATGAAGATATTTACATGTATATCTACATATATGATCAATTTTGAAGATTGTTTATGCCAGGGGTCATCATGTCGACTAGTCCGACAAGTTTCGGTTCAGCTTTCTGACAGGAATTATTATAAACTTGCCAGCAGTTACAACACATGCATATTATTTGTTATTAAGTGTGATTTTATGATAAGGTCTAATTTACTTTTGGACGTTAAACATGTTAAATGTTTCGAATGCGTATTAAACTAATTCAAATCAGGTAATGCGAATTGAATTCGAATTATGTGTGAACACAGCATTGATATATCTAAGAAATGAAGAATATAAAAATATTAAAAAAAGATGGACAAAGTATTTGTATTTAATTTGTTGCAATTTTTGTCTTGCCTTGACAGAGTCAAAAAGAGTATATATATATATATATATATATAGGCATGCTGTTTTGGTGGCATCAGTAATGTATTAGTTTGTGATTTTGTGATAAGGTCTAGTTTATGGTAGGTCAATGATATTTGGTAGCAGTTGTGTTAGCATAGGCACGTCTTATTACCATGGAGAATATTTGGCCCCTTCCCCTTAGTCATGGTCTATTGACTTTGAAACTTTGCATAGTTTTACTTACATGTATAAATTTGTGATTAGGTCAGTTTAGGGGGAACCACTAGCATGACTAGTGGTAGGTCAATGATATTTGGTGTGCAGTTGTATAAACTTTGTCATTTCTAATTTTCATTGAGATTAGTTGGCCCCGCCCCCTCAATCAAGCTCTTTTTACTTGGAAACTTATATTACTTTGAAATTTCATCTATTAGCTTTTGATTAGGTTAGTATTAGGAAAACCAATAGTGATAGGTCAATGATAATTGGCATCCAGGTGCAGAAGCATTGATACGTCTCATTTCCATAGAGAATATTTGGTCCTCACCCCTCAGTCATATGCATGATCTATTGACTTTGAAACTTTACTTAGTTTACAAGAATTAGTTTGAAACTATTATGATTATGTCAGTAAATTACCAGTAATCTTAAGTGAAAGCTATTTGGTATGCAAACGTATTGGTATTTAAAAATTTCATTTCCATGGATATTATATAACCCATCCCCTCATTATGGTTCATTGACTTAGAAATTGAATTTGTGTTAAGGTTTGTTTAAAGGGAAAGACTTATGAAAAGTCAATGGTATTTGGTAAGCAGTTGTATAAGCATTGGCACATCTCATTTCCATAGAGATTGATCAGCTCTGTACCATCAGTCATGGTTCATTGTCTTTGAATATCACTTACATGTTAAGTATTTCTATTTTAATTGTAACATTTGCATTATCAAAATAACAAATAAGCAAAACATGTCTCTGTGTTAACAGTTTATTATAGATTAGATATGTACAATAATTATGAAAATAAGAAGATGTGGTATGATTGCCAATGAGACAACTATCAATCAAAATTCAAATGAAGTGGATGTAAGCAATTATAGGCAATCGTACAGTCTTCAAAAATATATGTTGAATAATTGCTAGGCCATTATAACAACATCAGCATTTATTGTAATATAATATACAAGAAAATTATTCCACTTCAGATAGTTTAAGGTATGATTTGATAATTGTGCATAGTGGCACCAGCTGATCCAACTAAAACCGCTAATATGGCATATTCAAACTCTAGTACATAGTGGAATTAAACCATGCACCACTGTTGGACACCATTACTGAAATTATTATTCTGATAAGAAATTTAGAATATTCCTCCATGCAGCCCGCAACAATTAGCAAAACCTATACTGCATAGTAAGCTATAAACGACCACGAAATGACAAATGTAAAACAATAAAACTAAAGCATCCTGATTTATGTACAAATCAATTATGAAAAATAAATATGCTATACAGCAACAATCAACAATCACCAAATTACTGGGTCCTCACTATGGACAGGTATATATAGAATGTGGCGGGTTAAACATGTTTGCTGGCACAAAACTCTCCCCTAACATGGGACAGTGTATGCGCATAATCTCAGACATTGAATCTTTAAAAAATAAATTGGAAATATCTTTTGAAAGTGATAGGATTGGATATCGGAAACATTACGGTACAAACATTATTTGATACTTGAGAAATAGCTGAGATAAAAATTTTCACCAATTCTTCCACAATATTCATCTTAACTTCTGACAAGAGTGCCTTTGGTTTTTTATTTAACTGCCTATAGCGCCCTTGGTGCTTTGATTTAAAATTTTTGTTGTTGAGAAAGTGCATTTATGGCTGGATCACAACAACGATGCTTTGATTTCTAATGTTTTACCGTCACACCACTGTCCCAAGTTGGGGAAGGCTTGGCGCCTTTAAACAATGTTAAACCCCACCGCATTCCATATATGCATGTCATTAGTCAGATGCCTGTAGTTCAGTGGTTGTCGTTGGTTCATGTCTGTCATATTCATGTTTTGTTATTTGTTTTGGTATAAATTAGGACGTTTATAGTTTTTCAATTAAATTGTTTCATATTTTTCATGTCGGTGCGTTTTATAGCCGACTATACGGTATGGGTTTTTCTCTCATTGTCGAAGGCCCAGCGGTTGCCTATAAATGCTTATATCATCCACTTCATTTGAACTTTGGTGGATACATATGTAGTTGTCTCATTTGCAATTATACCCCATCTCCTTAATTTCATTATAAGTGTATAAACTAGAAAAATGCAAAAAGCTGCCATGAAAACAAGTTCAATACGTGTTCCCCTTAATTTTGGAGATTTTGGTAGTAAAGATTATTTCGCAAATACAGACATATTTATTTGTGGCGATATTGCGACATTTGTTTATGGAAATGTAGAAATGGAGACACTTGACGTAGATGTAGATAAATTTTTCGAGCAAGTTCACGCGTTATGAAAGAATTAATACAGACAACAATTATGACCAAAAGAAAATAAACGCGATAAAACGAACAAAAATAAACAAAACACTGCACTTAAAACTATGAAGTCTAACAGAATCAACAAAAAACCGAGCTAGAACACAGGTGACCCGACAGAGCGTAGAATTCTTGCTATATTTCTGTTTTAAAACGCTGATGAGCCAAATCCAATGATTACTTTTAGACATCATAAAATAGCGCTTGTCTAACCCTAAGTCATCACCAAAATAATATTCCATCTGTTATTGTAAATTAGAAATAATTGATTATATGTAAATTTTATCTTTATTAGCATCCACATTTTGCATCCAACCGGGACTGTTTTAAAGGACCTTCTATATATATGTTTGTCATCCAGTTTCAACTTCAAACATACTCTGCGGTTTCAGAGAAGATCAAGAATTGTGTGTTCCAGTTTTAACGGGGTTGTGCTTCTCGTTTGTCTCTACTTTTAAAGAGGAATTGTCCATTGTTTGATTTTTCGTTTTTAGTTTTGACTTTGGCTTTCCAATTGTGAACTTTTCATTTCTATGTAGCAACATTCCACCAGCGCCTGATTATGGATAGTGTAAATCCCATTCGACACGATATCACCGAGCTTGCATTTCTTATTCCGATTTTCTTGATAGAAGGTTTATGCTTACAAGAAGGCTATTGTACCAAGAATTCCAAATGTGACGCAGAATCTATCTGCTTACTTTTCCGGAGCACCCACTAGAATCCCCAGAATTTGGTACGGTGCCTAGTCTTTGGTTTTCTATGTTGTGTTTTGTAAACTGTCTTTGATCGTTTTTATAATGTTTTGCTATGTAATTGTCCGTTTGTTTTCGACTAAAGAGGTTGATTATTCATTTGGTATCTCTCGGCTTTCTTTTTTAATCTGATTTCCTTTATAGGGAGAATACAACACTATATTCACGGAAAGGACTCTTGCAACAACTCTGTAAGGATTCAATATGTGCTCTACAGCTCTACATAAAATTCCAAATGGCATACCAGATTTCTATACAATCATCTTGGTCGTTCTACCTTACATAAACCACGTGTTTTATTGATCTTTTCCTGTCCTTGATATTCATAAAATATTTGTCAAGCAAGCAAGCAAGACCAAATTGACCAATCTGCAACCAATTAAATTTGATTGCAATATTTTACTAGTTATAATAAAAGGCAGTCATAACCTATTAAAGAAAATGTAGTAACACAGCTAGCTGTTGAAAAAAAACGGTACTTATGTTTTATGATCATGTCCAAATTCATTTGTTTTCCGTTATGTAATCAAATAGAAGAAGTTCTTAATGAACAAACTGCGTGCGCGATTTAAAATCAGAATCAGGAGGAATCTGCTTAAACCGGAGCTGCAAAAAACACGCATTTTGGAAATAATTGAGAAATTAACGATTTCGAATAATCATCTTAATATTGAAAGTTAGATTGGAAATCCCAAAATTCGTATCAGTTCTTTATCACATTAAGGCTATTACATTTTCCTGAACCCCCCAAAAAAAAAATATCACATAATTCTTTGAATTTCTTTTGTTAATCACGTTAAATAGCCAATAGCGTTTTGATGTACGCTTCAAAAATATTACTCAGAATGCACTAGAAGCTTGCAGTTGTTTATTATATACTCTATCAGCATATTTAATGGCGTTTTGAAATACTTGTAATATATATCAAAGAAAAGAATATATATCAATGACGGTTGTTGCCGTTGAAAAAATAAAATGTTTTCTGTCTCAGGAAAAACATAATCATAACAGCTGTTATGAAAAATAATTCTAATCTAAGAACTTTCTGAATATTAAAAGTTAAATATATACATTTAAAACAAATACCCATCTATGAATAGTTGGAAGACGGTAGCTCGCCATGCAACCACGGGGTGAGACTGGGTTCGCGGATTACTATTATGTGTACCATGAAACGCCCGACACCTTAATTGGTAACAAGACTGACACTGCACTGTTTAACTGGTTGTATAATGAACTGTCCAATTGGCAGTTAGCTCGAAATAAACGAAGAGCTTTATAATTAAAACAAAGCTTGATTTTGAAAGGGCATGGCTAGAATTACTCTTGTTGAAATAACGATAAAAGGGTTTTGAAGGCTCTCCCGGCTTTGTTTTGCGGGGTTGTGTTTCTAATTTTACTACAACTTTTGTGAGCTTCTTTATGTATTTTTATAACTGATTTATACTTTTTGGTAGGGTACGTGTTGCTCTGTCTTTAGTTTTCAATGGACTTGTTAGCGGTTGTCTCGTTATTTGTATTTTGCCTTGTCATTGTCTGTTTTTCTTCGACTTGTGAGTTTTGAATGTCTCTTAGTAATCTTTAGCCTTTTTTTAGACTTGAAACTAAAACTACATCGTTATTCTAACCCAATAAGGCAGTAAATGGTCCACTTCTACTGCGTTTCAGCTATAACAAACAAAGCGAGCTGTTCTTGTAAACCCGTACTGAATTTTACGAAGTTTAGTATTTAAAATATGAAAATGTGTTAGTATTTGCTCATTTTAGAATTAAACAGTAATTCTGCGGAATATATTGTGTATTTTATGTAAATAAAGCCAACAGTAGTATACCGCTGTTCGAAAGTCATAAATCGATTGAGAGAAAACATTATGTAAATGATGGGGAACATGTAAAGTTAGAACAAAACAAAAGAGCAGGACCGCCAAATTATGTCTTTAAGAAACCGATGCACATAAAAATACCAATTGTTTTACGAATTGGACAAAGGCAGTTCCGGAATATACGAACTCGACGTATCCAAATAACATCTTTAAAAAGAGCACATGATTTAGATACAATAATTCATTTGGCACAACTGTATTATGGTAAATCATTTTTTGTCGAGCCTGCGACTATTGTCGCAGAAAGCTCTACATAGGGATAGTGATCCGGCGACAGGGGCGGCGGCGGCGGCGGCGGCGGCGGCGTTAGCTTACTTCTTTAAAGCTTTATATTTTAGAAGGTGGAAGACCTGGATGCTTCATACTTTCTATAGAGCTGCCTTATACTACGAAGTTTCCATCTGTCACATGTCCATTGTCCTTGACCTCATTTTCATGGTTCAGTGACTACTTGAAAAAAAAATTAAGATTTTTTGTAATGTTATTTTCCCTGTTATTACGAGTAATAGGATAACTATATTTGGTATGTGCGTACCTTGCGAGGTCCTCATGCCCGTCAGACAGTTTTCACTTGACATCGACCTCGTTTCATGGATCAGTGAACAAGGTTAAGTTTTGGTGGTCAAGTCCATATCGCAGATACTAGAAGCAATATGTCTAGCATATTTGGTTTATGGAAGGACTGTAAGGTGTACATGTCCAACTGGCATGTGTCATCTGACCTTGACCTCATTTTCATGGTTCATGGGTTATAGTTAAATTTCTGTGTTTTGGTCTGTTTTTCTTATACTGTATGCAATAGGTCTACTATATTTGGTGTATGGAATGATTGTAAAGTGTACATGTCTTGCTGGCAGGTGTCTTCTGACCTTGACCTCATTTTCATGGTTCAGTGGTCAAAGTTAAGTTTTTGAGGTTTTTTTTTTCTAATACTATATGCAATAGGTCAACTATATTTGGTGTATGGAAATGTTTTATGATGTACATGTCAGTCTTGCAGTTTTTTTTTACCTTGACCTAATTTTCACGGTTCGTTGCTCAGAATTAAGTTTTTGTGTTTTGGTCTGTTTTTCTAATAATATAAGCAATAGGTCAACTATATTTGGTGTATGGAAGGATTGCAAGCTGTACATGTCTGCCTGGCATGGTTCATCTGATCTTGACCTCATTTTCATGGTTCATTCGTCAATGTTTAGTTTTCTTGATTAAGCCTGTATCTTAGAATTTATTAGCAATAGGTCAACTATATTTAGTGTATTGAATGATTGTAAGGTGTACATGTAATTCTTGTTTTGTTTATATGACCTTGACCTCATTTTTGGATCATGTTAAATTAATGTGATAGTTGTAGTAAAGCTTTATATATAGGACTATCAACATAATATCAATGATAAGTAAAGAAGACGAGTCATTTCAGCGTGTGCACTCTTGTTGCATATAGGTATGCTTTATCAAAAATTAATTGATAATCGGGAAAGTCTCCTTAAAATTAGCCTGTTGTTGTAATAATGCTTCTCCTGGAAAATAAGAACTGCTTATAAAATCCGGAACCATAAGTCATGCGTGTGACTATGGCTGTAATATTGGTATTGCGATTTTGTACAGCGTCCAAATGATGTCCATTAATCAGTAAAACAAAATCAAACTTGATAAATCAAACACTTACAGGTTGCATTTCTGTAAATATTGACAATGCAATTTCCCATAGGAACTCCTTTTACGGCTTAAACTGTACCACTTTTACTATGAAGTTTTGAACAAAATCTTATCCTAGAATTGAAAGTTCATATGCACTACAATTTTTTTCAAAGGTCAAAATATAGGGTTGTGCGGCATATTTTCAACGTTTATATGCCCTGAACTTTTCAGAGTTTAAACTAACACTAATTTTCTTAACTACCCCTTCCTCGAATGAAGGGTTACCACAGATTTCAATGTAAACAATATGCACATGTATATTTACTGGTAACATTCCCAAGTTATGTCTCTATGAGATGGAACACAGAGAGCATAACTTGGAACCAGTATGTAAACAAAATTAATTTTCTATGAATATTCTAAATCTCCCCAAAAGAGGCGTGGTTTGAGAAACAGCTGTATTTACAAAGTGCAACCTATACAAACATTTATTCAAATAGAAAACTCTCTAAAATCAGTTTTTCTCACATTAATACTCATTTATCAGAATTATAGCCTGAAAGAAATCACTGTGTATACTCTTAGTTTTTTTTTACTGAACATTTTATACCCCTCCCCTGTTTCAATTTTTAAAAGAATTTGAAAACAAGACTTTAATTATTGCCAGCTTACCCTATTTGCATATTTTCTGATATAAAATGCCTAGAACCTGTTTAAAACTGTTTTGATAACATATTGAAAGCATATCAGAATACTATAAATGTTATGTTTAGCAGTCAATCATTACAACATTCAAGATTATATAAAATATCCAATCCTGCCTCTGTCTCCAGTCCACATCTTACTGTATGCCTATTTGTCAATTAAAGTTCACATTTTCTACCTCAAATGGTCAATTTAGAATTCTTGTCACAACAGTATCATCTGTAACCATATATCTGACACAATTTACCTAATTAATATACTAGAAGTGTTCAGACAAAGCCATATTTGCAATAGTTGTATGTATGCAAATACCAGTCTGAGATATAAATTCACTTAAAATGTTATAGAGATGACTGCTAACATCTAATTTTTGCATAACTTCCAAGCATAGTTATTGTTTTCTATATCAAGAACTTAAAAATCATAAAATCATAGCATTTACAAGTTAAATTATCTGTTTTATGACCCAGGGGGTAGGCAATTTTCTCTGTTTTTGTCCCTGGGGACTCAAATTTCCTAAATTATTCTGCTGTTTCTAGCAATTTGGAATATTTAGTACATATTCAGGATAGAACACACTATTGTAAGTTTTGTTGAGATATTTTTGTATTTCTAGCTTGTATTTTTTATGCCGTGGTGACAAAAAAGCAGATTTAGGTGTTACGGCTTACTTTTGGGTTAATGACAGGACACAAACATCCCATAAATAATATTCAGGAAGGATCGATGAGTTTCAATGACTGCGAAGAGTAAATATAAGCACTTCTTAACAATTTAACTTACAAACATGCAAATATTATGAATAAATTTTGTATTCAGGACTTTAAGTAAACTATGCATACTGTAAACTGTGAATTTATGCTGAGTCATCATATCTAAGGCCCAGGATTCTATCAATCTTCATGAAATATTTATAAAACTTCATATTTGAGTTAATTTCTTTAAAATCTGTGAGATAAAGCAAATTTGGTTAAATTCTGAATGTTTTCTTTTTTCACCCTATATAGGTTGCATTTCTGTAAATATTAACAATGCAATTTCCCATAGGAACTCCTTTTACGGCTAAAACTGTACCACTTTTACTATGAAGTTTTGAACAAAATCTTATCCTAGAATTGAAAGTTCATATGCACTACAATTTTTTTCAAAGGTCAAAATATAGGGTTGTGCGGCATATTTTCAACGTTTATATGCCCTGAACTTTTCAGAGTTTAAACTAACACTAATTTTCTTAACTACCCCTTCCTCGAATGAAGGGTTACCACAGATTTCAATGTAAACAATATGCACATGTATATTTACTGGTAACATTCCCAAGTTATGTCTCTATGAGATGGAACACAGAGAGCATAACTGGGAACCAGTATGTAAACAAAATTAATTTTCTATGAATATTCTAAATCTCCCCAAAAGAGGCGTGGTTTGAGAAACAGCTGTATTTACAAAGTGCAACCTACAGGGATTTCGATCATGAAGAAACATTTGCCATATTTTTTTTCAAATGCCATGCAATTTTGAAGGAGGTATTACAATTTGAATTGTAAACCACAGACTGCATCTGAATGGGAAAATAAACCTGAATTATGGATATATTTGTTGGTGGGTTATTGTCTCATTGATGTATACTCTACACCTCCTGAATCCATTTATTAGTAAAATACGGAAAAATTGACACAAAATAGATTTTACTCTGGATGCTATCGCTGGATTATGAAGAAGCATCTTTAAAAGTCTAAAGTTTCCTGAAATTCCATGGAGGTTGGAAATAGGTAATTGATACTTTCAAACTTTAGCCCTAGGTTGCATGTGAATGTAAGCGAAACAGAACTCTAAAACAGAAAACAAAATATAAGTCCATTAATTAGTAAAAACAAGAATGAAATCATATAATATGTTTTTATCAGATGCTATTTCATAAACATAATACTGGGTAATCATAATTGGTATGAATCTGTTGTCCAATTTTGGTTAAATTCCATGAAGATTAAAAAAAAATATATCAATGCCTAAAAGAATCAAACCTTGACTTATCTTAATGTTAACTACAAAAGCCAAGTCAATCTATTTGTAAAATATCAATAGAAAAAAAGGAAAACCTATTTTCAGATGTTAGTATTTCTTTATCATGAAGAAGCTTCTGTAAACTTGCATGAAGGTTTCACAAAGTTATTGATGCTTGTATAACTTAACCCCTAATTGTCATGTTAACTTCTAAAAACTAAATTTTTTTATCATCAAAAGAAATGAAATAATATACTTTCTAAATTTTGTTTGATATGCAGTTTCATAATCACAGTAAAGGTTCTGTCAAAGTTTCGTAAATTTCAACGATGGGCTGACATTTATTAATGTCTGAAAAACTTAACCTATAGATTGTATTTTAACTGTACAAATCTATTTATAAATCTGTAAACATACGAAAATTTTATTTTCATTCTTCTTCAAATGCTATGTCTTGATTACGAAGCTACTGTTCACATTTCGTAAAATTTCATGGTGGGTCGGCAAAATTATTGATGTCTACACTTATTTTAATTTATGTCTACACTTATTTTAATTTGAATCGGTTTTAAATGTTGGTGACACTGCCGACACGGCGACGCTTACAAAATATAGGATCCCTTATTTGCATCGAGACTCAAATAAATTGACTTGCTTATTAAATAATACAAAATATGGTACCCTTCACATCCTCCACTCGGTGATCATTGATACCTGTGACGACTGACGCTGATAAATCATTGCACTTTCAAGTTCTTGCACACGTTCCTTCAATTGCTGGTTTTGTGTTTGTAAAAGTGTGCTTTCTCTTGATAGAGATTGTATCTGTTTGGTTTTTACTTTCAATGAGGATTCTAGTTTTTTGTTCGCTTCTTTTTGTTTCTCGAGTGCCTTTTTCGTTTTAGTGATTTCCTTTTCAAATTTTTGGTCTAAAACTATAATATTTGATTTGTTCTTTTTCTTCTTCTCCTCATAGAGTGACCATTTCATTTCGTGGAGACTGTTTTGTAAACAATGAACTTTACGGTCTATAAGTTGTGAAAGTGAAAAGTATGTGATTACTGGATCATGATCACGTGATGATATTCCAAGAGCTCGGTAACATCTGCTATGCAGAATACGCACATTGTCGGATATTTGATTAACTAAATATTCAGGTTGGGTTTCTGGTGGCAACAAAAAGCTGTGATCATAAACACCATGAACCAATCGACATAATTGGTTGTTATAGACATCCAACAATTTTGTATTGATATCTTTTGGTATTTCTCTTTTCGCCTTTTCATATTCTGTATCAAGTTTTTTCGCAATCCAAGGATAGTCTTGGCGTAGTTTGTTAACGAATTGACGAAAACAGGATGGTCCTCTACGTGGCAAAACCTCTAATAGTTTGGAAGCTTTTGCTCTTCTGGTTGTTTCTTGCTGTAAACAGTACATACATTTCACAAGAATAATAATTGTGAAGTATTCGATATTTATATGAAATAGAGATTGATAGAAATAAATCAATCCACTGAACACAGTACGGTATAAGGAAGGATCAAGATAAAGATTCATTTCTATCATCCAAAATTAGTAAATCGTTGCATACTATTGGAGGTTCTATAAATCATTACAACTAAATAAGGATCAGACTGGCATTTATACAGTTAGATCTTTTTATTTTCGGAAATCAACTTTAAAACATTTCTTTCTACATGCTATAGTTATTATCTAAAATAAAAAAAGACAAAGATTTGGGAGGGGAATCTTAATAATTTTTCATTTATTCATTATATGTTATATTGTCTAATCAATATCCTATACATTGTCATATGAAAGGATTTTCGTGAAATTATGATGTCAAGGAAATTTATGCACCAAAGCATGTATATATTCTACACTAAGTCGTTCTCTATGCACAATTTGTTACAATTATTTCGAATCCATAACATATAATCGAGAAAACTATTTGTCTTGTTTATTAACTTTCATGTTTACATATCTTATTGCCGAAGTTTACCGAAAGCGACCTTAATTAAGAATCAATATAGAATCATTGAGCGCGTGAAAAAAAGTGGGACTATAGACATGCAATAGAGCGATGTTTATTCATGTTATTATTTGTTTTATATAATGTCCATGCGTTGATATTTATTAATTAAACTTTGCCATAAACATTTGGTAAATGGTTTGGTGATTTAATTTGGTTTTCAAAATCAATCAACACTATCTGACTTCAACGTTTGAGCTCTCCTTTCCTTTTATTAATCAGTGCATACGGAAATGCTATCGGCGAATTGCGTACGAGTAGACAATAATTTAAAAGTAATACATTTCTGAAGATTTTGATAAGATAAAGGATTTTCTTTATAAAGTTCATGTACACGTTCCGTTACAGTAAAACTTAGCCAATCAAGTATATAAAACATATTCAACTTTTTTTGTAACATATGATGTATAAAGAATGCCAACAGTAGTACACCGGTGTTCAAAAGTCATAAATTGATTTAGAGAAAACAAATCCGGGTTACAAACCAAAACCGAGGAAAACACATCAACTATAAGAGGAAAACAAAGGAACAACAGGAACACCGAAGTGCAACAAAAACAAACGCCAACACACATAGAAACGAACTATTTGATAACAATTGCCATATACCTGACTTGGTACAGGACATTTTAAGAAAAAATAGTGGGTTGAACCTAGTTTCATGGCATGCCAAACCTCCCGCTTTATGACAATGTTAAAAAATATCGCTAAAACACTAAGTGACAGAAATACAGCACAAACACACGCAAGAACATTCAAAACAGAGAAACGCACAAACGAATAATATAATAGTCGACACAACATACAAACCAGAGAACAACAACGAACATATTCTCCATCAACGAAAAACACCACAGGATATCAAAAATAGTGACGCACTTACGTAACTAACATGCAATCTCGAACTTTATACATTTATTTTCACAATATTGTTCCAAACAATTTTCAAGACAATAATGGTATTGAAAGGCAATTTTATAATTATTATGTATCACATTCATTTTTCTCTTGATTTTTCCACAAGTTCTTATCGCAGGGTCTTTTGTATCTAATGAACTGAACGATGTTGGATTTGCTCATTGTAGAAATTCATATGATGCAATTTAATACTGCAGACTCTAAGGTTTTTCGTCTTTATTCCTTTTTATGCAATGACGTTGTCAGTTTGTCTTCGACTTATGAGTATCCTTTTTGCTATTTTATAAACAGTTTCTAAGTACAACATAATGTTTAAAAGTTCATTCGAAGTTTTTTTGGGGGGTTTTTGAATTCAGAATGTCTTGTAAGTTAAAATAACCAGGACAATCTTTTTGATTTTGTTTGTAAAGTATTTGACTTTGTACAAAAATAAATGGAAATGATAAAAAAGGGATGAAAGGCAGACTTCAAAAGACAACCACCCATGACTCATAAAAACAAGAGACACCCTATTTAAACCATATTCGTGTCTAAATATTATTATATATGAAGACATTGAATAAGGTCTTCGTCAACATCTTTACTTTCTATTATTCTAACAGATACTTTTTCACGACAGGTAAAGTAATTTCGCTGTATTTGGCATGGCCTTTCAGATTTTTGGGTCCTCAATGCTCTTCAACTTAGTACTTTATTTGACATTTTACTCTTTTTATTAGAGCGTTATGGATTGCGCGTCTGGTGTACACAATTTAAAGCCTGATATATTTTACAACTACTAAGTTGATGCCACTGCCGTTTAAGGTTTCTTTTCCGAGTGTATTAGAAGTGAGAAATTCTGTGTTGACATGAATTATCATTGATATGGTCATATTTATAAATCAACTGCTTTTATAACTTTGAATTGATCGGAATACTAAGATTTTCTACCCAAGGAAGGAATTGATTACCTTAGCTGTTTATGACAAAACCTTTCGGAATCTTATGTTGTGAATGCTCTTCTACTTCAGGCTTTATTTGGCCTTTTGACTTTAAGACTTCTGCAGCGGAATTTCAATTTTGAGTCAGTTCTTTATAGTAACAACAGAGGAGAAAATTATGACTCATTTAAGTTACAGCATACACTACTGCTATACCTTCAGCTATTAGGAAATAGCTAAAAAAATCAATAATATATCTGAATGTGTTATAGTGTGTAAACAAACGAAGAGTCATTATTCTAAATTATTTACATTTATAAAGAACATCACATTGTGAGAAACCGATCCACTAAACCGGTTTGTGTTGATTGGTCTTCATGTTTCTGTGTCGTGTATTGTATACTGTTGTTTGTCTTTTCGTTTCGTGCCATAGCGTTGTCATTTTATTTTCGACTTTCGAGTTGAATGTCCCTTTGGTGTTTTTCACCTCTCTTTCATAAGGGACTTATCATTTTTTACCTGGGAGGGGGGGCTGGTCATTTTGAAATCAAACATATAAAATTTTCTTGATAATATTTCACTATTTTTATTTGATCCCTCTGTAAAAACACTTAAAAAATGTGATCCCCCCTCTATTAAACATTAACATGCCAAAATTTTAACATGCAAAACACCGAGTTATTTCTCATTTTAGCTTGAACAATTCAATTACTCATTTATTGTTACATTTCATTCGTAAATGTGTGATATATCATCATAGTAACCCCAAAATTTTGTTTTATTAGTTTAAACAGTACAAATTTTGAGGGAATGAGAGGTCTAAATGGACCCAAAGGGATCTTTTAATGAAAACAAAAAGGCACATTAGTGGTGTTCGTCATCTCAGAATCATCTGTTTAGACTTTTGTATCACAATTCAACTGTTTGTATGCAGATGAGATGAACATTTGATCATTTATTGGAGAATTTATTGCTCTACTCTATTTTCTTTCATGATGCTGCTTGATTTTAATTTTTTTACAAATTTTTTCTCAAATCGCTGTAAATTTTAATTTATACTTAATTTTTCCCAAACTATTAAGCTGATTATAACAAAATGTGAGTGGAATACTGTTTATCGGGTTTTTTTCACGTCAGGTTTTTTCCCATATGATGACAAAATGGGCAGGTTAAATTTTCACTGAGTGGGAAAATACACGCGAAAATATAACTGTATCGTATTGTTAAAAATACAAATATCCGTGTATATATGTGATTTATTTTAATTTAAATTTTACATAGATGCAAAAATCTTTAAAATATTTTGGGTTATGACACCATTTAATAGATCGTCTCTAATTAACATTTGTTAACCTGTAACTGATTGCTGTGTTGATCAAAAGGTGTGCCATGTAATTTTAGTAATTTTAATTATTATATAAACAGATACCTTAATTAAGTAAACACTTGCTTGTGATCTACCAAACAACACAAAAGACTCGATAATCAACAGTTTAATGTATGAAACTTTCAAAAAACAATAAATCTGGGAATATGCAGTGAAATTTACGCGGGGTCAAATTTTCGCATTTCTTAAGCTGCCGCGAACAAAACGAAAATTAAACACGAACGAAAAAACCCGATATACGGTATAACGACAGGATTATTCGGGTTATGAAGCACTAATGCATTTTATATGGGACAAAATGACACAAAAATGGCAGCTTCCTACATCACCTTAGTCATGTGATGTCTTACTTAATTGTCATGATATGAATGGTGGTAAAAATATATTTCCATTTGACCATTGTAATCATCGGTTATTCTTCACATTTTGTATTTTGAAGTATGCAAACTACTCATTTCCATGTGCAAAAAATGTTGATCCCCCCTCTTTGAATTTATAAAAAAAATTTGAACCCCCCTTTCCCACACGCAGAAAAAAAAACCCCTGCATTTTGACCAGCCCCCCTCCCAGATGATAAAAAATGATAAGTCCCTAACAGTACAACAGTTTTATTGATAGTACGATATGAAGTGTTAATACAGGGACGTAACTCGGTGATAGCTAAACCTTTGACAGATCAAAATATCACGTTTGTGTATAACAGCATATACAACTGCATAAATTCGTCACCACCGTATAAAACAACTGCATGATATTTTTTGAATGCAGCATATTTTTTTCAAGAAGTTAAGATCGAAATTTCAACTTTTTTGATGCAACAATTTGGCGTGACGGATTATTGACGAACTTGAATTTGAAGGTCTCTTATTCATATCATTTTTCAGTTTTTAAAATCATAACCATTTTCACTTATCCCTTTTCAAAGACAAATTATACAAATAAGAAAACAATATTTTGCAGGACTATCCTATCAATCAGCCCATTTCAACGAATTTAATGTAAAGGGGTCCTTAACAGCCTGAGACAAGTATGACCTCGTGCAATGCCAAAATATACGTATGATGTAGGATAATAGGTGTTCGTGTGTGTTAATAACTGTTTAACAATACAAATATATATATATATATAGTGTTGGTAGTATTTAATAAAAAAAAAATCAATTGTAGTTGTGATAAAGACAATATTTAAAACTTAAAAGTGTTAACGTGGTTTAATTGATATCTTTTTATAATAAGTATATTTTTGAAGGAAAACGAAAGTTTACACTGTTACAAAAATACTCCAAGGCAAATTCAAAAAGGGGAAGTCCATAAAAACTGACATAATCAAACGCTATCAATCAACGGAACAAGTGAAAAACAACTGCCATATTCCTGACTTGGTGCAGGCAGTTTCCGAAGAAAATGGTAGGTAAATCGTGGTTTTATCGCTAGCTAAACTGCCCATTTGTAAGACATTTTCAAATAACAATCCGGTTCAAATAAGAGTGTGGTGTTCCGTTTGTAATACTGATTCTGAAGGTACAGTCAAACTTCCAAACGAAATCTGAAGACTGATTTGAAGTGCTACAGTTGTAAGGGATGTTGTCAGTATTCACTGCATTTGACTTTTAAAATATTTGGAGTGAAATCATACAATTAAATAGATTTGGTCTAACAATACAAACACTATTATTATATAATTAATATCAGTTTGTCATACATACTGTTTATTCATTATTATACGTGGGATACTAATTGTCGTGCATTTTCTGGGTAAAGGAAAAATTCGAATTTAAATGCTCATCAACTTATAAAATTTTTGAGGCTTCTAAGCAGATTCTGGCAAAATCACAAAATCAAAAAAACGCGAGGTACAATGTTGTTCAATTTACGAAAAATGCTTACCATGCAAAATATATGAAACCACAGAATATCAATTTGATAATGTAACAACAAAACGAAGAAGCACAAGACAATTATATAACTTAAATTACTTTGTAGGGTCACAATAATATTACATATGTTTAACAATACGTTTTACAAACTATCAAGATCAACAGATAATTGTCATAATTATACTTCTTTTGTAAATTTTTAAAATGTATACTTCAATATTATTTATCTTCAGTTCAACTGTTAAACTATTGATATGAACTTCGTGTGATTTTAATTATTTCAAAATAGTATTGATACTAATTGTGGTTGACTAATTATTATAAGTTTGATCATACTAAATTTTGTTGGCATATAATTCGTTAAGAAAAAATATTCCGTGTTAGTTTGCGAAAGGTGTCTACATGAACACTAATGCGTTATATTGAGATATTTTATACCTCTACCTGCTGTTTTTAGCTTTAAAAAAGTAAGAGTATTTAAAGAATATTTTTGTTTTAATTTCTAACCTCTATATCTTCGCTTTGAGCTTGAGTAATAATGTTGTCTATGTACATTCTGAGAAGAAATTGTTTGTCAATGTCTACATCTCGCAGTATATCTGGATGACATTGGTCAAGTGCTTTCATTTGATTAGGATCCATGTCTAGAGAAATAAAAAAACAATCAATAATCGTGTATTAGAAAATGAATAAAAACAAAAGCACGTATATTGGGTTTACAGAATAGAGAATAATGGGCAACAAAATAAATAATAGAGACAAATGGTAAAAAAAATAAAGAATAGAAAAATAATGGGGTGGGGGGTGGGGGCTGAAATATAAAGAATTACTTCAAAAAATTGGATTATATACTGATTACAGAAAAGAACAATGTCCAGAATACAGTTATCAAGTAATTACAGAATAGCCATTATTTTAAAAGATAAAGAAGAATGAACGAAAAACATTGAAGAATACAGAAATAGCTGCGTTTTTACTGATGTATACTTTAAATTCAGAAACAATTATGAGTTTTTTATTAAAGCAACTAATGTGACTTGGTTGGTACCTCAATAATAAGAACTTGCATTCTGATATATATATATACGTATGCAGATATTCCTGAAGTCGCAATAATTTATCTCACATTGATTTCCATTCTTCAAAAATCGAAATAATAAATGCACGCAATTATATCTAAATATACAGCATATAACATGTGTAAAGTCTATAAGATGATTAGTGGAAAATTTATAACATTCAACATTATTAATGTTCTCCCGTAGATTTATTAATAGTGCTGTGGTAAGAAAATGATATAAGACTAAGTCACATTCCCCGTTGCGACGTGATGTAATGTTTCTAATTCAATGTTGGTTACGTACAAATACATCAAAAAGAACGGTGTTTTCCCGTGGGTTAACAACACATGTCGTAAAATTTCAAAACAATTAACACCTAACCTGTTTGAAAATATAAGTTCCAAATATAATCCAGGTGTATTAACACATTGTTTTAGAAATAACTTTCTGTTTGCACATATTAATCGTGTGATTAAATCTATGATTTATCTACTATAAATTTATATGGAGCATGTGTGTTCATATAACTTCCACGTCATAGTCATTAATATGATTAAATCTTTAAAAAATCTTTATCTTAATCAAGATACAAAACTGATAAAGTGGCCATGGACTCGTTATTAGATATAAGAAGATGTGGTATGAGTGCCAATGACTCAGAGACAACTCTCCATCCAAGTCAAAATTTATAAAAGTAAACCATTAGTTCTAATAAAAAAGTAGTTTGGAGGCAGAATTTAAACACGACTATCATGTATATACTACCAGGACACACATATGTGTTTGTAGACGAAACGCGCGTCTGGAGTACAAACTTTTAATCCTAGTATCGATAATGAGCTTATTAATGAAAGTAGATAATTTGAAACAAAATGCTGTTTTGAATGTTTGTCATTTATCATGGTGCTTCAGTTTTAAAATTTCATTTTTATTATATTGCATGTTTAGATGTCTGTTTTAATATACAGCTCAGCCACAGGAACTGCGTAACAGGATCGAAAATACATACATGTTTTTGTATAGTGAATCGAGTAGACCATGATGAAAAGTAAAATAACAAAAATACCGAACTCCAAGGAATATTCAAAACCAAAAGTCTCTTATCAAATGGCAAAATCAATAGCTCAAACACATCGAACAAATGGAAAACAACTGTCATATTCCTGACTTGGTACAGGCATTTCCTGATGTATAAACCTTGTTTTAAACGTACATATAAACATACAAAACATTTTCATATGATTGATTCTTTTCCACATAATAGTTTGACAGCGAACAGAGTGAACCCATGACCTGTGTAAACAATGCCACGAGGTCGCGTATAACGAATATATAACTATCACATACAGATAAAGATCTTTTTTGAATGAACTGGTTTTTGAAGTATACTGATTGATACTTTAGTATGGGATAACATGATTTATCTATGAGTTGTAATTGAACTAACTTTCATTATCTGTGAGTAGTCTTATATCGGGCTGTGTTTCTATTGTTTTTATTTCGGTTGTTTTTGCGGCTCGTTTTTAGTTAAGCTAATAGCAACTGTCTGTTCTTATGTTGTGCTGTTAAACCTATGTCTCAAGTTAAATAGGGTTTTAGTGCTCGCAAACATGTTTTACCCCGCCATTATTTATGTGTCTGTCGCAAGTCAGGAGCATGCATTTCAGCGGTTGTCGGTAGTTTGCGTCTGTCAGATCTGGTTTTTTTTTTGTAAATTGTATTGTTATAAATAAGGCCATTATTATTCAAAGTTGATTTCTTTTACATTTGCCATTACGGGGCCTTTTATAGCCGACTATCCTATATGAGTTTTTCTCATTTTTGAAGGCCGTTCAGTAGCCTATAATTGGTTATATCCACTTCATTTGATCTCTGGTGGATAATGTTTTATTGCAATCATACCATATCTCCTGAAGTCGTTGTCTGACAGTATATTAAAAAAAATGTAAGTTTATATATAGGTGAACATACTTTCTGATTACATAGGGTAAATAGAATACTTTGTTGACTTTTTATCTTAGAAAAAAATACAATTTTTGTTTTTGGCACAATTTAGTATATCTAAAATATCCAAGTCATCATTTTTCGTTACAAAAATCAAAATATCATTTCAATTGAATTACCAAAATTCACACTACAGAAGGTTTGTTTTTATAACACAAACTTTAAAACATGCAATCCGAATATTGGCCGAATATTTTCGAGCATATATAAATGTCAAAGCTATCAAGATAACCCCTGTTGCCAATTTCCTATCTCTTAGGATTCGGCACAGGACGGAATTGAGGTGCGGTCGGTAGTACAGATGGTCGAAACTTGTTGCTAATTACGGATCTGAGGTGTGATATAAGTCGTAGTTGATGGTCCAGATTCTTGTCTCATCATTGATCGGCCTTGATGACTAGTTTGCTTTGGAATCCAAGGTGGAGACAGCAGGTTTACAAATTGATTGCCGTTATATAACTTGTCCATTACCATCCGAGCGTCGCGTCGACCCTCTCTTCTTAACTCGTGTAGTTAAGAAAGCAGTTCTGTCTGCCGTTTACTTATTTTGACTGGGTATTACTGGAATACAGTTTTTTTTTCATTTAACTCTTGCCACTCCCAGGACTTTCTCGTGTTCAAAATATTTGACAAACCTTGCTATTTTGCTACAGGGTTTACCGTCGTCACGCTGTCTATTGACGCAGCAATTCAAGGCATCCTATGTGTTAAATAAATGTATGTTTCATAGATATAAGAAGATGTGGTATGAGTGCCAATGAGACAACTCTCCATCCAAGTCAAAATGTATAAAAGTAAACCATTATAGGCTGTTAGATGTCACCCTTACTTTGACTTCATGCGACATGAAATTTTCCAAATAGCTTTGATTTAAACCAAAATACGTGTTAATAGTAGCGGGAAATTATACAAAAGGTGCACGTATTAATTTTGCAATAACTGTTGGAATAATCATATATGATTATGATTAAAAAACATATCACCAAAGAAACCAAGTTAATAATTTTGTACGCCATACACGCGTTTCGTCTACAAAAGACACATCAGTGACGCTCGAATGAGTAAAGTTAAAAGACCAAAAAAAGAACGACTTTGAACGTTGAGAAACCAAAATTGTGTTAATGTTTGTTTTGAAGGTGTCAACCTAGCCTTGACCTCGTTTAATATGTGGTTTTGTTAGATTTATGTAAATTAATTACTTTATAATCAAACAATCGATCATCATATGTCTTAAAATATTACTTACTTAGATTTACATCTAGAGAAATATAGCTCATTTAGAGGTTCGCTGAAAGAGTACGTTTTAAGTCTGAGTTCAGACCTAAGATTCTACGTTTACTAAGTCATAAACTTTGTATCTTTGATGAGTTTTAACCGCAATCGTATAACTAGACGTTTATAATATAAAAATAAGAAGATGTGGTATGACTGCCAATGAGACAACTCTCCACCATGCACCAAATGACACATAAGCCTGCCACCAAAGGCGAACTCATAATCGCTGCTTACTTACATTTCTAACTAAGAAAGATTATTTTGTAGAATTCTAAAATTACTTAATTAATTAGTCTCGCTTATATGTATATTTCAAATTTTCAAAGTCGGACAAGTTTTATCGTTTGTAGGTAAAGGAATTTTATTTGCAGTATTATTTAAAGCAATTGATATATATTGTTCAGGAGCGCCCTCCACTTAAGCTTTTACATTTGTATAAAATATCGTTGCTTTTTGTAAATGAAATTCTACAATCGCTTGGATTTTTTCCTTATCTAATGTTAAGAGATAAGACATAATATGAATGCGTATATAGCGCATAATGTAGTAACATGCGATTGCTGTTAGCATACATGTAGGAAAAGTAATTAAAGACACAAATTGAGATATTAGTAAATGTTTTCGACTGTTGGTTGTTTTAGTTGCTTTTATTATATATATTAATAAGCGTTAAAGCAGCGATGAGAACTGAAAATCAACTAGTTCATATTGTAAATATTATTTTTGAATACTATTTTTTCACAATCATTCTAAGCTGTATAACTATCAATTTGAAATACCTTCTAGGTTCGAAATTGTCGATACAATACTAGCTATGCTTGATATCTATCAAATTAGTTTTGATCTATCCACGGACATATTATAATCAAAAATAATATCTAGTTTAAAAAATATGATAAACATTCTACTTACTTTTATATTTAAAGAACTGAGCCTATTGCAATAAAGACATACGTCTACTCTTATATCGGTGAAATTGTTTCTCGTACATCACGTTTCTGTGCCCAAGCAGTAGTACGTAATATTTGACTTTTATTTCAATTTGAAAGTTATTACTAATTTCGAAATTTTGCAGATACACATTGTTTTTTATCAAAGGAATTTTAACGTAGATACAACTACCTTATTATGGGACGTAATTTTTTTTTATTTGTTAAACACCTCTTTAATTGAATTTAAAAAAAAAAGTTTTCAGAAGCTAAATGTATCATCAAACATCCTTGTTTGTTATTAACATTATACTACTACTTACGTTAGTTGGATAGTCTGTCAACGGAAAATCGGCATTCATTATCCAACTTACCTAGTTGATCCTTTAAGGATGTTTGCTACTCCTTTTTTTTTAACATTTTGTCAGATATTCGGAATCTTCTAGCTTTATTTGTGTAATGCCAATGACAATTTTGCCCGCTAACCCGTACTTTTTTTTTCATAATTTTGTTACATATTTTTCGAAAGAAAAAAGGTACCAATGTTAATTTATGAAAAATCTAGAGAGAATAATTTTCCGCCAAATTTTCAGTTGATTATATGTCAAAACAAAGAACAATTAAAACCACGAAAACTTTAAATGTAAATAAATGTAAAAAGAGTAGATTTTACGAACAGTTTGATAATACTAAATTGATTATGAATTGTTTAGACTTGGGAAGGTTACGGACTTTACATATTGTAAAAACACCTGTACATTGTTTAAGATTGTATGTTTACCTTAAGATGTCTTTGGTATACTTTTGTTGTTAGTTTAAGGTAGATAGGGTGTCTTCCTCCATCTTGGATTTTGAAATACCAGAAAATAATCGGTCTAGATCTTTAATAAAATGTGCAAATTTTGAGAGTAGTGGGTAATTCATGTGTAAGAATTTTCATTTTAATATAGAAAATGACATGTTTTATTATATTTATGGTTGTATTTTACAAAATACAGAGTACTTTTGTTTGATTCAATTTTTTCTAACTTTACCACATAAGGGGAGGCAACTCAAATGTAAGGGCAGATAATTCAGATAAAGTTACTTTTACAATAGAATGTGTTAGGAATTTACCTATTTTATTATGTAGCAAGAAAACGGGTCCCGTGACCCCATTTTTTCTTTTTCTTATCTGAAAGTATAATATTAGAGCTATCTTCTCATATTTTATCTCAAAATTCTATGGTGAAGTTTTCGTTTTATGGCAGAAAATTGCGTTTTCCATGCATAATCTATACAAAATCTGTCAATTTGGCACAACCTGTAGCGTGAAAATAAGCCCCGTGACCCATTCTTTTTATTATTTTTTTCAAAAAGCATGATATAAACTACATTTTGGCAAATTATTAAAAAATTCTATGGATTATAATTTAGACACCCCATCTACCTTAAACATATTTTATTGTCTAAATATACAACAGGATTGGATACAAGTTATAACAACTTAAAATAATCCTCTCCAAATAAGTACAATGTACAAAATTTACAGATGATCAGCAATTATATAATTCAGTACATTATAAAAAATATATACAATAAATATGCTATGTTTAAACAGTAACAGTTGAATACGAGTACACTTTAAGATATAGCAATATTCATCAAAGAATCGTTTTGTATGGCGTATATAACTATGTATATTTCTGAAAAGGATTGTGTTTTGTTCAACACTAATTTCGTCTGTTCCAAATAAAATATGTTCTATGGAAATAGCAACTAAGTGTTGTATGTTTTCAAAGAGCTGATTTTTAAAATTTAAGTAGAGTGGACATTCTAAGAAAAAATGAATCTAATGGACACCCACATTCACAACTTGGGTCATTGACTAAATTAACTCTTTATAAATCAGCTTTTAAAGGACTACATCTGTGTCGTAATTTTGTATGCAAGATATTTTCCGTCCTGTTTCCAATGAAATAATATTTAGGTACCAAAAATGGTAATTCATTTCGCCGGATTGTGTTTTTGAAATTTGGAGTAGATTGAATTGATTTTATATCTAACGGCAATACATTCCATGCACGAATTGAAGAAGGAAAAAAAGATTTAAAAATATGTCTAATCTACATTTCGGTACTGTATAGTGAGAACGGTTTCTAGTATTATAATAATTATCATCTGTATAATCCGAGATACAATCCATAAGATATTCTTGAACATTATTATTATTAATTTTATGAAATCAACATAACTTACGTTTATTTCTTCTAGAACTCAAAGTTTCCCATCCAGTTTCAAAAAGTAGGGACTCTTTACTTGCAAATTGCGGAAGTCCAGTAATAATTCTGGCAGCCTCAAGCTGCAAGCGCTTTTGTTGTTAATCGCAGTGTCTTCGGCAAAATAATAACATTTCCTTTTATTCATAATATTGATTTGCTTTCCCATGGAAAGTGATGTTCCATTTAATTTTAAGTTAATACGTTATTACTTCCTTTATTTACATTTTAGAACGTAATTTTTCTTTCTCTGATCCATCTTCAATGAATAATCAGCTATACCATTTGCTCCGATTCTACACAATAATAGATTAACTGTCCTTCCTTAATTTCATTAACGGTAAAAATTTCAATGCGGCAGATTCTCAATTCAACCACAAATGTGTCTTTAGTGAGGCTTGAGGCAAATTCTCGTTTCAACTACAAATGTGTCTTCAGTGATGCTCGAGGCAAACCTATTTGAAAATCCAAAGCTTATTACAAAACATGAAGAGCTTATAAACCAAAATGGACAACAAATATTGTAAAAGCCAGTGAAAAAATCAAAAGTTTGAATAAGGGAGATATGTTCCTTAATTTGAATTAATTTCCACACTATTCGTATGGTCATGCCAGTACCGAAGTACTGATAAATTGGCTGGTGATAGGGTACTAACAGTGCGTCGGCAGAGGCACTGACCAAGTGCTAGTAATAACATCAACGTTACCAATTTACTGCAGCAAATGCATTTCGATTATAAATGTCTCATCAATGATGCTCGAGGCCAAATATTAAACTTTTCCTTGTCAACGAAGGTCTAAATGATACCAATTAAGATAACCCTAAACCAGTCAAATTGAAAACACCTCCTTTCTTTAAAGATTATTATCATCTCTTATGCTACTTCATAAACAACACCCTTTGGCACTAAAATATTAAGCTACATGATACACACTTGTTGCATCACCGCAATATTGTCAACTTTCATGTCTAAATGATCTGGTTGCAACTGTGCAAGTTTTATTCATATATAATCTGGCTGGCCACATGTGACCTGAACATTGCCAACAAAATTTTCCGAGTAAGAGTTAACCAAGGGGCTAGAATACCCTAAGCCTACATCCACAAATTGAAAACACTTCTTAAATATAATAATGAATTCAACCAAGAATAACTTAATGTTGAAGAACGTAGATACTATTCCGAAACATATTATGGTTGTGAGTCTGTTGATGCAAATGAGAATGAATAACTCTTTGTGGGACTAGGAAATACTCATTTTACATTTATTTGAAAATGGCCACGTGTATGCGAGCACCGTTCTACCTCCGTGACAAATATGTTGGTTTGCCCGCAGTCAAGGTCGCAGAACAAATGGTTTTTGCATTTATATCACATTACATAGATTGCTTCGGGAGTGAACATGATGTTTTAGGTTCAATTGGACACCATAAGGTGTCCTCCCGCGACCTGGCTAGACAGGAAATCATGAATAATTCCACGGAATTGTTAGAGTGCATACGATCTAAGTCTCTTTTATTGTGCTGTCCATCTCTATCTTTTACACTAGTACTCTTCACTCGAAATTCAAAGACAGCTTAAACGGTTAGTAAGACTTTTTTGTCGACAGAACGAATGGCCAACGTTGTTACCGATGTCTTGTTTCGCAAAGATCTTAATGGTTGACAATTGTTATTCAAACACGATATACTTTATCACTGTCATCACCAAGATGCTTATTTTTATGTTATTGAAAATATATCTGTTACATGAGAGGACGTGCTTTACAAAAGATAATCATCATTATTATGGGTACGAGCTGTATTCTTCCTCTTATCGACTCGGTCCTTTATTAATTTGTAGCCGACTTTTTACGAATGTGTATCTGTAAGAACGAAATTAAGGTAACATCCTCTTTCAATTGCACGTTTTGCTGTAAGGATGATGTCATCTTACTAAATAAGTTTGGTGACGGTGTTCAACATATCTATCAAATCGAATTTTAAATAATAAAAACTATCAATGCAGATAAGTGTGCCTGATATCCTGACTTTGAGCTAGAAATTCCAAATCAGAATCGGTCGAGAACTTAACTTTACGACATAATAGATGATTTCAGCTCACCAAAAGTGTACTTCAATTTTAATGTAGCAAAACTCAAACATACTGAGTAAACATCTCCCAGTTTATACGATATTCTAGAGTTTCCTGTCATGGTGTTCGTGACGGAAGGTTGCTGCTTACACAGAATCTATCAAACAAAGGTTCCCAGTGGTAAAGTTAACGTCATCCCATAGAAAGTTGAACAAATGCCATCATAATTTGGATAACCCTGATAACCACATCGGAGCTACAATCCCGCCCTATTATCCTGGATTGTGACATCACCAAATAACACAGTTCATCGTACTTGTACTTGCCATAACCAACACCACGACTGGTTCAACATGTGGAACAGGATCTTTTCAAGCCATCGAGCACATTAGACCATCCCCTGTTTTTGGAAAGAGGCATTTAACTCAGATTTTGGGTTATTTCTTTTGGCGATTGTTGTTTGGATTTTTTTGTCGTTGTTTCTGGTATGTTATTGTTTTTCTCCGATTTATTTACTGTTCCATTTTTATATTCTGCTACTTTTTTGTTATTTTGCTCTCTTTGTCAAAGGTAGGCTTTGTGTACCATACGAAATAAATCATTCTACCTTTGGAATGGGTTTAGAATATATTTACATTAACACTGTTCAATAAATAATATGAATGAAGATACCAACGAATGCTAGTATTCAAAGGTCAATAACGAAATGATAACGCCATGGCAAAAAAACGAAAAAATGACGGTTAACAAAGCAAATCATAGCTAAAACAAATGACTGAGCAATACGAATCCAAAAAAAAAAAAAAAAAACCCGGGTGGGGTGGGAATAGCAGGTATTCCAAAAGTATGCAGATAAATTTCTTTTTGTTCTAATTGCAATGTTTCAATATTATTTAAGTACTGAAAAAGAATTATATAGCATGATAGTGCATTTTAAAGATTTAATTCTTTTGATAAACATATTAGTGATTTCAGGTATTTAAATAACATCACATAATTAGAATGTAATGCGACTTCAACGAGACAGTAACAAAACATATGTTAATACCTTACAACTTGAAGAGGTCGGGAACTTATTGATTCCCTGCCCTGGCTCTAAAAAATGTAAAATGTATACTTATTATCGATTGAATATTCATACCCTCAAACATATGACGCTTACAGTTATAGCTTACAATATTTTCCACGGAGCAGTCATATGAAAATATGAAAAATTAAACCATTTGAACCTTAAGTTTTTCTAAGTTGGCGAATATCAATCATGACGTTGGACAATCTGAAAACGCTCCATTCTACTTTCTGTTTTAAAGAACTTTCGGAATTCTTTGGTTTTGTCGGATTGATACACCTTCAAAACTTGGAAAGCTGAAATGTCATCGGCTGATGCCATTATTTCCAGAACAGAAAGTAAAACGGAGTGTTGTCGGATTATATTAAGCAAAGCTTAGAGACATGATCTGTATTTAAATCAGATTGGACGTTGAAAAGATTTTAAAATCAAAGCACTAAAAACTAGTTTAGAACAGACTAAAGCATGACACATATATCAAGAATAACGCATACATATATGTAGGACTCAAATATATGGTGGGTTCGAGATCAAATTTATGGCAAATTTGACGTACAAACGCCATGCAAATCATAAATCTATGACAGTTTTTAATTTTCTCTAAATTTTTAAATCTATGCAGATTTTGAAATTTTCCGAGAAAAAGAGTAAACTATAACGTCAGAATTAAATACATCATATTACGAATTATAGTTAATATTTAAGTGTCTACGGCTGGCAAAGTATATAATGTTGGGGATATCACTTTGACTTATCAGTTAAAAAAGATTTATTAACGCTCAAATAAATAGTATGTGAAAAGGCAAACTGTTTAATTCTTTTTATACAAACTGCATTTTGGTTTGTTAAGGGACTTTATTTTGACTACTTGGTTAAATGACTGGGTTAAACAGGTACCATACATAGAGTAGAAAAAACGTATTCTCCCAGGGCACACCATGTTACTTCTAAAGTCTGTATCAGTGTATATCGTTTTTATTACCGGCTTTTTCGTTACCTTTGGACAATGCGACGTTTTGGTTTGCGTATTGTGGTGGTTTGTTAAGGGACACTAATTTTGACTAGTTGTTTAAAAGATTGGGTTAAATAGGTTCCGTGCACAGAGTTGAAAATTCTAATTTTTCCGGGGCACATCATTTCACTCCTGAAGTCTGTAAATCTGACATAGATTTGAAAATTAAAAAAATTGCACTAGATTAAGAAATTTGAAAATTTGCAATAGATTTCGATTTAAAAAAAGATACCATAGATTTGGGATAACATGATGCCATATTTACCATAGATATAAAACTCTGAAATTTCACATTTAGTCAAAAGTGGGAGTGTCAGCTTTTGATTTTGCCATTTGATAAGGGACCTTTCTATTAGAATTTTCCTTGGAGTTCGGTATTTTTGTCATTTTACTTTTTATCAATGGTCAAGTAAAACTATAGTCAATAATATACCGTCCGGAAGCGTCCATCTGTTTTGACTTCACATTAACAAATTTTGATGAACACAGGAATTGATAACTGTAATTGTTTGTCGTTGTCATCAACGTTATATGCTTTCAAATGAAAAATAATTAACAGGAGTAATGTTAAAAAAAAGAAAAAAGAAATCTACATGCAAAAAAACATCATTAATGAATGATATAGGTCTCTCGTCGTCCCCTTCATCTGTCAATACTTTGGAGTATGGCAATATATGTTTAGTAACCGAAAATCATACGCATTTAAATGTTAACACAAGGATCCTTGCTTTCAGTCGAGTTCGCCTCGAGCAATAGTTGGTATTTCATTGTCAGCTAATACACACTACAATAAAACTGTTCAGATATATGAAAACTATTCAAAGATACAAGGAGTATAATTCATTCTGCCTGATGCACTATTCTTCCATACAGTTTTAACCAGTGATACTCGAACCAATTAATTGCGAAACCTAAACAATTATGAAAATAAGGTCAATAAAAATAAAAACTAGAAAGAAAAAATAAACGGTGTGCCAAATCTCTTTCAAGCAATTTGTTCCTGGAGATAGAAAACCTTAATGTTTCAAATGACTTAAAACAAAATATGAAAAGTACATATACAGACATTTGTTGTATATGAAGGTTACTTCACATCAAGTTCTTTTTGTTTTCGAAACATTAGAGTTAAGTCGGCATTTTTACTCCCAAAACGCGTTTTACTACAATCAATATTCAATAGACTATTTTCATATACTAGTAACCAACTTTTGACTCCAGATTATATAATTTTTCGACAGGTTACCTTTTATGTGGTTAGACATCCTGGTACTCGGTCAAGTAAGAGCATTGCCAACAAAAAGAAGAAAAATCAAACACATAATTCGTGCAATTTGAGGGGAAAGATTTCTGTTTTCTGATCATTTTATCGTGTTAAGAAAATATAAAGCAGTTAATTTTCCCCATAAATTGCATCGATTAAAAGCTTGATTTTACTTTTTACGTTGCTCTTACTTGACCGAGTACCAGGATGTCTTACCACAGAGTAGGTACATGGCCCAAGACCACAATTAATGATCCCGCTTTTCGTTGTCCACGAATATAGTTCCTTTTAATTAGAGTGTATTTTTTCTTAATTTTTTTTCTTTCCCTTCCTCACTCATTTCTTAGTTTTTTGTGGGTGGAAATAAAAGAAGAGAGGTGAAATAAACTTTTGGATGTTGTATTTTAACTGATTTTGATATGGAAAGAGTGATTAGGCTAGGTGCAAAAAGGTGATATTTACAGTTTTCGGAACATCTCTTGACTTGTCCATAGGGGTATGGATGTGTATTGGCTAAATTTGTAAGAGTCATTGGTTCAATCTTTCTGAATTTTGGATATATTTTTGGACTAGTACTATACATTACACACACAAAAGATTTGACAAAAATGCAAGGTGCAATTTTTTTAATGAAACAAAACGTTATAAAGAACTAATAGGGGAATTTAATTGTGGTCTGTGGCCTAAGAGGTGAATTCAGGAAATATTGAATTTGTACTTTGACAACTTCACTGAATGATCTATTGGTATTAATTTGTCAAACTACATGAGAATAAATGATTTCCACTTTTATTTGATAGAAATTTTGTAAAAAAGTGACATTTCAGCCTACATGCCCAAAATTGAACTTTTTCAGTTGTTTCAATATTTTTACAAAAGTAGCATGCTTACTTTCTCTCTGACAGATTTTTCTGGTTTTCTATTTGTGTTTGTGGTATCTAATGTAGATGTTTAACTCATTTTTGAACACTGAACACAAAAAAAAGTAGATAAAATCAGAATAAGAGTGCAAAATGTGCTGCTTTAATGGTCTTAGTCTAACGGTCAGTATGAAGCAAGTGAAAAATGAGGTTCTATGCACATACAAGTTGAATTCCTTTTAGCAGATTTCACTGAATCTGTATCAAAAGCACTTATTACTGGTTGTTTGACCTTGTCTGTTTCACAGACTACCTTTATTTTATTTTGTTTGATAGCTAGTGGTTAAAATATTGGCCTTTTGAGGCTGAAATTTCATGCCGGTTTTAAAAAGTAAAGTAAATAACTTTGCTTCAAATCATACTGTCTACATATATAGTTGAAAGTGACAGTCATGTTACATCCAGGCTCCATGTTTTATCATATCTAAACAAAGATTTGAGCAAAAAAAGCATATCTCTATCTACCATATCATTTATATGCTTTTTAATATGCAAATGTGGGGAACGACCTAAATTGACAACCTGTTTTTTTAAGCTTGACATTGCTGAAGACAATTTTATTCACATGTGTTATGCTATTTGAAACTTATATTTCAATTAAAAGCACATTTATAACATGTAAAAGGTTTTTTTATAACTTAACAACTTCAGAAAATTGTGGTAAGTGAAAAATATTACATTTCATATAAGGCCTCACATCATTTGAAAACCTCAATTTTTTGGCACAGGCTCATATAAAATTTACTTCTGGCCATTTTTTATAAGTCTGAAACATGAAGTATGCTATCTGTTGCTTTTAATAGGTGATAACTTATACATAGAAACATTAAAAAATGTAAGTTTTGGTATATTTTGGTTTTTAGAAGCCCAAATTTGATAGTTGAAATTGTTCTAATTCAACGCCACAATTCAGCACCCAAAGTTCAGATATAAAAAATGCCACATTTTTTATAATTGGTATCATATGGCTTTGAAACTTTGTAAACTGTTTTATAATACACTAAGCTTAAATCATGCCAAGTTTTATTAGAATTGGTCAAGTTTTAGACCCCTAATAGGCCCAAGACCACAATTAATGATCCCGCTTTTCGTTGTCCACGAATATAGTTCCTTTTAATTAGAGTGTATTTTTTCTTAATTTTTTTTCTTTCCCTTCCTCACTCATTTCTTAGTTTTTTGTGGGTGGAAATAAAAGAAGAGAGGTGAAATAAACTTTTGGATGTTGTATTTTAACTGATTTTGATATGGAAAGAGTGATTAGGCTAGGTGCAAAAAGGTGATATTTACAGTTTTCGGAACATCTCTTGACTTGTCCATAGGGGTATGGATGTGTATTGGCTAAATTTGTAAGAGTCATTGGTTCAATCTTTCTGAATTTTGGATATATTTTTGGACTAGTACTATACATTACACACACAAAAGATTTGACAAAAATGCAAGGTGCAATTTTTTTAATGAAACAAAACGTTATAAAGAACTAATAGGGGAATTTAATTGTGGTCTGTGGCCTAAGAGGTGAATTCAGGAAATATTGAATTTGTACTTTGACAACTTCACTGAATGATCTATTGGTATTAATTTGTCAAACTACATGAGAAGAAATGATTTCCACTTTTATTTGATAGAAATTTTGTAAAAAAGTGACATTTCAGCCTACATGCCCAAAATTGAACTTTTTCAGTTGTTTCAATATTTTTACAAAAGTAGCATGCTTACTTTCTCTCTGACAGATTTTTCTGGTTTTCTATTTGTGTTTGTGGTATCTAATGTAGATGTTTAACTCATTTTTGAACACTGAACACAAAAAAAAGTAGATAAAATCAGAATAAGAGTGCAAAATGTGCTGCTTTAATGGTCTTAGTCTAACGGTCAGTATGAAGCAAGTGAAAAATGAGGTTCTATGCACATACAAGTTGAATTCCTTTTAGCAGATTTCACTGAATCTGTATCAAAAGCACTTATTACTGGTTGTTTGACCTTGTCTGTTTCACAGACTACCTTTATTTTATTTTGTTTGATAGCTAGTGGTTAAAATATTGGCCTTTTGAGGCTGAAATTTCATGCCGGTTTTAAAAAGTAAAGTAAATAACTTTGCTTCAAATCATACTGTCTACATATATAGTTGAAAGTGACAGTCATGTTACATCCAGGCTCCATGTTTTATCATATCTAAACAAAGATTTGAGCAAAAAAAAGCATATCTCTATCTACCATATCATTTATATGCTTTTTAATATGCAAATGTGGGGAACGACCTAAATTGACAACCTGTTTTTTTAAGCTTGACATTGCTGAAGACAATTTTATTCACATGTGTTATGCTATTTGAAACTTATATTTCCATTAAAAGCACATTTATAACATGTAAAAGGTTTTTTTATAACTTAACAACTTCAGAAAATTGTGGTAAGTGAAAAATATTACATTTCATATAAGGCCTCACATCATTTGAAAACCTCAATTTTTTGGCACAGGCTCATATAAAATTTACTTCTGGCCATTTTTTATAAGTCTGAAACATGAAGTATGCTATCTGTTGCTTTTAATAGGTGATAACTTATACATAGAAACATTAAAAAATGTAAGTTTTGGTATATTTTGGTTTTTAGAAGCCCAAATTTGATAGTTGAAATTGTTCTAATTCAACGCCACAATTCAGCACCCAAAGTTCAGATATAAAAAATGCCACATTTTTTATAATTGGTATCATATGGCTTTGAAACTTTGTAAACTGTTTTATAATACACTAAGCTTAAATCATGCCAAGTTTTATTAGAATTGGTCAAGTTTTAGACCCCTAATAGGCCCAAGACCACAATTAATGATCCCGCTTTTCGTTGTCCACGAATATAGTTCCTTTTAATTAGAGTGTATTTTTTCTTAATTTTTTTTCTTTCCCTTCCTCACTCATTTCTTAGTTTTTTGTGGGTGGAAATAAAAGAAGAGAGGTGAAATAAACTTTTGGATGTTGTATTTTAACTGATTTTGATATGGAAAGAGTGATTAGGCTAGGTGCAAAAAGGTGATATTTACAGTTTTCGGAACATCTCTTGACTTGTCCATAGGGGTATGGATGTGTATTGGCTAAATTTGTAAGAGTCATTGGTTCAATCTTTCTGAATTTTGGATATATTTTTGGACTAGTACTATACATTACACACACAAAAGATTTGACAAAAATGCAAGGTGCAATTTTTTTAATGAAACAAAACGTTATAAAGAACTAATAGGGGAATTTAATTGTGGTCTGTGGCCACATGTAACCTGTCGAAAAAATATAAACTCCGGAGTCAAAAGTCGGTAATATGAAAAAAACAGAGCAAATCAGTTAACTTAAAATCCGAGATAAATTATTGTCAAGCTCCAAAAACTCATAACATACGCCTAAGCAGCAACGGCAGCATCAAGAGCAAAGTCTTGAAAGCGTTTGATTTTGAGTTTTTATGGACTTCTTTTTTCTTTTAATTTTCCTTGGAGTCCTCTATTTTGGGTAAACTTGTTTTCAGACACAAACAATCAAACCTCTGGTGACCGCATGTCCAAATAAATAACATTTAACTGTTCATATTAATGCAATTGTATGTATTTTCATGAATGTATTCCTCCATAATGGTAGTCAAAAGGTTCATACAAATTATTACTATATTCATATCATTATCCCTCAAGGGCCTCAAGAATCTGATTTATCGTGTAGCTTGTCATTAAATTCAGAACAAGTCTGATAATTTCAAACGTATGTTAACTAACCTAATATGTGATGATGTCAACTAGTGTTACATTGTTTTTTTCTTTTCTTGTTCTTTATTTGTTTTTTCTTCTTTTTCTTGTATTCAGATGTACCAATATCTGATTATTATCATTAAAAGTCTTGTCAAGGATTTGTAAATTACCTTCAGTCTTGTTAATTACGACGTGAATACTTACCTTGATCGCTTATCTGTCACGTGACTCACGTAAACGTTTGGAATTTAATACACAAGCTCTGATAGTAAAAAACGTCACTCAAGCGCGAACAAGTAAATATGGTTGTTTCACATGACTCAATGTATAAAGACAGATCATGACATTTCAACGATTTAACAATCAATCAAGCCTTCAATCAATCATGACTAGGAAAAGATATAACATGACACCTCGTCTTTTAAATTAATTTAAATTAATGTAGATGAAAGTGTTGTTATTCATCAGTAATTATATTTGTGAATACTTATTTCTCCAAATAATTTGTTTCATTCAAGTGCATCCATTTCTTTTGCTTAATGCATATTACATATAGTTATTCATTTTTTGTCATCAGCAGTTTTTGTATGTTTTGTATTTATACTATTATTACCAATTTGTTATGCGGCATGCTTGCACCAATCTAAACTTTTAACATTTTGACAAGTTCATAAATCTTTTTGGTGCAAGGTTGGTGCGATAGTTTATTTCATATTTTTTCATAGCCAAGCAGAGCAATAAAAAGCTGAAATTTGCCTGTACTTCTAACAAAGTTTGATTTATACATTCTTATGCCTATATGAATTTTACTTTTTTGCTTATAAATAAGTAACATGTATTTCTTTTATTATTTTCGTAAGTATAGCTAGTTTAACTTTTAAAAAACCCAAAAGCATGGAACTACGTATTGTAAGGGAGTCAACGATAACTTTGAGGAAAAGTCTTTTTATAAGAAATGAAATTTTAGATAGACATACAATATTACAAAATTTGATCATTTCTTATGTTTCTGCTTATCTCAATTCAAAATTTAGTGTTCAAAATGAGACAATCATCTCTGGTATAAGGGTCGGATCCATGATGTATGAAAGAAGGGGGGGGGGGGGGGAGGGAAAGGGGGGGGGGTGTAATTCCAGAAAACAAAATATACCGGAAAAAGATTTAATAGATTTGTTTTGAAAATTATGCCACCCTAATTCGAATTTGATATGTCTTTGGTAGTAATAAGCATCGAGTACAAGTTTTATAACATTTGGTTGTGGCAAACTAAAGTAAGAGAATGGAAACCGCAAAATCACTTATAAAGGGACATTACTTAAGAACAGTGAAAGTGACGCCACCCAAATTCTAACTTGATCTGTTTTTGTTGGTAAAAGGATTGTGTATAAGTTTCAGAACATTTGGTTGTGGCAAAGTAACGTTGGAAAACGGAAACCAATTTCGGGACGTTCGGATCGACAAGGGTAATTTACTAAACTGTAATGAATCCGGGTCCGTTCGCCCAAAAACATGTTCGCTCCCATTCACGTTCGTTCCCTCTCACGTTCCCACCCCACACGTTCGCACCTTGGGTCTGTTCGCACCCTACATGTCTGCACCCTTTTTAAAGGTTATGTTTTGGATATTTTTTTAATCATGCTTTAGTAAGTGTATTCCTATAAAATAAAGATAACAAGTGTTTTTATTGTTTAAAAATAAAGTGAAATTATAAAAATGTAAAAAAAGTTTTTGTTTCATGAATTATTTTGACATAATGAGTAATGAATATTGGCATGATGATCAAAGTCAAAGTCATACATCTCTAAGACTTGTAAAAGAAAGGCGGAGGATACCAAACGATATCAAAGTAGTCACAATGACAACAACGAATACAACAAATAATATATATAAAGAATAGAGAAAAAAATTATAGAATACAGATATGAAGGACCCAACATCCAGACCCTCTACCATGTTTGGCGTTGTTGTATATCATACTTGTCCAAATACAAACGAGAATTAGGGGTCAAGCTGTTTAAAACAATTAACTTTCATTTTTTCTATTACAAATCTTCTTTGTTTTTACACCTACCAAGCTAACTACTTGTATTTCACTTTACACCACAAGTTATAACAGCTATCACGATTTTCAAACACATTACAATAATACCAAATAAGCTTTGTAAATACAATTGATAGTAATCATAAGTAAATAAAAAAAAAAAAAAAATAATCATCTAATAACCCCAAAAAATTATTTCATCCAAAAAATTCACAAACTTTTATTCATGAAAATATAATTATTTGATATATACATTTGAAAATACAAATGGACATTTAAAAATTCAACCCGTATTTGAATAAAAATAGGGTTAATACGTGAAGGGTGCGAACAAACCCAGGGGGCGAACGAATCCAGGGGGCGAACGTATAGGGTACGAATGTGTTTTGGGAGCGAACGGACCCGATACCAGCCGTAATTCCCCTCCGCCACGGCGGGCGGTCTCACTAATTAGCGATTTTTCGTTAAATAAGAAGAATTTTAGCGACAAGAAGAAAAAAATTAGCAACAAGAGGAAAAATTTAGCGACTAGAAGACAAATTTAGCTACAAGACAGTTTATATACATGTACTACCATGGAAGTATTATATTGACAGGAACTACAACGATTAATTAGCACTTATTTATAACCCGGGTAGCACTGTTGAAAAGATATGGAAACTGTCTCTATTAGTACGCTGTCGTTAATATCTTTTGTGACCATCTGCGATGCCGCGGTCATAAATTGACTAAAGATACTTCTTATCAATCACGTGGTTTTTATCCAGACACATTATCATCAATACCTGTCGGAAAACACTTTTACTTATTTCAATCGCGTAGGTTGGCATTTATTAATGAACAACTTATTTAAACAAATCGACTGATGCATAAAAAATGAAAATCGGCCAAAAATTAATCATTCTTCAACGATTCAAAATAGTGATTGACATTATTTTATTTCTTCAGGGGTTAAGTTAAAACTGTTAAAAGGGTGTGTTCCGGTTACCGCCGGGTCACGAAAATTGTCTTAATAAATATATACACTTTGACGACCCGATTAATGTATATAGCAACGGACCTGGATTACCCTGGAAAGTAGAAATTATCAGTTTTAATTGCGAAAATTAATCGATCAAGAACTTAATATCACATAATTATACATAACAAATATAGTTATAAATATAAAAAAAAAGACGCACCTCGTTATTTATACAAAAATATATATATATATAAGTAGGTTTAAATTTTTTGACATTTGGGAAATTCAAAACTGCTAAAATATTCGAATTTGAACGAATTTTATCCAATAATATGCAGCCGGTGTCAGTATTTCTATTTGTCATTTATGAATGTGCCGAACATGACTTATGATTTGACCCGTATTTATCAATTTGATAAAAAAAACGAGACTTATAAACGTTATTGAATAGCTAAAGCATCTCTGTCCCATAAAATATTTTATCACTATCTGTCCACTGATACTAGTAAATATTATTGAACAGTTGCATTACTTTCAAAATTTCAACACATCGGGGCTCAGCTGAAACATTCGTATACCTACCAATGATCTGGATTTAGAGCGAAGCTTGATAATTCCTACATTTATTTCAAATCTCTTTGATCTTTAATTTTTATCAGAACAATCATTTTACAATCATCTTAAATATGCATGAAATGTTTGCCACTGGAGTAGACAACAATTATATAATCACAACTTGTGATATATATTACATATATAGTGCAATTTCTTCCGAAAAAAAAAAATAATCATGGGGCATTTATTCAATTAATATGGTACAAATTTCCATCGTCAATGTGTTTTTCAATAGAATTAATGATGTCTCGCACAAATCAATCAATCTATCAATCGGCACACATATGCTGATGTAGGGTAACGGAATCTGTCGAGGTTTGCCGATTGCTGTTTTCTAAGAAATTACCGATTTCTTCGTTTATTTCCGTAATCACGAAAGCAACCGAGAATGACGATATTGTAGGGCACCATTAACACGATGGTGTGTAAAATAACGTGCCATGTTTCAAGTTAATTAACATGTCATTAAATTGCGCGCGGCATCGCAGATGAAACGTTTGAAGTTGGGTCGTAGTAGTTCCTGTCAATATAATACTTCCATGATACTACCAAAACAACAAATTAATCATGTTGATAGAAAAAGTAAATTACAGCTGACTATTTGTTGTTTAACAAAGTTTCAAATTTTGTTTTATTTAGAAGCACTACAGTTTTGTAATGAATTTTTGGTGAAAAAAATGTTACAAAATTTAAAATAAGAATTCACAGAATAATTTGTGTCATGCATATTTATATATATATGGTCCTTTTGAGTCTGAAATACATAAAGATTAGATTATCTTATAATTTGGTTTTAATTTTTAAAATGTCAACCCTGCCGACTCTACATACGTACTGCAATAACAATACACTTATATAAAAAAAAAACATCCTTTCATGCATGTTTCTATATCTATTTATTTTAGATAATTTATATTAAGATTTCTTAGCGCTAAATTAGTCTTCTTGTCGCTTAATTATTCTTCGTGTCGCTAATTAGTGAGAACCCACGGTGGGGTATTAAAAACTTAAAAGAACTCCACCCAGCACTAGATACAAAATCTGTTGATATCACCAATATCCGGTATAATAAAAAGATTATATAAGGTGTACACGGATTAATTCATGAAAAAATGCTATAACCAGTAATTTCACCGTAAGGGAAATGGTACATTTTTTTACTGCACAGATGGTCTCTAGAAGTTCATTTCCTTTCCGCGTTCTCTTGAAGAATTATTGTTGTTTGTCTGTAGCTCTGTTTGTTGATATTTCAGCATTGAATTTTACCCTTGACATTTTCTTTGGAGTTTGTTACTTTTTACAATGTGCATCTTGAATTATCTTTTTGTTGCAACATATTAAAAGTTAAATCTGGTGAAATAGAAAACAAATTGTTTTTTTCTTTTGACAAAGATTTGTTGCCAGGGAGAAATTACAATGATTTTGCCTAGAAATGTGAATTCCATTGTGTTACATTAAAACAGTGTATAAATGTAAATTTCACTAATAGAATAAATCGATTTATACTGTATATTTAGCAAATTTAATGAGCTTATCTCCACCATTATACTGGTCGCTAGGCAACAGAATATACGAGATAGACCCAAAATGCCACCATGTTCAGAAGGTCTATAGTAAAGAGTTACATGACAAATTAAATAAAATTTGGGGGTGGGTCCTTTCTATATTTAATTAAAGAAAAATTAATTCACTCCAAATGGTAACGTCACAATTAATCACTATGTAGGATATCGTTTTGGGAAAGTTCTTCATGCTCGCTTAAGAATGAACACGAGGTCATTGAAAAAAGACTCCCCAAACTATCCGTGGTGATTTCGAAACTAATTACACCTTATATTAGAATGCCGAACTTTGATTGGTTGTTAGCCAGTGTATTTTTCGCATGTTCTAACATTTTTTCCTGATTTCAAACGAATTTGCCTGTTTTTTACTACTGCCGGTGAATTTGCCTCAAATTCCCCTCTCTGTCGTGGTATTTGCCATTTTGGATATTCCTTTTTTACCCTCGCGAGCCTGTTCCCGCCAAAATTATTCGCAACCTTTTTACTTTATCCCGACAACATGGTTAAGCACTATTGATTTAGTTTAACCGAAAACTGTCAGAAATATACATATAAAGAGGGGGAAAAATGTCTATACAAATGAACGATTTAATGATAGAAACCAATGAACGATTTAATGATAGAAACCGATGACGTTTACACATATAGATACCTTGACGTTACAAAAAGACAGCACTAACGCATATAAGTACATGTATAATTCCCGCGGTACTACGATTTCCCTTCACATGTACAGACAGTTTCAATCAAAATCTATTCGGTGTAATTAAACAGATATATGATGTTATGGAGGGGTATTTGCGAAAAATACCAGTCTTGGACCAAATTTCCCTCGCCTAGCGGCTTGGGAAATTTCACCGTCCCTTGACTGGTATTTTTCGCAAATACCCCTCCATAACATGATATATCTGTTCAAAATCTCACTTCGTGTTATCTTTTCTAATACACACCGATTAATATCAGGAATATTTAGCTTCCGTTTCAGTCCTTCCTGTTTAATTTGACACCGATATTTTGCTATTTGTCTCAACATTACGCTAGGCTCAAGCTAGCAGCCACTCGCTAGCAGCCACTCCGCTAGCAGCCAGTTTTCAGGTATGTCTATAAACCCAAAAGTTGCATAAGACTCAAATGTTTTTCTATACTATATAACGCTTTTTAGTTAAACAATCGAAGACACTATGAATGCGTTTTAGGGGTGGATCCAAGAATTTTGAAGGTGGGAAAGGGAGGGGGGGGAGGGGTAATTGCCAAAAACGATATATATATATATATACCGCCGAATGGAGGGATACAAAAAATTGTTGGACGATTTTATGCAAAAAATAAGAAGATATTTTCCGTTGGAAGAGGAGGGTGGCGTACGCCCTCCACGCCTAATCTGAATCCGCAACTGACTTTTACATTTTCATTTCTTGATCAAGAATTAAAAGACATTTGTATATTTTATCAACACACCGCGCTTCACGCGTTGAAAGGGTGAGATATAGATTAAAAAAAATATATATATAGTACACTGCAAGAGTGGAGAAATAAGGAAATACTTTTTTAAAACACAGTGTTAAGCAGTATTTTGTTTAACAATTTAAATTGTAACCCTCAAAAGAACGGAAATGTGGAATACAATTTTTGTTAAAAATCTTTAAAAAATATGATTTACCTCCCTTTAAAACTTACTACTTTAGAATAATTAAAATATTAAGTCTTCTTTGATGCGTAAAAATACAAATACTTGTATCATAAGGTGTCAAGCATTTATTCATTAAATATTAATGATCATGTAACAAACAGTTACAGAAATTATATATAATTAAGCTAATTTCAGTTTTATTTTACGCCTATTTCATGAGACTCATTGTGAATATTCATGAAGTTCGAATAACTCTTTTTCTGCTTCGGAAATACAATGAACAGTTATCCACAAATGATATGAGAAGGAAGTGATTACTATTTATTTTGAATTTGGTTGATGAATTGTAGCTAGTTAGAACTGAATGTAAGCAATGAAATGAATAAGCTGTCATAGACAAAGTGAGAACTAAACATAACCCATCTTGTCGAAAACAGGATGAAATGAATATTCTATCCAAAATAAAGAACTATTGTGTACGAAATCGAAAGTAAATTTTCGCGCGGCTTTGCCGGCCCCAAAAATGACTATTGTGAAGCTAGTCGGCGATAACAGTCGGCAACTTTCTATCCAATCTGCAATAATATTTATGAGCCTGCGATAATATTCATGAGATGACCTGGGTTCGATTAAGCGTTGTAAGGAAATATCGTTTATTAGGATAAGATCATGTTTGCTGTTTATATTTGATATTGCTATAAATAACAATAAAATCTGAACACTATGTGTGTCTTCTTAAAGGTTTGCGTTTTCTTAATCAATTATAAAAGGGGAACGCTTACGGAGAACCGACAATTACAAATATTTTTTCGGTAAATTATATAAAATTCCAATTGAAACATCAATGAAAAGCCTTTTATATAAAAACATTAAGCTGAACCATAAATACAATCTACAGATGTTTCTCGGTAAAGACACGTTCCATATAGAATTACAAAATGGTTGTTATTAAATTCTCTTACATGCCGACGTGACATTTTTTACTGGTTTTAAATCACTTTCACAATTATACAGTACTCCTATTATAAACAATCGTTTTCGACCATATTTAACAGCTCAGACTAAAAGATAAGACCAGGTACCCCTACCCTATGCTGACAAACTTGTACGGATTTAGGGCATAGGTTCTATGAGCCACTTTAGAGGCAACAACTGGTACCAACGGGAATAATATCTAGGTTTGGCCAGCCGACAGAAGTGAAGTTGGACTATGTGACATATCAGGATACTAGGAGCCCCCCCCCCCCACCACCACACATGCTAACAAACTCGTACGGGTCTAAAGCAACACACCCTTCGTTAAGTAATGACAAGCTCGTATGGGTCAAGGGTATAAGTGCTCAGAGCCATGTTAGAGGCAATGTCTTCATCTTCTTCTTGTTTCATGGCCAACGTGGTGAATCTCTTAGTGTGGCCAGCCGGCAATAGTTAAGTCGAACTATGTGACATACCCGGTACACCGACTCCCTCGCCCTATGCTGACACAATTAGGTTGACTTGCCAGCAATAGTTAAGTGAGAGTATAGCATACCAGGTACCCCCACCCCATCCTTCGCCCAATGCTGACAAGGTCTTAAGGGTCAAGGGCATAAGTCATAAGGGCCATTTTAAAGGCAATGTCTTCTTCTAATTCTTGTATCATGGACAACGTGTATAATATCTAAGTTTGGCCAGCCGACAGTAGTAAAGTTGGACTATGTGACATATCAGGATGCAAGAAGCCCCCACCCCCACCCCCTCCGCCACCACACATGCTAACAAATACGTACGGGTCTAAAGCATACGTGCTATGGGCCATTTTAAAGTTGGACAATGAGAGGTCCCCCGAACCCAATACTGAAAACTCGTACGGCTCTAGGCCATCAGTGCTATAGGCCATTTTAGAGGCAATGCATACATCTACTTCTGGTATCATGGTCAACGTGAATAATCTTTTAGTTTGACAAGCCGGCAATAATTAAATTGGACTATGTTACATATTAGGTGTCCCTTTTTATCCAATGATGACGAACTCGTACGAGTCTACGACATAAGTACTATGATGCATTTCAGAGGCAATATCTACCTCTACCTCTGGTACCAAGGCCAACGTGAAGAATGTCTTATTTTGATCAGCCGGCAATAGTTAAGTTGGACAATAAGACATACCAGGTCCCCCTAACGCTATGCTGAAAACTCGTACGGCTCTAGGCCATAAGTGCTATAGGCCATGTTTGAGGCCATTCATGCCTCTACTTCTGGTATCATGGTCAACGTGAATAATCTTTTAGTTTGACCTGCCGGTAATAGTTAAATTGGACTATGTTACATATAAGGTGCCCCCTTTTTATCCCATGCTGACGAACTCGTACGAGTCTACGACATTAGTACTATGATTCATGTCAGAGGAAATATCTACCACTACCTCTGGTATCATGGCCAATATGGAGAATATCTTAGTTTGGCCAGGCGGAAAAAGTAAAGTCAGACTATGTGACATTCCAGGTACAACCGGCCCTTCGCCCAATATTGACAAGCTCGTATGGGTCAAGGGCATAAGCGCTCAGAGCCATGTTATAGGCAATGTCTTCTTCTTCCTCTTGTACCATGGCCAACGTGGTGAATCTCTTAGTGTTGCCAGCCGGCAATAGTTAAGTCGGACTATGTGACATACCCGGTACCCCGACTCCCTCGCCCTTTGCTGACACAATTAGTTGGGCTTGCCAGCAATAGTTAAATGAGAGTATGACATACCAGGTACCCCCGACCCATCCTTCACCCAATGCTGAAAAGGTCTTACGGGTCAAGGGCATAAGTCATAATGGCCATTTTAGAGGCAATTTCTTCTTCTACCTCTTGTTTCATGGCCAACGCGAATAATATATAGGTTTGACCAGCCGACAGTAGTGAAGTTAGACTATGTGACATACCAGGTATACCCCATTTAACCCTATGCTGACAATCTGCCTACAGATCTAGGGCATAATTGTTAAGTGCTATTTTAGAGGTAATGTCTGTCTCTACTTCTGGTATCATGGCCCAAAGTTGATAACCTTTAAGTTTGGGCAGCTGGCTCACTGAAATATGCTGACAAACTTATAATTGTCTAGGGCAAAAGTGCTCAGAGCCATTTAAGATGCAACGCGTATCTAAACCTGTGGTACTATGGCTAACGTGGAGAATTTCTTAGTTTGGCAAGCCGGCAATTGTTAAGTGAACTATGTAATAAACCAGGATACAACGACCCCCCTTCCCACCCACCACCCCAATCCCAAAATGCTGACAAGCTCGCATGGGTCTAGGTCATAAGTACTAGTGCTCTGAGCGACTTTAGAGGCAATGTCACCATCTACCTTTGGTATCATGGCAAACATTGTGATCTCTTAGTTTGGCCAACAGATAATAGTAAAGTTCGACAATGAGACATACCAGGTACCCCAAACCCTATGCTGAAAACTCGTACGCGTACGGGTCTAGAGCATCAATACTACGAGCCCATTTAGAGGCAATGTATACCTCCACATCTGGTATCATGGTTGACGTGATCAATCTCTTAGTTTGATAGTTAAATTGGACTATGTGATATTCCAGGTTCCCCCCTTTTTACTCTATGCTGACAAACTCGAACAGGTCTAGGACATGAGTGCAACAAGCTATTTAAGAAGTAATATCTACCACTACCTATGGTACCATGGCTAACTTGGAGTATTTCTGTTTGGCCAGGCGGCAATAGTTAAGTCTGACTATGAGATATAACAAGTTCGCAAGTTAACATACCAGGTACACCCCCTCACCCTTCACCCCATGCTGACAAGCTCGTATGGGTCAAGGGCATAAGTACTCAGGGCCACTTTAGAGGCAATATCTTCTTCTACATCTTGTATCATGGCCACTGTGGAGAATCTCTTATTATGCCAAGCCGGTAATAGTTAAGTCGGAATATGTGAAATGCAAGAACCCCAAACCCTATTCTGACAAACTTATACGGGTCTAGGGCGTAAGTGCTAAGAGCCATTTAGAGGCAATATCTACTTCTTCCTTTGGTACAATGGCTAACGTGGATAATCCCTTAGTTTGGCTAGCAGGCAATAGTTAAGTCACACTATGTGACATACTAGGTACAACGCCTCCCCCTGTTCACCAAATGCTGCCAAGCCCGTTTAGGTCGAGGGCATAAGTGCTAAAGGCCATTTTAGAGGCAATGCCTCTACCTTTTGTATCATGGCCAACATGTAAAATCTTTTAGTTTGGCCATCCGGCAATAGTAAAGTCGGACTATGTTACATACCGAGTTCCCCCACCCGATGCTTACAAACTCGTACGGGTCAAGGGCATAAGTGGTAAAGGACATTTTAGAGGCAATGTCTTCTACCTCTTGTATCACGGACAACGTGGAGAATTTCTTAGTTTGGCCAACAGGCAATAGGTAAGTTAGACTATGTGACATACCAGCTACATGTACCCCCCACCCTATGCTGACAAACTTGTATGGGTCTAGGGCATAAGTGTTATAGACCATTTTTGAGGCAATGTCACCATCTACCTCTGGTAGTATTGATTTTAGAGAATAAATTATTGTATGGTACCATGGCCAACGTGGAGTATCTTTTAGATTGGCCATCCGCCAATAGTTAAATCGGACTATGAGATATAACAAGTTCGCCCCATCCGATGCTGACAAACTCATACAGGTTTAGGGCATTAGTGATCAGAACCATTTTAGAGGCAATGTCTACCTATATCTCTAGTACCATAGCCAACGTGGAGAATTTCTTGTTTTGGCCAGCCGGAAAGAGTTAAGTTGGTCTATGTGATATATGGCAGGTAACCCCCGCCACCCCCACCCCCTTTTCACGATATGCTTGTAAATTGTATGGTCATAGTGCTTCAGTGCTATGAGCCATTTAAGAAGCACTGTCTTCTTCTTCCTCTGATATCATGGCCAACGAAGTGAATCTCTTAGTTTGGCCACCCGGCACTAGTTTACTCGGAATATGTGACATACATGGTACCCTAATTCACCTCATCCCTCACCTTATGCTGACAGGCTCGTATGGGTTATTATTTAGGGCATAAGTGCTAAAAGCCAATTTAGAGGCAATTTCTAATTCTACGTCTGGTTCCATTGCCAACGTGTCTTGGCCATCCCGAAATAGTTAAGTTTGACTACGTGACATACCAGTATCCCCCTCATAACCATATGCTGACAAAATCGTTCGGGTCTAGGGCATAAGTGCTATTGGCCATATTAGAGGCAATGTATGACTCTACTTCTAGTACCATGGCCAAAGTGGAGAATCTTTTATTTTTGCCAGCTGACTCACTCTAGTTTGTTGACAAACTCATACGGGTCTAAGACATAAGTGGGAAGGGCCATTTTAGAGGCAATGTCTACCTGTACCTCTGGTACAAAGGCCAACTTGGAGAATTTCTTAGTTTGGTCGGCCTTCGATAGTCAAGATGGACTATGTGTTATATAGCAGGTACCCCCTCTTTTTTCACCATATGCTGATAAAAGTGTTCGGGTATAGGGCATCAGTGCTATGAGCCTTTTTTGAGGCAATGTCTTCTTCTACCTCTGGTATCATTACCAACTTAGAGAATATCTTAGTTTGGCCAGCCGGTCATAGACAAGTCGGACTATGTGACATACCAGGTACCCCCAACCCTATGCTGACAAGCTTGTACGGGTCTAGGGCATAAGTGCTATAGACCATCTAAGAAGCAATGTCACCCTTTGCCTTTTGCAGTATTGAATTTTAGATAAAACAGTATTGAATGATACAATGGCCAACGTGGAGAATCTTTTAGTTTGGCCTTCTTGCAATACTTAAGTTAGACTGTGTGACATTTCTTGTACCTCCCTTTTACCTGATGCTGACAAACTCGTATATGTCTAGGGAATAAGTGCTTAAGGGCATTTAAGAGGCAATGTCTACCTATACCTCTTCCACTTCCTTTGGTATCATGGCCAACGTGGTGAATCTCTTAGTTTGGCATACTGAAAATAGTTATTTTTAACTATGTGACATATTAGGTAGCCACAGCCCTATGCTGACAAACTCGTACGGGACTAGATCATACGTGCTAAAGACGATTTTAGAGGCAATATCTCGTTCTACCTTTGCTACCATTGCCAACGTGGAGAATGTCTAAGTTTGGCCAGTCGCAATAGTTATTTGGAATATGTGACACACCAGGTACTCCTCACCCTATGGTGACAAATTCGTACGGGTCTAGGGCAGAAGTGCTATTGACCATTTTAGAGGCAATGCCTACCTCTATCTCTGGTACCATGGGAAATGTGGAGAATGTCTTAGATTGGCCAGCCGGCTCATTTTTTCCAGACTTGGGAACTTAGTAAAGTTTTCAGCAAATTGAAAGAGGGTACAAGTTTTGTGTAATTATCTCGTCCTACAATTTTCAAGCTAGTCTCCTGAAACTTTGCAGGACGTTTGTACATATATTGAAGCTATTATTGATTTTTTTGGGGATTTTTCTCTCATTTTTCAAGACATTGGAAATCATTCATTTTTCAGCAACATTTAGTCAAAAAGACTGTGACCTATTTTTACGGGGTAAATTTAGGGTGGTTAGGGGGTTATTTATGTCAGACATTGACCTATGTAGAAGACTTTCCGTTGGTTGTACCACCAGGGATTTTTCGGCAATGATGCCTTTGGCCTCGTGCAGATAATGAATTGCCGTAGAGAAATAAAAGGGAAGAGGCACAATGTCAGATCCCGATATAGGACCTCATTAGGTCACTGACTTTTATTTGTACATAGTGCGAAACAAGAATTGCTATAGGGAACGATTCAAATTTAGGCCAAGTACAGTTTGTCTGTAATGTCAGACCCCGATATTGGACATTCCTGGATTGTCCAAACTAGGCCTATGTATGGTGTAGACCTTTTCCGTGAGTTGTTTGGGCATTTTGAATCAGGAAATAAAAGTTCACTGCCTTTGATTGGAATCTAGTGCATATAAAATAATTTCAGAGGTTTTTTCCAAATTAAATTTAGGGCGAGTGACGGGGGTCAGTAATGTAAGACCCCGATATTGGGCATGTGGTGAAGACCTTCGGTGAGTTTTCTTACCTGGGCCTTTGTCCAGGAAACCTTAGGTCTCTCGTTTGCATTTATACCTTGTGGAGATCAAATAAAAGTATGGTCATAAGGATTTGTTTATGAGTTAGATTTAGGTTGGATAAGTCATACCTTGATATTGGACCCATGGTATAGACCTTCTGTGAATTGTCACCCTTGAGCCTTTTGGTCCAGGAAATATAGGGCTATTGGATTGTATTTGAACATTATAGTGCAGATAAAAGCATTGTCGTATTGATTCTTCTTTTACGAATGAAAATATGGTTGATAGGGTCAGTTATGTAATTCCGATATCCTATGTTCTATATATTATATATGGTTAAGGTTTAGACATTCCGTGAAGTATCCTATCTGGGCATCTTGATTAAATAATCAATAAACCACTGCCTTTCATTTGCATCTAAGGTGAAAAAGGTATCCCACTAGAAAATTTGATCTAGAAAACTATAGGCCACTAGCTTTTATTTGTACCTTTTGTGAATAAAAAGCCTTATAGGATCGATTTTTTTAGGGGGGGGGGGGTAAAAATTAGGGTAGGTATGGGGTCAGGTATTTCATACCACGGTTTGGAACCAATGCTGTAGACCTTCCTTGAGTTGTCTCGCCTGGGCCTTTTAGTCCAATAAATATTTGGCCTCTGTCTTTCATATGCGCCTAGTGCAAAAAAAATTATCGACATAGGAATCTTTTCACAGATTAAATTCAGGCTATGAAAAAAACCTATCATAGATACCATGATTAGAATTTTGTACGCCAGACCCGCGTTTCGTCTACAAAAGACTCGTTAGTGACGCTCAAAATCAAAAAGTTTAAAATGGTAAATTAAAGTACAAAGTTGAAGAGCTTTGAGGACCAAACAATTCCGAAAGGTTTTGCAAATACAGCTAATTTATAAGGTAGCCTATTCCTGAGGTAGAAAATCCTTTTTTATAAAAGTTTAAAGTTTGTTAATTTATAATTATGACCATAATTGTCAATGATAATTCATATCAACCTACAGAGGTCAGTAACGTCAGAACTCGATAATAGAAATGTGTTGTTGACCTTCCAAGAGTTGTGTCAAAATGTGCAATTTGACTCAAGAAACCGTAGGTCACTGGTTTGATTTTGTTAATAGTGTGGATAAAAGCATTGGCGTATGGAGTTAGATTTAGAGTAGCTAAGGGGTCTGTTATATCAGACCCCCATATTCAACATATAAGGTAATCCTTGCGTGAGTCCTCATACCGGGACATTTTAGTCTAGGAAACCTGAAGTCATTGCCTTTAGGTGTCAGACCTAAAATTCACTCACTCCAATCTAGAACGTAAAAGTAGCCCATTTCTTGACTAAAAATAGTGCTTTTGATGTCATTGTTTACTTAAACTGACCAAAAAATTTGCAGAAATAATACTGTTGATGAAAGAAAAATATATATTGAGCCAAAATTTACTTGTCCATAAGCTTGCATTAAAAATTGGGGATTAATGCGGTCCATAGTACACTTATTCAAGATGTCCTGAAAACCAGGGGTTATTGACAGTAGTAGTTACCTTCGGAACGTTGGTATTTTACTACAAGACTTTAAAGAGAGGCGAAAGGGACATTCAAACTCATAAGTCAAAATAAACTGACAACGCCATGGCTAAAAAAGAAAAAGACAAACAGAAGCAACAGTACACAAAACACAACATAGAAAACTAAAGACTAACCAACAAAACCCCACCAAAAACTGGGGGTGATCTCAGGAGCTCCGGAAGGGTAAGCAGATACTGCTCCATATGTGGCACCCGTCGTGTTGCTCATGTTGGTACCCAGTAATAAGTCTAATTCGGTAGATCATATTCGGGAAAAGGGAGGACGGGATTGTAGTTACGACAATCGGAACATATCCGTTATCGGTTATGATCTGTGAATCGGATATTCCATAACGGTCAACCAACACGTGATGGCGTCTGTAAAATTTACGAAGGAATGACTTCAACTTCACCACTTGGAACTCTTGGTTTAGAAGTTTCCTTATGAGCAGCAACCCTCTATCAAGGAAATCATGACAGGAAATACAAGCCCTGGAATATCGTATCAACTTTTAGATATATACGCCGTATGCAGGCGCTGCTGGATGAGTTGAACATGGGTTGAAAATTAGCATGTAGAAAGGTGATACATGTACAATTCAAGATATAACTGGTTTCCATGAAGTTAATCTTGAGGTAAAATATTGCGAAAGCTGTGAAAATGGAAAAAATTGGTTGAATAGATGGGATTTTGAATTGGCGGTTTGACATTTTTAATTTGCATCATGTGCGGATCAAAATATTGTCGTAAGAATCTTTTTAATTAAGTGATGGTAAGGGGTCAGTAATCTCAGACCCCGATTTGTAGCCTATGATGTGGATCTTCTGTTAGTAAACATATCTTGGCCTTATGGTCGGTAAAACCTTATAGTCTATCTTTCATATGCTATAGTCAGGATAAAAGTACTGCAGTGGGGATCTTTTTCGAATTAGATTTAGACCATAGGAAGGAGGTAAGTATTATCAGACCTCGATATTGGATCTGTGGTGAGATCTATCGAGGGTTTTTCCCCCTGGGTATTTTGTTCCAGAAAACATTAGGTCAGTATTATATAATTGACAGTGTGGCTGCACAAAAACATAGCACTGGGTTTTAAAATATAAACCCGAAACATTAATCCTTAACCAGTACAAACAATAGTCTAGTTCGAAAGAACAATTGACCTGGCATGAGAATGATAAAAATGAGAAATACAATAAAGACATGGCATTAAAAAATAAAATGGAAAGTGAGGGAGATTGTATTTACACTGATGATCTAAATGAAAACGAATCATTAAGCTATAAAAAGGGAAAAAAAAATACCAGAAAATGTGATATTTAAAATCACAGGAATTACAGAATTGGATGTAAAAAGTTTTTTATTCTTAGGAATAGAAGAACTGAAAATTAATACAATCTGGGCTTTCACTAGACTAGAAAAAAAAGAAAATGAATTGATGGGAACCTATGTTAAAAGTAACGGTTTACAAATAAACCCTAAATCATAATAGGCTTATTTTCCCTCCTTGTTGATAAGTAACTAGTATCGGGGTAGGGTATAAACAAATTATTAAATAATCTTTGAAATGATAAAAACAATTGTTTAGAAGGATGATAAAAAGATATACAATAGCGAAATGGCATTAAAAAAAGGAGGATGTTGGATGTTGAAATAGTAAAACAGTTATTGCAAGGAATCAACTGCTTGAAAAAATTAAAAGATTAGAAAAAGCTCATATAATTAAACTGATTCAAACAAAACGGAATTTAAACGTAACAAATATGTTGTCAATCAAGAAATCAAGCATCTTGATAATGTCAGTTTCAGAGAATATTTTGTTTGAATCAGAGTGATTCTTTACAAAGTAGGATTTATCCCTCCCCAAGACAAGATACTTGTATCTACGTTCGCCATTCTTTTTAATGAAACTTAGTAATACCAACTCTTTCAATTTGTCTTTTAGTTTAGAATGGGGAATACTTGTGTAAAGTGTAGAAAAGTCAAATGTTTTAATACTATTGCAAGATGAGAGAGTCTTAGATTGTTTGTGCTCTAAACGATCTTTGGAATTTTTTAGTATCCACATCTGATTCACGCCACCTCTAGAATAGGCAGTTTCACAATAACTTTGGAGCCCAGCTTTGATTGCTGATAAAATAGATGTTAATCATTTAGAAGACCCATCAATATACCGTTGTTTGTAAGGACACTTATGTAGTTTAGGTATCCAATAAAGTGATGGAAGATCCAGTTCTTCATCTTTGGTTGAAATTCCAAAGGAACATAGAACAGACCTATGATTATCCAGGAATTCCTCTTTGGTATGTGTCGTGAGGGTATATGTTGAGTTTCCAAATGAATTGTCAATACCTAATTCATTTATCAAGCAGTTTATGTTATGATATTTACACACAAAAACGATGTTGTTTGGGGCTTTATCTGCGGGGACAATAACATAATTGGACGGAGGTAGGACATGTGTTTTGCAAGATTTAGGTCTTTAAAAATTGACGTAGCGTGGGTATTGATAGACCCATTTAGTTTTTTAATTCGGATTTGTTTCAACGACCTCACAGCCTTAATCCATTCGGAAAGAGTATCTACGTCTTCTTTCTCGCGTTTAGCCCATTGCCTGGCATAATCCTCGACTGAATCCATCAGTATTTTGAAGTTGTATTTCCAATTGATGGATTTAGGCTCACGATATTTCGGACCTTTGGATAACAAATTTCGCAGGGAAGTGTTATTGACAATGTTGAGGTCTCCGGTAATAACGTGGCCAGCAGGATTATATGTGAATTGGGAACTAGCACAGGTGCAATCAGGAGGTTTAGACTTGGAGTCACGGCCGGGCGAACAAGTACCAGCGATGGGAGATGAGTTAACGTTGAAAGGATTGATTTCCCAGTGAATCTCAAGAACATTACCAAGTTTGAGAAAAACAATCCAAATATATTCATCAACTTGAAGTGTTTAGAAAAGAAAAGGATCTACCCACTGATGATATCGGACACTGCGAAAAGAGAACTGAATGTGGACTTGTTGACGATTGAGAAAGACGGATTGACACATTGCTTTGTGTACTTGTTTTTTTTTCGTCGTGCTTTGTTTTTTGCCATGGCATTGACAGTTTGTTTTCGACTTGTGAGTTTAAATGTCTCTTTGGTATCTTTCGCCTCTCTTTTAATCACTTCCAAAGTGACCCTATCCCAGCAAAAAGAGTAAGATAATAACAAGAAAACTGTGAATGTAAAGATGCCGGATCAAAGGGCTTAAGAAGATTTTAAAAACCACATAAGAACAATGAAGGTTCCATTATTTCGTAGTGTACGCAGAATTTGACTGCTTTCCTGAGTGTCAATAGCGCAAACTACGTTCCTCTTTTATTGTACTTTCGTTTGTCGACGTCGGTGCGTCAATGATGTCGGCTTGGGCAGAAGTCGAAATAAGATGTTATCAAATGGTAAACTTGAACGACTGTATATTTTACACGTCTCCTACCGCCACTGCATTTTGGTGCCGTGACTGTTGGAAATAATGGATTCGAAGTTGAAAGCAGTACGGGCAGGACACAGAGGACAAGTGACACGGTAACTAAAGAAATTCGAGGACATTGAAAGAATTCGGACTTAGACAAAATTCGAAAAAAACTGTCACACACTGATTCCCTGTCTCAAAATGTAAGAGTCGCATCAACGTCTTTAGATCCAAATGCAAACAGTTTTACGCCAACTTACCCGACGAATTCATCGCTTATCAATGACAATGTCATACATAGCAATGGAAATGGAATAAATGTACAACAAACACATTTTGATGATTTCCGCTCCATGCTAAATACCCATCGTGACTTGCAGTCTACAAGTAATTTGTACAACCAAGGCTTTTCTTCGGTATCAAATAGCAGTCAAAACCATAGATTATCGAAACTAGATTTACCGCACTTTGATGGGGACATTTTACAATGGCAAACCTTTTAGGATTCGTATGAATCAACTATCCATTTAAACAGTAATTTGACCGAGATACAGAAATTTAGTTACCAGAAGGCCCGACTCCATGGTCACGTCGCCCAAACAATTGAAGGTTTCGCACTGACAAATGCAAATTACACCACAGCAATCAATTTACTCAGAGAGTTTTGGACAGCCCCATAAGATAATTCATACCTACATGATAGCGTTAATGGAAATGCCGATTCCTAACAACAGTTCACAATGCCTGACAAGTTATGGAGACAATCTTGAAGCGTATGTTCGGGGGCTAGAATCAAAAGGCCAGGAACAAGAGATGTACGGAGCCCTGTACATGGAAAACTTCCACCTGAAATTCGCAAAAATATCGCACGAGAACATGGCAGCGACAATATTTCTTTGATTGAATTCCGCAAATCGATTGTAAAAAAAATCAGCATTCTAGAAGTAGGCCAGACTACAGATTACAGAGTTAATAGCATGACAGCTACTTGTTTTTCTGGAGCGAAGTCGAGACAACAATCTCATTATGACCATAAATAGACAAAAATGACAAAAGAGACACATGTTTGCGTATTTTGTGACGGAACACACCATTCTAATGATCCTAATGATTGTATAAAGGTAAAAGACCCCAGCGCCAGAGTTGCCGTAGTAAAACGTAAGAAGCTATGTTTTTATTGCCTTGGATCGCTTCTCGCCAAAGAATGTAATTCACAGAATAAATGCCGAAAATGCAACAAGAAGCATACAATCATGTGTGAAGGTCGATTTGTAACTGGACAGAAGTCACAGTCAGTAAAGACGGAAGGTCAAAACGGAGAGAAAGCCGTATCAGTTGTAATGCACACGTCATCTAAAGTTAAACTACACTCGAATGTTTTGTTGAAAACCGCAATAGCACCAGTACATTTTGAACACATTTACGCAGAAACAAACATTTTATTTCACGAGGGTGCTCATCGTTCCTTCATAACTGAGAGTTTAGCCAGGAAAGTGAATGTTAACGCCACAGGAAAAGAAACAGTTCAACTTGCTGCATTTGGAGATGTGAGTAACAATGTACGTCAACTTGAATCTGCAACCATTGATATACAGACCGATTCTGGACAGAATATACCAATTCACGCACTGATTGTTCCAACCATATACGTTCCTATGCAGACCAACATGACACGTAACGTGAGAAATCTGCCGTATTTGAGAAGTCTTAAATTTGCGTATCCACTGACTTCACATGAACAGTTTGAAATTTCGTTGCTGATAGGAGCAGACTTTTACTGTAAGATAGTATAGATTAAGGTGATAAGAGGTGATTGACTCACAGCAATTAGCTCCAAAATTGGTTTTTTATTGTAAGGACCAGTTAGCGATAACAGGACTTCATCAATTTTTCCCGTCCTTTTGAACATCATCAAGTCATCATATGGAGGAGAAAAGAATTGAAAACAGTCTTAAATGATTTGAAAACGAACAGTACCAGGCCAAATTGCCATGGAAACATGAACACCTTGACTTTCCATCAAACTTTTATATCGTTAAATCGGGAACAGAGAGTTACTACACAGATATGGGGATATTATTAAAGAGCACGAGAAAAGAGGATTCATCGAAAAGGTAAATTAAGACACAATTCCAATCAAAACTCATCACATTCCACACCATGCTGTAAGAAAGGAATCAGCTACCACACCCATTAGAATAGTATACGATTGAAGCTGCAAACAATCGCAAAACCATGCCAGCTTAAACGACTTACTTAATGATCTAACAAAAATTCTGATGAGATTTCGACTCAACAAAATTGGAGTGAGCACAGATATTGAGAACGCCTTTCTACATGTTGGCCTAGACAACAGTGACAGAGATGTAACACGCTTCATATGGATCTGAATAATCAAACTAGCCAGCTGACTACTTACAGGTTTAAATCTGTATTATATGGCACCAAATGCTCTCCATTTATCTTAAATGCAGCATTACTGAAGCACTTAGATGAAGATGAATACAAAACGGAAACTGTGTTTACCATGAAGAAGGATTTGTTTGTTGATAACATTTTGTCAAGCCTTAAAAATGAGATGAAAGCTCTTAAATACTTCCGTGAAGCAAGATCGTTAATGTCAGAAGCTGGGTTTAATCTTCGCTCATGGACATCAAGTAGTAACCATCTCCCGAAAACTTGCACAAGCTGAAAATGTACTGGACAAAGACACTAAAACGAAAATACTTGGACTACGTTGGGATACAACAACAGACAAACTAGTCCGGAAGTAAAATTGAACCAGGAAATAGGGAATATCACAAAGCGGGAGATTCTTAGCCAGTCTTCAGGGATTTACGATCCGTTAAGTCCTATTACTGTGTGAGCCAAACTACTAATGCAAGATTTATGGAGACAGAAAATGGACTGGGACAAACCTCTACCGTGGGAACTACAACATCTATGGATAAAACTTGCTAAATATTTAAAGATCACAACAACTGCAGAACTGAGACACTATTTCACAAGCTCGTCAGTCAACATGGACCACAATGAACTACATGTTTTCGTCGATGCAAGTATGGGCGCATATTGAGCAGTAGTATATATTGGTGATGAAAGTAATTTAGCAGTAGTAATGGCGAAGAATCGCGTAGCACCACTAAAAAAGTTGACTCTTCAACAACTAGAACTAATGGAAGCACTTATCGGCGCTCGCCTCGCTAGCCACATCAGGACTACCCTACCTAGCAACAAAGTGGTATTTTGGTCGACAGCCAAATTGTTCTACACTGGTTGAATACGTCGAGACAGTTAAAACGATTCGTTCAGAAAAGAATTGATGAGATAAAAAATTTGACTGCACATGATGAATGGAGATATTGTCCAACTAAAGAGAATCCAGCAGACTTACTGACTCAAGGACTGACTGCGGAACAGTTTTTATAGAACACACTCTTGTTTAACGGACCTGAATGGCTAACAGATGAGAAAAAATGGCCGACATGGAACTCACAAGTAGTACCGTATAATCATCCTTCGTAGAACACGACAACAAGGACAACACACCAACAGAAGAAAGGAACAGTCTAAAGGAAACAGGAATTGATATTATTATGAACATTACTCGGTATAGCACCTTATACAAAACGATCCGAGTGACCGCCTTTATTCTGAGATTTGTAGACAACTGTAAAATTCCAAAATCACAGAGAAAAACCGACCAGCTGCTTGATACTAGTGAATTACAACAACTTGAAGTCACAGACCAGCAAAAGATTGTCACTGGTGAAACAGTTAAGACTATTTTTTGATTTAAATGGAACTATTCGTTGCGGTGGGAGGATTCACAACGAACCACTGACAGAGACTGCTCGATTCCCTTATTTATTACCTATAGATCCCCCACTTACTCCATTGGTTGTACTGGATGTACATGAAACATTGAAACATTCTGGAGTACTAGCTACAGTAACTCAGATAAGACAAACATATTGGGATCCATGTATTCGCCAGTACGCGAAGAAGGTTCTACACAAACGTATAACTTCCCGAAAAGTTAGCGGGAAACCACACAGAGAAACTGACCAGCCACCATTGCCGAAAATCAGATTGACAGAAGCATCAGTACGAGCGAATGAAAGAATTCACAAGTGGATACACGGACAATAATTTGTTAAATTCAGTGAAATCTAATATTGACTGTTTAAAGTTAATTTCACTTTCTGCCGTAACCATGGACATGTTTAGAGAATTATTTGATTTAAAGTCATTAATTGGTAACTGGAAACAAATTTTTTTTTAAATAATTTATTTCTTTGCGTGCCCGGATAATGTCGCGAAAATAGCGCGAACTACGTTCCTCTTTTATTGTACTTTCGTTTGTCGACGTCGGTACGTCGTCTTGGGCGGAAGTCAAAATAAGATGTTATTAAATGGGTCACTTGAACGGCTGTATATTTTATATGTCTTCATCGCCACTACACTGAAGACGTCAAGTCAAAAAATTGTGAGGGATCGAAGAGAAATCAAGCCAAAGACTTTGTAAAATAGATCAATGAACAGAAAGAGATCTCAGCCGCAGAAATCATGAGTCACTGATGCCGAATGAATGACTGCAAACCAGACATCAAACCCTACCAGAAGCACACACCGCCCGGAATTTGCTATTTCATTAAGTGCTATGACGACAGGGTGTTAACTAGAGAACCACTTTGTTATACACATTGTACAATGCAGTGGCCAAGATCTTTGTGAATAAACTTGAATAAGATTTTTGAGCGCTGTACCAGTAAGATAAATATCAAAAATCCAATGATATATCGAAGGAGAATAAACAACGGGTCTAGAGTATAAGTGCTAAAGTTCATTTAGAGGTAATGTCTCCCTCTACCTCTGGTACTATGGCCAACAAGGAGAATATCTAAGTTTGGACAATCGGCAATAGTTATTGGACTACTAGTATGTGACACACCAGGTACCCCTCACACTAATGTGACAAGTTCGTACGGGTGTAGGTATAAGTGCTATTGGCCATTTTAGAGGCAATATCTACCTTTATCTCTGGTACAATGGGCAACGTGGAGAATATCTTAGATTGTCCAGCCGGCTCGTTAAAGATTCCAAGAACTTTCTTATTGACCTTAGTCTAAACTTTAGATTTATGGTCAGTCGGGTAATTGGAGATCTCGTACCACTGAGCACATGTTTATATATGTATTTGTAAATGTCTGTGGTCTGAATATTGCAAACGAGACTTAGTATTGTGTGTGAAGCAGATCGTGGCTCGCGTTCCGTATTTGTTTTTTAGGTAGTCTTATTCATAATCAGTCATAAGTGTTTTTAGCAGGTCCAAAATCTCCAGACGTAGGGAGATTGGTTTGTCAAATACCTGCTTGGTTCGTGTCCTGTGGATTACAGGCAATACATCATTAAATATAGTCCGTTTCTTGAATTTGGGGATGATTGCTAGTTTTAAAGCTTTTGTGTTGTTACGGATACCAACACGGCTCCGGATATTTTCAATGCTTTTGCAAACACTTTGAATTCATCATCCTATTGAATTCTTTTTTAAATGTTGTCATATGTTCGGCTTGGAGTTTCGTTTTCTTGTCAATGTAAGGTTTCAACCGTGGGCTTTGGTTAAACATGATAACTTTATGTAGATTCTTAAGTTTCAACCCCGTGGCCAGATATCTCTTTAAGTGCCATGATGCACCACATATGTTGTCTTGTTCTGAAGATTAGCTACTGGTTCTTGATTTGACTCCGTTCATTTACAAAGCTTGTGGAGCCAGTGGACAATCATTAGGTAACCCTTCTTTTGCTATCATATCTCCATCGATTTCCTTAACAGGAAACGTGATGTCACAATCAATTACTTTTTACTTTCTGGGAACACCATTGATTAATCAAGGCAGTCTGTTGCGTGATATATATTCTTTGCGAAAAAATTAATCCATCGAACACAAAAGATTGTACGTTTATCCAAACCTCAGCCGAGGTATGTAGTTTTCGACAAATTAAAGGCCAGTAAAATTTGGTGACCATTCTTTGTGTATATCTCATACATGTGGTCTTAGTAAATTAAAGTGTGTGTCTAATTTTTCCAGCTTATATTTTACACTCCGAGTTTTACCGCAGTCTAGTATCATAAGAAAAACCCTTCTACTGCAAGTAACGCAATACACATTTATCATTGAGGCTGGCTAGGTAGTCACGTATTCATGTTTACCGGGTAGTCGTGTCTACTGTCATTCGTTTGATATAGCAAGCCCTAAGTTGGAATTCATCCGGATCAAGGGAAAATTTCTCTGAACACTTTCTGTACACTATGATTGGTACTTTCATTTATCTCATATGGTTTTTAAAATCTTGGTAGGTTCCTTGATCCGGCACCGTTACATTCGCAGTAATCTTTTTTTATTACAGTATTCTCTTTGCTAGGTTAGGGTCTGCTCACTTTGTGATTAACAGAGGCGAAAGATGCCAAAAAGGATATTTTTAAAGGGTAAGCAAATCCTGCTGCACATGTGACACCCGTCGTGTTACTCCTATAAAATATGTTCATTAACTATATCAAAATGAAAAAATGATTTATGAGCTTGTTGAAAGCATGTTCTCTATGGGCAAAAAAAACCCAAATACCTCGACAGGGTGATTGTTAAATTGAAACATACGACTGAATCTGAGCGATCACGTAAAACCGACGATGACAAAAAAGTGTTTAACCTCATCAAAGTCCTTTTTCCCATACTAGGTACAAACGAACGTTGGGGAACTAAGGTTTGCTTGAGAAAGAACATCCAGGGTGTAGTATCTTTTTTTTTTAATAGGTTCAAAGTTGGGGTCCGACCCCCTACCCCACCCTAACTTTAAAAGTTAATCAAAAATTTCCTACGGCAATACTTTTTTCCACACTAGGTGCAAATGAAAGTTGGGACCCTTAGGCATGCTTGACTAAAAAATCCAGGTGGGGTATAGCACGGATTTTTTTAAAAATTGGTCCAAAGTTGGGGTCCGACCCCCTTCCCCACCCTAACTTTAAAAGTTAATCAAAAATTTCCTACGGCAATAATTTTTTCCACACTAGGTGCAAATGAAAGTTGGGACCCTTAGGCATGCTTGACTAAAAAATCCAGGTGGGGTATAGCACGGATTTTTTTTAAAATTGGTCCAAAGTTGGGGTCCGACCCCCTACCCCACCCTAACTTTAAAAGTTAATAAAAAATTTCCTACGGCAATACTTTTTTCCACACTAGGTGCAAATGAAAGTTGGGACCCTTAGGCATGCTTGACTAAAAAATCCAGGTGGGGTATAGCACGGATTTTTTTAAAAATTGGTCCAAAGTTGGGGTCCGACCCCCTACCCCACCCTAACTTTAAAAGTTAATCAAAAATTTCCTACGGCAATACTTTTTTCCACACTAGGTGCAAATGAAAGTTGGGACCCTTAGGCATGCTTGACTAAAATATCCAGGTGGGGTATAACACGGATTTTTTTTAAAATTGGTCCAAAGTTGGGGTCCGACCCCCTTCCCCACCCTAACTTTAAAAGTTAATCAAAAATTTCCTACGGCAATAATTTTTTCCACACTAGGTGCAAATGAAAGTTGGGACCCTTAGGCATGCTTGACTAAAAAATCCAGGTGGGGTATAGCACGGATTTTTTTTAAAATTGGTCCAAAGTTGGGGTCCGACCCCCTACCCCACCCTAACTTTAAAAGTTAATAAAAAATTTCCTACGGCAATACTTTTTTCCACACTAGGTGCAAATGAAAGTTGGGACCCTTAGGCATGCTTGACTAAAAAATCCAGGTGGGGTATAGCACGGATTTTTTTAAAAATTGGTCCAAAGTTGGGGTCCGACCCCCTACCCCACCCTAACTTTAAAAGTTAATAAAAAATTTCCTACGGCAATACTTTTTTCCACACTAGGTGCAAATGAAAGTTGGGACCCTTAGGCATGCTTGACTAAAAAATCCAGGTGGGGTATAGCACGGATTTTTTTAAAAATTGGTCCAAAGTTGGGGTCCGACCCCCTACCCCACCCTAACTTTAAAAGTTAATCAAAAATTTCCTACGGCAATACTTTTTTCCACACTAGGTGCAAATGAAAGTTGGGACCCTTAGGCATGCTTGACTAAAATATCCAGGTGGGGTATAACACGGATTTTTTTTAAAATTGGTCCAAAGTTGGGGTCCGACCCCCTTCCCCACCCTAACTTTAAAAGTTAATCAAAAATTTCCTACGGCAATAATTTTTTCCACACTAGGTGCAAATGAAAGTTGGGACCCTTAGGCATGCTTGACTAAAAAATCCAGGTGGGGTATAGCACGGATTTTTTTTAAAATTGGTCCAAAGTTGGGGTCCGACCCCCTACCCCACCCTAACTTTAAAAGTTAATAAAAAATTTCCTACGGCAATACTTTTTTCCACACTAGGTGCAAATGAAAGTTGGGACCCTTAGGCATGCTTGACTAAAAAATCCAGGTGGGGTATAGCACGGATTTTTTTAAAAATTGGTCCAAAGTTGGGGTCCGACCCCCTACCCCACCCTAACTTTAAAAGTTAATCAAAAATTTCCTACGGCAATACTTTTTTCCACACTAGGTGCAAATGAAAGTTGGGACCCTTAGGCATGCTTGACTAAAATATCCAGGTGGGGTATAACACGGATTTTTTTTAAAATTGGTCCAAAGTTGGGGTCCGACCCCCTTCCCCACCCTAACTTTAAAAGTTAATCAAAAATTTCCTACGGCAATAATTTTTTCCACACTAGGTGCAAATGAAAGTTGGGACCCTTAGGCATGCTTGACTAAAAAATCCAGGTGGGGTATAGCACGGATTTTTTTTAAAATTGGTCCAAAGTTGGGGTCCGACCCCCTACCCCACCCTAACTTTAAAAGTTAATAAAAAATTTCCTACGGCAATACTTTTTTCCACACTAGGTGCAAATGAAAGTTGGGACCCTTAGGCATGCTTGACTAAAAAATCCAGGTGGGGTATAGCACGGATTTTTTTAAAAATTGGTCCAAAGTTGGGGTCCGACCCCCTACCCCACCCTAACTTTAAAAGTTAATCAAAAATTTCCTACGGCAATACTTTTTTCCACACTAGGTGCAAATGAAAGTTGGGACCCTTAGGCATGCTTGACTAAAATATCCAGGTGGGGTATAACACGGATTTTTTTTAAAATTGGTCCAAAGTTGGGGTCCGACCCCCTTCCCCACCCTAACTTTAAAAGTTAATCAAAAATTTCCTACGGCAATAATTTTTTCCACACTAGGTGCAAATGAAAGTTGGGACCCTTAGGCATGCTTGACTAAAAAATCCAGGTGGGGTATAGCACGGATTTTTTTAAAAATTGGTCCAAAGTTGGGGTCCGACCCCCTACCCCACCCTAACTTTAAAAGTTAATCAAAAATTTCCTACGGCAATACTTTTTTCCACACTAGGTGCAAATGAAAGTTGGGACCCTTAGGCATGCTTGACTAAAATATCCAGGTGGGGTATAACACGGATTTTTTTTAAAATTGGTCCAAAGTTGGGGTCCGACCCCCTTCCCCACCCTAACTTTAAAAGTTAATCAAAAATTTCCTACGGCAATAATTTTTTCCACACTAGGTGCAAATGAAAGTTGGGACCCTTAGGCATGCTTGACTAAAAAATCCAGGTGGGGTATAGCACGGATTTTTTTTAAAATTGGTCCAAAGTTGGGGTCCGACCCCCTACCCCACCCTAACTTTAAAAGTTAATAAAAAATTTCCTACGGCAATACTTTTTTCCACACTAGGTGCAAATGAAAGTTGGGACCCTTAGGCATGCTTGACTAAAAAATCCAGGTGGGGTATAGCACGGATTTTTTTAAAAATTGGTCCAAAGTTGGGGTCCGACCCCCTACCCCACCCTAACTTTAAAAGTTAATCAAAAATTTCCTACGGCAATACTTTTTTCCACACTAGGTGCAAATGAAAGTTGGGACCCTTAGGCATGCTTGACTAAAATATCCAGGTGGGGTATAACACGGATTTTTTTTAAAATTGGTCCAAAGTTGGGGTCCGACCCCCTTCCCCACCCTAACTTTAAAAGTTAATCAAAAATTTCCTACGGCAATAATTTTTTCCACACTAGGTGCAAATGAAAGTTGGGACCCTTAGGCATGCTTGACTAAAAAATCCAGGTGGGGTATAGCACGGATTTTTTTTAAAATTGGTCCAAAGTTGGGGTCCGACCCCCTACCCCACCCTAACTTTAAAAGTTAATAAAAAATTTCCTACGGCAATACTTTTTTCCACACTAGGTGCAAATGAAAGTTGGGACCCTTAGGCATGCTTGACTAAAAAATCCAGGTGGGGTATAGCACGGATTTTTTTAAAAATTGGTCCAAAGTTGGGGTCCGACCCCCTACCCCACCCTAACTTTAAAAGTTAATCAAAAATTTCCTACGGCAATACTTTTTTCCACACTAGGTGCAAATGAAAGTTGGGACCCTTAGGCATGCTTGACTAAAATATCCAGGTGGGGTATAACACGGATTTTTTTTAAAATTGGTCCAAAGTTGGGGTCCGACCCCCTTCCCCACCCTAACTTTAAAAGTTAATCAAAAATTTCCTACGGCAATAATTTTTTCCACACTAGGTGCAAATGAAAGTTGGGACCCTTAGGCATGCTTGACTAAAAAATCCAGGTGGGGTATAGCACGGATTTTTTTTAAAATTGGTCCAAAGTTGGGGTCCGACCCCCTACCCCACCCTAACTTTAAAAGTTAATAAAAAATTTCCTACGGCAATACTTTTTTCCACACTAGGTGCAAATGAAAGTTGGGACCCTTAGGCATGCTTGACTAAAAAATCCAGGTGGGGTATAGCACGGATTTTTTTAAAAATTGGTCCAAAGTTGGGGTCCGACCCCCTACCCCACCCTAACTTTAAAAGTTAATCAAAAATTTCCTACGGCAATACTTTTTTCCACACTAGGTGCAAATGAAAGTTGGGACCCTTAGGCATGCTTGACTAAAATATCCAGGTGGGGTATAACACGGATTTTTTTTAAAATTGGTCCAAAGTTGGGGTCCGACCCCCTTCCCCACCCTAACTTTAAAAGTTAATCAAAAATTTCCTACGGCAATAATTTTTTCCACACTAGGTGCAAATGAAAGTTGGGACCCTTAGGCATGCTTGACTAAAAAATCCAGGTGGGGTATAGCACGGATTTTTTTTAAAATTGGTCCAAAGTTGGGGTCCGACCCCCTACCCCACCCTAACTTTAAAAGTTAATAAAAAATTTCCTACGGCAATACTTTTTTCCACACTAGGTGCAAATGAAAGTTGGGACCCTTAGGCATGCTTGACTAAAAAATCCAGGTGGGGTATAGCACGGATTTTTTTAAAAATTGGTCCAAAGTTGGGGTCCGACCCCCTACCCCACCCTAACTTTAAAAGTTAATCAAAAATTTCCTACGGCAATACTTTTTTCCACACTAGGTGCAAATGAAAGTTGGGACCCTTAGGCATGCTTGACTAAAATATCCAGGTGGGGTATAACACGGATTTTTTTTAAAATTGGTCCAAAGTTGGGGTCCGACCCCCTTCCCCACCCTAACTTTAAAAGTTAATCAAAAATTTCCTACGGCAATAATTTTTTCCACACTAGGTGCAAATGAAAGTTGGGACCCTTAGGCATGCTTGACTAAAAAATCCAGGTGGGGTATAGCACGGATTTTTTTTAAAATTGGTCCAAAGTTGGGGTCCGACCCCCTACCCCACCCTAACTTTAAAAGTTAATAAAAAATTTCCTACGGCAATACTTTTTTCCACACTAGGTGCAAATGAAAGTTGGGACCCTTAGGCATGCTTGACTAAAAAATCCAGGTGGGGTATAGCACGGATTTTTTTAAAAATTGGTCCAAAGTTGGGGTCCGACCCCCTACCCCACCCTAACTTTAAAAGTTAATCAAAAATTTCCTACGGCAATACTTTTTTCCACACTAGGTGCAAATGAAAGTTGGGACCCTTAGGCATGCTTGACTAAAATATCCAGGTGGGGTATAACACGGATTTTTTTTAAAATTGGTCCAAAGTTGGGGTCCGACCCCCTTCCCCACCCTAACTTTAAAAGTTAATCAAAAATTTCCTACGGCAATAATTTTTTCCACACTAGGTGCAAATGAAAGTTGGGACCCTTAGGCATGCTTGACTAAAAAATCCAGGTGGGGTATAGCACGGATTTTTTTTAAAATTGGTCCAAAGTTGGGGTCCGACCCCCTACCCCACCCTAACTTTAAAAGTTAATAAAAAATTTCCTACGGCAATACTTTTTTCCACACTAGGTGCAAATGAAAGTTGGGACCCTTAGGCATGCTTGACTAAAAAATCCAGGTGGGGTATAGCACGGATTTTTTTAAAAATTGGTCCAAAGTTGGGGTCCGACCCCCTACCCCACCCTAACTTTAAAAGTTAATCAAAAATTTCCTACGGCAATACTTTTTTCCACACTAGGTGCAAATGAAAGTTGGGACCCTTAGGCATGCTTGACTAAAATATCCAGGTGGGGTATAACACGGATTTTTTTTAAAATTGGTCCAAAGTTGGGGTCCGACCCCCTTCCCCACCCTAACTTTAAAAGTTAATCAAAAATTTCCTACGGCAATAATTTTTTCCACACTAGGTGCAAATGAAAGTTGGGACCCTTAGGCATGCTTGACTAAAAAATCCAGGTGGGGTATAGCACGGATTTTTTTTAAAATTGGTCCAAAGTTGGGGTCCGACCCCCTACCCCACCCTAACTTTAAAAGTTAATAAAAAATTTCCTACGGCAATACTTTTTTCCACACTAGGTGCAAATGAAAGTTGGGACCCTTAGGCATGCTTGACTAAAAAATCCAGGTGGGGTATAGCACGGATTTTTTTAAAAATTGGTCCAAAGTTGGGGTCCGACCCCCTACCCCACCCTAACTTTAAAAGTTAATCAAAAATTTCCTACGGCAATACTTTTTTCCACACTAGGTGCAAATGAAAGTTGGGACCCTTAGGCATGCTTGACTAAAATATCCAGGTGGGGTATAACACGGATTTTTTTTAAAATTGGTCCAAAGTTGGGGTCCGACCCCCTTCCCCACCCTAACTTTAAAAGTTAATCAAAAATTTCCTACGGCAATAATTTTTTCCACACTAGGTGCAAATGAAAGTTGGGACCCTTAGGCATGCTTGACTAAAAAATCCAGGTGGGGTATAGCACGGATTTTTTTTAAAATTGGTCCAAAGTTGGGGTCCGACCCCCTACCCCACCCTAACTTTAAAAGTTAATAAAAAATTTCCTACGGCAATACTTTTTTCCACACTAGGTGCAAATGAAAGTTGGGACCCTTAGGCATGCTTGACTAAAAAATCCAGGTGGGGTATAGCACGGATTTTTTTAAAAATTGGTCCAAAGTTGGGGTCCGACCCCCTACCCCACCCTAACTTTAAAAGTTAATCAAAAATTTCCTACGGCAATACTTTTTTCCACACTAGGTGCAAATGAAAGTTGGGACCCTTAGGCATGCTTGACTAAAATATCCAGGTGGGGTATAACACGGATTTTTTTTAAAATTGGTCCAAAGTTGGGGTCCGACCCCCTTCCCCACCCTAACTTTAAAAGTTAATCAAAAATTTCCTACGGCAATAATTTTTTCCACACTAGGTGCAAATGAAAGTTGGGACCCTTAGGCATGCTTGACTAAAAAATCCAGGTGGGGTATAGCACGGATTTTTTTTAAAATTGGTCCAAAGTTGGGGTCCGACCCCCTACCCCACCCTAACTTTAAAAGTTAATAAAAAATTTCCTACGGCAATACTTTTTTCCACACTAGGTGCAAATGAAAGTTGGGACCCTTAGGCATGCTTGACTAAAAAATCCAGGTGGGGTATAGCACGGATTTTTTTAAAAATTGGTCCAAAGTTGGGGTCCGACCCCCTACCCCACCCTAACTTTAAAAGTTAATCAAAAATTTCCTACGGCAATACTTTTTTCCACACTAGGTGCAAATGAAAGTTGGGACCCTTAGGCATGCTTGACTAAAATATCCAGGTGGGGTATAACACGGATTTTTTTTAAAATTGGTCCAAAGTTGGGGTCCGACCCCCTTCCCCACCCTAACTTTAAAAGTTAATCAAAAATTTCCTACGGCAATAATTTTTTCCACACTAGGTGCAAATGAAAGTTGGGACCCTTAGGCATGCTTGACTAAAAAATCCAGGTGGGGTATAGCACGGATTTTTTTTAAAATTGGTCCAAAGTTGGGGTCCGACCCCCTACCCCACCCTAACTTTAAAAGTTAATAAAAAATTTCCTACGGCAATACTTTTTTCCACACTAGGTGCAAATGAAAGTTGGGACCCTTAGGCATGCTTGACTAAAAAATCCAGGTGGGGTATAGCACGGATTTTTTTAAAAATTGGTCCAAAGTTGGGGTCCGACCCCCTACCCCACCCTAACTTTAAAAGTTAATCAAAAATTTCCTACGGCAATACTTTTTTCCACACTAGGTGCAAATGAAAGTTGGGACCCTTAGGCATGCTTGACTAAAATATCCAGGTGGGGTATAACACGGATTTTTTTTAAAATTGGTCCAAAGTTGGGGTCCGACCCCCTTCCCCACCCTAACTTTAAAAGTTAATCAAAAATTTCCTACGGCAATAATTTTTTCCACACTAGGTGCAAATGAAAGTTGGGACCCTTAGGCATGCTTGACTAAAAAATCCAGGTGGGGTATAGCACGGATTTTTTTTAAAATTGGTCCAAAGTTGGGGTCCGACCCCCTACCCCACCCTAACTTTAAAAGTTAATAAAAAATTTCCTACGGCAATACTTTTTTCCACACTAGGTGCAAATGAAAGTTGGGACCCTTAGGCATGCTTGACTAAAAAATCCAGGTGGGGTATAGCACGGATTTTTTTAAAAATTGGTCCAAAGTTGGGGTCCGACCCCCTACCCCACCCTAACTTTAAAAGTTAATCAAAAATTTCCTACGGCAATACTTTTTTCCACACTAGGTGCAAATGAAAGTTGGGACCCTTAGGCATGCTTGACTAAAATATCCAGGTGGGGTATAACACGGATTTTTTTTAAAATTGGTCCAAAGTTGGGGTCCGACCCCCTTCCCCACCCTAACTTTAAAAGTTAATCAAAAATTTCCTACGGCAATAATTTTTTCCACACTAGGTGCAAATGAAAGTTGGGACCCTTAGGCATGCTTGACTAAAAAATCCAGGTGGGGTATAGCACGGATTTTTTTTAAAATTGGTCCAAAGTTGGGGTCCGACCCCCTACCCCACCCTAACTTTAAAAGTTAATAAAAAATTTCCTACGGCAATACTTTTTTCCACACTAGGTGCAAATGAAAGTTGGGACCCTTAGGCATGCTTGACTAAAAAATCCAGGTGGGGTATAGCACGGATTTTTTTAAAAATTGGTCCAAAGTTGGGGTCCGACCCCCTACCCCACCCTAACTTTAAAAGTTAATCAAAAATTTCCTACGGCAATACTTTTTTCCACACTAGGTGCAAATGAAAGTTGGGACCCTTAGGCATGCTTGACTAAAATATCCAGGTGGGGTATAACACGGATTTTTTTTAAAATTGGTCCAAAGTTGGGGTCCGACCCCCTTCCCCACCCTAACTTTAAAAGTTAATCAAAAATTTCCTACGGCAATAATTTTTTCCACACTAGGTGCAAATGAAAGTTGGGACCCTTAGGCATGCTTGACTAAAAAATCCAGGTGGGGTATAGCACGGATTTTTTTTAAAATTGGTCCAAAGTTGGGGTCCGACCCCCTACCCCACCCTAACTTTAAAAGTTAATAAAAAATTTCCTACGGCAATACTTTTTTCCACACTAGGTGCAAATGAAAGTTGGGACCCTTAGGCATGCTTGACTAAAAAATCCAGGTGGGGTATAGCACGGATTTTTTTAAAAATTGGTCCAAAGTTGGGGTCCGACCCCCTACCCCACCCTAACTTTAAAAGTTAATCAAAAATTTCCTACGGCAATACTTTTTTCCACACTAGGTGCAAATGAAAGTTGGGACCCTTAGGCATGCTTGACTAAAATATCCAGGTGGGGTATAACACGGATTTTTTTTAAAATTGGTCCAAAGTTGGGGTCCGACCCCCTTCCCCACCCTAACTTTAAAAGTTAATCAAAAATTTCCTACGGCAATAATTTTTTCCACACTAGGTGCAAATGAAAGTTGGGACCCTTAGGCATGCTTGACTAAAAAATCCAGGTGGGGTATAGCACGGATTTTTTTTAAAATTGGTCCAAAGTTGGGGTCCGACCCCCTACCCCACCCTAACTTTAAAAGTTAATAAAAAATTTCCTACGGCAATACTTTTTTCCACACTAGGTGCAAATGAAAGTTGGGACCCTTAGGCATGCTTGACTAAAAAATCCAGGTGGGGTATAGCACGGATTTTTTTAAAAATTGGTCCAAAGTTGGGGTCCGACCCCCTACCCCACCCTAACTTTAAAAGTTAATCAAAAATTTCCTACGGCAATACTTTTTTCCACACTAGGTGCAAATGAAAGTTGGGACCCTTAGGCATGCTTGACTAAAATATCCAGGTGGGGTATAACACGGATTTTTTTTAAAATTGGTCCAAAGTTGGGGTCCGACCCCCTTCCCCACCCTAACTTTAAAAGTTAATCAAAAATTTCCTACGGCAATAATTTTTTCCACACTAGGTGCAAATGAAAGTTGGGACCCTTAGGCATGCTTGACTAAAAAATCCAGGTGGGGTATAGCACGGATTTTTTTTAAAATTGGTCCAAAGTTGGGGTCCGACCCCCTACCCCACCCTAACTTTAAAAGTTAATAAAAAATTTCCTACGGCAATACTTTTTTCCACACTAGGTGCAAATGAAAGTTGGGACCCTTAGGCATGCTTGACTAAAAAATCCAGGTGGGGTATAGCACGGATTTTTTTAAAAATTGGTCCAAAGTTGGGGTCCGACCCCCTACCCCACCCTAACTTTAAAAGTTAATCAAAAATTTCCTACGGCAATACTTTTTTCCACACTAGGTGCAAATGAAAGTTGGGACCCTTAGGCATGCTTGACTAAAATATCCAGGTGGGGTATAACACGGATTTTTTTTAAAATTGGTCCAAAGTTGGGGTCCGACCCCCTTCCCCACCCTAACTTTAAAAGTTAATCAAAAATTTCCTACGGCAATAATTTTTTCCACACTAGGTGCAAATGAAAGTTGGGACCCTTAGGCATGCTTGACTAAAAAATCCAGGTGGGGTATAGCACGGATTTTTTTTAAAATTGGTCCAAAGTTGGGGTCCGACCCCCTACCCCACCCTAACTTTAAAAGTTAATAAAAAATTTCCTACGGCAATACTTTTTTCCACACTAGGTGCAAATGAAAGTTGGGACCCTTAGGCATGCTTGACTAAAAAATCCAGGTGGGGTATAGCACGGATTTTTTTAAAAATTGGTCCAAAGTTGGGGTCCGACCCCCTACCCCACCCTAACTTTAAAAGTTAATCAAAAATTTCCTACGGCAATACTTTTTTCCACACTAGGTGCAAATGAAAGTTGGGACCCTTAGGCATGCTTGACTAAAATATCCAGGTGGGGTATAACACGGATTTTTTTTAAAATTGGTCCAAAGTTGGGGTCCGACCCCCTTCCCCACCCTAACTTTAAAAGTTAATCAAAAATTTCCTACGGCAATAATTTTTTCCACACTAGGTGCAAATGAAAGTTGGGACCCTTAGGCATGCTTGACTAAAAAATCCAGGTGGGGTATAGCACGGATTTTTTTTAAAATTGGTCCAAAGTTGGGGTCCGACCCCCTACCCCACCCTAACTTTAAAAGTTAATAAAAAATTTCCTACGGCAATACTTTTTTCCACACTAGGTGCAAATGAAAGTTGGGACCCTTAGGCATGCTTGACTAAAAAATCCAGGTGGGGTATAGCACGGATTTTTTTAAAAATTGGTCCAAAGTTGGGGTCCGACCCCCTACCCCACCCTAACTTTAAAAGTTAATCAAAAATTTCCTACGGCAATACTTTTTTCCACACTAGGTGCAAATGAAAGTTGGGACCCTTAGGCATGCTTGACTAAAATATCCAGGTGGGGTATAACACGGATTTTTTTTAAAATTGGTCCAAAGTTGGGGTCCGACCCCCTTCCCCACCCTAACTTTAAAAGTTAATCAAAAATTTCCTACGGCAATAATTTTTTCCACACTAGGTGCAAATGAAAGTTGGGACCCTTAGGCATGCTTGACTAAAAAATCCAGGTGGGGTATAGCACGGATTTTTTTTAAAATTGGTCCAAAGTTGGGGTCCGACCCCCTACCCCACCCTAACTTTAAAAGTTAATAAAAAATTTCCTACGGCAATACTTTTTTCCACACTAGGTGCAAATGAAAGTTGGGACCCTTAGGCATGCTTGACTAAAAAATCCAGGTGGGGTATAGCACGGATTTTTTTAAAAATTGGTCCAAAGTTGGGGTCCGACCCCCTACCCCACCCTAACTTTAAAAGTTAATCAAAAATTTCCTACGGCAATACTTTTTTCCACACTAGGTGCAAATGAAAGTTGGGACCCTTAGGCATGCTTGACTAAAATATCCAGGTGGGGTATAACACGGATTTTTTTTAAAATTGGTCCAAAGTTGGGGTCCGACCCCCTTCCCCACCCTAACTTTAAAAGTTAATCAAAAATTTCCTACGGCAATAATTTTTTCCACACTAGGTGCAAATGAAAGTTGGGACCCTTAGGCATGCTTGACTAAAAAATCCAGGTGGGGTATAGCACGGATTTTTTTTAAAATTGGTCCAAAGTTGGGGTCCGACCCCCTACCCCACCCTAACTTTAAAAGTTAATAAAAAATTTCCTACGGCAATACTTTTTTCCACACTAGGTGCAAATGAAAGTTGGGACCCTTAGGCATGCTTGACTAAAAAATCCAGGTGGGGTATAGCACGGATTTTTTTAAAAATTGGTCCAAAGTTGGGGTCCGACCCCCTACCCCACCCTAACTTTAAAAGTTAATCAAAAATTTCCTACGGCAATACTTTTTTCCACACTAGGTGCAAATGAAAGTTGGGACCCTTAGGCATGCTTGACTAAAATATCCAGGTGGGGTATAACACGGATTTTTTTTAAAATTGGTCCAAAGTTGGGGTCCGACCCCCTTCCCCACCCTAACTTTAAAAGTTAATCAAAAATTTCCTACGGCAATAATTTTTTCCACACTAGGTGCAAATGAAAGTTGGGACCCTTAGGCATGCTTGACTAAAAAATCCAGGTGGGGTATAGCACGGATTTTTTTTAAAATTGGTCCAAAGTTGGGGTCCGACCCCCTACCCCACCCTAACTTTAAAAGTTAATAAAAAATTTCCTACGGCAATACTTTTTTCCACACTAGGTGCAAATGAAAGTTGGGACCCTTAGGCATGCTTGACTAAAAAATCCAGGTGGGGTATAGCACGGATTTTTTTAAAAATTGGTCCAAAGTTGGGGTCCGACCCCCTACCCCACCCTAACTTTAAAAGTTAATCAAAAATTTCCTACGGCAATACTTTTTTCCACACTAGGTGCAAATGAAAGTTGGGACCCTTAGGCATGCTTGACTAAAATATCCAGGTGGGGTATAACACGGATTTTTTTTAAAATTGGTCCAAAGTTGGGGTCCGACCCCCTTCCCCACCCTAACTTTAAAAGTTAATCAAAAATTTCCTACGGCAATAATTTTTTCCACACTAGGTGCAAATGAAAGTTGGGACCCTTAGGCATGCTTGACTAAAAAATCCAGGTGGGGTATAGCACGGATTTTTTTTAAAATTGGTCCAAAGTTGGGGTCCGACCCCCTACCCCACCCTAACTTTAAAAGTTAATAAAAAATTTCCTACGGCAATACTTTTTTCCACACTAGGTGCAAATGAAAGTTGGGACCCTTAGGCATGCTTGACTAAAAAATCCAGGTGGGGTATAGCACGGATTTTTTTAAAAATTGGTCCAAAGTTGGGGTCCGACCCCCTACCCCACCCTAACTTTAAAAGTTAATCAAAAATTTCCTACGGCAATACTTTTTTCCACACTAGGTGCAAATGAAAGTTGGGACCCTTAGGCATGCTTGACTAAAATATCCAGGTGGGGTATAACACGGATTTTTTTTAAAATTGGTCCAAAGTTGGGGTCCGACCCCCTTCCCCACCCTAACTTTAAAAGTTAATCAAAAATTTCCTACGGCAATAATTTTTTCCACACTAGGTGCAAATGAAAGTTGGGACCCTTAGGCATGCTTGACTAAAAAATCCAGGTGGGGTATAGCACGGATTTTTTTTAATATTGGTAAATTAGCTAATTAGTACTATCCCTGCACACCATACTTTGATTACTAAAAATAAACCCTGCGTGCCATCAAAACTGCGCGAAACCCATTGCTATAGTAAGAGAATGATTCGCTAAAACAGATTGGGCTAACATGAAAGTATTTAAGTACGAACGCAACTATGAATTCTTGTAGCGTAGAAATATTGTTACTTTTTAGGAACTATTTTACAGGATGCCGAGAATATGGAAAGCTATTTCACACAATATCGAACAAAAATTTTCTGATGGAAAAGTAAGAAAATTTGGCCAATATTTAAATAATTTCATTTTGTCAGTGTTGACAGTTGAAGTCTTAAAGCGCGCAGCACGATGTTGAAAGCACATAATACTGTTTTTAAAATATTGAACAGGAAATGAAATTTCAAAATTCATTGAATTATGTTTTCGACTGCTAAATTCAAGTTAAAACATGTATTGTTGTGGTTATATAAAACAAAAACGTTTTAGTAAGTTTGAATCTTATGCAACTTTTGGGTTTATAGACATATCTGAAAACTGGCTGCTAGCGGAGTGGCTGCTAGCGAGTGGCTGCTAGCTTGAGTCTAGCCAACATTACTTACAGACGAGCCGAATAGCCTTCTGTTGAATTTGGTGCATAAAAACATTATCAAAATTAAACGTTTCAATCTTTAATGTTAATGCTCCATCATTTGAAATGAATCCCCAGCATTTCATTTTGTATACATTACAAAATCTCATGTTTATTCTTTTTTTTCTATAATATTTTTCACCTTTTTCTCATTTATATATTTACTAGAGCATGACACTACTTATGTTTCGACAAATAAGTGATTTGTATTTTGGTATAAGAGTAAGCAGATTTGTAAAAGCAATTTTGATTATTTCTGAATCCTATATATTTATTTCAAGCGTATCCTATAGTTATGTGATGATTTATCTAAATACAAATTGTTCAAACTAAGTTTCTCCTGCTGTGAATACTTCGCGTCCACGTCAATTAAAGTGTCACAATCGGTTAAAACTACAGATCAGACGATTTATTCTGGTATTTTAAGATCTTTGTCAGCGAAACCAATTCATTATCACATGAATTAATTAAATGCCACCATGGAATAAAGGTGATCATGATATGATGAGTCTTTTGTAGATAAAACACGCGACTGGTGTATAAATTTATAAACCGGATATCATATATGACTATTTGTTATACTGTGACATGTTTACAGAATTATCTGTTTGAAGCAATAAAAGAAAGTTAAAATATTTGACACTGATGTGTTCCAAAAGGATAAAACATATTTGCAAATGATCAACAACTGGCACCTGAGCTGCCAGCATATCCATTTCTAATAGAAAAAGAAAATAACAGTCTTTGCTCTGTATTGTGTGTTTTATATACTCGAGATAATTATATATGAAATGTTATATTAATAAGCTGAAGAAATTATGTATGTTACTCTACATGTGCGGCGTTAAACATGTGTGTTTTTAATTACCCTGTTAATTACATAAATGACATATCCTGATAGTGTAGATGTCCATGTATTATTGAATATTATGAATAATGGAGGTAATGGATGAATGTCAATTAGACAGTGACAAATCAACACGCGCTTGTCAAATACAACTTTGCTTTTTTTAAATCACTTGATTAATAACGGGAACTATTAACATCTGTCATACATATGGGAGACTAAGCTAGCTATAAACACACGTTTAACAGACCATTTACTTCGGAAAATGATGTCTGTACCAAATCAAGAATATCACAGTTTTTTCAGTCATTTGTTGGTTGATATAGTATAGCATTTGGTTTAGTAAATTTATATGTACTTTCCTTTTATGAATTCGACTTGAAGTTCGGAAGTTTTATTATTACAATCTTTCTGTATTAAACCATCTATAGATTATGTTTTTGGCTCAACTTGTGCTCTGTTCCCTTTTTCATTCTACCTAAAGTAAATATGTATCTCGTAAGAGTAGAATATTTGCCATGTCTAAATCAGAACTGCGACCAAACCTTGTGGTCCAACGTTATTTTCACCAAACGACAATTATTTATTTCTTCTTCGTCGTGCAAATTGGAGCAAAATTGAAAGGGCTTATATTTTCTACTTGACAATGTGCATTCCCAAAGAGGAAAAGGGGGCGGTCAATTTACTGCGTGCACATTCATATTTGGTAATTTCGCGAATGTGTATCCTCCCGCGGGACAATGATTTAACTCTTGGTGATTATTCTATCAGTGATTTATTTAATAATAATGATAATAATAATAATAATGATAATAATAATAATAATAATAACAATAATGATAATAATAATAATAATAATAATAATAACAATAATAATACTAATGTCTCTTAACCAAGTTTGACCTTAAGGGGTGTTTTTTTTCTTTTTTTACTTAAATAGATTTTAAAAGTTGCAAATAAATTAACTTGTACCAAATACCTCATTTTAGGTTTGGAAATACATTTGTGTTCTCGTCAATCTGATTACAATAGAGATCCTCTGTTTCTTAGCATTGCATACATTGATCTGAAAACTATTCTTTCTACTTTCTGTTTGAAAGACCGTTCGGGGTCCTCTAGTGTTGTCGGATTAATACACACCTTCAAAAAATTAAAGGCTGAAATTTCATTGGCTGATGTAATTATTACCAGAACAGAAAGTAACACGGAGTGTTGCCAGATCATTGAGAGTAAAGCTTATAGACACAAGATCTGTTTTTTTTAATCAGACTGTTTTATTGCTAAGTTAAGGGTATTGACTCTGTCGGTGTTAATTTCGGTTCTTATGTATCTGTTACTAACAAGAAAAGAACAAACAGTTTAACGAGTTCACGCCGATGAAAACGTTCGGCTAAAAAACAATGTTTCTGGCGCATTCTATAACACAGCGTTCAAATAACAGTTTCAGGATCGATGATTATGATTGCGTTGGAGAAAGTAATTTTGCCAAAATTTGCAACTGAACTGTTTTTTTTTTCAGTTGAAATAGACCTTTAACTTAATTGGATAATAACTTAACTGCATTCATGTGCATCACATTTGATTCGTATTCAAAATACTTATGTGCAAATATAATTAGATGCTTCGTTTGAAACTTCTGATTTTCCTTTTGGATGCAAAATTAAACAACAAACAAAATAGAAACTTAACGGCTACTATAACAATGTGGTTATGTGGTCTTTTCTGAAACGGAAGTAAGAACGTAGCTGAATGGGGAAGTCTTTTTGGCTGTTTGTGGTAAATACGCAACCATGGCGGATCGTAATATGGGTTTGTTTAAGAGTGCAAGTGGCTGTTACAAACACACATTTTGCTATACAAAATATACGATTGTGTATACTGAACCTTTTTAAACGAAAGTCTAATTTTATATAAGTTGATCACGGTAAACCAAACTCTCATGTTATTGTTCCATTTCGTTCTCTTCCTATATAGATATAGATTTTTTGACTGGTTGACAACCTAAAATTTCTCGCAGTTTTTGTCGAGGTTTGTGTTGGCAAGTATATAGTTTTCTGTGTAGTGTTATATTATATCGTTGTCAGGTTTTCTTTGACTTGTGAGTTTTGAATTTTCTGTGGTATCTATCGGCATTTTGGAAACCGCGTTGTACATAACCTTCGTTTAACAATCAATTTGTGAGAAAAGTAATATGATGAATAATAGAGATTTATCAATTTGGTTCTCCATAATATGTGTGTTTTCCGATGCCTCATTAATTATAACCATTAACAAAAACACAAAAAAAAAAATTTAATTGTTATAACATGTTAAAAATTCATGCACGTACTTTAAATCGTTTTTAATTATTACCTATACTTAACATTTTCCCTTGGGCTTCACTGCAAGGACAATATCTGTTTAGGCAATAACGGTAGGATTTGCTTTCTTATTTCATTTTATCATTTTTGATCAATGTCTTTTACAGTTTATACATTTATTTTCCGTGTCAAGTATTTTTTATGACATATAGGTAAATGCTTTATTTAGATAACGTGCATGAAGAATGCTTAAGAATGACATTGTTATAAGTGTTGTTGACTTCTTTTCTGTTCTTCTCTTTTTAGTGACATATTAAGGAACGTTAAAAAATGAGTTATATATGAGATTGAGTACAAATAACCATAATTAAAGTAATTTGGGGGTATAGAAAAAAATTACAGAATTTTCTTATACTTTGTGGACTTAATTTGTGTTGCATAGTTATTGAAAAAATGCAATAAAATTTGAGGGTCACCGGCCATCCAAGATTTTTTTACCTCTGAAAATGAGTGCAAACAGGCTAATTTCTCAATGTTCTTTCATAATTATTTTTAGCATCTTTTGTTAAGAGATAGAGGGGCAATTACTGCTATTTCTCTACCAGTCATATTTTTAGGAAGAAGTGAATGATAGATATTTCTCATTTATAGATATGAAGTACCACAATTTTAAGTCTTAAAAACCATTGCCATAGACATATGTGCATCAGTAATATCTCAGATGTTAAATTCTCCAAAAGAGTATACCTGTATATTAAATGTGAATTCTTGATTCACTAGTAAATATTCAATTGATTCAAAGAAATGTCTTTACATATAATATATACATTTTTACGTCTTCGTAACAGACGTAACTACAATGTACTTATTCATATACATTGTTGCTGGCAGAATCTCTTAATTTCCTTCAAAGCTTTTTCACAACATAAACAATGTAGTACCTGGATTTTCCTAAAATTCCACAGTGACGCTTTTCCAATGAGATTTCAGGCCATTTGTTTAAATTTTTTAAATGCCTCACATTGTGTCATGTACAGACCTTGTTTAGCTGACTTTACAGTATGGACATTGCTAACTGTTGAAGGCCAAAGGGTGACTTTTAGTGTATAACATCATTGTTCTTTGGTCTCTGGTGGATATCTAAAGTAAACATAAGAAACTTTTTAACACTTCTTACATTTAAGAGGACATTGCAGATACTTAGGTCCACTCAATGAGATATTTAAGTCGAATGTCAGAGATTTCAGTCGACATGTCATATTAAACTTAGAAAAAAAAAACTGGTATCTTATTTCTTGTTTCTGTAATTTGGAGATTTGAGATACCAGTTTTTCTATTGTTTGCCATACTCCAAACATTAATCTATCAAACTAAAATGATACGTGTACGTTGTGTTCCATACTGTTTGTTTTTGCAAAATTAGTGACATAAGGATCCTACATTATGCAGATCCATAATAAAATTGAGAATGGAAACGGGGAATGTGTCAAAGAGACAACAACCTGACCGAAGAGCAGAAAACAACCTCAGGCGACCAATGGGCCTTCAACACAGCGAGAAAATCCTGCATCCGGAGGCGGGCTTCAGCTGGCCCCTTAACAATAATGCCTGTACATTGTATGTCAGATGGTATATGCATTTAAATGTAGAAATAGCACAAACTTTCATTCCATGATGTATGTTTGTACATAATTTCAACACTTTTATGAATCCGATATAATGGCCTTTATTGACTGGTTTACCACATAATTTCGCTGTTGCTACATGCTCAAATTGGATATTGTTTATGTTAAAAGTACATTCATTGTGTGAAGAAGAAAATTTTGTACCAAATAACATTTTGCCATTTAGCGTAAACATATAACTTTAATTGTATAAGAACTATTTGTCAGCCTGATTTGAATTAATCTTCATTGTAGACTTTTTAATTCTGTCCATGAAAAGATAAAACACATATTGGTACATGTATAACTTTATCAATTATAATTAATTCTGCAAAGTGAATACCATTTCAATCAAATAGTGAATAGTTTAAAATTTGTTGTTTAATATGAAACGTCAACCTACATTATAATATTCTACACCGCTTGATATGTGTCTAGTTTTAAACGACTAATTATAATTAACAATTTATACTTGTTTGAAACAAGTTTCCCAGGATTATAACCAAATGCTGACCAGTCAGTTTCCCAGGATTATAACCAAATGCTGACCAGTCAGTTTCCCAGGATTATAACCAAATGCTGATCAGTCAAAAGCAATATCATAAAAAGAGGCCTAATAAGCTATAAAAATAAAAAAAAAACATTTGATGACAAGATAGATTCTCCTGCTTGTTTGTTTTTTTTTCCTAATGAAGATTCTGCAGGATCAAATAGGAGGGTCTGGATGAGTTTTAAAGAATAGAGATTAATGCATGTAATGTGCACATTAAATAAAGATAGAAAAATAGACAAAATTATAGACTAATGGGGTATTAAATTATAAGGTATACAGAAAAATGGGAAATACAAAATAAAGAATAGAGAAAAATAGTATAAAAAAAATTTAATGGTGCTTCCATAAAATGTATTTTAACAAGTTCATGTTCTTGGCCAATTAACATACATATTTAATTTCATTATATAGAATCTCTGTGAAATGACTCAGTTAACAGGAATTGGTGCGGAAAAAAAACCAACATTATTTGCGAAACAAATCCATCTGACGACTGGAATCGGGACAAAATCACCTGCATTCGAATATTCCAGGTTGCAACAAGAAAAAATGAAAATTCTGTTTGCAAAAAACCTCCTACTTTTCCCCATCAATAACTTATTGATGTGACAGTAAAGTAAATAGTAAATATGAATTATGATTATATTTAATGTGTACATAACACTGCAGGGAGATAACTCTGTAAAATTCAGCTGAACGTTTTTTAAAATCACGTTCTTTTTTATGGAAATATTAAGCTTCTCAAAGATCAAAATTAGTGTTTGTCAAACTGCTATATATCCAATGAAATTTTTCCGATATAGTGTGTGGTTCAAGTTTTTTGAAATTTTTCTATTTTTGTCAAAGGGTCAAAGTAAATATATTGTCAACATTTTATGAAAATTAAACGAGCCAAATTAATTTTAGTCAAGGTGTTTGGTACCACCTTAAGGAAGGAAACATAAGTTTTTTTTTGTATATAATTTGTATAAATCACGTTTAATATTAATATCACAATTTAGATAAGGTTTTAAACAGAATAACAAAATAGTTTTTCTTTAACATACTTAGCTAAAGAACATGTTCATGTGATGTTACTATTATACATTTTAAGCTATCTTATTCGTCCCTTACATCCCAGCTCCTTTGTTCTACCAGGGGTGATCTGAGCCTTACATCCCAGTCCTATTGTTATACTTCATAGTTTCTATTTCTGAAACAAGTGTAAATTGAATAGATCTATTGTTACGAATAACAATGGATTTTGACCACAGGGTGTGACGAGTGGGGTTTCTGGAAACCCCTTCTTCTACATCCCACAAACAAAGTCCATTGTTATTCGTAACAATATAAATTGATTATTTTTTAAATAGCATGAACATAAGAAATTACTAATAGTGTTCACTACAAATTGCTTCATGATATTAAAAAAAACACATTTTATGAAATTCCAATAAGCATCTATAGTATGGAATACAAAATTAATTCTTTAAATACCCTTTTGCTTGAAGGTATTTTTTTTAACCCAGTCATATGTCTCTATACTAAAGCATTGTTCTTTAAAAAAAATTGGAATTTTTACTCTAACTGGATGAAGAGATGTCTCATTGGCACTCATACCACATCTTCCTATGTCTATTTGAATGGTTGGACCCCCCCCCTTTTCTCTTGAGTTTGGAACCCCCGGTTGGATCAGCCCCTGAATGCCCCAAGAAAGGGAGTTCCTCAATATCAAATATTATATGTTGAGCGTGTCTGGTAGTCGGATTTCTAATGCAGACACACCTATCTATCCCTTAGTATGTTCGAATATGAATGTTTGTTTATTCTCGAGAAGAGGAGGAGGGGGGGGGGGGGGGGGGGGGGCTTCTGATTTTGATAAAATCGTAAGATATAAAATACAGTTATGATTACCTTTATCTGTTTATTTAACTGATACAGGTAAGTACTTTGGGTTATAATATTGCCTTTATCTTTAGTCTCTTCTACAAAATCCAACGCTTGCCACAAAATGTCGTCCGTCTTATACCCGTCCATATTGACAATTGTATACCAGGAGCATGATGTATTTTTTGTTTGTAATAAGAATACACGAAACAGTCAACCTTGACCTGCTGGTCCATATAAGCACATGGATTTAACGGGAATATGCAAAACAACTTGACATTTGTAAAATATACTCACTTGTCAAAGTTTGAACGAAGATAACCAAAAAAAGGTTACTAGTGGGGTTTCATGTAATAAAAAAATATTCTTATAAATCAGGGTTTGATATTGTCAATACATATGCTATCGTTTTTTTTTTTCATTTAATAATCAATGTTAACAAATATAGGGTTTAGAATGGAGTGTAAGTTAGTTATACTCCTCGGGATACGGCGTGTCTGGATAAGAAACCCCTCCGGCCTCCGGCCGACGGGGTTTCTTATCCAGACACACCTATCCCTCGGTGTATAACTATTACGGATAAACCCTACCAGATCATCCTAGCTTGAGTTTTTTTGTTCTGCATGCTTTCCTTCGTTATGTAACATTTTGGCGGGAATGTCAAATCCACAATAAAACTTAGAAATATTTATACGGAAAAGACTAACTATCACAATTTATGTAGAAAAAATCCAGTGTCTATGCTGGGAATCGAACTCAAGACCTTTAGCATATAGACCCACGATTCATACCCCAATACCAGGACGACTTGATAGAAATTTACTGTTAATTTAACATATTTAAACATTGAATCCACGGTTGATAAAAGGTATATACTATAAAGTAATATATAAAATATATTATAATGATTGTGTGGCGTTCTAAGCTAGATTTTATGAAGCGTAAATGGTTTTTTATCCAATCTAGAACAGCTGGGATGTAAAATAGTTATCCCATTCGGACTTGATGTGTTAGTGTAAAATCACCCTCTGGCCTCCGGACATCGGGGTGATCTTACACTGACACACCGCGTCCTCATGGGATAACTATGACATATCATACAATCAGTTCTTTTTTTATATCCGTTTGATGACACTAATTGATGATTAGAAATCAGTAATAATAATTATGACGGCAATCATCCTTATCACGCACATCTTCAAATAGACTGTCTTTATGCAAATCAAAACGTAAGTTCCGCCCGTTCAGTTGAAAAAAAACATTGTTTATACAGTATGTTTTTGTGCATAATTGTAAATTCACTGGAAGAAAAAAAAAAGATGGACGAAAGATGCCAGAGGGACAGTCAAACTCATAGATCGAAAACCAACTGACAACGCCATGAAATAAAGCATGGCATCAAACAATTACGTTCCACATTTTTAAGAAGAAAGGTTTTGAGAAAAGGTGAATATTAGCCAAGCCTTGGTTACAAATTTGATGATGACATTATTAAGGTGAGGTCATAGGAGAAATGGTCAGGTTTTTATTATTTAATTAAACATTTAAAGGTAAATCCAGAAAAGCGCTTCGGACGCCTGAAGTTAATAACGTGTTGTTTTCATTTTTTAAACTTAATGTACTCTACGTATACCTTACAACAAAATTATTTTTATTTACCTGTGTACGTTATTTTATTTGGCCGTATTTTGTTCAAGGTTATGGTTGTCTTTTTGATATTGTTTTACATCTAACCCCTCTTGTTTCAATAATTTGGTATTTACATTGTGTCAAAAATCAAATTTATTCGTTCAGTGTATGTTCATTTGTTTTTGTTAATATGTCTTTTGATTGAGTTCAGCCATTTCAATTGATATTTTATAGTGTGTCTCTCTATGTTGTGATGTTACACTATTGTTTCAGGTAGAGTGAAGGTTGGTACCTATTAAAACGTTTAAACCCGCTGCATTTGTTTGCACCTGTCCTAAGTCAGGAACCTGATGTTCAGTGGTTGTCGTTTGTTGATGTCGTCCATAAATGTTTCTCGTTTCTCGTTTTTATATAGATCAGACCAATGGTTTTCCTGTTTGAATGGTTTTACACAAGTCATTTTTGGGGCCCTTTATAGCTTGCTGTTTGGTGTGAGCCAAAGGTCCGTGTTTGAAGGCCGTATTTTGACCTATAATGGTTTACTTTTACAAATTGTGACTTGGATGGAGAGTTGTCTCATTGGCACTCATACCACATCTTCTTATATCTATAGATCATAGGTGTCACCTAAAACAATGTTTGGCCATCGAATAGATAAACATAAAGTTCTCATACCTTGGATATATCTGTTGTTGTTCTATTATATCCTAGCGTACACATGTCAAAAGGGCAAAACTGTGCTTAATGTGATTGAATAAACTGTCCTTTAAAGAAAAGGGAATGTTTTACAACAAAAATGTTATGTTTTATATAATTAAAAGATAAAACAGTTAATTTTGAAATCTAGAAATATTTTGAACATATTTCTTTTTAAAGCTGATTTGGTCTCAGATCGCACCTTCTTCTTTGCTATTTTCAATCAAGACCCATTATTTGCAATCCTTTACTATCAAGATGAATCTCGACACCCGATCTAACTGAACTCACTGTAGTTGAATTATCTGCGTGAAATACTACGCATGATTTACTTGTGTATGTTTTTTGTGTATGTTTCAGTATTTTGAATGGATAAAAATGACCGTTTAAATTAATCTCTCTACTAACAAACTATAGTTCCATTAGATAGCCACTGCTTAGTTACCTTGAAAAGCAAGTAACTTCATTCTAATGTATAGCATTATAATGAACTATTTATGAATGACTGAGTGTTAGTTCAGAGTTTAGGTGATTAACCGAAAATAATTGATAAAATGTAATCGTAACTCCACTTTTCGCACTCTTTTTCTTTTGATCTTGTTCAATGACCGACGGAATGGCCAATGTTTAATATAGTACACTAAAATAGATAAAAGCAAACAATGTTCATTAACTGCCTGTAAAGTAAGTACTGGTTAGTCACAGTTGAAGAGGGCTAAACACTAAATTCAGAATATAATCTTTCCTAAAGCACGAAAAAGAATGAAACTAAATGATGCACAAATGAATCATTATTTCGTAAAATGCAAACGCTGGTTTGTTGAATGTATGAGATCATGGAGAATATGGTTAATTTTTTTAGGGTGAACTTTCATCATGTTCCTTGGGCATTCACTTTTGAACAGTGTAACCATAGCAAATTTCCTGCAAAATGTGTTGCCGCCTGGACCGAAAGACCCACCTGGAGTTTTTAACAGATCATTGCGACGGTACTACGATTATATTATAGGTATGTGAACATAAATATATATATTCCGATGTATGGTAGACAAAACTCATCAAGATACCTATCTATAATTGTGTACGCCAGACGAGCATTTCGTCTACAAAGACTCATCAGTGATGCTCGAATCATAAAAGGTTAAAGGCCAAATAAAATTAAGAGGACAAAATTTCGAAAATTTTTGCCAAATACAACTAATTTATCTATTCCAGAGATAAAAAAAGGAGTAAAGTATGATTGCGAAGTGCCAACTTCAAAGCTATTATTTTTATAAAAGTTGTAGGTTTAAATGACATGTGAAGCCATTTGTCTACACAATTTTATAAAACAATACAATTTACATCTTTATTTGATTAGTTTATGGCCGATAGCTATCAAAGTCTTGTATTTTTTCCAATCAGCTGATTATTGATGTTCTGTCAAGTTCGAAACGTGTGACGATTTCAAAGTTAAAAAGCCAACTGATACGAAAAAGGTCAGAGAGGCCCGAAAAAAAACCCAAAAAAAGATGGACGATATCGGATAACTTTAATTCTTTCGCAAAACACTTTTGCCAATAATAATTTGTTTTTGAACAATTTTCTCTTTTGTAAAAAGCGAAAACCCTGTTACTAGATAAGAAGTCTGTCCTATCACTGATATATATAGAGAAAATAACAATGGAGATATATATTCTCTTTGTCTCATTCCGGTGGAACATGGAAAGAATGCCGATGTTTTCTTGATTTGTTTTTATCGTTTTTATCATACACATTTTTTATAACAGTTTACATTTTACCACAAATATTGTTGAGAATTAGTCCATTTATACAGATGCAAATCAATGAATGCACATTAAAGCTTTTTGTTTTCGATTTGATATTTTGTTGAAGATTGAATGAATGAAGGATAAAGATATTATTAACAGTCGATTAGTCTTTCCGATATCCACTCTGATTATGATAAATTAAAAAAATCTTTCATTTAGTACAGAAGTGTACAATTTGTCAAGAAACAGCTTAATATAATAATGTGTCTTTAATTGCTTGGATCTTTTTGATTTCATTTATTTTTGAAAATCGGATGTAGCTTTCCTTTTAGCTACGAATTTGGTATATGCCCGGACTCAAATGTGAAATTTGAAAAAAAGTACATTAATGTGAATAAATTGGTCTGATGTAAATTTGAAGTATTCTCTGAAGATTTTAATTTATTATAATTTTTTAACTTCATGATTCATTTTTACTTATTTTTTCTGCTGTTGTAACTGAATTCATTATCTCGTTTAAGTCACCAGTAGTATCGTTTGTGAGATTTTCAGGATCATGTACGTCTTCGCAATCATCAGTATTAAGATTTGTGAAGAAATCGCAAAATATTTCAATTGGAATTTCGGGCGATATGTTCTTTTAGTCTTGACTCAAAATATTCTAACATTCATCAGAATTCTGATTTTTTCAATCTGTGATGCTTTTTCTTTTATTTATTCTAAAGTCATTTAAACTTTTGTAAAGTATCTTTCTGTTCTTTCTTTCTCTTAATTTGTTTTAAGCTTTCTTCGGTGAAAACTCTTTTGTTGTTCTTGAGCATGTTGATAACTCATTTTGCTTTTTTGTAATTGAAGTCATACCTCGGTTTGTTATTTTTCGTTGAAGGATTATCCATTTTTTTTTTTTGGGGGGGGGGGGATCGTTTTACTTAATTCAGGAGTAGCAGCTTCCGTAAACAAATCGCCTATTTCGTAAACAACTCTGTTTATAAAAGTTATGTCTTTTACTGCTTCATAAGGACAACTTAATAATTTTACAGCATCTACTTTAGCTTCAAATACATCATTTCTTTCAATGTTCCATTTGATTAACTTTTCTTCACTTCGAAATATGTTGTCCTTGCTACACGTATTATGTCTTAGTACAATGTATTAAAGTCGATTGCATCGGAATTACTAACCATTTCTGAAAATCGTGTTATCCTATGAAATTATAATCTACCACAGATGAATTTTACTTGTTAATTTGCCTGATATATTTTTACCCATTCCAATTGAATTTGCTCATATCAAGAAGCATGTTTCCAAAAAAGTATAACACAAATACTGAACTCCAAACCATATCTTAAAAGAGGAAGTCCATAAAAACTGACAAAATCAAACGCTACTGATCAACAAAACAAGTGAAAAACAACTGTTATATTCCTGACTTGGTAGTGGCATTTTCTGAAGCAAATGGTAAGTTAAATCTAGTTTAATAGCTAGCTAAACCTCCAACTTAGTTGACAGTTGTGTATAGTTCTTTATAAATTTTATGGTAGCACATGAAATTTATCAAAAGTAAAAGCAAATAGGTTTAACCAAAGTTGTTTTTATTTCTATCCGTATTACCTCGTATTTTAGGAATAGTATAACTTACTAGTTTGCCCGCATCGTTTTTGCCGTTAATCATTGATCTCATCGATAATATTCTTTGGATCTATTTGTATAACATCTCGATCAGTTGCCATTCGGCTATTTCAGTCCCCTGCTAAGCATATATATTAACAATCGGTCGAACAAGTTAAAAGTAGAATAACAAGAATACCGAACTCCAAGGAACATTCAAAACCGAATGTCCCTTAAGGATGTTCGCTACTCTGTTTCAAAATAACAAGCTTTTTAAAAGACTGTTATAAATTGATAGTATATAAATAAAGGAACTAAAAAAGCAGAAAAAAAAAAATAAGAGTCCGTGTGCTTGTTTTTGAGATATAAGCCATTGAAAATTTGGCGGGAAATGATTCTCTCTAGATTTTTCATACTTTTATCATTGTACGCTTTTCTCTTTTAAAAACTATGAAAAAATAACAAAGATTTTATAAGATTTTCAAATATGGCTTTTAAAACTATATGAAATAAAATTATGAAAAGAAAAGTAGGGGTTAGAGGACAAAATTATTTAATGGCAAAACATGCATAAAACCAGAGGATTCCGAAAATATGGCAAAAATTCAAAAACAAGAGGAGCGAACATCCTTAACAAATGGCAAAATCAAAAGCTCAAACACCTCAAATGATTGGAAAACAACTGTCATATTCCTGACTTGGAACATGCATATCCTTATGTAAAAAAATGTGAATTAAACCTGGTTTTATAACCAGCTAAATCTCTCACTTGTATGACAGTCGCGTAAAATTTCATCATATTGACAACAATGAGTGAGCAAAACAAACAGACATAATAGGTAAAAATGTCAAACATTGGGGTACAACAGTCAACATTGTGTTATTATCTTAATCACTATAAAAAGAAACAAGTATGTCAACAAAGAAAAACAAAATGGCATGTAGACACTCTATAGACAAAGCACATAAGCAAAAATGAAAGTCATGAATAAAAAATGACCATAGCTCAATCACACAATTGCGGGATGTATAAATACCGAGCTATGCCAAAAGGATATTACCAAAAACGGACTAAACAGTAAAGGTAAAAAATTAAAAGAACAATATACCACGTAATTAAAATAATAAACAACGTCAGTACCTATACTCTATACTTCAAGACCATCATGTATTATTTTTGAAGTTGATACTGAATATTTATTAACAAGGTCTTGGTATCTTCCGATGAAAATTTTTAGAAGAAGGACGAGACGTTCTTTGACAAAACCCTGGTTCATCAACTTTCTGCTCAGACACTGGTGACGTTTTATAAAGTCTGAGTAAGGGCTGCAAGCTCTTGAATACCGAATGAGTTGGGAAATGTATATCCTATATGCAGAGAAAGTTGCTGCTAAGGTGGGGGAATGTTATAATTTCAAAATGAAAATCCTCTCGTTTGTTATAGATTCTAAAGATAAATAGTTTGTTTTCAATTTCACTGAATGCACCGTGTGATCTATCATTAATATGTTTTGGCGGAATATATACAGTGCCAACTAGGTCATCCTCATCTAAATTAGTGAAAGCAGAAGAGAGATTAAACCTATTTTCTTTTACTGTTGATAATTTTGATGTGTTTCCGTAAAGTTTCTTAAAAACATACAATTAAACCCCCGTGTCTTCTGTTATCAAATCTCCATCTGTTTTTCTTTTCTTACGTATAAGCTAGAAAGAAAATGTCATCGCAATCATCGGTTTTTGTCTCTTGTAAGCCAAGAACATCAAACGAATTTATTGATTTAATAAAGTCCGGATATAGTATTCGTCTTTTGATACCGCAAACGTTTAAAGAAAGTATTTTCAAACAAGTTATGTCAATATCGGTGTTCGATCTAAGAATCCTCAATCGCAACAATATTCAGGTGTATTGGAGAATGAGTTAGTTCGTGCTCTTTTACTTGACCTATTCATGTTCAAACAACATCATAATGTGTGTATTTAAATATTCTGCAAAAGACCATTTTCCAAAAACAGTCTCATATAGAAATTGTATAATTAACAAAATGTTGCCTAGTTGAAATTTTGTGTTGTCCACTGCGAATTATATATTCATTAGTTATATGGGTATTTCGGGAAAAAGGACAGACAGCAATAATTTAAATCAACTTATTCAACAGTCCATTACTTGCAAGTTTAGTTTGCAGTTGTCAATCAAAACACTATAAATATAGACAATGCAATTTCCAATAGGAAATTCCTTTTACGACTAAAACTGAGCCACTTTTACTATGAAGTGTCATGAAAAGTTATATCCTAGAATGGAAAATTCATATTCACTACTATTTTTTTCAAAGATCAAAACATAGGGCTGTGCGGCATATTTTCATCATTGATATGCCCCGAACTTCTGTGAGTTCACACTTGTACTAAAATTCTGTACTACACCTCCTTTTATTTTGGGTCTTCCTCAGAAATAAATTTGGCCGATATCCATGTGTATTTATACTGGTAACATTCCCAGACATAAAGATCATATTTTGGAACCAGTACGTAAACAAAGCAAAATATCAATGAACATTATATATCTCACAAAAAGAGGCGTGGTTTGTGAAACAGCTGTATTTACAAAGTGCAACCTATAGCCATGGTTCCAAGTACTATGCACATGATGCATGACAATGATTTTCTTTTTGTTGCAGTTGGCGGTGGCTCTGCAGGGTCTGTGCTTGCTGCACGTCTGACAGAGGACAAAACATCTGTCTTGGTTGTAGAAGCTGGTGGATCTGATTTGGAAAACGAAGCCACTGTTATACCAGGGGCATGGGTAACTCTCTTAAGGACTAAGCAAGACTGGAATTATCATAGCGTTCCACAGAAATATTCATCTTTTGCTATGGAAAAAAAGGTATTTACGATATCGCAATGTTCAATTTATATTAACTATCAAATATGGATTACTTTACTTTTTCCGGGACCTTTGCATTGTAACAATAAACAGATTAGAGAGTTGTTAGCAAAAGACCATAAATATAAAATTCCCCAAGCCTATAAACTAGAAGAATAGCTTCAGGTGATAGATGGATGGAGTCGAGGTTATAAGGTCGAGTCAGTTGATCTTTAACTTAACATTTCATCTGAAGGATCTGGTTTGTTTTGTTATGTATTCAGAATCGAATTCATAAAGTTATATAAATCATGAACACACGGGTTTCCTACGTTTTCGGGATGCATGAGGTTGTTAATGCATTATCCTTTCTTCGCCACGAATATGATATTGTTCAATCAGACAAAGCCTCTAAGCTTAGTATTGTATATGAAAAAATCATAAGTAGGATTTCCTAAACATGTAAAAATTAACGTTCAATTCTCAGTCTAGGAATCCCACCTATACAACAACATCATTTATGAAAATGAGATCTATGTAAATCCCTAATTCGTCCTTCTGTCAATATCCTAGCTTTATTTGGCAAAACATTTCGGAATTGTTACCCTTAATTCTCTGTCACTTCGTACTTTATTTGACCTTTTAATTGTTTTGATTCGTGCGTCACTAGTGAGTCTTTTTGTAGACGAAACCCGCGTCTGGCGTACAAAAAGATAAGCCTGGCATCTTTGATGAGGTCTATTAGAATAACAATAAAAAAGGACAATGAAAACGTCCTTTCTTCCTATTGGATTACAAAACACTACATGGGTCCTTGTAATGAACGATACATAGCTTGTTGGTCAGAATGTTCGACTTAACATCGTTCTAAAGTTCTAACTTGCATACTTTCAACATCAAAATATTGCCGCAAAAATATTGTGAGGATTGGTATAATCAAACATCATTGTGTCGATGTTTTAGAATTCTTAAGATCTACTGCATAATGGTTAATAATCGATCCAGTTTTGCAGTTTTACGAGTATTGAAACTGTTGATTTTTCTGAGCTCTACAAATATTCCCCATCCAAGATTGGATGATCTTTTAACCGTCTAGTTATTTATAAAAGAAAATGGGACTCGTAGATACCAATGGTTGGCTTATGTAATGCAAAATCTGTTTTTGTTAAGATCCAAGTCGCTTCCAACAACAAATACACAGAAGATGATATCATCAAAAATGCTGACCTTTCTAGCGAAACATATTTGTTGTATTTCGTGGAATGATAATTTAGTTTGTATTGTACATGTTGTAATTGGTACCAATTGTGCAATCAGATTGACTTGAGTCATACTCATATGACGCACAATCCATACAAACACAAAAAGAATAGGTATCTTGACAAGTGTTTTAATTCCACTTTCAGGTATACTGATGATGTTCTGAAATTTAACATCCATCATTTCAAACAGTGCTGGCATCATATCCTAGCGCCCTCGAAATGAAGTATATTTTTGCACTAGCAAGGATGCTTCATTTTATTTTACTCCAAACTAGGATCTATGATTTCATTTTTTGGTATACTGATGATGTTCTGAAATTTAACATCCATCATTTCAAACAGTGCTGGCATCATATCCTAGCGCCCTCGAAATGAAGTATATTTTTGCACTAGCAAGGATGCTTCATTTTATTTTACTCCAAACTAGGATCTATGAAACATGTGACGATTTCAGCTTTCTTACTGTCGACTCAACTACCCATTTCCCAGTTAAAATACCATCTGTTCCATCGTATATGGTTTATATATCCCAATTGAACGTTAAGAGCGGAGTTTTACTGTGTGTATTGCTGTGTGTTTGTTTATTCTACATTTGCTAGAGATATAGGGGAGGGTTGAGATGTCAAAAAACATGTTTAAATCCGCCGCATTTTTGCGCCTGTCCCAGGTCAAGAGCTTTTGGCCTTTGTTAGTCTTGTATGTTTTTTTTTAATTTTAGTTCATTTATATGTTTCGGAGTTTAATGTGACCTCCATTTTCACTGAACTAGTACACATTTTGTTTAAGGGCCAGCTGAAGCACGCCTCCGGGTGCGGAAATTTCTCGCTGTGTTGAAGACCCATTGGTGGCCTTTGACACATTTCCAATTTCCATTCTCAATTTTAGTTGACATTATATAGACTTCATTAACACGGATTTAATCCTTACAATTGAAACTCCTTCAGTAGGGTAAACATCCAGCCTAGCTTGGTTGGGAGTTCATGCGATTTCCTCGTGCTAAGCTTTTAACCTTAATTTGTATTTGCAAAAATGATTTGCGAGATTTGAACACCGGCAGACAAAATTTGCCTCTAATTTATAAGGAAGAATGACTGAAATCGACATTTCATAAGTTTTACGGCCAACGAACTGGTTAATCAATACAAAGTTTGTTTTGTTACATATCTTAACGTGTCATGCTCATTACACTTACTGCAATACTACACTCTGTATATCTATAAAAAATTTGACAGCAAATATATTTGGCCAGTGGTAAGATGTTAGGAGGATCCGGGAGTATGAATGGTATGATTATGGTCAGAGGTAGTCGCCATGATTATGATGAGTGGGCAAGACAAGGATGCAAGGGTTGGAGCTACGAAGAAGTTTTACCTTACTTCAAAATGATAGAAAAAATTCAAATACCAGCACTATCAGGTTCACGTAAGTAAGATAGCTGGGTGTATATACACTTATGAAAACGCATCGTCTGAACAAACCAATATTTCAATTCACAAGGACAAAAATCAAACTTCGGACGAACCACGGTAATATGTAATACGTTGATGGATACAGTAGGGAATGCAGACTAAGACAATCAATCGCGTTCACTTATCATAAGCAGTCATGTGCTTGCTAACAGGCAAACGTGAATAAGAACTTCGCCTTTTATATTTACTGGAAACATGTATATAAACAACTTGTTATGGGTGTTTTTAATATTCACGTAAGTTGTATCCTAAACCTGCTATAAAATGAAAAATTACATTTAATAAAATTGCGACGCCGGAAGCTTTCTTTTTGGATTTAGCTTCACTTGGAATGTTCAAATGGTAAAACAATACGGTGAAGGTAGATTATTGACTTTTATCGGTTTTTTCTAAAAACAACAAAAAAAGGATGGCAATTATATTTTTTTAATATTTCAAATATTCGTTCATATTAAAGAATAAAAGTGTCGTTACATTCAAAAGGAAGAATTAACCAAAATGATTGCAGGAAAGTTAAAGGAATTTTAAGACCGAGGTTGTGGTCTTTTTAAACGTTCCAAGTATTTCTCCTCTTATTGAAATCTCATCTCGAGTGAAATATTAACAGCTGTTTGTAAAAATGTTTAAAAGTAGTGAAACGTTATATTAGTGATGAAAAAAAACACCAAATTGTATGATGCCCTTTACAATTTTGTTTTTTTTTTCATTTTGACTCAGAAAAAATTTTGACAAATGATTTCAAAATGTTAACGGTAACTTGTTTTGTCAGTAAACAGACTGAAATCGAAGGACCAAACATTACACAATAGATATCAACACGTTTCTGCCAGACTGACAGTAATCAAAGTTAAAATTAAAGAACAGTTGCATTATTTATTCGGAGTTAAGTCTAGAAAGTATCAACATAAAGGTAAAGAAGTTATTGCCTGTTTCATATTACCACCAATATCATACAAAAGTAATGTTTAATTGCTGAGCCAATTGAGCTTTGAAATGGGTATTTTGAGCGGTAACATACTTCCTTTGTGCAAATATGTTTCATTAACGATGGGATAAAACGTTTTAAGTTCTTAAGCATGTATTTATCCTTTCAGCTTATAGAGGCACAAAAGGACAAATTGTGGTGACACCTCAGAAAAGCACAACTTTAGAATATTTCTATCGGAAAGCTGCTTCGGAAATTGGTTACAGGTCTGTGGACTGCAATGGATATAGCGAAATAGGTACAATTAACATTAGTATAAATGGCAAGGTGTTTACTCAAAGTTACTATTGACGTCTAATAATAGGTTGTCTTCATACTGTTTAAAAACATATATGGTTTCTATATACTTTTGTCTGAAGTAAGGAAGATCATTTGCTACTTCCGGTTTAGAAAATGTCACTTTTGGTCTCATATGATAGTTACAATGTATGTGTTTGTCTCATTCATGTTATATCAATAATGCTAACATTATCGTGTTATCTGATATTATATTTAGTAGTCAACATATGTCATGTATGATAGCTTTATTAGCACCGATTCCAAAAATCTATTGTTTTTATATACTTTTGCCTGAAAACCGGAGATAATTTGCAAAGTCCAGTTAAGAAAATGTCATTTCTGATCTCATATGATAGCTATATTTACACTGATTTCAAAATATATGGTTTCTATATACTTTTGCCTCAAATAAGGGAGATACTTAGCTACTTCCTGTTTATTGAAGGTAATTTCCGGTCTCAAATGATAAGTTTTATGTATGCCTATTAAAAATATAATAGTTATATTTTCCATGAAAATGTGCAAAAAATGGCTACTTCCGGTTGACATTTTTAAAGGTCATGTGTCACCCAACATTTCACAAAAGACCCTATGGCGTTATTATGAACCAAGTTGAAGTAATAATCAACAAACCTTAAATTCAAGCATTTCAGGGGCAATAGCTCCTATAAGATATCATGGGATTGGTTCAGACCAAATGTGTCATACCTTTATCACAATTAAACAAACATTTTGCACTTGTTTTTTTATATATATCTTTAAAAGTGTCCGAGGAGATCATAAAACAAGAAAAGGTCAAAATTTTGAACATGACCTTGACCTTTGACTTTGACCTTAAATAGATTTTTCTGAACCAAGGACCTCAAATCAAAACACTTTACGTCTCTATCACTTACCATTCATGTAAAACATCAATATATCATTATGTATAATAAAGAAGGAGAAATAACTCTCATATGGAATCTTCGTATCGCTTCTGTCAAAATGCGACAAAACATCCTGAGGATATAACGAGCAATTTAATAAAATAAATTGGTAAAACAGAAAAGTGGAAAGACCAAACATAATATGTCTTTCCGTAGAAAAGTGGAAAGACCTAATAAAAAAGCGAACACTGAGGTAAATTCAAAAAGGGGAAAGTCCTTAAAAAGTGACAAAATAACACAATAGGACTTACAATTTAAAGTATACATACATGACATATGTTGACTACTAAATATAATATCAGATAACACGATAATGATAGCATTATTGATATAACATGAATGAGACAAACACATACATTGTAACTATCAAACTATTTATAAAAGAGAGGCGAAACAAACCAGTGGGACATTCAAACTCATAAGTCGAAAATGAACTGACAACGCCATGGCTAAAAAAGAAAAAGACCAACAGACAAACAATAGTACACAAAACACAAGATAGAAAACTAAAGACTGAGCAACACGAACCCCACCAAAAACTGGGGGTGATCTCAGGTGCTCCACATGTGGCATTCGTCGTGTTGCTCATGTTAATACAAACCTGGTAATAAGTCTAATTTTGTAGGTCACATTCGGGAAAATGGGGGGACGGGATTGTAGTTACTACATTAGGAACATATCCGCTATCATTTGTGAAACGGATATTCCATAACGGTCAACAAACTCGTGATTGCGTCCGTAAAACTAACGAAGGGATGATTTCAACTTCACCACTTGGAACTCTTGGTTTAATAGCTTCCTTGTGAGCAGCAACCCTATATCAAGATAGAAATAAAAGCCCTGGAATATCATATCAACTGGTATAATAAAAAAAATTATTCAACTGTTTGAAAATTAAGATAGCTTCATAAATATCTGATTTGTTAAGAATCACCCACAAGAAATAGAACAACAAGAACAACAACAAAAATACTTTACTCTCTAAAAACCAATGCAATGTAGGTACACAGAATGAAATACAAAAAGAAATTGATTAGTGTTAAACTCCACTTTCATCACTACTGTGCTATTTCGTTGCGGTTAGTTTTTATTGGTGGAGGACGCAGGAGTGCCTCGAGAGAATCACCGACCTTCGGTAGGAAAACTGACAATCCTAGTCACTTAAGATTATAGTCGAGTGCACCTACTACGTGCGGAATTCGAACTCGTAACATCAGTTTTGACCGAATAGTGACACAGTAGTTCGACTACTTAGACAACTCGCCCCGAAAAACGATATGCAAATTATACTTAGTATGGTAGAGGTGAGTTAACAAAACATCGTATTCCCATTTCGTCTTTGCGTTGTTATCAAGTTTCAAATCTTTTTAACTAAACGCAACATGATAAGCATCGTGTGAAGCTTATTTCCGGCGTATAACAAAAAAAGTAAAACAAGACTTTTGTCATATAATAAACAAGCTTTTATTAATGTTATATTTAGTTCAGGTAATAATGAATTATAGCGACAATAGTTTATACCGAGGTTCGAATCCAATTAATCGATTAAGAGACAAATCAAGGTTATTCATACTGACTAAGGGAATCGCATAAACTCTAAAAGGTGCGAGAACTGGTATGTCGACAAGGAAAACGCCTTCTTATATACGTGCACTCTGTCCGGGAATAGGACACAAGTGGTAAAATTAATGATCAGACGACTATACTATATTCAGATCTAAAACCGAGGAACCCTGGGCCTTGTGAGTTGAGACACCGACACATCGTGTCGATCAATAGATGTGTAATAGTAACCGTAATTGTATGTTCCTTTTAACTTATATTCCCCTTCTGCAATCGGGGGAATTGCATGTGTTATTAGTAGTTGAGTAAATAATAGTTTCCTTTGCCTTACGGAATATTTCATCACCTAGAAATTTCATATTTTCCGAGGGTATATCCAATCATATCTTCCTTTGACAAGTGTATTACATATATAGCCTGCCTCTGTTCTTGTGTTAAACATACACATTTGTCATATACATGTTTACCCTTACATTTTGTCAATTAAAACTTTTGATAATTATCATTTTACATATCAAATTTAATATACATATGAATGTGTTCAATACAAATAAGTTCAACATTTTTAGGATACTGTCCAACACAGGCGAATATAAAAGACGGTGAACGTTGTAGCTCAACTGCGTGTTATCTTAGACCTGTTATGCACCGACGTAATCTACAAATCAGTATAAACAGCTATGTAACAAAGGTAATTAAAACTAGTGCAAAATATTTGTGTAAGAAATTAATGATGATCGTGAATAAGCTTATTTTAACCTTATTATATGTTTAGACGAAGCTGCCTACCTGTATTTTTCAATGATCATACGCAAATTAAAATGATTTACTATTCCTTATTTTATTTTAAATTGATCAATTAACAGTAAACATTTTATAACAGAAAACGATTTTTAAAAGAAACTTAAAGCAATAGCAGTCTACATGTTCTAAGACTATAAGCATAAATGTATATTATTAAGACATGTAAACATTATGTTTAACGACTTTTCATTTTAGACATTTTGCTTTAATGTTCTATTGGTTTGTAGGTACTTATTCGTAGAAAACGCGCTATTGGGGTACAATTTGTGAAAGGAGGGCGGAAATATAAAGTTTATGCTCGTAAAGAAGTCATAATGTCTGCAGGAGCATTCGGTTCACCACATATATTACTTTTGTCTGGAGTTGGGCCTAAAAAGCATCTACGAAAGCTCAAGGTATGTTTTCTCTACGCTACTTCAACTATTTGAATGTATGAGATCTGTAGATTCATTTTGTTTTATCAAATGGCTATCGTGCTATCTAAAAACAAATATGTAGTGCCTTTTTTTATTGATAATCATACACAGAATGAATACGAAATACTAAAGGTTTATTCGACATATTTTCGCAGTCTTAGATCCTTAGATACTGGGTAAGTAGTCTTAGCTTATCTGTTATTTATCCGATTTTGTCCTTTTCCCGATTGTGAAATAATGACCGAGTGTTGAATCGCGACGTGGTTAATTCATGCATTCCTGTCGACACATCGGTTTCTCTCCTTTTGTAGTTCATGAGATTTCCGCAGTATCTGTCTGTTTCCTATGTTTGTATCCTTTGAATCGCATAATGAGATTTGAACATCCGTTAACAATCTCGCCTAAATTTAGTCGGTGTATCAATACAGTCATGTAAATATCACACGGGTTAATCTCGCACCAACAGTAAAGAAAAACAAGTTATAAAACAGAATGTGTTCTGTTTGAATGAACATCCTCGGGTACAAAAAAAGTTAAATCACAAAAATACTGAACTCCGAGGAAAATTCAAAACGGAAAGTCTTAATCAAATGGCAAAATCAAGAGCACAAACACATCAACCCAATGGACAACAACTGTCATATTCCTGACTTGGTACAGGCATTTTCTTATGTAGAAAATGGTGGATTGAACCTTGTTTCATAGCGCTTAACCTCTCACCTGTATGACAAAGTGTTTAGTTGTTGGTGAGATGATGAAAAATGGCCAACAAAACTCGCCAGTCAGGATCTTTTTGTGTAAATCACTTATAATTTAAAATCCTGAAATATTGTTTATTTATTCATCGTTTGGTTTCATTGGTTCATAATCCTTAATTAAAGATGGTATTGTCTCGTCGAATATTTTTCGACGTAGCCAAACACAACACGGAACGATCAAAAGAGATGAATGATACATTTCTACGGAAACGCCATTTAAGTCTTCCTGGAAGCGTTTTATAATATCAACCAAACCTCATAGTTACCTATCGTTACTTGAATACGAACGTAACTGAGTAAATTAAAAACACAATTGTATTGCTTTCAAATGCATTATGAAGGGAATGCTTGCCTGTCAACTGACCTGCATTTTGTGGGTCACACCCGGGAATTTAAGAGCACAACCGCAATTTGTCTATAGTTGCCCGGGTTATTAAATGACACGTAATTTCGGTATTGACCATTTTCAACCGTATTCTTGTGCCTTGAGACTGTTTAAGTATGAACTGATAGATTTCATAAGTGATTTTCCTTCGAAATACCGGCAAATTCGTAATTTTTTCTGGACAGGAAGTTCAACTAGCTGTGTAAAATGTCAAATCAAGTGACCCATTGAGTGCATGGCTTCACTTGACAGCTTTAGTTTTAAACACACTTAAATAACACCAATTACCTTAGCCTAGGGTCATAAATGATTTCAAAGATGTTTGACAAAACATTCGAGTGAGTCCCCCTTGTTTGCCACAGCATACTCCTCAAATTGATGTTCCTTTGTAAAAAGACTAAATCTAAGGCAGTTATATATCAAAATATTACTTAAAAGATTTTAATCATTAAGGACAATTAGGAAAATATTTTTATCATCACGACTTCCTTTGAATGCATCAATTTTAAATTATATCAACTAATATAAATTACTTTATAAATCATTTAGTAAAGCGATTTATTGAGATTAAGCTATTACAAACCATAAAGTATAGTACTTACAGGTAACCTTAACACTTTGTAAATGAAACATTTAGAGGTTGGAGGGCCGAAATATATATAGTTTAAACAAATTGATATTTCAATGATTATTAAAAGCAATAAAACAATGAAATTAAAGTTCTAAAATATTTTCAGTAAATACTTAACCATGTGAACGTGATTTGGAGACTGTTTATTTCAAAATATAAAAAATGTCCCCTAAATACTTAAATTCAGCTGAGAAAAGTTTGTATGCATTATGACCTGAGGTTTTCCTCTTCAATGCAGGTCATGACCTGCATTTTCATGTTCACAAGTATGGGAATGTATTTTTCACAAGCTCTTGGAAGATGAATAATCAATCTAGTTAATCCCAATTAGTCAATTCATAAAACAATTGTTTATAAGGTGAAATTCACTTATACTTAAGTTTCGCCATCTTTGCAAAGAGCTAAGCAAAGATACAGGCTTATATCTTTTTACGCCAGACGCGCGTTTCGTCTACAAACGACTTTTCAGTGACACTTGAATAAAACAAATTAAAAGATCAAGTAAGGTACGAAATTAAACATGTTAAAGAGCATTGAAAATCCTACTTCTTACAATGCTGTAGAACTATATTTGAGTTTATTAACATTATATTTGTTTATAAATAGATTCCAGTACATGCTGATCTGCCCGTTGGAAACAACTTACAAGATCACCCTGTCCTTATAATGTCTTATTCAATCAATACGACGCTGAATACCAACGTAAACAAATTTACAGATCCAGAGAACGTTTTAGACTATATACTTCACAACAAAGGTATATAAGACATTGAGGAAAATAAAACATTTGATGAATATTTTGAGATATGATATGATTCTTAATGACCAAAGGACAATGTGGTAACAGCTCTTGATCATGGTGCGGCCTTCATAAATGAGCCAAGACTCATCCTTTTATTAGACTTTATCAAAAAGTAAACAACAACCTGGTTTATGCTAAAACAACGTACAAAATCAAATACGGCAGATGGAAACCAACGACAATCAATTATTACAGGTCCCGGACAATCACATAAAACATGTGGCAGTGTTAAACATGTTTGTCAGCGGTCAACCCTCCGTCTTACCAGGGACGGCACAATATAAAAACAAAATGTATAAATCAGTTTGAAAAAGCTACACTCAACGGCATGAAGCACAATAAAAAATAACACAAGGAAAAAATACACAAGTTACCGATTTAAGAATACACGAAATTACAAGAAACTAGTTTCATGCTTATTGCATGCATGCCCTTGTGAATATGGCAACGGAAATTAAAAACCTCAACCTATATAGGATTGAATTATACTTCAATTCAAAGATATTTTCAGATATTTTAAGAATAAGAATACTTAAGACTTTTCTTTTTCAAAGCTCAAACGATAGGAAGATAATAGTTATTTTCTAACTTCTAGAACCATAGAAATGAAAGGTGCATAAGTGAATCTGGCATATTTACGACCTCTTTGTCTTTTCTGTTAATGATTTTCAGGTTTTTATACAACACCATTAATGGATGGACTCATGTTTGATAAATTGGACAAAACATCGCCTTCAAAGTATACAGACTCTCAGGATATCTTTGTTCCTATTGCATTTGAAAGACCAAGTGTTGTTAATGCATACAGCGACTATATCAACAAGGTATTTGGCACTTTGCCGTTAGCTGCAAATTTTATTCGAATTTCAATGACAAAAATGACCGTTTTGATCTGTTGAATTATCCAGCAATAGGTTTCAGATAGGAACATTGGAAGCCAATTGGCTGTCTTATGGTTGTCTTTCTGATATTGTTTTACATCTAACCCCCTTGTTTTATTAATTTTGTATTTACATTGTATCATAGATCAAATTTATTCGTTCAGTGTATGTTCACTTGTTTTTGTTAATATGTCTTTTGATTGAGTTAAGCCATTTCAATTGATATTTTATAGTGTGTCTTTCTATGTTGTGATGTTACACTATTGTTTCAGGAAAGGTGAAGGTTGGCGTCATTAAAACGTTTAAACCCGCTGCATTTGTTTGCACCTGTCCTAAGTCAGGAACCTGATGTTCAGTGGTTGTCGTTTGTTGATGTGGTTCATAAGTGTTTCTCGTTTCTCGTTTTTTGATGTGGTTCATAAGTGTTTCTCGTTTCTCGTTTTTTATATAGATTAGACCGTTGGTTTTCCTGTTTGAATGGTTTTACACTAATCATTTTTGCGACCCTTTATAGCTTGCTGTTCGGTGTGATCCAAGTCTCTGTGTTGAAGGCCGTACTTTGACCTATAATGGTTTACTTTTACAAATTGTGACTTGGATGGAGAGTTGTCTTATTGGCACTCATACCACATCTTCTTATATCTAATTGGTCTAATTAGTTCATACACAGGATCACAAAATTGTTAATACTAAGGTTGTGATTTGAACCTCGCACGTAGCAGGTGCGTTCGACTTCGATCTTAATTGACTAGAAACGCCAGTTTGCATGCCTTTCTCAACCAATAAAGCCTCCACGATATAACATCTACTCTTTTTCGTTTACAAATTGATATATTTCTATCAATTCTTAAAAAACTACTAAATAATAAATCAAAGTTATGTCTGTAAGCAAATTTATGATTTTATTGGCTTCAAATGGTTGGTTGACGATGCATCAATAGTAAACAGACAGGGTTCCCTCAGCAGGAATAACTTCCAGCATAATGTCACTATATTACAACAAAACAAACACTACATAGAAAGCTATTTTTGTACAAACTTCTTATCTGTATGGGTTACTTCAAAACCTTGAGCAAAAAAAAAAGTATGATAAGGCCATTTTATTCAAACTGGTCAAATCCAAATGACGGTATAATGCGATCAAATATACATAATTGTATACAATATTACCAATTATGAAGGATTTTTGTCAAATAGTCTCAGAGCAGTTGATGTGTACACAAGGTGTCGTTACAATACTTAAACTAATGACCAAGGTCCTTTAAAACCCTCAAAATGGTTAAATCAAATTGGCGGTTCTATGGTTACTAATCATAATGCCAAACAATAGTACCAAGCATGCGAGCTTTCAGTAAAAAATGTCTAAGAGGAGTTGAGTTCACAAGATGTTATTTCATAACACTTCAAACCCTTACACCCGTAAAAGTTGTAAAATTATGATGGCGATGAAATATATAGTCAACTACACATGAGGCCAAACAAGCCTACCAAGTATGAGAGTTTTCTTTAAAATGGACTCAGAGGAGTTGCATTCACAAGGTGTCATTGTTACAATACTAACAAAAATTACCAAAAGCTAATTCTTCCCGTACAAATGGTTTAAATAAAATTGAGGATATAGCACAGTCAACAGGATATATATATGTAAGTTTATGTCAAACGGTCTTTGGGTATTGTGTGTTTCGGACGAGTAGACGAACGGACGGAGATCATTATCATATATTCCGCTGCGCGAAGGGCGGGTACAAAAACCCATTGATTAATATTGGAATTGCCCTATAAGTCCCCTGGAAGATATACAAATTTGAAAATAAAATTTGCATTTAGAACGGGGAAGGTATAGCAGCCTTTATTCGGCAGCTAAAATAGCTTATACTTCTCGGACAATAACGGCTGGTGTCTGTTTCATTCTTTTAAATGTTATATATATGTTGTGTACAAGATGTAAGTTTGTACAAATTATAATTTGTACAGGGTTTTTGTACACATTATAAGTTTTTTCACACATACCTTCTTGCACCAGGTGATACATGTTTTTATTAAAAAATGTACCAGTTTAATGTTTTAAATTCAAATTTATATACTTCAACCTAACATTTAGTGCAGTCACAGATATAATTATATTATAAGATAATTTTATTATATTTATCTATTGTAAAGGATCCTACAAATTATTGTAAGATGCAGTCACAGAAATAATTATATTACTTTACGGATCCTTTACAATAGATATTTCAGCTGATCTGCAAATTTACAGATCTTACACTGTTGGGCTGTTGTTTAGACAAATTTCTAGATACAGAATTTATTTTCAGCCTTGTATCACCATCACTGCTGGTGATCCGATGGATAAAATCTGTTGTAGAGTCGTCACTGGTTCAGACGTACTTATAATATAGTTATTTCTGTGACTACATCTTACATTAATTTGTAGGATCCTTTACAATAGATAGTTCAGCTAATCTGTAACAATTCCATCTTCATGCCTTATATAGCATGTACTGTGTTACGACGCTAGATAAAAACTGACGAGGAAAGGTAACACCCGGCCACCGAAAGCTTTATTTTGATAGAGCTTAGGTGGTCGAGTGGTCTTGCGCGACGGGCATAGTGCAAGGCGATTTGGTGCCACGATATCTCAGTAGCATGAGTTCGAATCCCGGCCAGGGAAGAACAAAAAAATTTGCTTCCGCAAATTTACAGATCTAACACTGTTGGGCTGTTGTTAAGACGATTTTTATATAAACAGAATGTATTTTCTTCCTTGTATCACCATCACTGATGGTGATCCGGTGGATAAAATCTGTTGTAGAGTCGTCACTGGTTTAGACGTACTTATATATATATATGCAAGTCTAAATTGAAAACTACGTTCAAACCTATGATTGCGTTGGATAAAAACCGCAATTTTTATACGTGTGCATGCAAAACAAATTTCTTGGTAGAGGGGTCTAAATACAGCACAAACAACATTTTCGAAAAGACGAAATGAGTGAAAAAGTATATTTTAACAAAACGCATTTGACTAGCAGGTCGAACAACTGATGTTCTTAAACCCTGCTGACTGCCATTGACGATTGCCAAATAAACGGATATATATATACATGGAATCACATTTATTACTCAGTAGTGAGAGATTTTGTTACCAATAGATATAAGAAGATGTGATATGAGTGCCAATGAGACAACTCTCCATCCAAGCATATAAGACTCGATGGAAACTGAAAAAGCTTAAATTTCACCGTATGACGGACTCATTTGTTTTTGAAGATATCGGAACTTTCATTTAGGTTAGAGACAAATATTAATTTATGAAAGCAACTAAGGATTTAATCATCATCTGCAAGATATGATAATTTGGTTGATTGTAATGCATATGTGTGTTAGTCATATATTTATATCATAATTATACAGATTCATATTACTAATAAACCTTTTTTTACCGTTCTATTTTACTGAGAAGGAAATAGCTGTTATTTATTTATATGCAATAACAACTTAATGAACAACGTATTTACATAAAGATATGCTACTATTTGTTTATTTAGAACTGATTTTAATCTAATTGACAACAAGTCATGCTTTCCTATTCGAATGAAACAATAACTCTATATTTATCATCTGAAAAAAGTAAAATAGCAAAAATACCGATTTCTAAGGAAAATTCATAACGGAAAGTCCTTTATCAAATGGCAAAATCAAAAGCTCAAACACATCAAACGAATGGAAAACAACTGTCATATTCCTGACTTGGTACAGAAATTTTCTTGTGTAAAAGTGGTGGATTAAGGGCATACGTAACAGTTTTGATCCCACGGTGATTTGTTTACGAAAATTTGCAAACAAGCTATTTTTCACCGAGTCAATGCAAATATTTTATAAAAAATATACCTTCATGTGCTACTTTAAGAGATAAATGGGGTCGAAATTTAAGACATTTACTCAAAATTTCGTTTTTTGGAACATTTCTATCCTTTGGATAGACATACCTAACTTTTGTGTTTCAAAAGAAAAACACAATAGGATTTTTGTAAAAACATTTCGAAAATCTCTTGAACATAAGTATGCTCTAAATTTTTATAACAATTCTTTGAAAATAATTAATTTTTATCAAAGTTTCAGGATTTTAGGAAAAAAACGGAATTTTTTGCTGTATACTTATCTAATTTTAAAAAATCTCATCGGTGACTTTTTCATAAAAATTGGTACAAATAATCTTCATACGTAATCAATCCTAATGTCATTTTTAGAAAGAGGGGTCCATGAACTCGTTTACAAGTTAAATCAGTCTGAATGATAAAAATAAGTCGAAAAATGCATCTTTTCCCGATATGTCGCAGTTTGACGTCGCGAAAAATAACATTTTACGTTGGCAACGTCATTACCTCCCCTGTAACTGTATCGTATGCCCTTAAAAGGTTTTATAGCTAGCTAAACCTTCTCCTTTGTATGACAGTCGCATATATATTTCCATTATATTGACAACAATGTGTGAGCAAATCAAACATAAACATGTTTAACCCCGCCGCATTTTTGCGCCTGTCCCAAGTCAGGAGCCTCTAGCCTTTGTTAGTCTTGTATTATTTTTAATTTTAGTTTCTTGTGTACAATTTGGAGTTTAGTATGGCGTTCATTATCACTGAACTAGTATACATATTTGTTTAGGGGCCAGCTGAATGACGCCTCCGGGTGCGGGAATTTCTCGCTGCATTGAAGACCTGTTGGTGGCCTTCTGCTGTTGTCTGTTCTGTGGTCGGGTTGTTGTCACTTTGACACATTCCCCATTTCCATTCTCAATTTTATAATAGGTAAAATGGTCAAAAATTGAGGTACATTAGTCAACATTGTGTTATAATCCTAATTACTATTAAAACAAATAACTATTTCAACAAAGAAAAACAAAATGGCATATAGACACTCTATAAAAAAGTACATAAGTGAAACATACACGATATTTTCCAGGTAAAACAAGAACTTTTGACCCGAACAACTGACAGTTCATTTGATGTTGCTCTATTTTTGTTGCATCCAAAAAGCAAAGGATATGTACGACTGGCAACCGCTAATCCTTTTAGGCATCCTCTCTTGGACCCAAGATTTTTAGCGGATCCTTATGATATAGAAATGCTGCTAAAAAGTAAGTAAAGAAAATAAGTAAGGTATGGAAGGAAGAAAAAAAATACAAGACTTAGGGATAAAAAAGAAAAAAATACCTTAATGGTGACTGAAAGGAATGCAAAATTCGTAGTCGTCAGACACCTAAATACCTTAGTGCTTATATTGAATTACTAAATATCATTCACAAGGCAAATGACTTATTAAGAAAATATTTTTACGGATTTGTGATTCGTTAAAAATTGATCACATGTACGTTTGTATTTACTAAGTTTGCACGCTAATACTGTTGTGTTTAACTTTTCTTAGGTCAAAAACAGCAAATTGCACAGGACATACAGCATGTTACAAAAAATATATTCTAGAAATCCCTATTTACATTGTTCCTGCAATAGTTGTTGATTAATAATATAACAATTGTAGCCTTTGGTTGACATATGCTTCTCTTAGGTCGATATAACCTCGTATCGACCGCATACAAAGGCTATAATTGTATTTTAACAAAGAAGATTGATATGAATTATTAACAATTAGTTTGAAATCAAAATGCTGAAATAGGAAATTCTTTCAAGCAAATTAATTCTGTTGAGTGGTCCTTTGTGACTCCAATATTATATAAAATATAGAACTGAGGTTAGCATGTGACTAAAGTCGTTGATTTATTTAGGTAGTGGGACTCCCAAATAAATGTTTCATTGTATTTTTATAAACGCAAGTCATATAAGTTAACCAACTTAAACTCCTTTTCATTGATTGATGTAGTATTTGTTTATTCACTTCTATGCTAGATTGATTGACAATGGTCAATTTGCAGGAAACTGAGACATTATAATATTAATAAGTACAAACGTATTATTTTCTATAAAATGAGGAATTAGTTCCAGTCAAAGAAGCAAGTAGGAATTTTTTTAATTGGATTTTAAATGACTTCTTATAAAATTAATATAAAGATAAGGAGATGTGGTATGATAGCCAATGTGACAATTATCCATCAAAGTTCAAATGAATTGGATGTAAGCAATTATAGGCAACCGTACGGCCTTCAATAATGAGAAAAACCCATACCGTATAGTCGGCTAAAAAAAGGCCTCGACAATAAAATTATTAAATAATTCAATTGAGAAAACTACATGTAACAGCCTAATCTATAATAAAACAATTTACGAAAAAACAAATATGACAGAAATGAACCAACGACAACCACCGAACTACAGGCTCCTGACTGTGGACAGGCACATAATGAATGTGGCGGGGTTAATCATGTTTGTGAGCGCTCAACCATCCCCCTAACCTGTGACAGTGGTGTTACAGCACGACATAAGACTAAACTATAAAAATCACTTGAAAAGGGCTTAACTCATCAGATTGGTACAAAGCAGAAAAACATGTAACAGGTTTATATACATCCCTATCAAAAAAGACAAAAGTACATACCTGAGAGTACTCGCAATTACTGACAGCTAGTTCAAAGCCAATAACGACCTATACATAAATCATGTATCTAACACTAAAATATCAATCAGTACATATCCAACATTCAATTGATTTAGTGTAAAGACGTCATTACAAGTTAGAGAAAAACGTATTCTCGTGCACTACCAAAATATAGGTATCGATAGATTGTAGTACCGTGAAACTTCACAAGTGTATAAAAATAATATTAAGTATGGTTTTAATTTATTGATAACAAAATCAACATTTAAGCCTATAAACACATTATTCAAAGATCTAATTACAGTGTTGAATAGGTAACCATTTAGAATAAGTTTATTTAAATAAACTCATCATAGATACCAGGATTGAAATTTTGTATTTACGCCAGACGCGCGTTGCGTCTACAAAAGACTCATCAGTGACGCTCGAATAAAAAAAAGTTAAAAAGGCAAAATAAAGTACGAAGTTGAAGAGCATTGAGGACCAAAAATTCCTAAAAGGTTTGCCAAATACAGCTAAGGTAATCTATTCCTGAGGTAGAAAAGCCTTAGTATTTCAAAAATTCAAAGTTTTGTAAACAGTTAATTTACAACTACGACCATATCAATGATAATTCATGTCAACACAGAAGTGCTGACTACTGTGCTGGTGATAAAGGATTGATAAGTTTACCCGGTTCGTATCTGAATTTTCTACAGGTACAGCCAAACTTGCAAATCAAATCATAGTATCTATGGAAGAATTTAGCAAAGGTTTTAAGTAGTTTTTTGTAACGAAATCCCTGACTTGATAAATTACCTGTAATACCTAGACTACGCTCATTGAAATCCAAAACGTCACTACAAACAAAGGCATAGCGAACGAGTTGGGATATATAAATACCGTAAGACGGTGCAAAAGAGACATCACCATCCAAATAGGGAAAATTAACAATAGGGAAAGAAAAATCATCTTTTTGTCGTAAATTTCAGTGCAGAGTTTCTGGTGTAAAACTGAAATATCTAAATCTAAGAATGGACAGTTATTGCTGTTAAAAATTAATTTATTTAAAGTAAGTTCCATACAAATTTTCATTGAGTGAGTTATATTGACTGCAATACTGTTAAAATACTCTTAATTTCAATTAAAAGATTTTTTAAAATTTTAAATTCTGTTTAATTTATAAAGCGAATTATTTGGGGTGTGATAAGGTTTTGTTTTATTTGTTCATTGTATATGTTTTGTGTGTGTTCATTTGTATTTCTATAATCGAATCTAAATCATTAAAGCACATTAATGTAAGGTTTGTTGGTAAACATTTTAAACTAATCTTAATTTTCTGTTAATCAAAAGATACGAAACTGCATTATGATTAAAAATCTTTTTGTGATGTTTATTGGAAGGAAGTTGAAAACCATTATTACCAAATGATGGTACAAAAAAGTTATTTTTATTTATTGACATTCATCCATGAATGTAATACATAACTTCTCAAAATTCCACAATTCTTTGAAACTGCGTTCGATAATACCAGTATTACATATATTATAGTGATTCGTTGGACACAGCAACTTGAAAAGACTTCGTCATGGCGGAGCCTTGATGTTAGACTAATTAGACTAGATATGGAAGGACACTGCGGAGAATTAGAATTCAATACGGACAACTACTGGAGATGCATTATTCGACATTTTATAGTATCGGGACTTCATCCCACAAGTTCGTGTAGGATGGGTTCAAAAAGAGACCCAACTGCAGTTGTAGATCCTACCTTAAGGTATTATTAATATATTGTTAAAACTTTTAATTTGTTTTTTTTACATCCAATTTGGTCATAAAGCTCTTTACATCCTTGGCTTTGAAATTTTGTGTGTTTGAATGTTCCTGATGAAGGTAAATCCAGAAAGGCGCTTCGGACGCACATAGTTAATTAAATGTTATTTTAATTTTCTAAAATCTATCAAATTAAAAAAAAAAATAAAAATCTGTCAATTACTCCGTAATTGTTCCGTTAATTTCACATTTAAATTTGGTTGTCTTTAAATATGGCTAAAATATACGTACATCAACTGTAGTATGACATTGGTACAATTGCGAGGGTTGAATACAAGTATGTGCATGTTAAAATAAGGACAAAGGTATACATTGTATGAAGCGGTACGCATAAAAGTACAAAAGCTCAAACGTATGCAATTTTGAAGTAAAAGAATCGTTAAATGAATTCTTTTGATTTCGTGTATTTTTTTTAACACCATAAAGGCCAAATGCTAACAATGTTCAGGAACTAAGTTCTTCTTAATCTGTTGTCTTTGTTTATTATTTCTAACGTAGTTCCTAGCGTTTCTGCGTATTTATACATCGCTGGTTACCTAGAAAAGCAAAATGTTAATCATTAATATCACACTACAAAGATCACCGAATAACTAGTGGATTAAAAACGGGTGAAAATGTAAATAACTAACGCATAATAATAGATCGTAATATAAAACTCACGTTCAACCACAGTAAAAGTAAACTGTCAATTGGCCATCTACATTTGCATTTGGCTAAATTTTGTTATACATACGCTACAATGCAGAACTGTGAATATTTTTGTGCAATGCAAACATTAGCGTTGCAACATGTCCATCGTTTCGATACTGTTTGTTTTTTTATTAATGTACACTTATTACATCTACTTTAACTGTTATACTTATTTCATTGTTTCTCCCTTGTTGTATTTAGTGTATTCAGAAAATGGTTTACGTAATAAATATCATATTCATTTAATTCAAATCACTAAATGTCGTTAGGGTATGTTTTGAATATAAGTATACATTAATCGAATAAGCGTTTTTTGCTCCTAGTTGCCTAATGATAATTGATATCTTTCAGGGTAAAAGGTATAAAAAATCTGAGGGTAGTCGATGCATCTGTCATGCGCAATGTTATATCTGGAAATACTTATTCACCAACCATGATGATTGCAGAAAAGGCAGCTGATATGATAAAACGTGGAACCAAATGTTAAAATCTGACAATACTGAAAGATGTGTACTAAACATAACTTTTACGGTCGAGTTAATAGACTATTTTCATTTTATCGACTTTTGACTCCGGATTATAGAACTTTTCGACTGGTTACAGAATCTATGGTAGGACATCATGGTACTCGGTTAAGGAAGAGCCATCAAATGTAGTAAAATCAAACATATAATCGGTGCAATTTTGGGAGAATGTTTACTGTTTACCGATTATTTTGTCGTGTTTATAAAACATAAAACAATTAATTTCCCCCCAGAATTTTGCCGATTGTAAGCATGATGTTACTTCCTTATTTTGCTCTTACTTGACCGAGTACCAGACTGTCCTATACTGCAGAAAAGGTAACCTGTCGAAAAATAATAAAACTCCGGAGACAAAAGTCGGTGATATGAATATAGTCTACTGTGGATTCATTAATATTCGTTGGATACCAATTTTCATGGATTTCATGGGTACAGTAGGACCACGAATTTAAACGTTCAACGAATTACAAGTTTTCTAAAGGAATGTATGCACACTTTGCCAAAACAACGAAATTAAATATCCACGAAAATGCTAGTTTTCCTCAATCCACGAAAATTGGAACCCACGAAAATAAATGAATCCACAGTATTTAAAGATGTGTCTTGTAACTGATAACTGAAAGTAAAATACACTATTTTCTTAACTTTTATTTCTTTATTATTTCATGATTGTAAATCTTTGATGTGTATTTATTTTTCATATTTTTCTGTTACATGAGTTAGTAGCATGATTGTTAGAAAGAAAAAGTAGTTCATCATGTAAGGAAAGAAAAAAACCAACAGGAGGGCTTCTTAGCGTTTTAATAACTTAAAATGCAAAATAGCTTACACATATATTTGGTGTATACACTAGAATTCTTTACATCAACGAAGCAAACCCCAGGCTTCATTTAAAGGTGTAGACGACTCAAAAGCCGATTTGATAGAAACTCGTTGCTAGATATCAGTAGTGCTACTTTTGAGCACTGATGATTAATAAGGGGAAAAAAAAACTATGGTTAAAAACGATGAAATGACAAAGTCTACATGCAGTTCACCCAAAACTCATGATAGAGTACACAAAATCCGTCTTGAACTCAGATGCCCTAGCAGGGTAAGTAGTTCCTACTACAATTATGCAACCCGTCATTTTGACGATGACACAGAAATACTCAGTAGGAAGTATTGCTAGTTGATGTACTAATCAAGGTAAATGATAAATTATAAGTGGATCATATCCATGGTAATCTATTCTATAAAAGACAACCACAATCATGATAACGTCTGTAAAATTTGAACAAAAAATCTTCAACTATTCGATTTGGTCACCTTGTAGGACACTGACATATAGCTTGCTGCATTAAAATAATTATCGAAAACATAGATCAATCACAAAATACATACTCAATTAATAGGCAAACATTGATAAAAGTTGCTGCAGAGATATTGAAAATGTATTGCCTTGAATTCGAAACTTGTGAAACTGAAATTTAAAAAATGTTAATCTTTGCTGCATATTGATAAAAAAATTGAAAAAAGTCATATACATACAAAATCTAAAGATCTTTCAGGTCAAAAGTTTTCAGAGTGTTCCATAAAGTCCTTAGCATGTTACAATTTACCAAAATATATAAATAAGAAGATGTGGTATGTTTGCCAAAGAGACAACTATCCATCCAAGTGACAATGTCTCAAAAGTAAACAATTATAGGTCAAAGTACAGCCTTCAACACGGAGCCTTGGCTCACACCGAACAGCAAGCTATAAAGGGCCCATAAAAAGACTAGTGTAAAATAATTCAAACAGGCAAACAAACGGTCTAATCTATATAAAAAACGAGAAACAAGAAACACTTATGAACCGCACCAACAAAGGACAACCACTGAACAACAGGCTCCTGACTTAGGACAGGTGCATAAAAATGCAACGGGTTTAAACGTTTAAACAGGCGCCAACCTTCACCCTAACCTGAAACAGTTGTATAATATTACAACATAAAAAGACATACAATAAAATATCAATTGAAAAGCTCAACTCGATCAAAAAGACAATACATAAAAACAAGTAAATGTACACTGAACAAATAAGTTTGATCTATGATACAATATAAATAAAAAGATGTTTCAATGTCAGAAAGACAACTTATACCTAGGACAAAATGGCGTTAAATAAAGTAACGTACACAGGTAAATTTAAATATAATAATACCTATTTTTCACATCTTAAGTCTTCGAGTACACCGGTCTGTTCTAGTCACGTGAACTTTCAATATAGAAATATTGTCATTTTGTGACTATAACAATTTAAAGGTCATGTCTGTACATGTTAAAAAATTAAAGATAACAATTTTTATATAGTATATTATTTGTTAAAAGGTTTTACTAAATTTTTATACAATTTTAAGAATTGATTTTTGTACAAGTATTTGCGGTCTACTTGAACTATTCACATTCAATGTTTACATCGGGATAAGGTATGTTTGAATTTGCTTAGTATCTTAATTTCAAAAGTGTTAGTGTTTGCTGCATATCAATCAATTTCGTTTGAATGTTTTCTCTGAAATTCTCGGAACTAGCTGCGTACATTTACGGATAATTGGGGTGTTCCAGAGAGGTATACAGCCAGTAGAAAAATAAATTGAAGTTGGTACTGCAAGAATGTATTCGCACAGCAACATTTTTAACCCATTTTACACAAAGCTTCTTAAGCCTGCTGTACTCGTCGTTTTGCTAGTTTAGGAGAAAAATGATAACATATGAAAATTTAGTTTTTAGTACAATTTGATTTTATTGTTACCATCTACCAGAACGTTTTCTAGAGAAAATTAATTAAAAAGTCTTTGCTATAACGAGACCATCATTGAAAAGATCAAGATTTATGTTTTTACAAGGAAGGTAATATTTTGTAATTATATTTCCCACTGATTATAACTAAAACGATACATGTATATCTATATATCGGTATCATCCAATGAGGTACTTACTGAAATCGCATCTATTGTTTCGCCTTGTGTTTTAATCGTTACATATGGTATTCGATCTGTACAGTACAGACTTAAAGTTTTATCTTTTATACTTGGCAATAAAATAAAAGGTTAATAAATGGAAATGTTTACCCAAACTATCTATTCATGTCATGACGACATCAATCGTTCTTTTCCAAATGCAAAGCATTGCAAACCCAACATCTTTAGAAATCGAAAACAAATATCAAACGTTTCGAAGATTAAGAATTAAAATGACTTCAAGCCACTCGTTGAAGTATATTCCTCAACTGATTGCGAAAATCTTTCTCAAATCATAAAGAAAACAGGAGATTATCGGCTGTTGCTGTTTCTAAGCCTTTTAGCATGTTACATTTATCATTTAGACAAAGTTAAGTTACCTTATATCTTTTTGATTATAGGGAACAATATCACTGTTCACGAAATGTGTATTTATGGTTACGCTCAAAGTAATACACTTCGTAAATCTATTATGAGTAGCTTTTGCAGGCATCAAAGCATAATAACCTAATTGAGGGCTATTTTAGATGTCAAAATTGCTAGTTTTACCTTAGTTTCCCGTTATATGCCTTCGTGCTATTATGTTACTTTTGGTCGTATGACTTTTGTAGTGTCTCGGTATTTATGCATCCTACCAACGGGTTTTTAACTTTTTAACTATGGGCATTCAAGGTGCAGGTGGGTAATGAGATGCGATTTGGACACAAAGAGATTTTACAGTATTGTTTCTATTTTGTTTACCATTGAAAAAGTACATATACCATATACGGCATGTATCATCAACAAAAAATGTTTTGTACAATCTTCTACACGTTTTTGGTATGTTTGTTTGAAATTCTTGGTCAGTTGTGTTATATGTCTGTGATGTATCTGAAGCGTTATCTGAACATCAACAACGCTCAAACCGAATATTTGAAATCTTAGGATGTATAGAACTGTATTAGGAAACATGGTGAATACAGCTTAAACACTGAGGCACAAAATGGTGTATTTTATTTTTATAAAATATTAAAGATAACGTTTTGAGAACAGCAATTTAAAAAAGAAAAAAAATATCTGATTTCAAAGGGTACTACTGAGCAATCTTATTGCCTAATGGTCTTCAGTTAAAGTTTACTGCCAAGATCTTTTCAACTGAGAGATCAGACGTATAAAAAGCATTGTGTAGTACATAACATTAATCTGGAATTATTTCTTTAAATTGTCGACATGATATCACTTATCATATGTTTGATAAAAGGTTTTATTCTTAATAAAAGATATGCGTTGTTATGTTAGCACATCGAATCTATAGGAGGTATAATATATTTGATAAATGATAAATGATAAATCAAAAGGAATAAAATATTTGAAACATGTGTTTATAGCTAAACTATCTATCTCTGCATAAATAGGTAAGTGTTGTTTATTGAAAGCGTGTATGTAATTAAAAGGGTGATAGACCGATACATTATGGACCTGGCAACAAGACAATGAATGATTTATGTTAAACTAACTAACATTGTCGAATATACATACATTATTAATCATAAGGTTCAGCCAAATATGAATAAATTTATTTTAGATAAATGTGTATTTACTTAACAATTGGTATATTTGTGTGTGTGTGTGTGTGTGTGTGTGTGTGTGTTCTGGTACACGTATGTCAATGAGGACATGTGTAAGTATACACACCAGTAAGTGAGGACTTCACTCACAACTAAGGACGTCCTCAGATGTAAATTGTATGATTATCGCTAAATTGCTTTAATTTTCAATCAAACATAAAATAAAAAGAAAAAATAAGCAAGTCTCACTCGCCGTCTATTATGAGGAAGTGTGAACTATGTGTGTACATCGATATTATTAAACGCCATTTTTGTGGTCGTGCTATAACACAATATCACCAGTGCGCATGCTTCAAAATCGGAACAAGATGGCGGCATCTGGAGGAGCAAGGTACTTGTTTTTTTCAACATTTTATCACGTTTTACTTTTCATTACCATTCATGTTTTTTATTTAGGAAGGGCAATGCCTCTAAAATTTAGCAGGAGCTGCCGATCGACCATAACTACAGTCCCAGGCTGGGGCGGATGATGGATTCAGCTTTTTTCAAAGGGGCGTAATTCCATGAATTGCCTATAAAATTGGTAGATTTTCACGCCGAGTGGAGTGATGCAAAACAAATTTGGACGATTTTATGACATTTTATGCAAAAAATGATACTGTTTCAGATCAAAAGAGGGGAGGGGAGTATGCCCTCTACCAGAGTTGGTAAATTTACCAGCCTGCCCGAGGATGCACGGCTGGTAACTTTCAAACAGGGCTTGCTATTTTTTCCCAAATTTGTATAGCTATATAAATAGCAGAAATTTTTGTTCAGGATTGGCTTGAAATATGAATGAATTTGCTACCCTTACATAATTTCCCATTCTCAACTCTAGAAGTATGAAAGCGATTTAATGAAAATATGTGGTCAGTCACTGTGGCTCTTTTATTTCAAGAATGCATGGACCTCATTTGATGAGCAGTTTGCAGTTATAGCCTTCTATTTCCATTTTAATAGTAAAAAGGATTTGTCTGATCACGGAGTATGACCAGTGTTTGATCTATGTTTGAGAAAAGTTTTTTTCATTCAAAGTCCACAATGTATGATTACAATGATAAAAAATGTACATGTAGTTGTAAACAAGGTTTCCAGAAGTAAGCAGCGGGAATGTCTTACGAAATCCATCGCTGAGAATGCTGCATACATTACAAGGCTTAAATATAAGGAACAGGATCAGATTATGCATGCATTGTTTTATGTTTGTAGAAATTTTCTGTCCAATTCAAGTAACAAAGACCAACCCTTGTTCGATGCAGGGCTCAGAAAAGACCATAAATAACTCTTTCATGCACGTTATAATATAAGACTATATTGTCTTACATTGTATACAGTTCTTTTACTAATTTTGATTTCACTTTGAGAATATTATTTTATAAATATAACGAGAAAAAAAATTCGCTGAACTATTTTACATTATTGTTTATAGGGGCCAGCTGAAGCCCACCTCCAGGTGTGGATTCTCTCACTTGTTGAGACCCATTGGTAGGCTTGCAAGGTTGGGTCACAGGTAAATACACATACCAGAATATAAACCTGGAATGTGTTTCAAAATACAAGTACCTGGGTTTATATTTAAGCTCATCTGGCTCATTTAGTTATGCTCAAAGTGAACTGTACAAGTATCCTTAAAAGCTTATTATCAATTGCGGAAAGATTTTTTATCTCTAAATCCTAACATCAAAACAAGTATTCATGCTTTTGATCACACTGTGAAACCTATTTTATTATATGGTAGTGAAGTATGGGGAATGTTTAATTCTCTTTCCTCTAAATGTAAGAAGGAAGATGTATCTCTTGAAAAATTATATTCAGGTTTACCCGGTGAGAAACTTCACATTAAATTTAACAAATTTATACTTGGTGTGCACAAAAAAACAACAAATGTTAAATTTCCAATTTATTTTAATATAATTAAAGCATTGCCATGATTGCTATTGTATTGGTATCGATTAGAGAATTTAGGAAGTAATTTTCCTCTATTAAAAGAGGCATATGAACAATTTAAAACACTTCACCAACTGAATAAAACATCATGGTATGGTTCAATAAATGTTATATTGAAGTTACTTGGAATTGATTGTACAAATGCAGTGTGTGAAACCTTTTGTTTTTCTTACTCGCCAAATTGACGAGCAGCTTTTCATTTCAACTCACCAAATTGAAATTCCACTTGCCAGCTTGGAGAGTGACTTACTTTTGGGACTCACCGTCTTTTTCATACATAATTATTAAAAGATATTATTCCAAGTCCACTTACTAAATGTATGTACTTATGTACATTAGTTTTATCCATAACTGGTAACTTGACAATTTAAATTACTATTAACATATAGTAGTCTCAGTTATATAAGGGAGCAGTCAACTTATCTTTTGATTAACTTGGGAGAGGGGTATCAAATAGATTTTTACCACAGCTGACAAGTCAAAAGTTATTTTTATGTCATAACCAGATCTAGACTTCCTTACCTCAATGATTATGGATAAATCTTAGTACAAATGCTGGATTTTGAGCAGCCTCTTCTACTATAATTGTCACTTTTTTATTTTATAAAAACATGAATATTACACTGTGTGGAAAAGTTCTGCACCAAAGGCTTTTTGTCGAGCCTTCGACTTTTGTCGAAAAAGCGAGACATAGCGATCCAACATTCCGTCGGCGCCGTCGTCGTCGTCGGCGGCGTCCACAAATATTCACTCTGTGGTTAAAGTTTTTGAAATTTTAATAACTTTCTTAAACTATCCTGGATTTCTACCAAACTTTGACAGAAGCTTGTTTATGATCATAAGATAATATTCAAAAGTAAATTTTGTAAAAAAAAAATTCCATTTTTTCCGTATTTTACTTATAAATGGACTTAGTTTTTCTGCCAAGAAACATTACATTCACTCTGTGGTTAAAGTTTTTGAAATTTTAATAACTTTCTTAAACTATCCTGGATTTCTACCAAACTTGGAAAGAAGCTTGTTTATGATCATAAGATAGTATCCAGAAGTAAATTTTGTAAAAAAAAAAATCCATTTTTTCCGTATTTTACTTATAAATGGACTTAGTTTTTCTGCCAAGAAACATTACATTCACTCTGTGGTTGAAGTTTTTGAAATTTTAATAACTTTCTTAAACTATCCTGGATTTCTACCAAACATGGAAAGAAGCTTGTTTATGATCATAAGATAGTATCCAGAAGTAAATTTTGTAAAAAAAAAAATCCATTTTTTCCATATTTTACTTATAAATGGACTTAGTTTTTCTGCCAGTTAAACATTACATTCACTCAGTGGTTAAAGTTTTTAAAATTTTAACAACTTTCTTAAACTATCCTGGATTTGTACCAAACTTGGACAGAAGCTTGTTTATGATTAAAAGCTAGTATCTAGAAGGAAATTTTGTTAAAATTTTGTTTGATTTTTTCCGTATTTTACTTATAAATGGACTTTGTTTTTCTTCCAGTTAACATTACATACAGTCTGCAGTTTAAGTTTTTAAAACATTTATTAGATTCATAAACTATCCTGGATTTTTACCAAACTTGGACAGAAGCTACTAACAATCAAAAGATAGTATAGAGAGGAATATTTTTATTTATTTTTTTCCTCATTTTTGTTGAGCCTGCGATTAACAGCAAAAGTAGGCGAGACACTGGGTTCCGCGGAACCCTTACGAATTTTTTATATTCAGTTTCTGGTTTTGCTTTTTTATTTAGTTTCTTTTGTTTTTTTAAATTATTTAGCCTTAAAAACTTTTCCATATTGAAATTACTATTTCATAATTTGCCTCCAGATTGAACTTGTTTAACATTCAGAGAAGTATAAAAAATGGCTTTCAAATCTGGTCAACGAATACAATGTCCATCCTGTATTTTGCTTAGGCAACAACCATTTTCTTATCTGGGGGGGGGAGGGGCTGGGATTTTTTTGAAAAAAATATTTTGATGGCCTAGCTGACCGAAAAAAAATTTCGATTTTGCACTGTAGCTGAAATTTTTTTTATGGTTTTGTGAAAAACATGATAGGAAAAAAAATTTTGCTTTCCTTCTCATAAGAAAAAAAATATTTTATCGGAGGAAGGTTCTGAAAAAAAAATTATGAACACAATGAAAATCCCAGGCCCCCCCAGATAAGAAAATGGTTGTTGCCCTAAAATAAACATACATGGACCATAGGAAAGTAATAAAATTATAAAATGTTTTATTTGTAACCCACTGATAGTCCCCACTGTATGCAAATTACATTTATTTTAGTCATTTCAAGAAATTAAAATCAGTGAGGTGGGGATCGTATAATAGGTTTTAGCACGCTGATTCAATGAAGTGTCAAGGTCGTCATAATAATGTTTTAGTTTGCCATCACTTCCTGGGTATATGCACAAGGATATGTCTTTTTTACCCTCTTTGCCATGGTATTTGCCTTTTTACCCTTCACACAATGCCTGATCATTTGTGTGTTTTATTAAATACAGTTAGTGAAAGAATTATGGTATAAAATCAAATATTTAACTTAATCATCCATATTGATATGCAGTGTAATTAAACAAATAATGCCCCAAGGGTGACTGCATGGGGAATAGAAATATGGTCACTACAGGTCTTCTTCCGACCGGCAGTAAAACCCTTGCCAAAGTGGGGCGGCCATTTGGCTGTGCGGGATGTATCAAGTATGCAGCCACGTCCGGTCAGAAGGGGACGTTAAATCTGATGCCTCGTGGAGAGAGTGCCACGCTCTCTGCACGTTAAGAACCCTTTTAACAACTCTTTGAGGGGTCCGTAGGTGGCCTGTTGCAAGGCAAAATTTCTGTCCCTATCCAATATACCCTCATTTTCCAGTGGCAGCAGGGGTGTGGAAATGCTATGCCCGACTCGCCCGACTCGTCCATTTGAACAACCGGACAAGTAATTTTTGTCGAGCCTAGCTCGACATAGGGATAGTGATCCGGTGGCGGCGGCGACGTTAGCTAACTTCTTAAATGCTTTATATTTTAGAAGCTAGAAGACCTGGATGCTTCATACTTTGTATATAGATGCCTTATGTTACGAAGTTACTGTCTGTCATACGTCAATTGTCCTTGACCTCATTTTCATGGTTCAGTGACTACTTAAAAATAATTCCTTTCTTATTATGAGTAATAGGACAACAATATTTAGTATGTGCGTACCTTGCAAGGTCCTCATGCCCGTCAGACAATTTCCATTTGACCTTGACCTCATTTCATGGATCAGTGAACAAGGTTAAGTTTTCGTGGTCAAGTCCATATATCAGATACTATAGGCAGTAGGTCTACTATATTTGGTATATGGAATAATTGTAAGGTGTACATGTCCAACTAGTAGGTGTCATCTGACCTTGACATCATTTTCATGGTTCAGTGGTCAAAGTTAAGTTTTTGAGTTTTGGTCTTTTTTTCTAATACTATATGCAATAGGTCAACTATATTTGGTGTATGGAAATATTTTATGATGTACATGTCAGTCTTGCAGGTTTTATTTGACCTTGACCTCATTTTCATGGTTCATTTCTCAGTGTTAAGTTTTTGTGTTTTGGTCTGTTTTTCTTCAACTATAAGCAATATATCAACTATATTTGTTGTATGGAAGGATTGTAAGGATTATATGTCTGTCTGGCAGGTATCATCTGACCTTGACCTCATTTTCATGGTTCATTGGTCAATGTTAAGTTTTCATGGTTAAGTTTGTTTCTTAGATACTATAAGCAATAGGTCCACTATATTTAATGCATAAATTGATTGTTAGGTGTACATGTCTGCCTGGCATGGTTCATCTGACCTTGACCTCATTTTCATGGTTCATTGGTCAATGTTAAGTTTTCTTGGTTAAGACTGTTTCTTAGAAACTATAAGCAATAGGTCAACTATGTTTGGTTTATTGAATGATTGTAAGGTTTACATGTATTTCTCGTTTGGTTTATCTGACCTTGACCTCATTTTTTTGGATCATGTTAAGTTTATGTGTTACTTGTACTAAAGCTTTATATTTAGGACTATCAACATAAAATCAATGGTTAGTAAAGAAGGCGAGACATTTCAGTGTGTGCACTCTTGTTTTTGTCTGGGTTGCCCGTGGACAAGTAAAATGTCCGTCAGACAATTTCCATTTGACCTTGACCTCATTTCATGGATCAGTGAACAAGGTTAAGTCTTCGTGGTCAAGACCATATATCAGATACTATAGGCAGTAGGTCTACTATATTTGGTATATGGAATAATTGTAAGGTGTACATGTCCAACTAGTAGGTGTCATCTGACCTTGACCTCATTTTCATGGTTCAGTGGTCAAAGTTAAGTTTTTGAGTTTTGGTCTTTTTTTCTAATACTATATGCAATAGGTCAACTATATTTGGTGTATGGAAATATTTTATGATGTACATGTCAGTCTCGCAGGTTTTATTTGACCTTGACCTCATTTTCACAGTTCATTTCTCAGTGTTAAGTTTTTGTGTTTTGGTCTGTTTTTCTTCAACTATAAGCAATATATCAACTATATTTGTTGTATGGAAGGATTGTAAGGATTATATGTCTGTCTGGCAGGTATCATCTGACCTTGACCTCATTTTCATGGTTCATTGGTCAATGTTAAGTTTTCATGGTTAAGTTTGTTTCTTAGATACTATAAGCAATAGGTCCACTATATTTAATGCATAAATTGATTGTTAGGTGTACATGTCTGCCTGGCATGGTTCATCTGACCTTGACCTCATTTTCATGGTTCATTGGTCAATGTTAAGTTTTCTTGGTTAAGACTGTTTCTTAGAAACTATAAGCAATAGGTCAACTATGTTTGGTTTATTGAATGATTGTAAGGTGTACATGTATTTCTCGTTTGGTTTATCTGACCTTGACCTCATTTTTTTGGATCATGTTAAGTTTATGTGTTACTTGTACTAAAGCTTTATATTTAGGACTATCAACATAAAATCAATGGTTAGTAAAGAAGGCGAGACATTTCAGTGTGTGCACTCTTGTTTTTGTCTGGGTTGCCCATGGACAAGTAAAAAATTACAGTTGACAAAATTCATTTAATCAAAAATATAGAATTATTTTCATAATTTATTAAGATGTATTATTTTATGTAAAAGAAACCAATGATCAACACGTGAAAAACATATATTTAAATCAAAACATCAATGTTCATGATGACAAGTATTAAAAAAAAAAATGGAAATAGATCGATAACCAAAATTAATAAAAATAAGGCCACATTTAAAAATATTTTGGTTTGCCCAAACCCTACCCAAAGGTAGAGACAGTGGGTAGGTAGGTAGGCATTTTCTTTTCTTTTTTCTGCAAAGAGAAATTGAAGTGTCAGATGTTTGTTAGTCTTCATGCCTATCTGATTAAAAAAAACTTTTTCACATCAGGACAATAAAAGATTTTGAGTAGGCAGCTATTTTCTGGGTAGGTAGGGTTAGGGCAAACAAACATATTCTTTTTTATGGCCTAAGTATGCGAACCCGGGTCTCATAAACATTGCAATATCTTTGTCCATTGACCCGGGATCGTCGATTAGGTTTTATTTGCCATCTCACAGAAGTGTTATTATAATGTTTCATGATTGCATGGGTCTTATCGAGATGGATAAATACCTGATAAAAACACCAAGACCTGGTGATCAAGACAAAAAGAATGAAAATAATAATGACGAGTCGAGTAAAAAACGGAAAACACAGGTGGAGAAAGACAAGGAATATGAAAAAAAAAAAAAAAAAACAGAAGCGAGAATTCCAGACCTCGTGGCTCTTCAGTGAGAAACTTCTGAAAATAAATTAAATTGTTGCACAATTTGTAGGAAACGCCTACATCTTGCTGATCAAAAGTCTTACTTATTTGTTGGCAAATTAATAGATAGAAGGGACACCAAAATCAATGTTCTGCAAAACACCAAGCTTGTCTGATGAAAGAAAACAGTAAAATTAAACAGGTGTCTGGGGAAATGGACAAAACATTGCCCTCTAGATGTCTTTTGGTTGTTTTGCTTTTGGGTTTCTATCTGATTGATGTTAACCCCATACCACCTTTTATTTATTCACAAACAATATCACAAACATCATTTATATTGTAATACAAAACAGTTTTACAGTGACCTATAATTGTTAAATTCTACGTCATGTGGTCTCTGGTAGAGCAGTCAGAGCTCAGACATAAAATTTACAGTTTAACTTGCCCAGGGACAAGTGCTCACAACAAATATTTCCACACCCCTGGGCAGTCTAAATTTCCCTGACCTTCATCCTGGACGGCCTCTATTACAGGACCTACCTATTATATTTAATGTTAATTAATTTGTTCTCGTCCTGAACATGCATGAAATATTTGCCACTGGACGTTAAGCAACCAACAATCAATCAATTAAGTAAAAAATATGTGAACATGATATATATCTGTTCAATTATATGGTTAGAATTTTATATATGGGTAAAGCCATAAAGGTGGTCTGGAAAGTGTGACATTAGGATATAAAATTGAAGTTTTTGATATCTCTATCAATTCACATTATTTTGTTAGCAACCATCTGTATCTTACTACCTCTTTTTATTTGAAACCCATGGTCTTGCTATGTTTTTATACGACCGCAAAAAATTCGTCGTCCGAAGACACATTGGTTTTCGCACTCTAACTTTAGTTAAGTGAATGGATCTCTTTGAAATTTTACCATAAGGTCACATGAAGGTTCAATACCACAAAAGGAAGGTGGGGATTGATTTTGGGGGTTATGGTACCAACAGTTAAGGAATAAGGGGCCAAAAAGGGGCCAAAAATAAGCATTTTCTAGTTTCCAGACAATAACTGTGGAACGATGTATGGATCTCTCTGAAATTATACTACAAGTTTACATACCACAAAGGGATGGTTAGGATTTGCTTTTGGGGGTTATGGCTCAAACAGTTTTGGAATTAGGGGCAAAAAAGGGGGAAAACCAAGGTTGTCCTGGTTAATGGACAAATACTTTAGTACAAAACATATTTTAAAGCAGTGTAAGGGAGATAAATCAAATACATCATTGAAATTATCTCCCTTACACTGCTTTTAAATTATGTATAAAGTAATGGTTAATGAACAATTAAGATAATTTAAAACAGTGTAAGGGAGGTAATCCAAATACAACGTTTTGGTTACTTCCCTTACACTGCTTTTAAATTATGTTTAAAGAAATGCATATTTATAAAGGAAGACCAGTAAAAATATTTGCAAATGTTGCATCTTTTTTTTTTACAAAAAAATCCATATGAAAGATTTGACACTATATATATTTTAAATTCTATTATAAAATAGATTAAGTTAGCACTATGGTAAATTTAAATGGGTAATTATGGCTGCAAACTCCATTGGAAATTTGAATTGAGATAATGACCATATCTTCAGGGAAAGAATTTTTTGGGGAAACAAAGGGGGTGGGGGGGGGGGGGTAAAAAGAAATTGTGGGGGTCATTTTTTTCTCATTTCAGATTTCAGAAATTAAAAAGAATTATTCTTCAAATATTATTTTTTTTCAAATTTCAAATATTGAAAAATTTCAAGAAGTAATCTTTAATTGCACAGTATAGCGCATTAGATTTGTAAAATCTTTGACCACATTTATTTATTTGTTATGCCGAATCTAACCGTGTATTTAGATTTTAAATTTTGGGTCCAGTTTTCAAATTGGTCTACATTAAGGTCCAAAGGGTCCAAAATTAAACTTAGTTTGATTTTAACAAAAATTGAATTCATGGGGTTCTTTGATATGTTAAATCTAAACATGTGTTTAGATTTTTTATTATGGGCCCAGTTTTCAAGTTGGTCCAAGTTGGGGTCCAAAATTAAACTTTGTTTGATTTTAACAAAAATTGAATATATGGGGTTCTTTGATATGCTGAATCTAAACATGTATTTAGATTTTTGATTTTTGGCCCAGTTTTCAAGTTGGTCCAAATTTGGGTCCAAAATTAAACTTTGTTTGATTTCAACAAAAATTGAATTCTAGGGGTTCTTTGATATGCTGAATCTAAACATGTGTTTAGATTTTTGATTATGGGCCCAGTTTTCAAGTTTGTCCAAGTTGGGGTCCAAAATTAAACTTTGTTTGATTTCAACAAAAATTAAATATATGGGTTTTTTTGATATGCTGAATCTAACCATGTATTTTGATTTTGGACATTGGACCATAATAGGTAAATTAAAAAAATTCAAGTTCTTAGACCACATTCTTTCTGTGTCAGAAACCTATGCTGTGTCAAATATTTAATCACAATCCAAATTCAGAGCTGTATCAAGCTTGAATGTTGTGTCCATACTTGCCCCAACTGTTCAGGGGTCGACCTCTGCGGTCGTATCAAGCTGCGCCCAGCGAAGCATTTTATTGTAAAATTGACCTTCCTTGTATATTTTGTGTAAGTTATATTGACAATAGTGCAATCTTTTGTTTTAAATAGTTTCTTATGGGATTAATGAAATGTATCAATACTTAGCTGCACATAATATCTTTCAACATCATTATATCATAGACCAATTCACAGAGATATCCCTGATGTTCTGAAATGTCAGTGCTCTGAGCAAGATCAGTATGTTATAGATGTCCAAAATAAAGTTTTCTTCTAGTAACTTGTGTAAAACGTTTTTTGAACAGCAATTATATTTGTAAACATAATTATTATAGTTTAAATGAAATATTTTATGTAGTTGTTGTAAACCCAGATCTTCGTTGACAAAATTAAATCCAAATTCAATGTATGTTATTTTGACAATAACCCTTTTTGATAGTTTTTCTGCCTTAATTTTAAAACAGGCCACTCAAAAAACAGGGGGGCAACACTAGCTGATTTTTTAAGTAGGGGAAAACTTATCCAATACAGCTTAATCTTCTAAATGAAGAAGATGACTATTAAATCTTGTATACCATATCTTACATGTAGGTTATATTGACAAATAGTGTTTAAATTTAACCTTTTTCAAAATCCTTTTTTTTAAAGATTTTTTTTCTACTATTGCCTAGGTAACTGATGGTTATTTTTCATTTTACCAAATTATGATTGAATGCTTATATTGCTCACAACACTACCGTCTTTTGGTTGTTATATTGACACAATGTCAAGTAACTTACTGGAAAAAAACAGGAAATCTGGTGTAACATCTGAACACAAAGAGTTTGATCCATTATGTTTATTTCGATATAAACTTAATTCTTGAATGCATGCAGGGGTTCATGTTCATTATTGTTCAGCTAATAATGAAGTCACAAGCTCATAACCAAAACTATCTGAGATCTATCAGATCAAAGTGACAACTATAGAATGCAAGAAAATTAAAGGTGCACTAATTCACAAATCCAAAAGGGAGAGGAGAAATCAAGATAAATAACAAGAAAAGAACAAACCTTAAATAACAACTCAAACCCAATAAAACTATCCGGTGCACTGCAAGAGTTAGCTTAGCCTGATGGTAAACAGACACTTAATGAGTTACTCACAGTATTTAGGGGAACATATTGTTTACTGTTGGTATTAAGGAGTATTGTTAAATAGGCTCACTTGAACTGACTTTGTACTTTGGTCAAAGGTTGCTCATTTAATATGTACAGTTATGATACTCTTGGCTATGTCAGATGGTGACTTTATTGATCAACTGTTTTCAACAATTTTTTTTCAAGAGCTTATTAAATCAACACTTTTGAAAGTAAAGTATAAAACACATTAATGTATGACATGTATGAGTTTGACTGTCCCTCTGGTATCTTTCGTCCCTCTTGTATGACAATACTAATAATTAAACCACTATTCAAGAATCAAACCATAAATCATTTATTTAAACAAATTAAAAACATTTTTTTAAAGTTCATTCTGCTGTCTATTCCACTGTTCATACTCAGTTGATTTATCTCAAAGATCTGAAAAGCAATAAATAAAGTTAAAATAGTTTTATACATGATTTTGAATTGAAATGAATGAAAATGTGAGTCAAGGCTCCATGATGAAGGCCATAACGTGACTTTATAGGCTATAATTGTTTTTTTTTTACTTCTTTAGGTCTTAGGTAGAGAGTTATTTCTTTGGCAATAATACCACATCTTCTTATGTTTATGATGTTGTATGTTATCCATGTTGAAAACAGCATTGGAAATAAGTACCACTTCACATTGATTTGCATTGTGTCTACATTCATGTTTTTATTGTCAAATTCAAGGGTATGGGGAGGTTGAGTGCTTAAAATAAACTTTAGGACCATTGTTATATTGACTTGAATCCTTTAGTCGTCAACTTATGCTCTATTTCAAAGAAGCAGGAAATATGCTTACAATTTCACTAAAAGGCTTAATTTTTTTTATTGTACAAGAGATTTGTAGGCTAAAAGCCAAAGTCAACATATTTCAGTAGTAATAGTAGCTTTAGGACTACTGTGGGAGTAGGAGTTACATGTATATTGACCCTAACATTAAGGTGTCAACTAACTCTCTTAATGACCATGGTTATATTGACTATGCATATAATTGTCAATTAACACCCTGTGAAAAAGCACTGAAAATTACTTCACCCTTTTTAAATGTATATTAACTTTCCCCCTTTATTATCTGTAAGTTGAAATAGAAGTTAAATGAAAAGAATGGTGCAGTATATCTCTACAAAGATCATCTACATCCTAGGTGTTATATTGACTGGGTTGATAAAATTGGTCAAGTAACGGTCATATCGATGTTACCGTAAAAAGTGAACGAACGGTTTGACTTGGGTGTTTGAATGCGTTGTTTTCGTTAGTTCTTATCATTCGAAGCATATTATTTTGGCAAAAATTATATAATACAGTGTCAATTTGACAGAATGGTTTGGTCGTTATACCTTGTTTGACGCCCAGGTCGTTATTAGTTTGACATTTTGCTCAAAACTTACCATCGAGTTCTTCTTCCATTTTCATCCATGAATGATAGTGATGTTTACATTTATAATAGTTTCATATATATAGCAATTTTGAAATGAAACAAAGTATTTTTTCTCCCTGGATAAACTCTTTACGTCAATAATAAGGAATAAACATTTACGTACGTTTAACGTTATTTTGACATTACAAACTTGCCATTCTATGTTTCTCATAAAACGGAATACGAAACCAAAACTAGAACTATTTGAAACAGCCGAGATATGACGGCGCATGAATATGACAGGAACCAATCAAATGTTCCGCAGATGACGATATCGCGGAAAACCCCGTGCGTTATTTTTACCATTGTAGTCTATTGTCAATATAACATTACTAACCCTGTCGAAATAATCGTTTCTTTGATTAATTTTATTGCATTTCACGCAAAACTTTGACGGATTTATAGTGCAACAACACTTTTCTGACGATTTAACTTACTTTCCGTTTTTCTTTTGCCCATAAAAACAACCAGGTATATTTTTTGTTAGAAGGGGATTTCCATGTCATGCTTGGGACACAGGAACGTACAGATCTACGTTTGACAATTCAAACTTCAATAACAAGACACATTGAATTAGCGGATATTTGATATTTATCAAATCTTCTGCTTCATCATGTCACTGATGCACAATAACAAGTTGTAATCAAATAACATTCATTAAATATTTTAAAATTGGGATTTAAGCTTCAGATGGTTATTTGACCAATTTGGAGCACCTTTTTGGCTTTACCCATATGTATTAGATACACCTATGAGCGCGTAAGCCCGATTGGGTGAATCTAATTTACACCAAGATATTATTGTGAATGCAGAATGATAGTTTTCCATAATTTAGGAGGGGGGTCTTTCAGCGATTTGACCATATGTTATAGAAAAGCATGATAAATGCAGGATATCCAATTTCATTTAACGACATCTTGGTGTAAATATATATCTATATCTTTTAAACCTACCAATATTGTTTGGTTTCTATTGCAATGACTGTAGGTAAAATAACATTCATTGCTGAAATATATCCAAATTAGAAATGTGAATACATAAGCAACACAACAGGTGCCACTAGTGCCGCAGGAACTGCTTACACTCCCAGAGTACCTGTCCACCCCTACTTTTTTTTATGAAAGGGTTTATGCTGCTCAATCTTAGTTTTCTGTGAAGTGTTTTATTAAGTTGTCTGTATTTCTGTTGCTTTTCTTATTCACTATGGTGTTGTCCGTTTTTTTTTATTGCCCTATGGTATCTACTTTCTCTTTTTAGACCGGTCATTTTTTGTTACATGTATGTATTAGATGTAAGCTTCTCATATCTGAGGGTGGTCAGACCCGAAGATATGAGACGATTACATCTGATTTACATAGAAGTAATAAATAAATATTTCATCTTTTCTCTTGTTCTAAAAAAGAGCAATTAGTTTTTTTATAAAACAAGAAAAGTGTCATTATCTCAAATTTTCCAGATGCAGTAACACTTTCAGAAGATGTTTTTTTTTTATATGGATTTGGAATGAAATCTTGATTGCGTCTATTTTTCTGTCATCAAATTGATACCTTATCACTGCTTTTGTATGGCAACATGAATCGCTGTACTATCTTGTCTTTTTTCTGGTTTAGTTGCCAAAACCGGAACTTTTTGCTGATAAATGATAACACTTCTATATATAATTTAAATACCCTAATAAAAGCTATAATTACCAAAGTCCTCCTTTCCATACATCTTCTCTTTTTTAACTGTGATATACATGTATTTAGTTGATTTTGACAACTCATGTTCACGGATAGCTTGGTGAACTTCCTCCAAGGAATGTACACATAGAACCTCATATGTATGCAGATGTATCTGGGGTAGTAAGTCAGAAATCAGGCAAAGGTAGGTCACTTGGACCCACATTTCATGCTTCAATGAGGCCAAAATTAAAATTAAGTTTGTTTCCCCTTACCCGACCGACCCTCTAAAAATCCGCCGACTGAAATAATTTTTTTCGAAAATCACGTTTTTTTTTTTTTTCGTTTCGCTCAAAAGTTCGTTTTTTAATTTCGTTTCCTTGAATGGTCCGTATTTTCAACATTCCGCGAAATCATTGTCGCCCGTGTGTTTGCAGCAAAGGGTAAACAACGTATGCAAGGATACTGAAATTGGAATGGAATAATGTTTTAAATAAATGTATCCAAGCAATCTTAACTACTATTCCATTCTAGCTACGCCTCCAATAACAAAATGCGTAGCGAGAATGGCCGAGTAGTTACGATTGCGCATCCGAGCTCACCCTTGAGCTTAAATGTTAGGCCCGGTGTTTCTGTCGTGTTTGTGGTTAATCCCTGAGTTCGCCTTTATCAGTGGTTGACCCAATAAGTTGTATATTGGCATGCTGTTTATGCTATTTTGTTTCATTTCGTATGTGATATTGGACCATACACTAGTTGTCTTTGGATAAAATAGTAGTTGATTTTTTTCGAGCTCAGCATCATATTGTGTTGTGAAAAGTCGAGATGACTATACCAGCTAATGCTTTGATAAAAGTTCTTGTAAGTTCTTATGTCTTTTATAAGCTATAATGGGCTGATGATTAAATATGGTCACACATTCAGGGTTTTGTGAAATAAGATGCCAGTTTTTCATTATTATATTTTTAGTTTCTGTATAGATGGGTTGAATTTTGTTAACATTACTAGCGGTTGCTCCCGTTTCGCTGGGCGATGTGTTAGCAAGGTTTCCCTTTCTGTATTTTGTGTTTGATAAAAAAAATCGTTGATTTCAGATATTTGATATCCTCGTTTGAGCTTCTTACTGTTTTTTTAAGATCAGTTTTGCTGCTTGTGTTTCTGAGATACCTCAATACTTCACCCTTGATAAATCCTTTCAATGGAAACACTTTTTGGGTGTGAGCAGTGTCTGTGCAGATATTGATATGTTTCAGTTGGTTTGATATTGGTTTTAATGTCTTGTATCATACTATGCCTTCATTAAAGAATCTTTCTCCTTTGTATAATTATGACAGTGTCTAAGAATATTGTTTCATTACAGGAAAATTCGTAGGTGAACTTCAACTATCATTATCATTTTGTTTCTCTGTGTTGAAAGCGTTGTAAAATGTGTTCAAGAATTAACAAACATTGTAAGGTCTGCTAACTCAGCGAATGCTGATCCGCACATAGGCACGCCCAAGGTTTCATGGTAAAGTTTATTGTTAAAAATAAATTCATAGTTTTCTAGAATAAGCCTTAATAGGCGTAGTCATACTCGCTTGGATCACGGTTTGTGGCTTCTAGTATTTCCTTAAATGAAAAACAAGTGTACATATTTTTTGCATCGAATGTTACTAGGTAGCAGTCTCGTTGGGGTTTTATATTTTCAATTGAATTAATAAAACTATAAGAAAGATATAGAACCGTGTCTCAATATATATGTGGTCTACTCTAAGTCACAAAGACATTGATATTTACAAACATTTTCTAGTCTGAAATTGTAAGGTCTTCTAGTCATGCATTATACGTTATACAGTATGTTGTTTTAGTATCAATAAAGTTCAATTTGTTGTTTTTCTGTGTTTTCCTGTATGTTAGATATATTTAAGGGATTTTCTCTAAAAAAAAAAAAAAAAAAAAGCCTACCTACCTACCCACTTCCAAAATGGTGGGTAGGGTAAGGGGAAACAAAGATATTTTTAATTGCGGCCTGACTGGTTCAGTTTAATGTTCATATCTCAGCAACTATAAGTTGTAGGATCATGTAAACTTTTATGAACAGGGGTAGTAAGTCAGCATCCAGGCAAAGTAAGTCACTGTGACCTATATTTAACTCTTTATTGACTTTATTGACTTTAGTCAGTATTTCTTAATGAAATTCAATGAAACTTTCACAGATTATTGTCATGGTGGATAACCTACGTCATTGTCACATGATTTGACGGACAAGGAACCCACGAAAAAGGTAAACAAAGCCCACTTTAAGACACAATATCTCAAGTTCTCCTAAAGCAAATAAAAAACTAATAAATGGCAAGACCCCTTTTTATGCCATATTAATCATTTGGAACAGAAATCAGATTTTGCAAACACTTCGAAAACATGACGTAGGTTATCCACCATGATTGTGCACCTTCTATTTTAAATTTTAATTCAAATGAATTTTGGGGTTTCCCATAGCAAAACATCACATAGGGGGGAGCAGGGGGTATCATTTAGTGAGCTTTGCTCACATGTACAGTATTTCTGGTTATATTACATATTAAATGCTGTTTTGTTCATAAAAAGACAAAGTGTTAACTTTGAAGAATGTCGTACATGTATTAGAATTTGGATTTTAGCATGATACTTATTATATCGTATACGTAGGTTGAGGAAAAGGAAGAAAGATATCGATGGACATGGTGGATTGGAATACAGATCAGACCAGACGGCGGACAGTCAAATAGGTATATCATGGTGATTATGGAAGTTGCTGTTTTTGCCTTGTTGCTATTGTAGTCTTGCCCATTTGTGTACAGATCATTGTGTCTTCTATCTATGTAATATTGTATACACAATTTCTAGTGTTATCCCCATGCAGGCCTTTAGGGTTTTCGACTCCTTCTTGTTAGAGAACTAATTAACAGAATTTGACCAAACTTGGTAGAGATTATCCCCATGAGGTCCCTTCCAATTTGTGTGACTTTGGTGCTGTTTCGTCAAAAAGCATGGCTGCCAGGACTAATCATGCTAATTGAATTTTCTTATTGGCCGATTTTCTAAGATCTTCTTGAGAACCCATGCTGGATTGAACTGAAATTTGGTAGATATGTTCCCATTGAGATGTCTTAATCAAGTTAATAAGTGTTGTTACTTTAGTAGTTGTTTGAAGATTGTAAATACATATAGCCACCAACCAAGGTCAAAGTTTACCATGTTACCCTGAAATCCTATTGGGAATGACATTTTTGTCTCGCCTGCAACAAAAAGTCTCGGTATGCAAGACATTGGGATTTCAATCCAGTAGCAGTGGCAGCGGCGTAAACTATTTGTATTAGGCTTTTATATTTCGGAGGTAAGTAGACCTGGAGGCTTCATACTTTGTATATAGATGCCTTATATTACAAATATTCCGTCGGTCATATGTCCATTGTCCTTGAACTGATTTTCATGGTTCAGCGACTGCTTGAAAAAAAAGTAGTTTTTGTTACATGAATTTCTTACTTACAAATGTATTATCATGATTATGAGTAAAATGATAACTATATTTGGTATATAGGTTCCTGACAAGGTCTACATGTCTGTCAGACAGGGTTAACCTGGCCTCAACCTCATTTTATGGATCAGTGATCAAGGTTAAAGTTACATGATCATGATGATTTAGGTCCGTTTCTTAGATGCGGTAAGCATTAGGTCAACAATATTTGGTGTATGGAATGATTGTAAGGTGTACATGTCAGTCTTGCAGGTTTTATCTGACCTTGACCTCATTTTCACGGTTCATTGGTCAATGCTAAAATTTTGTGTTTTGGTCTTTTTTTTTCTAATGCTATAAGTAATAGGTCAACTATAGTTGGTGTATGGAATGATTATAAGGTGTTCATGTCTGTCTGGCAGAGTTCATCTGACCTTGACCTCATTTTCATGGTTCATTGGTCAATGTTAAGTTTTCCTGGTTATGTCTGTTTCTCAGTTACTATAATTTAGCAATAAGGCCAACTATAAGTGATATATGGGATGATTGCAAGATGTACGTGTTTGTCTGGCAGGGTTCATCTGACCTTGACCTCATTTTCATGGTTCATTGATTAATATTAAGTTTTGGTTTGGTATGTTTCTTGTATACTATAAGCAATAGGTTAACTATATTTGGTGTATACATGCAGTGATATTGTTGTCTTTTTTCAAAACTACCTCTACTGTTTTTTATTGGGAAAAATGCATATTTTTATGGAAATTGGGAAATTTGGAAATTTTATTCTAAACACATCTCCGATTTTTTGCTGACCTTTGCTGTCTTTTTTGCACTGTTGTTTTCATGTATATTTTGGTTGTCAGACATTTTCAACCTGAAAGGTACTTTTCGGAGAGGGGAAAGAAACAGAAGCAATGATGGTACTTAATGCATTGAAAACCACATGTGTTGCAAACACCATGATGATTCTGATAAAAAAACCGGATCTCAAAAGTGCTTTCTAATATCAAAATAATAACATGAGTACGATATTTACAAACATTACTACCAATGCCATCACTGTTTGGGGAAAATGTAAAACTTTTTGGGAGGAATTTTAAGCCATTTTTTTAGTAATTGGGAATTTTCTATAGGGGAAAAGGCCGAATTTCGGCTGTAATCTGAGGCAAACAATATCACTGACATGTAATGATTGTAAGGTGTACATGTCTGTTTAGCTTGGTTTATCTGACCTTAACCTTTACCTTATTTTAATGGATCATTGATAATGTTAAGTTTATGTTATACTTGTTGTAAAACTTTATCTTTAGGACTTACAACATAGAATAAATCATATAAAGCAGGCGAGACATTTCAGCATGTGCACTCTTGTTTTCTGTTTGAGAATTGCTAATCAGAATTTGTCATTATTTGACCAAACTTAGTAGAGATCCTTCCTATGAGGTCCTCAACAAATGTTGTTACTTTGGTGCCAATTTGTCAATAAATATAGTTGACAATCATTATCTTAAGTGGGGGAATGCTTTAGTGGGTGGGACATATTATTTTTTTTGGTGACAAATACACTTTTTCTGCTTTATTCTATTAGATGGATGGATGGATGGTTGCTTAACGTCCAGTGGCAGGTCAGATGCATATTCAGGACGAGAGCATGATAATGAGAATTGAATACTAACCCTGCTTTGTACTAGACCGACACGCTGAGCCGGATTTTTTACGTGCTAGCTCACAAGGTAACAGTTCGCAGGAAGACATGTCACCCTACCCTGACACATTATTCTGACTCCGGGCCGACCAGTCTTTGCTCTTACTCTTTAATGCTGCGTGCTTAGCGGAGAAGCAGCAAATACCAATTTTCAAGTCTTTGGTTTGACCCGGCCGCATTTCGAACCTACGACCTCCCGCACTCGAGGCGAGCACGCTAACCGTTACACCACCGAGGCGGTCTATTCTATTAGAAAAAAACCAATTTATTTTTATAACATACTCTAATATCAAAAAAAATATTTATTGGCTCTTCGCGGTTAGAAGTGACAATGCATGCTGGGAATAATTGGTAGCTAATTTCGTACCTAATTTAGACTAAATTAAGACATGTGATTGGTTTAATTAAGCACATGGAAACTTTAATAGTTTTGATTAAATAAATAAAAGGTACGAAATGGTCAGGGTACGAAATGGTTTTTGACAAGGTATGAAACTGAGGGTACAAAATGATTAGGGTACGAAATGGTTTTTGACAAGGTACGAAATTGAGGGAACAAAATGATTAGGGTACAAAATGACTATAATTCAAAAATGGGTCACCCATTCACAAGTTAATTTTAACAACTTGAACACTAACGTCATGTGTGAACGTCTTGGTGAGCAAATATTTTCCTTACAATTCTGAAGTGATATACACATATATTTCTATAAATAGACTGAAAGCTGGTTATCGATCGATTTGAGATCAGAATCTAGTGTCACAAATTACCTCCCTTGCAAGCAAAACATTATTATGTAATCGTCGTCTTAGTTGACAGATTTGATAGTAATAACTGAATTACAGGCTCCTGACTTTGGACAGGCGCAAAGTAAATCATGTACCCTGTAATCACATCCGGTCCTCAGTTTTTGGTTTGTGACCTTATCTTCTAAATTCGATTTATGATTACCCTTTCAAGTATAACCCCCTCCCCCCCTTTTCAACATATAGGCTAACCACACAGATTCACAGTTCTGTCATCAACTGACCAATTCTTATAAGTTTATCCCTTTTCCCATGGCCACCTTCCATCAAAAATCAAAACCAATTTTGTAAATATTTCTTTTCCTTGAAAATAATCCCATAATTTTTCTGTGCAGATTTAATTCCACATTGTTGCATAAGTAGAAACATTACAAATAACCTATAACCATGGAATGGGGATTGTTTCGCCAAACATAACATTTTTGCCCTACAACCATTCGCCCACAGAGTCTGTTAACCCTGGGTTCATTTGCCCTCTTTTTAAATTAATACATTTTTATTAGTAAATACAAGTGATATTTGGTTTTTGAATTCATATATCAGGAACGTGCGGTCAGAAAGGGGATGTTAAATCTGATGCTTCGTGCAGAGAGAGTGCAACAAACTCTACATATTAAAGAATCATTGCAACAACTGTTTGAGGTTCTGTAGGTTGCCAGTTGCAAGGCTAAATTTCTGTCCCATTTCAAACATTGATCGCTAATTTCCAGTGGCAGTCCAAATCCACCCCTCCTTTCCTGGTAGGCCTACCTTGCACAGAATCTTCCTATTGTATTTATTGCTAATTTGTTCTCTCCCTGAGCATGCATGAGGTATTTTCCACTGGACATAAAGCAAACAACAATCGATCAATCATATACATGTATCATTATACCAATACATGTATATATACAATACAACAAAATTAAGGACCATTTTACTTTGGGGAAGGGTTTAATATGGTTTTTTTTCCATTTTGAAAATTTATTATGAAACCATGCAAGCATCAAATTATTTGGGTTTTTTTCATACAAAGTGAGAATTTTTTTAAAGAACTAAACATTTTGAAAATTTAATGACAAATACTCTGAGTATGAAACAGAATTTTTTTTCCATTCTCCCCTATCAAAATATTTTTTTCTTCGATGTTGGGAATCAGATTATTTTTTCATTACAAAAAAAAAAGGAGAAAAAAGCCATCGGTCAGAAAGAAATAGTACCTTTTATATGCATGATCCACAAAGTACTAATATAAAAATAAGGAATTGCGGTATGATTGCCTTTTTTCCTTCAAAGATTTTTATAGAGGTTAAAAAGAGGGGGGTGCACTTACTATGTATGGGTTGTAGGGAAACAACTGATGAGTCCCATCAAATATAATAACATTTTAACCAGTGTAAAAGGGACAAAACTCCCAAGGCCAAACAGACGCTAAATCTGTTTATTGCACTTTTGGTATCATATATATGATTACCAAAAATTTTCTCTAATATTCTGATGTATTAAAGTATTGCTTTTTATACGACCGCAAAAAATTTTTGTGGTCGTATATTGGTACGACGTTGGCGTCGTCCGAAGACACATTGGTTTTCGCACTCTAACTTTAGTTTAAGTGAATGGATCTCTATGAAATTTTACCACAAGGTTCAATACCACAAATTACAACTTGGCAACATGTATTATATGAGGGGAGCTTCTCAAACTTCTTTCCCCAACTTTGTATATTTTGGCACCTTCTGCAGGAATGAAAAAAATAAGAATAGCAAAATCTAGTTAAGTTTTTATACGACCGCAAAAATTTTTGCGGTAGTATATTGGTATGACGTTGGCGTCGTCGTCGTCCGAAGACACATTGGTTTTCGCACTCTAACTTTAGTTTAAGTGAATGGATCTCTATGAAATTTTACCATAAGGTTCAATACCACAAAAGGAAGGTTGGGATTGATTTTGGGGGTTATGGTACCAACAGTAAAGGAATTAGGGGCCAAAAATAAGCATTTTTGTAACTTCTAGACATAACTTGTGTGTTAGTGTATGGATCTCTCTGACATTGTACCACAAGGTTCCATATCACAAAAGGAATGCTGGGATTGATTTTGGGGGTAATTGCCTCAAAATTTTAGGAATTAGGGGCCAAAAAAGGGGCAAAAAACAAGCATTTTTCTGGTTTCATGACAATAACTTGTGTGTAAGTGTATGGATCTTTCTGAAATTGTACTACAAGGTTCCATATCACAAAGGGAAAGCCGGAATTGTGTTTGGGGGTATTTGCCGAAACGTTTAGGAATTGGGGGCCAAAAAAGGGCCAAAAATAAGCATTTTTCTAGTTTCCAGACAATAACTTGTGTTCAAGTGTATGGATCTCTCTGAAATTGTACTGCAAGGTACCATACCACAAAGGGAAGGCTGGGATTGATGATGGGGGTAATTGCCTCAATATTTTAGGAATTAGGGGCCAAAAAGGGGCAAAAAACAAGCATTTTTCTAGTTTCAGGACAATAACTTGTGTGTAAGTGTATGGATCTTTCTGAAATTGTACGACAAGGTTCCATATTACAAAGGGAAAGCTTGGTTTGAGTTTGGGGGTAATTGCCCTAAATGTTTAGGAATTTGGGGCCAAAAAGGGGCCAAAAAAACACATTTTTATACGACCGCAAAAATTGAAAATTTTTTGGTCGTATATTGGTATGACGTTGGCGTCGTCGTCGTCGTCGTCGTCGTCGTCGTCGTCTGGCGTCGTCCGGCGTCGTCCGAAGACACATTGGTTTTCGCACTCTAACTTTAGTTTAAGTGAATGCATCTCCATGAAATTTTACCATAAGGTTCAATACCACGAAAGGAAGGTGGGGATTGATTTTGGGGGTTATGGTACCAACAGTTAAGGAATTAGGGGCCAAAAATAAGCATTTTTGTAACTTCCAGACAATAACTTGTGTGTAAGTGTATGGATCTCTCTGACATTGTACCACAAGGTTCCATATCACAAAGGGAAGGCTGGGATTGATTTTGGGGGTAATTGCCCAAAACGTTTAGGAAAAAGGGGCCAAAAAGGGGCCAAAAATAAGCATTTTTCTAGTTTCCAGACAATAACTTGTGTTCAAGTGTATGGATATTTCTGAAATTGTACTACAAGGTTCCATATCACAAAGGGAAAGCTAGAATTGAGTTTGGGGGTAATTGCCCAAAACGTTTAGGAAAAAGGGGCCAAAAAGGGGCCAAAAATAAGCATTTTTCTAGTTTCCAGACAATAACTTGTGTTCAAGTGTATGGATCTCTCTGAAATTGTACTGCAAGGTACCATACCACAAAGGGAAGGCTGGGATTGAGTTTGGGGGGTGATGAATCATAAGGGGGTTCAAAAAATTTGGGGGGGGGGATTTTTTTTTTTCTTTTTTCCTTTTTTTTTTCTTTTAAAATTTTCCATTTTAAGTTGGTTATTTCTGATTAATATTTAAAAGCAAATAATAATGATATGGTAGGAGATACACACCAAACAGGATGTGTAAATTATTATATAATAAGTATTGTGCAATAGCAAGAAATTTTCAATTGCACAGTATTGCACAATTGCAAGAAATCTTCAATTGCACAGTATTGCGCAATAGCAAGAAATCTTCAATTGCACAGTATTGCGCAATAGCAAGAAATATCCAATAGCACAATATTGCGCAATAGCAAGAAATTGTCAATTGTACAGTATTGCACAATAGCAAGAAATATTCAATTGCACAGTATTGTGCAAAAGAAGATACTTCGTATAAATTGCTTATTTCTTGATCAATTTCAATGGGGTTTTATTCTTGAATTCTTGGGGTTCTTTAATATGCTGAATCTAATCGTGTATTAAGTTTTTGGATTTTGGGCCCCGTTTTTAAATTGGTCCACATTGAGGTCCAAAGGGTCCAAAATTTAACTTTGTTTGATTTCATCAAAAATTGAATTATTGGGGTTCTTTGATATGCCGAATCTAACCGTGTATTTAGATTCTTAATTTTTGGTTCCGTTTTCAAATTGGTCTACATTAAGGTCAAAAGGGTCCAAAATTAAACTTAGTTTGATTCTAACAAAAATTGAATTTTTAGGGTACTTTGATTTGCTGAATCTAAACATATATTTAGATTTTTGATTATGGGCCCAGTTTTCAAGTTGGTCCAAATCGGGGTCCAAAATTAAACTTTGTTTGATTTCAACAAAAATTGAATATATGGGGTTCTTTGATATGCTGAATCTAACCATGTATTTAGATTTTTGATTTTTGGGCCCCATTATCAACTTTGTCCACATTGAGGTCAAAAGGGTCCAAAATTAAACTTTGTTTGATTTCATCAAAAATTGAATTCTTGGGGTTCTTTGATATGCTGAATCTAAGCATGTATTTAGATTTTTTATTTGTGGACCCGCTATCAAATTGGTTCATATTGAGGTCAAAAGGGTCCAAAATTAAACTTTGTTTGATTTCATCAAAAATTGAATTATTGGGGTTCTTTGATATGCCAAATCTAACCGTGTATTTAGATTTTTAATTTTGGGTCCCGTTTTTAAATTGGTCTACATTAAGGTCCAAAGGGTCCAAAATTAAACTTAGTTTGATTTTAACAAAAATTGAATTCTTAGGGTTCTTTGATATGCTGAATCTAAACATGTATTTAGATTTTTGATTATGGGCCCAGTTTTCAAGTTGGTCCAAATCGGGGTCCAAAATTAAACTTTGTTTGATTTCAACAAAAATTAAATATATGGGGTTCTTTGATATGCTGAATCTAACCATGTATTTAGATTTTTGATTTTTGGGTCCCGTTATCAACTTTGTCCACATTGAGGTCAAAAGGGTCCAAAATTAAACTTTGTTTGATTTCATCAAAAATTGAATTCTTGGGGTTCTTTGATATGCTGAATCTAACCATGTATTTAGATTTTGGATATTGGACCATAATAGGTGAATGTTCAATTAAAAATTATTAAGTTCTTAGACCACATTCATTCTGTGTCAGAAACCTATGCTGTGTCAAATATTTAATCACAATCCAAATGCAAAGCTGTATCAAGCTTGAATGTTGTGTCCATACTTGCCCCAACTGTTCAGGGTTCGACCTCTGCGGTCGTATCAAGCTGCGCCCTGCGGAGCATTTTATTATATCTTGCATTAAAATAAAATTTAAAAAGATTTGATCAGCTTTTATTTTTACTTAAATCCTTTAAATTTAAGTTTGGCCTTAGGAGTCCAGGCATGATGAAAACAAATACCAAATGCAGAGCCAACTAATGCGTTCCATGACAAATGATTACATTTTTAACAATGTAAATTAGATGAAACTCACAAGGCTAAACAGATGCTAAATTTATTCATTGCATTTTTATTATCATTATCAAACTTTTTCACTGAAATTCTGAAGTATTGACCCTTTTTATCTTGCATTAAATTCATATTTCAAAGTTTCGATCAAATTTTATTTTTATTTAAATCTTTTAAATTTCAGTTTGGTCTTGGGAGTCTAGGCATGACAAAATCAAATATGCAACATATTTGTAGAACCACATCAGTCATAGTAATTTTCAAGTGTTTCTCCTGAGAGTTGTCCTTCATTGTTAATGTTTTGTGACTTCCTGATGTGTCTGCAGTATTACTATTTCAATGTGAAACAGTGTCCACATTCGCCCACCAGACAACACAACAGAATTTTAGATTTTGGAGTGCAAATGCGCCTGCTGGCACCCACAAGAATCCACCCCTGCACAAGTCATTATCAAAATTCGCCATCAGACAACACAAGTCTGTGTCCACATTTGTAACATATAAGAAGAAATATTTTTGAAACAAGATGTTAAAAGGCCACACCAAATTAATTTCTAGTTCTTCGGACCCCTACTGTAGAATAAGAGGAGTGAACATGAATAATTTTATTTTACTCGCATGACATAATTATTGTTGTTTTGTAGACAGTGACACAGAAGATGACTACATTGATGTTAGAAAAGCAAAGCACAAAATAGGTGAGAACAAAGAATTAATTAAAATATGTTAAAGGCATGAAACTTGGACAGAAGCTTAACAGTATTCAGTGGAAAATTTGAAAAGTATTTATTCTCATTTTCCATGTTTTATTGATAAATGGACATATTTTTTCTGCATCTAACATTGATATACAGTCTAAGATTAAAGTTTTTCAAACACCAATAACCATTATAAGATTTTACGAAACTTTGACAGATGCTTCTTATGATCAAAAGACAGTATCAAGAACAATATTTTGAAATTATTTTTTTCATTTTCCCTAATAAACATGATAAACTGAATAATAGAAATTTACAAATGGACTTAAAGTCTTGGGTTAAATTTTTATGACATCAATAACTTTGTTTATCCTTCATGGAATGTTACGAAACTTAGACAAGTATCTCCATGATTAAGAAATAGCATCTGAAAAAAAACATTAGATTTACAAAAGAAAATTCAGATATAACTGATAAATGGACAAGTTTGGTTGTTGGCAACCTCACACTTTAACATCAACAGCAGCAATAGCAGGCGAGACACATGATTACGCCAAACCCATTAAAAATTTATATTTATCCAACATATACACTTATGTTGAAAAAGACTTATCTGACTTTACGTCAATACTATCTACTGTTCACTAATGTTGAAATTAGAGTTATCTGAGTAAATTTATAATTTTTCAAGTTTTCTTTTTTCTCAAAAAAGGAAAGTTTGTTATATTGTCACTGAATAAAAGATTTGGCATATGTATCAATGAGACTTCGAATCATGTCTTTCCATTTAAGACCAGGCGATATTTAAAAAAAGTCTGTTCCCCAAACCTTGGTCATGGTTTTTAGATAGAATAGACTGGCAAGTATTTTTTTAGAATTGCAAGGCTCTGATATTTCTCCAAACAACTTTATCTTTTATTCTTTTTAATTTTAGCCAGGAAACATGAAAAAACATCAAAGGTATTAAAAGACAAGGAGACTGACTTCAATGTTATAAACAGCCTTGTGAGAAAAAATGTTTAAGTACCAGTAACATTCAGACAATACAGACCTGTCAAGCTATGTTGTATAAAAAGACCCATGAGGAACAGTCAGATTTCATTGAGTGAAACATAAGGTATACTCAATATATATATATGAATAGAATTTATTTGATTGTTTGATATGCAACAATACTTGGATTTATACAATTTCATAATGCTATATAACATGCTATAATTTGGTTGAGAAAACCATATTAAACCACCAAACCAATAACTGGCAAGTACATGTACTTTCACATACTGATATACTGAGTGTACATGCTGCCTTCTGCTTATAGCTACCTTTACTTATTAAGAAGTCTAATAGAACTTAATTTAAAGTAAGTTTTATTTAGATATTTTTTTTGTTTTGTCTGCAACAAAGATAGCAGACATCTGGTAGAAAAATAAAAAGATGTGGTATGATTGCCAATGAGACAACTCTCTACCAGAGACCACATGACGTAGAATTTAACAACTATAGGTCACCGTACGGCCTTCAACAATGAGCAAAACCCATACCGCATAGTAAGCTATAAAAGACCCCGAAATGAAAAATGTAAAACAATTCATACGGGATAACTAATGGCCTGATTTATGTACAAAACAATAAACGAAAAACAAATATGATATACAGCAACAAACGACAACCACTGAATTACAGGCTCCTGACTTGGGACAGGCACATACATAATGTGGCTGGGTTAAACATGTTTGAAGGCGCCAACCCTCCCCTAACCTGGGACAATGGTGCAACGACACAACACAAGAACAAACTATGGTGTTTATTTTCTGAAAAATAAAATGTCTCATGAATGATACATACAAATAATGTAGGGATATCCTTTATAAATTTTACTCATTTCTTTCAGATCAGATGAAAACATGTGTTCTTGAGATCTATTTACATTTTTCCAAGTGTTTTTTTATTTTTGTACACAGGTGCAATGATGCCAGTTTAGAAGACAAACAGTTGACTTTTGTGCTGACTGGTAGGAGAGTTTGTGAACATGCATGAAGGATTGTGTATGGCATAAAAAGAAGGAGGTATAATACCATATTAGTATGAATAAAATAGTTAATAGGCTACACATCCATAAGACAGCAACCCAACATCAAAAGTAGCGATTCAACATTCTGTTGTAGTTTGCCTGGTTAATTTTTAATATATACAACATTTGTATTTAAAAAGGAGATGTGGTATAATTGCCAATGAAACAACTATCCATGACGAGGATGCAAACAACTACATGTCACTGTAAGGCCTTTAACAAAGAAAAACCCATTTTGTATAGTAAGCTATAAAAGCTCACAGAATGTGAATCAATTCAAACAAGAAATCCAACAGCCTAATTTATGCTAAAGCAATAAACAAAAACAAAATATGACAGACAGCAATCAACAACCATTGATTTACAGGGTCCTGACTTGGGACAGGCACATAAAGAATGTGGCAGGGTTAAGCATATTCGAGCTGGCTGAACCCTCCCCCTAGTATGCTCAGTCTGTGGCTCCATTTTTTAGACATAAATAACTTTTGTCAAACACTCATGTAATTTATACCAAGGGTGCCACATGTGGAGCAGGATCTGCTTACCCTTCTGGAGCACCTGAGATCACCCCCCGGTTTTTGATGGGGTTCGTGTTGCTCAGTCTTTAGTTTTCTATGTTGTGTTTTGTATACTGTTGTTTGTCTTTTGGTCTTTTTGCATTTTTAAGTAAAAGTTAAGGTACAGTCTGGAGGTTTTTTTTTTAACAATTTACTTGAACGGTGTTCAATTTCCACAGTTAAAACAAAATGAAAAATGTTTGTTATGACAAAAGACAAAATTTCAATAAAAGGATTGGTCAAATGGATCCCAAATAACCGAAGAAAAAAACACATGAATTAGGAGTGGTATAAGCCCTGTAATATTTTTTACATTTATAACATTCAGGTATTACTACATGAAAAAGAAATGTTTGTCTACTAACGAAGATTTAGACAGTTCTGATAAAAGATGTAGCCAACAATACAAGAGTCGCCAGTACCTTGAAGCAAAGAGTTTTGTGTCTGGTCTATGCAAGAGATATGGTGATGATCAGCCTGACATACTAGAAATACATTTTCCATCATGTCTCTCTCTTCTGCAAGTTTTGACGGATTATAAATCTTCCTGTGAGAATTTAGAATCCCCTATTTGTCTTACCCAAGGTTCTATGGAATGTGGAGTGAAGAGTTTCCTCATGTTAAAATTCCAAAGGTTTGTATGGAATAATATTTAGAACAAAGGTGTTGGTTTATGAACATGATGAAGGGTCAATAATGGCTCTTAAATTCATTGAAATTCATTTCAAGGTATAATCAGTAAAAATTTGATAACAAAATATGCAGATGTCTAAATCATATCTGAAAAATAGGAAATCATCAAGGTCTGACACATCTCAACAGTAATTATGCCAATGCTTTACCTAAAAACATATGCTATCAAATGTATTTTACAAAGATGTTAATGTGTATAAAATATATTTTTGGGTAAAGTCATGACAGACATCAATTTTGTCCAAAAACTATGTGTTAAATGGTCAAATATGTTAATGTCAACATGTTTATGAAAAAAAATTTCCTTTCTGCACTCAAGTATAAAATAAGTAATGTGGTATGATTGCCAATGAGACAACTATCCTATAGAGTCCAAATGACATGGATTTAAGCAACTAAAGGTCACCTTAGGCCTTCAAAAATTAGAATAATTACTATATTTCAACCTTTTTATTTATAAAAAAAAATGAACTTAATGTTGAAAGTCTTGAATAACTTAACTTTTTTTGAAATTTCATTGGCCTGATAAAGGCTATTTATATCATACCTCCTGCTTTATGGCAGATAGTTAACACTTCCGTCATATAAAAAAAATGTCCATTCATGCATAAATTAATAATTGTACATAGAATTAATTAGATGTCTTTTTTGTTGAGCCTGCGACATTTATGTCGCGAAAGCGAGACATAGCGATCCTAGATTCCTTCGTCGGCGGCGTCAATATTTAGGTTCAGTCTGTGGTTAAAGTTTTTTTAGACATCAATAACTTTGTCAAACCTTCATGGAATTTTAGGAAATTCGGACAGAAGCTTGTTTATGACCAAAATACAGTATCCAGATCAAAATTTTAAAAATATTTATTTTCATTTTTCCGTATTTTACTGATAAATGGACTTAGTTTTTTTTACAGTTAACATTCAGATTTAGTCTGAGGTTAAAGTTTTTCAGTCATCAATAACTTTGTCAAACCTTCATGGAATTTTAGGAAATTGGGACAGAAGCTTGTTTATGACCAAAATACAGTATCCAGAGCAAAATTTTGAAAATATTTATTTTCATTTTTCTGTATTTTACTGATAATGGACTTGTGTATTTTACTTATAAATAGACTTAGTTATTTTTACATTTAACAAATAGATACAGACTGGGGTTAAAGTTTGTTACACATCAATTACTTTATCAAACCTTCATAGAATTTTATGAAACTTTGGCAGAAGCTTTTTTATGATTAAGAGATAATGTCTGAAGCAAACTTTTGAAAATATATTTTTTTCATTTTCAGTATTTTTCTGATAGATGGACTTAGTTTTTTACAGTTAACATTTACAGACAGTTTGGGATTCAACTTTTTTGACATGATAAATTTGTAAACCTTCATAGATTGTTATGTAACTTGGACAGAAGCTAATCTTCAAGACCATGAAAAATGCATCTAAAGAAAAAGTTTGATTTTTTTTTTTAAATTCTGTATTTTACTGATAAATGGACTCACTTTTTAAGTCAACATTACACTTTTACACTGACAGCAGCAATAGCAGGCGAGACACAGGGTTCCGCAGAACCTCTTACGAATTTTTTATTTGTAGTATCAGAAGCTCAGCAAATGTAACGAGTGTGTAATCTTTAAAGAGACCATCAGCGAAAAACTGACAAAGATTGATTTGGGGTGCTGAAGGACAAGAGAAGATGTAGAGCACATATGCTTCTTCAATAGTAAGAATTCTTTCCACACTTGAATATGAATTTCTTGTATTTTTCATGTTTAATGCAGATACATCCCCATTTTTAGCTCACCTGACCCAAAGGGCAAAGTGAGCTTTTCTCATCACTTGTCGTCCGTCGTTTTTCATTAAAATGTTCTCCTCTGAAAGTACTGGGCCAAATTTAACCAAACTTGGCCACAATCATCATTTGGGTATTTAGTATAAAAAAGGTGGTCAATGACCATGCCTGCCAACCAAAATGGCTGACAGGGCTAAAAATAGAACATAGGGGTAAAATGCAAGTTTTGTCTATTATCTTGAAAACTGCTATTAATAGAGATAAATCTGACAGGGCAGAAATGTTCAGAATGTTGTGATCTACCTTCTGTCCATTTACATCAAAACCATCAGTTGACTCTTTATTGGAGTTATTGGTCTTAAATGGCGATATTTACCAATTTTTAGTGTTTTTGCCTATTATCTTGAAAACTATAAAAGATAGATACACTTTAAAAAGCAAAAATGATTAGCAAGGCAAGATCTACAAACAAGTTAAATTTTGCTGAAATCTTTAGTAGACACTTTATATGAGTAATTGCCCTTAAATTACTGTTTTTTTACCCTTTTTTGTGTTTTGGGCAAAAACTAGAGAAGATGGAGAGAAACTATCAACAGAAAAATGATCAGCAATACAATATCAACAAAAAAGAGATTATTGTCATAAATTCTATTTTAGTCTACAATGTTGGAGAATGTCCATTGTTGAAGATGCACATAGACCTAGGTGAGCGACACAGGCTCTTTAGTTTAGTCACCCCCATGCATAGGTATAAAGATAGTTTACGCTTCCTAACATCACTACACCTTGATGTTGGGTAATGAAACCTGGCATGATTAATCACCACTTCTAGAAGGTGTGTTGGGTATAAGGAAGTCATGGTCATAGAATTAGCGCAACTTAGTCGTGCATCCATGTGCATATTTATTTTTTTTAAATACATTTTTTTTCTCTAACTTTAAAACCCGTTTGAGTTTTGGGGTGTATTGATAGTGGTGCATCAGTGAAATTCTGCCATTTGTGGGTATATTGTATATATTTTGATTTTTTTTTCAGTCTCTGCAGAGAAAAATATTTTAAACACATCAAGAAATCCAAAGAACATCCAAGCATGTATACATCTGTTATCAGTGACAATATGGATCAGTCCAAAACAAATCTGCCAAGATTTACGTTACATTTTAAGGTGAGTTTATTTTGGAAGTGTGTATAAAATTGCAAAGTCCATTATGTCTATACAACTAGATTTAGGTTATTTGGTCTGACCACTGGGATGATACATCACTACATACTTCTTACATAATACATTTCATGGTAGTTACTTTTATGTATATTTCTGAAAAGAACATGATATTTCACTGCAATAATCAATTTCAATATTGAAAACGGGTTGACAGTGTTAGATTAATCATATTTGTACTTTATAAAATCACTTTTACAAATATTTGGTATATCATTCGAATGGTCTCTTTTAATTTTGCTACGAATGTCAGGCAAATGTTAGAATTTGTGATAAGGTCACACATGGGAAACCTATCTCTGTGTTGACATTTTATTTAGTACTATATTTACTTGTTATTAAATGATTGATTAACTTAAGGCGAAGCAGCAATCATATGAACTAACTGGATGTGTAGCTAAAATAAACATTCTGACAGGAAAAAAACTTCTAGCAGTATTTATTTTCTTTTAGGCATTTTGTATGAGACAAATATTATACCATTCTAGAAGGGGGGGCTATATTGGTATCACCTTGTCTATCTGTTTGTACAACAAATATTTCGTTAAACTTTTCTAGAAACTACTAAACAGAATGACTTCATATTTGGTCAGCAGCTTGACAGTGATGATTTGTGATATGTGAAGCATCTGAAGATCTGTCAGATACCTACTTCCTGTTTGCTTATACTTTGAATTTTTCAATATTTGAATGAACTTAACCTTTTTTGTCACATTTTTCTCAGAAACTACTGAACACAATGACTTTTTATTTGGTCAGCAGCTCAACAGAGATGAGTTGTTAAGTGTGCACCTTTCAGATATGTCAGATAACTACTTCCTGTTTGCCAATATTTTGAATTGTGAGTGCATTCTGGTTTAAGTTATGAGCACATGTTTTTCAACAAATTTTTTTTCAGAATGAAACAACACTTGAAAAAATGCACCACCATGTCACAGGTGTTTTATGTCACGGATTAAATAAGGCATACACATTTACATGGACAGATCAGTTTTCCTCTGATTGTAATATCACCTTGAATTGTTTGATGTCTGTGTCAGGCGATGTAACAAAAGTAAGTATTAATTATCAAGTTCAAAGTGAAACAATTGACTAAAGTTCACATGCAGGAGAAAAACACATTTTTCTTAACTTTACAATTTATGTATCTACAAGAAAGTCAAAGTGTATGGAAGCCACTTTTAGTCCATTAATTTTAAACATCAAAGAACCATCTACAATATAAAAATTAAGAGATGTGGTATGATTGCCAATGAGACAACTATCCAAAGAGTTCACATGATAAAGTCATGAAAAATAACAGATGAGTCCAATCTAGCATATTATATTAAATTGGAAATAATAATTTGACAAGGTTGCTTTAAAACCCTTAAAGTTAGATACATCGATATCACTAACAGTTATAAACTTATATGAACTTTTCATTATTGGACTGTGTGGTGCCAAGTTTGCAACAAGTATGGAAATCAGTATGAAATTTTGGTGGCTTCATTTTCATGACTATGATAAACATCATAAGAGGATAGGCCTATAATTGCTTTTCTTTTATGAATACAATTATAGTATTGTTCTTAACCCTGCTTTGTAGGCTTTTCTCAAAATCAATACTTAAAAGTCATTGACAGATGTGGTGGGTGTAATGTTGCTATATATTTCATATAAAAATAAGGATAGGTATGATTGCCAATGAAACAATTATGCATAAAGACTAACGGACAATGATCAAATGATGATGTTGACTATTGCAGGTCAAAGTATGGCCTTCTGCAGTGAGCAAAACCCATACCCTATACTTAGCTAAAATGCCATGTGATGACAAAATGGAAAACAAATTCAAAAAAGAAAACCAACAGCATGCTTGTGTCAATCTCTTGCTGACCCTGATAGTTTTAAAAAACAATTCTGAAAGTCTATTTTGTTTACTTTTGCACTTGAACACTATGTAAATCTCATTTGATGGAGGATTATTTTCACATTCACATTTCTGAATTATATATATATCTAAATGCATGAACATCTATATGCATGAACATTATTAATAATATAGTCTATAAATTTCAATTGCATTTTTATTTTCTGTGGTATTTAATGGTTTTCTTTATACCAAAAATTAAGTAAAATATTATGGAAATATAAGCAAAATTTTTGGCCGGGAAACGGGATTATAGTATGGTGATGATGGGCAGGCAGGCGGGCGGGGAAAAGTGGGTACCTAATTTGTGTAATCAACTCCACCTATAGTTTTCAACCCAGATCCCTGAAACTTCACAGGAAGATTGCACATATGTGAAAGTTGTGCACCTGCTATTATGGAATTGTTTGAGGAATTTTTTCTCATTTTTCCAGACTTGGAAACTTAGTCACTTTTCAGCAAAATTTATGAAAGAGGGTACAAGTTTTTGTGTAATCAACTCCTACAGTTTTCAACCCAGATACCCATAGACCATTCTCCATTGTTTAAGAAACAATGTGTGCAACCCGGTCATTTTAGTCTTTGATCTATTTTTTTTCGAATAAATATGATAAATTCACTGAAAAAGTGGAGAACAAATTGCCTATCTCATGATAAGAGGTGAAATGAAACAATTTATTCATGCAGTTTCACCATAAATTAACATTGTTGAAAATACATCTTTTTTTAAAATTCAGCTGTGTTACTTTAACTTTGGCATACTTTATATGCTAGGTAATATGTCTTGTTCAGTATTAAAGGATTGGAAAACTTTTTATTGTAAAGATATCATGAATATATAATATGTATAGCTGTTTCACTTTTTTTCTTTTAGGAAAATGGTGGTTTACCTCCTACACTTTATATTCAAACTGATGACAACAAAAATAAGTTTGTGATAATGTTCCTAGCAATATTGGTGAAAATGGAAATTGTAAAAAAGGTAATTATTTATTTTATTCTTTTGCATTTTTTTACTGATAGATGGACTTACCATGGTAACAAAATTTGGTATTTGAATATTATTATAGAAGTTCTTTTGCATACATGTATGATTTTTTGTTATCCTTACTTCCAGTTACTGTTAAATTAAGACATTACAGCATGCAAAACATTTTTAGTTCCAATATTCGTTTATTGCAAATTTAAACACTTTATCACTATATCATGTATATGTTTGTCATTACAAAATTTCACAAAATTTCCTATAAAATTATATCATCAAAAGAGAAAATGTTTCACATAACAAAGCAAAAGTGCTAGTCGTATGACCTTATAGTAGGTCAGATGTCACAGAATCTAAAAATCACAATTGATTCAATTGCTTAAAATGTACTGAAATTCTAAAGTTCATTTAAAAACACAGATTAAGAGTTCAACTTGATCATTTGATCAGTGACACTGCCTTGAGCAGCTTGTCAAGTTTGTAAATTGTCAGTAAAATGTATAGATGCCAAAAATTACGATTTTCAGTAATTGGAATTATTTCCCGACCATAGACCATAACGTGCTATAGTCCATATTTTGCTTGTTTTTGTTCTGTTAATTATTTGTGTTGAACAGAACAGTCCCCACTAGATATTGTGGTGATCATATTGAGACTTGATTTTCTGTTATTATCCTGCACCAAAAAAGGGTTGGCATCTATGTAATTTTATTTGAACTATATGAGAATTGGAATTGAAGCATTAGTTACTTATTTCAAATCTATATCTATTTATGTTTTTTTTGACAGATCAAGCTGACATTCCTCATGGTTGGTATAACCGAATAAGGAAAAAATTAGTGGTATCATTCTGTTGATGAGAACAGATCTACCAAAATGGGTAAAGAATGGTAAACTAAATAGAGAAGATGAACTTTGGTGGATCAACTGCTTATCAGCCTTGGAGAAGAGAAGACGTCCTGCGCCAAAGACTCCCTTGCAACAAAATATGGGAAGATACAAGAAACCACAACATCCACAACCAGCTATGGAGGATTATATGTTGGCGGCAATTAACAACCACATACAGACATTTAATAGGAACACCAATGTCAGGATTGTCACACATCGACCACGGGTTTAAGACCTCAAAACTGATTTTTATTACTGAATTGTATTTTTTGTCGAGCCTGCGACTTTTGTCGCAGAAAGCTCGACATAGGGATAGCGATCCGGCGGCGGCGGCGGCGGCGGCGTTAGCTAACTTCTTAAAAGCTTTATATTTTAGACGGTGGAAGACCTGGATGCTTCATACTTTGTATATGGATGCCTCATGTTACGAAGTTTCCGTCAGTCACATGTCCAATTTCCTTGACCTCATTTTCATGGTTCAGTGACTACTTGAAAAAAAAGTTCAGATTATTTGTAATGTTAAATTCTCTCTTATTATAAGTAATAGGATAACTATATTTAGTATGTGCGTACCTTGCAAGGTCCTCATGCCTGTCAGACAGTTTTCACTTGACCTCGACCTCATTTCATGGATCAGTGAACAAGGTTAAGTTTTGGTGGTCAAGTCCATATCTCAGATACTATAAGCAATAGGTCTAGTATATTTGGTGTATGGAAGGACTGTAAGGTGTACATGTCCAACTGGCAGGTGTCATCTGACCTTGACCTCATTTTCATGGTTCAGTGGTTATAGTTAAGTTTTTGTGTTTTGGTCTGTTTTTCTTATACTGTATGCAATAGGTCTATTATATTTGGTGTATGGAATGATTGTAAGGTGTACATGTCTAGCTGGCAGGTGTCATCTGACCTTGACCTCATTTTCATGGTTCAGTGGTTATAGTTAAGTTTTTGTGTTTTGGTCTGTTTTTCTTATACTGTATGCAATAGGTCTTTTATATTTGGTGTATGGAATGATTGTAAGGTGTACATGTCCAACTGGCAGGTGTCATCTGACCTTGACCTCATTTTCATGGTTCAGTGGTTATAGTTAAGTTTTTGTGTTTTGGTCCGTTTTTCTTATACTTTATCCAATAGGTCTACTATATTTGGTGTATGGAATGATTGTAAGGTGTACATGTCCAACTGGCAGGTGTCATCTGACCTTGACCTCATTTTCATGGTTCAGTGGTTATAGTTAAGTTTTTGTGTTTTGGTCAGTTTTTCTTATACTTTATCCAATTGGTCTACTATATTTGGTGTATGGAATGATTGTAAGGTGTACATGTCCAACTGGCAGGTGTCATCTGACTTTGACCTCATTTTCATGGTTCAGTGGTCAAAGTTAAGTTTTTGAGTTTTGGTCTTTTTTCTTATACTATTATGCAATAAGTCAACTATATTTGGTGTATGAAAATATTCTATGATGTACATGTCAGTCTAGCAGGTTTTATTTGACCTTGACCTCATTTTCACAGTTCATTGCTCAGTGTTAAGTTTAAGTTAAGTTTTTGAGTTTTGGTCTTTTTTCTTATACTATTATGCAATAAGTCAACTATATTTGGTGTATGAAAATATTCTATGATGTACATGTCAGTCTAGCAGGTTTTATTTGACCTTGACCTCATTTTCACAGTTCATTGCTCAGTGTTAAGTTTATGTGTTTCAGTCTGTTTTTCTTAAACTATAAGCAATAGGTCAGCTATATTTGTTGTATGGAAGGATTGTAAGCTGTTCATGTCTGCCTGGCATGGTTCATCTGACTTTGACCTCATTTCACGATTCATTGGTCAATGTTTAGTTTTCTTGGTTAAGTCTGTTTCTTAGAAACTATAAGCAATAGGTCAACTATATTTAGTGTATTGAATGATTGTAAGGTGTACATGTATTTCTTGTTTGGTTTATATGACCTTGACTTCATTTTCTTGGATCATGTTAAGTTTATGTAATAGTTGTAGTAAAGCTTTCATTTAGGACTATCAACATAATATCAATGGTTTGTAAAGAAGGCGAGACATTTCAGCGTGTCCACTCTTGTTATATTTTGTCTGTAATGAACCTCATAGGAACATTTGATAGATAAACCATCTTCTAATGAGCACTGTGCTGCCAAATTTGTGTTGCTATTAATGAAATGACTACAGCATGTTTTGTGTCAAGTTTAATTCCCAGAAACTTGTAGCTATGTATAATATTTCACTCTCTTATTAAGTTGCTATACAGCAAAATTTCAGTCACGATCACAAAGTGTTGTTCTTGAGTGACTTTAGAAATATCTGTAGTAATAAATCATTCTACTGCTGCCCTTTTGTAAAGACAGCTCTGCAATATAGAAGTCACAATGATTTGAGTTAAAGCTGTAGTGACTTTATCAAATTTTACTTCATGAGTTTATTTTTTAAAGCAAAATGGAATATATATATCAATGAACATGTTAGTAATGTATCATTTCAAACCGTTTTATCTTGGCCAATATCTTAGAAACTAATGTTGTTGAAATGGTATGAATGTATAATTTGACACAAAGGTGAAAAGGCATTTCTAAATTTAAAATCTGAATCGATTGAATGCAAGGCCACCCTTAAAAAATTCTTTGTTACATGTTTTAGACAAGAAAACGACGTTAAAGCAGGAAAAAATCTTTTAAAAAAAAATTGGAAACAGTTTGTGTCATAAAATTTTTCGGGTAGGTAGGCAACATCAAACAATTTAAATTTTATTTTTGGCCCAATGGATATAAAGTTTTAAAAGCTTTGAAGCTGATACTTAGTTTGGCTTATTGTTGGATATGTTATGGTGTTATTAGACATTCCAATTAAACATGGAAGGAAGACATACTGACACCACTTCTATGTCTTGACTTCCTTATGAATTGAGGGTTTTAGCAGATGTCTGTATGAAGCAAAATATCATCTGCATTGATGTACTATAGTTTGCCTCTGTTGCATGGAATTCTGTTTTTAACTTTAACACACAAAAAAATCATGATTATTTTGAAAACTAAGTGTTTATGTATAGCAGTGCAATATATATAATGTTCACAATTGTATAAATGTAAATATAAAACAAAATATTTGTAAATAATATTTTAATTGCTTCAGTGAGTGTTTTGACAAATTAATTCAGTGATTATTTTAAAAATGGTGAAATTGCTATTTCTATTCTGAAAGGAGTAGATGTGGTAAGTGCCCTATTATGTCCCAATTTGAAGTAAATTATTTCAGGCTGAAAAGCTTTTGAAGATGATGCATAAAAACCTATTGAAATTAGCCTGTTTTAATTGGTAGGAAATGAAAGTTATACTTATTTTTATTTCATGAAAAAAATGCCGATAAATTAATAGATAAAAAAAACAGCATTTCTCCTATCTATTCATTGTTTTAACTATGATGCATTGTAATAAAGGCCATTCAATAATAATTTGTAATTATAGGTAGTAGTAGGGGTCATATTGGGGCCTTATTGAACCTTCTCTTTTGTACAAGATAAGAAATAGAAAGCTTTACTTAGCCTTAAAATTCAAATGTATGCATGTATGATTATTAGACAAAAGAACTTACTTTTTTTACTCGTATTTTTTTTATTAGTCAGGCTTTATGCTTTGAAGTATTGACATTTAATGAAAAAGATGTATATCTTAGATAGAATTCACCAGTGTAAATAACAACTTTCATTTGGAAAGAAATGTGTTGATGTATCAATTTTCCATAGTTCTTTTGTAAATACAAAATAAATATTTTATGTCAGAAATAATTGTCTTTTTTTTTAATTTGTTTGTCTTAATACAATAGTAGAGGTTTTAATTTATAATTTTGTTTGTAAAAGGTTCTGGGTTGTCCTTTCATCAACTTACTGGTCCTTCATTTTCAATTCAAGGCCAAGAAACCTCATTACACTGTAGTTAATGTATTATTCAAGAAAAAAAGAGAATGTGTGAAATATTTGTAAGGTTTCTAAATGTAATCATTTAATGGTCAAAGTACCAGAATCAAAGGCCAAGGCGGGAAACATTTCAAATTTTTAATTATTCTGACAAGTGAAATATTAAAAAAAAAAGAAGACTTTTTTGATGGTCATGCAAGCATGAGAAATAGTTTGAATATTCTAGATGTTTATTTGGATTGTCAAAGTAATAAATTGCCATTTATTTCATGAGAAATGTGGTCCTTGCTATTGGATAAGAAAGAATGTTGGGTAGAAAACATTTTCATGAAATATTACGAAACAACTACACATAAAAGTAATTGCACTATCATCAGTGTTCCCAGCTTCACATGTATTTGGTCTTCAAAATGAGCTAATATGTGCACATCCAACTTCAAGACTCTCCTGAGCAGCACCCTTTGAACCTATTCAATGATACAAATAGGTTTTGTCCTGGCTGGACAAAGTAGAAAACGCCAGACTTAAACATGATTTTTTTTCTGGCAGTGTCAGCGTCGGCGTCAACAATCTACTAGTTTGTGATTAGGTTAGTTAAAGGGGCACCACTGGTGGTAGGTCAATGATATTTAGTATGCAGCTGTATTGACATTGGCACATCTCATTTCCATGGATATTGTTAGTCCCTGCCCCCTCAGTCATGGTCTTTTGGTTTTGAAACTTTTGCATAGTCTACATGTTAAAGTTTGTGTTTAGGTCAGTTTTAAGGAAGGGAAACACTTGTGAAATTTGGTATGCAATTGTATTAGTATTGGCATTTCTCATTTCCAAGATGGTTATTTGTCCCTGCACCTTCAGTTATGGTTCATTGACTTTTATTGTTTTGCACAATTTTAATTTCAAACAATTGCATCATACTATCAAAATTGAATAAAGACGAAATATATCACTGCGTCAACAATTTATTAGATACAAAGCGTAATCTATTGACCACATAAATACTGGTGCAGTCTCTTCAAATTGATTTTTTTGTCATTTCAAGCTTAACTAGTAAGTGTAAATGAAAATTATTCACAGTATCTGTTTCTTGGTATTTTTAAACATTGTTAAATTGCTTCTTTGTGGTAAAACATTTATTTGAAAGGTAAAAATCATGAGGACATTTGTTTTGTTTTTATTGTCTTGCCTGTGACGAAAGTCGCAGAGTGAGACAGGTATTACTATCAGGTGGCAGCGGCGGTGGCGTAAACTATTTCTATAAAGCTTTATATTTCAGAAGGTAGAAGACCTGGATGCTTCATACTTTGTATGCAGATACCTTATGTTACGAAGTTTCTGTCAGTCTTATGTCCATTGTCCTTGACCTCATTTTCATGGTTCAGCGACTGCTTGAAAAAAAATTATAGTTTTTTTGTTATGTGAATTTCTCACTTATTATGAGTAATAGGATAACTATATTTGGTATATGGGTTCCTTGCAACGTCTACATGTCCGTCAGACAGGGTTCACCTGACCTCACCCTCATTTCCTGGATCAGTGATAAAGGTTAAAGTTACGTGATAAGGTCCGTTTCTCAGATACTATAAGCAGTAGGTCAGATGTGGTATGAGTGCCAATGAGACAACTCTCCATCGAAGTCAAAATTTTTAAAAGTAAACCATTATAGGTCACAGTACGGTTTTCAACACGGAGCCTTGGCTCACACCGAACAGTAAGCTATAAAGGGCCCCAAAAAATTACTAGTGTAAAACCATTCAAACGGGAAAACCAACGGTCTAATCTATATAAAAAACAAGAAACGAGAAACACTTATGAACCACATCAACAAACGACAACTACTGAACATCAGATTCCTGACTTAGGACAGGTGCAAACAAATGCAGCGGGTTTAAACGTTTTAATGGTACCAAACCTTCACCCTTTTTCTGAAACAATAGTGTAACATCACAACATAGAAAGACACACTATAAAATATCAACTGAAATAGCTTAACTCAATCAAAGGACATATCAACACCATTGAACATACACTGAACAAATAAATTTGACCTATGACACAATGTAAATACAAAATAAATAAACTAAGGGAAGAATAATAAAAGTAACATGTTATATCGGTAAGAAATGTTAAACAATTAAAGAAAAACAATATGCACGAACAAAAATACCATCCATTTGCAATAACTTTAAACACAGGTAAATGAAAATAATTTTGTTGTTAGGTATACGTGTACAGTACCAATAGAGAAAGGAAATATTTTTACAAAATAAATAATTTTGATACAAAATAAATAAACTAAGGGAAGAATAATAAAAGTAACATGTTATATCGGTAAGAAATGTTAAACAATTAAAGAAAAACAATATGCTCGAACAAAATTACCATCCATTTGCAATAACTTTAAACACAGGTAAATGAAAATAATTTTGTTGTTAGGTATACGTGTACAGTACCAATAGAGAAAGGAAATGTGGTGTATGGAATGATTGTAAGGGGTACATGTCAGTCTGGCAGGTTTCATCTGACCTTGACCTCATTTTTACGGTTCATTGGTCTATGTTAAGTTTTTGTGTTTTGGTCTGTTTTTCTAATACTATAAGCAATAGGTCAACTATATTTGGTGTATGGAATGATTGTAAGGTGTACATGTCTGTCTGGGAGGTGTCATTTGTCCTTGACCTCATTTTCATGGTTCATTGGTCAGTGTTAATTTTTTGTGTTTTGGTATGTTTTTCTAATACTATAAGCAATAGGTCAACTATATTTGGTGTATGGAATGATTGTAAGTTGTACATGTCTGTCTGGCAGGTGTCATTTGTCCTTGACCTCATTTTCATGGTTCATTGGTCAGTGTTAAGTTTTTGTGTTTTGGTCTGTTTTTCTAATACTATAAGCCATAGGTCAACTATGTTTGGTGTATGGAATGATTGTAAGGTGTACATGTCTGTCTGGCAGGGTTCATCTGACCTTGACCTCATATTCATGGTTCATTGGTCAGAGTTAAGTTTTCCTGTTTAAGTCTGCTTCTTAGATACTATAAGCAATAAGGTCAACTATATTTGATGCATGGAATGATTGTAAGGGGTACATGTCTGTCTGGCTTAGTCTATATGACCTTGACCTCATTTTCATGGATCATTGATAATTTTAAGTTTATGTGATACTTGTAGTAAAACTTTATCTTTAGGACTTTCAACATAAAACCAATCATGGTTAGTAAGGCAGGCGAGACATTTCAGCGTGTGCACTCTTGTTCTATTTAAGAAGGACAATTAATCATTGATCCTTTTGCATATTCTGAGGTAAAGTTTACAACTCTGGTTTTGAATTATATAGATCTATGAGACTGTAAGCCAACAATACAAGTTAAATCAAAGTACTGAAGTACTGAACATCGGATGACCGCAAGTTATGTTGGATGATGAATAAATGACAGGCGGTAATATGATACCTGCCAGACAGGGTTCGCCTCTCAATTTCTTTCAAGCCCGCTCTTGTTGGAATGCGTTTTCGAGATATTCATCCGCAAACACAATTTTTCGGTACGTGTGCATAGATATTATTGATTGTTTTACTTATATATATATGTTTCTAACGACAAAACATTTTCATATTATTTATTTATGTTCTTAAAAATTATTTTCATGAGTATTCATTGATGAAATGAATTTATAACAAGCGATAAGGAATGTTATTTTGCACTCGATAATATCCGCGTATTTATACGAAATACGTTCGGTTATCAGTCAAAAGCGCAAGGGACGTGTGCAGAATTTCTGCGGCAACATAACACCGGTATGACCTCTCAAGGTCACATCCGATGTTGATGTTTGATACTCCATGTTCTGGACCACGCAGACTATTCGCATTGACGAGCATAAAAGTATTGGAATGTTTGAAGTGCATGATGTATTATTTTGAGGTTTTATTTTTAATCAAATATGGAAACACTATACAAACAACACCATAAATATATTGTGTAAAAAAACAGCAAACCTAATAAAACTGTCCTACAGGACAAAATGTACATGTATCCAATAGAAAAAAAATCCTACATGACAAAATTTATCCTAAGGGAGAAAAAAAAATCCTACGGGACAAAATTAATCCTAAGGGAGAGAAGAAAATCCTATGGGAGAAAACAAAATCCTATAGGAGAAAAGAAATCCCATAGGACAAATTAAATCCCTTAGGAGAAAAAATAATCCTATGCGACATTTTTAATGGGAAATAGTCTTTCATGATAATCCTGTAGGATAGCCAAGGCGGGAAACATTTCAAATTTTTAATTATTCTGACAAGTGAAATATTAAAAAAAAGAAGACTTTTTTTATGGTCATGCAAGCATGAGAAATAGTTTTGAAGATACAAAGTTCATATAACTTGATAACGTTCATACAAGACTTATATTGTGTTTAACGTTGTGTATATCGTTAAGTGGTTAAATCGGGCAACTATATAGCTAACAATAACAAAGGCGTCTAGAATGTATGGATCTCTATTCAAACTCTAATATCAATACGTCACACTTAGGTGACGTTACAATGAATAGCGGCAGCGAGAACGTTATGTTTATGCATTACTTCCAACAGTGTATGACCCTTCGGTAACGTTCATATTAAACTGGTACACAGTTGTTCAAGGCGTGTGACTTTACCAGATATCTTTCATACAGCAAAAATACTTACAATTTAGTTCCAACAGGTCTATGACCCCTGGGTCACGTTCATATAACACTGGTACACAGTTGCTCGAGCAATGTCACCACTAGATTTATGGATTATAACATAGAATTTTCCATACCGGCCAGAGTATCAACTGGAGACTCCCATATATACCCCGAGACCTGTGCGCAAGGGCTGATATGGGTCATGGTGTGATGCGAGGGACGATATGGCCTTTTTCATATTGCCCTTGTTATCAGCCCTCAACTGATATCGTCCCTCGGACTAAAGCCCTCGGGTCCGAATTCAATGTCTTGGGCTGATAACAAGGGCAATATGAAAAAGGCCATGTATTAATCTATTAATGCAGTCATTACTTTTTTATCACATATTTTCAATGAAATTGCAGTCTCATACAGACTACGTCAAAGCGTTTTTGATTCGAATTCATTCATTTATATATACTTTTTTCAGATTTCTAGTAAGAACGTTGCTTTCCTTAACCGATGACATTACAATTGACGATGGGCTGATATCGATAACGTGGCTATTATCGACGGACCGATAACCGGTTATCAACCCAGGGTGATATCGGCATGCAATTTCTGGTCTATAACATGGGCAATACATCCATTTTAAATAAACTGATATAACATGCTGATGAAAACGTTTTTTAACACTGATACTGAGTTCATATAGACGTATAACCCTTCATAACATTCATATAACACTGGCACTATAATGTTCGACTCGCCTGACCCCTAGATAATATTTTTATACCTGTTATACGGTGTTTCTCGAGATGTTTGAACCACAGACATCCTTCATATAAAACTGGTACTGAGACCTTTGTGGTGCCAGACTCTAGATAACGTTCATATAACAGAAATATTGTGTTCCTGAAGACGATTGATCCCCCCGATAACGTCCATATAAGATTGATAAAGAATGTCTTGAGGAGTATTACCTCAGGTGACGATCATATAACAGTGATACGGAGTCTTCGAGGTGATTGACCTCATGACAGCATTCATACGATCGACACTCGTACTGAGATATTCGAGTTAAAAGACCCCTAGATAACGTTAATGTAAGTTATCCTGGCCTCCTCGAGGTGTATGACTCTTTGATAACGCACATACAACAGTGGTACTGTGTTCCTTTGGGTCTATGATCTGCAGAAAACGTTCATATTACACTGATAGAATGATGCCCGAGGTTGCAGACCCCTTTTCTACAACAGATATACTTAGTTCCTCGAGGTGTATGATCATTTAATAACGTTCATATAACACTTATACTAAGATGTTTGATCCCTAGATAACGTTCATATAACACTAGGACTGAGTTGTTCGATGTGTACGGCCCCTAGATAAAGTTCTGTAAACAGTTATATGGAGTTACTTAAGGCATTCGACGGTTAGATAACAATAATATAACATTACTACATAGTTATTCGACCCCTTCAGTGTACCATTCACATATATTAACCATGATACTAAAATGTTCGAGAAGTAGGATCCCTAGATATAAACATGTTACGTTCAGCTAACAGTGGCACTGAGGGCAACACGCACATACGGTTAATTGGAGACTTTTTTTCAAACTGAGGACATTTTACACACTGAGGACATCGGTCACAATCGGAAAAAAATATACATTGGTTGAGCAAATTTGGTAAGACGACTCGAACGACCCCTGTTTTATAAGCAATGAAATTTATAGCTCAAATATAGGTCCAATGCACTGACAAAATATGTCATAAAACCATATCAGTATTCCGAAGGTCCGATAGACAATGTTCATATAACACAGGTACAGAGTTCCTCGAGGTGTATGACTCCTAGATAACGTTCATACAAGACTTATATTGTGTTCAAAGTGGTGTATGACCCCTCGGTAACGTATATATTAAACTGCTACACAGTTGTTCAAGGCGTGTGACTTTACCAGATATCTTTCATACAGCAAAAATACTTACAATTTAGTTCCAACAGGTCTATGACCCCTGGGTCACGTTCATATAACACTGGTACACAGTTGCTCGAGCAATATCACCACTAGATTTATGGATTATAACATTGAATTTTCCATACCGGACAGAGTATCAACTGGAGACTCCCATATATAGCCCGAGACCTGTGCGCAAGGGCTGATATGGGTCATGGTGTGATGCAAGGGACGATATGGCCTTTTTCATATTGCCCTTGTTATCAGCCCTCAACTGATATCGTCCCTCGGACTAAAGCCCTCGGGTCCGAATTCAATGTCTTGGGCTGATAACAAGGGCAATATGGAAAAGGCCATGTATTAATCTATTAATGCACAGTCATTACTTTTTTATCACATGTTTTCAATGAAAATGCAGTCTCATACGGTCTACGTCAAAGCGATTTTGATTCGAATTCATTCATCTATATACACTTTTTCAGATTTCTAGTAAGAACGTTGCTTTCCTTAACCGATAACATTATAATTGACGATGGGCTGATATCGATAACGTGGCTATTATCGACGGACCGATAACCGGTTATCAACCCGGGGTGATATCGGCATGCAATTTCTGGTCTATAACATGGGCAATAGATCCATTTTAAATTATACAATTATAGCCTTTGTATGAGTTCGATACGAGGTTATATCGACGTAAGAGAAGCATATTGACTGAGGACGAAGTCCGAGGTCGATATGCTTCTGTTGGTCGATATAACATCGTATTGACCTCAATCAAAGGCTACAATTGTTATATTATTAATCAACAAACAACTATTGCATGAACAATGTAAAATTGGGGATTTCTAGCATGTATTTTTAGTTACATGCTGTATGCCCTGTGCAATATGCTGTCTTTGAATTACGAAAAGCTAAACACAACAGTATTGGCGTGCAAACTGAGTAAACACAAATGTACATGTGATCAAGTTTTAACGAATCACAAATCATTAAAAATATTCGATTAATAATATAAACTGATATTACATGCTGATAAAAACGTTTTTTAACACTGATACTGAGTTCCTAATGACGTATAACCCTTCATAACATTCATATAACACTGGCACTATAATGTTCGACTCGCCTGACCCCTAGAAAAGGTTTTTATACCTGTTATACGGTGTTTCTCGAGGTGTTTGAACCACGGACATCCTTCATATAAAACTGGTGCTGAGACCTTTGTGGTGCCAGACTCTAGATAACGTTCATATAACAGAAATATTGTGTTCCTGGAGATGATTGATCCCCCGATAACGTCCATATAAGAGAGATAAAGAATGTCTTGAGGCGTACTACCTCAGATTACGATCTTATAACAGTGATACGGAGTCTTCGAGGTGATTGACCTCATGACAGCATTCATATGATCGACACTCGTACTGAGATATTCGAGTTAAAAGACCCCTAAATAACGTTCATGTAAGATATCATGACCTCCTCGAGGTGTACGACTCTTTGATAACGCACATACAACAGTGGTACTGTGTTCCTTAGGGTCCCTGATCTGCAGAAAACGTTCATATTACACTGATAAAAGGATGCCCGAGGTTGCAGACCCCTTTTCTACAACAGATATACTTAGTTCCTCGAGGTGTATGATCATTTAATAACGTTCATATAATACTTATACTAAAATGTTTGATCCCTAGATAACGTTCATCTAACACTAGGACTGAGTTGTTCGATGTGTACGGCCCCTAGATAAAGTTCTGTAAACAGTTATATGGAGTTACTTAAGGTATTCGACGGTTAGATAACAATAATATAACATTACTACATAGTTATTCGACCCCTTCAGTGTACCATTCACATATATTAACCATGATACTAAAATGTTCGAGAAGTAGGATCCCTAGATATAAGCGTGCTACGTTCAGCTAACAGTGGCACTGAGGGCAACAGTCACATACGGGTAAATAGAGACTGTTTTTCAAAATGAGGACATTTTACACACTGAGGACATCGGTCACAATCGGAAAAAAGTATACATTGGTTGAGCAAATTTGGTAAGACTACTCGAACGACCCCTGCATTTTAAGCAATGAAATTTATGGCTCAAATATAGGTCCAATGCACTGACAAAATATGTCATAAAAACCATATCAGTATTCCGAAGGTCTGATAGACAATGTTCATATAACACAGGTACAGAGTTCCTAGAGGTGTATGACCCCTAGATAACGTTCATACAAGACTTATATTGTGTTTAAAATGGTGTATGACTCCTCGGTGACGTTCATATAAAACTGCTACACAGTTGTTCAAGGCGTGTGACTTTCTCAGATATCTTTCATACAGCAAAAATACTTACAACTTAGTTCCAACAGGTCTATGACCCCTGGATCACGTTCAAATAACACTGGTACACAGTTGCTCGAGCAATATCACCACTTGATTTATGGATTATAACATTGAATTTTCCATACCGGCCAGAGTATCAACTTGAGACTCCCATATATAGCCCGTGAGCTGTGCGCGAGGGCTGATATGAGTCAAGGTGTGATGCGAGGGACGATATGGCCTTTTACATATTGCCCTTGTTATCAGCCCTCAACTGATATCGTCCCTCGGGTCCGAATTCAATGTCTTGGGCTGATAACAAGGGCAATATGAAAAAGGCCATGTATATATGTTTCATACAGCAAAAATACTTACAATTTAGTTCCAACAGGTCTATGACCCCTGGGTCACGTTCATATAACACTGGTACACAGTTACTCGAGCAATATCACCACTTGATTTATGGATTATAACATTGAATTTTCCATACCGGCCAGAGTATCAACTCGAGACTCCCATATATATCCCGAGAGCTGTGCGCGAGGGCTGATATGGGTCAAGGTGTGATGCGAGGGACGATATGGCCTTTTTCATATTGCCCTTGTTATCAGCCCTCAACTGATATCGTCCCACGGACTAAAGCCCTCGGGTCCGAATTCAATGTCTTGGGCTGATAACAAGGGCAATATGAAAAAGGCCATGTATTAATCTATGAATGCAGTCATTACTTTTTTATCACATATTTTCAATGAAAATGCAGTCTCATACGGACTACGTCAAAGCGTTTTTGATTCGAATTCATTCATTTATATACACTTTTTTCAGATTTCTAGTAAGAACGTTGCTTTCCTTAACCGCTGACATTACAATTGACGATGGGCTGATATCGATAACGTGGCTATTATTGACGGACCGATAACTGGTTATCAACCCGGGGTGATATCGGCATGCAATTTCTAGTCTATAATATAGGCAATACATCCATTTTAAATAAACTGATATTACATGCTGATAAAAACGTTTTTTAACACTGATACTGAGTTCCTATAGACGTATAACCCTTCATAACATTCATACAACACTGGCACTATAATGTTCGACTCGCCTGACCCCTAGATAAGGTTTTTATACCTGTTATACGGTGTTTCTCGAGGTGTTTGAACCACAGACATCCTTCATATAAAACTGGTACTGAGACCTTTGTGGTGCCAGACTCTAGATAACGTTCATATAACAGAAATATTGTGTTCCTGAAGACGATTGATCCCCCGATAACGTCCATATAAGACTGATAAAGAATATTTGTGGCGTATTACCTCAGATGACGATCATATAACAGTGATACGGAGTCTTCGAGGTGATTGACCTCATGACAGCGTTCATACGATCGACAGTCGTACTGAGATATTCGAGTTAAAAGACCCCTAAATAACGTTCATGTAAGTTATCCTGGCCTCCTCGAGGTGTATGACTCTTTGATAACGCACATACAACAGTGGTACTGTGTTCCTTTGGGTCTATGATCTGCAGAAAACGTTCATATTACACTGATAGAATGATGCCCGAGGTTGCAGACCCCTTTTCTACAACAGATATACTTAGTTGCTCGAGGTGTATGATCATTTAATAACGTTCATATAACACTTATACTAAGATGTTTGATCCCTAGATAACGTTCATATAACACTAGGACTGAGTTGTTCGATGTGTACGGCCCCTAGATAAAGTTCTGTAAACAGTTATATGGAGTTACTTAAGGCATTCGACGGTTAGATAACAATATTATAACATTACTTCATAGTTATTCGACCCCTTCAGTGTACCATTCACATATATTAACCATGATACTAAAATGTTCGAGAAATAGGATCCCTAGATATAAACATGTTACGTTCAGCTAACAGTGGCACTGAGGGCAATACGCATAATTGGAGACTTTTTTTCAAACTGAGGACATTTTACACACTGAGGACATTTTACACACTGAGGACATCGGTCACAATCGGAAAAAAATATACATTGGTTGAGCAAATTTGGTAAGACGACTCGAACGACCCCTGCTTTTTAAGCAATGAAATTTATGGCTCAAATATAGGTCCAAAGCACTGACAAAATATGTCATAAAAACCATATCAGTATTCCGAAGGTCCGATAGACAATGTTCATATAACACAGGTACAGAGTTCCTCGAGGTGTATGACTCCTAGATAACGTTCATACAAGACTTATATTGTGTTCAAAGTGGTGTATGACCCCTCGGTACCGTATATATTAAACTGCTACACAGTTGTTCAAGGCGTGTGACTTTACCAGATATCTTTCATACAGCAAAAATACTTACAATTTAGTTCCAACAGGTCTATGATCCCTAGGTCACGTTCATATAACACTGGTAGACAGTTGCTCGAGCAATATCACAACTTGATTTATGGAATATAACATTGAATTTTCCATACCGGCCAGAGTATCAACTCGAGACTCCCATATATAGCCCTAGACCTCTGCGCAAGGGCTGATATGGGTCATGGTGTGATGCAAGAGACGATATGGCCTTTTTCATATTGCCCTTGTTATCGACCCTCAACTGATATCGTCCCTCGGACTAAAGCCCTCGGGTCCGAATTCAATGTCTTGGGCTGATAACAAGGGCAATATGAAAAAGGCCATGTATTAATCTATTAATGCAGTCATTACTATTTATCACATATTTTCAATGAAAATGCAGTCTCATATGGACTACGTCAAAGCGTTTTTGATTCGAATTCATTCATTTATATACACTTTTTCAGATTTCTAGTAAGAACATTGCTTTCCTTAACCGATGACATTACAATTGACGATGGGCTGATATCGATAACGGGATGATATCGGCATGCATTTTTTGGTCTATAACATGGGCAATACGTCCATTTTAAATAAACTGATATTAAATGCTTATCAAAACGTTTTTTAACACCGATACTTGGTTCCTATAGACGTATGATCCTTCATAACATTCATATAACACTGGCACTATAATGTTCGACTCGCCTGACCCCTAGATAAGATTTGTATACCTGTTATACGGTGTTTCTCGAGGTGTTTGAACCAAAGACATCCTTCATATAAAACTGGTACTGAGACCTTTGTGGTGCCAGACTCTAGATAACGTTCATATAACAGAAATATTGTGTTCCTGAAGACGATTGATCCCCCGATAACGTCCATATAAGACTGATAAAGAATGTCTTGAGGCGTATTACCTCAGATGACGATCATATAACAGTGATACGGAGTCTTCGAGTTTATTGACCTCATGACAGCGTTCATACGATCGACACTCGTACTGAGATATTCGAGTTAAAATACCCCTAAATAACGTTCATGTAAGTTATCCTGGCCTCCTCGAGGTGTATGACTCTTTGATAACGCACATACAACAGTGGTACTGTGTTCCTTTGGGTCTATGATCTGTAGAAAACGTTCATATTACACTGATAGAATAATGCCCGAGGTTGCAGACCCCTTTTCTACAACAGATATACTTAGTTCCTCGAGGTGTATGATCATTTAATAACGTTCGTATAACACTTATACTAAGATGTTTGATCCCTAGATAACGTTCATATAACACTAGGACTGAGTTGTTCGATGTGTACGGCCCCTAGATAAAGTTCTGTAAACAGTAATATGGAGTTACTTAAGGCATTCGACGGTTAGATAACAATATTAAAACATTACTACTTAGTTATTCGACCCCTTCAGTGTACCATTCACATATATTAACCATGATACTAAAACGTTCGAGAAGTGGGATCCCTAGATATAAACATGTTACGTTCAGCTAACAGTGGCACTGAGGGCAATACACATAATTGGAGACTTTTTTCAAACTGAGGACATTTTACACACTGAGGACATCGGTCACAATCGGAAAAAAATATACATTGGTTGAGCAAATTTGGTAAGGCGACTCGAACGACCACTGCTTTTTAAGCAATGAAATTTTTGTCTCAAATATAGCTCCAATGCACTGACAAAATATGTCATAAAAACCATATCAGTATTCCGAAGGTCTGATAGACAATGTTCATAAAACACAGGTACAGAGTTCCTAGAGGTGTATGACCCCTAGATAACGTTCATACAAGACTTATATTGTGTTCAAAGTGGTGTATGACCCCTCGGTAACGTATATATTAAACTGCTACACAGTTGTTCAAGGCGTGTGACTTTACCAGATATCTTTCATACAGCAAAAATACTTACAATTTAGTTCCAACAGGTCTATGACCCCTGGGTCACGTTCATATAACACTGGTACACAGTTGCTCGAGCAATATCACCACTAGATTTATGGATTATAACATTGAATTTTCCATACCGGACAGAGTATCAACTCGAGACTCCCATATATAGCCCGAGAGTTGTGTGCAAGGGCTGATAATGGTCATGGTGTGATGCGAGGGACGATATGGCCTTTTTCATATTGCCCTTGTTATCAGCCCTCAACTGATATCATCCATCAGACTAAAGCCCTCGGGTCCGAATTCAATGTATTGGGCTGATAACAAGGGCAATATGAAAAAGGCCATGTATCAATCTATTAATGCAAAGTCATTACTTTTTTATGACATGTTTTCAATGAAAATGCAGTCTCATACGGTCAACGTCAAAGCGATTTTGATTCGAATTCCTTCATTTATATAAATTTTTTCAGATTTCTAGTAAGAACTTTCCTTAACCGATGACATTATAATTGACGATGGGCTGATATCGATAACGTGACTATTATTGACGGACCGATAACCGGTTATCAACCCGGGTTGATATCGGCATGCAATTTCTGGTCTATAACATGGGCAATAGATCCATTTTAAATTATACATTATAGCCTTTGTATGAGGTCAATACGAGGTTATATCGACTTAAGAGAAGCATATTGACTGAGGACGAAGTCCGAGGTCGATATGCTTCTGGAGGTCGATATAACATCGTATTGACCTCAACCAAAGGCTACAATTGTTATATTATTAATCAACAAACAACTATTGCATGAACAATGTAAAATTGGGGATTTCTAGAATGTATTTTTAGTTACATGCTGTATGTCCTGTGCAATATGCTGTTTTTGACCTACGAAAAGCTAAACACAACAGTATTGGCGTGCAAACTGAGTAAACACAAATGTACATGTAATCAAGTTTTAACAAATCACAAATCCTTAAAAATATTCGATTAATAATATAAACTGATATTACATGCTGATAAAAACGTTTTTTAACACTGATACTGAGATCCTATAGACGTATAACCCTTCATAACATTCATATAACACTGGCACTATAATGTTCGACTCGCCTGACCCCTAGATAAGATTTTTATACCTGTTATACGGTGTTTCTCGAGGTGTTTGAACCACAGACATCCTTCATATAAAACTGGTACTGAGACCTTTGTGGTGCCAGACTCTAGATAACGTTCATATAACAGAAATATTGTGTTCCTGAAGATGATTGATCCCCCGATAACGTCCATATAAGGCTGATAAAGAATGTCTTGAGGCGTATTACCTCAGATGACGTTCATATAACAGTGATACGGAGTCTTCGAGGTGATTGACCTCATGACAGCGTTCATACGATCGACAGTCGTACTGAGATATTCGAGTTAAAAGACCCCTAGATAACGTTCATGTAAGTTATCCTGGCCTCCTCGAGGTGTATGACTCTTTGATAACGCACACACAACAGTGGTACTGTGTTCCTTTGGGTCTATGATCTGCAGAAAACGTTCATATTACACTGATAGAATGATGCCCGAGGTTGCAGACCCCTTTTCTACAACAGATATACTTAGTTCCTCGAGGTGTATGATCATTTAATAACGTTCATATAACACTTATACTAAGATGTTTGATCCCTAGATAACGTTCATATAACACTAGGACTGAGTTGTTCGATGTGTACGGCCCCTAGATAAAGTTCTGTAAACAGTTATATGGAGTTACTTAAGGCATTCGACAGTTAGATAACAATAATACCGTATAACATTACTACATAGTTATTCGACCCCTTCAGTGTACCATTCACATATATTAACCATGATACTAAAATGTTCGAGAAGTAGGATCCCTAGATATAAACATGTTACGTTCAGCTAACAGTGGCATTGAGGGCAACACGCACATACGGTTAATTGGAGACTTTTTTTTCAAACTGAGGACATTTTACACACTGAGGACATCGGTCACAATCGGAAAAAAATATACATTGGTTGAGCAAATTTGGTAAGACGACTCGAACGACCCCTGTTTTATAAGCAATGAAATTTATGGCTCAAATATAGGTCCAATGCACTGACAAAATATGTCATAAAAACCATATCAGTATTCCGAAGGTCCGATAGACAATGTTCATATAACACAGGTACAGAGTTCCTCGAGGTGTATGACTCCTAGATAACGTTCATACAAGACTTATATTGTGTTCAAAGTGGTGTATGACCCCTCGGTAACGTATATATTAAACTGCTACACAGTTGTTCAAGGCGTGTGACTTTACCAGATATCTTTCATACAGCAAAAATACTTACAATTTAGTTCCAACAGGTCTATGACCCCTGGGTCACGTTCATATAACACTGGTAAACAGTTGTTGGTCGAGCAATATCACCACTAGATTTATGGAATATAACATTGAATTTTCCATACCGGCCAGAGTATCAACTCGAGACTCCCATATATAGCCCGAGAGCTGTGCGCAAGGGCTGATATGGGTCATGGTGTGATGCGAGGGACGATATGGCCTTTTTCATATTGCCCTTGTTATCAGCCCCCAACTGATATCGTCCCTCGGACTAAAGCCCTCGGGTCCGAATTCAATGTCTTGGGCTGATAACAAGGGCAATATGAAAAAGGCCATGTATTTATCTATTAATGCAGTCATTACTTTTTTATCACATATTTTCAATGAAAATGCAGTCTCATACGGACTACGTCAAAGCGTTTTTGATTCGAATTCATTCATTTATATACACTTTTTTCAGATTTCTAGTAAGAACGTTGCTTTCCTTAACCGATGACATTATAATTGACGATGGGCTGATATCGATAACGTGACTATTATCGACGGACCGATAACCGGTTATCAACCCGGGTTGATATCGGCATGCAATTTCTGGTCTATAACATGGGCAATATATCCATTTTAAATTATACAATTATAGCCTTTGTATGAGGTCAATACGAGGTTATATCGACGTAAGAGAAGCATATTGACTGAGGACGAAGTCCGAGGTCGATATGCTTCTGGAGGTCGATATAACATCGTATTGACCTCAACCAAAGGCTACAATTGTTATATTATTAATCAACAAACAACCATTGCATGAACAATGTAAAATTGGGGATTTCTAGAATGTATTTTTAGTTACATGCTGTATGCCCTGTGCAATATGCTGTTTTTGACCTACGAAAAGCTAAACACAACAGTATTGGCGTGCAAACTGAGTAAACACAAATGTACATGTAATCAAGTTTTAACGAATCACAAATCCTTAAAATATTCGATTAATAATATAAACTGATATTACATGCTGATAAAAACGTTTTTTAACACTGATACTGAGATCCTATAGACGTATAACCCTTCATAACATTCATATAACACTGGCACTATAATGTTCGACTCGCCTGACCCCTAGATAAGATTTTTATACCTGTTATACGGTGTTTCTCGAGGTGTTTGAACCACAGACATCCTTCATATAAAACTGGTACTGAGACCTTTGTGGTGCCAGACTCTAGATAACGTTCATATAACAGAAATATTGTGTTCCTGAAGATGATTGATCCCCCGATAACGTCCATATAAGACTGATAAAGAATGTCTTGAGGCGTATTACCTCAGATGACGTTCATATAACAGTGATGCGGAGTCTTCGAGGTGATTGACCTCATGACAGCGTTCATACGATCGACAGTCGCACTGAGATATTCGAGTTAAAAGACCCCTAGATAACGTTCATGTAAGTTATCCTGGCCTCCTCGAGGTGTATGACTCTTTGATAACGCACACACAACAGTGGTACTGTGTTCCTTTGGGTCTATGATCTGCAGAAAACGTTCATATTACACTGATAGAATGATGCCCGAGGTTGCAGACCCCTTTTCTACAACAGATATACTTAGTTCCTCGAGGTGTATGATCATTTAATAACGTTCATATAACACTTATACTAAGATGTTTGATCCCTAGATAACGTTCATATAACACTAGGACTGAGTTGTTCGATGTGTACGGCCCCTAGATAAAGTTCTGTAAACAGTTATATGGAGTTACTTAAGGCATTCGACAGTTAGATAACAATAATACCGTATAACATTACTACATAGTTATTCGACCCCTTCAGTGTACCATTCACATATATTAACCATGATACTAAAATGTTCGAGAAGTAGGATCCCTAGATATAAACATGTTACGTTCAGCTAACAGTGGCACTGAGGGCAACACGCACATACGGTTAATTGGAGACTTTTTTTTCAAACTGAGGACATTTTACACACTGAGGACATCGGTCACAATCGGAAAAAAATATACATTGGTTGAACAAATTTGGTAAGACGACTCGAACGACCCCTGTTTTATAAGCAATGAAATTTATGGCTCAAATATAGGTCCAATGCACTGACAAAATATGTCATAAAAACCATATCAGTATTCCGAAGGTCCGATAGACAATGTTCATATAACACAGGTACAGAGTTCCTCGAGGTGTATGACTCCTAGATAACGTTCATACAAGACTTATATTGTGTTCAAAGTGGTGTATGACCCCTCGGTAACGTATATATTAAACTGCTACACAGTTGTTCAAGGCGTGTGACTTTACCAGATATCTTTCATACAGCAAAAATACTTACAATTTAGTTCCAACAGGTCTATGACCCCTGGGTCACGTTCATATAACACTGGTAAACAGTTGTTGGTCGAGCAATATCACCACTAGATTTATGGAATATAACATTGAATTTTCCATACCGGCCAGAGTATCAACTCGAGACTCCCATATATAGCACGAGAGCTGTGCGCAAGGGCTGATATGGGTCATGGTGTGATGCGAGGGACGATATGGCCTTTTTCATATTGCCCTTGTTATCAGCCCTCAACTGATATCGTCCCTCGGACTAAAGCCCTCGGGTCCGAATTCAATGTCTTGGGCTGATAACAAGGGCAATATGAAAAAGGCCATGTATTTATCTATTAATGCAGTCATTACTTTTTTATCACATATTTTCAATGAAAATGCAGTCTCATACGGACTACGTCAAAGCGTTTTTGATTCGAATTCATTCATTTATATACACTTTTTTCAGATTTCTAGTAAGAACGTTGCTTTCCTTAACCGATGACATTATAATTGACGATGGGCTGATATCGATAACGTGACTATTATCGACGGACCGATAACCGGTTATCAACCCGGGTTGATATCGGCATGCAATTTCTGGTCTATAACATGGGCAATATATCCATTTTAAATTATACAATTATAGCCTTTGTATGAGGTCAATACGAGGTTATATCGACGTAAGAGAAGCATATTGACTGAGGACGAAGTCCGAGGTCGATATGCTTCTGGAGGTCGATATAACATCGTATTGACCTCAACCAAAGGCTACAATTGTTATATTATTAATCAACAAACAACTATTGCATGAACAATGTAAAATTGGGGATTTCTAGAATGTATTTTTAGTTACATGCTGTATGCCCTGTGCAATATGCTGTTTTTGACCTACGAAAAGCTAAACACAACAGTATTGGCGTGCAAACTGAGTAAACACAAATGTACATGTAATCAAGTTTTAACGAATCACAAATCCTTAAAAATATTCGATTAATAATATAAACTGATATTACATGCTGATAAAAACGTTTTTTAACACTGATACTGAGATCCTATAGACGTATAACCCTTCATAACATTCATATAACACTGGCACTATAATGTTCGATTCGCCTGACCCCTAGATAAGATTTTTATACCTGTTATACGGTGTTTCTAGAGGTGTTTGAACCACAGACATCCTTCATATAAAACTGGTACTGAGACCTTTGTGGTGCCAGACTCTAGATAACGTTCATATAACAGAAATATTGTGTTCTTGAAGATGATTGATCCCCCGATAACGTCCATATAAGACTGATAAAGAATGTCTTGAGGCGTATTACCTCAGATGACGATCATATAACAGTGATGCGGAGTCTTCGAGGTGATTGACCTCATGACAGCGTTCATACGATCGACAGTCGTACTGAGATATTCGAGTTAAAAGACCCCTAGATAACGTTCATGTAAGTTATCCTGGCCTCCTCGAGGTGTATGACTCTTTGATAACGCACACACAACAGTGGTACTGTGTTCCTTTTGGTCTATGATCTGCAGAAAACGTTCATATTACACTGATAGAATGATGCCCGAGGTTGAAGACCCCTTTTCTACAACAGATATACTTAGTTCCTCGAGGTGTATGATCATTTAATAACGTTCATATAACACTTATACTAAGATGTTTGATCCCTAGATAACGTTCATATAACACTAGGACTGAGTTGTTCGATGTGTACGGCCCCTAGATAAAGTTCTGTAAACAGTTATATGGAGTTACTTAAGGCATTCGACAGTTAGATAACAATAATACCGTATAACATTACTACATAGTTATTCGACCCCTTCAGTGTACCATTCACATATATTAACCATGATACTAAAATGTTCGAGAAGTAGGATCCCTAGATATAAACATGTTACGTTCAGCTAACAGTGGCACTGAGGGTAACACGCACATACGGTTAATTGGAGACTTTTTTTTTCAAACTGAGGACATTTTACACACTGAGGACATCGGTCACAATCGGAAAAAAATATACATTGGTTGAGCAAATTTGGTAAGACGACTCGAACGATCCCTGTTTTATAAGCAATGAAATTTATGGCTCAAATATAGGTCCAATGCACTGACAAAATATGTCATAAAAACCATATCAGTATTCCGAAGGTCCGATAGACAATGTTCATATAACACAGGTACAGAGTTCCTCGAGGTGTATGACTCATCGATAACGTTCATACAAGACTTATATTGTGTTCAAAGTGGTGTATGACCCCTCGGTAACGTATATATTAAACTGCTACACAGTTGTTCAAGGCGTGTGACTTTACCAGATATCTTTCATACAGCAAAAATACTTACAATTTAGTTCCAACAGGTCTATGACCCCTGGGTCACGTTCATATAACACTGGTACACAGTTGTTGGTCGAGCAATATCACCACTAGATTTATGAAATATAACATTGAATTTTCCATACCGGCCAGAGTATCAACTCGAGACTCCCATATATAGCCCGAGAGCTGTGCGCAATGGCTGATATGGGTCATGGTGTGATGCGAGGGACGATATGGCCTTTTTCATATTGCCCTTGTTATCAGCCCCCAACTGATATCGTCCCTCAGACTAAAGCCCTCGGGTCCGAATTCAATGTCTTGGGCTGATAACAAGGGCAATATGAATAAGGCCATGTATTAATCTATTAATGCAGTCATTACTTTTTTATCACATATTTTCAATGAAAATGCAGTCTCATACGGACTACGTCAAAGCGTTTTTGATTCGAATTCATTCATTTATATACACTTTTTTCAGATTTCTAGTAAGAACGTTGCTTTCCTTAACCGATGACATTACAATTGACGATGGGCTGATATCGATAACATGGCTATTATCGACGGACCAATAACCGGTTATCAACCCGGGGTGATATCGGCATGCAATTTCTGGTCTATAACATGGGCAATACATCCATTTTAAATAAACTGGTATTACATGCTGATAAAAACGTTTTTTAACACTGATACTGAGTTCCTATAGACGTATAACCCTTCATAACATTCATATAACACTGGTACTATAATGTTCGACTCGCCTGACCCCTAGATAAGATTTTTATACCTGTTATACGGTGTTTCTCGAGGTGTTTGAACCACAGACATCCTTCATATAAAACTGGTACTGAGACCTTTGTGGTGCCAGACTCTAGATAACGTTCATATAACAGAAATATTGTGTTCCTGAAGATGATTGATCCCCCGATAACGTCCATATAAGACTGATAAAGAATGTCTTGAGGCGTATTACCTCAGATGACGATCATATAACAGTGATACGGAGTCTTCGAGGTGATTGACCTCACGACAGCGTTCATACGATCGACAGTCGTACTGAGATATTCGAGTTAAAAGACCCCTAGATAACGTTCATGTTAGTTATCCTGGCCTCCTCGAGGTGTATGACTCTTTGATAACGCACACACAACAGTGGTACTGTGTTCCTTTTGGTCTATGATCTGCAGAAAACGTTCATATTACACTGATAGAATGATGCCCGAGGTTGCAGACCCCTTTTCTACAACAGATATACTTAGTTCCTCGAGGTGTATGATCATTTAATAACGTTCATATAACACTTATACTAAGATGTTTGATCCCTAGATAACGTTCATATAACACTAGGACTGAGTTGTTCGATGTGTACGGCCCTAGATAAAGTTCTGTAAACAGTTATATGGAGTTACTTAAGGCATTCGACGGTTAGATAACAATAATACCGTATAACATTACTACATAGTTATTCGACCCCTTCAGTGTACCATTCACATATATTAACCATGATACTAAAATGTTCGAGAAGTAGGATCCCTAGATATAAACATGTTACGTTCAGCTAACAGTGGCACTGAGGGCAACACGCACATACGGTTAATTGGAGACTTTTTTTTCAAACTGAGGACATTTTACACACTGAGGACATCGGTCACAATAGGAAAAAAATATACATTGGGTGAGCAAATTTGGTAAGACGACTCGAACGACCCCTGTTTTATAAGCAATGAAATTTATGGCTCAAATATAGGTCCAATGCACTGACAAAATATGTCATAAAAAGCATATCAGTATTCCGAAGGTCTGATAGACAATGTTCATATAACACAGGTACAGAGTTCCTCGAGGTGTATGACTCCTAGATAACGTTCATACAAGACTTATATTGTGTTCAAAGTGGTGTATGACCCGTCGGTAACGTTCATATTAAACTGCTACACAGTTGTCCAAGGCGTGTGACTTTACCAGATATCTTTCATACAGCAAAAATACTTACAATTTAGTTCCAACAGGTCTATGACCCCTGGGTCACGTTCATATATCACTAGTACACAGTTGCTCGAGCAATATCACCACTAGATTTATGGATTATAAAATTGAATTTTCCATTCCATCCAGAGTATCAACTCGAGACTCCCATGTATAGCCCGAGAGCTGTGCACGAGGGTTGATATGGGTCAAGGTGTGATGCGGGGGACGATATTGCCTTTTTCATATTGCCCTTGTTATCAGCCCTCAACTGATATCGTCCCTCGGACTAAAGCCCTCGGGTCCGAATTCAATGTCTTGGGCTGATAACAAGGGCAATATGGAAAAGGCCATGTATTAATCTATTAATCCAAAGTCATTACATTTTTATCACATATTTTCAATGAAAATGCAGTCTCATACGGACTACGTCAAAGCGTTTTTGATTCGAATTCATTCATTTATATACACTTTTTCAGATTTCTAGTAAGAACGTTGCTTTCCTTAACCGATGACATTTCAATTGACGATGGGCTGATATCGATAACTTGGCTATTATCGACGGACCGACAACCGGTTATCAACCCGGGGTGATATCGACATGCAATTTCTGGTCTATAACATGGGCAATGCATCCATTTTAAATAAACTGATATTACATGCTGATAAAAACGTTTTTTGACACTGATACTGAGTTCCTATAGACGTATAACCCTTCATAACATTCATATAACACTAGCACTATAATGTTCGACTCGCCTGATCCCTAGATAAGGTTTTTATACCTGTTATACGGTGTATTTCGAGGTGATTGAACCACAGACATCCTTCATATAAAACTGGTACTGAGACCTTTGTGGTGCCACACTATAGATAACGTTCATATAACAGAAATATTGTGTTCCTGAAGATGATTGATCCCCCGACAACGTCCATATAAGACTGATAAAGAATGTCTTGAGGCGTATTACCTAAAATGACGATCATATGACAGTGATACGGAGTCTTCGAGGTGATTGACCTCATGACAGTATTCATACGATCGACACTCGTAATGAGATACTCGAGTTAAAAGACCCCTAGATAACGTTCATGTAAGTTATCCTGGCCTCCTCGAGGTGTATGACTCTTTGATAACGCTCATACAACCGTGGTACTGTGTTCCTTTTGGTCTATGATCTGCAGAAAACATTCATATTACAATGATAAAATGATGCCCGAGGTTGCAGACTCCTTTTTTACAACAGATATACTTAGTTCCTCGAGGTGTATGACCATTTAATAACGTTCATATAACACTTATACTAAGATGTTTGATCCCTAGATAACGTTCATATAACACTAGGACTGAGTTGTTCGATGTGTACGGCCCCTAGATAAAGTTCTGTAAACAGTTATATGGAGTTACTTAAGGCATTCGACGGTTAGATAACAATAATATAACATTACTACATAGTTATTCGACCCGTCAGTGTACCATTCACATATATTAACCATGATACTAAAATGTTCGAGAAGTAGGATCCCTAGATATAAACATGTTACGTTCAGCTAACAGTGGCACGGAGGGCAACAGGCACATACGGTTAAATGGAGACTTTTTTTCAAACTGAGGACATTTTACACACTGAAGACATCTGTCACAATCGGAAAAAAATATATACATTGGTTGAGCGAATTTGGTAAGACGACTCGAACGACCCCTGCTTTTTAAGCAATGAAATTTATGGCTCAAATATAGGTCCAATGCACTGACAAAATATGTCATAAAAATCATATCAGTATTCCGAAGGTCCGATAGACAATGTTCATATAACACAGGTACATAGTTCCTCGAGGTGTATGACCCCTAGATAACGTTCATACAAGACTTATATTGTGTTCAAAGTGGTGTATGACCCGTCGGTAACGTTCTTATTAAACTGATCCACAATTGTTCAAGGCGTGTGACTTTACCAGATATCTTTCATACAGCGAAAATACTTACAATTTAATTCCAACAGGTCTATGACCCCTGGGTCACGTTCATATAACACTGGTACACAGTTGCTCGAGCAATATCACCACTAGATTTATGGATTATAACATTGAATTTTCCATACCGGCCAGAGTATCAACTGGAGACTCCAATATATAGCCCGAGAGCTGTGCGCGAGGGCTGATATGGGTCAAGGTGTGATGCAAGGGACGATATGGCCTTTATCATTTTCCATACCGGCCAGGGTATCAACTCGAGACTCCCATATATAGCCCGAGAGCTGTGCGCAAGGGCTGATATGGGTCAAGGTGTGATATGAGGGAGTATATGGCCTTTTTCCTATTGCCCTTGTTATCAGCCCTCAACTGATATCGTCCCTCGGACTAAAGCCCTCGGGTCCGAATTCAATGTCTTGGGCTGATAACAAGAGCAATATAAAAAAGGCCATTTATATATCTTTCATACAGCAAAAATATTTACAATTTAGTTCCAACAGGTCTATGACCCCTGGGTCACGTTCATATAACACTGGTACACAGTTGCTTGAGCAATATCACCACTAGATTTATGGATTATAACATTGAATTTTCCATACCGGCCAGAATATCAACTCGAGACTCCAATATATAGCCCGAGAGCTGTGCGCAAGGGCTTATATGGGTCAAGGTGTGATGCGAGGGACGACATGGCCTTTTTCATTTTCCATACCGGCCAGGGTATCAACTCGAGACTCCCATATATAGCCCGAAAGCTGTGCGCGAGGGCTGATATGGATCAAGGTGTGATGCGAGGGACGATATGGCCTTTTTCATATTGCCCTTGTAATCAGCCCTCAACTGATATCGTCCCTCAGACTAAATCCCTCGGGTCCGAATTCAATGTCTTGGGCTGATAACAAGTGCAATATGAAAAAGGCCATGTATATATCTTTCATACAGCAAAAATATTTACAATTTAGTTCCAACAGGTCTATGACCCCTGGGTCACGTTCATATAACACTGGTAAACAGTTGCTCGAGCAAACTCGCCACTAGATTTATGGATTATAACATTGAATTTTCCATACCGGCCAGAGTATCAACTCGAGACTCCCATATATAGCCCGAGAGCTGTGCGCGAGGGCTGATATGGGTCAAAGTGTGATGCGAGGGACGATATGGCCTTTTTCATTTTCCATACCGGCCAGGGTATCAACTCGAGACTCCCATATATAGCCCGAGAGCTGTGCGCAAGGGCTGATATGGGTCAAGGTGTGATGCGAGGGACGATATTGCCTTTTTCATATTGCCCTTGTTATCAGCCCTCAACTGATATCGTCCCTCGGACTAAAGCCCTCGGGTCCGAATTCAATGTCTTGGTCTGATAACAAGGGCAATATGATAAAGGCCATGTATTAATCTATTAATGCAAAGTCATTACTTTTTTATCACATATTTTCAATGAAAATGCAAACTCATACGGACTACGTCAAAGCGTTTTTGATTCGAATTCATTCATTTATATACACTTTTTCAGATTTCTAGTAAGAACGTTGCTTTCCTTTACCGATGACATTACAATTGACGATGGGCTGATATCGATAACGTGGCTATTATCGACGGACCGATAACCAGTTATCGCCTCGGGTTGATATCGGCATGTAATTTCTGGTCTATAACATGGGCAATACATCCATTTTAAATAAACTGGTATTATATGCTGATAAAAACGTTTTTTAATACTGATACTGAGTTCCTATAGACGTATTACCCTTCATAACATTCATATAACACTGGCATTATAATGTTCGACTCGCCTGATCCCTAGATAAGGTTTTTATACCTGTCATACGGTGTTTTCTCGAGGTGTTTGAACCGCAGACATCCTTCATATAAAACTGGTACTGAGACCTTTGTGGTGCCAGACTCTAGATAACGTTCATATAACCGAAATATTGTGTTCCTGAAGATGATTGATCCCCCGACAACGTCCATATAAGACTGATAAAGAATGTCTTGAGGCGTATTACCTCAGATGACGATCATATAACAGCGATACGGAGTCTTCGAGGTGATTGACCTCATGACAGCGTTCATACGATCGACACTCGTACTGAGATACTCGAGTTAAAAGACCCCTAGATAACGTTCATGTAAGTTATCCTGACCTCCTCGAGGTGTATGACTCTTTGATAACGCACACACAACAGTGGTACTGTGTTCCTTTGGGTCTATGATCTGCAGAAAACGTTCATATTACACTGATAAAATGATGCCTGAGGTTGCAACTCCTTTTCTACAACAGTATATAAATAACACATAGCTGAGAGGGTGATAGAGCAGATTGTTACCGCGAGAAAACATTGTCAACCGAGGCGAAGCCAAGGTTGACAATGTTTTTTGAGGGGTAACAATCTGCTCTATCACCCTCTCAGCTATGTGTTATTTAATTTATTATACTGAATGTTCTGTCATTATTGTCTTTTGAATTATAAATTGAAAGTAATTAACTATGACGTTATGTACTTAAAAACGTAACAGTTATTAGAAAAACAACAAAAGTGAAGCAAGATGTATTTTTTTATTTATGTTGACAGTCGAAACGTAGAACTTGAGCATTGGCTTTAAATTATTGATTTAAATTCAATTCATTGCGACAGTCCTTTAAATTATCGATTTTTGATTGGTCTACACGAGAGGGTGACATTCAAAAAATTGTCTCCAGCTGAGCCATGGGAAAGAGTAAATTGTCTCCCTCGTATTAACCAATCAAAATCTGGCATTTTAACGTGAAGTATAATAAATATACTTAGTTCCTCGAAGTGTATGATCATTTAATAACGTTCATATAACACTTATACTAAGATTTTTTATCCCTAGATAACGTTCATATAACACTAGGACTGAGTTGTTCGATGTGTACGGCCCCTAGATAAAGTTCTGTAAACAGTTATATGGAGTTACTTAAGGCATTCGACGGTTAGATAACAATAATATAACATTACTACATAGTTATTAGACCCCTTCAGTGTACCATTCACATATATAATCCATGATATTAAAATGTTCGAGAAGTAGGATCCCTAGATATAAACATGTTACGTTCAGCTAACAGTGGCACTGAGGGCAACAGGCACATACGGTTAAATGGAGACTTTTTTTCAAACTGAGGACATTTTACACACTGAGGACATCTGTCACAATCGGAAAAAAATATACATTGGTTGAGCAAATTTGGTAAGATGACTCGAACGACCCCTGCTTTTTAAGCAATGAATTTTATGGCTCAAATATAGGTCCAATGCACTGACAAAATATTTCAAAAAAAACCATATCAGTATTCCGAAGGTCCGATAGACAATGTTCATATAACACAGGTACAAAGTTCCTCGAGGTGTATGACCCCTAGATAACGTTCAAACAAGACTTATATTGTGTTCAAAGTGGTGTATGACCCCTCGGTAACGTTCATATTAAACTGCTACACAGTTGTTCAAGGCGTGTGACTTTACCAGATATCTTTCATACAGCAAAAATACTTACAATTTAGTTCCAACAGGTCTATGACCCCTGGGTCACGTTCATATAATACTGGTAAACAGTTGCTCGAGCAATATCACCACTAGATTTATGGATTATAACATTGAATTTTCCATACCGGCCAGAGCATCAACTCGAGACTCCCATATATAGCCCGAGAGCTGTGCGCGAGGGCTGATATGGGTCAAGGTGTGATGCGAGGGACGATATGGCCTTTTTCATATTGCCCTTGTTATCAGCCCTCAACTGATATCGTCCCTCGGACTAAAGCCCTCGGGTCCGAATTCAATGTCTTGGGCTGATAACAAGGGCAATATGAAAAAGGCCATGTATTAATCTATTAATGCAAAGTCATTACTTTTTTATCACATATTTTCAATGAAAATGCAGTCTCATACGGACTACGTCAAAGCGTTTTTGATTCGAATTCATTCATTTATATACACTTTTTCAGATTTCTAGTAAGAACGTTGCTTTCCTTAACCGATGACATTACAATTGACGATGGGCTGATATCGATAACGTGGCTATTTTCGACGGACCGATAACCGGTTATCAACTCGGGGTGATATCGGCATGCAATTTCTGGTCTATAACATGGGCAATGCATCCATTTTAAATAAACTGATATCAAATGCTGATAAAAACGTTTTTGACACTGATACTGAGTTCCTATAGACGTATAACCCTTCATAACATTCATATAACACTGGCACTATAATGTTCGACTCGCCTGATCCCTAGATAAGGTTTGTATACCTGTCATACGGTGTTTCTCGAGGTGTTTGAACCACAGACATCCTTCATATAAAACTGGTACTGAGACCTTTGTGGTGCCAGACTCTACATAACGTTCATATAACCGAAATATTGTGTTCCTGAAGATGATTGATCCCCCGACAACGTCCATATAAGACTGATAAAGAATGTCTTGAGGCGTATTACCTCAGATGACGATCATATAACAGTGATACGAAGTCTTCGAGGTGATTGACCTCATGACAGCGTTCATACGATCGACACTCGTACTGAGATACTCGAGTTAAAAGACCCCTAGATAACGTTCATGTAAGTTATCCTGACCTCCTCGAGGTGTATGACTCTTCGATAACGCACATACAACAGTGGTACTGTGTTCCTTTGGGTCTATGATCTGCAGAAAACGTTCATATTACACTGATAAAATGATGCCCGAGGTTGCAACTCCTTTTCTACAACAGATATACTTAGTTCCTCGAGGTGTATGATCATTTTATAACGTTCATCTAACACTTATACTAAGATTTTTGATCCCTAGATAACGTTCATATAACACTAGCACTGAGTTGTTCGATGTGTACGGCCCCTAGATAAAGTTCTGTAAACAGTTATATAGAGTTACTTAAGGCATTCGACGGTTAGATAACAATAATATAACATTACTACATAGTTATTCGACCCCTTCAGTGTACCATTCACATATATAATCCATGATATTAAAATGTTCGAGAAGTATTGATTGATTGATTGATTGGTGTTTAACACCACTTTCATCACTGTTGGCTATTTCGTGGCGGCCAGTTTTTATTGGTGGAGGAAGCCGGAGTGCCCGGAGCTAACCACCGACCTTCGGTAGGAAAACTGACAATCCTTGTCAATTAAGATTGGAGTCGAACGCACCTGCCACGTGCGGGACTCGAACTCACAACCTCAGTGTTGACAGGCTAGCGATACAGTAGTTGAACTACTTAGACCACTCGGCCACCGAGGCCCCTTGTTCGAGAAGTAGGATCCCTAGATATAAACATGTTACGTTCAGCTAACAGTGGCACTGAGGGCAACAGGCACATACGGTTAAATGGAGACTTTTTTTTCAAACTGAGGACATTTTACACACTGAGGACATCTGTCACAATCGGAAAAAAATATACATTGGTTGAGCGAATTTGGTAAGACGACTCGAACGACCCCTGCTTTTTAAGCAATGAATTTTATGGCTCAAATATAGGTCCAATGCACTGACAAAATATGTCCAAAAAAACCATATCAGTATTCCGAAGGTCCGATAGACAATGTTCATATAACACAGGTACATAGTTCCTCGAGGTGTATGACCCCTAGATAACGTTCATACAAGACTTATATTGTGTTCAAAGTGGTGTATGACCCCTCGGCAACGTTCATATTAAACTGCTACACAGTTGTTCAAGGCGTGTGACTTTACCAGATATCTTTCATACAGCAAAAATACTTACAATTTAGTTCCAACAGGTCTATGACCCCTGGGTCACGTTCATATAACACTGGTACACAGTTGCTCGAGCAATATCACCACTAGATTTATGGATTATAACATCGAATTTTCCATACCGGCCAGAGCATCAACTCGAGACTCCCATATATAGCCCGAGAGCTGTGCGCGAGGGCTGATATGGGTCAAGGTGTGATGCGAGGGACGATATGGCCTTTTTCATATTGCCCTTGTTATCAGCCCTCAACTGATATCGTCCCTCGTTCTAAAGCCCTCGGGTCCGAATTCAATGTCTTGGGCTGATAACAAGGGCAATATGAAAAAGGCCATGTATTAATCTATTAATGCAAAGTCATTACTTTTTTATCACATATTTTCAATGAAAATGCAGTCTCATACGGACTACGTCAAAGCGTTTTTGATTCGAATTCATTCATTTATATACACTTTTTCAGATTTCTAGTAAGAACGTTGCTTTCCTTAACCGATGACATTACAATTGACGATGGGCTGATATCGATAACGTGGCTATTATCGACGGACCGATAACCGGTTATCAACTCGGGGTGATATCGGCATGCAATTTCTGGTCTATAACATGGGCAATACATCCATTTTAAATAAACTGGTATTATATGCTGATAAAAACGTTTTTTAATACTGATACTGAGTTCCTATACACGTATAACCCTTCCTAACATTCATATAACACTGGCACTATAATGTTCGACTCACCTGATCCCTAAATAAGGTTTTCATACCTGTCATACGGTGTTTCTCGAGGTGTTTGAACCACAGACATCCTTCATATAAAACTGGTACTGAGACCTTTGTGGTGCCAGACTCTATATAACGTTCATATAACCGGAAATATTGTGTTCCTGAAGATGATTGATCCCCCGACAACGTCCATATAAGACTGATAAAGAATGTCTTGAGGCGTATTACCTCAGATGACGATCATATAACAGTGATACGAAGTCTTCGAGGTGATTGACCTCATGACAGCGTTCATACGATCGACACTCGTACTGAGATACTCGAGTTAAAAGACCCCTAGATAACGTTCATGTAAGTTATCCTGACCTCCTCGAGGTGTATGACTCTTTGATAACGCACATACAACAGTGGTACTGTGTTCCTTTGGGTCTATGATCTGCAGAAAACGTTCATATTACACTGATAAAATGATGCCCGAGGTTGCAACTCCTTTTCTACAACAGATATACTTAGTTCCTCGAGGTGTATGATCATTTTATAACGTTCATATAACACTTATACTAAGATTTTTGATCCCTAGATAACGTTCATATAACACTAGCACTGAGTTGTTCGATGTGTACGGCCCCTAGATAAAGTTCTGTAAACAGTTATATAGAGTTACTTAAGGCATTCGACGGTTAGATAACAATAATATAACATTACTACATAGTTATTCGACCCCTTCAGTGTACCATTCACATATATAATCCATGATATTAAAATGTTCGAGAAGTATTAATTGATTGATTGATTGGTGTTTAACACCACTTTCATCACTGTTGGCTATTTCGTGGCGGCCAGTTTTTATTGGTGGAGGAAGCCGGAGTGCCCGGAGAGAACCACCGACCTTCGGTAGGAAAACTGACAATCCTTGTCAATTAAGATTGGAGTCGAACGCACCTGCCACGTGCGGGACTCGAACTCACAACCTCAGTGTTGACAGGCTAGCGATACAGTAGTTGAACTACTTAGACCACTCGGCCACCGAGGCCCCTTGTTCGAGAAGTAGGATCCCTAGATATAAACATGTTACTTTCAGCTAACAGTGGCACTGAGGGCAACAGGCACATACGGTTAAATGGAGACTTTTTTTTCAAACTGAGGACATTTTACACACTGAGGACATCTGTCACAATCGGAAAAAAATATACATTGGTTGAGCGAATTTGGTAAGACGACTCGAACGACCCCTGCTTTTTAAGCAATGAATTTTATGGCTCAAATATAGGTCCAATGCACTGACAAAATATGTCAAAAAAACCATATCAGTATTCCGAAGGTCCGATAGACAATGTTCATATAACACAGGTACATAGTTCCTCGAGGTGTATGACCCCTAGATAACGTTCATACAAGACTTATATTGTGTTCAAAGTGGTGTATGACCCCTCGGCAACGTTCATATTAAACTGCTACACAGTTGTTCAAGGCGTGTGACTTTACCAGATATCTTTCATACAGCAAAAATACTTACAATTTAGTTCCAACAGGTCTATGACCCCTGGGTCACGTTCATATAACACTGGTACACAGTTGCTCGAGCAATATCACCACTAGATTTATGGATTATAACATTGAATTTTCCATACCGGCCAGAGCATCAACTCGAGACTCCCATATATAGCCCGAGAGCTGTGCGCGAGGGCTGATATGGGTCAAGGTGTGATACGAGGGACGATATGGCCTTTTTCATATTGCCCTTCTTATCAGCCCTCAACTGATATCGTCCCTCGGACTAAAGCCCTCGGGTCCGAATTCAATGTCTTGGGCTGATAACAAGGGCAATATGAAAAAGGCCATGTATTAATCTATTAATGCAAAGTCATTACTTTTTTATCACATATTTTCAATGAAAATGCAGTCTCATACGGACTACGTCAAAGCGTTTTTGATTCGAATTCATTCATTTATATACACTTTTTCAGATTTCTAGTAAGAACGTTGCTTTCCTTAACCGATGACATTACAATTGACGATGGGCTGATATCGATAACGTGGCTATTATCGACGGACCGATAACCGGTTATCAACTCGGGGTGATATCGGCATGCAATTTCTGGTCTATAACATGGGCAATACATCCATTTTAAATAAACTGGTATTATATGCTGATAAAAACGTTTTTTAATACTGATACTGAGTTCCTATAGACGTATAACCCTTCATAACATTCATATAACACTGGCACTATAATGTTCGACTCACCTGATCCCTAAATAAGGTTTTTATACCTGTCATACGGTGTTTCTCGAGGTGTTTGAACCACAGACATCCTTCATATAAAACTGGTACTGAGACCTTTGTGGTGCCAGACTCTAGATAATGTTCATATAACCGAAATATTGTGTTCCTGAAGATGATTGATCCCCCGACAACGTCCATATAAGACTGATAAAGAATGTCTTGAGGCGTATTACCTCAGATGACGATCATATAACAGTGATACGGAGTCTTCGAGGTGATTGACCTCATGACAGCGTTCATACGATCGACACTCGTACTGAGATACTCGAGTTAAAAGACCCCTAGATAACGTTCATGTAAGTTATCCTGACCTCCTCGAGGTGTATGATTCTTTGATAACGCACATACAACAGTGGTACTGTGTTCCTTTGGGTCCATGATCTGCAGAAAACGTTCATATTACACTGATAAAATGATGCCCGAGGTTGCAACTCCTTTTTTACAACAGATATACTTAGTTCCTTGAGGTGTATGATCATTTTATAACGTTCATATAACACTTATACTAAGATTTTTAATCCCTAGATAACGTTCATATCACACTAGGACTGAGTTGTTCGATGCGTACGGCCCCTAGATAAAGTTCTGTAAACAGTTATATGGAGTTACTTAAGGCATTCGACGGTTAGATAACAATAATATAACATTACTACATAGTTATTCGACCCCTTCAGTGTACCATTCACATATATTAACCATGCTATTAAAATGTTCGAGAAGTAGGATCCCTAGATATAAACATGTTACGTTCAGCTAACAGTGGCACTGTGGGCAACAGGCACATACGGTTAAATGGAGACTTTTTTTTTCAAACTGAGGACATTTTACACACTGAGGACATCTGTCACAATCGGAAAAAAATATACATTGGTTGAGCGAATTTGGTAAGACGACTCGAACGACCCCTGCTTTTTAAGCAATGAATTTTATGGCTCAAATATAGGTCCAATGCACTGACAAAATATGTCAAAAAAAACCATATCAGTATTCCGAAGGTCCGATAGACACTGTTCATATAACACATGTACATAGTTCCTCGAGGTGTATGACCCCTAGATAACGTTCATAAAAGACTTATATTGTGTTCAAAGTGGTGTATGACCCCTCGGCAACGTTCATATTAAACTGCTATACAGTTGTTCAAGGCGTGTGACTTTACCAGATATCTTTCATACAGCAAAAATACTTACAATTTAGTTCCAACAGGTCTATGACCCCTGGGTCACGTTCATATAACACTGGTACACAGTTGCTCGAGCAATATCACCACTAGATTTATGGATTATAACATTAAATTTTCCATACCGGCCAGAGCATCAACTCGAGACTCCCATATATAGCCCGAGAGCTGTGCGCGAGGGCTGATATGGGTCAAGGTGTGATGCGAGGGACGATATGGCCTTTTTCATTTTCCATACAGGCCAGAGTATCAACTCGAGACTCCCATATATAGCCCGAGAGCTGTGCGCGAGGGCTGATATGGGTCAAGGTGTGATGCGAGGGACGATATGGCCTTTTTCATATTGCTCTTGTTATCAGCCCTCAACTGATATCGTCCCTCGGACTAAAGCCCTCGGGTCCGAATTCAATGTCTTGGGCTGATAACAAGGGCAATATGAAAAAGGCCATGTATTAATCTATTAATGCAAAGTCATTACTTTTTTATCACATATTTTCAATGAAAATGCAGTCTCATACGGACTACGTCAAAGCGTTTTTGATTCGAATTCATTCATTTATATACACTTTTTCAGATTTCTAGTAAGAACGTTGCTTTCCTTAACCGATGACATTACAATTGACGATGGGCTGATATCGATAAACGTGGGTATTATCGACGGACCGATAACCGGTTATCAACTCGGGGTGATATCGGCATGCAATTTCTGGTCTATAACATGGGCAATACATCCATTTTAAATAAACTGGTATTACATGCTGATAAAAACGTTTTTTAATACTGATACTGAGTTCCTATAGACGTATAACCCTTCATAACATTCATATAACACTGGCACTATAATGTTCGACTCGCCTGATCCCTAGATAAGGTTTTTATACCTGTTATACGGAGATGTTTAAACCACATACATCCTTCATATAAAACTGGTACTGAGACCTTTGTGGTGCTTGATCCTAGATAACGTTCATATAACAGTGGTACTGTGTTCCTTTGGGTCTATGATCTGCAGAAAACGTTCATATTACACTGATAAAATGATGCCCGAGGTTGCAGACTCCTTTTCTTCAACATATATACTTAGTTCCTCGAGGTGTATGATCATTTAATAACGTTCATTTAACACTTATACTAAGATGTTTGATCCCTAGATAACGCTCATATAACACTAGGACTGAGTTGTTCGATGTGTACGGCCCCTAGATAAAGTTCTGTAAACAGTTATATGGAGTTACTTAAGGCATTCGACGGTTAGATAACAATAATATAACATTACTACATAGTTATTCGACCCCTTCAGTGTACCATTCACATATATTAACCATGATATTAAAATGTTCGAGACGTAGGATCCCTAGATATAAACATGTTACGTTCAGCTAACAGTGGCACTGAGGGCAACAGGCACATACGGTTAAATGGAGACTTTTTTTCAAACTGAGGACATTTTACACACTGAGGACATTTTACACACTGAGGACATCTGTCACAATCGGAGAAAAATATACATTGGTTGAGCGAATTTGGTAAGACGACTCGAACGACCCCTGCTTTTTAAGCAATGAATTTTATGGCTCAAATATAGGTCCAATGCACTGACAAAATATGTCAAAAAAAACCATATCAGTATTCCGAAGGTCCGATAGACAATGTTCATATAACACATGTACATAGTTCCCCGAGGTGTATGACCCCTAGATAACGTTCATAAAGGCGGGGGATTCAACATGGAGTTAAAAAAATGTTCCAGTATGTTATTGAGAAAAATTGTTTTTTTTTTTTTTTATTAAAGTATAGTGAAAAAATTGGTTTGTCCTTCGAAGATGAATGGTCGGTACCTTTAAAAAAAATCGTTCCATTGATTTGGGGAACTTTGGGCGTTCTTAATTATGTCACGATTACGCAGGCTAAAGCAGCGTAACAATAAGCGAAAAAAAGGATTTTGAAAATGATTGATCGATTGATTATTGATTGCTTAACGTCCAGTGGCAAATATTTCATACATGTTCAGGACGAGAACAAATTCACAAATCTAGAAAATTTGGACAGCCATTGGAAAATAAGAGTATGTTAAATAGGGTCAACAATTTGCCTGGTAACAGGCCACCTACGGACCCCTTAAAGAGTTGTTGCAGGAGTTCTTAACGTGACGAGAGCGTGGCACTCTCTCTACACGAGGGATCGGATTTACCGTCCCCAATCTGATCATACGTGGCTGCGTACTTGTACATCCCGCACAGCCAAACAGAGGCCCCGCTTTGACAACGGTTTTACTGCCGATCGGAAGAAGACCTTATTGACCATATTTCTATTACCCAGTCATTCTTGGGGTGATTTTGGAAATGAATATTCTAGACTGGTACTTACTGTAAAAAATAACCTTGCCCAAGACAAGATGAAAATGAATATTTTGTCCTACAAAATGCAGGACTTTGCAAAAAATTGTTGTGTACAAAAAGCGAAAATACTTTTCGCGCTAAATAAATAAGTCGAACTATCAACAGGTGTAAAAATGAATATTCCATCAGCAAAATATTCCCCCTCCCACTGAAAATCAAATGGTCCACTAAGGCTATTTAAATTCAATCATGTTTTTAACTGATCAATTTTTTTGAGTTTTTGTCATATAAATAGGTAAAACACTTAATTCATAATATTATTATAATCATTTTATTCAATATATGTAACTTCCTTAAATATTCATAATAAAATTCACGTTCTTAATATCTAGTTTTATGTACACTTAACCCACACAAGGCCTACATTGAGTATCGACTGCATGTGGTCAAAATCTGATTTAAACTGCATGTAAACATTTATTTTTATCAATAGGAACGTAATAGAGTTTAGTTTAAGTGTTAGTACACTTACACCACATCGAGTTATCTCAATGTGAACACGGCCTAAGTGCAGTGCAGGTTTAGTCTTCATAAAACAAAACACAAAAGATTACAATAAAGTCAATTTCTTTGATAAAAATGATAATTTTTTGAACGGATTAACAATTTTTTTGCAATTTCGGAAGTTTTTAGAACACTTGTTAAGTACCGACCCATATATACCGGGTAGATTCAATAAAAAAAGGGGGAACACCCAATATCTTTACAGGAGATTTTACTTCAAAATCATACAACCAGAGGACAATGATAATTTTTTGAACGGATTAACAAATTTTTGCAATTTCGGAAGTTTTTAGAACACTTGTTAAGTACCGACCCATATATACCGGGTAGATTCAATAAAAAAAGGGGGAACACCCAATATCTTTACACGAGCTTTTACTTCAAAATCATACAACCAGAGGACAATGAATTCCGATTCAAAGCTATTTTGATACTTATAGTACGTAATGTAGGATTAAACGAACTTCATAGATTTAGTAAAGTCCTTATCCCTTTAAAGCATTTTCTACATTTTTAGTATGTAAACGTCTTTCGATATAGATTCAAGCCCGTGCCCCGGAATTTTAATTTACTATTTCGCACCCCTTTGTGTCCGGTTCCAGGTTCTGTAACGTTGTGAAACAAGAGCATAGCTAAACTTTTGCAAATTTCTACAATTTGTGTTATAAAAGACAATCTGGACAGACATTGTGGCACAGCTTAAAGTAAATCGCGGGATCAACGTATCGAAGCCATAGGGCGCATTGCATTTGTGCACTATTTCTTTTTTTTTTTTACATTTGTGCATCGACCGAAATGTCGTTAAACATTAAAGTTTAAAGCTTAATGGTAATTTTCTGGTCTTTGTGCCTAATATATTATGTCAGAATGTAAGAAATTTGCTGATTATTTAGTTACATTACCACCGATTACAAGTTCCCAAGTGAACAATGAGAAAAAAAAAAAAGAAAAACAAAACGTAAATATAATGGAAAAGAAGAGTAATGGCATTATATATGAATTTTTATCATTTACCCATATTCAAATATAGTTTATTATTACAAAATTTCAAAATTTTCATTGGATGAAATGCTGACACATGACATTCTGTAACTTCTGATATTGTTTAATTTTAAAAATCATATTGACTACCTTTCACTTTCAAGTTTTCTCTCATCAAAAAATAGAAGAAATGTATCAGATAAATGTGGATTTCATGAGATATAATAGTATTATATCTGCTACATATCAAGCATCAAATTCATTTGTGGGGAAAATCACAAATTAGAACTACCTGTAATTGCATCTGCTATTAAAAGACTTGTAAAAAGTTCAAAAGGATCTAAAGATATGTATTTTGTTTTAAATAAAAATAAAAGTGTTCCCACTTGTCAGTTAAGATGGACTGAAATTTTTGGCTTTGATCAAAATCATTGGGAAAAAAATTATAACACATTCCAATTACATTATGCATGACGTCATAATATCTTGATTTACTTGGTTTCACTTTCATATCAAATTGCTATTTAATAAAACAATTACATTCTTCTGTATTAGTCAATATGAGTTTTATGGACATTTGAAATCAATATTAACCTCACCCTACTAATTCGGTCAATATCAATTTCTTTGGTCCATAAAATCTCATATTGACTTCTACAAAAGACTATAATTGTATAATATTTGCTCCAAGTTAGGCTACCGGAAGGGATAACATAATTGTTTTCTGTAAAAAAGCCGCAATTGATATGAAAATGAAAGTGCGCAAACGAGAAAAAAAAAGGAAAAGCTTTGCGAAAGTGCGCAAATGTTAATTTCCCACGCAATATGAGGTTTGAACTCACATTCTTGCAACAAATAAAAAAAAAAAACACTGACAAGGAATGGGACATCACTTTAACATGCCCGAGGGATTCGGCATTGATCGCGGCTGGTCGTGGCAAAAAGTGGTCGTACTAGCATAGTGATAAGGTCGTAGAAAGATCGTAGTGGCAGCGGCTAATAGCGTAGCAACGTCGTGGTGTCTGCGTGGCATGATTGTCTATTATTTCAGTCAGATTCTGATTACGCTCGCCCTACGATCATGCCAAGACAGCACAACGACCTGTACGATATTACTACGCTTTTACCTCGTTTGTGTAACGTTTTCACTTCGCCCCCACATCCATACCACGTCCTTACTACGAGTATGACGATCGTGATACAAGTTTTCTTTGACTTTCTGAAAATGCATCAATTTCCCGAAGATAACCTTGGCCTTATCCAAACTATTTAGTGATTCTTTCGTCTACGGTTTCTTCAGCTCGAAAAATAAACAAAAAATTATTGCAACTGCAAGGCCAGTTTTCATTGCATATTATTAGTTTAAAGAAAACTGTATTATTCATTTGTTTCCATAATAAACATAATTTATTTTTTATCTTTTTTATGAGATAAGCAAACTAGATTTTTTCATAAATGTGACGGGAAAATAGAATGAGGTCGATGTGAACGTGGTACAACCGCGTGGCACACTTAGGAGAAACGTGATGCGTGTGGTTGAGACGTATAGATCGTAGCTGTACCGTTAAAGGCAGACTATGGCAAGCCGTTCTCGTCAAAACTATGTTTAAGCCATTTTTCGAAAAAAAATACACACTGAGATTTAAGAAAAATACACTGAGATTTCAAAAATACACAGTGAGATTAAATAAACTGAAAAACACACACTAAGAATTGAAAATTACACACTGAGATTTGTGCGCATAAAATGTGCGCACAAATCTCAGTGTGTAATTTTCAATTCTCAGTGTGTGTTTTTCAATTCTTAGTGTGTAATTTTCAATTCTCAGTGTCTTTTTTTTCAGTTTATTTAATCTCAGTGTGTAATTTTCAATTCTCGATGTGTAATTTTCAATTCTCAGTGTGTGTTTTTCAGTTTATTCAATCTCAGTGTGTATTTTTGAAATCTCAGTGTGTAATTTTAAATTCTCAGTGTGTAATTTTAAATTCTCAGTGTGTGTTTTTAAGTTTTTTAATCTCATTGTGTTTTTTTAAATCTCAGTGTGTAAATTTTTCCAAAAATGGCTTAAACATAGTTTTGACGAGAACGGCGTGCCATAGCAGACGCGGTAAAATCGTGACATAATCGTGGTAGAAGTGTACTGGTTTTGTGTAAAACGTGGGCAACAGGAGAAAATTAATTGTAATGTAATTATATAGATTCAAAAGTAGACTAGATACATGCTTTATTTAGGGAAGGAAACTGTTACAATGTCTATTACTAATGACTAACTACCACAAAACCAAATTAAACATAATATACAACATCCTCAACATATTACTCAACGTTTCAATAGGGTTGTCCATGTTGCTGGTAACTTCCTGTGTTGTAGTTTCAATACCGGAATACACACATTCACCGATGTCCGTGGTTCTATCGTTCAAAACTGAATGATCAAGATTGTCATTGTTTATTTGTCCTGTTGCCGCTAAATGTGGGATTGATACAGTAGTTTCGCGTCCATCAGACAGTCTAACATGAGCATAAGATGGATTGGCTTCCAAAAGATCTACTTCCTCGACGAGTGGACCATACTTAGTCGCACGCACAAGCTTTTTCATTAAAACCGGTCCAGGGTGCGCTAGCCAAGACGGAATGCATTGGCCAGATGATGATCTTCTTGTAAAGTTGATAAACCTTTTATGTGGAGTAGTGTTTATTGAAGTACATTACAAACTTCGAACAGAGTGCAGTGCATCTGGCAATACAATCTCTCACTGACTCTCTTTCAGTCCAAAAGATTCTAACGCTAGAGTAACAGCTTTCCATATGATACCGTTATATAGCGTTCACATTGCCCATTGCTCTGTTGGCTATATGGCGTTGTCTTGCTAGTAGCTACTTCATGCGATTGGAGAAAAGTTTTGAGTTCGGCGCTCATGAAAGACTGACCACGGTCCGAGTGAATATAAGCAGGCATACCAAAAAGAGCAAATAACTGTCGTAAACACTGAATAAAAGTTGCGCTTGTCATATCGGTGCAAGGAAAGGCAAATGGGAATCTTGAGTATTCGTCAACAACGGTAAGAATGTACTTCTTCGTACTAACAGACGGCAGTGGTCCTTTAAAATCAATGCTTAAACGTTCAAAAGGTTGTGTAGCTTTCACAAGAGGTGATGCATACTAAGGTTTCACTTTTGCACAAATCTGACATTGTTTGATTGTTCTCGTGACGTCATCAACAGAGTAAGGTAAGTTCTTTGAACGGACGAAGTGAAGAAGTCGGATTGATGCCCGGATGGCAAAGCGCACTGTGCAATTCAGAAAGAGCATCTGAGCTGACGGAGGAGCAGTAGGCTCGAGAGAAGCAATCGGCTGACTCATTGTCTCGTCCAGGACGGTATTTTATATAATAGCTGTAGCAGCTCAATTCAGTTCTCCATCGAATTATTTTGTCTTTTTTCACTTTACCGTGCTTCTTTGAATCAAACATATAAGAAACTGCTTCCTGATCAGTGACAAGAGTGAAGTGTTTCCCACTAAGTAAGTGTCTCCACAGCTTCTACTATTGCACATGCTTCCTTTTCTACAGGTGAGTGTCTTAATTAATGAGCATTTAAAGTTCTCGAAAAGAAAGCAACAGGCCTTCAGCCCTGATTGAGACTTCCGGCTACTGCAGAATCCGAGGCATCGGTTTCTACGACAAAATGAATAGCTTCATCAATTGCACTGATGCTTGCGTTTTCAAGATTGGATTGCAGATCATCGAATGCTTTCACTGCAATAGAGGCTAACGGAAAAGATGTAGCGTAGCATTAGCCAAAGGGTTGATTTTGCCTGCGATTCTTGGAATCCATTGACTATAATAAGAAAACATTCCTACGGCTCTTTTTACCGATTTAGTACTGTGGGGAACATGGAGTTCCCTTAGCGGCTTCATTCGCTTAATGCTAGTACTTTACGTGATAAAAGATCTGCAGCCGCAGATGATTAGACCCTACCTACAAGCCTGGATGAACGCTCTCAGCAGTTTTTGACTATGCAGAAGTAGCTCTTTGATCATATCCGACCAGAAGGTGACAGGGAGCTTGATGAATTTGTAGAATGGCTTAAGTCAGCACTGCGCAATCTTGAGCTACCCCTCTGGAGGAGATGACAGCGGGAGCTGTCCGACGTTATGTTCCGATGTATAATTGATAATGATGCTTTCAGGACAAAGAACAAGCTTCCTTGTCAGTCTTCTGCCGGTCTATTCAGTCAGCCTGGAAACTACAGCTATCCTGGTACGTCTGTGAGTTTTTTTTCCAACCTCAGCATCAAAAACCATGGCAGCCTGTACAGAATCCGACCTCGGTCTGGGGCTCGATGGACTCACCATGGATCCAGCAACAGTTTCCAAGTATGCAATCCATCTGCCAATCAGAAGACCATGAGGCGACCTCACCCATTTTAGTTTTTTATTCTCATACATTATCACCACTGTGACTGTATGGAAAGTGTTAACACTAATCAATCATTTTCTTGTTCACACTTTCCATACAGAGGTCTTTGAACCGTTGCAGCAGTAAGGTTTAAATGTATAAAGAATATAGTTAATTTTTCTATGTCCTGTATTCAGATGTGTGATACTAGTAGATGGCAATTACAGAGGGAAAAACTTTTTATCAATCAAACCATTCTGACTTAATTCCCTGGTACTTGTGCAGAACATTTCATTCAAATTATATTTAATTTGGACACATTTAATTCTACTTCTAAAGGAGAGGCGAAAGATACAAAGATACGAATGATGCCTTGTTGACCTTGCAATAGGACAAGGTGTAGTACAGCTTGATAGTACATTTTACACGTGCTTTCTTCTATAAAGCAATATGAAAATGAGAGCGGAGATCCACAAACTTCCCATATATATATATAGTAAACGTCCGCCGATCATGAACGTATGATATCGTAACAATATCGGGCTCGCAGCGTAATTTGTCGTGGATGATCGTAGTGAGAAGTTACCGTTGACGTAAAGAGCGTGGCGCAGGCGCAGGAGGACGGCGTTGTAACGCAAAGAAAAATCAGGAAAAGCTTATTTGTGCGTAGTAGAAGCGTAGCAGTGTCGTTCTAGTCTTCACACTGATGGTGGTTTCCCAAATTTTTCACGATCCCGCTAGCACTGTTCCGGTCGTGGAGATCGTAGGAAGCGAAATAGAGTTTTCGTCCAGTGTGAAGGGACCTGTATACTCCCGGTATACGTCGGAGCTATACGCTAATGTGTAACAGCGACATAACACAAGGCTGCCGTTTCCCCATCCATCTCTAGACTCGTCATTTGGTTCTGCATCTCTAACCCCCCTTTTTACTACCTAACTCACTATTGCACCCACATTTGTATAAATCCCTATAACGTATAAATGGTAAATATTCGGCTTCGTTAAGAGTAAATGAAGCAAATTTTATCTTGATAACTCTATCTGTGACTTTTGTTTATTGGAACAGGTCATCATATCGAATGGTGAGTGGCTGATCAATAAATATCCTTTGAGCGTCCCCATTTTGAAAATTTTTCCAATTTTTGTTCCGTTGTGTCAGAAGCCATCGGTGTGACACTGTCCCCGTGCATTTTTTAAATGTGCGTCTTAAGTCCCAGGTGTGAAAATGTCCCCACTGTTAAAATGTTTCAGAAGTCCCCAGTGTGAAACAGTCCCCAATTTTATAAGTGTGTCAGAGGTCCTCGGTGTGACAGTGTCCTCAATTAAGTGCACGATGTCATGTATAAAACTGCTGAAAACGTCAATTTAAACTTCACAATCTTATTTTTTGGATCTGATGCTAAGCGTCTGCAAATTGTCTTTGTCGTAATTGGACGAAAAATGCATGTCCTCAGTTGAATGGTAAATTATAGGTGTCCCCACTCACATTCCAACGCTCGTATGTGTGTGTGTGTGTGTGTGTGTGTTATGGGCTAAGTTGGCAACAATGCAATGAATTTTACAAGACCAATCAACTATGAATGTAAAACATTTCACAATAATAAGTTTATAAACTCATTGACAATTAGTAACTATAAGTATAACACATTATCTAATTTCAACGTAAAACATCACTCACAGGAAATGTGAGAAAATACACACTTGAGACAAAGCAAAATAAGCGATGTTCGGACGTACAAAAACACATTAAAACAGGTCAACATTGATGATTAAAACCTGGACAAAAATGTTTCCAAACAAAACCGGGTGATATGGAAAGACAGCAAGTAATTCTTGTCGGGGGAATTTAAAAACTGAATATGAATACTAGTATTGAAAAACAAATCAGTAAAAATGATAAATCGGTCAGATGTCTATCAGATTCAAACTCACGTCGGTCGAAACGTGTATAGTTAATATGCTGATGTCTCTTTATTCAGTATTGGGTTCGTGCAAGTTATTTTGTTTTCACTGTTATTTGTGAGATCACCCCCAGTTTTTGGTGGGGTTCGTGTTGCTCAGTCTTTAGTTTTCTATGTTGTATTTTGTGTACTTTTGTTTGTTTGTCTTTTTCTTTTTTAGCATGACGGCTTATGAGTTTGAATGTCCCTTTGGTATCTTTCGTCTCCCTTTTATCAGTCATCTATGAGAGCTGTTAGAATAAAATATCTTACATGTCCCATTTTCTTTACAGCGTGATGACAAGTGTTGAAGTGTTTTTTTACGTTCTCAATTTATAAGTAAGGTATTCATATAACAGGATGAGTGATTTTCCTCATTTTTAATGAACAAGAACTGTTCACATTGAAATGTATTGTGCTATTGCAACCAATATATTAAAAAATCATTTTAGCTGTAAGAAAAAAAGAGCTAAAAAAGCATCAACTTAGGGAAGGGTGTCTGTCGGATACATGTTTTAGCATTCTACTGCATTCGGAATACATTTAAATTACTCAAATTACACATTCTGAGGCGTCTGCATGTATCCATTCTAAGAGTCAAAAAAAGCCCTGCGTTTAGTCCTAACAAAAAAAAAAAGAAAAATCCTACAGCAAAATTAAGGAATATTGACTACACAAGCTTCAGAATCACGTTCACCAAAATTTTCACCTATACAACAAATTTGTATCGATACTTACGAGAAACGTGTTGTCATTCTTATATTTAAGAAACTAAAATAGCTGTCTAATCTGTGAATGTCCGCTTGTATCCTATTCCTTATCGTCTATTTTTGACTGAGTACGGATTTGCAAATCGAATGAGTAAAGTAAAGCTGGAGACGCTAATCCTAATGACTTAACTTTTAGCTCATCTGTCCCACAGCGCCAAGTGAGCTTTTCTAATCACTTGGTGTTCGTCGTCCGTCTTCGTCGTCCGTCGTCGTCATCCGTCGTTGTCGTCCGTTAACTTTTACAAAAATCTTCTCCTCTGAAACTACTGGACCGAATTTAACTTAACGTAACCACAATCATCATTAGGGTATGTAGTTTAATAACTGTGTCCGATGACCCCGCTTGCCCACAAGGATGGCCGACCTTGCTAAAAATAGAACACAGGGGTAAAATGCAAGTTTTCTCTTTTATTTTTGAAAAACGTTATAGAGAAAATCTGACAAGGACAGAATGTTCAGAATGTTTAGCTCTACCAATTGTCCAAACTCTCAGGGTACTTCTAATAGGAGTTATTGCCCTATAATGACAAATTGAACCATTTTTTTTCAGTTTTGCCAGTTATCTTGAAAACTATGATAGATACACAGAAACTTTAAAATTTAAAAATTATCAGCAAGACAAGATCTACAAATAAGTTTGCTTGTCAAAATCGTCATTGGACTCCTGATTTGAGTTATTGCCCTTTGATGACGACGTTTACCTTATTTTTGCATTACTGTCTTATATCTCAAAAATTATAATAGATATATAGAAACTAAAATAAGCAAAAATGATCAACAGGAAAATATATTCAATTAAGACATAAAAGAGGAAATCGTCCGACGACTCCTTATTGGAGTTATTGTCCTTTTATGACGATTTTTACCATTGTTTTTGCGGTTTGCCCTATATGATAAAAACTATTATAAATAAAAACTATTATACATAAATAGAAACTTCAAATAACAAAAATGATCAGCAAGGCAAGATCTACAAGTAATGTCAAGTTTTACCGATATATTTAGTAGACTGTCACTCTTTATAAGAGTGGTTGCTCTTAAATGAGGATTTGTATCATCAATAAATTCTTCGACGAATCACCTGAGGTCACAAGAAGACAGCACTGATCGTGTTAATCAGTCTGTTGCATCCCGTGCAATTGGTGTAGATTTTTTTTGCATTTTTGTATTTTGTTTTGTCTTTTTTGTTTAGTCGTATTATTAATTGCCACTCTTCGACTAAGATTGCTATTTTACCTCAGGTATGTTTAATATCTTTAGAAAACACAAATGTTGGACAATATTTGTTTATCTGTAAATAATTTGATCTTGGATGAAACACGTCTTTTGATTGTCTAATTTTTTTTTTGTCTATCATCTCATAGACATAACTTTGTCATGTGACCGTGACTTCATCAACGTGTTTTCATGATTTACTCCTTAGAAAAGGAATTTAGAATTAAATTATAACGAATAACTGTAATATTTTTTCGGTCTATGCAAAATAACTCGTGGTTATTCAGTGTGCACCACATTTTTGATGTTATTTCTTTACAGACAGAAAAAATATTACAGTCATTCCTTAATTATAAAAATTATGTTGTTGGGTAATTTCTCAATAATGTTTTTGCCTATCCTTATGCTATATTATAATTTGTATAAAAAGAACGTATCAATACCTTTCCGACTGATTTATTAATGTTGTTAAACTATACGTATTAGAAGAGTCATCTATTCAACTATAGTTTACGAGGAATCATATTTAAAGCAAGAGCTGATAACAAAATTTCGATTGTTTGAAGGTAATCAAAAGTATATTATTTTCATAACCCTGTTAAAAAGGTTTTCTAATACCGATCATTTAAAATATGAGAAGATGGCTCTAATATTATACTTTCAGATAAGAAAAAGAAAAAATGGGGTCACCGGGCCCGTTTTCTTGCTACATAATAAAATAGATAACTTCCTAACACATTCTATTGTACAAGTAACTTTATCTGAATTATCTGCCCTTACATTTGAGTTGCCTCCCCTTATGTGGCAAAGTTGGAAAAAATTGAATCAAACAAAAGTATTCTGTTTTTTGTAAAATACAACCATAAATATAATAAAACATGTCATTTTCTATATTAAAATGAAAATTCTTACACATGAATTACCCACTACTCTCAAAATTTGCACATTTTATTAAAGGTCTAGACCAATTATTTGCTGGTATTTCAAAATCCAAGATGGAGGAAGACACTCTATCTACCTTAAGTTGATTTTACAAAAAGTGTCCGAAGCGGAGACGGTCCTAACATTCGTTAGCCACCCTTTTTCTATTAGATATGGATAGTCGACCTTTCCATTGATTAAAAGACGTACCTGTGATCGCCATGCATGTATAAAGGAAAGTTTGTTATGACAAAGTCAAAATCGTCTCTTGGGCGTAATTTTAGTCAATTACCAATTTAATACCAATACAGTTATGCAATTATGCAAAAGATTAGGACAATATTGACTGTTATGATTAGCTGAAATTCTTTAAGAAAAAAAAGTATTCAGAATGTTTAATAAACTTAGGATAGTAACAGTTAGTCTGTTAAGGTATCTGCTAATAATGATAATTAACATGTAACCAAACCACTGTCATGACAGTCTTCATGTGCCTATCCTATGCCAGGAGGCTGTAGTTCAGTGCCTATCCTATGCCAGGAGGCTGTAGTTCAGTGCATATCCTATGCCTGGAGGCTGTAGTTCAGTGGCTGTCGTTGGTTCATGTCTGTCATATTTGTTTTTCATAAATTGTTTTGTCATGAATTAGGCCGTTATTTTAACTTAATTGGCCTTTTAAAGTCGACTTTTCGGTTTGGGTTTTTCTCATAAATGAAGGCCGTACGGTTGCCTATAATTGCTTACAGCCACTTCATTTGAACTTTGGTGGATAGTTGCCTCATACCACATCTACTAATTTTTATATATGTGTTATTGTTCTTTGTTATCATATGTGTTCTGATAGACTTATATTCAATATTGATAAACGAGATTGTAATGGTAGTAAATGCACTTGTCAAATTATTTGTTAAACTCATGTATTTTTCAGTCGGTGTCGACTTCGGTAACATTTATTCTGTAGTTTTAATATTTTGTAGATAACAATAACGTTGTCAAATTTTGGTGTTAATTTTAATTAAATTTTACACAAAAAAAAGTTTGCCTGTTTATATTGCTATTTCTGATATTTTCCCCTTTCCATTCGACCATGAACCGATGATAAAGTCCTCTCATACTCTGTAACGTCATTTATATTTTCTCCTTATACATTGTGACGTTAATGATAAATTCTGATTCGTCTAAAGTTCATATCACATATTACTTATTTTAGTGTTTGATTATACCCATGAAGCATCATCAAGCTATTTTGGGGTAATACACATAGCATATATAATTCTAAATTAACACGAAATTAAATAGGATCTTGAACACCAAGGTAAAGATATGTTTACTTCCATAGAACAAATGATGGTAATTGTTTAAATTAGACTGTATGACACGTGCACAGAGCTGGAGGATTGTTCTAGTGTGCTAAATTACCATCTTAAAAAATCTGTGTGACTTCTGTTTAAATAGTTGTGTTTTACAAACACCAAGCAAAACCTCTGACTCCCCTAGTAAGCTTAGATAACATACAATGACGGCCTCTCTATACATGGTATTGACGTAGATTACTTATTCATTTTCCTTTACTTATCTGAAATTTAAGTGCTCAGAATCAAGATACCGTGCTAATAATACAAGCCCAAACATTGGAGTAAGAAATATTCAGTTCAACATCTTAGCTATAACCCAAAATTAATATCATATAGACCAAAGATATTCAAGGATTTTTCCCTCATCTGATTGATCATGGTAACTCCTTTTGGATGTCCGGTTGGATATTGTGTTATATCTTATCGTTTGTTGTTTCAATTCTGTATTTTCGGTTCATTACACATATGTTTTATTTGTCAGTAAAGTGGATATAAAAAAGAAGATGTGGTATGATTGGCAATGAGATAACTCTCCAAAAGAGACCAAATGACACGGAAATTAACAGCTATAGGTCACCGTAGTGGAGTTGGAATTACATTATCTTGCCTTATATTACAGTTATCTTAATTTTATTTTTCTATGTGTATGTAAAATTTCAGATAATAAATCAGCTATTTGGTTTAAATAATTTTAAGTTTCAAGCTACTATATGCCCAGGATTTGTTTTGTTTATATACAGTTTTGATTTAGAGGCAGAACCGACATGGTTAGAAAATATCAAAAATAACACCATTCCATTTTAATACTTGTGTACGTGTCTATAATTAAACAAATCTATTCTAGTTTTAGAAATTTACCTATGAAAATATAAGGGTTTCCCCTATCACACAAAAAGGACACGGTAACTTTATTAAAAAAGGGCATCTAGAGCGCGCAAAAATTTATAAAAAGGGCATCTACAGTGTATGGAAAATTAACAAAGGGGCACCTACATTATGCTGAAAACAAGAAAGGCAATACATTGTCATATTGCATTGGTAGAGTATGGACTGGCAGTTGTTGATGGAATCAGAACTCAAGATAGCAAGTGTATTGTTTCAAAATAATATTGTAAATGCATCTTTGAATAAAAATGAAAATCAACATTATTCCGGGTAACAGCAAGCTAGGGACCAAGGATATATTTATCTTACTAGCTATAGATCTTTGTCAGACTTTGAAGGTTAAAGGCATAAAATTACTAGGCAGTAATTACATGATTTGACTGATGTGGCACTTAAATATGAAGATTAGGATATAAGATCTGAAAATCTAGTTCAAAATTTCACTTCAGTTAGTTTCAGGGGACAGTCCTGATCAACAAAAGTTGGAACCAAGGATTTGTACAAATTCTTATTGGAACGATTCTAATAACTGTAAATTGTAAATTAATCGAGAATTGATCACGTTTACTTTCGACTTACAAATGAAATGTAAACGGGAAGTGACAAGTAGATAATAAATTCAGAATGAATCCGGTTTCATCTACGGATTGGTTCGTTTTTTAAAAAAGGCAGCAAATTATCATTCTTTGATTTTGATTTGCTTATTAAGAACTATATTCGTCTCTCTGATTTATTTTAAACTAAATTCATTTCGTATTTTACGTTTTAGTGTCTACAAATTCACAGGAATACTTTCGCGCACGCGCAGTATATCGTAAACAGTACAGAAAGCACATGTTTGACTCGTGAAAACTCTTGAACGTTTTGAATAAAGTTCTATCTTTTTAATCGAAATTGAACGTTTTATACCAAAGATCACGAAAATACCAGCATTTGACGAAACTATGACAAACGAACTATCTGGGGGAAAACATTTATGTTCAAATGACGAAACTACGACAAACGAACTGCAAATTGTGATAGTTGGCCTTGAGAAATATTGAAATTAAAATACTGACGGACTATTTTACTGGGGAAAATTATTATGGTCGTCAATTATGAGGTTTATTATTAATTAACGAATTAGTGACCCATCCGATGGCGGTAAGCGGATTAACAGTAATCACATCATTAAACCACCTGTTGTAAATGTTAATTAGCTTAATGAAGACAGGAAGAAAAGGCATTTTTGAGACAATGGCGTCATCCAAAGAAGTGAAAAAAGTGCATGGCGTCATTTATTAAGACAAAAAAGGGCATGGCGTCATTTAAAAAGGGGATGGCGTCTATCCATGCTAAACATGCTTGGGGGAAACACAAAATATAAACCTCACAATAAATACGTCACTTTTTGTGGCATTGATACATTCGCATAACGCGTAGTTTATACTTCGTTTGTGGTGTCTTGGTGTACTGTCGTAAATTCATGGGAGGTGTCCATTGATATTCTGAGGTTTACATATTGTAATGCACTATAATATTATTTATTTATTTCTCTGCCCTGACTGTTCTTGTGTTTATTTGTACTGTATTACTGTCACGTTATGTTGTCATTTTAGCAGTATTTTTAACATGGCCATAAAACCAGGTTCAACCATCTAGTTTTTCTTTAAAAGTCATGTACCAAGTCCGGAATCTGGCAGTTGTTATCAAATAGTCTGTTTCTATGTATGTTGGCGTTTGTTTTTGTTGCAGTTCAGTGTTGCTCAGGGGGGTAAAGATGATGACCGTAATTGGATTCACGGTCATCCCAAGATGGCGGATGAAAAATTAGGTCAATATCTGTATTGTCTGTTCAAGTGTTTCTAGATTTTTTTTCTTAACAAAGCATTGGTATGATGTAAATTTATAAAAGATTCAAAAGTAAATCACAAATTACTACCGAGAAATGCGTATGAAACAGGAAATTCGATTTGAAAAAATTGCTAAGATCACCGTAAATCACAATCGAGATGGATCACCGTAACAGTACCAGCGATTCATAGCAAGGGTGACCGTAATTAGTTAAAAGATGACCGTAATTTGTAAAGGATGACCGTAATTTATAAAAGATGACCGTAACTTTTAAAGGATGACCGTCAATTCTAAGAAATATCCGTTTTTGTTTTAATACCTTTTTTGTATCAAAAAATTAATCATGCTGGTATAAAACGTATTTATAAGAGAGTATTATCCTAAAGGTTTAAGAAAATAAGACGTGCTTCAAAACATAGTTCACCATATGTATCTTTTTTAAAGTTTTATAATGAACATTCAACAAGACATGCACATGAACAAGTGATGAAGACATTCAACAAAAGCGCGATTAAATGACACCTTACAAGTAAAATGAAAAATGAGGCACACTCTAATTACAAAACAAAAGATATTTGTATTTCTGGGATTCCTTTTAATAACATATAATAATAAATACATCTTTTTAAAAATGCCAATGCATGTACACCCATCGATATTATATCGTTTCAAATGTCATTACAAATGTTCTTTATTTCAGATAAGTACATGTGTTATCATTATACCACCTGCAAATTCACATAATCGAATGTAAACAGCATTTTGATACAAACTATAGACAATCATGTTGGTCCACATGTTTAGTTTTAGAAAGAAAGTTTGAATGAAAACACTGGTCATTCTTCCTATCGGTCCGTACATTTCAGAGTTAAAGTAACAAAACTTAAAGTGATGTTAGAAAGATTAAAAGCCAAATATAAATTTAGAAGAACAAACTATATCATTCAACTGATGTTCCTCAAATTACAAGTCAAATGATTGTTTTTATTTCTGGGATTCCTTTTAATGACATACCACAATAATTGTCTCTGTTGATTAGTCTTCTATTTTGTCTTGCAAGTAAAATAACAGAAAATGTTTTTAAAATACTACGACCAAACTAGTGAAGGTGAGCTCCAGCAAAATAGATCCTTAAAATAATCTTGTACGAATAGCGTATTACAAGGGGGAACCTTGTCAAAATGTACATACAGAAATGTTATATGTCAAGACAAATTAAGATTTACATCTGCTTCCTGTGGAACCATACACTTTGGATCGATTACCGGATATTTATATGTTTAATTAATGGTTTTTTCTTCAATGTTTCCGTCGTATCGCTGTCAATTTTAAGATTTTAACGTCGATATCAATACATATTTTATTGTTTACAAGCAATATGCAAATTACTATCATTGTCACGAACTCAAAATACGGCAAATAGTGAAAAAGAAACTGATTAAACATATTTATATCTGTTAACCGAACCCTATTGAGACAAACTCAACAAACAGCTATGAATACAAATACGCATATTCTTAGAATTGACGGTCATCCTTTAAAAGCTACGGTCATCCTTTATAAATTACGGTCATCCTTTACAATTAACGGTCATCTTTTTACCAATCACAGTTATCCTTGGTAATATGTTAAGGTCACCTTGAAAGTAATTTAATGAATATTTACGGTCATCTTAGCGTTTTTTTCAAATCGAAGTTCCTGTTTTTTACACGTTTCTCGGTAGTAATTTGTGATTTCTTTGTGAATCGTTTATAAATTTACATCATACCAATGTATGCTTTGTAAAGAAAACAATATAAAAACACTTTAACAGACAATACAGATATTGAACTAATTTTTCATCCGCCATCTTTGGATGACCGTGCATCTAATTACGGTCATCAGTTTTACCGCAGTGGTTGCTTTTGTTCCGTTGTTTTCCTCATATAGTTGATATATTTCCCTCGGTTAAACTTTATAATCCGGATTTGCTTTCGCTTAATCGATTTATGATATTATATATTTATATATTAATGTTATCGTTATCAAACATTCAGATGAGATCTATCTAAATGCACGATGCCTAAATTCTTATATAGTTAACAATGTTTTCACTTAAACACAAGATATTCTTCCTTTATTGAGAAGATGTTGTATGATTCCCATTTAGACAGCTTCCCACAAGATAACTAATTTCATAGAAATTAGCAACTTAGGGTCCTAGCATAGCCTTCTTCGGTAAGCAAACTCCATACAGGAAACCAAGCTAAACAATGTCCAGAAATGAAAAAGTATAGATTCAGACGATAAAAAAACCCCGCTTCTTTTATGTACAAAACAATAAATGAATACATATATGATAAACAACAACAAGCTACACCCACTGACTTACAGTCTCCTGACTTTGAACAGAAATATACCGAATTTGGTGGGGCTAAATATGATTGAGGGCGTTCAACCATCCTCCGAACCCGGGTTGATGGTGTTTAGAACAACATAAGAACAAATTTGAACAATCGATTGAAAAGAAATTAATTCATCCATTCGATACAAAGCACAAAAACATCGAAAGACACGAAGTTTAGATCTTAGAGTACTCACAATTGCTGAACGCTAGTTTAAAACTAATACAACGAATACCTATATTCAATATTAGATGAAACAGCTTGTTAAGACTTGTAAAGGGGCTTAACTCATCAGAAGTGTTCGCAAATTATAATTGATAAACACCTTGCAAATAATAAAGAAATCGTGCTTTCTCTTATCACAATATATATCTGTACATCTCCAACTGATCTTAGTTTAGGAAATAGTATATAGTTTCAAATTAAACTGTACCTATTTTGTAACGCTACACGTAAATTATCAGTTGATCATGTTACAATTCTCACAGTAGCCAGTGCTCTTTTATCTCGTTTGTAAACGTTCACTTCATCAAACTGTTTTGCGCTATTTGATGCAACAGTATCAACCAAATTTACAAATCAAGATAAAAAAAACCAAATATAATGTCATAAACTCCCTATCGGCAAGAGATCGGATGCTTCGAATCCACGAACCATCCACCCTATAAATCCTCAAAAAGTAATTTAAAACACGGAAAGGAATAGGAAACACTGGAATAAATAATCAATAATATAACTATTCTGAAAACTCGCCAGTGCTATCTCTTTAGACTTCTTGCGCTTCCCTCTGATTTTGTGTTTTGACTCTCTTCGATGTCCTGTATACTTTTATGAGATTTGAACACATTGATACACTACTGTAATTGCTTTTACTTAAAATTTAATTATAATCTTAGACCTTGACACTATATCGTATCGTTGAACCAATTTGTAAAGATGACTGTTACACAGATCAGGGATGGGCACGATTACTGACAAATGTAATCGATTAATAATCGATTACATGAAGGATTTTTGTGTAATCGATTAATAATCGATTACTCTAATTTTTGTTTGTAATCGATTGCAATCGATTACTTTATCAAAAGTAATTACATTACTTTTCGATTACTGTCAATTACATGCTACAAAATTACAAAAAAAAATATAAAGTAATTTAAACACAATTATGTTGCTCAATGTTTTTATAGTCGAAATTTAGAACTTTACTCAGCATTTAAAGCATTGTTACCAAATTTTAAGTTCACAGTTGTTTTCTAGATGGAATCTCATACTGAAGATCAGAAATATTCAAAATTTCTTGAAATTTTGGCTTTCAAGATAAATAAGAGATGCCATCGCATTGCATCAATCAGTTATTTTTTTTTTTATTTTTTTTTCAAAAATTTGCTTTCATTCTTTCTTAAGTTAGCTTTTTTGTTTTTACTCATTAAAACAGGTATATTTTAACATAGATGATTACAATGTTGTAAGTTTCCTTTGAAAAAAAATTTAAAAAGATAGAATAATTAATTAGTTCAGCAAATTTTAAAGATTGAAATTATAATTATAATGACATACATAAATTAATCCTTATGTTTGGATAATCACCCTAATTACAGGTTACAAAACTGTCAATGGAGTACAATTTATAACCTGGGAAAAATAATGTAAATCTCCTTCTTAATTAAACATAATTGAAATGAAAACAAAGTCTCCATCTTATTGATTAGAAGTCTTAACTTCTGATTAGTAAAGACAAGAAGTTTGTTAAATTTTTTTATTCTCTAATCAAATTATAAACAATATATATTTATTGTGTCAAAAAGGAATACATGTATCTATATCTGAAAAAAAGAATTTTGATGCATACCCATTGGTTCATTGTCAAAAGGATTTTGTGTTCTTTCTTATTTTTTTTATCATAACATTGTAAGAATCAACAGTTACTGTTTATCTATTCAAAGCTAAAATTCCAACTCTTATTGAAAATTATGCTTTAAGGAATGCTAATACAAATAAGCTTACTACTTTAATGTAGTACAGAAATTAACTTCAGACTCATTTCTTAACTTAAATCTATTTTCATATTTTAATATAAAAGGTCTTGAATTATTGACAAGCACATAAATTCATTTGTTTCAAAACCTAAATATCAAGTAAAATTTGGTAGGGAATCTGGTTGATTATAATGCAGCTTGAGATAATAGATAGAAATAAGGCAGTTGATAAACTCTTAAGTCATATTACAATGTAATACATTCTATTTTATCTGTACTATAAAGTGATGAATACATCATGTACATACATATTTTCATTTAAAATAGGTTATATCTCAAAGTAATCAAATGTAATCGAAAAGTAATCGATGATTACATCATAATTTTTGCTGTAATCGATTAAATTACGATTACTTGTAATCAAAAATGTCTTCGATTACAGATTACTGTCGATTACTGGGGAAAATGTAATCAATTACAATCGATTACGATTACAGATTACGATTTACCCATCCCTGACACAGATGCAGTGCTTCCCCATGAAACTGCTACATTATTTGTCATCGGAGGAGCAGAATCATGGACCTTTCAATTGCACATGAGGCCAAGAAAGAAGTTTGCACGTAAAAAATCAAAAGGGATGATATTGTTGCAAAATTGAGTTGAATGTTAAGTTAAGTTCAGAGCAGGTCTTTTGATTTCTTTATGAGTTCATACCTGATTGACAACGCTGATTAAATTAGACTTTACATTAAAATGAAATGAGATTATAACTTAAGAAAGTTGATTAGTCGAACATATGGACAACCTGGTTATAAGGATTTTGTGACGTTTGTAATCGAGTATAAATGCGGAAGATTTTCATTGTCCTTTTTACATGTTAAGAATGTAATAAAAATTTTCAAAAATCGCCTCTTTTTTCAAAGTTGTGATTCCAAAACTTGCTGTGAATTACAGAATATTTTATTCAAGATTCTAAATAAATATTTTTGCATAAAAATATTAACCGAAGCTTTGTTTTTTTTACCATCAATGTATGTATCATGAAACATGAAAAAGAACCTCAACGATATTGGCGTGTTAAAAACGCAAGTGTTCACTAGACATTGCTGTTTTTGCATGGACTTCTGAAAAGATGAATGAACAGCCTTGATCAGATTCTAAGTCCATCAGAAAACAAGGTAAAACTCGGATGATCTCAAAGGTTACTGCTTCACTAGTACATCTGGGATGTTACTCCTTTTCAAATACGCTGAAAAGTCATATCCAGTGAGAATGATTCAAACATATACCTCATTTGGAAAAGTCACTTGTTAAACCTATGAGGACATCAGCATCGCAGTCAAAAAACATCACAATATAAGAACGAGCTCGTAGTTATTATTTTTTCTTGCAAATCCAATGGCATTGAAATGATTAAAGTTCTTTCTTATTCATCCTGAAAGAAAATAGTCAAAATCATTTATTCGAAGTGAAATATATTCAAATATTTTCATTCCTGGATGTTTTTGTATAGACAGACTTTTAAGATTAAATGATACAACAATTTATATAAAATCTCAATATTTAATTTTGCTCACTAACGCAGGATTTCAACAGTGGCTTTTGGCATTCCGTCTTTACAATATTTATATAACAAATTAACCATTGTAAAGCTTGACAATGATTTGGTCTCATGAAAAGTAGTTTCCCTATATTGGAAGAACTGATTTGAAAAAAAGGTCAAAACAATATCTTTCAAAAATATTAACCGAAGCTTTGTTTTTTTTACCATCAATGTATGTATCATGAAACATGAAAAAGAACCTCAACGATATTGGCGTGTTAAAAACGCAAGTGTTCACTAGACATTGCTGTTTTTGCATGGACTTCTGAAAAGATGAATGAACAGCCTTGATCAGATTCTAAGTCCATCAGAAAACAAGGTAAAACTCGGATGATCTCAAAGGTTCCTGCTTCACTAGTACACCTGGGATGTTACTCCTTTTCAAATACGCTGAAAAGTCATATCCAGTGAGAATGATTTAAACATATACCTCATTTGGAAAAGTCACTTGTTAAACCTATGAGGACATAAGCATCGCAGTCAAAAAACATCACAATATAAGAACGAGCTCGTAGTTATTATTTTTACTTGCACATCCAATGGCATTGAAATGATTAAAGTTCTTTCTTATTCATCCTGAAAGAAAATAGTCAAAATCATTTATTCGAAGTGAAATATATTCAAATATTTTCATTCCTGGATGTTTTTGTATGGACAGACTTTTAAGATTAAATGATACAACAATTTATATAAAATCTCAATATTTAATTTTGCTCACTAACGCAGGATTTCAACAGTGGCTTTTGGCATTCCGTCTTTACAATATTTATATAACAAATTAACCATTGTAAAGCTTGACAATGATTTGGTCTCATGAAAAGTAGTTTCCCTATATTGGAAGAACTGATTTGAAAAAAAGGTCAAAACAATATCTTTCCAAAGAGATATATAACAATTAGAAAATGTGTTTTCAACGAAAGGTAATTTCATGAATGTTAGGTATTTTTTAGGGTCAATTTAGACCTTCTATTTATTTGTTGAGTTATTACACCTGTTGCGCAATGTCTGAACAGGACGACTTGATGGAGTTCAAGGAGTACCATCCAGTGCGCCAGCTCACATGTTTACCCCCTCCCCTCCCCCCACACACATATTCTGTATGTGCTTGTCCCAAGTCAGAAGCATTATTATTCAGTGGTTCTCGTCTGTTGAGGTATATCATATTTGTATTTCGTCCATAGTTTAAAACACAATTCAGACCACGATAATCAGACCATTAGTTTTCTCATTTGAATTGTTTAACATTTGTCATTTCGGAGCCTTTTATAGCTGACTATGCGGTATGAGTTTGTTCATTTTGGAAGGCTGTACGTTGACCAATAGTTGCCAACTTCTATGTCATTTGGTGTCAAGTTGAGAGTTGTCTCATTGGCAATTATACTACATCTTCTTTTTTTATAGTTGAACCTGTGACCTATGAATATATCATGGTGATTCTTCTAAAAAATCGGTATACAGAAGATTGATGAGTTACGGATGCAGAAATGCAGCTTAGTCAATATTTGCTAGTGTATAATAAGTATAATAAGTATTTGGTAAACACTAAGTTGATAAGAGAAATTAAACCTAAATTTTATTGAACGAACAAACTGACAAAAACCCAGATGGACGGACACACGTAAACCATATCGCCACTTCATTGGAACAGTGGATAATATCCAGATATTTACTATCCATGGGCATCACAACACATGTTACTATTAGAGGTTTCTCCAGTCACTTCACTCGAATGATTTTTTGGTTTTTTCTTACCTGGTTTGTAAATTTCTCGGTCGTGTAAAATATATCCTCTGAATATGCTTTGTCTATATGCCTTTTTGTGTTTCTTAGTTACATATTTGTTTGCTCGATATTGATTAAAATTATAACAAAATGTTGACTGCTGTACTCCTATTTTTGACTTGTTTACCTATTATGTCTGTTTGTTTTGTTCACTCATCGTTGTCGCTATAATGGAGTTTTATGCGACTGTCAGTGAGAGGTTTAGCTAGCTATAAAACCAGGTTTAATCCACCATTTCCTACATTAGAAAATGTCTGTACCATGTCTGGAATATGACAGTTGTAATCCATTCGTTTGATGTGTTTGAGCTTTTGATTTTGCCATTAGATTACGGACTTTCCGTTTTGAAATTTCCTCGGAGTTCGGTATATTTTGTTATTTAACTTTTTTTCTATAATACACTTTTCCTCTCATGTCTCTGTCGTGTAAAATCAATGTAAACGACAGATCCATACACTTAATCAATTAGTCTTAAACTATTATATCATAATATTAAAATAAGATATTGTCTTCTATGAATAACAATAACAAAACTCATTCATATCACTTTTGGATCAAATTAGTCTATGATTTCCAATGGTGCAACTTTATCTTTGCGATATCGTGATTTTGTTACTTTCATATCAGCAATCCCAGTTCGGCAAATGAATTATTATTTCTATTATTGATTATCAATAGTACATACATGAGGTTTTCCTTCAGTAGTGGGATTCGCCATCTGTTACTGAAACATTTCTATATTTATCTTGTTGTTTGTTTAACGTGTTTAATTGCCCAAAACGGTCTTTCTTTAAATTGAAAAAAAATGTTTCGTAGCAAACCAATGAAAACAAATTGACTAAAGATTCCTTCTTCCTGATACGCAAATATTACAAAACAAAATGTTATTGTGAGGGTATATTCATACAAGTATATTATTATAGCCAGCTGTATCTACTTGATATTAAAATATTAAATTGTTTAAATCAGCCGCGTTGGGAACTGAATTGAAGGTAAGAAAAGACAAGTGTTGCATTGCATTTTAACTAATTGATTATATAAGAACTACATATGTTATTGTTCGGGAAATTATAATGTATCATGTCACATTATAACTGTTATTTTTTTTCATTTCTGTAACTCTGAATATTTTGGTCTTGTCTGTAAGGATTGTTTTGATGTGTTTGAGCATTTGAATTTTGCCATTTGATTAGTACTTATATCTAGATATTGGCTATGAGGGTCGGTTGAAAACAAAACTTTACGACAAAAGAGATGATTTAGGCTTCCCAATTGTGAATTTTCATTTTTAGACCAAATTCCAAAGGATGAAGTTGAAATCATCGCTTTGTAAACTTTACAGACGCCATCACGGGTTGGTTGACCGTTGTGGAATATCCGTTTCACAGATGATATCGGATATGTTCCTAATGTCGTTCCCTTTTCACGAATGTGACCTACCGCGTTAGACCATTTACCGGCTTTGTAATAACCTGAGCAACGCGACGGGTGCCGCGTTTTGAGCAGGATCTGCTTACCCTTCCGGGCACCCAAGATCACCCCAGTTTTTGGTGTGGTTCGTGTTGCTGTTGTACCTCTATTTGTGACTTTTTTACCTATTGTGTCTGTTTGTTTTGTTCACACATCGTTGTCAATATAATGGAATTTGATGCGACTGTCATACAAATGAGAGGTTTAACGCTTTAAAACCAGGTTTAATCCACCATTTTCTACACTTGAAAATGCCTGTACCAAATCAGGAATATGACAGTTGTTGTCCATTCGTTTGATGTGTTTTATCATTTGATTTTGCCATTTGATTAGGGACTTTCCGTTTTGAATTTTCCTCGGAGTTCAGTATTTTTGTGATCCACTTTTTGCTTCTTTCGCGTGTCAAAGATTCAAACATCGCACTGTTTTCTTCAATTTTTTACTTCCATTGTTTACATTTGTTTGTCGAATAATTTTGTTTTTACAGCAAACATATGTTCGTCTTTTAATTTAGAAATGCAAACAGTTAGATTGCATTCTTCCCCGAAAATGTTTGTACATCGGACAATATCATTAAATTGTTTTCCCGACTGTACCAGGTGTGTACGTTTAAATCACATACTTTATGGTCAACACTTTATTTAATTGATAATTATTTGCATTAATCGGTATTTCTTTATGAACATGAAACACATTCTTTGTTTCTTATTTTGTCTCATTTTATAAAGCATTTTCTTCATACATAAATTAATTAACTTGTTTTCGTATTTTGGCCTTCCTAAGAGTCAATGATCAGATCAATAAAACATGAGACTTGTGTCTCAATATTAAGTGTCTGAGTTTTACCAATGATACGATCAACTTTAAATTTTTTTTAAGTTCAAATCACCCTTGTAACAGTAGAATACAGATGAAATATATTAACAAAGAGGTCTATGAATACCTTCTCCATTATGTTAGTGTTCACAAGTAAACATATGTTGAATAAGCTAGTATTGTTCAATAGAATTATTAGTACACAGGTATTTACTTTTAATTGGTTTTCAGCGTTTCATTTCCAAAAAAGAATAAAGTATTGTGTTTGCTTAAACAAATTTAAACCAATGCAGTTCAACCGCAAATACTTTTGCAATGCAGTTTTCTTCTGGAGAACCTGATTTTTTTATGGGGATCGTTTCGCTCAGTCTTTAGTTTTCTATTTTGTGTTTTGTAGACTGTTGTTTGTCTATTCGTGGTGTTTCGTATTTTACCATGGCGTTATCAGACTGTCTTAGACTTATAAGTTTGAGTATCATTTTGAAAGTTTAAACATATTGTATTTGCTTAAATATGCAAAAGTCTTCTCCCATGAACAATTTATATCAATAGAATATTTACAAAGCATGCCAACAGTACATCATTTATATACTATATATTGGATATGTAAAAAGATGATGTGTGATGACGTGAATGGTTGTACACAAAATACATGTATTTGCACTTTAGTGTGCTATATTACACATCCAATTAAACCTCTTGGACTCTTTAATAAATTTATAAACTTTCTTTAAACATCAGTTAATGATGTATAACCTGAGGTTAAGATGTTCAAATTTAGTGGCGAGTTCTCTGGTATCCATTTCAGACTATTAGATAGTTTAAATCTTATATTTCCATAAATAGGACATTCAAAAAAGAAGTGAAAACTACAAGACGGATCTGAAATGATAATGACTCTGTTAAGATCAAAATTCAAAAAAAGAGGCTGAGCACCTAAGTTGAGTCAAAATAATGTTGATTTACGATTACTAAATTCATAATGTTTAGATACTTAGGCTTGTTAATTCGGTTTTAAATTTACCTAAATAGTCAATGTTGCTTGTCACCACATTAAGGTTATTCCACAGTGGTATAAATGAAGGTATTGAGGATTCTTTGGTCAGAGAAAGTCTACCAAAAGATTATATTATATATATTCCCATTACGTAAGTGATAAACAGCTGTAATTTGGATTGTTGTTGGAATTTAATTGCAAAGATATGCTGGTGCATTATTATGTTGAATATTATAGAATAATTGTAACTTCCTCCTTTCTCTTCGTTCAGCTACAGTTTTCCAATCAATCTCATCATAAATAATTCTACTACTATTAAAAATAGGAAGACATATTACAATTCTGGCTGCCTCAAGCTGCAGCAGCTCTAATTTGTGACCATAACCCACATCCATATTATCCCAAACTTCACAGGCATATTCGAGTAGTGGTCTTATAAAAGTCAAGTTCTTCTAAGTTACTCCTACTTTTTCTGTACTTTATTTATCTAAGAACATTGAATTTTTATGATACTTTGCACACGGGTGTTTATGAAAATCTGTAACTTGAATATCCTTACCATTGATGGAAAATTCTTAGACCAATTGCTCAGCTCACTCAGGTCGTGCCTGATCACTGAATTAATTTGTGACATGTCACGACTAGAGTAGCCTAAAGATGTGTTATCTGCAAAATATCTACACAATAAGATAAAATTTTCCACAATACCATTAATATAGATAATGAGTAAGAGCGGTCCAAAAACAGTGCCATGTGGGAAACCTGCTGAAATACATCATATATCATTTTGTTATCGTCCACCTGTCTTTAATATATAACTACAGACAGTTTTCTTTCAAAAGTTTAGATAAAGGTTCAATCAATTTAAATTTGACACTTGTCAAACTAAATATCAGATTTCCCCTTTCTTGTTACTTTATAATTATTTTATTAAGCACAGCGTTCATGTTCTCCGTAAAATTAACCATGTTTTGTACTAAATTAAATTGTGAATGGTAAGTATAAAAGTAAGAAGATGTGATATGATTGCCAATGAGACAAATATCCACTCAAGTTCTAATGAAGTGGATATAAACAATCATAGGCAACCGTACGGCCTTCAACAATGAGAGAAACCCATACCATATAGTCGGCTATTAAAGGCCCCGACATGAAAAATATGAAACAATTGTATTGAGAAAAGTAACGGCCCAATTCAAAACAAAACAATTAACGAAAAAAAAAATATGACAGATATGAACCAACGACAACCACAGAACTACATTCTCCAGACTTGAGACAGATACATAAAACAGATCTGAGAGTACTCGCAGTTCATGACAGCTAGTTCAAAGCCAATAACAACTTATAAAAGAAAATCATCTATGCATTTCATATGAATTATAAATGTTTATAAATGTCTCTGTGTAAATGCAGACGAAGCTGTTCTGATTTTGGAATTTAACATTATATTATTAGCCCTTCTTTTCACTTCGTCATAAACATTTTTTTTTCAGAGATAATCCCACCTGTCATCACAGACCTTCTGATTTGCCTTTGTAAGTCTGATTGAAATTTGAGGACAAAGTAACATACCAATTTTCAAAATATCAAAAATCCATATACAAGTTTCAAATCAAGGTAAACAATGAACTCCAAAAGAAACCGACATCGGGTTAGTCGGCAGAGTAAGTGATTGAACTAGTCATGTTTGCAACAAATTATAGCAATGGCTATAAGTAACAAGGGACGTAGAATAGTTAAATGTATTTATTTTCAGATTTTTCTACAATGCGTCATGCCTGTGGGGACATCATCTATGTGTCTACAACTTTAGTTTAGACTTTTTAAATCGTTTATGTTTTTGCATGTTTATCTTTAGGGAAAACGCGCATTTTTCAGAAACATGATGACAAGCGTATGGCAAAAAAAAATAATTTGGGTTTTGTCCAAACAGTTTAGTTTTTGATGTGATAAAAGGTTTACATTCATCAGTTATTTCGTTTTTTCTTCACACCAGTCATGTTTTGTTTCTAAAAAAAAGTCAAATCATGCAGATAGTATACCAATTCAGGTTGAACGTTTCCGATGATTAAAAATCCAAAAAAGTATAATTCGAACTCAATAAATGTAGGAAGTAGTATGTTCATTTTGTAGCACTGGGTAGATTCCTTGGTTGGTAGGCTGCTAGTTCATGGGAATATTATAAGAACAGTATTCATTGCTTCATTGTTGTCATGATTTATAACAAACATTAGTTAATTTATCTGTTGACATTTCCCGCTATGTCTCGTTATATCTTATAATTCTCTAGAATATTTGAGAAAACTCTACTTTCACATTTTTCAAACAGTTTCATTTTTTTTATAAAGCAACATTCAAAAGAGCATCGACATGATAATTGGAACCATGTTGTGTAAGACGATAGTGGTTTTAACCCTAAGCTTTTTAAAAGAAATTTATGCTGCGCAATGTACCGAACCATCACTGTCAATGTGTAAATGCACTAGAACAATAATTGACTGTGCGAATCAAAATTTAACACAAATACCAAGTAATATTCCTGCAGCCACAACACAGTTGTAAGTATTAGCGTAAAATAACACATTTCCATTTCAAATTTTCTATTTTAGATCATATTTATTTTTATCGATATTAATTTGAACTCATTGACTCTAAATGACATTATTGTTTAATGGCGTTATGTTCGTTTCCGCAATGTTTTAATTGATTGTGATCATGCCTATACTTATTGTTTTGTTAGATGTATTTCTATTTGTATCCATCTGATGAATTAAGCCTTTTTCAACTGATTTTTATAGTTCGTTCTTATGTTGTAATGTTACACCACTGTCCCAGGTTAGGGGAGGGTTGGGATCCCGCTAACATGTTAAACCTAGCCACATTCTATATGTATGTGCCTGTCCCAAGTCAAGCGCCTGTAATTCAGTGGTTTTCATTTGTTGCTGTGTTACATATTTGTTTTTCGTTCATTTTTTTGTAAATTAATTATGCCGTTGGTATTTCATTAAATTGTTTTACATTTGTCATTTCGGGGCCTTTTATAGCTGACTATGCGGTATGGGCTTTGCTCATTGTTGAAGACCTATAGTTGGTAGTTTCTGTGTCATTTGGTCTGTTGTGAAGAGTTGTCTCATTAACAAACATACCACATCTTCTTTTTTTATATTTTTGCCAGATTCGTTTATCTTTATAATATTAGCAAAATTAGCAATTGGATAATTCAAGTGCTAATGGTGTTATATTGGTATATAATTTTCGATCTTATTCAAAATCCGTAAAGTTACTAAAAAGGGGGAGTCCAATGCTTAGAAAATATTTTTTTTCAATTTCAATAATGATTTGGGGTGTTTCATAAGTTGATGAATAAACAAATTAGCTACATGTACAATGTTCACTGTTATAAAATTTTCTATCACTCAAAATTCGGTTTTCCATGAATAATCTATAGAAAATCTGACAAATATGCATACTTTTATGATATTTATTAATAAAAAGCACAAAATGAACTATATTTTGGCAAATTATTAATGGATTCTATCATTTCAATTTTGACCCTTAACTCCCCCATCTACCTTGATAAATATAGATAATGTAAGCAGCAGGTGTGCAACATTTAGTCTAATATTTTCGTGAATTTGCAGGTTTATATGTATCAGGAATTTTGTTGTGTCATATACAAATAATGTTTAGAGTAAAGTATCAACGGAACTACAGAGACGTGCAAAAAGTATTCAGTCACAATGGCGGCGTGTTTATGTTCGAATAGATAAACCAATTAAACACAGCAAAAAAACAAAAACTTACCTTTAACTCTTTGTAGGGTGTTCTTTAAGTTTGATAACATTTATTATCTATTTTGGAATCGACTTGTACAAACACCAAATATAACCAGGCGTAATACTGACCCACATACAATAGATTTCTTGATCAAATCGTTTTTAGATTTAATCATCACAGTACATGTTTGAAGTTTTCTTTTGATAAACAACAAAACGTTTATAATCACATTAAGAGATAGCAATTGGACATGCCTATCATACCGTTAATTCCGTTCCAGACAACAAAATCTTGAATGGACCGTGCACGATGGACAGGGGCGTTGTCATCCTAGAAAAATATTCACCTCCCGGAACATGTCGAGGTATCACAGGCCACAAAACTTCATCGAGTATTTCTTGGTTTTCAACGGCATTTATATTGCCCTCTACGGGAGCAAATGCCTTAACAATTCTAGCAAATACACCCTCAAATCATGACTGTGATACCGATGTGTAAATGGTGCTGAATGTTACGTTCAGATACACAAATACCGTTTTCTTAGTTTCACTTATATCACACAGAAAAATCCTAAGACTTGTTTTTACAATGCGTTCCAGTTTGTAGTAATCACGTGGTTTTACAAATAATAGTCGGCCACTTCTCACTTTATTTTCAACAGAACCTGTGTCTGAAAATCTCCAAAACAAAGTCAATAACTATTGACTTGTGGTTTGAATTATGTCATCGAATTTTGGACAAGAATGGTCATTTCGGAACAGTCATATTATTATCTTTTGGACATTTGTTGAGAGTGCCTGACATTTTTTTCCCATTTTGTTTTTCTAATTGTTTCAAAATGGCAGACGATAACAAATTTCAAATGCCAGTAGACCATATAATGTACAACATCAAAGATAAATACGTCTATCATTAGTGACGCGAATGACGTAAGGCAATACCATTTAAAACTGGATTAGCAATAAGAACGTTCACGTGCTGCCATTGTGATCGAATACGTTTTACACGTCTATGTAGTTTTGTTATCATTTTGTTACTTTGCTATTTAATAATGTCGTAGTTATCACTATTGACTAAAATGGCTGCTTTTAGAATAGTACTTCGATTTTCAGAAGCCTTGAAAACAATCATATTAAATCAATAGATGCCACATCATTATCTGGACTAACATCGCTTTTGATTATGTAAGTACATTAGTACTCCAAATCATATTTGTTCCATCATGAATGTTATCACGAATTTTTAATATCTGGGAATAAGGACAGATCAATTTGAAGGCAATAGATTTATCCATCCCAACGTCTTTTTTATCGTTTATCTGAAGGTCTCAGTTAACGTCAGATTTTCTTATTTCAATCATTTTTGTTATGAACGTTAAATTATATCGTTGTGTGAACGTAATGTCGTTCTTGGAAAATATGACAGTTTCCGATTTAGCGTCACGAAAATCCGCCAACTTGTGGCATACGAATGACATTTATTGTTTTTACACTTGTTGTTAATCCATCATTTCTTTAGCAAATGACATTTACTGCAAAATCAGTGTCAAGATAGATGAAGTCTTGCTTGCTTCCAAAATATGCATACTTATGTACCTAATGTTGATGATATACATGATTAACACTGGATGTAACTGACCTATCATTTCCACGCAATGCTATTATGTGATTTGTGCGTATAAAAAGGGAATTTCCTATGGTGACATGACTATTATTTGAATTCAAACTCATCAGCTGATTTTTATTGGTAATTACGTTTCACACAGGAAAACTTCTTAAAAAAAACCGTTGAACATTTTAATTGTTTTGTTGTAAATTATAGCCTGTTAATTTTTGCATTGCCTTGATTTTTAATTTTAGAATTGAATATCTTAAAACTAATGTTGTCATGAAGATTGGCAACAATTACAACGATATTTTTTGTGAAATCCGTAGTCATATTATTTATGAAAATATCAACTGTTTCTAACAAACTGTTGTAATATAGTTTAATGTTGTTTCAGTTGCTTCAAACCACTGAAGAAGTCCAGTTATGTTTTTTTGCCTGTTTAACAAATAAAATATCTATACGATGCTTTGTATTATAAGTGATGATTATTTGTTCGAGAACTCTTATATTAGAAATGCAAATATTAAACCTATCATATTTCAACCGTCTCATCACAAACGACAGCATGTCTTAGTTATCAGTTTTCTCCGTCTGTTTATCAGTGTATCAGAAAGACAAGACAACGCGTTCATACCATGCGTGTCTCATACAGTTCTTGGTCACCTTCGAACATTTCAATGATGTTTCACACAGATAAAAAATGTTTTTTTTTATTTTTGAACTTATTTCGGGTCTTTTTCAATTAAACTGAATTTTGTCATTACACCTATAAATGTTATTTTCTTGTGGCATATGTAACAACAATGATTTTATTTTAGCAACAATCGCGATTGGTACAATGATTTATCTTTAGAAACAATCGAGATTGGCACCAAAGTTTCCATACTGATTAAAAGAGCCCATTGCTTTTCTGATTTCAACAAATAGTGGAACTGTATTGTTTGTCATTAAGTGATTTATAGGTTACCTAGATTGTACTATATATAACCCAAAAGGATTTCCTCTAACCAAATGAATACTAAAACTCATTAATTGAAAATAAACTGGCAATGCTTTGGCAAAAAATATGAACGACCAATAGATAAACAACAGTCTCTTAAACAAAGAAAACTAAAAACTTAACAACACAAACCCTACCAAAAAACGGATGGTGATTTAATGTGCTCCGGAAGGGTAAGCACGTCTTGTTCGACATGTGGCATACGTCGTCCTCCTCATGACAAATTCAAATTATGTGATAAGTCTAAATCGGTCGATCAACTCGAGGAAACGAGAACGTTATTGTTGTTACGACAATTTGAACATACCCGTCATTTAAACTGAGCAGAACTATTGCATTCAGAATGATAAAAGAGGGACGAAAGATACCAGAGTGACATAATATTCTCGTACCTTTTTGGATTGATTTGAATGATAGTATTATCCCCGTGTAACGCAGTGCGGGGACAAAAAAATGCCTTCCGTATGGTCTTGCAAGCGCTTTCACGTGTACTATTCTTGCCATATTTGTATGAAATTCATTTATAAGGTTGATATTAGCAATATCAGGTACAATTCTTTTCAGATTTTTATGAAATCAATTTATAAGGTTTGTATTAGCAATATGGCGGAAGGTCGAAAATCAGTGCCCAACAGCTATTTAGTAGTAATGCCCTAAGAAAATTTAAATTAATAAAATTGCATTGTTAGCTGTCTCAAGCCTGCATTTCTTGTTGGATTGCTTTTCAGTTATAGTGAAGATTTATATCAACAATGTCTAGGATGATCTAACGCAAACATTTGTTGTATGATTGTATCAAAGTTGTATATCATCAATGTCTTGGCATGGTGCTGACCAACTGTTTTTTGCAGGAGTTATGCCCCTTGGAAAAATAGAAATATATGAAAAAAAACACTGTTAGCAAATGCATGCTTAAATTTCTTGTAAGATATTAAGAAGGCACTGACTGTATGCACAACTGAATTAGAATATTTTTGCAGAGATTTAAGCTCCAACGAAATTTCAAGTATAGAAGCTGGTGTGTTTTCTCTGCTTCCGTCGTTGACTGGTTTGTAAGTATTGTATCAAAACATGAAAATATGGAAGAAAAACTGTTCAAAATGCTGACCTTTTCGATCGACAAAATAGATTAATGAGAGAAATGTATCATTCCAAATAGTTAAAATTGTATGTCCATGCTAGGGTTTTTATTTGTTTTTGTACGGATGATATTCATTATGATTCAAATAAATAACTATCTGAATTCGGATTTGTCATCGTCCTTCTTTAAATGTGTTTGTCCTCGTTTAAGTTCTAAAAATTTCAAATACGAGGTCATATTTGGATAACGGAGCATATTTGAAATCAGCCAACCATTTCGAAAAGAATGCCGACACTTTGAAAACAATTTAATCCAATAGATGACTTAGGGAGTTAAAAGCTATTAACACTCTTTCGATGAGAAAACACATTCTGGAACTGTTTTATTATTTTTTGGTAAATCCGTTGAGAGTTATTGACCTTTTATACCAATTGTTTTACGTGTTCAAAAATGGCAAACAACAACAACCTACACAAAACGGTAGAAAATGAGATGCACAACGCTTAGTTTGAATAATTTAATCATCAGTGACGTGAATGACGTTGGACAAGGCCATTGAAAACTGAGTAAGCAATAAGAATGTAAACACTTTTGCGATCGAATATCTTCTGCACGTCTTTGTAGTTTTGAAATTATTTAGTTTTTTTAGTATCAAATAAAACCGCAAGTATCGTTATTTCTTGATTAAAATGGATGCTTTTAGAATTGTACTTCGATTTTCAGATACCTTCGCAACAACAAAATTAATTCTATAGATGCCTCATTATTATCTGGGCTAGCATCACTTTATGAACTGTAAGTACATTTAAACTCGAAATCATGTTTGATCCTTCGTGATTGTTATCACAATGTTATAATACCTTGGATTAAGAATAAAATTGTTTCAATAGCTGCCACATCATTATCTGGACTTACATCACTTTGAAACTGAGTGAATTAGAACTCGAAATCATATTTGATCCTGCGTGATTGTTATTACGATGTTACAATACATGGAATTAAGGATAAAATTGGTTCAATAGATGCCACATCACCATCTGAACTAGCATCACTTTGAAACTGAGTAAATTAGAACCCGAAATCATATTTGATTCTGTGTGATTGTTTTCACGATGTTTAAAAACTGGGATTTAGGATAAAATAAATTTTATGCAGTATATTTGCTCATCCCAACGTCCTTTTTTGAATCGTTTCTCGATGTCTGAAAAACATAATTATAGGCCGATTTTATTATTTAATTTATTTGTCTTGCGAACATTAAGTTATGCGTTGATATCGTGTTGTGAACGTAATGTCGTTACCTCACATTTGAAGTTGCTTATTAAGCATTACGAGATTCTACCAACTTGTGGCATACGAATGACATGTTTTATTTTTAAGCTCCTTTATCCTACATTTCTATAGAAAATGCTATTTACCTGCTTCATACTGCTCAAACGTTATACATCTAAATGTTTTGTTGTAAATTTTAGCCTGTTAATTATTATATTGCTTTTTAAATAATATGATTTTTGTCGAGCCTGCGATTAAAGTTTTTCAAATTTAAATAACGTTCTTAAACTATCCTAGATTTGTACCATACTTGGACAAAAGCTTGTTTATGGTCATAAGATAGTATTCAAAAGTAAATTTTGTTAAAAAAAATCATGTTTATCCGTATTTTACTTATAAATGGACTTAGTTTTTCTGCCAGTTAACATTACATTCACTCTGTGGTTAAAGTTTTTCAAATTTTAATAACTTTCTTAAACTATCCTGGATTTGTACCAAACTTAGACAGAAGCCTGTTTATGATCAACAGCTAGAATCTAGATGGAAATTTTGTAAAAAAAAAAATCCTGTTTTTCCGTATATTACTTATAAATGGACTTAGTTTTTCTTCCAGTTAACATTACATACAGTCTGCAGTTTAAGTTTTTAAAACATTTATTAGATTCATAAACCATCCTGGATTCTGACCAAACTTGAACAGAAGCTTTTTACATTCAAAAGATAGTATCTAGAGGAAAATGTTTAATAATTATTTCCCCATTTTTGTTGAGCCTGCGACTAACAGCAAATGTAGGCGAGACACTGGGTTCCGCGGAACCCTTACCAATTTTTATTTGTTAACGCTGTTTTGTCCTTTGATTTTGTGAGACAACCTTTGGTCAATGCATTTTGCAGGGCAAAAATTAATATTTGATAATCTAAAAAGTAAAACAACAAAAATTACCGAACTTCAAGGAAAATTTAAAACGAAAAGTCCCTTAACAATTGGCAAAATCAAAAGCTCAAACACATCAAAATAATAAAAAGCGACTGTCATATTCCTGACTTGGTACAAGCATTTCCTTAATCTAAATCACTATAAAACAAACAAATATGTCAACAAAGAAAAACAAAATGGCATATATACAAAGCACATACGCTAAAATGAAACACAAGAATACAAAAAATGACCACAGCACAACAACACAATAGCGGTATGTACAAGTACCGAGGGATGTCTAAAAGATATTACCAAAAATTGACAACATTATTATATTTAAATCTACTTGTGTACGTTACTTTATTTAACGCCATTTTGTCCTTGGATAAAGTTGTCTTTTTGACATTGATACATCTTTTTTATTTATATTGTGTCATAGATCAAACTTGTTCGTTCAGTGTATATTTACTTTGTTTTGTGTATATGTCCTTTTTGATCGAGTTAAGCCATTTAAATCGATGTTTTATTGTGTGTTTTTTTATGTTGTAATGTCATACCACTGTTTCAGGTTAGGGTGAAGGTTGGCGCCTGTTAAACTGTTTAAATCCGCTGCATGTTATGCACCTGTTCTTAGTCAGGAGCCTGTTGTTCAATGGTTGCCGTTTGTTGGTGTGGTTCATAAGTGTTTCTCGTTTCTCGTTTTTTATATTATAAGACCGTTGGTTTCCCTGTTTGAAGTGTTTTACACTTGTCATTTTTTGAGCACTTTATAGCTTGCTGTTTGGTGTGAGTCAAGGCCCCGTTTTGAAGGCCGTACTTGGACTTATAATTGTTTACTTTTTAAACATTGTGACTTGTATGGATAGTTGTCTCATTGGCACTCATACCACATCTTCTAATTTATACAAACAGTTAAGTAAACGTTAATTATCACAAACGTCACCAGTGTCTGAGCAGAAAGTTGATGAACCAGGGTTATGTCTAAGAACGTCTCGTCCTTTTTGTAAAAAAAAGTTCATTAGAAGATACCAAGACCTTGTTGGTAAATATTCCGTATCAACTTCACAAATAGGACATGATGGTCTTGAAGTATAGATTCTAGGTACTGACGTTATTTATCATCTTAATTACGTGTTAAATTGTTCATTTTATTTTTCCTTGTACATTTTTAACCTTTACTGTTTAGTCCATATTTGGTAATAAAGGCGTGTCCCGGTACTTATACATCCCGCCATTGTGTTATTGTGCTATGGTCAATTTTGTATTCTTGTCTTTCATGTTTGGTTATGTTCTTCGTCTATAGAGTGTCTTTACTGCCATTGTGTTATTCTTTGTTGAAACAGTTATTTGTTTTTATGTTGATTAAGGTTATATTACAATGTTGAATGCTGTACCCTAATGTTTGACAATTTTACCTATTATGTCTGTTTGTTTTGCTCACACATTGATGTCATACAAGTGAGAGGCTTAGCCTGCTATAAAACCAGGTTTAATCCTCCATTTTCTACATAAGGAAATGCCAGTAAAAAGTCATGAATATGACAGTTGTTTCAATTCGTTTGATGTGTTTGAGTTTTTAATTTTACCATTTTATAAAGGACTTCCTGTTTTGAATTTCCCTTGTAGTTCAGTATTTCTGTTATTTTACTTTTCACATTTCGAGGAAACTAGAACGTGATTGTGGTTATTTCGAAGGAAAATGTTTTCGTTCCTTTTTAGATTGATTTATATTATGTTAGTATTCCCTCTCATGCGATACAGGGGACATAGACATACCTTCCGTATGGTCTTACAAGCGCTTTCATGTGTATAATTCTTACCAGATTTGTATGAAACTTATATATAAGGTTTATATTATCAATATTGCGTGCAAGTACGACATTCAGTGCCCAACAGCTAATTTTAAAGGAGTTAGGACCTACAAAATTGTATGGAAAATTGCATTTTTAGCTCTCTCAAGACTGCATTCCTTGTTGGATTGTTATCAAATTAGATTGAAGTTGTATTTCAACAGTGTCTAGGATGAGTTCAAAAATCAATGCTGATCAAATTTTATTTTTTTTGAAGTATGTTTCTAAGAAATGTAAATTCTATAGAAAATTGCGTTGTTACCACTCTCAAGTGTACAATTTCTGCCAGATAGTTGATATTAAAGTTTAAATCAGCATTTATATATATATACTTATATAGAAAATGGCATTGTGAGCGCTCTTACACAATCATTTGTTGTATGACATAAATGATTGTTAAGAATTTTGTATCAAAGATGTCTATCAGCAATGTCTCGGGAGAGTGATGTCTTACTCATGTTACTTTTTTTGTTGGAGTTATGCCCCTTGGAAATAGAAATATATTAACACAAACACTGTTAGCAAATGAAAGCTTAAATGTCTTGTGAGATATTAAAAAGGCAATTACTGTTTTCACAACTGACTTAAAATATTTTTATATGCTTAAATTTCTTGTAAGATATTTAAATAAGGCACTGACTGTATGCACAACTGACAATAGAATATTTTTGCAGAGATTTAAGCTACAACGAAATTTCAAGTATAGAAGCTGGTGTACTTTCTCTGCTTCCGTCGTTGCTCAGTTTGTAAGTATTGTATCTAAACATGCAAATATGGAAGTAAAGCTATTCAAAATGCTGACCTTTTCGATCGACAGAATAGACTAATAAGAGAAATGTATCATTCCAAATAGTTAAAATTGTACGTCCATGCTAGGGTTATGTTTTTGTACGGATGTTATCCATTATGTTACAACTAAAAATCTATCTGATTAATTTCGGATTTGTCACCTTCCTTCTTTCAATTTTTTGTCCTCGCGTAAGTTCTGAAATTTCAAAATACGGGTGATATTTGGATAACATTCAGAGCAAACATTTATTCAGCCAACCATTTCAAATAACATGCTGACTAAAATAACAAGTCACCCGCATACATTGTTTACCGAAATTTCATCAAAGTGAAATAAAAACAGTGAATAATTACATAGCTATTCGAAAAAGTTATAAATCAGGTCGGTGCATAATATCGGAATAACGAAAGGAAATTACAGAGTAAGAAGAAGAAAATCCAGTTGAGAGTTCATGACCTTTAATACCCATCAAGATTTTTTTACTTGTTCCAAAATGGCAGACAACAACAAACTTCAAATGACGGTAGATCATGAGATGCACAACGTTAAAGAAAATAATTTAATCATCAGTGAAGTGAATGACGTAGGGCAAGGCCATTTAAAACTGAGTCAGCATTAAGAATGTAAACACTATTGTGACCGAATATTTTCTGCACGTCTTTGTAGTTTTGCAATAATTTTGTTTTTTTTTTAGTATCTAATTAAAGCCGTAAGTATCGTTATTTATTGAATAAAATTGCCGCTTTTAGAATTGTAATTTGATTTTCAGATTCCTTCGCAACAACAAAATTACTTCAATAGATGCCTCATCGTTATCGGGAATAACATCACTTTTGAGACTGTAAGTACATTAGAACTCGAAATTATATTTGATCGTGTGAATGTTATCACGATCTTATTATAGTTGGGATTAAGGATAACGTAAAATTTATGCAACATATTTGTTCATCCCAACGTCCATTGTTATCGTTTCTCGATGTCTGAAGGACATAGCTAGAGGACGATTTTCTTAGTTTATTCATCATTGATGTGAACGTTTAATTATGCGTTGATATTGTTGTGTGAACGTGATACTGTTCCCGGAAATTTTTCCTTGACAAAATATTTGTTGCATTTGGAGGTAGAATTTTCCTGGCCGTACTTCATCACTTGGAATTCTTGATTGAAAAACTTCTTTGTGAGCAGCAACCCTCTATCAAGGAAATCATGATAGTGAATGCAAGTTCTTGAATGTCGTATCAACTGAGAGATATACACTGACAATGCAGGCGCTGATGGAATGTTGCTACATAGACATAGAAAGTTCACAATTTGAAAGATGAAATCATCTCTTTTGTCGTAAAGTTTTGTTCTCAACCGACCCTCGTTGTCAATTTCTAGATTTAAATCAAGCTATGAGTCAAACTCATCTGTATCTGTTGTATCCTTTATTCAAGTTTAAAGGTCTCCACAGAACGTAGTGACATAAATTAACAAGCATTAATATGGAATAATAACACACATTAACAGTTCTCTATGTGACATAGTGAACACACATTTACATATTAATATGACATAGTGACACACATTTACATATTAATATGACATAGTGAAACACATTTACATATTAATATGACATAGTGAAATACATTGACATATTAATATGACATAGTGAAACACATTGACATATTAATATGACATAGTGAAACACATTTACATATTAATATGACATAGTGAAACACATTGACATATTAATATGACATAGTGACACAGATGTACATGTCTTCAGATGATAGTAATATTTTTCTTCGAAACAAAATATTATGGAGAATTCTAGTATAACAATCTTTCAGTGTATATTGTAAATTAATTAATTAATTGTTAATTATTAAAGAAACTATGTATTGTCCAAAAGATGTTCGTTATTATGAATATTACATGTATGCTCAGTTGTTGTTCTTTGAAGATTTTTACTTTTCTATTGTAGTGGTTTGTCGTTTAACCCACTTGTCTGCTGTTCGATGAAAGGATTTGAAGATTGGGCCAACAATAGATCCTGGAATGAGTTTTATGGATCGTGTACTGATTTCAAAACAAGTACACCGATCCTACGTTTTAATACGTCAGAATGTATTGTGCCAGGTTTGTAGCTCAAAGTATTTCCTACTTATTAAGTTAACATACACACGACAAACTCTTCTTACTCTATCTTACTCTATAGTTAAGGTAATTAATATAATAATAAACACCATCATCATTGTTTTATTATCATTATTGATATAATTATTTTTATAATTATTTCTGTTATTATTATACAGTTAAACTTGCTTTAATCTGATAATGTGTAATTTTTTTTCATCTTATGTATTAAGACTTTAAAATCGTTAATTATTTCTCTTGTCTTTGCATATTAATGTTATCGTTGAAAAACGAACATATCATATTGTATTGTTAAACTTGTCTTGACCGTCATAGTTAATATGTTTTTGTCGGATTTGACATATATTGGAATTACAAACTTCATGTTAAATATACTAAACAAATTGGGTTTTTTTCAATTGACTTCATATACAAGTGTAATACAGAAAGATTCTTTCTTTACACCAGATTAGATCAAAACTTGTTTAACTGCATAATTATAATAGAACTAATTAGGTAAATATAGATATTTGTTGATTCAGAAATAGATGGCACGTGTCTCAATATGTAATGTTGTGGGTTTATATAGACTGTGACTTATCAAATAAAAAAATAATTTTCTATATTTAAATAGTTGATGGTGGATGGAACGCTTGGAATAACTCCACATGTTCTATGACATGTGGAGTAGGCATTATATCCAGTAATAGAACATGTGACAATCCCCTTCCATCTCACGGTGGAAAAAACTGTAGTGGTGAAGCTAGTATCACGAAATCTTGTAATTTAGTAGAATGTCCAGGTATGTGCAATAAAAATTCCGTGCTTTGGTTTTTTAATTTCAATTGTCTCTCAGTCCCAGGTTATGGGAGGGCTGGCACCTTCAAACTTGTTTAACCCCGCCACATTCTATTTGTGCTGATCCCAAGTCAGATGCCTTTAGTTCAATGATTGTTGTTTGCTCATGTCTTTCGTATTTGTTTTTCGTAAATTGTGTTTTGATACATAAGGCCGTTAGTATTCTCAGTTGCATTGTTTCATATTTTTCATTTCTGGGCCTTTAATAGCCGTTCAATCGTTATGAGTTTTTCTCATTCTTGTGTCCTGATGTGCTGTCGTAAATTCATGGGAGGTGTCCGTTGTTATTCTGCGGTTTACATGTTGAAATGTACTGTTATATTATTTATTTATGTATTTCTCTTTTCTGAGTGTTCTTGTGTTTATTTGTACTTTTGTATTTCTGTCACATAGTGTTGTCATTTTGGTGGTATTTTTAACATTGCCATATAAGCGGAAGGTTTGGCTAGCCATACAACCAGGTTAAATAATCTATTGTTTTCTTAAAATGTCCTGTTCCAAGTCAGGAATAAGGAATTTGTTATCAAATAGCCCGTTGCTTTGTTTGTTGGCGTTTGTTTTTTTGTTGTAACTCAGTGGTTCTGTTGTTCCGTTGTTTTCCTGTTATAGGTGATGTGTTTCCCTCGGTTTTAGTTTGTAACCCAGGTTTGTTTTCGCTTAATCGATTTATTACTATTGAACAGCGTTATACTACTGTTGCCTTTATTTAAAGGCCGTTCGGTTGCCTATAATTGCTCAAATCCATTTCATTTGAACTTTGATAGATAGTTGTCTCATTGGCAAGCATACCATATCTCCTTATTTAAATAAAGGTGAAGTTAATTATCTGTACTATTATAATACATTTTTTTATTTATTGTTTTTGCCTTGTTGTGTCATTTGGGAATTGTTGTACGACCTTAAACCCTTATAATATTTATTGTTAAACTTGTTTTAACCCTCATAGTTAATATTTTGTCCTCGTATTTGACAGGTATTGTATAAACCAATTTCAGGTTAAATTTACAAAAAAAGTTGTTTTATTTTTCAATGGACTTCAAATATAAGACTTAGTATCATACAGAAAGTGTCTTGCTTTACCCTAGGTTAGATTGAAACCAGTTTAACTGTATAATAATAAAAGAACTAATAGAGGAATTATAGATATTTGTTGATTCATAAACAGATGTCACCTGTCTCAATATGAAATGTTGTGGATTTATATAGACTGTGAATTATTAGATAAAAATTTCATTTTCTATATCTAAATAGTTGATGGTGGATGGAGCGCTTGGTATAACTCCACATGTTCTGTGACCTGTGGAATAGGCATTGTATCCAGTACCAGAACATGTGACAGTCCTCTTCCATCTCACGACGGAAAGCAATGCATTGGTGAAGCCAGTATTACAATATCCTGTAAGTTAGTCGAATGTCCAGGTATGTGCAATAAAAGTTCTGTGTTTTGATTTGTTCCCTTTATTTATCTTTTCTTAATAGATTCAAAAGTTTTGAACATTTATATAGTACTGTCTCCTTTAGGTAACCATAAACCATTTCAAGCAGTAGTCGTATACAGCTGAAATTAATCACACGTCTAAATAAGAATACTTAGTTATTAAGGTGTTTTTTTTTTAGAAAAAAGACCACGAGTCACTGGCCAATCTTTTGAGGAATTGAATTGTAAACAATTACAGTTGACACATGTCTCCGTTTGTACTATACAAATTTTAATGTTTCTTCTCTTTTTCATACAAAAAAGGAATATATTAAACATTAGAAAACAAAGTCAGTTCCTACGTGTTTATTTATTTATTTATTTTATTATATTGATATTGTCTTTTGTAATATAATATTTTGCCTATACATTATTGTTTTTTTTTCAGAATCGTGCAGCCATTCAAGTAAAAGGTCACACAGCATATTAGGAAAGCAGTTGGACAATAAATGAGGTAAATATTATATCGAAAACAAATGTGCATAGACTTTTTAAAATAATTGATTGAATGTTGAGCCAGGATGTTTTCAACACAAGAGTAAGTAAGCAGGTCCCTGATTTTCCGTATCAGAATGATTCTAAGCGTCGGAAGGCTGAATATGCTGGTTTATATACATGTTTATATGCATCTAGTAAATGTCTAGTTCTCTTACAAAAGATAATCTACAAATAACCTAGTAAATTCTTGTCTAGTAGTTTGGTAATAACCGTATGTAGCTGCTTTCTAGATAAAAGTTCATATAACATACAATCAAGCATACATTATCCAATCATTCTGACAGTAATTGCAATCAAATTCATTATTTATTTGCTTTAATATAAGTAGAAAATGTAGAACAACAAAGAACTTTGTTTACTATCGTTGTTGTATACTTTACTTTCTTTCAGGTGAAAAAGGGAATTCAATAATTTAGTTATTCTTTACTTTCTTTCAGGTGAAAAACGGAATGAAAATGAAGGACAGAAACCAAAAAGAAAACAAAAATGATATATATGCTTATCAACATATCGGAAAGATTAGAAATAACGGCATTTGTCTGACAACAAATGATAACAATATCTTTTCTAAAAATTGTGGAAAATTCATTCAATACTTTCATCTGAAATTTTACAAGAGATATTTTTGATTTACCTTTTTCGATTCGAAACATATAGCATTCGTGGTTTAATCCATTTGAGTTCATAAATGAAGTTATCTGCTTATATGTGTGTCTTTTTGTATAAATAAATGTGGGAATACAATTAATTTTTATTTGCATTTTGTCTGCCGTAAAAGCATATTCTATTCCCGATTGTGGATTATTATAAAACGAGACGCTTCTCATATCCACGCATACGATCTTGCTCCTTTGGGTTAATATAATTTCCTGAGTTTTGAGTTTTTTACTTGATTTGTATCTTCTATGGATTTATGAAATATGAATAACGGTAAACTACTGTTCTTTGCAATTCACATATAACAAACAAAAATGACGAATGGTTTTTGTAGATTATCTTTGGTTTGGAAAACCCTACAGGATTTCTCGACTTAAACTTCATCGACATATGATAGTTCTGAGATTAGAGATAGCCCAGAAACTTCATAGAGTAGAAAGATTATAGATAATCTGTTAATCGCTATATTTTTGGACATCGTCAATGGCGTCATCGTATTTGCGTTCTACTGTGAAAAAAATTTCGTCGAGTAGCTTGATAGCAAGATTTAAAGTAATAGCAACTCATTTTTACCAACATACAATATATAAAGAATTTTCTGCCAGGTAGTATGGAAACATTCAAATAAACACAAACGGCGTTCTGTTTATATTTTGATTGTTCATAGATAACACTATATGAACAACAACGTAATGCAATTATGACGCGTAATATTCTGCTAACATTTTGTATCAAAATGAAGTACAATATTCCACAAGGATATTCAACATGTTCAAACTCATAATTTGAGGACAACCTAGCAATTGACAGGTGCGATGATATACGACGGCGGGAATGAAAAGTGAATGATTGCTGCCTCCGCTGGAAATGAGGGTTTGTTAAATTGAGGTAGACATAAGCATTGCAATAGGCTTCAGACCCCTGCAAGAGTTATTCGAAGGCAGTTTCTCTAGATAAGGAATCAGATGTAACCCAATCCCAAGAAGTCCCAATCTGTGTCATGGAAAAATGCAGACAAAGGCGCATACAAATTTCCGTTTTCTCTAAAGGGGCAGATACAAATGAAAAAAGTAAGCATTTTGACTTCCGGTTTTTCGTTTAAATTGTTCTACATTGTATCATCATTTCGTAGCTTCAATAGCATGTTATATACGCATGAGTTATTATCATTGTTAATGTCGTACAATCAATCACATAAATTTGCTAATAAAGGCAACAGTAGTATACTGTTCAAAAGTCATCAATCGATTGACAGAAAACAAATTAAGGTTACAAACTCAAACCGAGGAAAATACATCAACTATATGAGGAAAACAACTGAACAACATAAACACTGAAGTGCAATGAAAAACAAACGCAGTAAACAAAGAAACCGACTATTTGAAAACAACTGCCTTATTCAAGATATTTCTGACTTCGTACAGGACAGTTTAAGAAAAAAAAATGAAGGGTTGAACCTGGTTTTATGGCTAGCCATACATCCCGCTTATATGGCAATGTTAAATAATATCGCTAAAATGGCAACACTACGTATAGTACAAACAAACGCAAGAACACTCAGCACAGAGAAACGCATAAAGAAATGATATATGAGTACATTAGTAACATGTCAACTGCAGAATAACAACGAACATCTTCCATTAAAGACAACACAGGACTCCACAAACAGTGAGGTATTTTGTTGTTGTTTGGTCTTTGGTGGACAAGGACTTGTTTATAAGAATCAAAATGTTTGTATAAGGATAGATTTGTTCTTTCTTTCAATATGATCCTTGTATATATAAAAGTTGTCTGTTTTCTAGTTCAAGGAAGAGATGTTCAATTATATTATTGGCTCATCTACAATGTTTAGGATTTAAGGCACTATGTTGTCCCGAACATTTGTTCATTCGTTTATCCGTACCAAGCCTTAGTTATGGTAGCTCACCATTAAGTCATTCTCATAACAGTTTAAATATAAATACACACGGTCATAATGATTTAAACTTTTAAAATGTATGCCAAATTGCAGAATACTGAATACAATGGCATATAGATATTTTTTTTTTATATGTATTTAGGTTTGGCATTAGAAATCCGTGTGTAAGGCTAAGCAAGTGAATAGTGTTTAAACCCCGCCTACGCTATAATCGGCCAATATGTTTCCTATATGTACGCTCGTCCCCTCCTTATCGAGAGAAATGCTGGCTTTGGGTAATTTCCATTCAGTTGTGCTCACATTAACTTGAAAATATGTATACATCTTCCTTTAGATAAAAGTTATAACAGTATATGCAAAATTACAGTATTCATACAAATTTCAAAGTTAATTGTACTTGACAAGTTGATAGTGTCAAACCGGTTCATTCTCAGGTTGAACTTTTGTTTAAGGCAGTTTACACATGTAACTACAGTTTACACGTGTAAACATTTGGAGAAGAATCTGCTTACCCTTTGGAACACTTGAGATCACCCTCACCTATGGTTGGATTCGTGCTCCTCAGTCTTTAGTTTTTCTATGTTGTTTTTTTGTAAATTGCCTAATGAAAATTGTTATGCAAAACACGATGGGAACTTTTATTTCTAAAATGACCATGATATTTAAGATGACCATCAAAGGAGTCAAACTGTTTTTTTTTTATTGTAACTTAAAAGACAATCGACATATAGGGATAGTTTGACACGGCAACAAAACAGGGACAATTTTTCAACATTGTCCGATTTTAAAGAAAAAAAAATATTTGCGTGTAGGTTCACGCACTAAACAAGATGGGGACAATAAATATAAAAACAGCTACCATTTTCGGCATTGTCGACAAAGCGGTATTTTTTTTTAATTTGTCTGATTTAATGAACTTTTATTTTGAGACGTAGCTAGTTTGACATGCCAAATTAAATGGAGTCATTTTTTTTATTCTCAAAATGACCACTTTTTGCATGATGGCTACTAAAAGGAGTAAATTATTCAACATTTTCGAATTTCAATGAAAATCTATATTTTTAGATATAGTTTGACATAAAGACCAAACTGCAATTATTGTTATTCAAAATCCATGCTTTGTTTGAGATGGCCAACACATAGGTTCAGCATTTAAACATTTTCATTTATATCTATATTAGGGATATTTGGACATGTTGAAAAAGATTGGATTACTATTCAACCCCCCAAAAAAAGTTCACTAAAAAGGAATCTTTTGGAATATATGTTTAGAACTTCCGACAGGGAAAAATTCAATCAAGCTATGAATATTCTCGGCAATAGAAAGTTTCCAACTTTAAAATATCATGTAAATCTTCCATAGAAAGATGTCGTTAAATTTACAAAGGCAATCTACTTATTTTTTTTCTCTCTTATCATTCAATATACTGCACCTTAACAAGTAAAAAATAAAACTGAGAATGGAAATGGAGAATGTGTTAAAGAGACAACAACCCGACCAAACAGCCGACGGCCACCAATGGGTCTTCAACACAGCGAGAAAATCCCGAACCCGGAGGCGGGTTTCAGCTGGCCACTAAACAAAAAGTGTAATAGTTCGATGAAAATGGACGTCACACTAAACTCCAAAACATATAAATGAACTAAAGTTAAAAAACATACAAGACTAACAAAGGCCAGAGGCTCCTGACTTGGGACAGGCGCAAAAATGCGGCGGGGTTAAACATGTTTTGTGAGATCCCAAACCTCCCCCTATACCTCTAGCCAATGTAGAATAAACAAACACACAGTAATACGCACAGTAAAACTCGTCCGAGTTCGATGTCAGAATAGGTAACTTAAGAAACTAAGCAAAATAACAATGATACATAAATTAACAAGGGACTACTAGCAGTTACTGATATGCTAGCCTCAGACCAGGATTAAACTGATTGAAAGATTATGTTTTCATCATATGAAATCAAGGACAATCCCTCCCGTTAGGGGTTTAGTATCATACCATCATAAAATATATGAGAAGAACATAACCCATATCATGCCAGCAACTGGTTTTAGAATAAATATGTTTATGCCCGATGCAAAGACCCTTTGAGTGAATCAATATTAATACCAAAATATGCCATTTCTAATGATCTGACAACAGTATCATAACTATATTCCTTCTGATTAAGTCTGTTTAAAGGTTTGGTTAGCTTTTGAGGTGAATGTCGACATTTTTGTGTTTTGTATAGAATATTACCATAAAAAATTGGATGTGAAATACCTAAACGTATAAGGTGTCTGCATGTTGATTTATATTTACGAATGATGTCCTTGTACCAATGATAAAATTTAGTAAATGTTTTGACTAGTTTGTGATATCGAAAATCCTGGTGTAGTATTTTTTCAGTAATACAGAAATTTCTTTCGTTAAAACCAAACGCGTTGTTACATACACGAACGAATCGAACAAGTTAATATATATAAATACTATAAGATGGTGACAAGGGCACGTCACCATCTAAAAAAGCATTTATGGCAGACTTAAGTAAGAAATACATGTATCTAAATGATGATAATCAAACATAAAATGATGACATATCAGAAGCACTTAAACAAGCATATTTTGACAAAATTAAAAGTCACACGCAACATGCTTAAATACAATTTTTATCCATGTTGGAATAATTATTTGCAAACCAGAAGACTATTGCAATAATTTCTTGATTTACCGTGTTAAAAATTCTAGAGCTATGAAATATTTAATGTATCAATACATGCCACGAAATCTCTGCACACTCACGGAAAAAAAAAAGATCAAAGGGACAACTCCCTCCTTGCAGTACTCCATCTCAAAGTAACCGTTGAGTCTAAAGACAACCATTTAGAATATTTGATTAAATTGCATTCAATTGAAAATTTCAACAGCATTTATCATTATTTGGATGACATTTTCTCATTGAATAATCAAACATTTTCTAAATATACTACCGAAATTTACCCAATGAAACTTACTTTGAATAAGTCAACTATAAACGGTAATAACCGTCCGTTCCTAGAATTAGATATTTCAGTATTTACATGGGCAACTCAACATCAATACCCTTCCCTTTTCACGAATGTGACTTACCGAATTAGACTATTTACCGGATTTGTAATAACATAAGCAACTCGACGGGTGCCACATGTGGAGCAGGATCTGCTTACCCTTCCGGAGCACCTGAGATCACCCCCAGTTTTTGGTGGGGTTCGTGTTGCTTAGTCTTTAGTTTTCTATGTTGTGTCATCTGTACTATTATTTGTCTGTTTGTCTTTTATTTCTGGCCATGACGTTGTCAGTTTGTTTTCGATCTATGAGTTTGACTGTCCCTCTGGTATCTTTCGTTCCTCTTTTACAACAAAAAGGGACGATTTTTCTCTCCCTGTTGTTTAATTTCCTTTATTGGATGGTGATGTACCTTTGGCATCATCTTATAGTGTTTATATATCCCCACTCATTCGCTTTGCCCGTGTCTAATGTGGCGTTTTGGATTTAAATAAACGTAACCTATGTATTACTAGTAAATTGTTAAGTCAGGGATTTCGTTACCAAAAATTACTTAAAGCATATACTAAATTCTCCAATAAATACTAATATTTGGTTTGGAAGTCGGCTGCACCTTTAGAAAACTGTTTTTAAACGGGACAGCACATTCTAATTTTTACTGAGATGTTGTTTACCATGCCCGGAAATTTTAATACGATCCGGATAAACTTATCGATCCTTTAAGTAAACTTATTCTAAAAGGTTTCCAATTCAACACTGTAAATAGATCTAAAAAAATAGTTTTTATTGCTAAAAATATTGTTTTTGTTATAAGTAGATTAAAACTATTAATATTGTCATATAGATATACATTTACAAATTCACGGTTCTACAATCTGTCGTTACCTCTGTTTAAGTATTGCACAACATCGGGTTTTTTCTCTGACTGTTAATGTTGTCTTTACACTACATCCAGTGGATGTTGGAAATGTACTGATTAATATTTCAGCCTTAGACACATGATGTTTTATTAGTTGTTTTTGGCTTTGAACTAACTGTCAGTAACTGCGAGTACTCTCATATCTGTATGTAGTTTTTGTTTTTTGTTTTTTATTTTTTGTTATTTTTTGTGTGGATGTATAAATACCCTGCCACATCTGGTCTGTGTTTTTTGGTACTTGTATTCTGCTATGTATCGGTCTGATGAGTTGAACCCTTTTCAATATTTTTTTTTGATAGTTTGTTCATATGTTCTTCTGTTACACCACTTGTTAGGGGGGATTGGTCGCCCGCAATATGTTTATCTCCGCCACATTCTGTATGTACCTGTCCTAAGTCTATAGCCTGTGATTCAGTGGTTGTTGTTTGTTGCTGTGCGTATATTATATTTGTATTTCGTTCGTTGTTTTGTACATAATTCAGGCCGTTAGTTTTCTCACCTGTCATTTCGGGGCATTTTATACCTGACTATTTGGTAATGACTTTTCTAATTGTTGAAGGCCGTACGGTGACCTATAGTTGTTAACTGTTTTTTCATTTTGGTCTTTGATAGAGCATTTCATTGGCAATATTTCCGGTATCGTCTGTTTACAAATAATATCTGACACACAAAGACATGACAAAGGGTTATCGGTTTACCGTAAACCAACTAATTTTCGGGAATACTTAATTTCGCGGTTTGATGTTTCAATTGGACTTCGCGGCGATTTATTTTCGCGATATTTTAATTTCATTAATGTATTAATATATGAAAAGATCAAAGTTTAACATATTGGCCACAATTTATATTCGCGTTATTTTTCTTCTCGCGAAAGTTAGTTGGTTAACAGTATTAATGTTGCAACTGTGGTATTTCAGCAGTCAAATTGTATTGACCGTATATTCATAGGAGTTATATATATAGTCACTGAACGTATATCGCTTTGTTTTGACGCTTACAAATTCGTTTCCGTAGAACATTATCTATGACGTCAATACAGAATACAGGTTCGCGAAATTTTAAGTCGTCCTGTTCAAAATCTTAAATGATGGTTTTACACTAAATATATGATTTGGAGCAGTTTTTACAGTTGCATTATATTAAGAATAACCATACATTGTCTAGAAATATAACTTTCATTTGTAAATGGCTCAGAAAAGGTGAATACATGTTATTTACCTCAATTTAAACAATTTGTCAGAGGTATATGATAAAAACATCAATACATGGCCTTTTCAATATCACCCCGAATATCATCTAAAGACCCCCATATCATCCCGAGACTTAAGTCGAGGTCTAATATGGGTCGATGTATGATACCCGGAGCAATATGTAAAAGACAATAACCTAATATCCATGTATTTGATATTACACTGTATTATAAGTTTCATAACGTAATGCTGACAAAAGTAAGGGCCAATTCTTTGTTATTATAGAAACCGAGCCACTGTGTGTCTGAACCTGCCCTTTTTCAAAGTCGCATAGCCATACGGTTTAAACAGGTTTTACTGTACAAATCAGTTCACTATTGAATATGACTCCAATTAAGGTATGTATAAATCCTTGGCATTTTTGTATTTGGTTTTATCATTTCTGATGTACACAAACCAAACAAAGGCAGTTTGAACGTATCACATGTATGACGTGCTAATTTCATATTAAAACTGAAATGTTTCGATAAAAGGACAAACAAATAGCAACCAAACAGCGTAACTATCAAAGATACCTACACGTTTGCATACCGACTTCAACTACCGACAACCGTAGATTTTATATATCTGTGTGTATCATTGTCAACTGAAGAATTTACCCTAAGACAATATCTCTGTTGCATTTCATTCCCAAACCTAATACAGGTGAAATGAATTTGATACACTTGATAGTTGCTAACTCCCATGTCATTTGTCCTCTGGTTGACATTTGTCTCATAGACAATAATACCAAATCTTTTCATATATTGATGTTAAACGAAATGTTCGACAACAGTAAGAGTGTTTTATTCTAACAATTTTTTTTATTATTTTCTTTCAACACCACTGGCAAAAAAATGAAACAATTATTTTACGGCCTTTTCCTAATGTGCAAATCATGTCATTATTTTTATTAACAAACTATATCCATGATTTCGACATGTGATTGTACTCTTTATTATGTTCAAGTTGTTCTTTGCACCGATAATGATTACAAAATTTGGATGAGACATAAAGAACACAGTAGGTTGCAATGCATACTCTTATTTCTATCCTCAGAAACTGTGTCAGTGGTGTTAATCATCCGATATCTGTTACATTTATGTTGTCATTTATGACCCATAAATGATTATTACTCTTAATAAAATCATCAATACATCATGCTTTAAACTGTTAACATCCGGCACACTCGTTTTGTGTACAAACGATTCATCAGTGACGCTCGAAATTGAATTAAATTATTATTCATTCAAAGATTATAAAGATTCGAACGCTTTGAAGTTCATAGAAAAAGACGGTTGAAGCAGTCACAATGTTTTTTTCATATATGCATGTATATCTATAACTGCAAGACAGGATTATTCAAAAATGATTTAAAAAATAGGCTCCGTGTTGAAGACTGTACTTTGACCTATAATGGTTTACTTTTATAAATTTTGAATTGGATGGAGAGTTGTCTCATTGGCACTCATACCACATCTTCTTATATCTATTTATAAATTTAGTTCGTTTGAAACGATTTTGTTTGATTTTTTTATTCGCCTTCATTAGGAACTTTCAAAGCCACAAATGTGAAAGCCAAGTATGTATAACTACCGCAACAAGCGAAGAGCTCAAATGAACCAAAAACATAGCAACATTTATCAAAGGTATACTTTGCCTGAGGGAACTGAAACCTTCATTTCATTATAATTTCAAAATTAATCAATGCAAAATTTAAGATCTGTTTTTATAAATCATGTCAGTTCTCAGCACTGACTACTGTGCTAATGTATCCTCACGGGCTTAATGTCCAGCAAAGGCCGTATCAACCCAGTGCTAGAAAATTAAAATCGCACATTAAAAAGTATTAGCATCCGAAGCTCGCATCTTGATTTAACTTCATCACAGAAAATCAAATCCAAAGAGAAGTTGGCATGTATATGAGAGAAGTAAAACACTAAGATAATATCAATATTTATTTACAGATAAATGCTAGATAAAACAGTTTAGGTCTGTTATTCCAAAATACATATATTCATACGGATTGGTTAAAGTTTCCTTTAGGAAAATAATGCCATTGTCTTGCATCTTCCATAAGTTACAAGACAAACATGTAGTACATGTTAGTTGTTGTTCTTATCTTTTCTTCTTTTCAGATTTCTATCATGATATCTTTTCCATTTTCTTGCTTTCATTTTCCTTGATTCTACATGATAAAAAAGAATAAGAAGAAAAATGGCATTAAAATAGTTTCATGTTACTATTGATTTTCAAAGAATAGAACATAATATGCAATCGGTAGACATTGTACATCCATAGGTTCAACATGCTAATAAATGAATGAAACTTACAAAACCTGAAGGTGGGTCGAGAGGGTTATTGTCTCTTGCTATGTATGCATTGCTAGGCCTTTAAAATCACAATCAAGCCAGGTTTGACAATCTACAGATTATACCACTATTCTGGTTCTAAGACTATTAAAATATGTCGATAGCTTAATTTGGTTTACAAAAAAGTCAGCAGGCAGACATGTTATAAAACCAGGAGACATTATTTCTTAATGCCGCATGCTTAATTAAATCGGTTTTGTCGGCACATTCCATTTTGAAGTCTGATGTTTGATCATGACCTCCCGCACTCGAGGCAAAAATGCAACCATAAGACCATCGAGGCGTTCAGTTCACATAGCAAAGGTACAATATGTACATATCAAAATAAGATAAACAATAATCTGGCTCCATATAACACAGTGTCTCAGGTAACTACTTTACTATGCTAGAGAACTTTGTCATCGAATTCAAACCCTCAAATATTGCACATCATATACACATGTGTACCAAGTGTAAAGAAAATTTGACCACAACCTTCTGAAGAAATACCTTAAAAAATATATTTAACCTCATTAGGAACGATGAACAGACAAATCGACGGATATACATATAGACCAAAAGCATATTACTATACAATCGTAACATGAGCATACATATGTAGCGCTTCAAGTCATAAATGGGTAACAATATGCTATCAGAAAAGCGCTTTGAACATGTTGAACGCATGCAAATAATAAAGTGTAATGTTATATTTTTTAGATCCACGTTCATAAAAATAAAACTGTAAATTTAAAATCATTTACCTAGTTTCTTTTCTGATTCTTTACATAGTTCTGTAAATACAATTTTATACATTCCATTTAGGTGACCAGCTATATATAAAAAAAATTCGATAGTAACACAAAACTCACATGATAAGAATTAATTATTTTAGTAAGCAATACGTATTCTTTTGGCATTATTCATCACAATAGAAAATATATACAATATCAATGCAAAAATTTCATTGACACAATGACTAGTATTTCATTCATGTGACATTCATGTACTATTTCGGAAATAAAATACGTGCCATTTTCATTTGTTTTTTTTCCAAATTAGTTCAAATTGGTCGTTGTTACACCACTGACAGAAGTTAGGCACAAGACTTAGCATTCAGAAACATGTTGACCACGACACAAATTAATATGGCCTGTCACAATTCTTTAATAAAATGGTTGTCGTTGATTGCTGCCTAGCATATTTTTTTGCATAAATCGGGTCATTGTTTTCCTTTTTTTACTTATTTTGTCCATGTCCAAGACTTACAACATTGTATGAGTATTTCTTATGTCTCATTGTTGAAGGCCGTACAATGTACAGAACTTACAATACGATACGATATCAGTATTTCTCATTGTTGAAGGCCGTACGGTGACCTATAGTTTCTTACATTCACGTTATTCTCTGTTTCCGGTTGATAGTTATTACAGTTGTATTCGTACCACATTTTGTTATATATGGGAAGCTTGAATTCATTATACACACTAGTGAATGTCAACGTGGTCTTTAAATTTGTCAAATCAACTTTAGAAATATTTCATGCCACATTCAGCAGGCTCTTATGTTCCTGCATATCATTGTACGTGTTCTTATTAGCTCAATAAATGTCAGGTTTTCGTCTTTGCCTTCAGTTAAACAAGTGTTTTAATACATTTGAAGTGATAAATGAATTACTGCTATGTTCATTACACGAGATATTATGATTAACCAAACAGGTTAACATTCCCTTATATTTAGCATGTCAAGAATGATGTAAAATTTCAATTAGTAAAATGTATGTCATTATAAGTAGCTGTCCTGAATTGTGGTGTTTTTATAGGGCAGTCCTCTTGAGTGTCACAACTCAATCAAGCTGCCAAAGGGATCGGTGGTAAATAAACATGGGTACACCACATACTTAGGGCCAACAAAATGAAATCGACTTTAAAATCTTATAAATCTTGATAAGCATTATTTGCTTAATATGTAAACGTACCTGTACATACTCCTAAGGTACAGTTCACGGAGACTGTGCTAGAACCTATACAATCTTGTCCATTGTTAGAAGCTAGTGGGCTATCACAACTTCTCTTTCTATATCTTATTCCATTACCACATGTGACAGAACATGGTCCAGTCGACCAGGAACCCCACTGACCATCAACTTTAACAGATGAAACTTTATTTGAATTTGCTATAAAATTTTGTATTTATATTTGATATTTGACAGCATTATTGTTTTCAAAACAACTATCTTTTTTGACTTAAGACAATGTCGATTAATGAGAGAGTAAAAAAGTTAGCTCGATTACCGTTGAATCAATGCTAAGTAAAAAACAACGTTTATGTTAAAAACAACATATCTCTTTTATTAAAATGTTTGTGTGGGACTGAACACCGTTTGTCTTTTTTCACCAAATTCCTTTCAAAAAAGATACAGCCTTGCATCAAGTGCTATGATCAATTTGTCGGCAAAGTTGCAAAAATAAATCAGCGCTGTTACAAGTAAAGGAAATCGGTACGGGTTTTTGAAGTTGTTGAAATGCTGATTATTTAAGAGAGGTTTGGTTCTTCTATCTAAAATAATGTTGGTTTTAATTTTCATAGATTTAGCAATCCTTGATCAATAAAAAAAGAATCGTTAGAAATCTTTCCAATTTGAAGTGCAATTGATGGAGGTTTTCCCACAAACCTGTTTGACACAAGACAATAAAAGTTATCTGTATGATCCGTTATACACTCTGTAACCAGATAAGTTACAAATGTCTTCTAATTGAAGGGGCCTCGGGGGCCGAGTGGTCAAAGTAGTTACTCCTGTAATCACTAGCCAGTCAACACTGAGGTTGTGAGATCGAACCCCGCTCGTGCGGGTGCACTCGACTCCAATCTTAATTGACTAGGATTGCCAGTTTTCCTATCGAAGGTCGATGGTTTTCTCCGGGCACTCCGGCTTCCTCCACCAATACAAACTGGCCGACACGCAATAGCCCAAAAGCGGTGCTTAAAAGTAGCGTTAAAACACCAAAAATCAAAATCAAATCTTCTAATTGATCAGTACCTTTTTCACTGTATAATTGGTTTATACCGACTGCAATCCCCCAAAACAATTCATAAAATTTAGTTGTGTTACTTTAGTCCATGAAGTATATGACATAGGAAAGTTGACTTAACTTCGTATAAAGTGTGAATGTTAGTCTCGATTGTTTCTTTTAAACCGTTAAGCATCAATAAAACAAATATAGATTTATTTTTTTGGCGCATTATTGACACATTTCTCTACGTGCCTGCATTGCTTTGATATTTGTAAACATACAAATAATTAAGTCGCACAAATGATATCACGATTTTGATTTGACAACATCAAATAATATGACAGGGTAAAGTATCAGTAAATCATTCCATTGATAAATGAGACCGCCAGTTCGAATTCTGACATGTTCTGTCTTTAATCATAAAGAAATTTTCAGATAAATCATCGAAAAATCTATCTTAAGTCAAGTTTTTTTCTGAAGCTTACATAGAGCCAACAATAGTCTAGAATTTGTGTATACCGCTGGAATGTCTGTAAATTTTCCGTTGGAATTGATTTAAATACATTGTACATGTTGTATTTTATGCTAGGATTACGTACATTTTTTTATTGTTGCAGATATCACGTTACCTATCTTCGTAGCGTGTTGCTAGGTAAACTTAAATTGCAACAGTAAAACATACGTTTTACCTAGGCCAAATAACAATACAATGATCTCCTAGTTGACACATTTTAACATCAGTTTTCATTTTCAAGGTGGAGTTTTCGCTTCAAAAATTAAAATAAAACTGTGTTTTCCATGTCACTAGAGCGCTTGTCTGTTTCGATCGTCACCAGAAATGCTCAAACCAATATTTACTATGATTCTTAACTAGAAAAAACATTGTCTTTTCTATCTCCGTTATTTGATATTCGTGAATATTGAAGCATGTTTTAATCGAAGTTCTTTAATTTGTAGACATTTTAAGTATTTGTTTTTCTAATCTACCTGACTAACTAATAAACTGGATACATGTTTATTACACAGACATGGGTTTTATTTTGAACCCCGTACAAACAAATACCTGGACAATCACTTAAGCTGCAATCCGATGAATCTACACTGGACCCATTACAATCTTTTCCCCCCGCGGATGGTACTGGGCTGTCACAAGTTCGATTTCTGGATTGAATACCGTTTCCACATGTAACGGAACATGTTGGATTCGTCCAGGAGCCCCATGCGCCATCAACTTAAAAAAAAAATAATTTTTATCTTTTATGATTAACAAATAAATGTTTTTTACAATTCTTAAGTTGATTATTTTCATATTTTACAGGAAACTTTTCTGAAAAAGTTATGTCTTAAATGTCATGTCTTAAATGTCATGTCTTAAATGTCAATGTTTGTAATCTATGAAAAGTCAAAGAGTTATGTCAGGTATTAAAGAATGATATTACCCATATAATACAGTTTAACATAAAATGAATGCTACGTAATACCAATATAGATTCAGGAGAAATACCATGTATAAATGGTGATATATTCAATGATCATTTTTATGTTTGACAGGGAACTTTCTGTTAAAAAGTTATGTCTTGAATATCATGCCAAAGGGCATCACTTGTAATCTATGAACAGTTTTTTTAACTCAAAAGTTTTATGGTTGGTATTTGATATCCTAATAATAATAATACTTTTATTCAGAAGCAATACAGCTTATAGAATATACATTTTTACATCAAATTTTTAAATGCATCAGTGTAATATTAATAACAATAATTATACAAAATACACATATGGCGGAGAATGACAATAAATTCATATGATAAATAAGGAATACAACTACAAAATGTACGTATTACGGATTTTTTCGATGTTGAACAAAAATTTACCTAAATTATTAAGTTCTTTCACATTGTGAACTGATAACAACTGTATAAGTTTAAAAGTGGATGGTTTTTGCCAATAGTATTTCTTGATATATTGTTTTCTTACATCATTATATCTATTACATTCTAAAATAAAATGGTATTCGTCTTCAACAATATGACTATTGCACATAGTACATAATCTATTTTCTCTATCTACATTGTAATATCTGCCTGTCTCCTAAGTCTTGTACAAGACTAGAAAAAGATAGAAAATAGCTCAATTCAATACGCTATCACTCCACCGTGATAGAAACTTTTAACTAACAAATTTGGAAACAAATATAACCACAATGAACCAATAGCACATTGTATGGTACTGTTTCATAGAACTAGACAATTGCTGTCGTAGTTTTGTGTTTAACGTTGTACTTACTGATTCAACATGTGAATAGCTTTGTGTATTATAAAAATCTGCATATATACAAGTTGAATGACGTGTTTTATAAAAATTTAGACGAAATAAAAGCAAGTGACCATCATTTTTTTTAAATATAAGGTCCTCCATGCTTGCATAATGATATTGACACTTGCGTTTCTTTTGTATAATTAAAAATAACAGTAATTCAATGCTATAGCAAAATTTGTCACTTTGTGTTTATTAAAAATTATTGTGACTGTTTTATATCATCACGTAGTTTATTAAGAACAAGTAATGGGAAGTACACCACTAATTCATGGTCTCGTTGCTTTCTATCGTGTTAAATTCCTTAATTTCAAGCTGGTATAGCTCTTTTGTTTTAAGTTCAATTAAAGTGACAATCATTGCATGTCAAAGCAACACTTTATGGTGTCTTGTACTGATAAATTTAACATACCTTTAATGGCATACAAGAAAGAACTGGTTCCCTGAACTTCTGATGTACCAAAACAGGTACTTCACATTATATTTATTTTTTGGCGCATTATTGACACATTTCTCTACGTGCCTGCATTGCTTTGATATTTGTTAACATACCAATAATTAAGTCGCACAAATGATTTCACGATTTTGATTTGACAACATCAAATAATATGACAGGGTAAAGTATCAGTAAATCATTCCATTGATAAATGAGACCGCCAGTTCGAATTCTGACATGTTCTGTCTTTAATCATAAAGAAATGTTCAGATAAATCATCGAAAAATCTATCTTAAGTCAAGTTTTTTTCTGAAGCTTACATAGAGCCAACAATAGTCTGGAATTTGTGTATACCCCTGGAATGTCTATAAATTTTCCGTTGGAATTGATTTAAATACATTGTATTTTATGCTAGGATTACGTACATTTTTTTTATTGTTGCAGATATCACGTTACCTATCTTCGTAGCGTGTTGCTAGGTAAACTTAAATTGCAACAGTAAAATATACGTTTTACCTAGGCCAAATAACAATACAATGATCTCCTAGTTGACACATTTTAACATCAGTTTTCATTTTCAAGGTGGAGTTTTCGCTTCAAAAATTAAAATAAAACTGTGTTTTCCATGTCACTAGAGCGCTTGTCTGTTTCGATCGTCACCAGAAATGCTCACACCAATATTTACTATGATTCTTAACTAGAAAAAACATTGTCTTTTCTATCTCCGTTATTTGATATTCGTGAATATTGAAGCATGTTTTAATCGAAGTTCTTTAATTTGTAGACATTTTAAGTATTTGTTTTTCTAATCTACCTGACTAACTAATAAACTGGATACATGTTTATTACACAGACATGGGTTTTATTTTGAACCCCGTACAAACAAATACCTGGACAATCACTTAAGCTGCAATCCGATGAATCTACACTGGACCCATTACAATCTTTTCCCCCCGCGGATGGTACTGGGCTGTCACAAGTTCGATTTCTGGATTGAATACCGTTTCCACATGTAACGGAACATGTTGGATTCGTCCAGGAGCCCCATGCGCCATCAACTTAAAAAAAAAATAATTTTTATCTTTTATGATTAACAAATAAATGTTTTTTTACAATTCTTAAGTTGATTATTTTCATATTTTACAGGAAACTTTTCTGAAAAAGTTATGTCTTAAATGTCATGTCTTAAATGTCAATGTTTGTAATCTATGAAAAGTCAAAGAGTTATGTCAGGTATTAAAGAATGATATTACCCATATAATACAGTTTAACATAAAATGAATGCTACGTAATACCAATATAGATTCAGGAGAAATACCATGTATAAATGGTGATATATTCAATGATCATTTTTATGTTTGACAGGGAACTTTCTGTTAAAAAGTTATGTCTTGAATATCATGCCAAAGGGCATCACTTGTAATCTATGAACAGTTTTTTTAACTCAAAAGTTTTATGGTTGGTATTTGATATCCTAATAATAATAATACTTTTATTCAGAAGCAATACAGCTTATAGAATATACATTTTTACATCAAATTTTTAAATGCATCAGTGTAATATTAATAACAATAATTATACAAAATACACATATGGCGGAGAATGACAATAAATTCATATGATAAATAAGGAATACAACTACAAAATGTACGTATTACGGATTTTTTCGATGTTGAACAAAAATTTACCTAAATTATTAAGTTCTTTCACATTGTGAACTGATAACAACTGTATAAGTTTAAAAGTGGATGGTTTTTGCCAATAGTATTTCTTGATATATTGTTTTCTTACATCATTATATCTATTACATTCTAAAATAAAATGGTATTCGTCTTCAACAATATGACTATTGCACATAGTACATAATCTATTTTCTCTATCTACATTGTAATATCTGCCTGTCTCCTAAGTCTTGTACAAGACTAGAAAAAGATAGAAAATAGCTCAATTCAATACGCTATCACTCCACCGTGATAGAAACTTTTAACTAACAAATTTGGAAACAAATATAACCACAATGAACCAATAGCACATTGTATGGTACTGTTTCATAGAACTAGACAATTGCTGTCGTAGTTTTGTGTTTAACGTTGTACTTACTGATTCAACATGTGAATAGCTTTGTGTATTATAAAAATCTGCATATATACAAGTTGAATGACGTGTTTTATAAAAATTTAGACGAAATAAAAGCAAGTGACCATCATTTTTTTTAAATATAAGGTCCTCCATGCTTGCATAATGATATTGACACTTGCGTTTCTTTTGTATAATTAAAAATAACAGTAATTCAATGCTATAGCAAAATTTGTCACTTTGTGTTTATTAAAAATTATTGTGACTGTTTTATATCATCACGTAGTTTATTAAGAACAAGTAATGGGAAGTACACCACTAATTCATGGTCTCGTTGCTTTCTATCGTGTTAAATTCCTTAATTTCAAGCTGGTATAGCTCTTTTGTTTTAAGTTCAATTAAAGTGACAATCATTGCATGTCAAAGCAACACTTTATGGTGTCTTGTACTGATAAATTTAACATACCTTTAATGGCATACAAGAAAGAACTGGTTCCCTGAACTTCTGATGTACCAAAACAGGTACTTCACATTATATTTATTTTTTGGCGCATTATTGACACATTTCTCTACGTGCCTGCATTGCTTTGATATTTGTTAACATACCAATAATTAAGTCGCACAAATGATTTCACGATTTTGATTTGACAACATCAAATAATATGACAGGGTAAAGTATCAGTAAATCATTCCATTGATAAATGAGACCGCCAGTTCGAATTCTGACATGTTCTGTCTTTAATCATAAAGAAATGTTCAGATAAATCATCGAAAAATCTATCTTAAGTCAAGTTTTTTTCTGAAGCTTACATAGAGCCAACAATAGTCTGGAATTTGTGTATACCCCTGGAATGTCTATAAATTTTCCGTTGGAATTGATTTAAATACATTGTATTTTATGCTAGGATTACGTACATTTTTTTTATTGTTGCAGATATCACGTTACCTATCTTCGTAGCGTGTTGCTAGGTAAACTTAAATTGCAACAGTAAAATATACGTTTTACCTAGGCCAAATAACAATACAATGATCTCCTAGTTGACACATTTTAACATCAGTTTTCATTTTCAAGGTGGAGTTTTCGCTTCAAAAATTAAAATAAAACTGTGTTTTCCATGTCACTAGAGCGCTTGTCTGTTTCGATCGTCACCAGAAATGCTCACACCAATATTTACTATGATTCTTAACTAGAAAAAACATTGTCTTTTCTATCTCCGTTATTTGATATTCGTGAATATTGAAGCATGTTTTAATCGAAGTTCTTTAATTTGTAGACATTTTAAGTATTTGTTTTTCTAATCTACCTGACTAACTAATAAACTGGATACATGTTTATTACACAGACATGGGTTTTATTTTGAACCCCGTACAAACAAATACCTGGACAATCACTTAAGCTGCAATCCGATGAATCTACACTGGACCCATTACAATCTTTTCCCCCCGCGGATGGTACTGGGCTGTCACAAGTTCGATTTCTGGATTGAATACCGTTTCCACATGTAACGGAACATGTTGGATTCGTCCAGGAGCCCCATGCGCCATGAACTTTAAAAAAAATAATGTTTATCTTTTATGATTAACAAATAAATGTTTTTTACAATTCTTAAGTTGATTATTTTCATATTTTACAGGAAACTTTTCTGAAAAAGTTATGTCTTAAATGTCATGTCTTAAATGTCATGTCTTAAATGTCAATGTTTGTAATCTATGAAAAGTCAAAGAGTTATGTCAGGTATTAAAGAATGATATTACCCATATAATACAGTTTAACATAAAATGAATGCTACGTAATACCAATATAGATTCAGGAGAAATACCATGTATAAATGGTGATATATTCAATGATCATTTTTATGTTTGACAGGGAACTTTCTGTTAAAAAGTTATGTCTTGAATATCATGCCAAAGGGCATCACTTGTAATCTATGAACAGTTTTTTTAACTCAAAAGTTTTATGGTTGGTATTTGATATCCTAATAATAATAATACTTTTATTCAGAAGCAATACAGCTTATAGAATATACATTTTTACATCAAATTTTTAAATGCATCAGTGTAATATTAATAACAATAATTATACAAAATACACATATGGCGGAGAATGACAATAAATTCATATGATAAATAAGGAATACAACTACAAAATGTACGTATTACGGATTTTTTCGATGTTGAACAAAAATTTACCTAAATTATTAAGTTCTTTCACATTGTGAACTGATAACAACTGTATAAGTTTAAAAGTGGATGGTTTTTGCCAATAGTATTTCTTGATATATTGTTTTCTTACATCATTATATCTATTACATTCTAAAATAAAATGGTATTCGTCTTCAACAATATGACTATTGCACATAGTACATAATCTATTTTCTCTATCTACATTGTAATATCTGCCTGTCTCCTAAGTCTTGTACAAGACTAGAAAAAGATAGAAAATAGCTCAATTCAATACGCTATCACTCCACCGTGATAGAAACTTTTAACTAACAAATTTGGAAACAAATATAACCACAATGAACCAATAGCACATTGTATGGTACTGTTTCATAGAACTAGACAATTGCTGTCGTAGTTTTGTGTTTAACGTTGTACTTACTGATTCAACATGTGAATAGCTTTGTGTATTATAAAAATCTGCATATATACAAGTTGAATGACGTGTTTTATAAAAATTTAGACGAAATAAAAGCAAGTGACCATCATTTTTTTTAAATATAAGGTCCTCCATGCTTGCATAATGATATTGACACTTGCGTTTCTTTTGTATAATTAAAAATAACAGTAATTCAATGCTATAGCAAAATTTGTCACTTTGTGTTTATTAAAAATTATTGTGACTGTTTTATATCATCACGTAGTTTATTAAGAACAAGTAATGGGAAGTACACCACTAATTCATGGTCTCGTTGCTTTCTATCATGTTAAATTCCTTAATTTCAAGCTGGTATAGCTCTTTTGTTTTAAGTTCAATTAAAGTGACAATCATTGCATGTCAAAGCAACACTTTATGGTGTCTTGTACTGATAAATTTAACATACCTTTAATGGCATACAAGAAAGAACTGGTTCCCTGAACTTCTGATGTACCAAAACAGGTACTTCACATTATATTTATTTTTTGGCGCATTATTGACACATTTCTCTACGTGCCTGCATTGCTTTGATATTTGTTAACATACCAATAATTAAGTCGCACAAATGATTTCACGATTTTGATTTGACAACATCAAATAATATGACAGGGTAAAGTATCAGTAAATCATTCCATTGATAAATGAGACCGCCAGTTCGAATTCTGACATGTTCTGTCTTTAATCATAAAGAAATGTTCAGATAAATCATCGAAAAATCTATCTTAAGTCAAGTTTTTTTCTGAAGCTTACATAGAGCCAACAATAGTCTGGAATTTGTGTATACCCCTGGAATGTCTATAAATTTTCCGTTGGAATTGATTTAAATACATTGTATTTTATGCTAGGATTACGTACATTTTTTTTATTGTTGCAGATATCACGTTACCTATCTTCGTAGCGTGTTGCTAGGTAAACTTAAATTGCAACAGTAAAACATACGTTTTACCTAGGCCAAATAACAATACAATGATCTCCTAGTTGACACATTTTAACATCAGTTTTCATTTTCAAGGTGGAGTTTTCGCTTCAAAAATTAAAATAAAACTGTGTTTTCCATGTCACTAGAGCGCTTGTCTGTTTCGATCGTCACCAGAAATGCTCACACCAATATTTACTATGATTCTTAACTAGAAAAAACATTGTCTTTTCTATCTCCGTTATTTGATATTCGTGAATATTGAAGCATGTTTTAATCGAAGTTCTTTAATTTGTAGACATTTTAAGTATTTGTTTTTCTAATCTACCTGACTAACTAATAAACTGGATACATGTTGATTACACAGACATGGGATTTATTTTGAACCCCGTACAAACAAATACCTGGACAATCACTTAAGCTGCAATCCGATGAATCTACACTGGACCCATTACAATCTTTTCCCCCCGCGGATGGTACTGGGCTGTCACAAGTTCGATTTCTGGATTGAATACCGTTTCCACATGTAACGGAACATGTTGGATTCGACCAGGAGCCCCATGCGCCATCAACTTTAAAAAAAATTATATTTATCTTTTATGATTAACAAATAAATGTTTTTTACAATTCGTTAGTTGATTATTTTCATATTTTACAGGAAACTTTTCTGAAAAAGTTATGTCTTAAATGTCATGTCTTAAATGTCATGTCTTAAATATCAATGTTTGTAATCTATGAAAAGTCAAAGAGTTATGTCAGGTATTAAAGAATGATATTACCCATATAATACAGTTTAACATAAAATGAATGCTACGTAATACCAATATAGATTCAGGAGAAATACCATGTATAAATGGTGATATATTCAATGATCATTTTTATGTTTGACAGGGAACTTTCTGTTAAAAAGTTATTTCTTGAATATCATGCCAAAGGGCATCACTTGTAATCTATGAACAGTTTTTTTAACTCAAAAGTTTTATGGTTGGTATTTGATATCCTAATAATAATAATACTTTTATTCAGAAGCAATACAGCTTATAGAATATACTTTTTTTACATCAAATTTTTAAATGCATCAGTGTAATATTAATAACAATAATTATACAAAATACACATATGGCGGAGAATGACAATAAATTCATATGATAAATAAGGAATACAACTACAAAATGTACGTATTACGGATTTTTTCGATGTTGAACAAAAATTTACCTAAATTATTAAGTTCTTTCACATTTTTAACTGATAACAACTGTATAAGTTTAAAAGTGGATGGTTTTTGCCAATAGTATTTCTTAATATATTGTTTTCTTACATCATTATATCTATTACATTCTAAAATAAAATGGTATTCGTCTTCAACAATATGACTATTGCACATAGTACATAATCTATTTTCTCTATCTACATTGTAATATCTGCCTGTCTCCTAAGTCTTGTACAAGACTAGAAAAAAAGATAGAAAATAGCTCAATTCAATACGCTATCACTCCACCGTGATAGAAACTTTTAACTAACAAATTTGGAAACAAATATAACCACAATGAACCAATAGCACATTGTATGGTACTGTTTCATAGAACTAGACAATTGCTGTCGTAGTTTTGTGTTTAACGTTGTACTTACTGATTCAACATGTGAAAAGCTTTGTGTATTATAAAAATCTGCATATATACAAGTTGAATGACGTGTTTTATAAAAATTTAGACGAAATAAAAGCAAGTGACCATCATTTTTTTAAATATAAGGTCCTCCATGCTTGCATAATGATATTGACACTTGCGTTTCTTTTGTATAATTAAAAATAACAGTACTTCAATGCTTTAGCAAAATTTGTCACTTTGTGTTTATTAAAAAATATTGTGACTGTTTTATATCATCACGTAGTTTATTAAGAACAAGTAATAGGAAGTACACCACTAATTCATGGTCTCGTTGCTTTCTATCATGTTGAATTCCTTAATTTCAAGCTGGTATAGCTCTTTTGTTTTAAGTTCAATTAAAGTGACAATTATTGCATGTCAAAGCAACACTTTATGGTGTCTTGTACTGATAAATTTAACATATATACCTTTAATGGCATACAAGAAAGAACTGGTTCCTTGAACTTCTGATGTACCAAAACAGGTACTTCAGATCTGACAAACAGGCAAAATGTACCCTCTTTTTAAAATTTGTGGAACTTTTTTCATATTCAAAATTATAAGTCAAAAAATGTTCAACAAAGATAACCAGTTATTCAGCTTTCATTTGATACCAAAAATGCCTCAATATTCTACATATTTTGAAAGTTACACTCATGAGTAGGAACTATTTTGTGTTAAATATGTACTTCTTTCTGGTATGTGCTTTCTGGCCGGGCCCAAATTAGCGGTGTTACACCTATAGTAAGAAGTCGATTATATACTATAATATATATTATGATGACGATTGTTTGCCCTTTCCTGCTGGTATAACTATGGATTGGTTTACTCTTTAAATGAAGTTACTAAATACTAACCTGGACACTTTGATACATTGAAATCTTGTATTCTAGTACTTGTATCAAAATCAGTGCAAGTACCGGTAAAGAAGTTGGCTATGGTTTGATTGGCAGCCCAATCAAACCAATCAGTCATGGAACAACATATCAGTGGATTTCTGTCCATTGACCTGTAAGTACCATTTAGATGCACTTTAACGTATATATTCTTCGTTTGGTAAATTAACAACTATTCAATGAAATCACTTTTAATAACACAACGTGCAAAAACAAACCAATATTACAAAAAAGACCGGCTTGAGTCACTGGGTAATGACAGAACAGTAATGTACTATCAAAAAGCGATGAATTTAAAAAATATTTAAATCAATTTGCAAATCATTTAAAATAAATATATTTGGGAAACATTTATCAGATAATATAAAATTAGCTGACTACTAAAACTAAAACTTCTTTCAACTAAGCATAGTAATTTTCTTTTCAATATTGCATCATGATTTCTAAGTATATAGGAAGGTAAAAAACGGAGCGTTAAAAAAAGGGGCGAAAGATACCAGAGGGACATTCCAACTCATAAATCGAAAATAAACTGACAACGCCATGGCTAAAAAAGAAAAAGACAAATAATAGTACACAAAACACAACAAAGAAAAATAAAAACTAAGCAACACGAACCCCACTAAAAATGGTCGTGATCTCAGGTGCTCTTGACGGGTAAGCAGATACTGCTCTACAGATATGCCAATAATACTCACAAAGTTTGAATCCCTGTAACTTTTGCAAATATATTAGCTGATACCGTTGTCAACATGTTATCGAATAACGCCCTAAAATACAAATATTGCCAACATTTAAACAAAAGCAGAAAATACAACGAAGGGCAGATGCTGTTTTTAAAAAGTCGTTGACATACATTAGCGAGAACAAGTCAATATTTGATTATTTTAGATATATCCTACTTTTAAATGAATCATCACAACAAATGGTGCTTATAAATGAAGGTGTTAGATAAAGCACAGTTGTTTCAATGCTGTTTTTATATAAACAGCTACTACCGTTTCAATATCATATTAGCTGCTTCAATCTAAACAGAAAATGGAAGTGATCAATACTTACATTAAGATCAATACTGGAATATCTGATATTTCTAGGTCAAGAATATGACAGTTGTTGTCCATTTGTTTGATGTGTTTGAGCTTTTGATTTTGCCATTTGATTAGGGACCTTCGTTTTGAATTTTCCTTGAAGTTTGTTATTTTTGTTATATTACTTTTTACCGGATTTCTAATATGGATTTTCACATGCAATGGTACGATGAGTTCTGCTATTGTAACAGTGAAACTCTCATCATAAAGTTGTTTTTCACTTGTACCGTTGATTGATAGTGTTTGATTTTGTTAGTTTTTATGGAATTCCCCATTTTAAATTTGCCTTTGAGTTTGGAATTTTATTATACGTTTCCCACCTCTGCACCCACCTGCACCGGGAACGCCCAAAACTAAAAACTCAAAAGCCTGATGCATAAATACCGAGTCACATCAGGAGTTAAATGACCAAAAGGAACATAATAGCACAATGACAAATAAAAGGAAAACTGCAAAGAGGGTGGTAAAGGGGTTATTTTCGTGCAACGTGTTTTGCCATTTTTATTTCAGGTGCAGCCGTGATAAAGGTTCGTTATTCACCGTGTTTCGTGAAATCGGTAAAAAGATCAATGTGCAAGAAATTTTTAATTGTTCATTCATCGTGAAATGACAATTTTATTTCGATTTTATCCGTGCAGATACCCCCCTTTACGCCCCTCTGTAAAGTAAATCAAAAGATACTTGAGCAACTAGAGTCTATAACTCTCGACCATCTTGTTTTATTTGTGAAGTAATCACAGAATATTTATTTGTTAATTCTGGATACTTTCCGATGAATTATTGATTAAGCTTTCAAGGCGTCGGTTTCACAAAATAACTTCCGACTAATATTGCTCATAAGTATACTGAATTGCTCATGACTTATGATCAATTTTAGTCGTAAGTTTTTTGGGGAAAGCGTCTCCAGCTTCTCAACTAGTTACACTTTCTTAGCTTTCAAAGGATTAGATTTGATCATTCCTGAAAGAGTGAAAAGGTAAATCCAGAAAGGTACTTCGAACGCCCTACTTCATTGACAGAAAGCGAATTGACTGTAGAGTACTATATTTAACGCAGTGTGAAAGTCTAAATACTGAGTTATTGCATGACTTAATTGTTCAGTTTTTTTCTGTCAACACAAAATTAAGTTTTCAATGAATAGTCTATAAAACATTTGTCAATTTTGCACAACTAGTTGCTTGATAAAAAACCTATGACTAATACTTTTTATTACATAAAAAAAAATAGGATCTACATTACGTTTTTAGACAAATTTAAGTTTTCTCTATGACGCGCTCGTGTTTTTGTTTAACCCAAAACACATTAACCACAGTGAATAACAACTTGTCTGTTAATTTATAATGATCGATCTCCATTTATATCAGTTTTCGTTAAAAAATGAAAATACTTACAATTCAATCAATGATCCAAGACTAGTGAACGTATCGGGTTTAAAGCTGGATAATTTGTTGTCAAATAAAAATCTGCAAAATTTGAAAGCAAGAAAAGTGTTTATCGTGGATTCTAATTGTATGACACAGGATAGCTAATTTACGTAATGTTCTGAATATAAATATCTCTTTTTTAACAATTCTTATTATATAGTTCCAAACGTATTCAAGCACTCATACATCATCGGCTGTCAGTTATTTTGGTTTGAGCGTCCTTCGAGGGGACCACTTCCTATATACAAGGTGATTAAATGTGCCACTGGAATAAGGTCACCTTTTCAGGCTTAAAAATGTGTGAATTGGTCGGGAAAACTATCAGCAATATATGATAAGGTCAATAAGGCCATAACCTCTACGTCTGTCATCTTTTTTGATGTTCTCTGTTGTGTTTTTATCAACTAATTTTTCTCTTTTGACACTTTGGTATACCATTCATTAAACACCACATGAAACCCAAGCAATATGGGAATGTATTACATTTTAACCTACGCAATAATTTAAAAGGTACACATTTTTAAAATAAAGATTATATGAGGTAACAGAACCACAGCGGCACCACCTATCAATTAAGAATTGAAGTTCCCACCAATCCCCCCGAGTAACGTCCCCTTTGAAGGTTTATCTCGAATACCGCTTCGGATGTACCAAATATTGAAGTGTTGATTTCATTTTGTTATTTCCGTTGACATTAATTGTAGTTGAAGGTGATTTCATCGTACATAACATTATACCTAACGTACATACTAATATGGAGCTATTTCATTTCAGAACGATAGGGTAAATATTGAAAAAAAAACAATCACGTTTCAATGAAATATGTATTAAGACACACACTAATGACCTGTGTAAATACCGATTTTGAAAATGAAAACCATAGTTTGAATGAATTTAAAAGTAATCTTTTGTTGTTGCATATTGGCATATTACTCTTCTATTTTCTATTTCTAATTTGTCGTTATAGATTTAAGGCAGAATCAATCTTGAAATTCCAAAACATTCGTCTTTAACTCAGAGTTCAATTATCGAAACAAATCATTTGAAAGTTTGTTAACTTATCGCCACAATATCAGGACGTTTTGTGAGTTAATAACACCTTTCCTTTTACATTATCAAATTACCAAATATTCTCATTTCTTATAAGTGAACTGTGTTTCGACTCTGTACACCGATCTGATTTAAAACATTCTTCAAATAGCTATGTTTTTATTCATTGTTTATATTTCGATCAAATTCTGTTAGGCTGTGTATGTGTCAGCAGATTATTCGAAATGAGTGGATAATCAAATATTTGCTAGAAAGGTAATGCAATTATCAACTCTTATTTACTATTTTGTCGATCGTACAGATCAGCATTTCTTATTTATTACTTCTAAATTTGCATGTGGTGTTAAGATACTTACATTTTACGCAATGACTGAAGATCAGACAACGCACCATGTTCAATATTAGAAAGTTTGTTGTGCGATAAATCTCTGCAAAAATATTCTATATCAGTTGTGCATACTGTCAGGACTATGTGCTTCTACAGGCAAGAGTACTTGTAAACGTACGCTCCATATTAATAATCAATGGCAAACAAGTATTTACAGTTTGAAATAATACATTTTAAGAACAGAATTTTGTGAAAATAAAACTTTAAAGATATAGATCGTATGAGTGTGGTTATTTACTTGTGCGGGTAAGCAATTAGAGGCAACCGCTGTGAATCCATTCCGAAGATACAAATCAATGTAAAATACATCTGAGGCATGGATCCCAAAAGGAGCATCAGGTTGCATGGACAGGGTCTTCTGCTATTCATGAATTACCTGTCATACGAATCAACCAATTGGTGATGGTGACCGTAACAACGGGTGTAGTGTCGATTTCAGTTGTCCTCTCCCTCACATTCTGTAAGGGCAGTGTTTTGTTTTGTCAGAAGATCACCCTTGTTAATGAAGGACGTATAATGTCTACACGCACTAGCGTAACGTATACATTAATTTATGTATACGCCATACGATGTGCCAGAGGGCATTTACTGCTAGAATGAAGACGTCATCACGTTTGTCATAGATTTTAGTTTAAAGTCGTCCATCTGTGTCAATATCGAAGGAACCCGTTAGTGGCATTGGTGTAACAAATCATTGCGTGAAGTGGTTGATGTTTTAGACATTAAACCAAAGAAGGGTTCTTTATTGCAATGAAAAAAGCTGAAGCAAGATCAAATTTATTTAATCTTGATTTAAATGATTATTCTGGATATAAATTTCCCATTACACATATACACCTGCTTGAAGCAAACAGTACATTATATGCGAAGACTAGCAGACGAAAACTGCTTAAAACGTCTGTCACAATTTGGAATTATTTCAGATACCTATTTGCCTAAAAGTGCAATGATGTTAAAATTAAACAAAAATAGAACAGAGTTCTAATGTCTACTATGTTGCATATATTTTATCTGTTCAAAGGCAACAACTACAATTATTTCTATTTTCAAGGGGCAAAACTTCTGCAAAATTAGTTTTTCGGCACTCTCCCGAGACATTGCTGATATACACCTTAGATATGAAATTTATGACATTCTTACAAGAAATGTCGCAATTTTCTATATAAAAATGTTTTCAAGGGGCATCTCTTTTTAAAAAAATGGTTTATTTTGACTAATTTTGAAATTTGTTCGGCACATTGCTGATATAAACTTTTGATATTAATTTCATAAATATCTTGCAAGAATTGTACACTTGAGAGTGGTAACAACGCAATTTTCTATAGAATTTACATTTCTAAGGAACATACATCCGCAAAAGAAATTTGATCAACATTGATATTTTAATTCGAGTAAGACGTTGTTGATATAAACCTTCAATATAAATTATTAACAATTTTATAAGAAATGCAGGTTTGAGGCCGCTAACAATGCAATTTCCCATATGATTTAAATTTTCTAGGGCATAAATAGCTGTTGGTTATGATTTTCGAACTTGCGCGCGATATAGCTGATAAAAACATAATACATGAATTTCATAAAAATCTGGCAAGAATTATTCACGTGAAAGGCCAGACGGACAGTATTCATATGTACCCCTGCCAAAGGCTGTCTAACAAAATAAACGACTAAAGAGCTTCATGAAATACTATTTATATTATAAAAAAAAAATACAATAATAACGGGCTATAAGTAATAATGAAACAATAATGAGGTTTAACGTCTTTTATTATTAAAAGACGCTTTTGTGTGTGAAAAGTAATTACCTGTTAAAATCAGCTGATGAATTTGAATTCAAATAGTAATCATGTTTACTATTGGAAATTCTTTTTTGCACACACAAGTCACACTATAGCATTGCGTGCAAATGATAGGTCGCTTACATCCAAGGCTAATCATGTATATCATCGAGTAAAGTACATAAATATGGCATATTTTTAGAAGTAAGCACGACTTCATCCGTATTGACACCGAATTTGCAGTAAATAGCAGTTACTAAAGAAATGTAGGATAAACAACTAGTGTAAAAACAAAACATGTCTTTCCCATTCCACGGAATTTCATAACTCTAAGTCGGCAACTGTCAAATTTTCCGGGAAAGACATTACGTTCACACAATGATATCAACACATAACTTAACATTCAAAAGATGAATAAAATAAGAAAATCAGCCGTTAATTAAGTCCTTAGGACATCGAGAAACGATAAAAAATTATGTTGAAATGGACAAATCCATTGGATAAAAAATAATCTGTCCGTTTTCACATATATTAAAAATTCGTGATAACATTCATGGCGGAAACAATACGATTTTGAGTATTAATGTACTTACAAAAACAATAGCATAGTAAGTCCAGATAATGATGTGGCATCTATTATTTGAATTTGATTGTCCTTTAGGCGTCTGAAATCGAAGCAAAATTCTAAAAGAAGCCTTTTTGATCAATAATTAGCGATAATAACGACTTTATTAAATAACAAAATAACAAAATCACATAATAACAAAATAACATAATAACAAAATAATTACAAAACTACAGAGACGTGCAAAAAGTGTTTGATCACTATGGCGGCGTGTTAACGTTTTTATTACTGACTCAGCAGACTTTAAATGGCCTTGCCCTACGTTATTCACGTCACTAATGATTAAAATATTTATTTTTAGCATTGTACATCATATGATCTGCCGTCATTTGAAGTTTGTTGTTCTCTGCAGTTTAAGCAAGTAAAAACAAGATGGGTAGAAAATGGTAGGAACTCTCAACGGATATCCTTAACATAATATTAGAATTATTCCAAAATAGATATTTTCGTCAACAAATCGTTGATATACTTAAAATCCCAAAGTCAATAGTTATTGACTTTGTTTGCATATTTTTAGACATAGGTTCAGTTGAAAATAAACTGAGTATTGGCCGACCATAATTTGTAAAACCACGCGATTACCGCACCCTGGAACGCATTGTAAAAAATAGTGGTAGGATTTCTTAGTGTGACATAACAAACAAGTTTAAGGTAGAAATTGGTATTTTTGTATCTAAACGTACCATTCAGCACCGTTTTCTTATACATGGGTTTTACAGGCGTGTTCATAAGAAGAAGGTGGTCATCAAGAAAGTCAATCGTAAACAAATACTTGCATGGTGCAGAGAAAAAGGGCAATGGACGGTTAATGGCAACTGAAAAATGGTTATTTTCTCGGATGAGAGTAAAGCAATGATTGGACATTATCAACATCTATATGATGGGCGAAAAAGAGACGAGCGGCGGAGTCCAGACCTTGTTCAACCGCGTACACCTCAAACAAAATACCAATTCATGATTTGAGGATGGATTTGGTGGTATGGGTAAGGTACACTTTCTCCCATAGAGGGCATATTAATTGCCATTAAAAACCACGAAATACTCGATGAAGTTTTGAGGCCAGTTATAGCTCGACATTTTACGGGAGGTGATTATTTTTTCAGGATAACAATACCCCTGTCCATCGTGCACAGTCCACCCAAGATTTTGTAGCCAGGAACAGAATTTACAGTATGAGCTGGCCTGCAGAATCTCCAGACCTTAATGTGATTGCAAACGTTTGGTTATTTATTAAAACGAAAACTTCAAACACGTACTAAGATGATGGCTTAATCTAAAAATCATTTGTTCAGGAAATCTACCGTATTTGGGTTAGTATTACGCCTTCTTATATTGAGTGTTTGTACAAGTCGATTCCAAAAAGAATATTAAATGTTATCAAGCTAAAAGGACACATCACCAAGTATTAAAGGTAAGTTTTTATTTTTGTTGTGTTTCGTTTCATTCATAGCATAAGTTAGAACTTTGTTACTTTCGTTTTCAAACGTAAACATGCCGCCATTGTGACCAAATACTTTTTGCACGTCTCTTTAGTTCCGTTGATAATATATTTCGTGTGATAGAAAGAAATCTAAACTATAGAATGTTTAGATAAAATATGAGAAGATAGCTCCTACAATATACTTTCGGAAAAAAAGACAAAATTGGGTCAAGGAATTCGTTTTCTTGCAGCAAAACAAAATAAGTAAATCCATAACACTTTCTTTTATAAAAGTTACATTATCTGAGTTACCTCCCCCTATATCGCAGAGTTGAAAAAATTTAATCTGGCAAATAATATTCTGTATTTGTACAGTAGTATTAATATGATAAAACAAATAAGTTTCTTCATTTAGATAAAATGTCTTACAAAGGAATAAAAAATATTCTACTCTCAAAATTTGAACATTTCACTATTAATTCAGATCAATTTTGTTTTGCCTCTGTATAATCCAAAATTCCGGAAAACGGCCGATCTACCTTAAACAGTGTATTTTAAATAATTATCGTATAAGTCTCTGGATGACCTTATTAATCGATTTCTTTGGCATTATGCTTACATTGCTCATACCATTGTCATGTAATCTTAATGCAAATTTAACAAAAATAACTTCAGATGTTCATACAAATGTTGTCTATCAAAGAAGAAAAATCCTCAATTATGGATCATATAGCCTCGAAAGTCGTGAATATCATAATTGTCCATCCTTTAACAATAGAAGTCATCATTATTTTAACTTTAGCAACATGTGCTTTAAACAAATTAAATGTAATATCAATAATCTATTGACTTTAAACAATAAAAGCATGATGTTCAAAAGCTTATGGTTCTAAATATAATTTTCAAAAGCTTTTGGGTCTAAACATAATTTGTAAAAGCTTTTGGCTATAAAGTATGATATTGAAGAGCTTATGGTTCTATATTGTCGTATCTAAAAGCTTATAATTCTTCATTATAATATTAAATAACTTACGGTTCTAAATTATGATATTAAAAAGCTTAGCGTTCTCCATCATGATATTCAAAATTACGGATATACATCATGATATTCAAAGATTATGGTTCTACATCATGATATTCAAAGCTTTCGGTTCTACGCTACATTATGATATTCAATTCATACGGATCTACATTATGGCTTTCGATATATACAGTTGAGTGCAGACCAAGCATTACATAAAGTAAACGCAAGTTAACGACGCGTGCACATATTTCGTTAGTTAACTTCAATTTTCGCGTTTACTAGTAAACGCGCGATTACTATAATTACGTTAACGCGGTCAAAATGGAAATTTCTAATGTCTACCCGAGAAAACGGGTGTTTACTCTGTGTCCGTTTAGTCAGTAGTGAACAGGCGTTTACTTCAGATTTCACAAATTTATTTTTACGTGCACTTAAAAGTAAACGGGCGTTTACTACAGATTTCACAAATGTATTTTTATGTGCACTTGAAAGTAAACGCGCGTTTACTTTTCGCGTTAACTGATTGTGTGAATTAAGAAATAAACTTCGTGTTCATTTGTACATTTATTTTGTTAAAACGACTTTTATCTTAATATTTTACGTATATGTGTTTTAAACCAGAACAATTTAAAAACACTTTTAATTCGAAATATTAATTTCATTAAATTACAAAAAATCAGTTTCAATACCTTTACTGATTAGCAGATTTTCTATATTTTCTTTTCAAAAGTTACATGTACAAATATCGAGGTGTATAGAAAGGTTATCCAACACATCGGAAAAATGTTTTTATATGATGGGATATATAAACATCATGGTTTACGTAACTTCGTTCCCCATGTTTAACTGTCTCTTCGAATTCCTAACTATAACTCGATGCATTTAATACATTGTTTTAATCGTAATTCACCTTGTTTGCCTTAAATTTAAATGGTTTAAGCTTCTGTTTTGCCAAATGTTCAAACGAAAATTGTACATTTTATTGAAAGGGATATTAATAAAGTGTTGTATAAGTATGTACATTTGTACCATCTCGTCAATTTAGACAGACTTATCCATAACGATTATAAATGATATTTGGGACGTCCGAAAAATATACTCGATCAGAACATGAATGAAATATTGCCACTGAACGTTATGCTACAAACAAAATCAATCAACCTACTGTATTAACAGTATACTATTCCAAGAAGAGAACTTCTCATACTTTTCATTATAAAGTACATGAATCAGTCATGTGAGTGTTAAATAATGCCATTAAATAGTTTTGTTTAAAATACAAACCATCACGAACTACTGACATAAAAATATAACTGATTTACTATGCGACTATAAGATTTACATAATACAGTACAAAAATGGTCAGTTTTGGTTGATGCGGACAAATAATTTTGTTATATGAGTCAGTCTGAGGTATAAAAACTACTGAAACTTGTTTACGATTCCATATTTTTAATTAAAATAGGACATGCTGGTATTCTAAATTAATGCGAACAAATATTTTAGTCATTATGTTCCAAAATTTCTATCATTTGTATTATACAATCCATCCTTACATGACAATATAACTCATTTACTATGCGGCTATATAGATTTACATGATAAAGTGCTCATATGGTCAGTTTTGGTTGATGCGTACAAATAATTTTATTATAAGAGTCAATCTGAGGTAAGAAAACTACTGAAATTTGTTTACAATTCAATATTTTGAATTAAAATAGGACATGCTGGTACTCTTAATTGATGCAGAATTTTTTTATAGTCATTATGTTAGAATATTGCTATAATTTGTTTTATTCAATCCATCCTCACATGAAAATATTACTAATTTACTATGCGACTACAAGATTTACATAATAAAGTGCAAATATGGTCAGTTTTGGTTGATGCGGACAAATAACTTTATGATACGAGTCAGTCTGAGGTATGCAAACTACCGAAATTTGTTAACTATTCTATACTTTGAATAAAAAAAGGACATGTTGGCACTCTAAATTGATGCTAACAATTTTATTTTAGATATTATGTTCCAATATTGCTATCATTTGTATTATACAATCCATCCTTACATGAAAATATAACTCATTTACTATGCGGCTATATAGATTTACATAATAAAGTGCTAATATGGTCAGTTTTGGTTGATGCGGACAAATAACTTTATGATACGAGTCAGTCTGAGGTATGAAAACTACTGAAATTTGTTTACAAATCAATATTTTGAATAAAAAGAGGACATGCTGGCACTCTAAATTGATGCGAACAATTTTTTTTTAGATATTATGTTACAATATTGCTATCATTTGTATTATACAATCCATCCTTACATGAAAATATAACTCATTTACTATGCGGCTATATAGATTTACATAATAAAGTGCTAGTATGGTCAGTTTTGGTTGATGCGGAAAAATAATTGTGTTATACGAGTCAGTCTAGATCTGAGGTATGAAAACTACTGAGATTTGTTTACGATTCAATATTTTGAATAAAAAGAGGACATGCCGGTACTCTAAATTGATGCAGAAAAGTTTTTGAAGTCATTATGTTCCAATATTGCTATAATTTGTTTTATACAATCCATCCTTACATGAAATATAACTGATTTACTATGCGACTATAAGATTTATATATTAAAGTGCAAATATGGTCAGTTTGGTTGATGCGGACAAATAATTGTGTTATACGAGTCAGTCTGAGGTATGAAAACTACTGAATTTGCTTATGATTCAATATTTTGAATACAAAGAGGACATGCTGGCACTGTAAATTGATGCGACCAAAATTTTTTAGACATTATGTTCCAATATTGCTATCATTTGTATTATACAATCCATCCTTACATAAAAATATAACTGATTTATTATGCGGCTATATAGATTTACATAATAAAGTGCTAAAATGGTGAGTTTTGGTTGATGCGGAAAAATAATTCTGTTATACAAGTAAGTCTGAGGTATGAAAACTACTTAAATTTGTTTTCGTTCTATATTTTGAATAAAAAAGGACATGCTGGCACTCTAAATTGATGCGAACAAAATTTTTTAGTCATTATGTTCCAATATCGCTATCATTTGTATTATACAATCCATCCTTACATAAAAATATAACTAAATTACTACGCGGCTATATAGATAACTTGATAAAGGACAAATATGGTCAGTTTTGGTTAATGAGAGCAAATAATTTTGTTTTACGAGTCATCCTGAGTCAGCCAGTCTGAGATGTGAAAACTGTTTGATTTTGGTGATGATTAAATTATTTGAATAAAAGGACATACTTGAACTATTTATTTGTGAAGAAAAAGAAATTTACTATGATTAATTTTCAATTAATTAAAGAGGTGTGATAACATTATTAATTAAAGGTAATCGTCAATAAGTCAATCGAAAATGACCAGTTGGTCATTTAATTTTGATGTACCTTATCATTTGATATTTTAGGTCAGTGTATCCAGGATACGATGACAATCTGCGTTAACGCGCGTTTACTACAAACAGTAAACATGCGTTTACTTTTGACGAAAATAGAAGACGCTCATTTTTCACGTTAACGCGAAAGTAGACGCGAAAGTAAACGCCCGTTTACTCTTTACAAAATTAGAAGACGCGCCGTTTTTGCGTTAACGCGGAGGTAAACGCGAAAGTAAACGGCCGTTTACTTTTTATGTCTACTAAAATTTCGGAGTTAACGCACAGTTAACGCACAGTTAACATGAAGTGCATGCGAGTAAAAGCCGCGTTAACTTTTTTGGCCCGTGTACATGTAATGCTTGGTCTGCACCCAACTGTAGTTAAAGATTGACTGGTATAAGCATAGTCATGATTACGATCGATTGAAACGTTACGGAACGAACATTAGGCCATTAAAACATAATATCATTAAGGGTCAATGAGCTCCAAATAACATCGATAAGAGGTAAACAGAATTTAAAAATACAGATTTACAATTGAAATATATTACTTTTTCCCAATACTTACAATTCAGTTGTGTGTGCAGGAATATTACTTGGTACTTGTGCTAAATTTCGGTTCGCACAGTTAATTGCTGTTCCTGAGCAATCACACATTGTTAGTCCGGGTTCGGTACATTGCACAGCATCAGCTTCTTTTAAAGAGCTGATGGTCAACACTATTATCGTCTTACACAAAATGGTTCCAATTTTCATGGCGATGCTCTTTTGAATGTCACTTTATAAAAAAAAAATTACTTTAAGAAAAATGAGAAAATAGAGGTTTTTCTAATTTTCTAGAGAAATTTCAAAAATAACGAGACATAGCTGGAATAGTATGATTAAATATTGGGAGGAATGAATCCTTAACTTCATGTAGAATTATATTACCAAAAGCGACCTTAAAAATATCAGAATCATCCTGAGTCGAATTTTGCATATTGAGGTTGGAACCATAGTTTCTCAATTATTTCTAAATTTATCAACAGATAAATTAAGAAAAGTTTGTTATAAATCAGGACGATGATGAAGCACTGAATACCGTTCTGGTAATACTCTCTTGGACTAGAAGTTCATCAACAGCGGTATGTACCCAGAGCAACGATATCAACCTACTATTTCCTACATTCGGTGAGTTCGAAACATACTTTTCTGGATTAAAAATAATCGGAAATGCTCAACCCGAAAAAGTATCCTTTTGCATGATGTCACTATACTTTTCTTCAACAAACATGACTGATTGAAACAAATAGAAATGACTGATAAATGGAAACTTTTTATCACATCAAAAACCTATGTTCGGACCAAACACAAATTAGTTATTGTAATTTGGGCATAAGATTGTCATTATGCTTCTGAAAAATGAGGTTTTTCCCTAAGATAAAAATACAAATATTTAAACATTAAAGAAAGTCTTGTGAAGGAAGTTGTAGACACATAGATGATGCTCACACAGGTATGAAGCATTGCAGAATAATTTAAAAATATATTCAACTGTAAAACGTCTCTTGTTACTTATGGACGTTGCTTTGATATGTTGCGGACATGACTGGGTCAATCCCATCGCATAACCTGTTGACGAGCCCGATCTCGGTTTCTTTTGGAGTTCATTGTTTTACCTTGATTTGTAGCTTGTATATGAATTTTTATATTTTTAAAATTTGTAAGCTAATGTGTCTTCAAATTTCAAATCAATGTGGGACAAACGGTCAAGAAGATACGTCTATTATGAAAAGAAGGACTAATATTTGATAATACATTCCAAAATAGAAGCAAATACTTATGCATTTACACAGACATGTAAGAGACATATGAACTTATCCCTAATGAATTAGATTTTCCATCATTATTCACAATATTAACTTTGAACAAAAGATGGAAAACGTGAATGATGTGCTTAATAGAATAAAAATAACGTAACAATTAGGGTGAAATCTCATATGTATTTTGACAATTGTCAAATTTGAAATGTTTCAACCTTTATCTTAATCTTTTGAAAGAAAACTACCTGTAAGAAAACGTTACAGAGAGGCGGAACATATGAAAGGGATCTTCAAACTCATAAGTCAAAATCATTATGAGACGCCATGAAAAAAAAAAACGAATTACGACACAAAAACAACGACAGTTTACTAAACCCAAAATAGAAATCTAAAGACTGAGGAACACGAATCCAATAACCAAAAACTGTGATCTCTGGTTTTTCTGGAGGAAAACTTCTTTACAAAATTATTTTCGGCTTAACTGCATTGCTGAATTTGTTTATTCAAACTAAATAGCTTATCATGAATGCAATTGATGAGACTAAATGTTGAAAACCAATTCAAAGGAAATACCTGTTAAGTAATAATTCAATTGAATAATACCAGCTAATTCAACATGTTGTTACTTGTTAGCATAAACATACAAGAGAATGCTCTTCAATTTTTAGAACTGGTTTGCTTAAAGAACTATTAAGACATTCATAGACCTCTTTGTAAATATATTTCATTTGTCTACTTCTGTCACACTTGTGATGTTACGATGAGTCAAAATCAATGAAAGAAATTAGAAATTTGAAAGTTGATCGTATTCTTCGTAATACTCAGACTTTTGATAGTGGGACACTAATCTCATATTTTACTTTAAACAAAAACCTATAATAGTTGCCTCTTAGGAAAGGTCAAAATACGAAAACAAGTAAATCAATTCATGTATAAGACACAATAAAAAAAATACGTGTCTGGTTCAGAACGAAATATCGATTGACGTAAGTAATAATCAATTTAATAAAAGTGTTGACCATAAAAGAGGGACGAAAGATATCAGAGGGACGAAAGATACCAGAGGGACAGTCAAACTCATAGATCGAAAACAAACCGACAACGCCATGGCCAAAAATAAAAAGACAAACGGACAAATAATAGTACAGATGACACAACATAGAAAACCAAAGACTAAGCAACACGAACTCCACCAAAATCTGGGGGTGATCTCAGGTGCTCCGGAAGGGTAAGATGATCCTGCTCCACATGTGGCACCCGTCGTGTTGCTTATGTTATTACAAATTCGGTAAATAGTCTAATTCGGTAAGTCACATTCGTGAAAAGGGAGGGTATTGTAGTTACGACATAAGGAACATATCCGATATCATCTGTGAAACGGTTATTCCATAACGGTCAACCAACTCGTGATGGCGTCCGTAAAATTTGCGAAGGGATGACTTCAACTTCATCATTTGGAACTCTTGGTTTAATAGCTTCCTTGTGAGCAGCAATCCTCTATAAAGGAAATCATGATAGGAAACACAAGCCCGGGAATATCGTATCAATTGGGAGATATATACTCCATATGCAGGCGCTGCTGGAATGTTGCTACATAGAAATGGAAAGTTCACAATTGGGAAGCTGAAATCATCTCTTTTGTCGCAAAGTTTTGTTTTTAACCGACCCTCATTGTCAAATTCTAGATGTAAGTCAAGATATGAGGCAGACTTAACTGTATCTGTAGTATCCTTTATCTCTAGTTCGATGGGATAGATTCGTTCAACATAGTCACCAAATTTTGTATTATTTAGTGAGAGAACATCATCTATATAGCGGAACGTAGAGTTAAAGGATATTGCTAACTTCTTATCTTTCTTCCTAAGAAGTTCCTGTTTGAAGTCAGCCTCATAATAATAAAGAAACAAGTACAAATATTGTCAGGGAAGAATGCAATCTAACTCTTAGCATTTCATAATTTAAAGATGAACATATGTTTGCTGTAATAACAAAATTATCCGACACAATGCAAGAATAATATCGAAAAAACAATGCATTGTCAACAACTTTGACGCACGAAAAAAGCAAACTACCATTACAGACAAAACTCAAATATTCAGCATGTTCAGAGTTTACCCATTTACCAAGCAATAAAATATTTAGTACTTGTATTAGCAATTAGTTATAACACAATGAAAATCTTGTCTTTACTTACATTCAGTTCTGTTCCCAAAGCAAGTGATTTAAACACTCTAATTTGTTATCTCAAGTAGATACAGATGGTTGCAATGCTATACTTGTATACATATATTCCCTGAAAATAATGATTTGTTATGTCATATTTGAGGAAGAAGAAAGCTCTAGTTGATTTATTTTCATTGGTTTGTTCTCATACAAGGAAGAACGTTTCGGACAATTAAACACGTTAAACAAACAACAAGATGAAAATAGAAATATTTTAGCAACAGATGGCAAATCCCAATACTGAAGGAAATAATCGTGTATGTACTATTGATAAATATTAATAACAAACATACATCATTCGCCTAACTGGTATTTCTACTATCAAAGTAACAAAATCACGATATCTCAAAGATAGAGTTGCAACAAAAAGAATTGATAAAGATGATTCCAAACTTCCGACGTAACTTGTACATATTATACACTCAACATAAGAATCAAACGTATAATGCATCTCCATCCCATAGGGTTGACTGTGGTATAGAAAAGTGGTCCTCCTTGAACTTCTCCTGTTCTGGTAGTTATACCCTTGCTAAAGTGTCCGTTTTGTTCTATGGAATGTCAAAATGCGCAGCCACATCTGGTTCGAATGGGGTTGTTTAATCCGGTGCTTCGTCTAGAGTGATTTCCTCGATGTCTTCACCATGTTCACGTTTAAGAACTTTTGCAAAAATTCCTTGAGGGGAATTTAAGAGGCATATTGCAAAGCCAACTGTCTGGCCTATCCATCAATTGTCCAATGACAGTCCACATTTCTCGCTTTCCACCACTATTTTGATAAAACCATATATTATTTGAATTGTCAATTTGTTCTCATTTTGTGTATGCACGAAAAAGTTGCCACTTAAAAAAGCAAGATGTGAACAGTTAAGTATTGTCAAATTAATTTGTAAAATTTGTGAAATATTAACAAATATATAATGCCTTCCAATGTTAAAATGTGCAAAGAGCCTGACATAAAAGAAATAATTCGAATCGAATAGGACGTATTTTTATTTGACGAAGCAAAACCCTGTACAACACTATCAAGCTTGACAGGGTAAAATATCCTACAAACTCATATAGAATTAATCTTTTTAAAGATTTTATTGCATGTCCTGGCAAAACAAATTTCTGTTTTACCCACGACATCGTTCAAGATACAAAAAACGATGCAAGTGTCATATTGATGTCTCGCGAACGTAACACACATTTTAATTAACTTAGCTCATGGAAGGAGATTGTCATAATTATTAACTCGACCCTAACAAATTACCTTGCATTGATGAAAATTGCCTTTCATAAAAAATTAATTTACGAACTGATATACTAATATCTTTGAAAAGAAATTGCCTTGACATTTTTCAAGTCAGTTCTTTCATTATTGTACCAATACCCTACTTTACATGAGACCAAATCATTTCTAAGCTTAAAAATGTTTAATTTGTTATATAATTATGGTAGTGATTGAATACCAGTAGATACTGTTGACATCTTGCGTTAGAGAACAAAACTTAAGTATTGTGATTTTACCTTCAACGTCTTCAACTCTAGTGTTTTCATTGGATGACGTCATGTTTTGAAATGACTAAAATGCCTCAACAAAATTGATAGACTTTCGCGGAATTTTATTTTATTTTGATTTTGTTGGTTTTTCCGAGCTCTTGTGCATTAATTCTTTTTATTATGCATCCGAATAAGAATAAAGGTTCGTTTGTCTTTTTTCAAATGCAATTTTTAAAACAATAAAATCGACAAGGCGTTTGCAAATAGGTTCCAGTACATGTGGATTTACGTGGGAGGTATATTGTAACATCCGTTAATATGTATACCTCTGAGTCTGCGCTAAGTATAGATATATCGAGAATTTTATCACGGTGTTGTTTACAAAGCGAAAGAAGAACGTCATTAGAATAAGGATTTAACAATAACTATTTTAATTCGATTGGATTTGCACGGGGGAAAATATTGTTTAAAGTATATTTTTTTTAAGGAACAGCGTTATAAACAATTAAATATACATCAATCATGTCAATATGAAACAAATACGATGAAAGTTATATTTCAGCAACTGATGGAACATCATACAACTGCTGGGAAAAAACTTGTATTTATTATTGTTTATCCAATAAAACATGAAACAGATCAGTTGGCTAGGAATGGAATCGTATTGTTAGAATTATATTTCGGACTATTTTTTATTTATTCGTATTTCCCTTTTAATTTTTTTGGCCATGAGAGTGCCTGTAACTTTGACTTATCAGTTTTTCTGCCTAATTTTTTTCCTCTTTGATCTTTTGAATTCAATAGATTTAACAAACAAAAATTGTAAAAGAAGGTCCGTACGCTAAATAATTTGTTTCACGATAAATCATATTGAGTTTTTTTTGTTGTTGTAATAAAAAATTTATTCTGGGTTATAGTATGTGATAATTATCAATATTTGCAGCAACATTCAAGCAGCGCTTGCATAAAGAGTATGGATTGAACAGTTGCAAGCCTCCGTCTCCATTCGTGATTTCCGTGAAACAAGTCAACGTTACACTGAAAAGAAGCTATAGAAACAAGAATTCCTGATTGAATATTGGAAGTCATTCCTTTGAACGCTCTTTTAAAGACGTCATCATGATTTGATTGACAGTAATGGAATGTGTGTGTCAAAAATGACATCGGATATGATATCGTTTAGTGGGAAAATCGGGCAACTATATGCTAACAATAACAAAGGCGTCTAGCATGTATCGATATCTATGCACAATCTAATAACAATATGTCACACTTAAGTGACGTTACAATGAATAGCGACAGCGAGAACGTTATGTTTATGCGTTACTTCCCACACACTCGGGGCCGCAAATGAATTACTTACAATCAATAAAAGTGATCACTAATTAAATGATAAAAGTTCTGAGAAAATAAATTATAACTTTAAAGTCTCTTTGTAATAATATTTAACAGTCAATGGTTATTCTTTTAAATGTCCGTATACTAATCACACATTTACTTTAACTTTTCACACTTTACAATTTACATTTAACACGCGTTAGTCCATTTTTTATTTTTCGTTTATAATGAGTTGTGCAATGCTTATGTTGTCTAGTAAGGTATGGTATTCATTCTACCAAGGTAGCTTAGCAACATATATGTTTCCATAGTAAGTAATACAACTTGCTTCATATACATCTTGAAAACGTCCGATTCAGATTTGTTGTCAGTACTCTCTATACCAGCAGCTTCGACTTCCAAAAATTTTCCCAAGTTAAGCTCTTCAATTTTGTGATATGTTCATCATTGACGTACGTGTGTGATCTTTATTTGCAGTGAGTCCATTGATTGGACCGGACAGAAGGTATCCGAATCTCGACTTGATGGCAGTAGGTCCTGCTCCTCGCACTACTCTATCCTCGATAATCGACCAGTAATAATCGACTCAAATAAATAGAGAAACCTCATATATAGGGTCATGTGAGACGGGGTGGGCTAATCTCAAGACATACAAATACTTTAAATGGGTTGTCTTATGTATATAGGTTTTCATCGCTCAAGCTATTTCTGGTACAATTAAAACGTTTATGGGTTATTTTCCAGTATCTGTAAGTAGATGAATGGTACCATTGTTTAGATGTTGGACTTTTTTTTATCTCATTTGTGCCGCCAAATCCTGATAAGTTTACGATCTCCTGTCCGGTATGGCCGAATTGAGCTCTGTAGCTAATTTTGCTGTGATGAAGGACCTCTGTGCGCCCTCGTCAAATAATATGTTTGCGTCAGTACATTGAATGCCTAACTTACTTGCGCTACGGCAGTTTTTAGTAATACATTGGTCTGTGTATGTGAGTGAAGAACTGTGCCTATATCCGTCTCCTTGTGTTGTGTTTCCTGAATTTTGTTAATATTTACATTTGTGCTACTCTGTTTCTCATCTCGTTGTACCTCGTTTCAACATTTCCTGCAACTTTGGTGTGAATTGCAATCATCTTTATTGTGATGTCCAAGACAGTTAAAACATAAACGATCCCGTTTAACAATAGAAATTCTTGATTTGTGTTCAATAATATTAGTGCAGTTAACGGGGGCATGTGATTCGTTACAAAATACGCATGACTTTACGTTCATTTGTCTGTTGACTGGTTTTGTACGTACCTTTGCATTGGTATGGAATGCTCCAGTAGCGGTATGAGTTTCCGTCAGATCAGCGGAATTGCCTTCCTCCATAATGTTGAGTTCGTGAAATATTATTTGTCGTAGTTCATTTAATTGCCAACAATTTGAACCATAGTATCTTGTAAGATTGATGCGTACGTCTCCCGGTAACTTTTTTTCAATATGAAAGGGGCCAATAATAAGCCATAGGTATCTTCTTTCTGACCAAGGGATTCTAACCCACGTACATATGTTTCAATTTTGTCGTTATAATTGCGTAAGCTCTGTAAGGTATTCTTGGGTGACGGTATTTCAAGTAATGCATTCATGTACTTTTGCGTGATTTTGTGAACTTGTCCACACCTTTGTTCATGTTGTTGTAGCAACGAAACTGCTGTTTCGTAATTTGAGTTTGTAAGTGCAAAGCCATTTACGGTTTGGAATGCTTCATCGTGTAACAATGACTTCAAGTAATTGAACCTCTGGACGTTACTCAGTGTTTGGTTTGTATGTACAGCTGCTTCAAACGAGTCCCAAAAGGACTGCCATTGTAGAATGTCACTATCAAAAGTTGGTAGATTGAGTTTAGGGAGCTTATTGTATTCTCTAGCAATTGAGGAATATGAGCGAAAACCTGAACGGAAATGTGTATTGTGCTGATTTTCTGTGCTTGAAGGATTATTAGTTCTAGGATATGACGGCGGAATGTCGTTTCTAGAGTTTGTAAAGCTTGTCGCATTTGTATTTAGTGTTGGTGTTCGTACTGTGATGAATTTGGCTATTTGACGTACTTTTATTTCTAAATAAATGAATACTCATCTGAGTCAACGATTTCTGTTTCAATGTCCTCTTCATCCAATCCTGAATTAATATGTCTTCATCTAATTTCCTCAATAATTCTTGTTTCCTTTTCAAAATATCTAAAATGTTTGAAAGTTTATCTGAATCAACAAATTCTCTTCCGCTCTCCCGAATTTCGTCGAAGTTCTTAAATATTCTTGAAACGGCGCTTCCATGTCCGGCACGTATCGATTTCAGCTTCAAATACATCCTGGTCAATTGGCACCAATATTGTTAAGTGGGTAAATCGGGCAACTATAGGCTAACAATAACAAAGGCTTCTACCATGTATGGATCTCTATTCAAACTTTTAATTGACGTTACAACGAATAGCGGCAGCGAGAACGTTATGTTTATGCGTTACTTCCAACAATGACCAACTTATTATAACCACAATATCATCCGTTTTTAGCGATGTGACATTATACCGAATGCGACTGTCAAAGTGTCATTTAATATTTACTAGATTTTTACTCTAGTGTTGATGTCTTTATATGTTTGAAAAATGACAATTCCAAATGAGCTACTAGTATATGTTTGAATCCAACTCACCGGATATGACCCATCAAGCATTTGAAAAGGAGTAACAGCATAGGTGTTACTAGTACAGCAGGAACTACTGAACGATTTGGAGCGTCCAAGTTTTACCCTTGCATTATATTTTTTCTGGTTGAGTTTGAATCTGATCAAGGCTGTTCAGTCATGCATTCATAAGCACATGCAAAAACAGTGATGTCCCGTGAGCACATGGGTTTTAACACATATGCAAAAATGATTATTTGGAATCTTTAACAAAATAACTTGTAATTCACTGCAAATTTGGGAATCCAACTTTTTAAATATTTAATGAAAGAGGAGATTTTGGAAAATCATAAAAATGTCATTCTTAACATATAAAAAAGGACGATAAAGATCTCCCGCCTTTATATTCGATTTCAAAACGTCAGAAAATCCTTCAAAAACAGCAGATAACCAGAATGTTAAGATGTTCGAATAACCAACTTTCTTAAGTTTTCACCTCAATTCATTCTAGAGTAAAAGATTGTCTTCAAAATATTTTGATGACGTTTACTCAATCAGTGGTGTCAATTAGATATGCATTCAAAAAAAAAATAAATCAAAAGACCTGCTCTGAACTCTGCAATCACATTTATTCAATTTTTTTGATATTTTACGCTCTATACTTCTAAGCCTCATGCACTATTGACACATTTTTACTTATTTGCTTTGTCTATATGCCATTTTGTTTTCTTTGTTGACATATTTGTTTGTTTTATAGTAATTAAGATTATAACACAATGATGACTGCTGTACCCCTATTACGGCCATCATCACAAATTGGCTGAACGATACAATATTTTGTGTGTCACAACTTACTGGTGACATATGTACATGGTCTTAGATAATTAAATACCAGATAAGTACATGTTATCTGGATGTGGATATGTAGATATATAAAAATATCAGCCCGCGAGCCAGAACATGAAGCTAAATGTCGAGTGAGCGTAGCGAATGAGCCATTTAGCTTCATATTCTGTCGAGGGGGCTGATATTTTTCAATATCTATACAATCCACATTCAGATAACATTTTTATCATCTTTCAAAGCAATGTTTTTTATCAAAATTTCCTTTTTCAATAATTTCGCGGGTTTTGTTATTACCAGAGTGTCTCTGTTATTACTAGGCAACACACGTCATCAAAATATTAAACCGCGGATACACCTTGTGACCAAAATACGCAGGGTAAAATATTCCCATTAACTAGAGGAAGAAAAATGTTTCGTGTTCATGATAATGCATATATGAGAGTATAATATTTGAAGTTGATACAAAAAAAAAAAAGAAAAATTAAAGATTATATTGAAAGATCGTAGTATTTCATATCACCAGAAAAAGAAAATTTCTACCTGCGGACTGCTGAACAGCATACGCTTCATAAAAAAATTCCAGAAACGCATCAAAATGCTGTTTGTTTTCAAGACTAAAAGTACAGATATATATTTAAGTAGTCGTAATTCATAAAGGAGAAGTTAATTTGAGAAAGACAGATATTGGTAAATTGTCATTCTTCTATGTAAATACCTCGACATCTCCACCTTGTACCCGCCATTTGTACGTGAGAAGACAAGGAAGGTAGGTGTTATTTTTGTAACGACTACCCCACCAAATTGCATTGGGACGGTATTCTGGTTCAGGTTATGGGGTACCATGTCCTATAAGTGCTTTGCCAAATGTTATCATTGAGGAAAACATATCTGGTTTAAACATGTCAAAATTTTCCGTCAGATATTTTCTTCTGTATTGACAAATAACAGAACCAGATGACCTGGATTTTTGAAATATTATACAAAATTGCTTCGCTGCATTCTGTTTGTCCATGTACATTGATATATCATTCTTTTGATGACTTGGAGTTAAAATGACAAGGTGCATCATGTTTTTGATTCTTGAAAAAAATTACGCTTTCAGTGTATTCAACTAGGTAGCTCAGGGGTCAGAGCCAATATATATGATTTACACCATTTTTCTCAACAAAAACATTAAATTGTGACTTTTTGTTGAATTTTTCAGGATACCAATTTAATATGCAGTGAACATGATAATAAATTGTTGTATGTGTGCTTTGTTTATGAAACAATTATTTTTCTTTGTTTTACAAGCAATTTGAAATAATTTGACATTAGTGATACATGTAATGTATGTACATGCACTCAGTTTTACTTTGACTTTTATTTGCTGAATTTCCCCCGAATTGAAGTAAAACATGTCTGTTTGATTGGTCTTTAAAAGCATTATCTTTGTCAGTAGCCATTTTGTATGTTTGTTTTGTTTTGTTTTAGCAGACGAAATAAGTATTTTAGACTTGTCAGAAAGAGGGTTGTTGTTTTGTGGTAGATTTTTTCCCCTATTTTATTATTTAAAATGAAATGTTTAATCTAGAGTGTATAATATATGTGCATTTAATTAATCAATTTATATTAAAACGTTTTACTGTAAATTTTATGTTGACTATAAATGTTTTTAATCATTTAAACTGCCACCCCCGCATTGTTGACATTTGTATCGATAGATTGATCTCAATACAGGTCAGATCAATAGTTCAAATTAGGTCAAATAGTTCAGTTCTGAAAAAAAGTAGTCCCGGCAGAACTTATCAAGACTGCCGTCGGCACCATTTTATCAAAATCTCGTTTCAGAATGTAAAGTAATTTTAGGAAAAAAGAAATGGTTCATTGTAAAATATGTAAGTCGTAAAATTTTGTCAGTCCGGAGTTATCCCTCAGAAACCTAAAAACTTTGTTATCATTCAAACACCGTAACCGTAATAGGTAGAAAAAAAGCAATGGGTGAAATTTGTTCAGGACCAGACCCCGGTTTTCGATACATTTGGATCGAAAAGATTCATCGACTCATTGGTAGTGTTATGCCCCTTTGAAAATTAACCGGTGTCGGTTGGTCACCAAAACTCAGAAACCGTAAGTTGTAGCCACCTAGGATTTTCACCAATGATCATCAATTCATGTGACTTTGAAAATGCCTCAAGGTCAAATTTGTATGTTGACCTTGACCTTTGACCTTACACCTTGTTATGGGATAATCTTAGAAACCATTATACTTATAGAAGTTTTGAACAGTGGAAAATGTTTGGGTCATTAAGGCTCAACTTTGTAACATTTGACCGAAGAGATACGACCTTTCTGTAAGGGGCATAACCCCTGTTTTAGGTTTCTGAAAAGACAAAATCAGCTTTTACTATATAACCAAAGGTCCTAGATCCATTAGGTCTTCAGCAATGACTTTGGGGACTAATGACCTTGACAAAGGTTAAAAGGGTCAAAGGTCAAGGTCATGTTCCAGATAGCGAATTATGTGTTTTCGACCTTATTTAAAGGATTTTTAGTGTGTTTTAAAGCTTTTTGTGGTTGACCTTGACCTTTGACCCTAAAACTTATTTATTTATTTATTGGATATCTCAAAAACGATAATACTTACAGAAATAGTAAATAGTGAAAAATAATTGGGACATAAAGGCGCAACTTGTTTACACTTTGAGCGAAGAGATTTGACCTATCCGTAAGGGGAATAACTACTATTAACTGTTTTAGAAAAGACAACATAAGCTTGAACTCATGAACCAAAGGCCCTAGACACATGGGGTCTTTTGTTATGACATCATGGACCAATGAATTTGACAAAGGTCATAAGGTTAAAGTCAAGGTCATGTCCCCATATTGTAAGGGTTTTAAGTGTGTTAAGGTAGATGGGGTGTCTAAATTATAATCCATAGAATTTTTTAATAATTTGCCAAAATGTAGTTAATATCAAGCTTTTTTAAAAAAAATAATAAAAAGAATGGGTCACGGGGCTTATTTTCACACTACAGGTTGTACAAAATTGACAGATTTTGTATAGACTATGCATGGAAAACCCAATTTTCTGCTATAAAACGAAAACTACACCATAGAATTTTGAGATAAAATATGAGAAGATAGCTCTAGTTTTATGCTTTCAGATAAGAAAAAGAAAAAAAAGGGTCACGGGACCCGTTTTCGTGCTACATAATAAAATAGGTAAATTCCTAACACATTCTATTGTAAAAGTAACTTTATCTGAATTATCTGCCCTTACATTTGAATTGCCTCCCCTTATATGGCAAAGTTGGAAAGAATTGAATCAAACAAAAGTATTCTGTTTTTTGTAAAATACAACCATAAATATGATAAAACATGTCATTTTCTATATTGAAATGAAAATTCTTACACATGAATTAACTACTATTCTCAAAATTTGCACATTTTCTTAAAGATCTAGACCGATTGTTTTCTGGTATTTCAAAATCCAAGATGGAGGAAGACACCCTATCTACCTTAAAGAGCTTTTCAGTGCATTCTATGCCTACTGAAACATACATTTTACATTATGAAAAGGAAAGACCTCTGAATTGTTCAAGAACAATTGATATTTTAATTAGGTCTTTCCACTTTTCCGTGGAAAGACCTATTGGTTTTCTTCTGATTATTATTATTTTTTTTCTTCCGCCTAATTTGTTTTCCTTCGCTGTTTTTTGGTTTCGCAAGATGTCGCTTAGCCATATGGTATATGATATCGAACAGTTAATACGCTTTTGAAACTGACACCGCGTAACCAAAAACTTTTCGATGTAAGAGTTACCTCCCCGAACACTGTTTTTCTTGTTTTTACTTATACGTCGCAACTGCATAAGAAACCGACTAATTTATTTTACCAAATTGCTCGTTATATCCTCAGGATGATTTGATTAATTTTGACCGAAGCTATCCGGAGACTCCATATGAGAGTTATTTCCCCTTATGCATTTGATATAAGTGATGTGCATTTGCAACTGAAAAACCATAACTTATAGAGACCTGAGGTCTTTTGATTTGAGGTCCTCGGTCCAAAAAAAAAGAAAATAAGGTCCAGGTCAAAGGTCAAGGTCATATGCTAAATTTTGATTTTGGCTTGTTATCACTTATTTTCAGAGATTGTATAAGATATCGAGAAAATATTTTTACAGAATTGTTAGTTGCGACATGTCGTAACACGTACATTTTAGTTGAAAGGGTACGTAGACATTTAATGGTAGTTTTCGCCCCTTTTATATCTAATATTAGCTGTATGGTAATATAACTCATTAACAATATATAGTAGAGACCTAGAGTGTTTTGATTTGAGGCCCTTGTTTCATGACCTTGAAAATGGGGGCAAGGTCAAAGTTTGATTTGACGTTCTAGATTTTGACCTTTGCTTTAATTTTTAATGTATGCCTGATAAAGCTATGGTACTTTGTACATTAAGTTGCAAGCCATATGACCTTGAAAAAATCAACCGGAAATGACCTTTTGTAAACAGGAAGTAGCTATTTCTTGTCCATATTTAATGTAAAAGTACATAGAACCATATATTTTTGGAATTAGTGTCAAGTAAACTATCAACTGATACCGGAAGTGACCTTTTTCAAACCGGAATTATCAAATTATCTCCCTTATTTCAAACAAAAATGTATAGAAACCATATATTTTTAAATTCAGCGTATAATAAGCTATCATTTGGCACTGAAAATTACATTTCTAACCGAGTTTTTATATTTTTCACATCAAAATATATTGTTTCGGGTGTAAAGACCGTCAATTGTTCTCTGAACAATTGGTTTTTAATTATTATTCTTTTTGTTCCGCCAAACTTTGACACAATTTCCCTCCGTAACCGTAAGCCATGTCGCTTTCAGGTTCAGACTGTATCGGTGTCACAAATACCTATCCGGAACTCACCCTGTGAGTCGTATAATTTTGTCGGTCCGGAGTTATCCCTCTGAAACCTAAAAACCTTGTGATCATTCAAACATCTTAACCGTAATAGGTAGAAAAAAAGCAAAGGGTGAAATTTGTTCAGGACCAAACCCCGGTTCCTCGTTACATTTGGATCGAAAAGATTCAACGACTCATTGGTAGGGTTATGCTCCTTTGAAAATTAACCGGTGTCGGTTGGCCACCAAAACTCAGAAACCGTAAGTCGTAGCCATCTAGGATCTTCACCAATGATCATCAATTCATGTAACTTTGATAAATGTCTCAAGTTCAAATTTGTATGTTGACCTTGACCTTTGACTTAACACCTTGTAATAGAATGATCTCAGAAACCATTATAATTACAGAAGTGTTGAATAGTGGAAAATGTTTGGGTCATTAATGCGCAACTTTGTTACATTTTGACCGAAGAGATTTGACCTTTCTGTAAGGGGCATAACCCCTGTTTTAGGTTTCTGAAAAGACAAAATCAGCTTTTACTATATAACCAAAGGTCCTAGACCCATGGGGTTTTCAGCAATGACTTTGGGGGACTGATGACCTTGACAAAGGTCAAAAAGTCAAAGGTCAAGGTCATGTCCCAGATAGCGAATTATGTGTTTTTGACCTTATTTAAAGGATTTTAGTGTGTTTTAAAGCTTTTTGAGGTTGACCTTGACCTTTGACCTTAAAACTTATTTATTGGATATCTCAAAAACGATAATACTTACAAAAATAGTAAATGGTGAAAAATGTTTGGGACATAAAGGCGCAACTTTTTAAAATTTGACCGAAGAGATTTGACCTATCCGTAAGGGGCATAACCCCTGTTAACTGTTTTAGAAAAGACAAAATAAGCTTTAACTCATGAACCAAAGGTCCTAGACCACTGGGGTCTTTTGTTATGACATCGTGGACCAATGACCTTGACAAAGGTCATAAGGTCAAAAGTCAAGGTCATGTCCCAAATTCCGAATTATGTGTTTTGACCATATGTTAAGGGTTTTGAGTGTGTTTTAGAGCTTTTCTATGCATTATACGCTTATTTAAACTTATATTTTACATAATGAAAAGGAAAGACCTCTCAATTGTTCAAGAACAATTGACATTTTAATTATATTTATGGTTACTATAAAACAGTGCTAACATATAATCATATAATTTAGAGTATAATTACAATATTTTAACTAATATCTTAATAAACATGTGTAGTCAAACAGAGATTGTATATTTTGTTTATTTAAGCGTTTTTTAAAGGCTTCGTTTGCTAAGATATGTCCTGTTTATCTTTTGTTCTCCGGAATATATCATTATCATGGTATCTCTGTTCTGAACACTGATATCTGAGATTCGGAAAGCAAAATAATTGTAATCTAGATCTATTGCATGTATTTGGAGGGTTTCATTGTACGTTATCCCAGGCCTACTAGGAGAGTCAGAAGTTTTGCTTGATGTGTAAAATTCGAAACGAGGCAAATAGATGTCATGCAAATAAGTGGGGTTTTGTTTAAGAGTGAAGTTTAGCACATTGAAAGGATCCTCCAATTACATGTGTCATATGGTCTAATTCTGATTACCTACCAACATATGTTCTATGGCAGTAAACATATATTTTCCTTTGGTGTTCAAGACCTACACCCTTTTTCATTCCATTTTCCTTTACAATTATAAACGTTATATTCTATGTGCATTGCCCTAAAATAACGTGTTGATGTTCCCAAGGAATACAAACACACACTCAAACAAATGAAATAAGATATGGACTTGTTTGGTATAATCGTGCTTCCCTTTGCTTGTATCACTTTGCTCAGTCGCCCTGTAATTCTTCTATAATGGATTTGAGGCGTGAGCAGAACTTATCAGCAGCGTCACAATGTCTAAGGTTTAAGGCAAGGAAAGCTACTAGAAATAGTAACATGAACAGATTATCAGATTCTCTGCGTATAGAAGACGTAAAATATCAGCCGATCGACACAAGGTCAAGCTTGCCAAAAAGATTTATACTGTGGCCCTCAACTGATATTTAGCGATATAAATGTGTAGAAATCCCGATAATCTTTAGCTCGTTATGTTTGGAAAGCTTTTAATTCAAACGAGTCACTTACGGGTTGATTAAAATAAATAAATACGGTTTATCTGTTTCAATTTCGTCAAGTTATTAGTATATGTTAGTGGTTTTGGTTTATCTTTGCTATAGGAAAAATGCACGATCACGTCTAATCTGGATAAGGACGATTCGTCCGATGGTTTTTGAGGCGATAATATGTCAAATATGTATGATGACTGATTTTGTCATTCGTTATAGAAGAGAGGTGGACAAAACCGAAGGAACACTCAAATTCAAAAGTTGAAATCGAAATGACAATCCCAAAGCAAAAAAACTAACTATGAAGGGTGTCCTAAAGTTGTTGTCCATCGCGCTTAATTTGCCCTCTGAGTAAAAAATTACCCTGTCCTTTTCAAAAGCTGTAGGAAACACTATAAGAATATGTATAAATTCAGATTTGTGGTACTCAGTTTTGATTCTTTTGGACATTGGAGTTAAATACAACTTTGATCACTGAATGTTTTGAATATTGTTTCATAGTGATTGTCAGATTATCTGATATAAATGCAAATTGATCGATTGATAATATTCATTATTACAGTAAGGAGATGTGGTAGGATTACCAATGCGACAACAATTCACCAGACTGTGATGTCAGGAACTTCAGGTCACTGTATAACATTTAACAATAAGCAAAACTCATACTTTATAGTCAGTTATAAAAGACCGTGACATGACAAAATGTTATATAATTCAATCGAGAAAACCAAGTGATGATCGGATATAATTGAAAATCAAATCGATTATTGAATATTTTTTATTAATGGATTATAATTAACAAAAAATATTAATCGATCAAAGTAAAATTATCTAAACAAGTTCTTTTTTTTACAAAGACAAAATGCATGCTTTTAGGCTTCCCTGTAAATGTAATAATGCTTTAAAACACAGCACAAATATGCATATAGGACATATGCTTAGCCTGCTGTCCAATATTCTGAATTATCTATTATAATATCCCAGCTGATTCGCAACACTTGAGAAAACCGGTAGCCTGAAATATGTCAAAATATCAATGAAAAATAAATATGACAGCAACCATATCAACCATTTATTTACAAGCTCTAGATTTGGTACACATTACATAAAAACATGTTTATGGGCGGTCAACCTTCCCCAGTTTTAAGAGCACAACATCAGAACAAAATACAAAAGACACAAACATGACAAAGAACAAATCTGAGAGTACGAACAGTTAGTTTGAATCTAATTAAAACCAATAAATAAAGCATGTTCTTTCTTACTAAAGACAGAGTTAGTGTAAAGAGTCTGAGGAAAGCGTGACCGTGTGCAGTGCCAGAATATTAATACACATTATCGACAAGATGTAAAACCATTAGATAAGTTTTCATAACTGTATAGCAATACATATTTATTGGTGTCACTCAAAGAGCAGAATATGCTTACCCTTCCACAACTACCGATGTAATCCCCCCTTTTTTTGGGGGGGGAGGGGTAGTGTTGCTTGCCTTTACTTTTATATCATGTATATGTAGAGGTTTACAGTCAATATACACTGTTATTTGTCATTTAGTCGTCTTTTTTTGTCAGGATTTTCCTGGTCTCTCTGACTTTACAAGTATGAGTTTGATTTTTCCTTTGATATATTCTGTCTCTTTTTTATATTTACTTATGTTTTAATTTATCCCCCAAAAACAACAATGTTAGTACCAATAAAATTTATATTTGAGGATCATATTAGGGTGTTTAATTGATAATTTCCTTTACAAATACCTTTGTTTAAGGATCAATGAGTTAACATTGGAGTCAAGATTTACAGGCTTTATAAACAACATCAACATACCAATGAGAATTTGAGATTCCTTTAGATATAAGGTACAGCCAAACTTTCAAACCAAACTTTTGAATTTCATGAAAGAATTTAGTAAAAGTTTTCAGAAATATATGATATTGAAATCACCTTTATAATCTACCACTTATTAAAGATTACATTCATTGAAATCTAAAACGTCACCACAGAAACAAGGATAAGGAATGAGTTGAATATATACACACCTTTAAAGGGGCCAAAGGAACATCACCGTCTAAAACCAGAAAATTAACAATAGGGAACAAGCATTTGTCTCTCTTTTTGAAAAGACTTTCCCGTGTGAATTTAAAATATTCATATAAATTTCTGTTATATTGCCGATTCAAGTTTTTGGAAAGCAGCTCATGTTCAAAATTATAATCACTGAAATATGAATTATCAAAAAATAGCTCCTCAGGTGTTCGTGAAACGGAAATTATAGGTGTCAAAGAAACAAATGACATAACTAAATATAGAGGAACATTATAGTACATTGTATGTATTTGTTACAGTATTAACAGAGACATACGTTAGAGCTGGATATCAGGGCTATCTTGACCTCAATGTAAGATGTGAGCTGTTTGTTTATCTGATATCATTAGGGCAGATATTATTTATCTGATATAATAAAAAAAAGATTTACATAAGGCAAAATGTGTTTCTAAATTCCCACATTATTTGCATATGAATAAACAACCGAGACAACCAGATGTTAGCTTGCAGTCCAATTATTATGATTAATCTGTTATAATAGCTCAGCCGATTTTCAACACTAGAAACATCCAGTAGCCTGAAATATGACAAAAAAAATAATGAATAAAAAATAGGATAAATATTATGGTTAAAGTATTCAATAATAATTATGAGAAAAAAGAACTTTCCAATTCACAAAAAAAAAGTTGCAATTTCCTTAATATGTAGAAAAGATGACCCGCTTTCATTAAATAATTACCGTTCAATTACATTACTTAATATAGATACAAAACTACCGGCTTATGTGTTAGCACAAAGACTAAAAAAAGTTTTACCATCTATTATAAGTCTAGACCAAACTGGATATGTAGAAAATAGATATATTGGCTTTAACATAAGACAAATTCAAAACATAATTGATTATTCAGAGAAATTTAATGTAGAAGGAGCAGTACTATTTCTAGATTTTAGTAAGGATTTTGATTCTTTAGAATGGATTTTCATGACAGAAACTCTCAAAAAGTTTGGATTTAAAAGTGGATTTATCAGATGGGTTGAAACTATGTATAACGATATTAAAGGGTGTATTTTGAATAATGGGTGGGTCTTAAGTCCATTTAAAATATATAGGGGAATACGACAAGGATGTCCAATTTCTGCTTTACTGTTTGTTATAACAGTTGAATTAATGGCAATAAGATTGAGAAAAAATAAAGAATTTAAGGGAATAACAATAAAATTAGACGGACAATCTTGTAATTTAAAAATCTGTCAATTAGCAGATGACACAACATTGTTTCTTTAGTCTCGTAAAGATATAAGCCTGGCTCTCAGTATAGTAGAGACATTTGGAAGTCTATCAGGGCTGATACTTAATAGGAATAAAACAGAAGGGATATGGTTAGGGAGATTAAAAAGCAGTAAAGATAAATATGAAATATATCAATTGGACAAATAAACCAGTCAAAAGTCTTGGTATTTATTTTGGGTATGATAATAAGGAATGTCAAACATTGAAAAAATCTTGAATAAAATTACGAAACTTGTAGACAGATGGTCAAGACGAAATTTAACATTGCTTGGAAAAATTTTAATCTTAAAAGCTCTTCTGCTTCCAAATTTAACTTATTTTGCTACTAACGGTATTATTACTAAAGATAAGTTGCAAATAATAAACAATATAATTTATAGATTCGTTTGGAATGGAAGAAAAGATAAAATAAAGAGGTTAATATTAACAAAAAAATCTGCTGAAGGGGGCTTAAAATTGATTGATCTGGAGTCTTATATAATGTCAATACATATAAAATGGATTAAAAAAATAATACAATTAGAAAATGCTGACTGGTCTGTGTTGCTTAAATTATACCTGAATAAGTTTGGCAAAAATTTGCTAATTTTCAAGATAAATATAAGAAACATAAAATTACTTGATAAAAAATTATGGAACAATACGCCACTATTCTATCAAGAACTGATAAAATCATGGATAAATTTGAATGGTGCTAAAAATAATCAAATATGTTACTTTTTAGAGATCAGAAAGCAAATAATATGGGGCAATAGTTTGATAAAATTTATAGGACAATGTCTGTTTTTTTGACAAACGGATTGAAAGTGATATTTTATTTATAAACGACATAATTGATAACAGAGGGCAAATATCAGAAGCAGTAATCAATTTAAAACTAAAAAATCAAAAGTAATTGGATTGCTGAATTTTAAAAAAAATTAAAAAAGCCATACCAAATCACTGGCAGGAGAAGCTTAAAACTGAGAGATCATTCAAAACTATAGTTAATATTAACAGAGAAAAAATTAGACTAAGAGACAATGATGATATACTGGGCATTAATAATAAAGATATTTATAAGATAGTGCAAAGTCGAATAAAAACAGAAACACCTATTGGATTTTTAAAATGGGAAAGGGTATTACATACAGGAAATATAAATAGTGAACTCAAAGACACTATAAAATTCACTTTTGAATATCTAAAAGATAATAGAATTAAGATGTTCAGGTGGAAATTAATGCAGTTTATCTTGCCAAATAAAGAGTTGTTATTTCAATGGAAAATTTCTGAAAACAGCCTTTGTTCATATTGTAATGAACAAGATAACTACAATCATGATTTCATCACATGCTCATATAACACAACATTCTGGGAATCAATGAGATATTTATTTAACAAACTAGGTATTGACAAACATGTAATAAGCCTACACTCTCTAGTAATAGAATACAAGATTCATGATGATGCTTATTATGGACTTAATCACTTGCTGAGTTTAATGTTTTTCTCAGTCTATAAATCACATTATCAATCCAATAATAAGGCAAAAAAAATAGACATATTGAAAGTTTTTAAATATGAAATCAATAGTACAGTTGAATTATATTGTACGGCCAATATAGAAATAAACAGAATGTTAAAAAAGGTGTAACAGATCTTAAAAAATATAAAATTAACTTTTGGAAAAAACAGTTTCTTGAAAAGCAGAATGCATGTATTAATATGTTAATATTGTGTATTTGGTTTCAATGTTTCAAGTGTATCAGTAAGCATATATGCTACTATAATGTATGTCTACGTGTTTATGTATGCAAATGCATGTATACATGTATGTGAATGCATGTATCTGTAAATGTCTTTATATGTGTGTACATGTATGTATGTAACTTTATGTATGAATGTATGCATATGTATGTGTGTATGCATGCATGTAGGTAGGTAAGTTTTGTATGTATGTAAGTGAAGCATAAAATTAGATTGGCAAGAAAAGGGGGGGGGGGGGGGTGGGGGAGGGGGGGGGGGGTAAATGTATTGTAGAAAAAAGAAATATTTTTTTATAATGTACATCATGTATCCTATCTTATATGTACATGTTTATAAAAGTCAACAAAGCTTTTGTACAATGGTATTAACTTTCATATGTCTTATGATTGTTTTCTTTTTTATGTGAAACTATAAGAACATATATATAAGTATAATAAGTATAATTGTAATATTAACAAATATAAAGGTCACGGGTAGTTAAATTGAGGTCAAATTTGTAAATAAAGTTTCATGACAAGAGCTTATAAGAAACAAACAGTATCAAATGTAACTTACCATTCTTTATTATTATCCAACACTTCCAAAAACTTGTATAAATCCAAAGGTATAAAATAACAAAAAGTATCAGAAACAGTAACCACGCTGTCTCTCATTCACATACTTCACATATTTCAAAATTTTATTAAAAGAATCGATAACGGATTTTTCTCCGTAAATTTCACGACACAGCCTCTGTAACATGTTTACTTCGATAAGATTTTATATGATTTTATGATTATTTATAAAGTAATTATAGAAAAATAGAAATGTACTAAAATGACTATGTATAAAATAAAAATAAGTTTTACTGTATATTCTCCCTGGATATTCAGTAATAATTGTGTATAACAGGGATACTTGATGGAATGCTGTACATCAAGTATTTTGTTAAAACAGCAAAGAGTGCAATAAAGAATTTATGAATGTTAAAAAAAAAAATAGGATAGCAACCAAAACCACCACTGGATTACAGATTTAAAGCACCATTTTCTACTTAAGGAAATGCATGTACCAAGTCAGGAATATGACAGTTGTTTTCTATTCGTTTGATGTGTTAGAGCTTTTGATTTTTCAATTTTATCAGGGACTTACCGATTTGAATTTTCCTTGGAGTTCGGTATTTTGGTTATTTTACTTTTTATATGCTCTTGACTTGGGACACGTCACATTAAGAATATAGTGAGCTAAAACATGTTTGCGTGCGGTCAACCTTCCCCAGAATTTTCTCAGCAAAGCATAAGAAAAAAATACAAAAAACACAATTAACAAATCTGAGAGAACTCTCGTTTACTGAAACCTAGTTTGAATCCAATTACAACAAATGAATAAATCATATTTTCTTAGACTAAAGCGTCAATCAGAACACATTCATAACTATATAGCAATACATATTTATTGGTGCCACTCAAAGAGCAGAATGTGCTTACTCTTCTACAGCACTTCATATCATCCTCTGCTGTTGTGGGGTTAGTGTTGCTTGCCTTTATTTTTATATGTAGTGGTTTGTAGACGATGTTCACTGTAATTTGTCATTTACTCGTGTTTGTTTTTATGCCCACCTAGCGGCATTATGTTTTTCAGTCTATGAGTTCGTTCGTCCGTTCGTCCGTCTGTCCCGCTTCAGGTTAAATGTTTTGGTCAAGGTAGTTTTTGATGAAGTTGGAGTCCAATCAAATTGAAACTTAGTACACATGTTTCCTATGATATGATCTTTATAATTCTAATGCCAAATTAGAGTTTTGACCCCAGATTCACGGTCCACTGAACATAGAAAATGATAGTGCGAGTGCGGCATCCGTGAACTATGGACACATTCTTGTTTTTTAATGTTTGTCATGTATTTTCTGGTCTCTTTTTGACTTACACGATTCTCCTTTTAATATCTGCTGTCTCTTTTTGATATTTACTTATGTTTTAATTAATTTATCAAAAATCCATTAATGTAAGTACCAATAAGATAAAAAGATCATATTAGGGTGTTTAATTGATACGTTTGTTCAAGGATCAATGAGTTTACATTGCGAAACGCAAATCGAAGCAAAACAATTGATAAAACCTCTGTTATCTATTCATTTGGGTCATACTTGAAACTCTACACAAGTTACACATTTGCTTTATATCTTTTATCTAGATTTTATATTACCGATTTAAAAATCTCCTTCGTATTGTTTAGAACAAAGAAAGGAATATAGAAAAGAACTATGCACGCATGCACAAGACCAAAAGAAGTCATATCTATCTTTTAAATATATAAAAAGAGATAAGCATTTGCATTACCTAAAAAGTAAAATAACAAAAATACTGAACTCCAAAGAAAATTCAAAACGAAATAAAAACGAATGGAAAAAAACTGTCATATTCCTGACTTACCACAGGCATTTTCTTATATAGAAAAAAGTGGATTAAACCTAGTTTTATAGCTAGTAGAATATGCTTAATTACTGTGAAATTCATGTGATTGAGGCTCAAGTCACGTGAACAATTTCAGGCGAATTGCATGTGAAAGCTCGATCTACGTTCATCTCATGTGAAAATAGATGTATTGCACAATTTTGACCTTCCTCCAACTAATCGAAATTTCTCCGTAATTAGCCTGATGACTGATATTATCTTTTGTGGCTTCATAAAATTAGAAAAGAGAAATGTAATGTAATGATGGTCTATTGTAAAATACAATTATAATTGACAAACATAAATAAAACAAACAAACAAGGTTTTTGTAGTTTATATACATAAACTCATCATAGATACCTGGATTGAAATTTTGTATTTGTATATGTATAAATTTTTTGGTTATTAATGTTGATATTTGTTTTACATATTTTTACATATATTTAGGCAGAGATAGATGGAAAAGACCACCAAAGACCACCATATAAATTTTTGACATAAATAGAAGGAGAAGACTTCCAACGAAACCACGAATTGAGAAGAGAAGAAAGGGAACTGTAAAAATATGTTAACCAAATTTAACAGTAAAGGTTTAAACTCCCAAGGACAATGTTGACCTATGCTGCATTCGGCCCCTAATGTCTTTTTTTGGTGATATACATCTCTTGTTTTCAAATGTCTAGGTTTATGCATTCTTAGCGGGGGGAAATCAAGATAAGCTTTCGGACGTTTGAACTTTAGAAAGTGATACGTTTTCCCTATATTGGATACTATTATACCTATGACAAAACGGTTTTGCTGCAATAAAACGTGTCATATCTTCGACTATCCGAAACAATGCAAATAACTTACATTTCCATTCTATACGTCAAACGAACATAAATCATCTATAAAGTAAAAACTCAACACCCTTATATGAGTATCAGCTCGCCAGGACAGCACAGAAATGTTCAATTTGCTGTCATTAACCGCTGCCATTACACATCCATACAATCTTCAATAGAAAAGTATTCTGATAAGTTGAAGAACAAAATCTTTACAGTAACAGGCAGCCAATGAAAATGTCTCTAGTACAAGTATTGTAAATTGCCTGCCGGATATTTTTCTTCTTTAGTTTCATGTTCCTAGAACAACTAATCAAAGTACTAGAAGTGTTGTGGTGAACAGAGGGTATTGTTATCATTACGCATCGGTTTTTTTTCTGTAGAATAAATGAACACCGAGTAGCATTTAAACATTTGTTTTTTAAAAATGGGTATATAAGCATCGCAATTTCAATTCTATGTATATATTTATTTTGCTTCGGGTACAACATCCAGTTCTCAGAGGGAAAGTAAATAAGTATTAGCTTAAGTTGTTAGGAAATATCAAACAATATTATATATTTGTCATTTGAAAAAATTGTGTATATCTACGAACTTTGTATATGCAGGCATATAATTGTTCATGAATACGTTTTGATAAAGTGGTAAAATTTTTATGTGATAAGAACCTATTATCCAGAGAATTTCGTTGTTTGTTGGCTCTAATAAGTATTATTCCTTTATTGGTGTAGTATCAATCTAGCGATTAGTATTCACGTTGGAATTGGTCAACATTTTATCATCTATGATATAGATAAGAAGATGTGGTATGAGTGCCAATGAGACAACTCTTCATCAAAGTCACAATGTGTAAAAAGTTAACAGTTATAGGTCAAAGTATGGCCTTAAAAACTGAGCCTTGGCTCACACCGAACAGCAAGCCTTTAATACCATAATATACCGTGAGGGTTTTGCTCATAGTCATACGGTGACATGCAATGGATCATATCTTTCCTCTTTGGCCTTCAATTGATAATTATCTTATTTGCAATCATACCATATCTGCCTATTGAAAATATACCCAAACTACTACTGTCAGGTAAGATACGTTCAATGAATAAAGAAATACATAATAATACAATATTATACCCATGCATGCCTTGTTTTATTTTGACAAAATAGTAAAATCTGATTTGAATTACCTTTATCATGTTTATCAGAATATTAGAAGCATAAAGTAACCGGTCACGTGTCACCTTATTTGGTGTATGCAATGACAAACCAACTTTATACTTGATCCAAATTGAATTGGTTGACTGATGCGTTGTGATTCTAATTCAACCCAATAGCGACATGTTTTCACGATCATAGATCATTAAATACACGAATAATAATAACATTAATGTTACCATTTTGTTTTGAACCAGATGCGCATTTCGACAATTGCGAATGATGAAGAGCTGATAAAAACGAAATTGGACCAAAAGTAAAGCTAATCCTGAACAAGACACGAGAGCTATGCATGAGGGAAATACATTTCTTAATAAGCGTCTGATCTGTAAATTCAACAATAGAATCCCATTCACGATTTTTGACCTTTGAACAAGTGTAGATTCTCTTGGTGGGTGATGCATACATAGGAGGAAACGCTTGGCCTATTCCATTCTTTTCCTTGTTGAATTATTAATCACGCCATGTAAGTACATGAACTATTTAAAACTTTTTCCAAGTGACTTTCCGCTTTTGTTTAATACGAACAAAATCAAATATCCTCAGAACAAGTATTTACAATTTGTTCATCAGGAAGTGTTTGTCTCTTTATTTAAGCTTCCTTAAAATCATACTAATAATCATTCAAGTAAAATTGTAAAGCAACAAGTGTATTCAGCGGTCATGAATAAAGGATAAAATATAAATATTTTCGTAATTCTTGCATAGCAGGAGACGCTTACATGTCAACGCACCAGGTCTTGCTCTTTTTGGATTTCTTGCGACTCTCTTTGTGTTTGTTTGATATCTTAATTCGTCTCTACATAATCAATTAACAAGATATAAATAGCAGTAAACTACTGTTGCCTTAATTGATCAGACAAGAAATATACCCTCGTGTTATAATCGAAAACTGTTAGTTCTTATCAGAAAATGTTTAATCAACAATGTATTCCTACATGCATAACGATGTAAAATTGCTATTTTAAAAATTTAATTGGCAACATATTCACTCAACTGAGTCCTTGATTACCAGGATTCAACGTTATATTACTGAATGAGATTCACTTGACCGAGAATGACTTAAATAACTTGTTCGTAACAATAGCTAGTTCTGTGATATGTGACAAACGTACAAAGAAGGAAAAATAAAATAAAATCAACGACGAATAAACAAAGAAAATAGCAATTCAGCCATAAAAAAAAAACCAAACAACAATATGTTTTTATAATTTGTGTAAAGACAGAAAAATAAAAATAAATGGGACAAACAAAGAAAGTTAAAGAGCAATAGGAACTCAACCAAATCATGGAGGTGACAACACTGCTAAGGAAGGGTCAATGGCTCGTACTCTACTATGAACATTCGTCTCATTACTCATGTTAAAATCTGACAAACAGTCCTTATCATTGCTAACCATTTTTTATTGCACACGAGCCCAGTATGAACCATTCATGCTAGTTATTTGGTCTTTTGTGGAGAGTTGTCTATTGGCAATCATACCACATCTTCTTATTTTTATAGTAAGATTAATTAAATATCCGTGTCGCTGGTTTTTTGTTCAATAACAAGAATAGAAGTTCTGGGAAAATGTATTATAAAACCTTGACCGATTCCTTCATTTTAATTAATCAATAACTATCGTTGCAAGGTTAAATACATTGTTTGACATGTCAACAGTAGTGCTCACCGTATAAAGATCTCTGTAGATGCGAAAATATTTTAACCCTGCTATCTAAATTATGCGTGATTTTTTAAATGATTTTCTTGTCAAGTTTTGTCTTGTTCTACCACTCTGCAGGTTTTTTTTATAAGACAAACGAATCACAGTGCAATGCAACTCGTGATAAAAGAAGTAATGAACAAATACACAATGAGTCTAATATTCTAGAACGGATTTCCTCAAATTTTGCACAATTGTTAAGATTGTTAAAAAGGATAATTCAGGAAATTGAAACATAGGAACGTAAACGTCCTGCTGAAATGAAATCTGCAATATTTATCCGGTAGAAATATCCGACTGATATTTAAACAAAGAGATTGAAAGTTACTTCATACAAGTTTTTACACATGTTACACATGTTGAAGTGTACATTAAAGAAATAAAATTACAACATCGATGTTTACGGCGAATTATAATTAAAAAAAAGTTTTTTGTTCGATGTAAATTGTCATAGAATATATGTTTTTTTTTTTTTTTTCATTTCAATTTACTGGATAGACATATATTAAATAGTATTTGGCAAATACGTACATGACGTATCACAGAAGTGCAAAATAATTGCGTCATAAATAAAACATAAATATCTTAGAAAAACATATGTAGAGAATTATAGCTTTTTATAAATAATGAGAATAAGTTATCGCTTGATATCAACTTGAGTCATTTAACTTCAATACAATAATAAACTAGCCTTTGGCGTTTGTTTTGTTACTGTCCGTTCAATATTTCAATTATAATTGCGTCTTAAATATGTTTACAACAGTCCAGTTATGAGGGTTTGGAATTGGGGGCGGCGGGGGGGGCTTCAATTCTATATTCTTTAATTGTATAAACCATTTTTCTTTATTCATTATAAATGTTGCCTGTTATTCTCTATTCTTTATATTTTAACACAATATTTTTGCCCTTTAGTCTGCACATTATTCTATATTTTGAAAACCCCATCCATACACTCAGCTATTGCTAAATTGGAGCATGATGGGATTATTCGTAAAGTTGGTATTTTGTATCATTTAAGTGTGTCGTTTATGTCATCATTGGTATCAATTACTCCTCTCTTTCAACTTTTTTTATTATAGCGTCACGGATGAGTCTTGTGTAGAAGAAACGCGCGTCTGACGTACACATTTTTAATCCTGGTATCTATGATGAGTTTAGTATTAACATGGTTCTTCATGAAATAAACAAAACATTGCAACCTTAAATCAATAACACGTTGGCCTGGTTTAATCTACATAGAAAACCATACGACCATAACTCAAAAATTATTGAGGCTCTACATATTAATCTTTATTTATCTATGATTGAAGATGTACAAATAACACATTTATACCAGTATAGTCGTTTGATTTGTAATCTGTACCGATTGAGTCACTTTCCCGATTGTGACATTTTGACTGAGTGTGAATTCTCATGGCGGGCATGCATGCGTAGTAGGAGATGCTTACCATGTGGACGCACCCAGTCTCGTTCCTGTTTGGGTTCATGTGATGTCCCGTGTTTTTGTGTGTTACCTTGATTTACCTCTTCCTAATCGAGTTAAAAGATTTTAACATCGGTAAACTACTGTCGCCTTAATTTATTAAAAGTAAAAAGACGTAAGAACCGTATCACATACATGTGTTAACGTGCTGTTCCATTGACAAAAATAATACTGTGGATTTAACATTATTCATGGGATACCAATTGTCGTGGATTTTGCTGTACAGGTGAGCCATGAACTTAAATGTTCAATTAAGTACAAATTTTCAATAGGCTTGGAAACAGACCTATATAAACCAACTAAACTAAATATCCACGAAAATACACTTTCCTCTTACTCCACGAAAATTAGTGCCCACGAAAATGAATGAATCCACAGTATCAAATAAAATCATGTAAATACTAGATAGAAATATAAACATGTAAAGCTGCAGATTTGTTTGGGTCTTATATATTTCAATGTGCTAGAAATGATACCAAAAGAACTGTCACCAGAGATAAGGCTAGACGCATGGAATGTATTTGACTTCTTTGAATAAAAACACACTATACAATGTATTTGCTGATTCATACATTTATAAAATTCCATTTATATATTAAGTGACACTAGATATTACATCAACACTTAAAAATAAATGGTGGCTTAAAGTATATAATTTATTAGAAATCAAACAGTTGATTTACTTATTTCTGCTGAAGAACATATTTAATCATCCTTTGCAACGCTTCAAGATAACATACTCCAAGTATTGAAGAAAACGAGTTAAAGTATTTGATGGGAATTTTTCCGCAACTATTAAATTTAAATCACATCTGTTAACAATATAAACAAGATGATGATAACAAAGACATTTGAGACAGTGACTCATAGCAATATATAGGCGGTTTAGAAATATCATCTCTTTCAATTGCAACTGTACTTCTCGTGGTATATTAGTAATGAGTGTTTCTTGTAACTTAGACTATTTACAGTGGCTTATATGACCTTGTCATTCAATGTCACTGCGTAATGTATACTTTTTCTGTTACTATTTATATCTTCTTTGTCACAGTTAATTCATCTATGATACCATATCACTCGTAAACCTTTTATAAATTTCGAAATTATAAAGAAACTAAGGTTTCAACTCCCTCAGGCAAAGTTGACCATAGATGGACTTGGCTATTTGTAGGTCCTTTAAGTTATATAGCTCTTCAATTGTTTCATATCTTATACATCCTTGGCTCTCAAATATTCGTCTTTGATCGTTCCTGATGAAGGTAAATCCAGAAAAGCGCTTCGGTCGCATGAAATTTATAACGTGTTATTTTAATGTTTTTTAAGAACATGATCCTGCAGTCTGAGCGTAACATTTTACGGTCATGCTATATAAGAAAACTACGCAAAAACAACTTATTCGACACATGTCTAAAAGAAATTGGTAAACAGAACAAGGAACAAAAATAGTACAAAATAACTACACTGATTTCTCAAGATTGCGAAATATAATCAAGCCTAACACAAGGTTTGTCCAAAACAAATCAGCAGTTCCTATTCACTAAAAAACATCCTTGGTTTTACTCCAGATAAAATGCCTTTATCATTCATACGATAATGTATTATATAAGAGCCGATTTGCTAGTGTCTCACGTGTAGCCTCACAACATAATGAAATTAAAAAAAAACACCAGTATTATTAAATTCTCAAAAGCTCAAGCGATGATGAAGATTGAATGTAAACACGGTTTATTGAATGCAAAATAAAATAATAAACACAATAAATTAAAAACTAGAGCAAACGCAACGCAGTTTACTTTCGGAACAAAACTAGAAGTTAACTCGGGTGGTTCTGGAAGATAAGCAGTTCCTACTTTTTGAATATTAGCAGTGATGTTACCCAAAGAATTTTAAAGGTTTGGTTGGTGTGTCACTACAGCAAACTGGATTGTGGAATCTATCCGTATTCATCTGTGACAAAGATATTCCATAATGTTCAACAAAATCATGATGGCGCCCGTAAATCTTTCGAATGAATGAGTTAAACTTTACCACTTTAAAATCTCAGCCAATTTCTTCTTTGCAAACACTACCTCTCTATCAATGAAATTTTGATAGGAAATACTAGACCTGGAATTTCATAATAACTAGTGACATTTTCTCCATATTCGGGGACTGCTTGAATATTACACTGGTTTTACAGGGGTTCGTGTAGCTCAGTCTTTGGTTTCTATGTTGTGTTTTGTATACTGTTGTTTGTCTTTTGACCCTTTTTATTTCGTTTTTTGCCATGTCATTGTCAGTATTTGTTTTTTTCTACTTATGAGTTTGAATGTCCCTTTGGTATCTTTCGCCTCTCTTTTGCTACCGAGAACTGGAAAAATCTAATCATCTTTTTTTTTTAATTTGTCACAAAGTTATATTCTCATGCGTCCCTCATGTCAATTTCCAGATGTTAGTCAAGACATTTAGCAGACGTGGATGCGATCAACATAGTTATAGTACTTTGAAATTATTTAGTGAGAAGACTTTAAAGATGAAAAAATAATGTTAGCGTCTTTTTGTTTTATATTTATTAAAATATTTTCGTATTCGCAACAGTTCAATAGTGTTTAATAGTTGCAGACAGATTCTACTGATTCCCTCTAGGCTAAGAATTTTGACATTGTAGTAATGAAATTTTGCTACATAAGAAAATGCCTGTACCAAGTCAGGAATATGACAGTTGTTATTCATTCGTTTGATGTGTTAGCGCTTTTGATTTTGCCATTTGATTATGAACTTTCCGTTCTGAATTTTCCTTGGACTTCGGTATTTGTGTGATTTTACTTTTTGCTATGAAGGGATAACTGACAATATTCATTACCCTATCATATATCTAAAAGTACGCGACGTTAAGAGATATTGATAATGTTATTTACATTTTAGAGGTTACGCGATAATGGGTAAACGGTGAAATGTTTTTAAACACAGCACATTTAGTTGATTTATTTGTTGTACCACGAAAGCAGAAATGAATGATCCTAAAAATACACGATCATTTTTAAATAGACGTGAAACATTTAAGAAATCAATCAGTTTCGTGTTTATAGTCTAATAATTAAGAACAAGTCTTATGCATTTATATATTAGCGTAAATGCATAGAAGTATTAACAAGTCTCTAGTTTAGAATGAAATTCAAGCATAGTATTTCACTCTTCATTATACGAATCTTATTATATATCGATGACCCTGCTAAATATTGAAAAAAGAAATGTCAGATTTAATAAAGCTTATCGCTTTGTCTGTTATTTGCTGCGAACACCAACGGAGGATAATATCTTGGGGATTTTTCCTTTTTACTCTAATTTTTCCTATTTTGTTGTATTTGTTACTTTTTGCGAAAAAACAATGACTTGGGAGTTACGACATGCTTAGACAGAGGGTAAGTTCAGAATGATTTGATTTCAGAGTGTGTTTAAATATGTTAAAGTATCGTCGTCTGTGAATTCTTTGCTGCGACGATCACATCAATCTAAAAGATACATATATACATTAGTGTTATATACCATATTACACCAAAACATCTTTGTGTATACGAGTAACTTTATTATTCGAAAGTCAGAAGACCAGAATACTCTGGATTCATTTATTTTCGTGGGCACCAATTTTCGTGGATTGAGGAAAAATTGTATGTGCTTTTAAATTTTGGTTTTCCCAAAATATGCATACAAGCCTATAGAAAATTTGTTTTTCGTTGAACATTTAAATTCGTGGTTCACCTTTACCCAAGAAATCCACGAAAATTGATATCCCACGAATAATAATGAATCAACAGTAGGTGATTTGTTTACGAGCTGGGATTTTATAAAAAAAAAACTGATAAGGAAGGTAAAGAAATAAATACAAGTAGTAACTATTTTTGGACTAAAATCTTATAACACCCAGCGATCGCGATCTATAACAAGAAAATCGAACAGATAATCGCTCACAGTGAAAAATGGATACAATACAATGTCTAGCATGTCTAGCGAATAAAACACATGTTTCTATAAAGTTCTAAGAAAACGGTTAAACAAGCTACCCATTCATTACCATAGAAGAAAAACACCATAAAAGGTATACATTATATGGAAAGTTGCACGTAAAGTTGACGAGACAAGATTTGATTGAAAACGTTTGTGAAATAACAACATGACTTGTACAAGTTTTCCCAATTCATATACTATTTAAAAAGGATAACCTAGAGTATCTACTCGCTTTCATAGTCAAACCATAAAACTTCAAATGACCATATTTAATTTCCCAATATCTAAGCTAAGAACTTTACATATACTTACGGCTTTTCACATATGTACCTAAAACGGTTGGAACATCCAGCATCATTCCATTGGTAGTCAAGATCTCTATGAATATTCAAACAATGCTCGTTATCATCCACATTGTTTGGTTCATATGAAGTACGTCTATGCCAATCAGTAACGGTGAACTTATGTCCACTAGTTGCCCAGACCCAAACACCTTCTTCAGACTCATCTGATCCATCAAGCCAGAAATCTGACAGAAATATATATTTAATTGTTAATAATAGCCAAAAGAAATATTAAATAAAAGAGAAATGGGGCCTTTTCTTTTTCAATCTAAAGAGCCATAAAACCACATTGGACTAGCTTAATGAACGACTGCCAATCTTATTCTTAATTACTGACTTTTCACCTTTGAAGTATATAATAAAATGTATGGGTCATGGGGCTTCTTTTAAAGCTACATGTTGGGCAAAACCGTCAGATTTTGTATAGATTATGCATCGAAAATCCAATTTTGTTTGATAAAAAAGAAAACTAAACTACAGACTTTCAAGATAGAATATGAGAAGGTAGCTCTTATAATCTGCCTTTAGAAAATAAATAGAAAAATTTGGAGTCACTGTACTCGTTTTCTTGCTACAAAACAAGACAGGTAAATTCATAATACAATCTTTTACAAAAGTAACATTATGTGAGTTATCTCCCCTTATATGGCAAAGTTGGGGAAAAAATTTGAATCAAACAAAAATATTCTATATTTGTAAGAAACAGTTGTAAAAATATGATAAAACACATACTTTTCATTTAGCTGAAAAATTTTACAAATGAATAACATTCTTCTCTCGAAATTTGCCCATTTCATGAAAGATCTATACCGATTATGTTCTGCTATTTAACAATCCAAGATGATGAAAGACACCCGCTTTACCCCAATAAAAAAGATAATTTTTTGGAGACAGACACGTACTTTTTCCGTACTTTTCCGCATTTGTCTGAAGAAATTTAATCTCACTAATTGATGTTGCGTCTGCAAGCCTACTATTTTGTTCTAAACACTTTCTCTGAAAGAAAAAAAGGATATATGTATAATGAAAAAAAGTCTTAAAATAAGGTAAAATATCAATCCACTAGTAAATTAGTCTTAGTCTTAAACAGCCACGGTAAAGGTCAGATTATATTAAACAGTATTTCGTTTTGTGTAAAATTAAGGTTTCTATAATAATATATCAGTCAACAGCACCTGGGTAAGATATTGTTTTATGGATTTGCTTGCAAACTTTTGGCAGCTGAAGTTTTTTATTAAAATAAATGCATAGCAGATAAAACACGTCGATTGTTTACTTTGTTTTTATTATTAGGTTTTTAAGGGACTTTTTGGAAGGTGGTGTTTTTGGAATATCTTAAGTAGCTTTTGTTGGATTTATTCGCACCGTGTGTCCATAAATTGGTTCGACGGAGGTAACAGAATATGAGCACCTGAACTTATCACGTTCAGTAAGGGACTTATTAACATATGCATTATGCATGCAAATTTGTCTGCCATAGTTTTAAAACACAAGTTCCCGCAAAATAGTGCATCACAAATTAAAACATTTTACGTCATAATTAAAAACAAATGATTGTTGAATGACGTCAGAAGATTATTCAGAGGCATATTTAGGGTCATTCCGAGATAATACTGCTTAATACCCAAAAAGGTTAAAAACGTCTATAAGACCCGTACTGAGTAAACGTCCCTTATGTTCGATGTATAAGTGTTCGGTTGCTTCTTTTTTGGAATTTGGATGTTAAATCCGATGACCTGGTAAAAGAATACTTGCAAAATTACTTTGAAGAATCCGTTGGTAGCATATTACAAGGCAAATGTCTTTCCCTGAGCTACATTCCATTTATTGCAAGTATAAGTCATTAATGTGTGTCGAGCCCAATTAGTTTCCCCTTGAGTATGTACTCATTGTTGCTCTTATATTGTAGATGCATATCAAAATTACCGATTGATTATTTGGAAACACAAATCACCCAGCCAATTAGAAAACATGGCAGTTCAGTGATAAATGTTTGAATTATGTATTTGATCTTTGATGATGTTGTGTATTTTGAACATCGTATTACACACAAAAACGTCATTCATTAATAAACAATATCGTTCCCATTTTTTAAACTTTATGGAAGACATATCCAAAAGTGTCAGGCAATGGGATGAAGATCACTTTTAAGTATCATTAATCATTAAAATATAAAAACAGAAGCACGTTAAATACGTTAATTTTTAGCATAAAAACATATGTTGTTTTGTGTATATCAGATTTGTCTTAATTGAAATTAAAATACAATTATGTTATGAAAATTTCAAGTAAAATATTGTTTTTTATTTTGGTGTTCTGCATTACATGTTCATCGGACAGCTTGCAAACGTTGTCCTTTGTGTTTGTTGATTTTCTAAAGAATTTGTGACATATGATGTTGTGTGTTATATTTCTGTTTTATAAAACTATAAGTCAATATCTAAATTTAAAACACAGCTCATTTCAAGACTTCTAATTAGAATTAAAAAAAGATTATTGAATAAATATCCATAAGTATTTTGTATGCAATTTAGCAATTACATAGATGAATAAGTATATTTTCAAGTAGCATTTATAAAATTCATGTAGATATTTCACTGTGGCATTACAAATATAAAAATGTAAACATTGTTTTTACTGCCGGATTAAACCGATTTATTTCAAGTTGTTATGTGTCACATATTGTATGTTACTGCATAATGTTTTATTTTGGAGCAATTTGATTTCAACAAAAGATCATATAATTGAAAGTTTTAAAAATATAATCCAATCAAAATGAGTCGAAAATCTTTTTAAATAATATTTCTTGTTTATTTTTCTTTATTGAGAGTTTTCACAAAACGAGTTTGACTCTGTTTTGATGCCACTCCCTGTGTTTTAGACTCTTTTTTTCAATCGCAAACTAGTAACAGGCCATGATGAATCGAGGGAAAAAATGCATATTTACAAAGACATTTCTTTTAATTTAGGTGTTTATCTTTTAATGGAATCAACCCTTTAGAAAGAATCGACTAAGCTTTTAATCATCTCAAGCATCGTTGTTGTATTTGCTAAACGTTTGCTTTCATTTATGCTATCATTACATGAGGGATCATTTTCCCAAAAAAAACGGGCCAGAACAGCAAATATGATTTTAGAATCGCCGATGGCTAATACAAACTTTACATTGTTTTATGCTGTACACAAATTTCCTTTAACTTTCAGGTCATACAGCTTCTCACGTACTCACGTACTTATTCATCCTCGGCTTTCAATATTTAGGTTTTAGCGTTCTTGGTGAAGGTTATTCAAGACGATCAATTAAAAAGCACGGAATTTATAAGGTATTATTTTTATTTACAATGGGCATTGTATTATTCTAAGATTGATTGGTTATATACCTTATTTGAAACAAAGCTAATTAAATCTTCTTCGACATTTTTAATGAAAGATCTATGTGTTTTGGGAATAACGTTACCATTATTACAGTCTTGGATGGCATTTCATTGTAAAAGTTATGCACTTTGAGCTTGCTTTAAGACACCATGCCCTCTCAAATATATATGTCTTTACGTCTTTTTTTAAATGTGGGAATATTGTTTAGAATCACTATAAAACATCCATTTTAGACACTAAAACTTTCATTCCTAGCTATAAAACCAGGTTTAATCCACCATTTTCTACATAAGGAAATACCTGTACCAAGTCAGGAATAGAACAGTTGTTTTCCATTCGTTTGATGTGTTTGAGCTTTTGCCATTTGATAAGGGATATTCCGTTTTGAATTTTCCTTGGAGCTCGGTATTTTTGTTATTTTACTTTGTAGACCGATTTCACTTTTGTCTTTTCGGAGTTAAATATGATAAATAAGGAGTTGTGGTACGACTGCCAAATGAGGCAACTATTCAACAGAGAGGTGGATTTAAACAATGATAAGTCACCACACGGCCTTCAACAATGAGCAAAACCCATGTCGTATATTCAGCTATAAAAAGGCCCGATTTGACACAATTTCAAACAATTCAAAGAACAAACCAACGGCAAAACAATACACGAAAAACAGATATAACCGACAGCAGCCAACGTCAACCACTAAAATTCAGTTTCCTTACTTTGGACAGTCACATACATAATGTGGCGGGGTTAAACATGTTTGTGAGCACACAACCCCCGATCTAACCAGGGACACTGGTGAAACAGTATTTGCAGTTACTAAACGCTAGTTCAAAGTACAAAAAATCAAGTTCTTTTAAATCCAACAGATTAAGTGTAAAACCGTCAAAAACAGTCTGAGAAAGAATGAACTTGTGAAATGTCAAAATTTCGAATACATAATATCGATTGGATAAATGACCATAACTTTTCATAGATGATTTCTAATTTGTCAAAAATAAAATTAATGTTTGTAGCGATAAAACAATCTTTAATGAGTTTACTACGATGTCAAATTGATATCCTTTAAGAACATGTGTTTCGAAGGATCAATACGTTTACATGGATCGTATTTAAATTTATGGGCGTAATAAACAACATTACCATAAAATATTGGATGTGATAACCCATTTTTTTAAAAGAAACCTACAAACTTCAAAATACAATCTGTGTATCTATGAAAGAATTTAGTACAAATTTTAGGTAATTTGTGGTAACGAAATCAAAGACTAATAAGTTACCAGTTATACGTAGATCACGTTTATTGCAATTAAAAATAAAATTGATATCCATTAATAAAGCGGAAAATGAAGGAATATTTTGTTTCATATATTTGTTTACACTTTTGTGTGATGCCTTTGTAAAACATTGTCGCTAGGGGCGCCCAAATTGGCAATAAAGAATTTGTTTGAATGTTTGTCTGTTTGCTTATCGCTGAACATCTATGATGACAACGAGATGTTTATTTTCCAGAAGTAGATATCTTATAGCTTAGTCATTGGCATTGTCCATTCAATATTTCTTACCAAAAAAACCCATGGCAGCCAACAACCTTAAGTAGCATTATCGCTTAAAGAAGAAGTTATGAATGCAGATGTGCACTAAACCTTCAGGACTTTGTTTCCCATGAAAATGTGAAAATTATGGATTAAAAATTGTTGCTTGTACATAATCAATGTAAATGAATGTTTACTACCTTGGCATCAAACCAAGTTGCAGAGGTAGTACTGAAGTAGTTACAGTTGTTTGCATCCCTTTTCCAACCATCTTTACATGACATTTGTACTGTAAAATACACTACATTAACAATAAAAAAATGATACACGTGCATAAAGCATATTTGTGTTCACAAGATCGGACAAAAATGTAATGATTTTTTTGGAGACCTTCATAAAAACTTATCAACAGGAAAAACAGTATTTTAACGTTACAGGATTTTTTTGAAATCAAGATGACGGATATCGGTAATGAAGCAGGAAACTTCCAGAGCAACACAATGTGGTTTGTGTTACTCAATATTACTTTTTTTGTGTTCTGTAGGTCTATGTTTTCTGTTCGTCCTTACTTTTTGTCCTTGTTCATGAGTTAATTGTCTTTCTCGATTATGCTATTTATTAGCTACATAGTATTTGTTGTCATTTTGAGGTTTAACTTAAGAACAACAAAACACCGGATATTCTCGAAATTTAACAAGCACATAACTTTTCAGTGGTACTCTTTAACAGACGCTTATATCTGTCTTTATATTTCGCCGATAGGGTATGACATTTATGTAATGATTAATTTTTTATCAATTTATGAAATTGTCGGGAAATGCACGAGGCATTTTTTAACATGCGTATTTGTCACTTATCACTTTTACCTTGTTCTTCATATAATATAAAGTATGACCTTTTGCTATGAATAATTTGCAACATTGTGTCATTTGACTAAATTGTCTGTAATCGGACTTTTTTTTTTCTTAAATCTCAGATAATTTTTAATCAATATGAAATTTCTTAATGAATATATGTTCAATGGTAGAATATTTCAAACGTTAAAAACCTTGACACATGTATCCAATATATTCAGGCAGACAGGAACAATTATAACTGCTTCCGGTCGTTGTGCATATTCCACCATTCAAACAAGGTGAACTGCTGCATGAAGTGTCTAAAACATGATAGTGAAGACATAATGTCAAAACATAAATAGTTGTTGCGAACTGTCTTAACTGTAATTTGCGATTGAAGTTTTAGAGCTGGAACTAGTGGTGTTCATTTCTATATGATTAACGTAAATGAATGTTTACTACCCTCAGGTTAACCTACATTTTGTAGAGACTGGTGACGTAGTTACAGTTGCATTAACAATGCGTAAAGCATCCTTAAACCATAGTGAAAATAGTGAAATTTGAACTGTAAAATGATCTTCATAAACCACATCAAAACATGCACGGGCAGTGATGAAAAGATATAAGACAAATGTCTTTTCACAAAACGAAGTAATTTTGAAACGTATTATCCCTAGATAAATACCTAGGGAAAACGGTTAACTGTGTATAACGTTAACGAATTTAAAACAAAATTGGCAAAAACACTGGCGTCACTTGCGAAGTATAAACTGTCGATTAATCCCGTTCAGGCCCTGTCTTGAGGGGTATATGTTACTAAATTTTCGTTTTCTGCAAAGTGTTTTTCTTTTTCGAGTTATTTGTCTCTCTGGGTCCTTTTTCATTTGAATATTGTTGTAAAAAGAAATATCAATTTTACAAATACCTTATTTTCACCATTATATTCGCAACTACTTTCAAAAACTGATATACATATGTTATTCCACAAATTCAGACAACTCAAAAATAAAGTTTACAGCCTTAATACCTGAATTGAATTATAGAATAAGATAAAGAATCTGTATTTTTGTGCGTTAATTCTTACGTGCAACGTGAACACTGGGTATCACAAATCATAAGCCCGGAATCTTTGATGAGATATCATCAACACTGGAAAGTGGGTACCATTGTGGCCCAGTGTCGGAACAGTAAAGTAAGGTAGCAACACACAGTTAGGAGTGTAGTTTCTCATTTTGGCCATTTAGGATTTTTCAAATATGAAAGTTATTGTGCAATCAAATTCATTTTTAGACAGCTGATGACTAATTTAGCCGTCAAAGTGGGTTGATAAGAACATCAAGATTATTTTGACATGTTTTATGGGTTGTTTTCTGTTTGACTGTCGATATTTTTATAGCCAGACCGGCCATAGGTCCATAAATTATTGTAATGTTTACAAACACTTTTTTCACACGAACTTCTAGACGCAATTTTACAAAAAAAATGAGACGAATGACATATGACTTTTATTTGATCTGTTGATAGATAATGTAAACAGTTTCAGAAAAGGTATCACTCCAAGGGATTGAAACTCTACTTTTGGCCAAATTCTGTGGAAATATGTGACATCTTTACGCCCCTTTTTGCAATATTTTATAGCAATAAAAAACAGATTGTTGACATGGATACACCTAAAAGAAATTTTATTTAACCATTTTAACTACTGGAAATCAAATCTTTGGAAGGTACTGATTACATACATATGCACATATATGACACAAACAGTAGGCTTAATTTGTAAGAAAGCAAGGAAAAGGGGATGATAAAATTTATCAGGGTAACATTTTTTTCCTAACTGTATATTGCTAACTAAACAATGTTGGATTTTCTATCACTCAAATCATTTTTGCTGATTAACTACTATATGTTCAATTATTTCCCATGCATGCTATTTTAATTTTTCTTGCTGATCAGTACTATACCACCGACGAAGGTCAAATTTTTGGACAAGCACATATGTATTTTAAATGCTTATAGATAAGTGCTTAGAATTGCTTTGCAAAAACATTCCAACCAGCTTACAAAAATTTAAAAAACGGATCCAAAAAATTCAATACTAAAAATTGCCATTTCGAAAAATAATTTCTCTTTTTGAATTTTAAATGCATAAATATTTCATGTATTTCATACTAGGGCAAAATGTGTGTCCTTGGTTGAAAGAACCCCATATATTTCAAGAGACATTAAAACGTATGTCCCTGAAATATCATATTAAATTTTAATATAAACTAGAGGTTTTTAGTTCACAAAAGAATACACCCACCTATGCCAAGCTCTGAATTTCGATAAAAAAACATGAACTATACGATATAAAGATATAAAAGTGCCATTATATGATTAAGGTATGTGAAAGTTTCAATACATTCTAAAAGTGGGTTTAGGAGGAGTTGGGGAACCGGTGTTTTCGTAGATAAAGCAATACTAGAGACCAAAACATGTTTTGAGAGAAAACAAAAACTAAATCAGGTTAGAAAAAACCCAGAATACTTTAAATAATTCTAATGTGTTGTTGAAAATACAAAGTTAGTACGACCAGATAAACAATGACTAAGTCCTTGATTTGTATAGGGAAACCCCCCAAAAAGTTCAGATCAAAATCAGAATAAAAGATATAAATTATTCCAATGCAAATTAAATTCTATTTTGTGTAGTTCCTTCCGAAAATATGTAAATCATACATTTTAGAAATTGAAAAAAATGCTCAGAATCTTTTGTTTTTATGTGCAATCTCAAGTACATCTCAAAAACAATTTTGCATTTATAAGAGTAAAAAACTAGACAGATACACTTTGAACTATTTACATATATATTAAAACTATCAGCGTAGATCTAGAATCCTATAGAAACTGCCATTTCAACCTAACAGCGTTATTCATTAAATTGGTCTGCGTTTTTAAGAAATGTTTTTGTCATCTTTTCATTCTTATAAAACAAAATAATAAGTTTTTTCCGCATATACTTATAACTGATTTTCTTTACAAAACGCAATACAAACCTGAATTAGTACGCCTTTCTGTCAGTGCTGCGTCTTTTGTGAGAATTTGAAAAAAAAAGCTTCGATCCTTATCTCTGCTCGACACGAAGCAGACATTGGACAAGTGTTAAAAGCTATTACGAAAAATAATGGTATCCATTACATGAAGTAACAAAAAATCAGTATGCAGCAGGGACGTTTTGCCTCACTGAGTAAATCCTCACGTTGGCCTTTGCATAGGAGGTAAAGATTTGAATTTTTGAAATGCACTTCATCAGAAATACCATGATGTAGTATCATCTGCAATCTATGATTATTTAAAGCACATCATTTCATCATGCTAGCCTACAAATTTATAACATGCATGACGAACATACCTGATTTGTCAATATATTCTGTAATGTTATCCTCAGACCTTCGCCTTTCAAACTCTTCTAACTTGTCGACACCATTCGTCAGTTTTTCTATTGTTTCATTAAATGAAGACCAAAGGTGATCAATATCCGTGTTAGTAACATTCAATGCTCGTTGATGCTTGTTAGTGTTTTCGTGAACACGTTGATTTCGCATGAAAATTGCCGCCTTTTGTTTTCAAGTTCATTTTTTAGATACTGATTTTCTCTTTTAAGTAATAAAATTTCGTTTTCGTTACTAAATACCATTTTAAGAAGCTCATGCATATCGTCTTTCAAACCATTAATGTCTGATTGTATGAATGTGATTCCCGTCTCCGTTTTGTCCGCCTCCACAGAACTTTGTGTACTAGGACCAAACACATTACCGTTGCAGATACATAAAAAAAAAGATAATATCACTACTACCTTAAATTCCATTTCAAAAACATCTGCTTGTAAACGATTATTCTAAATTTCACATACACGTAGAAGATAAAATTGTCTGTTTCAAAATGAACCGGAGATAGGTTTATGACTTGAAAGGAGGATAAATAGTATATTGCACTCAAGACATTGAATATTATAAGTATTTCTGATCGTATCTTGTGCAGACACATAATAGAAGTGTCTAACATGATGCATGAATCTAACCTCTCACCATCCTCTTATAATCAGATTATGATTAAGTTGAAATTACATAACAACTATTGTAAGACATCTCCATTGTTTAAGAGCGTCCTTGAAACTTTCGCACGTACTGAGAACACTTAAAATTATTATCAAAGTTATGTTGATGATAAAACCAATATATTGAAATGGTTTTGTTTCTGCAAATAGCTTTATAAAAGTAAAATATAGATTTCTGATTACCATGGTTACACTACATCCAGTAGAAGTTTGTAAGATGCTATAATTACGAACAATATACCATTTTATTTTATTATTTGTAAATTTAATGGATTATAATTAGCAAACTGTAAAACGTACCTTTTCGAATTATCTGAGATCACCCCTTGTTTTTGTTTTGGTTGGTGTTGCTCAGTCTTTAGTTTTCTGTGTTGTGATTTGTATACTGTTATAGAAAAACAAAGGATATGGGATGTTCATCTATGACACAAAATCAGTATATGCACAGCAAAAACATACAAAAAGTTAAGAAACAGCGCTTTATTTTGGTAATTTAGGTATCAAATGAAACGTGAAAGACTGGTGATCCTTGAAGAACACCTTTTGACTGATAATTTTGAATAAAACAAAAAAGAATGAATAGATCTTTAAAATGAGGGCATATTACGGAGTATATATCTCCCAATTGATACGATATTCCCGGGCTTGTGTTTCCTATCATGATTTCATTGATAGAGGATTGCTGCTCACAAGGAAGCTATTAAACCAAGAGTTCAAAATGGTGAAGTTGAAGTCATCCCTTCGTAAATTTTACGGACGCCATCACGAGTTGGTTGACCGTTATGGAATAACCGTTTCACAGATGATATCGGATATGTTCCTTATGTCGTAACTACAAAACCCTCCCTTTTCACGAATGTGACTTACCGAATTAGACTATTTACAGGATTTGTAATAGCATAAGCAACACGACGGGTGCCAAATGTGGAGCAGGATCTGCTTACCCTTCCGGAGCACCTGAGATCACCCCAAGTTTTTGATGGGGTTCGAGTTGTTTAGTCTTTTGTTTTCTATGTTGTGTCATCTGTACTATTATTTGTCTGTTTGTCTTTTAATTTTGGCCATGGCGTTGTCAGTTTGTTTTCGATCTATGAGTTTGACTGTCCCTCTGGTATCTTTCGTCCCTCTTTTATGACTGTATCTCAGATACGTGAATTGGTATATCCACAATTACGGTAACTCGTACCGTTCGATGTGTATATAACGGTTTATAGAACGCGCCCTCACAAATGATTGAAAATTAAGAAAAATTGACATAGAAGGTGGGGGGGGGGGGGGGGGGGGGGGGGGGCAAGATTAGGTGGTGTGCCTCTTATTAAAATGTTTGCACACAAGCTGGCCTACAATTGACAGAATGATGTTGCACACATAAGAAGTTATCTCAAGAATAAATACACCATAACTTAGAAAATACAGAAGAGCATACACCACAAGCAAGAGGACACTTTCTACGGCCTCCACACAACACGAGTGACAAACTCCGTTAATTTAATAGAAAAGACAAAGGATATGGGTATACATCCACGACACCAAATCAGTACATGCACAGCAAACAACACACAAAAAGCAAAGTAACAGAGAGTTTGTCATTTCATCGTTTTTCGGGGTTTTTTTGGCCTTGGAATTATGAGTTTGATTATCCATTTGAAAAGCATATAAAAAGGCAAATCAAGAATGTGCACTTTGGAATGTATTCATAGCTGATCTAGTTAATATTGAAAAGGAGAGCAGGTACCAAGAGGAAATCAAAACCAGTTAGTGAAAGATAACAGAAAAAAGGAAAACCGACGAAAGGATAAACAAGAGTCCACAAAAACTAAACAGATAATTACGCAAAACGAAGGCCACCAACTGATTATTGAGATAAAACATGTATCAATAAAAAATCATGATGATTAATAAACCATCAAATTAGGTTAATGTCATGTAACCCTTGTCATAGGGACATCTGCAGCTAACAATAGTTCTAAATCATTAATGAGCTACTCAGTTATTGGACTTTATATGTTAAAAACAACTGCCGGCGCAATAAAAACATGTCAACTAGCCAATACAGAATAACTTGGCCAAATTTATTTGGTCAAAGAAGTCAACGTTGATGTTGAAATGAAGCTATAGAAACAAAAGTTCCTGATTGAATATTCGAAGTCATCCATCCGAACGCTCTTTTATTGACGTCATTATGATTTGATCGACAGTAATGGAATGTATGTGTCAAAAATGACATCGGATATGACCCACTTATCATAACCACAATACCGTCCGTTTTTGTGATGTGACATTATACCGAATGCGACTGTCAACGTATCACTTCATATTTACTAGATTTTTACTCTAGTGGTGATGTGTTTATAGGTTTGAAAAATGACATTTCCAAATGAACTACTAGTATATGTTTGAATTCAACTTACCGGACATGGCCCATCAACGCATTCGAAAAGGAGTAACAGCACAGGTGTTACTAGTACAGCAGGAACATCTGAAACTTTTGGAGCGTCCGAGTTTTACCCATGCATTGGTGGAGTTTGATCAAGGCTGTTCATTCATGCTTTCATAAGCACATGCAAAAACAGTGAGCTCCCGAGAGCACATGAGTTCTTAACACATATGCAAAAATGATTATTTGGAATCTTTAACAAAATAACTTGTAATTCACTGCCAGTTTGGGAATCCAACATTTTAAATATTTAACGAAAAAGGAGATTTTGGAATATCATAAATATGTCATTCTCAACATATAAAAAAGGATGATAAAAATCTCGCGCATTCACTAGTAGCAAGATTTCAGTCTGAAACGGTCATTTTGTTCTGATCAAGTCTTAATCGACTAGATTTACCGCTAGAGAAAAACGTCAAGACTTTTTTAGACTTTCAGACGCCGTCACGATATACCGTTTTAAATCCGTTCAGTTATGTCAAGATAAACAAGACAGATTGTGCTTGCGTTCGTTTAAGTCTGTTAAGACGGTTTCAGACAAAATCAGACCAAACCTAAAAAAATCCTCTCAAATTTGTCACACCGTGTTTAGATCCGTTCAGTATGCTAGTATGATACTCCGAGTTACGCCCCTTCTGATTGATGGTTCATTTTAAATTGAGAATTATTTGCTAGAATTTAAAGCGTAACTTTCGAATAAATAAATAAAGAAATCATCTGTTGATTATTTATTTCGGTTGTTGTTTTGTTGAGGACTTAAAAAATTATTCGTCTATAAATGTCGTTGGTTTTATTTTTCAAATTAATGTTAGTTTATTTTGATTATTTATTAATTGTATATCGGCAAATAAAAGGTTACCACTATTTGCTGCAACCTGTATTTAAAGATATACATTTTATACATGTATATTTACGATATTTACTAAGGATAATAAAAGTTACCCTCAGAAATTACCGTATTAAAACAGATTTGAAATAGACGGAAATTGCGTGCATTTAGGAAATTGTTTTTTTTTTTGTTTTTTTTGTTTTTTTTTTATGCAATCGTTACATCGTTACTTACAAAACATGTATATTATACACTTATTACTAACATGTTGTTAACCCGACAGGTAAAAAATGTAGTCGTTATCCCAAATAAAATGTGTACGGATATTGATTTTTGTCTTTGAAAAAAAGTACTTGCACTGGAAATTTAAATTTAACAAGATAAATGTAAGGAGATGTGGTATGATTGTCAATGAGAGAACTATCCGTCATATTTCAACTGTGAACTTTATCAATTTAATTAGCACATATTTAGTATGTTTTATGTCAGGTGCTACAATTCTTTATCTGTTGATACTTTCCTCGTATTAAAACTGGAAATTTACTTTAGAGCATTTTATAATAGTAAATTTGGTGCGGGTTACTTGGTAAAACTTGGAGAAGTTTCTATTTTCTTAGCTTGTATTGTGCAATATATTTCTTAACAATGCTTTACATCACACTGTTGTGCATCTTAATGCTACCAAGGCCGCTTAAGTGCATTGAGCTTCTAAACTGTACTTAGCCAGTGATGAGACAGTATTAAAATTATAAATAAAATACCACCGGATAGAGCTTTTTATTAAAACAATATATTCCTATGTATTATTCAGTACCCATAATATTAATTAATCATTGATTTATATAGTAAACTAAAACGATAACCCACGAGATTCCAATCCTACTTACTATATTAATCCTTGGCGTATAATTTAATACAGTATGTTCTGTTTTAAAGATTGAGAGCAATGGCACGTGCTAGTAATCAACCGGGTCAACACTCGGGTCAACAGGTAATAAACCCAATGATCCATAACGCATGAAAGAAGATTGACAATTACATGACTAATTCCGGAGTAAGCAGTATATTTATATATCTCGTCTTGCTGAAATACATTATTTCTTTTTGTTCATAGTTATGTCCAAAGTTATGTCCTTCGATACAATATTTTACAAACACATGTACAGTTCGGAAGTTTTTTTATATTGTTGAAATAAATTGTTATTTGTTTAGTTATTTATTTATTTTCGTCATTCATTCATTCATTCATTCATTCATTCATTCATTCATTCATTCATTCATTCATTCATTCATTCATTCGTTCATTCATTCATTCATTCATTCATTCATTCATGAGTTCGTTCATTCATTCATTCATTCATTCATTCATTCATTCATTCATTCATTCATTCATTCATTCATTCATTCATTCATTCATTCAATCATTTACTGTATTTCTTTATTGTATTTTATTTCTTTATTGTATTTTATTTCTTCATTTCTTTCTTTCTCTCTTTTCTTTATTTCTTTCTTTATTTATTTTTCATCTTCGCTAGGCAAGAGTTACGATCCAGTCCCCTCCTCTTCACAGGCTAGCGAAGATGGGGGCACTTACTCAACCCCATCAGGTAATATTAACGCACGTGTATCGCGAATACAACTTAGTCACAGCAGGGTACCAATGTGATATATGTGTGAATTTATTGTATTTCAGCTACATATGTGAAAAGCTGCACGTATGGACAAAACTCTGTAAAGTCAAGGATTTGTATAGTAATATCTGAAGTAAACATAATTTAGATTTTTTTATGATGTGCGGTTAAATTCTGTAATTAAACAAAACACATTGATATGAACAAATGTCGGTATCTGTGTAGAATGTGCATTTTGAGTATTATAAAAATTCTCAATTTTAATGTAATTTTAAGGATTTTTTAAGCTACAAATACAAATCCATGTTATATTGAAAGAAGCTTTTCGTGTCGAAAAAAGACATATAATAATGAAAAATGCATGCAATTATTTTGGCTAGTAGTCCATACATGAAATCGCATTAAACATAAAGATCTCAAAAAGAAGATCGCCAAATCAGATCTAGTCAGCAATTCATCTTTTCATCCTTTGCAAGTGATTCGGAAACTGTAATGGTAAAATGTCATCTGACTGATGCTAATTGCATGTACAAAGAATAAAGGTTTGTGTACTTACAAATTACGGCATCATAGAGAACAGGAATTAACAAATATATTATTTTCAAATTTACAAATCCAATTCGCACGGAAAATCACTGTCACAATCGTTTACCACTGATTCATCAATAGATTTAACACAGATCACGTTCATACAATTTTCAAAATAGAAATATATTCCAACACTATCATACAACTTAGGCACGCATATGCTAATGAAGCCTTTTGTTATATAAAAAATACGTATACAGAATTGTGTGCAATATTAATATTGTATATTTAATACTACTGTTCTGGCATAGATACATCTCTCACTTATCTAAGACGTTTTTGAATCTTACTTCAAATTTGCATTTTACTGATACGGATGACAACACTAGACTTAAGTAAAGACCATAAATTCCCGTAGAAATTTCAAGTGGAAGCTAAGCGGTGTTAATAAAAACAAAAAACTTTTCGTTTGTTACAAAATAATCTCGATACATTGGTAAGATAATACTGATTGATTGATTGATTGGTTGATTGTTGATGTTTAACGCCACTTTCAGTTCTATTGTGCCATATCGTGACGGTTATTTTATTGTGGGATGAATCCAGAATGCCCGGATAGAACCGCAGACCTTCGGTAGGAAAACTGACTATCCTAATCAATTAAGATTGAAGTCGAGGGTTCATGTCAAGTGCAGAATTATACAGGCTAGTGACACAATAGTCCGACTACTTGGATTACTAGGCCACCGAGGCCGTTTATATAATACTGAATGATGACCCTAAAATTATTCTTAATTTGTTTTCATTTTTAAATTGCCATTCGCGACGTTTCTAACATAGTCTAATTATGACTGCTGTGACTCGTTTAACGTTCATCGAACAATATCACTTACTATATAGTGTGACATCTATCGAAATGATAATAAGTTTAAGAGTATACAATTGTAAAATCAAGAGCATTTTTTTATTCAAATAATTGTGTTGAAACAGTCGTGTGTATGGTTGTTTTATTCTACGAGTTTTCCCGATGCAAGTATATTTTATCAAATTTCATATTATTTTCAAGTGTCATGTGGCGCGGAAAGTGTCACGGATGATATGTCGGATTGCAAACGCGCGTATGCTATGGACGTTTTAGGAATTGGAGATCGTGTTTAAAATTTAAAGATGTCCTAAAGAAAACTAGAGAAAAAGTGACTTTTTTAAAACAACTTCTATAGAACAGACCAAAGAACAATAGCGTGTGCACGTAAACTGAGAGGAATAAAGCGTGAAATCAAACAGAAACTGCTGATTTACCCTATTACCTTTACCTGCATCAATGGAGCCAAAACGCATTACAAAACTTCATATGAAAACGATTAAATCAACTATACTTGGATGAATTATTTCTAAGTTCTACTACAACGGAGATCTATGAACATGCACTAATATTCCAGGACTGGGAATAGGGTTGGGGTAAGCATTGTTATCATCATCTCGTTGATATTTTCAACAGACAGACGGCGTTCCGTGAATTACACAATACAATTAAATATCAATAGTTTATTGCACGAAATTCCTTATCATGTACATTAACATTACTTGTAGTGTGTTATGAGATAACTGGAGATAAAGACTTAGCTTATAAGTGTGTAAGCCGTGTGTAGTAATGAAAAATATCATTCAGCAGAAAAAAGGAGATGCAAACTGTTTGAAACCTTATATAATCTTCATCGTTGACAAAGTTTTATTGACTTCACCACCAAACAGTCTTTAGTTTCTTATGAATCCTCATATGTTAAAATGGAGACAAACATATATAAGGATCTGGATTGGATTAACAGAATAGAGAATAATTGGTAAAACGCGCAGAATAAAGAGCAAACATATAAAGAATAGAGAATAATGGGGTGCTGAAATATAAAGAAAATAAATAAAAAATAGAGAAAAATGGTATAAAAAGATTAGGAATAAAGAAATCAATGACCCCTGTATCGACCCTCTTCATGCTCATATATCATACTATATAGTTTTACTTAATATATACGTTTTCGTGAGTTGGTCAAATTGAAATATGCAAATTTCTGAAGAATCATACATATTGATTGGTTTATTTATATCAGGGAATATATGTGAACGTCAGCAAATTCATATTTGCCACAATGGCTCCTTTTTTCTTTTTTTTTGGTGTAAAAATTTGGGCAAAAATTACTAAAACATATTTTTTTTTCATTGGATGTCATTTGCAAATGAAACATCACAGGAAACTGTAAATTTCTGCTTTTCAAACAACATTTATTCCTATTGTATCTTTAGTTAAAACAATTTAAAGTCATAACAATTATAATGAACGCGTATTTTTTCTATCATCTACAGTCATGTAATATACTTCCCCGACCTTTCGCTACTTATAGAAAAGTCAAGACTCACGTCAAAATTTTGCATGTAGAAAGTTGTATGTAGTAGGCTGAGAATGACAAGATTGTGTATGTTTCTCAGTCCAATTTCGTGAATAAAGTCCATTATTTTCAAGAGAATTCTCAAAATTTTGAGTTTTTCACTGACGAGATACCCCAAATCCTTAATATCTTTAAGAATCCATAGCTCCCAAAAAATCGGCAACAATTGTACTTAACAACTTTTCCAATGTTTGGTAAATCTGTCAAGAATATGAAAGGCACCAGTGAGGCAAAGACAGCATGGTTCAGCAAAAAAGGACTGCAAAATTGCCGTTACGGTCTGTGATTCACCACTCAGAACACCGTGTAGCTGGGAAATTGCAATTATATATTTTCAATTTAACATGGTTAAGTATGTGCATTTTTGTTTAATTTTTTTAAAACAAATATATATAGTTTTGTTTAGATTGTCTGTTACAATTTTACTTCACTGATCAAGCTCCAGTTAAGTGTACTCTCCGAGTATCCAGGATAATATTCAGAATATGATGATTAAAAACAAACTTGCATTATCTATGACCTTTTTATTTTCTTATTCTATTAGATAGAATTGTAGATGTTATCTTTTTGAATTCATAAAAAATTTTTTTTTTCAGACACCGTTCTGTACTCGTTCATTATGCTTCATAGTTCTTTGATAAATATATCATAAACATCTAAAAAGAAAATCCATTTTTTATGGTTTAACGAGGTTCATACCATGATTCAGAGCAAAAATGGATTTTCTTTTTAGATGTTTATGATATATTTATGAAAGAACTATTGTTTTTTTGATATCTTAAAACCAAAAGAAAAAAAAAACGAAAGTATGTGGTTTAAGAGTTATATAAAAAAAAGATTGTCAATAGAGTATATGTTTTAAGAACCAATATAATATGGTTAGTACATAATATAAATAAACTCATCATAGATACCAGACTTAAATTTTGTACGACAGACGCGCGTTTCGTCTAAAAAGGTTCATCAGTGACGCTCGAATCAAAATAGTTAAAAAGGCCAAATAAATTATGAAGTTGAAGAGCATTGAAGACCCAAAATTCCGAAAGTTTTTCCCAAATACAGCTAAGGTAATATGTTCCTGGGGCAAAGATGAAGGATATTTGAAATTAAACTTGGATGTAGACAAAATAGACCACCGGAATAATAATTAAAATACGTTGATACATTGCACATTGTTGAAAAAAGACTTTCAAATTATCTTATTGTCATGAATAATAAAATATACTATCTATTGTGTTATATTCAACTATTAAATGGAATATAAGTTAAAATTATTCGGTTAAGCGTCTTAAAATAACGATGGTAAATACATATAATTATGTTTATAATATATATAAACTATACCGCATTAATGAGAGAGAGAATTACTGATAAAAAAACTCCCCATTAACGTGAACAGAACAGTTATCAGATCAATCTATCAGATTCATAGATAGAGGGGACGACGCTAAACGACCCTTATCACCCCGGTTTTTTGGTGGAGTTCGTGTTGTTCAGTCTAGTTTTCTATGGTGTGTTTTGTATACTGTTGTTTATCTTTAAGTCCTTTTTTTGTTTTACCATGGTATTGTCAGCTTATTTTAGAGTTATGTTTATGAATGTCCCTTTGGTATCTTTTGACTCTCTTTTATAATCTATATGTTAGGGTACGGCTTTATTAACTTGTGAAAGGGAAGAAATGTAAGGCAGTGAAACCCGTATCATAGTTGGGCATTTGTTTGACTATTGCGGGATTCATAAATACACATTAAAGTCCGGTCCGAATGAAAATGTTAAATCCGATGACAAATGGACAGAAATTCACGGTTATTTTTTTTTTATCTTTTGAATATGAAAGATTTTTTTTTAAATACTATAGTATTATAAATCAAATCATGGTATGTGTAGGATATTTGTATATAGCTTTACTAGGTGAATAATAATCATCTTTTAATCAAAGTAAGGATATATTTATATATTTCTTAATATATGATTTGCATATTAGGGAATACTTTGATATGGTTAGTCGAGAAGGCTTCCGGTAGTGGCTCTTGAAGTTATTTATTTTTGGATAGACGACGTTGACGAAACTATGTAACCAATGTAAACAAGATGGCGGCGATACTAACACAAACTGGCTCGACGTTAAAAATATTTATTTTCATTTCGCGTTCATCGTTAAATTAAATAATAAACACAAAACATTCATTTGAATGATTATAAGATATTTTTGTAGTTTATTTTTTATCAGATAGCAAATAACATGGAGTACATATTTTTTTGGGTTAACCAAAAAATATATCCATATGCCAGGCCAATTCAATGACACACATATACAATTTACGTGTGATAGAGGTAACGAGTGGTGAAATTAAATTCCACAACTCCAATTTTGAAGAATTATAAGGATTAAACGCATTTTTAAAGGAATGTATTGGTGTATAAACTGGACCAAGTCATTCACAAACATATCATAAAAGTAATTCGAGTCTCGATCATTCATGATTCGTTTTCTTGACTGTTACGTTAATCACAATCTCTGCAATTATGCAGCAACATTAAAACTTTTGATTTTTCTACGCTTTACACTACTATTCCCCATGCTCAATTAAAAAATCGACTTCACCATCTCATTAAACAGAGCTTTTTCTATAAAAATAGGAATCGTAGATGTAAATATCTTGTTTTGGGTTATAATAATTCTTATTTTGTGAAGAACCACACTGATTCTACCAAAAAATATACTGAAGATGATATCATCAAAATGCTGTACTTTTTGATCGACAATATATTTGTTGAGTCTGGAGGATTGATATTTCAACAGACAGTCGGTTTTATGTTTTTGTACTCGTATGAAGCAGAATTCATTCAAAACCTTCTAAAAGACAAAAAGAAAAAGCACATTGCCAAATTCTTTAATTTTACCTTCAGATATATTGATGATGTCCTATCACTGAACAACCCGTATTTCAGCCAGTACTTACATCTCATATATCCCAGTGAACTTGAAATTAAAGATACCACTGACACTAGAAGAACTGCTTCATAACTTGATCTTTTCCTAAATATTGACACAGATGGACGACTTCACACTAAAATCTATGACAAACGGGACGATTTCAACTTCCCAATGATCAATTTTCTATTTCTTAGCAGTAACATACCCTCTGCCCCATCGTATGGTGTTTACATATCTCAGTGGACACGTTATGCTCGTGCATGTTCACACTATACGGACTTCATATACAGGAGTGTGCTCCTGACGCAGAAACTGCTCCAACAGAGTATATATGAGGAGGAAAGATTAAAAATGACACTCCGTAAATTTTATGGACATCATCACGAATTGGTTGATCTATACGATGTGTCTGTGTCTAAACTAACTAACGACATTTTACCACGTCTTAGATTGTGGTTTACCATCTACTTCGTCTGGTCTTCTAAGTACCGAACGTGACCTATTCCCGAATATGACTGTTTTGCTGAGTGTAAATTCGCATTGCTTTTAGACGTGTCTCGGTGTTTGTACATCCAACATTCATGTATTTAGTTATGATGTTCCATTTATATTTCTGGTTGAATGTTGTTTTATGTCTTACAAGTTTTATAAATACTACTACAATTAAACATAATCTGATATAGAACCATATTTTTCTGAGTTTCAACATTTACCAAATTTGCACAAATATGTAGAAAATGACAATTTAATACAAACAAGCATTGAGAACATACTTAGTTAGTCAGTACATGTATTTGACACACAATCTTTCTATGCTTTTTCACATTTTCACATTTTTTTGTCGTTTGTGATTTTAATTCTATTTTCATTTTCTATATGTATGTAAAAGTAAAGATATTAATCACCTAGCTCATTTATATGATTTTTAGTTTAAAGCAACTATATATACATGTTTTAATTGTTCTTACACAGTGTGATTTAGAAGAAAAACCGACAAGGTTATAAAATACTAATAATACCACCATTACTAACGCAATTCTATATTAATATTCTTGTAATAGTTAGAAAATACATCAAATAACACCATTACAAACTTAATCCCAATTTCATATTGTATTTTTAGAAATTTACCTGTGACAACACTTTTTGTGGCGTTGATACATTCGTGTGACGCACAGTTCATTATTCTATTGTGCTGTATTTGTGGTAGGTTAATGTTAATATTGTTCATAACGATATAATATTGTTATTTATGTGTGCTACCCAAAGAAGATCTTCTGATGTTGTTGTTTTAGTTGGTTACGGGGATGTTCAAATGAATTAACAACGAATTTGCTCTCGGAGATATAAATCGATCACACATAATTGGTCGATCACACAACCCGGAAGATACTCATAAAAAAAAACAGAGCAAATCAGTTCACTGAACATCCGAGACAAATTATTGTCAAGCTTAATGACCACTACGTCAAATCATGATTATAACAAGTAACTTAATAGGTGCGAGTATACACCTCTAAAACTCATAACATACGCAGAAGCAGCAGCGAAAAGATCAAGAGCAAGGTCTTGAGTGCGTTTGATTTTGTCAATTTTATGGACTTCTCCGTTTTGAATTTGCCTTGGAGTTCGGTATTTTTGTTATACCTTTTTTTACAAACACAAACAATCAAATCTCTGGTGACTGCATGTCTTAATAGATAACATGTAACTGTTCATATTACTACAATTGTATATATTTCCATGAATATTATGAGTAAATGCCTATTTGAAAGCATCATTAGATAAAAATAATCACATATTCGTCTATAATGATGGTCAGCAGGGTCATACAAATCATTACTTTATTCATATCATTATCCCTCAATCGCATCAATAATCTGATTTGTCGTGTATATTGCCATTTAATTCAAAATAATTTTGACAATTTTAAACGTATTTACTACCTTAATATGTGATGATATCAACAAATATTACTTGTTTTTTCTTCACTTTTTCTTTTTTTTTTCTTCTTCTTTTATTTCAAATATGCATATACCTCATTATTGCCAAGGATTTGTAAAATTACCATCAGACTTGTTAATTACCACGTGAATACTTACCTTGATCAGTTATGACAACATGCAGACTTCTTATACGTTCAGGTATTTCACATCCAATTTTTTATGGAAATATTCTTTATAAAGCACAAAAATGTCAGTATTCACCTCTGAAACTAACAAAACCTTTAAATAGACTTATTAAGAAGGGATATAGTTACGATACTGTTGTCAGGTCATTAAAGATTGCATATTTTGGCGTTGATATTGATTCACTTATAAGGTCTTTGCATCTGCACTAAACACATTTATTTAAAAACCAGTTGTTGGCATGACACGGGTTATGTTCTTCTCATATATGTTATGATGGTATGATACTAAACCCCTAACGGGAAGGATTGTGCCTGATATTCATATGATGAAGACATAATCTTTCAATCAGTTTAATTGAAGTCTGGAGCTGGCATGTCAGTTAACTGCTAGTAGTCTGTTGTTATTTATGTATTATTGTCATTTTGTTTATTTTCTTTGGTTACATCTTCTGACATCAGACTCGGACTTCTCTTGAACTGAATTTTAATGTGCGTATTGTTATGCGTTTACTTTTCTACATTGGCTAGAGGTATAGGGGGAGGGTTGAGATCTCATAAACATGTTTAACCCCGCCGCATTTTTGCGCCTGTCCCAAGTCAGGAGCCTCTAGCCTTTGTTAGTCTTGTATTATTTTTAATTTTAGTTTCTTGTGTACAATTTGGAGTTTAGTATGACGTTCATTATCACTGAACTAGTATATATATTTGTTTAGGGGCCAGCTGAAGGACGCCTCCGGGTGCGGGAATTTCTCGCTGCATTGAAGACCTGTTGGTGGCCTTCTGCTGTTGTCTGTTCTGTGGTCGGGTTGTTGTCTCTTTGACACATTCCCCATTTCCATTCTCAATTTTATCTGTCACGTGAATCACGTTAACGTTTGGAATTTATTATACATGTTTTGCATGACTCCGAAAATCCCTTTTGTCTATATTGTTTAATTCCATACGGTAATGAAGACCTATAAAATAGAACCGAATCCTGTATGCAGTCCTTTAAGGAAATGTTGATTTCTATCTTTTATCGTAGACAAGCGTACTGTTGATAATATTTGTATGTTTTACTATCAATCATGACTTGGAAAAGATATGACATGACACGTCGTATTTCAAATCTATTCAAAAGTTTGTAGATGAAAATAAACTCATCATAGACCAGGATCAAAATTTTATATTTACGCCAGACGTAAGTATTATTATTCATCAACAACTATATTTGTGAATACTTATTTCTCCAAACTATTTGGTCCATCAATGTGCATCCTTTGTTTTTGCTTTATGCATATTACATATAATTATTCAATTTTGTTCTCAACAGATGTTTATGTTTTTTATTTATACTATTTTACCAAATAACTGAATTGATATGGTTGAATCAATTTGGTATGTGGCTGCTTTCAATTTGACCAATTTCAACCAGATGAAACATAACTCATGATTTATACTGTGTGAGTTGGCCTATACTCACCAGGCACTAAGATTACTCACAGTCTAACATATATTGATTTTATCTACATTAAGTTATTTATCATTCGTAAAATTGTTTCGCAGGCATTTTCATTATCAATGTTGGTCTATGGGTTGACTCAACAAGACATGTGCCTAAAACCTTCAGAGATGAAACATGCATGCTTAAATGTACAAAGATTAGTTGTTATTAATGTGCACTTGTTCGTTTATTGATTAGTCATTTTTTCTTTTTGTTGTACACAATTCTGCATTTAAATGTACAAAGCCTAGCCCCTGACTTCGACATTTGTACGTTTACTGAAACATGGTTGAACAATAACCAGACATAAGACAAAACAATTAACTCTTAAATTATCAGAACTCCATCCGTCTTGGCAGAGGACCACACAAGGCTGATAATCGTTTATGTAAAAACTTTATGTCCATATTCGTCGTCGATCTGATATTTGAAAGTGCTAATTTGGAAGAAATATGGCTACAGATTTATTTTAAAGATAAAAGGCATTAGTGAACTTTTTATATACCTCCAAATAGTGCAACAAATTCCTGGGAGATGCTTACATATTCTCTTGATATGCGGTCCAATGACAGTACTATTGATAGCATAATGACAACCGACGATTATAACAAAAATAAAAGAAAAAATTATAATGAGGAAAATGAAAAATGTTCTTGATAGGTTTACGATTGAAAAAAAATTCTTCTTTGTTCAGCTTATTCTTCAATATGCAGACGTCGTATGGGATTTCTAAAATCAGAATTTAATTACTAAACTTTAGACGGGGGCACTAAGCTTACGTTATTTACAAATTGTATGCTAAAATGCAATGGGAAAAAATTATCTGATAGACGATGTAACCATATATTAATTCTTTGAAAAAACATAGCCATTATGCCTCATTCAGTGGGAAGTACACATGACCATTAACATGACTAAACAAGACAACGAACTAATATTATACAACTCCACACAGTCAAGTTCCAATTTATTACTATACAAATAGAGAATGGAAATATGGAATGTGTCAAAGAGACAACAACCCGACCAAAGAACGGAAAACGGCCAAGGGTCACCAATGGGTCTTCAACACAACGACAAAATCCCGCACCCGAAGGCGGGCTTCGGCTGACCCCAAAACAAAAATGTGTACTAGTTCAGTGAAAATTGACGTCACACTAAACTTCAAAACATATAAATGAACTAAAATTAAAAAAAAAACATACAAGACTAACAAAGGCCAGAGGCTCCTGACTTGGGACAGGTGCAAAAATGCAGCGGGGTTAAACATGTATTTTGAGATCTGAACCCTCCCATTATACCTCTAGCTAATGTAGAATAAACAAACACACAGCAATACGCACAGTTAAACTCAGTTTAAAAGAAGTCCGAGTCCAATGTAGAACAGGAAACAGAAGAAACTAAGCAAAATGACAATGATACATAAATTAACAAAGGACTACTAGCAGTTACTGACATGCCAGCTCCAGACCTCATGTAGGTTATCAATTGAATTCTCCGTCGTAACTTAGTAAACCGTCCGTGGTAATTTACAAAAAGTTTAAACTAAGCTTCTCCTGCTATGAACACATCGTGCATATCAATTAAAATGTCACAATTGGTAAAATTACAGATCTGACGATTTTGTCTGGTTTCTAAAGATCTAAGTTAGCGAAACCATGTCGTTTTAACATGCATTAATTTAAATGACAAATTGCATTTATATTTTCATATTTTAGTTTTTATGAATCCATAAATAATATGTTGTCCTATATAAAATCATAAAGTTGAAGGTGCATTGCGTATGAAGTGGCTACCATGTAATAAATATGATCATTATATGATGAATCTTTTGTAGACGAACCACGCGTCTGGTGTACAAATTTATAAACCTAATATCATTTATGAGATTTTAGTTATACTGTGACATGTTTACAGGAATAACACAAGGTTAAAATATTTGGTAAGAACGTTGATCATTTTAATATTTGGTTACATCTTTTTGCTAGTATGGTACACATGTATAAAATAATATGTGACTATTTGATAATTGAATATATTTAAAGTAACAGAGGACACAAAATAAAAAGTCACAGGCTGAAGAAAAAAAAAGGATGAAAAGAAAACCAACAATCCACAAAACATTACACAAAAAAAGAATAATTATTTTGACAGAATTCTAAATACAAACAGGATAATTTTATGTGCTCTAGAAGGGTACACAAAACTTTATTCACATGCGCCGCCCGTCGTATAACCTGATTAGAAGCTAGCAGCATAGACATAGGATACTATCTGTTATTATTTTGCATACATGTTAATTTTACCCATTTTCGTTGTTTCATTGTATTTTGAAAATGAGATAACAAAAGGAAGGAGATATAAAAAAAAACAGTTGATCATAGTTTACACGAGTTGGTTGACCGTTATGGAATAACCGTTTCACAGATGATATCGGATATGTTCCTTATGTCGCAACTACAATACCCTTCCCTTTTCACGAATGTGACTTACCGAATTAGACTATTTACCGGATTTGTAATAACATAAGCAACTCGACAGGTGTCAAGTGTGGAGCAGGATCTGCTTACCCTTCCGGAGCACCTGAGATCACCCCCAGTTTTTGGTGTGGTTCGTGTTGCTTAGTCTTTAGTTTTCTATGTTGTGTCATCTGTACTATTATTTGTCTGTTTGTCTTTTTATTTTTAGCCATGACGTTGTCAGTTTGTTTTCGATCTATGAGTTTGACTGTCCATCTGGTATCTTTCGTCCCTCTTTTACATTAAGACAGAAAACAGACAGCTTTCCGGAAAACAAACATACACAGTACAAATAGCAAAAATAACCCTTCTGAAATTTTTTGGCTCACTCATATGTTCCGAAAGGATAAAAATATGTGCACATGAAAATTCAGGTACCAAAATAAGAATATGACAGTTTTCTTTTCAGTCAGTCGTTGGTTGATATAGTCGAGCTTTTCATTCAGTCGTTGGTTGATATAGTCGAGCTTTTCAGTCAGTCGTTGGTTGATATAGTCGAGCTTTTCAGTCAGTCGTTGGTTGATATAGTCGAGCTTTTAGTTAAGTGAATTAATACGGACTTCCCTTTTATGAACTCAACTTGGAGTTGGTATTTTTGTTATTACAATCATTTTGTATTAGACAATCAACAGCTTATGTTTTTGGCTCAACTTGTTCTCCCTTTCTTATTCTATTGAAAGTAAACATTCATCTCAGAAGAAACAATAAAAATTCATCAAATGATAAGACCCGAAATAATTAAATCGAGAAAAGGTTATTTTTAGAAGTTCACAGGACGGAGGGAAAATAATCTTTTCAAGATTTGATAATTTTGATAGTAAATTTTAATAACGGTTATAATTGTATGATTTTACTAAACTTAATTTGAGGTTATACATGTTTTGTGTTTTACAGTTTTTTTTTGCTGTAGAATATTTGCCATGTCAATATCAGAACTGCAACCAAACCTTATCATGCTTATGGCCCTACGTCATTTTCACCAAAGACAACTATTTATTTCTTCTTCGACGTGCAAATCCGAGCAAAATTTAAAGGGGTACTATTTTCTACGTGTGCATTCCCAAACATATATTTTGCTTAGGCGTAAAAGTGGCGGTCATTTTACTGCGTGCACATTCAGACTCGGTAATTTTGCGAATAAGTAGTCTCCCGAGGGACAATGAGGTAACTCTTTGTTGATTATTCTATTATTGATTACTATAGTAAAGTATAACAATGTCTCTTAACAAAGTTTGACCTAAAGGGGTGTTTATTTCATTTGAATATATTTTTAAAAAGCAATTGCAAATAATTCGCATGTACATAAAACCCTCATTTTAGGTTTGAAAATTTGCGTTCTCGTCAATCTGATTACAATACAGATCCTCTGTGTCTAAGCTTTACACACAAGGATCTGAAAACGATCCGTTCTACTTTCTGTTTTAAAGACCGTTTAAGTACTCTAGTTTTGTCGGATAAGTACACACCTTTACAAATTTTAAGGCTGAACTTTCGTTGGCTGATGTAATTATTACGAGAACAGAAAGTAAAACCGAGTGTTATCAGATCCTTGTAAAAATGCTTAAACAAAGGATCTGTTTTTTAATCGGAGTTCGTTATCGTTATCTTGCTAAATTAATTGCATCAACTCTGTCGGTGGTAATTTCGGTTCAAATGTATCCGTTACTAATAAGAAAAGAACAAACAGTTTAACGAGTTGATGCCTATGGAAACGTTTAGCTAAAAGAACGATGCTTCTTGTGCTTTCGATAACACAGCGTTCAAACAGTGTCAGGATCGATCTATATGACTGCGTTGGAGAATATAATTTAATTTGCCAAAATTAAAAATAACCAAATTTGCAACTGAAGTGTTGGGTCCGATTTTTCTGTTGAAATATACCATTTACTTAATAAGATTATAACTAAGCTGCATTCATGTGCATCATATTTGATTCGTATTTAAAATACTTATTTGCAAATACAACTAGATGCTTGGTATGAAACTTCTGATTTTTATTTTGGATGCAAAATAAAACAACGACAAAAACACCTTAACGGATTATATAAACATGTGGTTACGTGGTCTTTTCCTACCCGGAAGTAAGAACTTATCTAAATTGGGAAGTCTTATTGGCTGTTTGTGGAAAATACGAAACCATGTCCGATCGTAATAAGGGGATGTTTTAGAGTGCAAGTGACTATTACAAGCACACATTTTGCAATACAAAATATACGCCTGAAGCGTATACAGAACCTTCAAAAATGAATGTCTAATTTTACATAACGTCGTGTAAAGCGTATAGTGTTATATATAAATAAGACGATGTAGTATGAGTGCCAATGAGACCACTCTCCATCCAAGTCACAATGTATAAAAAGTTAACAATTATAGGTTAAAGTACGGTCTTCAACACGGAGCCTTGGCTCACACTTAACAGCAAGCTATAAAGGTTCATTTTTGATAAAAAAAAGGAGATATCTATATATTTGAGATCCAAGTGTAATCGTCTATCTTCCTATACAACTATAATACGAGATTTCTACACTTTTTTTGTCAGAACTACACTGTTCTAAATCTACACTCCAATTATATAAAAATGGCTTATTCATCTAGTTAGGTCAGAGAAAAATATTTTTATAGTGTTGTATCTCCACTATTTCTCATGTATGTTTGCTGTTAAATATTTTTGATCAAAACTATCTTAGTAGTACTATGTTTAAATGGTTTGTATGGTTTGAACTCAATATATGAGTAATTCTTAGCAAATCCAGCAGTACAGAATTGGGGATATGATATTACAAAGTTAAAAAATCTATGGTCTATCCCGAATGAAAATATTGGGTTAAATTTCTAAAACTATATAAAAATAAGGAGATGTGGTATGATTGCCAATGAGACAAGTATCCACCAAAGTTTAAATGAAGTGGATGTAAGCAATTATAGGCAACGTACGGCTTTCAACAATGAGAAACCCCCATACCGTTTAGTCGGCTATAAAAGGCCCCGACATGAAAAATATGAAACAATTCAATTGAGAAAACTAATGGCCTAATTTATAACAAAACAATTTACGAAAAAACAAATATGACAGACATCTCTTCATGCACGTAAATTCGATACCTACATAACTTTGTATGGGTCATTTTAAATAACATTCGTTTAACAATCAATTTTTAAGAAAAACAATATGATGGATAATAGAAATTTATCAATTTGGTTATATTTACACAGGTTTGTTGTTTCGTGCACCTTACAAACAAACATAAAATAATCATATACTAGTTATCTATAATATATATAAATAAGAAGATGTGGTATAAGTGCATATATATGTTTTCCGATGCATCACTATCTATAACGATTTTTTTAAGACGGAAAAAACGTATAACTGTTTATCACATGTTATAAATTCATGCAAGTAATTCTAATCGTTTTAAACACTACAAATACTTAACATTTTCCCTGGGGTTTCACTGCAGGGACAATATCTGTTTAGGCAATTACGGTAGGATTTGCTTTCTTATTTCATTTGATCATTTATTGATCAATGTCTTTTACAGTTTATACATTTATTTTCCGTGTCAGATATTTTTTATGACATATAGGTAAATGTTATATCTAGATAGCTTGCACGAATAATGCTTAAGAATGAAATAGTTATTGTTGCTGTTGACTTTTTGTCTTTACTTCTCTTTTTTGTGACCTATTAAGGATCATTAATAAATGTAATATATTGAGATTAAATAGGAAATCATGTATGGATTTATTAAAACAAAAACATTAATCAAACTAAAAAGACGTTCTATAATTAATTCCTCAGGATCAGAAGAATAAAATATTAATTCATAAAGTATACTTTTAGCATTTTTTATTCATAAGAAAAATTTCCAATTTAGATTAAAATGTCTTTTTTTTATCTGTGATTAGTTTTTTTGGAGGTACACATTACAGTATAAAAAAACTACTCTAAAACTTAGAAAAGGAATGTTGGAATATAAATAAATCTAGAAATTTCAATTGTTAGATATTTAGCTCATTATGTGGTAACAAACTAAGCTCCCAATATTTTAGATTTGGTCCATAATTCTTTTAAGGTACTTCAAACAGGGCTTCTCTGCAAACTATGGGATATAGATGATGATCATTTATTGAATACTTAAACAATTTAAAGTTAAGTATAGTTTATGATCCTATCTATCCCGCTTGACATAAGAATTAATGAAAAATGCAGATTTAGTTGAGACATCACATCCATTTCTACTAACAGTCAAAAAAACATAGGTTCTGGAGTCCAACTGGAGAAGTGAAAACAGCTGGGTTATGCCATTCAACGAATCAAAGCATGTGTTTCATGCATATTTCCGACTTGACACGATATTCAAGGATTTGTGAGTGCCATCAAGATCTATGTGTGGTAGCGGTAACTTACACGTTAGATATTGATACATATGTTTTTGAGTGGCAATGCTTACATAATCTCCTCAGAACTAGTTTGGACGAAATCATAATTTGGTTGATTAACACGAGAGATATATCGCTGACATATCGTACGGCGGATTGTCAAGCTGAATGATAACTATTCAAAAACAAAACTGAAAATTTTAAATTCATTATTTGAATCAAACGATACATACTATTACAATCTCGTCAAAGTGTAAAAACTAATTTAATCAATATCCATTTAGTTTTTCCTTTATTGTAATTTGTTTCCTTCATTATATTTTGTTATATTGTGACGACATGATGTAAAGGATTATACATCGGGAATGTTCATTTTTGGAATAAAAAATGTATATAGATTTAAATGGTCTTAAGTTTACAGAAAATTAATTATAATCAAATCACCAACAGCAAATGAAGTTTAGTTTGAAACCAATTCTCTACTCTTACTTTCCAACAAAATATTAATTTTTGTTCAGAGGTTTTGTTATATTAAGATATTTCTCCGTCGTTAAATCCAATTTACAATCTAGGTATAATCAGGCATTTTTGTAGAATATGAAGTCATTGAAAATTCAGTCGATTTACAGATCATATCTTATTTGAACGCTCGCGAAGTAAACGTAAAAGATAAAAATGGAATCACCATAAAACCATATTATCTGAGTTACAAATGTAGCTCCACTGATATAGAAAAGTTAAAAATTTTTAATTGATTAAAACATTTTATCTTATTATTTAAAATTGTTTTGGTAAAGATAAATCATAAACATTTTATCATTAAAAATTAGGTCAACCTTGCTTACAAATTTGATTGTGACGTCATTAAAGTGAGGTCATAGGAGAAATGGTCAGGTTTTTATTATTTTATTAAACATTTAAGCTTAATCTACATAGAGCATAGGCGTCACCTTAAACAATGCTTGGCCATCGAATAGATAAACATAAAACACACAAACTTTGGATATATATGTTTTGTTCTATTATTTCTTAGCGTACACAGGTCAAAAGGGCAGACTTTGCTCAATGTTATTGAATAAACTGTCCTTTACAGAAAAGAGAATGTTTTAAACCAAAACTATAATGTATAATGTGTTATACAAGTAAAAAGATAAATCAATTAATTCTAAAATTCTGAAATTTTATAACATACTTCTTTGGTCTCAAATCGTACCTTCCTCTTTGCTTTGCTAATTTCAATCAAGACCCATCATTTGCAATAATTTACAATCAAGATCAATTTAGGTACCCGATCTAACTTACATCACTGTATTTGAAACATCTGCGTGAAATACTTTGCATGATTTACTTATGTGTATGTTCCAGTATATTAAAGTATGAATGGATAAAAATTACAGTTTAAATCAACATCTCTCTACTAACGAACTGTAGCTAGTGCTTAACTGCCCTGAAAAGCAAGCAACTTCATTATAAAAGATAGCATTATAATGGACTATTAATTAATGACTGAATGTTAGTTCAGAACTTAGGTGATTAACAGCGGATAATTAATAAGATGTAATGGTAATTCCATTTTTCGAACTCTTTTTCTGTTGGTCTTCTTCAATGCACGACGGAATGGCCAATGTTCAAAGTGGTACACACAAATAGATAAAAGTAAACAATTTTCATATAACTGCCTGTAATGTAATGTAATGTAAGTACTGGTTAGTCACAGTCAAAGAGGACTAAATATTTGATTCAGAATATAGCCTTCATTAAAGGACGAAAAAGAATGAATGAAATGATGCACAAATGAATCATTATTTCGTAAAATGCAAAAGCTGATTTTTTTAAATGTGTGAAAACATGAAGAATTCGTGTTTATTTTCAGGGTGAAATTTTATCATGTTCCTTGGGCATTCGCTTCTGAACAGTGTTACAATAATAAATGTCCTGCAAAATGTGTTGCCGCCCGGACCGAAAGACCCACCTGGCGTGTTTAACAGATCATTACGACGGTACTACGATTATATTATAGGTATGTGAACATAAATATATTGAGATGTGTGGTAAAAAAAACCTCAGCAAAGATACGAAGCTATAATTTCTGTCCGCCAGACGAGCGTTTCGTCAACAAAAGACTCATCAGTGACTCGAATCATAAAAGGTAAAACGGCAAATAAAGTTGAAGATCATTGAGAATACGAAATATCGAAAGGCTTTGTCAAATACAACTATGGTAATCTATTCCGGAGGTCGAAAAAAGAGTAACGTATGATTGCGAAGTGCCAATTTCAAAGGATTTTTTTTTATAAAAGTTGTAGGTTTAAGTGACATTTGAAGCCATTTGTCTACACAATTTTATAAAACATTACAATCAACATCTTTTAATGATAAGTTTATTGTTGATAGCTTGTACCTTTTTCCAATCAGTTGATTATTGAATTTCTGTTAATTCGACACGTGTGACGTGATAAAGACAAAGTCAGAGAGGCCCGAAAAAACAAACAAAAGAAAGATGGATGATATTGGACAACTATAATTCTTTTGCATAAAACTTTATCCAATAATAATTTGTTTCGGCACAATTAGATTTTTTTCGTAAAATGCGAAAATGGCCAGCAAGAAACCTGTTACTGGATAAGACGTCTATCATATCTTTGATTATGTATAAAGAAAATAACAATGGAGATATATATTCTCCTTGGGTAACTCCGATGGTGCATGGAAAGAATTCCGATTTTTCGTTATTATAGATAACTCTTGATTTGATGTTACCATACATATTTCTTATTACTTTATACATTTTGCCATTTATGTGGTTGAGATTTTTGTTTATATCGCAGTCAATTTATCCAGATGGTATCAAAGGCCGTTGCAAATCAATGAATGCACTGTAAAGCCTTTTCTTTCGATTTGACATTATGTTTAAAATTAAGTAAAGGATGAATACATAACCAAAAGTCGAGTGGTCAATCTGAAATCAACTCTGATGATGATAAATAAAAAGCTCATCGGTGAATTTAGTTAATCTTTCATATATTACAGAAGTGAACAATTTGTCAAAAAACAGCTCAATAAAGTAATGTCTATAATTTTTGGATCTTGTTGATTCCCTTATTTTTAAAAATCGGATGTATGTTTCCTGTTAGCGACGAATTTGGTATGTGCCCGGACTCAAATATAAAATTTGATAGAAGTACGATAATGTGAATAAATGGGTCTGATATAAATTTGAGGTATTCGTTGAAGATTTTGTCATCACCGCTTGATTTATTATTCTATAACTTCAAGATGAATTTCTTTTATTTCGTCTGCTGTTATAACTGAATTCACTATCTCGTTTCAGCAGTAGTATCGTTTGCTAGATTCCTAGGGTCGTGTATGTCTTCGCTGTCATTAAATTTGAGGTTTTTAAGGAAATCACACACTATTTCGATTGGAATTTGAGGCGATTTCTTTTTTTAGTCTCGACTGAAAATATTCATGATATTTTGATATTCTTCAGAACTTTTAGTTTTCATATCTTTGATGCTTTCTCTCATATAAATTCTAAAGTTATTCAAACTTTTTAAGTTTTCTTCGAAAGTTTGTTGTTGTTGTTGAAAACTCATTTTCTTTTTTTGCTATTCAAGTCATACCTAGGTTTATAATTTTTCGTTGAAGGATTTATCATCTTTCGTGTGTGAGTGTGTGTGGGGGGTTGTTATACCAAATGTGAAAGTAGCAGCTTCCTTACGCAAATCGCCTATTTCGTTAACAATATTAATGTTAATGTTAATAATATTTTGTCTTTTATTGTTTAGAAGGACAAGTTAATGATTCTTCTAATGCAGATAGTTTTACAGCATCTACTTTAGCTTCAAATGCATCCTTTCTTTCACCGATCCATTTGATTAACTTTTCTTCACTTCCAGATCTGTTGTCAAATGCTACATGTATTTCAAATCATTGATATTTCTAATGGACAGTGTCGAGGACATCGGAAATAGTAATCTTTTTTTGAAATACGGGTGTTCCTTTGAAATAATCCACCACACATTCATTTTTACTTGTTAATTTGCCGTGATATAATTTTTACCCATTCGACCATTCATAATAAACAGATAATTGAATATGTTTATATCAAGTTGCAAGTTGCCAAAAAAGTATAACACAAATACTGAACTAAAAGGCAAATTAAAAAAGAGGAAGTCCATTAAAACTGACAAAATCAAACGCTACCAATCAGCGAAACAAGTTACAAACAACTACCATATTCCTGACTTGGTACAGGCAATTTCCGAAGAAAATAGTGGGTTTAACCTTATTTTATAGCTAGCTTAAACTTCCACGTGTATGACAGTTGTGTATAGTATTATAAACTTTACGGGAACACATCAAATTTTTCTAAAGTAATATAGCAAATAGGTTAAAACCAAAGTTGTTTTTATTTCTATCCTTATTACCTCAAATTTAGGAATATTATGACTTACTAGTTTGCCTTCATCATCTTGCTGTTAATCATTGATCTCATCGATAATATAATTCAGATTTATTTGTATAAAACCCGGACTGGTTGCCATTCGGCTAATAAACATGTTAATGTCCCCTGCGAAGCATATATATTATCAATCGCTCGAACAAATTAATAGTTTGTTTTCAATTCCACGGAACGCATCGGCTGATCTTTAATGAGTATTTTCTGGCGAAATGTATACATTGCCAACAAAGTCATCAACATCTAGATAATTGAAAGCAGAAGAGAATTTAAACCTATTTGTTATTACTTTTCATAGTTTTGATGTGTTCCCGTTAAGTTTTTTAAAAGCCTTTGATTAAACCTCCGTATCTTCTGTTATTTAATATCCGTATAATTTTTAACTCTTGAATATAAGCTAGAATGAAAATTTCATCGCAATCAACGGTTTTTATGTCTCTTGTACGCAAATACCATCATATGAATTTATAAGTTCAATAAATTCAGGATATAGTATTCGTCTTTTTATACTGCAAACGTTTAAGGAAAGTATTTTCAAACAAGTTATGTCAATATCGGAGTTCGATCTAAGATTCCCCAAATCGCAACAATATTCAGAATGGGTTAGTTTGTGCTCTTTTATTGGCCTGTTTGTGTTCAAACAACATCATAATGTGGATTCAAATATTCTGCAAAAGACTATTTTCCAAAAAAAATCGGAAATTGTAAAATTAACAAGATGTTGCGTAGTTGAAATTATTTTCTGTTCAGTGACAACTATATACGCATTAGTAATATGGGTATTTCTGTAGTATAAAGGATAAAAAGCAATAATTTAAATCGACGAATTTAACAGTCCCAACTACTTGCAAGTTACCTTTGCAGTTGTCAATCGAAACGCTATAGCCATGGTTCCCGGTAGTATGCACATGACGCATGACAATGAATTTCTTTTTGATTGAAGTTGGCGGTGGTTCTGCAGGGTCTGTGCTTGCTGCACGTCTGACAGAGGACAAAACATCTGTCTTGCTTTTAGAAGCTGGTGGATCTGATTTGGAAAACGAAGCCACTGTTATACCAGGGGCATCGGGAAATCTATTAAGGACTAAGCAAGACTGGAATTATCATAGCGTTCCACAGAAATATTCATCTTTTGCTATGGAGAACAAGGTAATTACGATATGTTTATATTAAATTTATATTAACTTTTAACTATTGATTACTTTACCTTTGCCGGGTCCTTTGCATTGTAACAATAAACAGCTTAGAGAGTTGTTAGCAAAATGTCAAAAATTTTAAATTCCCCAGCCTATAAACTAGAAGAATAATTTCAGATAACAGATGGATCTAGTCGAAGTTTTAAGCTCGAGCTATTTGATCCTTAACTGAACATTTTATCTTAAGGATCTGGTTTGTTTGATTATGCATTCAGAATCGAATTGAAAAAGTAATATCAATCATGAGCACACGGGTTTTTTATGCTTTTATGATGCACGAGGTTGTATGTTATTGTTCATACAGACAAAGCCTCCAGGCATAGTATTGTATATGCAAGAATCATTAGTAGGATTTCGTAAAATGAACGTGCAATTTACAGCCATTCAATTAATCCCACCTTTACGCCAACATCATTTATGAAAAACGAGATTTAAGTAAATCACTAATTCGTCCTTTTGTCATTGACTAAGTAAATCACTAATTCGTCCTTTTGTCATTGACTAAGCTGTATTAGGCAAAACCTTCGGCATTTCGACCCTTAATGCTCTTTCGCTTCGTATTTTATTTGATTTTTTAATTTTTTTGATATGAGCGTCACTGATGAGTCTTTTGTAGACGAAACGCACATGTAACGTCTTTGATGAGTTTTTTTTTTGGTATTTAAATCCAAAGGACAATGAAAACATTCCTTCTTCCCACTGAATTACTAAACGCTACATGGATCCTTGCAGTGAACGATACATAGCTTGTTCGTCAGAATGTTCGACTTAACATCGTTTGAAAGCTCTAATTTGCATTATTTTAACATTAAAATATTGCCGCAAAAATATGGTGAGGATTGGTATAATTGTCATTGTGTCAATCAGGTGTGGATGTTTTATATATCTAAAGATCTACTATATAATGGTAAATGATAATCGATCAAGTCTGACTTGCAATATATTACTTATATTGAAACTATTGATTTTTCTACGCTCTACATCACAATTCCCGATTCAAAATAGAATGATCTTTAAACAGTCTGGTTATTCAGAAAAAAAATGGGACTCGTAGAAACCAATGCTTGGTAATTAAGGGAGTGCAAAATCTTCCTTTGTTAAGATCCAAGCCGCATTCAACAACAAATTCACAGAAAATGATATCATCAAAATGCTGGCCTTTCTAATATACAACATATCTGTTGTATTTCGTGAATATATATTTAAGTTTGTATTGCACAGGTTGTAATGGATACTAATTGTGCAATCCTTCAGACTTAATTTTATACTCATACGACGCACAATTCATACCAAGCCTTCTCAAAGAAAAAAAGTAGAGGTATCTTGTTAAGTTCTTTTCATCAACCTTTATGTATATTGATGATGTTCTGCTTTTTAACATCCATCATTTCAGCGAGTGCTTGCATCTATAATATCACAGTGCCCTCGAAATAAAGTATACTTTCGGCACTAGTAACGATTTTTAATGTTTTCTTGTTTTGTCACAGACGGACGACTCCACATCAGGATCTATGACAAACGTGACGATTTCAGCTTTCTGACTGTCAACTCAACTCCCCTTTTCCTAGTAGTAAAATACCCTCCGTGCCATCGTATAGGGTTAATAATATGTCAATTGAACTCGTGAATGTGCACATTATACATACTTCATAAACACAGATGTGATCCTAACATAAAAAATCTCTTTTAGTAGGATAAGCATCCGGTCTAGCTCGGTTGGTAGTGCATGCAATTCCCTCAGGTTAAGCTTTAAACTTTGATTTGTATTTGCTCAAATGATTTTCGAACATCGGCAGACTTGTTTTTCCTCTAACTTATAAAGAAGAACAACTGAAATAGACGCTTGATAAGTTTTACGGCCAAAAAAACAAATTGGTTGACCCATACATTTTTTTGTTTTATTACATATCTTAACTCATTAAACTAACTTCAATGGTACACTCTTTATATATATATCAAATTTGACAGCAAATATATTTGGCTAGTGGTAAGATGTTAGGAGGATGCGGGAGTATGAATAGTATGGTTGTGATCAGAGGTAGTCGCCATGATTATGATGAGTGGGCAAAACAAGGATGTAAGGGTTGGAGCTACAAGGAAGTTTTACCCTACTTCAAAAAGATGGAAACAATGAAAATACCGGCACTATCGGGTTCACGTAAGTACGATAACTGGGTGTATATACACTTTTGAAAGAGCACCGTCTGAATTATACAGCATTTCAAGTCACAAGGACAAAAATCAAACTTCGGATGAACCACGGTAATATGTAACACGTACATAGACACATAAGGAATGCAGACAATAAATCGCGTGCACGTATCATAAGCAGTCATGTGCTTGCTAACGGGCAAACATGAATAAAAACTTCACCCTACAATTTAACTGCAGAGGTGGACATACACATTGTTTTATGTTTTTTTTCAATATTCACGTAAATTGTATACTGTTTGTATAAATTCCAAAACAAAATAGTGAAATTTTTAATTAACTAGAAGAGTAAAAGAGGGACGAAAGATACCAGAGGGACAGTCAAACTCATAGATCGAAAACAACCTGACAACGTCATGGCCAAAAATAAAAAGACAAACAGACAAATAATAGTACAGATGACACAACATAGAAAACTAAAGACTAAGCAACACGAACCCCACTAAAAACTGGGGGTGATCTCAGGTGCTCCGGAAGGGTAAGCAGATCCTGCTCTACATGTGGCACCCTTATTTGATGGTGCCGTTTACGGTCTCTTATTTCATTTCGACTCGGGAAACATTTAGGCAAATTATTTTAAAATGTTAACGGTAATTAAAAGACCTATTTTGTCAGTTACCGGGCTAAAATAGCAGGACCAAACATTACTCTATAGACATGAATCATTTAAGGTAAAGTATGTATTGCCTACTTCATATTATAAACGATTTTCTATAAAAGTAATGTTTAATGGCTAAGCCAATTGAACTTTGGAATGTGTTTTTGAGAGGTAATATACTTCCTTTGTGGGCATATGTTTTTATGAACGATGTTATAAAATATTTTTAGTCATAAAGCATGTAATTATACTTTCAGCTTATAGAGGCACAAAAGGAAAAATAGTTGTGACACCTAAGTCTAGCACAACTTTAGAATTTTTCAATCGGAAAGCTGCTTCGGAAATTGGTTACCGTTCTGTTGATTGCAATGGATACAGCCAAATAGGTACAATTAACACTAGTGTCAATGGCAAGGTGTTTACTGTCAATATATTGTTCTTATTAAAACAACATCTATCTTGAAAAGAACTTCAAAAATTTCCTTTTTTTTCATCAAAATGTTTAAGATATCAATAAAACAGTACTATTCCTTAGTAGAATGTGCAAAATTACAAGCCTTAATGCCATTATTAAAGAGAAAGTTGTCTTATCTTCTTGTTAACTACTTCAAAGAATATGTTTTACATACACCTATTTCCGAATTCATGCATTCTTGAATACTACATATCGTCTGCTAATTTCATACAAATGTATATTATGATTTATAGAAGGCATGGTCAAATTATAATATTGCCTTATAAGTCATTCAAAAACTATTTAGTACCATTTCATTGAGGCTATTTATTAATTCCAAGTAAATATTAATATGGCATGCTACAAATTTAAAAAAAGTTAACTATGATGTCAAATTTATAAGAAGAATAACCTGGATTACAGAAAGCAACTGCAGATTTTATAAACTACGATTTGTCGTACCAGAGATATATAAGTATATCTTCATAAATATGTTTAGAATTTCCACATGACATAGAACAACAACAACAAAAACAGCACTACGGGGCTATTTCGTGGCGGTAAATTTTTATCGGTGGAGGAAGCAGGAGTACCATGAGAGAACCTCAGACCTTCGGTAGGAAAAATGACAATCCAAGTCAAATAAGATATGAGTCGAGCGCACCTACCATTTGCGGAATCCAAATTCGTTCGTAACCTCAGTGTTGACAGGCTATTGACACACTACTTAGACCAATCGGCCACCGAAGCCTAAAACAAAACGATATACACATAATACAAAGTATGGTGGAGGTGAGTTAACAATATATCATATTCACCTCTGTCAATCGAATGTCCTCTATTTTTCGCGTTGTTATCAAGTTCCAAAACTATTTACTTAGCAAAACATTGTAACCATTGTGTTAAGCTTATTTCAGGCGTATAACAAAAACAGAAAAACAAGACTTTTCTTAAATAATAAGCAAGTAATCATTAGTATTATATCAAGATCATGTAGTAATAGATTACGATGACGATAGTATATCGAGGTTAAAATCCCGAAAATCGATTTATAAGAGACCCCGCACGTGGCAGGTGCGTTCGTATCCAATCTTAAATCTTAATTGACTAGAATTGCAAGTTTTCCTGCCGAAGGTCAGTTGTTCTGTGGCCAATAAAAACTGGCCTCTACAAAAACCAATAGTGCTTAAAATAGAATATCAATGTAACTAACACATACTGAGGGAATTGCATGGACACTAAAAGGAGCCATAACTGGTGCGTCGACAAAGTAAGCGTCTCCCGATATGCGTGCATCACCGGCTACGAAAATCCACATCCCGTCAACATGTTATAATCGGAAATAGGACACACACGGTAACATTACAGATCAAACGACAATAATATCTACAGATCTAAGATAACAAAACATGTCACTAGTGAGTTGAGACACTAAAAATGTCATATCGTTTAGATCAACACATTTGTAACAGTAACCGTAAAATGTATGTTCCTTTTAACCTATATTTCCTTTCTAAAATCAGGAGAATATTTGAATTTTCATATATTAAAAGTAGTAGAGTAAAACATTAATTTCCATTGCTTACGGAACATGAGGAAATATGAATAGTTGTTCACCCGAGAAATTTCACATTTCCCGAGGGCATATCCAATCATATCTCGCGTTGATAAGGGAAATAAATGTATAGTCTACCTCTGTTCTTGTTTTACAAAAAAAAATGTATACATACTCATCTGTCATATATAAATGTTTACCCTTAAACTGCGTTAATTAAGCCTATCAATATATATCATTTAATATATAAAAGTTAATACACATTGTATTCACCTTTTGCTGCATATAAAGGTGTGCAATACACGTATGTTCACCATTTTTAGGATACTGTCCAAATCAGGCAAATATAAAAAACGGTGAACGTTGTAGTTCAACTACATGCTACCTTAGACCTGTTATGTACCGACGTAATTTACAAATCAGTTTAAACAGCTATGTTACAAAGGTAGGTAAAACTAGTAATAGATATTTGTGTAAGAAATCAGGCGAAAAATACCAAAGGGACATTTGAACACATAAGTCGAAAATAAACTGACAACGCCATGGCAGAAAAAAAGGAAAAGACAAAAAGACAAACAACACTATACAAATCACAACACAGAAAACTAAAAACTGAGCAACACAAACCCTACCAAAACCGGGGGTGATCTCAGGTGCTCCGAAAGGGTAAGCAGATCCTGCTCCCTATGTGGCGCCCGTTGTGTAGGAAATGAATGTATCGTAATTAGGCTTATTTTTACATTATAATATGCTTAGACATAAGTGCTTACAGGTATTTTTCAATGATCATTTGCACATTAGAATGATCTACTGTTTTTTTATGACATTTAAAATTGGTCAATTAACAGTGTACATTTAACTAAGAAAGACAAATTTAGAAACGAAATTATAGAAATAACTCTCTAAGTTTATTATTTTAGCATAAATGTATATTATTTAGACATGAACAAACTATGTTTTACTCCTCCACAAATTTGAGCATTTTACTTTTATTAATGTTCTTTTGGATTGTAGGTACTTATTCGTGGAAAACGCGCTATTGGGGTACAATTTGTGAAAGGAGGGCGAACATATAACGTTTATGCTCGTAAAGAAGTCATCATGTCTGCAGGAGCATTCGGTTCACCACATATATTACTTCTGTCTGGTGTTGGGCCAAAAATGCATCTTCGAAAGTTCAAGGTAAGTATTTTCTATTTTAATTCATCTTTTTCAATGTATAAGATTTTTTTTTTTCAAAATTTGCTATCGATCTATCTAAATAAAAACGGTACTATGTAGTGACATATTTTTAATAATAATCATTGAAATACTTACGGTTTATTCGACATGTTTTCGCGGTCTTAGATACTTAGATACCAGGGAAGTCGTCTGATCTGTTATTTAGCGATTTTGTCTTATTCTAGATTGTGAAATTGTGACCGAGTGTTGAATCGCAGCATGGTTAAATCATTGATACCAGGAGACGCCGCGTATCCTGTCGACACACCGGTTTCTCTGTTTTTGAAGTTCATGCGATTTTGTTACCTACGTTTTTATCCTTTCAATCGATTAATGAGATATGAACATCAGTAAACTATTCTTGCCTTAATTTAGTCTGTATATCAATACAGTCATGTAAATATCACATGGGTCAATCTCGCACTAACAGTAATGGAAAATAGTTATAAAGAAAAGAATCGTCTGAATGAATCTCATCTTCAGGAAACAAAAAAAATATCTGTTGGTGAGATGATGAAAAATTGCCAACGAAGCTCTCCAGTCAGGATTTTTTGTGTAAATCACAAATAATTAACAAGAGAGGCGAAAGATACCAAAGGGACATTCAAACTCATAAGTCGAAAATAAACTGACAACGCCATTGCTAAAAATGAAAAAGACAAATAAACAAACAGACAAACAGCAGTACACAAAACACAACATAGAAAACTAAAGACTCATCAACACGAACCCCAACAAAAACTAGTAATATTTAAAATGATAACGTATTCATCGTATTGGTTTCATTGAATCATAATCCTCAATTAAAGATGACAATGTCTAGCCGAATCTTTTTCGACGCTACGAAACACAATATGGAATATTCAAAAGAGATAAGTGATACTTTCGTACGGAATTGCTATGGAAGTCTTTTTGGAAGAGTTTATTAATATTGATCTAACCCTTAAAATCAATCAAAGGACTAATACACTAGATTGTAATTTGAATGCGAACGTAACTGAGTAAATTAAAGACACAATTGTATGGCTTTCAAATGCAATATGAACATGATGAAAGGACTGTATTTTTCACAAGCAATAGAGAGGTGAATAATCAATCAAGGTAATCCTTATAAGTCAATTTATAAAACTAGATTTGATTTTATTAACATTCTATTTGTTTATAAATAGATTCCAGTGCATGCTGATCTGCCCGTTGGAAACAACTTACAAAATCACCCTATCCTTGCAATGCCTTATTCAATCAATACGACGCTGAATATCAACGTGAAAAAATTGACGGATCCTGAGACTGTTTTAGACTATATACTTCACAGGAAAGGTATATATTAAGTAATATGAGAACAAACATCGAGGAAATTAAAACATTTTATGAATATTTTGAGATATGGTATGAATCCAAAAGATAAAAAAAAATCATAATGAGGCTGCAATCCACCAGTGACCAAAAGGACAAGGTGGTTAACAACTCTTAAGTATGGTGCAGCCTTCTTGAATGAGCAATGGTTTTTATGATGCCTTAACAAAATGTTAAGCACTGGCCTGGTGTATGCTAAAATAAAAATATACAAAAACAAATATGGCAGACGGAAACCAACGCAATTCAGTTATTACAGGTCCCGGACTTGGGACAATCACATAAAACATGTGGCAGTGTTAAACATGGTTGTCAGCGGTCAGCTCTCCGTCTAACACGGGACAGTGGTTCAACAGCACAATATAAAAACAAAATGTATAAATTAGTTGGAAAAGGCTACACTCAACGGCACGAAGCACAATAAAAAATAATACGAGGACAAAATACAAAACGAACCGATCTGAAAATACACGACCCTTTAAGAAACTCATTTGATGCTTATTGTTCCCGTCCCCCTTTCCCCGAATGTGACCTACCGAATTAAACTTATTATCGGGTTTGTACTAACATGAGCAACACGAAGGGTGTCACATGTGGAGCAGGATCTGTTTACCCGTCCGGAGCATCTAAGATAACCCCCCAGTTTTTAGTGGAGTTCGTGTTGCTCAGTCTTTAGTTTTCTATGTTGTGTTTTGTGTACTGTTGTTTGATCTTTGTCTTTTTCTTTTTTAGCCATTGCGTTGCCGGTCTATTTTTGACTTATGTGTTTGAAATTCCCTTTGGTATCTTACGCCTCTCTTTTATTGCATGCATGCCCTAGTGAAAAGGTCAACGAACAATTGTAATCTATATATAACTAAATTATATTTCAATTTAAAGATATATCTACCCAAATTATTTCATAACTGCTATTTAATCACATTTCTGTGATGACAGTTTCAGCTATTTAAGAATAAGAATACTTTTTTAATCAAAGTTCAAAATGATAGGTAAGTGAAAGTTATCTGGGAACCTAAAGAACCATACAAATGTATTGTTTATTACCTTATAACTAAAATGAAATCAAAAAACAAATTTCAAAACAGTTGCTAGGAAATCGTCGAAATGAAAGGTACATGAGTGAATCTTGCATACTTACGACCACTTTGTCTTTTCTGTTAATGATTTTCAGGTTATTATACAACACCATTACTGGATGGACACATGTTTGATAAATTGGACAAAACTTCGCCTTCAAAGTATGCAGACTCTCAGGATATCTTTTTTCCCACTGCATATGAAAGACCAAGTATTGTTAGTTCATACAGCAACTATATCGACAAGGTATTGACAATTTGCAGTTTGCGGCAAATTTTATTCGAATGTAAATGATAGGGATGTACGTTTTGATCTGTTTAATTTAGCCAACAGTAGGTTTCAGATAGGATCATTGGTACCCAATTGGTCTGATTAGTTAATCTACAGTATAAATAGCTGGTTAACGCCAAGGTTGTGAGTTGATTCATGTACGTAGCAGGTGCGTTTGACTCCAATCTTAATTGACTAGAACCGCTAGTTTTCCTGCCAAAGTTAGGTAATTCTCCGGGACCTTCGGCTTTCTCAAACAATAAAAACTTGCTTCCACGGTATAGCATACACTCTTTTTCCATTACAAATTTAATAGAAATATTTCTATCAACTCTTAAAAAACTACTTAATAATTAATTAAAATTATATCTGCCAGCAAATTTATAATTCTATTTGCAAATGGTCGATGCATCAATAATAAACAAACAAGGTTTCCTCAGCAAACATTTCTTCCACCATACTGTTCACAATATTACAACAGAAGAAACACAATATAGAAAACTTATTTGTGTACAAACCTCCTCTCTGTGTGTGTAACGTATGGGTACCATCAAAGTAATCAATAGCCTAGAGCAAAAACGAAAGTGTGATTAGGCCATTTTTTGCTTGCCCTTTGAATTCGAAAAATAAAAAAGTGTTATAAATCTACCAAATAAAAATCTTACTATGTTGATACGACATAAGTATTTATATTTTTAAATTTTGTCTTATATATTTGCACCATTGCTTTAAACGTTTTACATTTAGCGAATGACCGCGAAGACTGTCAAAATAGCCTCATCTTGTCAATAATATATAGATATGAGCAACAGCTTTACCCCGAAACAAATTTGCTTCAAAATAGAGTTTACAAAGATTTTAATGCGTGTACAATATATTTTTGGGTAAAGCTGTTGCTCATACATATTTTCGATGTCTTTATGACATCATAGTAACATCACAAGAGACCCTTTCTGTACTTACGTGTCCATATTAAATCATTCTGTTATTTATCAATACAATTACTAATAACATAATGTTGAAAGGCTTAAATAAGTTTACAATTTTGCAAACTAATGCCTCTAATTATACCGCCTACGTACTTTGTCGCTAATTCAAAAGGAACACTATGCTTCAAAATAGTTTTTTTTTAAATTCGGAGAGAGGCAAAAGAACGGCAAAAAAAAAAAACGAAAAACGATGCAAAAAAACAAACAACAATTTACAACATACTACATATAAAACTAACAATAAGCAACATGAACCCCACCGAAAACCCGGAGTTTTAATAGGTGCTCGGCAATAATAAGCATTTCGGCTCAAAATGGGGCACCCGTCGTGTTGCTAATATTAGGTGAAAAATACGTTGGGAAGTCTCATTCGGTAATGTCATAATTTCGGCAGAATGCCTACGACAAGTGATACATATCTGTGACACAGATATTTCACAGCGATAAACCAACTCATAATGGCGCCCATAAAACTGAGAAGGGAATATTTCAACTTGACCACTTAAAATCTTTGGTTTAGTATACGGGGTATAATATAGGGTTGTGTTATCATGGAAAACCTCATAAAAGATATCAGGCTTATAATTTGGTACGAGAGAGATCATTTTGTCTACAATTGACTCATCTTGGCGCTTTGATGAAAATAGTATGAGTGTTCCTAATCTATGCTAGACATGAATGTATGCTCTACCCCAGTTGTTGATTAAATATTATTAATTCTATGTCCAGAAAAATATTAATTCAAAATTACAAAAAACGAATTTCTGTTAAATGGCCTCAGAGCAGTTGTGTACACAAGGCGTTGTTCCAATACTCCAACTAATGGTCAAAGTCCCTTAAAACCGTTAAAATTGTTAAATCAAATTGTCGGTCCTATATGACCAACTAATCATGATGCCAAACAATAGTACTACGTATGAGAGCTTTCAGTGAAATTGTCTAAGAGGAGTTTCGTTCACAAGGTGCTCTGTCACAATACTCCAAACCATTTCACCCGTAAATTTAGTCAATATAACATGATCAACTTCACATTATAGCAAACAATCTCACCAGATATGAGAGCTCTTTTTAACATGGACTGGTATTTCATTCACAAGGTGGCATTGTTTCAATACTTGAACAAATGATCAAAACCAAATTAATCCCGTAAAAATAATCAAATCAAATTGAGGATATAGCACAGTCAACAGAATATATCGACAAATAACCCTAATAAAAATGAAAGCTTATGTCAAACAGTCTTTGAGTATCGATGTGTTTTGGACGAGGATACGAACGGACGGAGATCATTACCATATATCCCGCTGCGCGACGGGCGAGTACACAAATCAAACATTGATTAATATTGGTGATACCCTATAGGTCCCCGGGAAGATATACTCATTTGAGGATTATATTTTCGTTGCTTTGCATTAAAAACGGGGAAGATATAGCAACCTTTATTCGGCCGCTACCATAGCATTTACTACTTTGACGATAACGGCTGGTGTCTTTCATTTTTCACATTTTATATGTATATACACGTAATCACATTTATTACTCAGAATTATTTGTTCTGAAGCTTATAAAACTCGATAAAAACTAACTGAAAAATTTTCAATTTCACTGTATGACGGACTCATCTGTTTGTGAAGATATCGGAACCCCCATTAAAGTTGGAGACAAATTTTGTTTTTTTTTTTTGAAAAAAATAAATGGTTCTTTTAAATTAAAGGATTTAATAATTATCTGCATGAGAAACTAATTTGGTTAATTGGAATGCATATGTGTATTAGTTATATATTTATGTCATATACGGATTGGTGTGGACCACATTTGTGAGATTATTTCGAATAAACAGGAAAAAATATTACAGTCATTCCTTATAATTTAATTCTAAATTCCATTTTAAAGTAGTAAACATGAAAGAACGTTGATGACGTCACGGTCACATGACTAAATTATGTCTATCAGCCGATCAGAAGACGTGTTACATTCAAAATTAATTTTTTTGCAGGTACAACAAGAACTTTTAAAACGAACTACTGACAGTTCATTTAATGTTTTTCTAGTTTTGTTGCATCCAAAAAGCAAAGGATATGTACGACTGGCAACTGCTAACCCTTTAAGGCAGCCTCTCCTTGACCCAAGATTTTTAGCAAATCCTCATGACATAGAAATGTTTTTAAAAAGTAAGTAAGAAAATAAGTAAGGTATGGTGTAAAACATTGGAGAAGAAAGGAAATTATACAAGACTTAGGGAAAAAAAAGAAAAAAATACCTTAATGGTGGATAAAATGAATGCCAAATTCATTTCCTTCAGACAACTATATATTTTACTGTTTATTTCAAAATACTAAGAATGCTACACAAAGGGGTATATTATTCACAAGGCAAATGACTTCAACGATATAAAAGTATAACAAAGAAGATTGATAAAAATTATTTACAATTAGTGTAAAATCAAACAGATGAAAAAGGACATTCTTTCTAGCAACGGAATTCTGTTCAATGGTCCTTCCTGACTGCAATGTTATATAAAATACAGAATTGTTATTTGACTAAACTCGTTGATATATTTAGTTAGTGGGACTCCCGAATAAAAGTTTCATTGTATTCATATTAACGTAGTGATGTAAGTAAACCAACTTAAACTCCTATTCCAAAGATTACTGTAGTATTTGCTTAATCACTTTTAGCTAGATTGATTGGCAAAGGTCAATTTGCATAAAACTGAGACATTATAATACTAATAAGTACAAATGTATAAGTTTCTATAAAATATGCAATTCTTTGAAACTGCGTTCGATAACTCCAGTAGTACATGTATTATAGTGATTCGTTGGACACAGCAATTGGAGAAGACTTCGTCATGGCGGAGCCTTGATGTTAGACTTATTAGATATGACATGGAAGGACATTGTGGAGAATTAGAATTCAATACGGACAACTACTGGAGATGCATTATTCGACATTTTATAATATCGGGATGTCATCCATCAAGTTCGTGTAGGATGGGTTCAAAACGAGATCCAACTGCAGTTGTAGATCCTACATTAAGGTATTATCAAAATATTGTTTAAACTTCTAATTTGTTTTTTTACATCCCATTTGATCCTATAGCTTTTTTCGAGTTTAAGCCTTATACATCAATGGCTATAAACAAATGCTTAGGTTTGAGCGTTCCTGATGAAGGTAAATCCAGAGAGGCGCTTCGGACGCACAAAGTTAATGGAATGTTTTTTAAATATGAAATGTATAGATTGTTATTTTCATTAATATAACACAACAAAGATGACGAAATAACTATTGGAACAAAAACTAGGCAGGATATAAATATCTAACGCATAATGATTTACAAATGACGTCCAACCACAGTAAAAGTAAACTGTCAATGTGCCATCTACATTTGTATTTGACTAAACGTTGTTTGACATATTAGTTAAAATCCAGAACTGCATGTGAATACTTTTGTGCAATTCAAACATTATCGTTGCAACATGTCCATCGTTTCAATACTGTTTTTCTTTTCATAAACGTACACGGAATACATCTACTTTAACTGGTATACTTATTTCATTGATTCTAACTTGTTGCGTTTAATGTAATGAATCATAGAATGGTTCATATAATAAACATCATGTTCTTTTAATTCAAATCACTAAATGTCGTTGGTGCATGTATTGAATATTAGTATACATTAATCGAATTAGCGTTTTTTACTCCTAGTTGATTAATAACAAATAATATGTTTCAGGGTAAAAGGTATAAAAAATCTGAGAGTAGTCGATGCATCTGTCATGCGCAATGTTATATCTGGTAATACTAATTCACCAACGATGATGATTGCGGAAAAGGCAGCTGATATGATAAAATGTGGAACCAAATATTGAAATCTAACAATTACTGAAGGATGTGTACCAAACATAACGTTTACAGTCGAGTTAATTTAAAGATGTGTTTGTAACTGACAACTGAAATTAGAATACACTATTTTCTTTACTTTTATTTCTTTTTTATTTCATGATTGACAATCGTGAAAATGGTACTTGTTTTCCATATTTTTCAGTTACATGTGTAAGTAGTATGATTGTTAGTTAAAAGAAAAAAACAGTTTATCATATAAAGGGAAGAAAAACCCCAACATGACAGCTTCTTAGCGTTTTCATAACTTAAAATGATAAATAGTATACACATATATATGGTGTATACATGCATTACACTAACATCCTTTATGTACTCGACAAACCCCAAAATCAAACATCAGTATTATATTGCTGTTCTTCATCTGAAAGTCACAGGTCACAGTCAGATCATCAACGGAGCAAACCCCAGGCTTCAGTTAAAGTTGTAGACGACCCAAAATCCGATTTGATCGGAAATTGTTGCTAGATATCAATATTGCTATATTTGAGCACTGATGATGAATGATGGAAAACAGGGAAAACTAGAGTCAAAAACGACGAAATGACAAAGTCTACATGCAGTACACCCAAAACTCATGATAGAGTATAAAAAACCCGAGTTGAACTCAGATACTCTAGCAGGGTAAGCAGTTCCTGCTAATCTTATGCAACCCGTCATTTTAACGATGACACAGAAATACTCGGTGAGAAGTTTTGCTAGTTGATGTGCTAATCAAGGTAAATGATAAATTATAAGTTGATCATATCCATGGTAATCTATTTCATAAAAGGTAACGAAATCATGATTTCGTCTGTTAAAAAAGTCTTCAACTACTCGATTTGGACACCTTGTATGACACTGACATATAGCTAGCTGTATCAAAATAATTATCGAAAACATATGCCATGGAATGTTGGATCAATCAGAAAATACATACTCAATTTATAGCCAAGCATTGCTGAAAGTTGCTGCAGAGATATTGGAATTTATTTTCTTGAATTCGAAAGTAGAAATAGTATGATATATCTATCATATTCATTTGTGCTTTAGATTTTACAGGAAAGTAGGTGTATATATTTTTGTTTAGCTTATGCAGGTTATAAACTTGCTGCTTTAATTGCCAAACTGCACACACTACCAAAAAACGCTTCTATGTAGAGTTTCTCATTAATATATTTTAATATGCGCCAATGCCTTAATCTCAAAGATATTTTTGGTAAACATTTTGGTTCTTATTTATCGTGTGTATCAAAACACTATGTACGAAACGGCCATTTACATTCAAATATGGTGATGACGTCACACTGAAATCGCCAAGGATATTTCTATCCTCAAAGATGGAGATGATATCAACCTATTTATTTATCACTAAACTTACATACTTTTTGAATAGATCAAAGAATTTTACTCATTTAGTTATTTCAGGGGCTAATTAATTGTTTTAATTAAACCACCACAGCCTGAATATTTAAACATAGTATCAACAAATATTTCGCTTACTACATTACAGTGGCTGAACCGATGAACGATAGAATATTCACTATTTTTATGATAAAGTCGAAAAAATCAACAGTAAAACAATGCCGGTGACTATACTGATCAAAAGTTATTTCTAAACAACAATTGTACATTTAATATAAATTATTTGTAAAACTGTGTTATTAGAAATATACATGCAAGGACACGATGTTTTATGCTAATTATTTACAAGATAATTGCATTAGAAGCTAGTGAAACTGAAATTTAAAAAAATGTTCATCTTTGCTGGATATTGATAAAATAAAATTGGAAAAAATCATATAAATACAAAATCTAAAGATCTTTCAGTTCAAAATTTTTCGGAGTGTTCCATAAAGTCCTGGGCATGTTACAATTTCTTAAAAAATATTCCTATTTTTCACACCTTAAGACTTCGAGTACACCGGTCTGCTCTTGTCGCGTGAACTTTCAATATAGAAATATTGTCATTTTGTGAATATAACAATTTAAAAGTCATGTCTGTGCAGGTTAAGACATTAAAGATAAATATTGTTATAAAGTAGCTTATTTGTTAAAAGATTTTTACTATTTTTTTATAAAATTTTAAGGAAAGGTCGTCTCGATTTCTGTAAGAGTATTTGCGGTCTTCTCGATCTATCCACATTCACTGTTTACATTGGGATAAGGTCCGTTTGGATTGCTTAATAACTTAATTTCAAAAGTGTTAATCTTTGCTGCATATCATTCGATTCCGTTGGATATTAATTTTTCTAAACTACTCTTATCTAGCTGCATACATTTACGGATAATTGGAGTGTTCCAGGGAGGTATATAGCCAGAAGAAAAATAAATTGAAGTTGGTACTCCAAGAATTTTTCGCATAGCAACATTTTAACCCATTTTACACAAAGCTCCTTAAGCCTGCTATACTCGTCGTTTGCTAATTTAGGAGGAAAATGATAACATTATATGAATATTTTGTATTTACTACAATTGTATTTTATTGTTACTATTTACCAGAACGTTTTCTTGTGAATTTCTAATTAATAGCGTCCTTTCTAAAAAGAGACAAACTTTGTAAGATCAAGATTTTTGTGTTTACAGGGGAGGTAATACTTTGTCACTAGAATTCCCACTGATTATAACTATTATGATAACGTTACATATATATCCATATATCGGTATCAACCCGTGCGGTACCTACTGAAACTGCATCTATTGTTTCGCCTTGTGGTTTACATGGTTTAGTCGTTACATATGGTCTTCGATGTGTTAACGTTACAGTACAGACTTAAAGTCATATTTTTTATACTTGGCAATAAAATATAAGCATTGCAAACCCAACATCTTTAGAAATCGAAAACAAATATCAAACGTTTCGAAGCTAAAGAATTAAAATAACTTCAAGCCGCTCTTGAATTATATGCCACACATAATTTCGAAACTTTTTCTCAACTCATAAATATAACAGGAGATGTTCGGCTGTTGCTGTTTCTAAGCCTTTTGGCATGTTACATTTATCATTTAGACAAAGTTAAGTTATCTTATATCTTTTTGATTATATATCAAAATATCACTGTTCACGAAAGATTTATTTATATTTACGCTCAAAGTAATACATTTCGTAAACCTAAAATGAGTAAAGTTGAGAATGGAAATGGTGAATGTGTCAAAGAGACAACAACCCGACCAAAGAGCAAAAAAACAGCCGAAGGCCACCAATGGGTCTTCAACACAGCGAGAAAATCCCGCACCCGGAGGCGGGCTTCAGCTTGCCCCTAAACAAAAATGTGTACTAGTTCAGTAAAAATGGACGTCATACTAAACTCCAAAACATATAAATGAACTAAAATTAAAAAACATACAAGACTAAAAAAGGCCAGAGGCTCCTGACTTGGGACAGGCGCAAACATGCAGCGGGGTTAAACATGTTTTGTGAGATTTCAACCCTCCCCCTATACCTCTAGCCAATGTAGATTAAACAAACACACAGCAATTCGCACAGTAAAACTTAGTTTAAAAGAAGTCCGAGTCCGATGTCAGAATAGGTAACAAAAGAAACTAAGCAAAATGACAATGATACATAAATTTACAAAGGACTACTAGCAGTTACTGACATGCCAGCTCCAGACCTCAATTAAACTGATTAAAGATTATGTCTTCATCATGTGAAAATCAAGCACAAGCCCGTTAGGGGTTTAGTATCATATCATAATAAAATATATGAGAAGAACATAACCCGTATCATGCCAACAACTGGTTTTAGAATAAATGTGTTTATTCCGATGCAAAGACCCTATGAGTGAATCAATATTTATACCAAAATATGCCATCTATAATACCCTGACAACAGTATCGTAACTATATCCCTTCTGAATAAGTCTGTTTAAAGGTTTGGTTAGCTTTTGAGTAACTTTTGTAGGCATCAATGAATAAAAACCTAGTTAAGGGCTATTTTAAATGTCAAGAATGCTAGTTTTTACTATAGTTTCCCGTTATTTGTCTTCGTGCTATTATGTTTCTTTTGGTCGTATGACTTTCGAATAGACTCGGTACTTATGCATCCCACCAACGGGTTTTTAACTTTTTAACTTTGGGCATTCCTGGTGCAGGTGGGTCCTGAGATGCGATTCGGACACAAAGACCTTTTACAGTGTTGCTTCTATTTTGTTTACCATTGTATTTATATTTACTTTATTTTACTGTGTCGAGAAAGTTTATATACTATATACGGCATGTGCTATCAACGACAAAATCATTTTTGTTGACGTCATTGTCAATTCTAAATTTACTATCTACTACACTTTTTTGTATGCTTGCTAGGATTGTTTAGTCAGTTGTGTTGTATGTCTGTGATGTATGTTTACACAAATTATTGAAACTTGTATATTCTTCAAGTTCTTTTCGTTTCTTAGGAAATATTCAGTACACAATATCGTACATAAAGTACGTCTTTATTACAATAAATTAATAATTGATCCTGTTGATGGACAACCGCGATAGTATGTACTTATGATTTGGCATTGCATATGGTCATGCTTGAGGGTCTGGATGATGGATCGGGAATAAAGAATTTTGGGCCAAAAAATTAAAGAATAGAGAATAATGGGATGCACAAATATTAACCATATAATAGTCTTAGCTAATCAAATGTTGGCTTCGCTATTAATATTTACATGCAGTGGAATAATAAAAATTAGAGTCATAACGTATGCTGGCTTTCCCACTCTCGCAAACTGTTGCCTACAAAGGTTATACCTACTAAAATACTAATTAATACAGTGGACAAGCATTCGTTACAATTTATTATGGCAATTTTTTTTTCGAAATAGCAACGAGACGGAGAACGTTGTTTATGAAATTTGATTGTCGAGTCTGCGATATTTTGTCAAAAAAGCGAAACATACAGTGATCCAATTTTCAGTCGCAGTCGACGTCGGTAACATTTATTCTGTAGTTTTGATTTTTTGAAGATAACAATAACGTTGTCAAATTTTCATGGTACTTTTATTAAACTTGGACAGAAACATTTTTAGGATCAAAAGATAGCATACAGGCAAACATTCATTTTCATTTTTCCCTTATTTCACTGTTAAATAAAATATTGTCATGTCAGGGCCTTTTGTAGCTTGCCTCGAATGTGACCAACCGAATAAGACTTATCATCGGGTTTGTACTTACATGAAAAACACGACGTGTGCCATACGTTGAGCAGGGTATGCTTACCCTTTTGGAGCACCGGATGTCATCCCCGGTTTATGGTGGGGTTCATGTTGCTCAGTCGATAGTTTTCTATGTTGTGTTTTGTAGACTGTTGATTGTCTTATGGTCGTTTTCCGTTTTTTGCCATGGCATTGTCAGCTCGATTTCGACTTATAAGTTTGAAAATATCTATGGTATTTTCTGCCTCTCTTTTATTTATACGTTAAGCAACAAACAATCAATCAATCAATCTTTTATCTATACTTTGATAAATTTAAAAAAGATGAAAGTTGGTCTAGAAAAGTGCAACGTACGAATCAACTTTATAAAGTGTTAATATTATTACCTAGCACTGAATCAATTGCTGTTAGTGAACGATTCGTTCTGATAGGTATCATTAGCTCATATGTTGGTTTTTCAATACTGGAATGATTTACAAAACAGTTCTCTTTTGAATATGAATCCAATTAAGATATGTATTCATCTTTGGCATTTTTTGTGTAGAGTTTTAGCGTTTCTGATGTACACAAACCAAGAAAGTGACTTTGAACGTATTAGATGTATGACGTGCTAATTTCATATTAAAACTGAAATGGTTCGATAAAAGGACAAACAGACAGCAACCAAACAGCGTAACTATTAAAGATACCTACACGTTCGCAGACTGACTTCAACGACCGACAACCGTAAATTTTATATCTCTTTATGTCTCATTGACAATGGAACAACTTACCCTACTACACAATGGCATTCAACAATGTACCCTACTAACCTATACCTGTTGCATTTCATTGCCAAACCTAGTACAGGTGAAATGAATTTGATACTCTTGATAGTTGCTAACTCCCGCGTTATTTATCCTCCGGTGGACAGTTGTCTCATTGACAATCATATCAAATCTTCTCATTGATATATTGATGTTGTAAAGAAATGTTCGACGACAGTTCTCGTTGTTTTATTTTAACAATTGCTTATTCTTTTCATTCAACACCAATTGCTACCACTGGCACTAACATAAAAAAGTTATTTTACAGCCTTTTTCCTAGTATCCAACTTATTTCATCATTTTAATTTGCGAAGTTGAAAGCCGTATTTCAAAACAAACTTTCCTAATAATTTCAATAATTGATTGACTTTTTCTGTTGATTGTACTTCTTATTATGTTCCAGGTATTTTTGCATCGATAATGATTACAACAACTGGAAGAGACATAAAGAACATAGTGGTTTAACACAGTAGCTACCAGTGCGTGCTCTTGTTCCTTTCTTTCAGAAACGTTGTCATTGGTGTCAATCATTCGATATCTGTTACATTTTTTTTACCCATAAATGATGATTTCTCTTCAAAAAGTCATCAATTTATCATGTTTTAAACTGTTAACATCTGACACGATCGTTTCGTCTACAAATGATTCATCAGTGGAGCTCGAATTAAACCAATTTATTATTCATTCAAAGATTATAAAGATTCGAACGCTATGAAGTTCACAGAAAGTGACGGTTGAAGCAGTCACAATGTTGTTTTATATATACATGTATATTTATAACTGCAGGACAGGAATATACCAAAATGATTTGAAAATAAAAATAACACTTTATAAATTTGGTTCGTTTGAAGCGTTTTTCTGGATTCACCTTCATCAGGAACGCTCAAAGCCACACATTTGAAAGCCAAGTACGTATAAATACCGAAACATTCGAAGAGCAAAGATGAAATGAAAACATAGCAAAATTCATCAAACGTAAACTTTGCCTGAGGGAATTGAAACCTTAATTTTATTATAATTTCAAAATTAATTAACGCAAAATTTAAGAACTGTTTTTTTTTTATAAATCATGTCAGTACCGAAGCACTAATTACTGTTCTGATGCTTATTCTCAGGGGCTAAAAGTTAACCAAAAGCCGTATAGATCAAGTGCTAATAAATGAAAATCGCACTTTGAAAAGTATTTGCATCCGAAGCTCGTATCTAGATTTATCTTCATCAGGGACAATCAATGCCAAAGATATACTGGCATGCATATTAAAGAAATAAAACACTAAAATAATATCCATATTTATCAACAAATACAAGCCAGATAAAAAAGTTTAGATCTGTTATTCCAAAATACGTATTCATACAGGTTGGTTGAAGTTTCATATAGTAAAATATAGATCAGTAGTTTTAAGCATGCAAATTATCATTCAATTTGATGTAGACATACCAAAAACATTGTTCAAATAAGATATAATAAAGAAGGAAAAGATAATCCATAGCAAATAATTAGCAATCTCAGACAAAACATAGATTATTCATAAAATCCCTCTGAATTTATTCGAGAAATAATTCCATTGTCTTGCATCTTCCCTAAGTAATAAGACAGACATGTAGTGCACGTTAGTTGCTGTTTGTATCCGTTCTTCTTTTCAGTTTTTTAATTCTGATATCTTTTCCATTTTCTTGCTTTCATTTTCTATGATTCTACATGACAAAAAGAATAATAAGAAAAATAATATTCAAATATTTTCATTTCAATCTCGATTTTCAAAGAATATTACAAAACATGCATTATGTAGTAAACAGACATTATATCTCCACAAGTTCACCATACTAATAAATTAATGAAACTTACAAACACTGAAGATAGATCGAGAGGATTATCGTCTCCTACTATGCATGCATTACTGGACGTTTTAAATCACAATTATGACCGGTTTAACAATCGGCAAAACTACAAATTATACGACTATTCTGGTTCTAAGACTATTAAAATATTTCTCTAGCTAAATTTGGTTTACAAAAAAGTCGCAGACAGACATGTCACCAAACAAAGACACATTGATCTGACTCCGAACTGACCAGTTTTTGCTCTAACTCCTTAATGCCGAGTGCTTAATAACATTGGTATTTGCTGCAAATAACAATTTTAAAGTCTGTTGTTTGATTATGATCTCCCGCACCCGAGGCGAAAACGCTTCCACAAGACCATCGAGGCGGTCAGTTCACACAGGAAAGGTACAATATGTTCATTTCGATAGGAAATAAACAATAATTTGGGTCCATATAACACAGTGTCCCAATTTTACTTACGTTGCTATGTTCACGAACTTTTACATCGAATTCACACCCTTAATTTGACACAAAATTTAGATTTCAAATATTGCACATCATATGAACTTGTGTACCACGTTTAAAGTAAATGTGACCACAACTTTCTGGAGAAATACCTTGACAAAATCTTTAACCTCTTTTGGGAACGATGAACAGACAAATTGACGGCTTATAATATCCGAAAATATATTACTATAAATCATAGTATGAGCAAATAGATATAGGGCTTCAAGTAATAAATAGGTAACAAAATGTTAGCAGTATAGCGCTTCGGCCGCATGAAATTAATACATTTCTTTAGATCCGCGTTCATGTAAATAAAACTGCAAGTTTAAAATAATTTACCTAGTTTCTTTTCTGGTTCTTTACATGATTCTGTAAATACAATTTTATACATTCAATTAAAGTGAACAGCTATATATAAATTAAGTTTGATAGTAAAACAAAAGCTACATGATAAGAATTAATTATTTTAGTCAGCAATGCGTCTTCTTTTGACGTTATTCATGATAATGACAAATAGATCCAATATAAATGTACATTTCATTGAAACAAGTATTTCATATATGTACCATTCGGGTATTATTTCGCAAATAAAGTACGTTCCATTTTCATTTGATTTTTTACAGTTTCTTCTAATTGGATGTTGTTCAACAACTGTCAGAAGTTAGGCAGAGGACTGAGCGCTCAGAAACATGTATGACCACGACACATTTACCATTTGCCTGTCACAAGGCAGGAGCCTGTGGTCGTTGGTTGCTATCTACCAAATTTTTTTTGTTGATATTTCATGCATAAGTCAGGTCATTGGTTTCCTTGTTTTACTTGTTTCATATTTTGTCATGTCCAGGACTTACAATACGGTATGAGTATTTCTCATTGTTGAAGGTCGTTCAGTGTTCAGAACTTACATTACGATACGAGATAAGCATTTCGCATTGCTGAAGGCTGTAAGGTGACCTTTTGTTTCTTACGTTCACGTTATTCTCTGTTTCCGGTTGATAGTCATCACAGCTGTATTCGTACCACTTTTTGTTATATATGAAAAGGTTTAATTCCACCTGCATACTGGATATACATTTCCCAACTCATTCGGTATTCAAGAGCTTGAAGCTGCTACTCAGACTTTATAAAACGTCACCAGTGTCTGATCAGAAAGTTGATTAACCAGGGTTATGTCAAAGAACGTCTCGTCAGTTCATTGGAAGATACCAAAACCTTGTTGATAACAAATTATCAACTTCACAAATAATACATGATGGTCTTGAAGTATATATTCTAGGTACTGACGTTGTTTATCATCTAAAGCAAGTGTTATAGTGTTCTTTTTATTTGTCTTTGCATATTTCAATCTTTACTATTTAGTCCATTTTGGGTTTACACTTTTGGCGTGGCTAGGTATTTATACATCCCGCCATTGTGTTATTGTGCTATGGTCATTTTTGTATTCTTGTCTTTCATTTCTGCTTATGTACTTTGTCTATAGAGTGTCTATATGCCATTTTGATTTTCTTTGTTTAAATAGTTATTTGTTTTTATGGTGATTAAGATTATAACACAATATTTACTGCTGTGCCCCAATTTTTGACAATTTTTACCCATTATATCTGTTTGTTTTGCTCACACATTGTTGTCAATATAATGGAATGCTATATGTCTGTCATACAAGCTACATATAGCTAGCTAGCTAGAGAAGTTTAGCTAGCTATAAAACCAGGTTTAATCCATCATTTTCTACCTAACGAAATGCCTGTACCGAGTCAGGAATATGACAGTTGTTTTCCATTCGTTTGATTTGTTTGAGCTTTTGATTTTGCCATTTGAATTTTCCTTGGAGTTCGGTATTTTTGATATTTTACTTTTTTCATTATATACATGAATGAATCTCAACATGGTCTTTAAATTTGTCAAATCAACTTTAGAAATATGCTGCGTTGAAGACCCATTGGTGGCCTTCGGCAGTTATCTGCTCTTTGGTCGGGTTGTTGTCTCTTTGTCATATTCCCCATTTCCATTCTCAATTTTATTCATGTCACATTCAGCCGGCTTTTAATCAACACCTTTGTATGTGTTCTCAATAACTCCATAAATGTCAGGTTTTCGTCTGTTGCAAGGAAATAACCCTAGCAAACAATTAACATAAGCAAGCTACCAAAGGGATCTGTTGTTTATAGACATGGGTACAACATTATCTTGACAACGATGTGTGAGCAAAACAAACAGACATAATAGGTAAAAATCTCAACAATTAGGGTACATCAGTCAACATTGTGTTATAATCTAAATCACTATAAAAACATATTTCAAGCCAACAGAAGGAAATCGATGTTTAAATCTTATAAATCATGGTAAGCGTTTCTTGCTTTATATATTAACGTACCTGAACATGCTTCTAAGGTACAGATTACGGGGAATGTGTTGGAACCAGTACAATCTTGTCCATTGTTAGATTTTGGTGGGCTGTCACAACTTCTCTTTCTATATCTAATACCACTACCGCATGTGACAGAACATGGTCCAGTCGACCAGGAACCCCACTGACCATCAACTATAACAGATGGAACTTTTTTTGAATTAGTTTTCAAAGTTTATATACATACTTAATATTTGACAGCTTTATTGTTTTCAAAACTTTTATCTTTTTAGACTCAAGACAATGTCGATTAATGAGAAAGAAATGTTAAAAAAAACAACATATCTCTATTCTTAAAATTTTTGAGTGGGACTTAACAACGTTTGTCTTCTGTCACAAAAATACTTTCAATACAGATACAGCTTTTCATCAGGTGCCATGAAATGAAACGTTATGTTCAGATGTTCATACCATAGGACACACAAAAGAAAATATAACCTTTCCAAAGTTAGTTCAAACTTATATGATCGATTTGTAGGCAAAGTTGCAAAAAACAATCGGCGCTACATATAGCTGTTAAAAGTAGAGGATACCGATACGGGTTTTTGAGGTTGTTGAAATTCTTGTTCGCAAAAAGACCTTAGAGAGATTTGGCTATTCAAAATAATGTTGGTTTAAATGTTCATCAATTTAGCAATCTTTACAAAAACTGAATCATAAGAAATATTTTCAATTTTAGGTGTAATTGATGGAGGCTTTCCCACCAAACTGTTCTACATAACAGAATAAAATTTAACTGCAGTATCCGTTATAAACTCGGTATCCCGATAAGTTATAAATGTCTTCATATTGATTAGTACGTTCACCTTTTTCACTGTATAATTGTTTCAAACCGACTGCATTCCAAAAAAGGAAATCACGAAATTTGCTTTGTTGGATATTTTAGTCCATTTAGTATATGACATACGGAAGTTGACTTAACTTCGTATAAAGTGTGAATATTAGTCTGTAATTGCTTTTTTATAAACGTTAAATATCGATGAAACAAAAACTGGTAAACTTTTTTCAGTACATCATTGACAGATTTCTCTACGTGTCTGAGTTGCTTTGATATTTGTTAACATACAAATAATCAAGTTTCACAAATGTTTTATAATGTTTAAAACGAAATTCCTTATTCTTATGCAATTAATTTGTGATCATGATTTTGATTTGACAACATCATATAATATGACGTGTTAAAGTCTCAGTTAAGCATCCATAAATAAATGAGACCGCCTGTGTGACATGTGGTTTCTTTAATCATAAAGAAATTTGCTGATTTCTCACCGGGAATTATATCTTATGTAAAATTTTACTTTTTCCAAAGTTTACATAGAGCCAACAATTCTCTGGAACTTGTGTTAAATACTCGAATGTCTGTTAATTTTGCCTTCGAATTATGATAACTGCATTGTATCATGTGTATTTTAAGCTTGGATTACGTACAATTTTTTTTACTATTATAACTCTATCTATATTCATAGCGTGTCGCTAGGTAAACTTAAATTGCATCAGTAAAACAAACGTTTAACTAAGGTCAACTAAAAAAAACCAATGCAATTATCTCCTAAATAGTTGTCACCTTTTAACATCAGTATTTATTTTCAAACTGGAACTTTTTTCTTCGAAATGAAAATAACACTATATTTTCATGAGAACACTTTTCTGGTTCCACCTTCACCAGGAATTCTCAAACCAACGATTGTTGTCAATATAATGGAATTTTATGCGAAGGTCATAAAAGTGATAGGCACCAAATCAGTACATGCACAGCAAACAACACACAAAAAGCAAAGGAACAGAGCTTTTATTGCTGTTGTTTGTCATTTCATCGTTTTTCGGGGTTTTTTTTGGCCATGGAATTATGAGTTTGATTATCCATTTGAAAAGCATATAAAAAGGCAAATCAAGAATGTGCACTTTGGAATGTATTCATAGCTGATCTAGTTAATATTGGAAAGGAGAGCAGGTACCAAGAGGAAATCAAAACCAGTTAGTGAAAGATAACAGAAAAAAGGAAAACCGACGAAAGGATAAACAAGAGTCCACAAAAACTAAACAGATAATTACGCAAAACGAAGGCCACCAACTGATTATTGAGATACTACATGTATCAAGAAAAAATCATGATGATCAATAAACCATCAAATTAGGTTAATGTCATGTAACCCTTATCATAGGGACATCTGCAGCTAACAATAGTTCTAAATCATTAATGAGCTACTCAGTTATTGGAGTTATATGTTAAAAACAACTGCCGGCGCAATAAAAAAATGTCAACTAGCCAATACAGAATAACTTGGCCAAATTTATTTGGTCAAAGAAGTCAACGTTGATGTTGAAATGAAGCTATAGAAACAAAAGTTCCTGATTGAATATTCGAAGTCATCCCTCCGAACGCTCTTTTATTGACGTCATTATGATTTGATCGACAGTAATGGAATGTATGTGTCAAAAATGACATCGGGTATGACCCACTTATCATAACCACAATACCGTCCGTTTTTGTGATGTGACATTATACCGAATGCGACTGTCAACGTATCACTTCATATTTACTAGATTTTTACTCTAGTGGTGATGTGTTCATAGGTTTGAAAAATGACATTTCCAAATGAACTACTAGTATATGTTTGAATCCAACTTACCGGACATGGCCCATCAACGCATTCGAAAAGGAGTAACAGCACAGGTGTTACTAGTACAGCAGGAACATCTGACCGTTTTGGAGCGTCCGAGTTTTACCCATGCATTGGTGGAGTTTGATCAAGGCTGTTCATTCATGCTTTCATAAGCACATGCAAAATCAGTGAGCTCCCGTGAGCACATGAGTTCTTAACACATATGCAAAAATGATTATTTGGAATCTTTAACAAAATAACTTGTAATTCACTGCAAGTTTGGGAATCCAACATTTTAAATATTTAACGAAAGAGGAGATTTTGGAATATCATAAACATGTCATTCTCAACATATAAAAAAGGATGATAAAAATCTCGCGCATTCACTAGTAGCAAGATTTCAGTCTGAAACGGTCATTTTGTTCTGATCAAGTCTTAATCGACTGGATTTACCGCTAGAGAAAAACGTCAAGACTTTTTTAGACTTTCAGACGCCGTCACGATATACCGTTTTAAATCTGTTCAGTTATGTCAAGATAAACAAGACAGATTGTGCTTGCGTTCGTTTAAGTCTGTTAAGACGGTTTCAGACAAAATCAGACCAAACCTAAAAAATTCCTCTCAAATTTTTCACACCGTGTTTAGATCCGTTCAGTATGCTAGTATGATACTCCGAGTTACGCCCCTTCTGATTGATGGTACATTTTAAATTGAGAAATATTTGCTAGAATTAAAAGCGTAACTTTCGAATAAATAAATAAAGAAATCATCTGTTGATTATTTATTTCTGTTGTTGTTTTGTTGAGGACTTAAAAAATTATTCGTCTATAAATGTCGTTGGTTTTATTTTTCAAATTAATGTTAGTTTATTTTAATTATTTATTAATTGTATATCGGCAAATAAAAGGTTACCATTATTTGCTGCAACCTGTATTTAAAGATATACTTTTTATACATGTATATTTACGATATTTACTAAGGATAATAAAAGTTACCCTCAGAAATTACCGTATTAAAACAGATTTGAAATAGACGGAAATTGCGTGCATTTAAGAAATTGTTTTTTTTTTTTTTTTTTTTGGGGTTTTTTTTTATGCAATCGTTACATCGTTACTTACAAAACATGTATATTTTACACTTATTACTAGCATGTTGTTAACCCGACAGGTAAAAAATGTAGTCGTTATCCCAAATGAAATGTGTACGGATATTGATTTTTGTCTTTGAAAAAAAGTACTTGCACTGGAATTTATATTTAACAAGATAAATGTAAGGAGATGTGGTATGATTGCCAATGAGAGAACTATCCGTCATATTTCAACTGTGAACTTTAGCAATTTAATTAGCACATATTTAGTATGTTTTATGTCAGGTGCTACAATTCTGTTGATACTTCCCTCGTATTAAAACTGGAAATTTTACTTTAGAGCATTTTATAATAGTAAATTTCGTGCGGATTACTTGGTAAAACTTGGAGAAGTTTCTATTTTCTTAGCTTGTATTGTGCAATATATTTCTTAACAATGCTTTACATCACACTGTTGTTCATCTAAACGCTACCAAGGCCGCTTAAGTGCATTGAGCTTCTAAACTGTACTTAGCCAGTGATGAGACAGTATTAAAATTATAAATAAAATACCACCGGATAGAGCTTTTCATTAAAACAATATATTCCTATGTATTATTCAGTACCCATAATATTAATTAATCATTGATTTATATAGTAAAATAAAACGATAACCCACGAGATTCCAATCCTACTTACTATATAAATCCTTGGCGTATAATTTAATACAGTATGTTCTGTTTTAAAGATTGAGAGCAATGGCACGTGCTAGTAATCAACTGGGTCAACACTCGGGTCAACAGGTAATAAACCCAATGATCCATAACGCATGAAAGAAGATTGACAATTACATGACTAATTCCGGACTAAGCAGTATATTTATATATCTCGTCTTTCTGAAATACATTATTTCTTTTTGTTCATAGTTATGTCCAAAGTTATGTCCTTCGATACAATATTTTACAAACACATGTACAGTTCGGAAGTTTTTTTATATTGTTGAAATAAATTGTTATTTGATTAGTTATTTATTTATTTTCGTCATTCATTCATTCAATCATTTACTTTATTTCTTTATTGTATTTTATTTCTTTATTGTATTTTATTTCTTTATTGTATTTTATTTCTTTATTGTATTTTATTTCTTTATTGTATTTTATTTCTTTATTGTATTTTATTTCTTCATTTCTTTCTTTCTCTCTTTTCTTTATTTCTTTCTTTTTTTATTTTTCATCTTCGCTAGGCAAGAGTTACGATCCAGTTCCCTCCTCTTCACAGGCTAGCGAAGATGGGGGCACTTACTCAACCCCATCAGGTAATATTAACGCACGTGTATCGCGAATACAACTTAGTCACAGCAGGGTACCAATGTGATATATGTGTGAATTTATTGTATTTCAGCTACACATGTGAAAAGCTGCACGTATGGACAAAACTCTGTAAAGTCAAGGATTTGTATAGTAATATCTGAAGTAAACATAATTTAGTTTTTTTTATGATGTGCGGTTAAATTCTGTAATTAAACAAAACACATTGATATGAACAAATGTCGGTATCTGTGTAGAATGTACATTTTGAGTATTATAAAAATTCTCAATTTTAATGTAATTTTAAGGATTTTTTAAGCTACAAATACAAATCCATGTTATATTGAAATAAGCTTTTCGTGTCGAAAAAAAGACATATAATAATGAAAAATGCATGCAATTATTTTGGCTAGTAGTCCATACATGAAATCGCATTAAACATAAAGATCTCAAAAAGAAGATCGCCAAATCAGATCTAGTCAGCAATTCATCTTTTCATCCTTTGCAAGTGATTCGGAAACTTTAAAACAGCGTAATGGTAAAATGTCATCTGACTGATGCTAATTGCATGTACAAAGAATAAAGATTTGTGTACTTACAAATTACGGTATCATAGAGAACAGGAATTAACAAATATATTATTTTCAAATTTACAAATCCAATTCGCACGGAAAATCACTGTCACAATCGTTGACCACTGATTCATCACCAGATTTAACACAGATCACGTTCATACAATTTTCAAAATAGAAATATATTCCAACACTATCATACAACTTAGGCACGCATATGCTAATGAAGCCTTTTGTTATTTAAAAAATACGTATACAGAATTGTGTGCAATATTAATATTGTATATTTAATACTACTGTTCTGGCATAGATACATCTCTCACTTATCTAAGACGTTTTTGAATCTCACTTCAAATTTGCACTTTACTGATACGGATGACAACACAAGACTTAAGTAAAGACCATAAATTCCCGTAGAAATTTCAAGTGGAAGCTAAGCGGTGTTAATAAAAACAAAAAACTTTTCGTTTGTTACAAAACAATCTCGATACATTGGTAAGATAATACTGACAGATTGATTGATTGGTTGATTGTTGATGTTTAACGCCACTTTCAGTTCTATTGTGCCATATCGTGACATTTATTTTATTGTGAGAGGAATCCAGAATGCCCGGATAGAACCGCAGACCTTCGGTAGGAAAACTGACTATCCTAATCAATTAAGATTGAAGTCGAGGGTTCATGTCAAGTGCAGAATTCTACAGGCTAGTGACACAATAGTCTGACTACTTGGATTACTAGGCCACCGAGGCCGTTTATATAATACTGAATGATGACCCTAAAATTATTCTTTTTTTGTTTTCATTTTTAAATTGCCATTCGCAACGTTTCCAACATAGTCTAATTATGACTGCTGTGACTCGTTTAACGTTCATCGAACAATATCACTTACTATATAGTGTGACATTTATCGAAATGATAACAAGTTTAAGAGTATACAATGGTAAAATCAAGAGCATTTTTTTATTCAAATAATTGTGTTGAAACAGTCGTGTGTATGGTTGTTTTATTCTACGAGTTTTCCCGATGCAAGTATATTTTATCAAATTTCATATTATTTTCAAGTGTCATGTGGCGCGGAAAGTGTCACGGATGATATGTCGGATTGCAAACGCGCGTATGCTATAGACGTTTTAGGAATTGGAGATCGTGTTTAAAATTTAAAGATGTCCTAAAGAAAACTAGAGAAAAAGTGACTTCTTTAAAACAACTTCTATAGAACAGACCAAAGAACAATAGCGTGTGCACGTAAACTGAGAGGAATAAAGCATGAAATCAAACAGAAACTGCTGATTTACCCTATTACCTTTACCTGCATCAATGGAGCCAAAACGCATTACAAAACTTCATATAAAAACGATTAAATCAACTATACTTGGATGAATTATTACTAAGTTCTACTACAACGGAGATCTATGAACATGCACTAATATTCCAGGACTGGGAATAGGGTTGGGGTAAGCATTGTTATCATCATCTTGTTGATATTTTCAACAGACAGACGGCGTTCCGTGAATTACACAATACAATTAAATATCAATAGTTTATTGCACGAAATTCCTTATCATGTACTTTACATTACTTGTAGTATGTTATGAGATAACTGGAGATCAAGACTTAGCTTATAAGTGTGTAAGCCGTGTGTAGTAATGAAAATATCATTCAGCAGAAAAAAGGAGATGCAAACTGTTTGAAACCTTATATAATCTTCATCGTTGACAAAGATTTATTGACTTCACCACCAAACGGTCTTTAGTTTCTTATGAATCCTCATATGTTAAAATGGAGACAAACATATATAAGGATCTGGATTGGGTTAACAGAATAGAGAATAATTGGTAAAACGCGCAGAATAAAGAGCAAACATATAAAGAATAGAGAATAATGGGGTGCTGAAATATAAAGAAAATAAATAAAAAATAGAGAAAAATGGTATAAAAAGATTAGGAATAAAGAAATCAATGACCCCTGTATCGACCCTCTTCATGCTCATATATCATACTATATAGTTTTACTTAATATATACGTTTTCGTGAGTTAGTCAAATTGAAATATGCAAATTTCTGACGAATCATACATATTGATTGGTTTATTTATCTCAGGGAATATATGTGAACGTCAGCAAATTCATATTTGCCACAATGGCTCTTTTTTCTTTTTTTTTTTGTGTAAAAATTTGGGCAAAAATTACTAAAACATATTTTTTTTTTCATGGGATGTCATTTGCAAATGAAACATCACAGGAAACTGTAAATTTCTGCTTTTCAAACAACATTTATTCCTATTGTATCTTTAGTTAAAACAATTTAAAGTCATAACAATTATAATGAACGCGTATTTTTTCTATCATCTACAGTCATGTAATATACTTCCCCGACCTTTCGCTACTTATAGAAAAGTCAAGACTCACGTCAAAATTTTGCATGTAGAAAGTTGTATGAAGTAGGTTGAGAATGATAAGATTGTGTATGTTTCTCAGTCCAATTTCGTGAATAAAGTACATTATTTTCAAGAGAATTTTCTAAATTTTGAGTTTTTCACTGACGAGATACCCCAAATTCTTAATATCTTTAAGAATCCATAGCTCCCAAAAAATCGGCAACAATTTTACTTAACAACTTTTTCAATGTTTTGTAAATCTGTCAAGAATATGAAAGGCACCAGTGAGGCAAAGACAGCATGGTTCATCAAAAAAGGACTGCAAAATTGCCGTTACGGTCTGTGATTCACCACTCAGAACACCGTGTAGCTGGGAAATTGCAATTATACATTTTCAATTTAACATGGTTAAGTATGTGAATTTTTGTTTAATTTTTTTAAAACAAATATATATTTTTTTCTTTAGGTTGTCTGTTACAATTTTACTTCACTGATCAAGCTCCAGTTAAGTGTACTCTCCGAGTATCCAAGAAAATATTCAGAATATGGTGATTAAAACAAACTTGCATTATCTATGACCATTTTATTTTCTTTTTCTATTAGATAGATTTTTAGATGTTATCTTTTTAAATTCATAAAATAAAAAATTTCAGACACCGTTCTGTTCTCGTTCATAATGCTTCATAGTTCTTTCATAAACATATCATAAACATCTAAAAAGAAAATCCATTTTTGCTCTGAATCATGGTATGAACCTTGTTAAACCATAATTCCCGTGATCAGATACTCAATACTATATCTTTTACTGATATCTTGTTTTTAAAAGACTTTTGTTTGCAGATTGTGCAATTTCCCCCATTATTTTTAAATGAACATGAAATAAAGAAATTGAAATAGTCTTCCTCTTTTGTTTTACAAAAAAACACATTCACTATCTTTAGAAATCGTCCATTTTAATGATAACTTCTTTTTAGGAATTATATACTGTATCAGTTTTCATATGATAATTTTAATTTGATTTTATATTCAAATCTTAAATATATGGCTATGTATATATTTGATGTACTCAAATAAAATATAGAATTTTATTATAAATATCATTTGATTCTTTTTGGGTGGAAGATTTTAAGACCCTAAACTGTACAATCCAGTTTGATTTATTAATTATCTGTTCTTGCCTTCTGATAACTTGGTCTTTGTTTATTTGCATCCATTCGTTTTTTGTTTTGGGAAATCAAAAACGAAAAACAAAGAAACGAAAGTTTTTATGTTTTTTTTGTTTTTTTGATATCTTAAAACCAAAAGAAAAAAAACCGAAAATATTTTAGTTTTTTAGCTTTTGATATTATAACACAAAAACGAATGACGAGATTTGACTTCAATTTCACTTTTCATCTCTAAGAATATCGATTCAAAAATGAATAATATTTTCATATGTGGTTTGAGAGTTATAAAAAAAAAAAGATTGTCAATATAGTATATGTTTTAAGAACCAATATAATATGGTTAGTACATGATATAAATAAACTCATCATAGATACCAGACTTAAATTTTGTACGACTGACGCGCGTTTCGTCTAAAAAGGTTCATCAGTGACGCTCGAATCAAAATAGTTAAAAAGGCCAAATAAATTATGAAGTTGAAGAGCATTGAAGACCCAAAATTCCGAAAGTTTTTCCCAAATACAGCTAAGGTAATATGTTCCTGGGGCAAAGATGAAGGATATTTGAAATTAAACTTGGATGTAGACAAAATAGATCGCCGGAATTATAATTAAAATACGTTGATACATTGCACATTGTTGAACAAAGACTTTCAAATTATCTTATTATCATCAATAATAAAATATACTATCTATTGTGTTATAATCAACTATTAAATGGAATATATGTTAAAATTATTCGGTTAAACGTCTTAAAATAACAACGGTAAATACATATATTTATGTTTATAATATATATAAACTATACCGCATTAATGAGAGAGAGAATTACTGATAAAAAAACTCCCCGTTAACGTAAACAGAACAGTTATCAGATCAATCTATCAGATTCATAGATAAAGGGGACGACGCTAAACGACCCTTATCACCCCGGTTTTTTGGTGGAGTTCGTGTTGTTCAGTCTAGTTTTCTATGGTGTGTTTTGTATACTGTTGTTTATCTTTTAGTCCTTTATATGTTTTGCCATGGTATTGTCAGCTTATTTTAGAGTTATGTTTATGAATGGCCCTTTGGTATCTTTTGACTCTCTTTTATAATCTATATGTTAGGGTACGGCTTTATTAACTTGTGAAAGGGTAGAAATGTAAGGCAGTGAAACCCGTATCATAGTTGGGCATTTGTTTGACTATTGCGGGATTCATAAATACACATTAAAGTCCGGTCCGATTGAAAATGTTAAATCCGATAACAAATGGACAGAAATTCACGGTTATTTTTTTTTTTATCTTTTGAATATGAAAGAGTTTTTTTTTTAAATACTATAGTATTATAAATCAAATCATGGTATGTGTAGGATATTTGTATATAGCTTTACTAGGTGAATAATTATCATCTTTTAATCAAAATAAGGATATATTTGTATATTTCTTAATATATGATTTGCATATTAGGGAATACTTTGATATGGTTAGTCGAGAAGGCTTCCGGTAGTGGCTCTTGAAGTTATTTATTTTTGGATAGACGACGTTGACTAAACTATGTAACCAATGTAAACAAGATGGCGGCGATACTAACACAAACCGGCTCGACGTTAAAAATATTTTATTCGCGTTCATCGTTAAATTAAATAATAAACACAAAACATTCATTTGAATGATAATAAGATATTTTTGTAGTTTATTTTTTATCAGATAGCAAATTTCATGGAGTCCATATTTTTTTGCGTTAACCAAAAAATATATCCTTATGCCAGGCCAATTCAATGACACAAATATACAAGTTACGTGTGATAGAGGTAACGAGTGGTGAAATTAAATTCCACATCTCCAATTTTGAAGAATTATAAGGATTAAACGCATTTTTAAAGGAATGTATTGGTGTATAAACTGGACCAAGTCACTCACAAACATATCATAAAAGTAATTCGAGTCTCGATCATTCATGATTCGTTTTCTTGACTGTTACGTTAATCACAATCTCTGCAATTATGCAGCAACATTAAAACTTTTGATTTTTCTACGCTTTACACTACTATTCCCCATGCTCAATTAAAAGATCGACTTCACCATCTCATTAAACAGAGCTTTTTCTATAAAAATGGGAATCGTAGATGTAAATTTCTTGTTTTGGGTTATAATAATTCTTATTTTGTAAAGAACCACACTGATTCTACCAAAAAATTTACTGAAGATGATATTATTAAAATGCTGTACTTTTTGATCGACAATATATTTGTTGAGTCTGAAGGATTGATATTTCAACAGACAGTCGGTATTCCAATGGACACTTATTGTGCACCCCTACTGGCCGATATGTTTTTGTCACTAGTAGCAAGATTTCAGTCTGAAACGGTCATTTTGGTCTGATCAAGTCTTAATCGACTGAATTTACCGCTAGGGAAAAACGTTCAGACTTTTTAAGACTTTCAGACGCTGTTCAGATATGTCGTGTTCAGTCCGTTCATTCATGTCAAGATAAACAAGACAGAAGGCTCTAGCTGTTAAACAAGATATGTTAAGACGGTTTTAGACGAATTCAGACCAAACATAAAAAGTAATGTTCAAAATTTTCAGATCGGGTTAAGATCCGTTTAGTGTGTCAGAATGATATTAGGAGTTACGCCCCTTCATGTGGATGATACATTTTAATTACAAAAAAATTACAATATAAATGCTAGAATGAAAAACGTATATTTTTAATAATTTAACATAAAATCATTGGTTGACTTTTTATTTCTGTTGGTCTTTTTTTAAGAGATTAGTGATTTTGTTTTGTTGAGGAAATAAATTATTCGCCTATAACCATATGGCAAAATTTGGGGTAATTTGCTAATTTGCATAGCGGCCATTTTGCCTTATCATGACGGCAGCCATTACAATAGGATTATATAAGCCCTTTTAATAAAAATGCCAATATGCAAATACCTATGTCGAATGAACAATTTGTTCGCATATAGGTGAATTGTACATGTTTTTAGGCTTCTGTCCGTGTACAAATGGACATTGTCTACTCTGAAATCTTTCGGCCTTTTTAGTTTAAAAATCGGAAGCGTAACCATTGTGTAATTACTATATAAGATCAAATAAAATGACGTAAAATCGTAAAATAGCAAGATTCAAAACAGAAATACACATGCAAGAAGATATTGTTCATGATTTGTTCGCATATAGGGAAACACCTTGTAGGTTGAATTTTAAAGTTAAATAACTTTTAACTTACCTGCTTTCTTGAGTTTTCGGCCAAATTCTTTTAAAAACATGATGATTTCAACCTTCCCATTTCGTAAAAAGTCAAATTTTAAGCATTTTCCCTTAGAATTACACAGCATTTTTGTAAATATCCGCCAAAGGAAGTTTTTAAAGATACATTAGTTTTAGATACATGACGGAAAAGGACTGGATTATCCGCAAATCTATAATAAATTATATTTTCAATCTTAAGCTAAGGGAAGTAATTTGATCAAAAGGGACAAAGTCACGTGGTGCAAATGATTTAAATAAAGTACCTTTGATTTTGCCATATGCTGTTTATGATTTTATTTTATTTTTTATTTTCTGATGTTAATTTATGTATTTATATACTTATTCTTTGAAAAGAAGTAATTGCAAATTTTAAACATAACATTAACAAAAGAGTGAAAACACCTTATAAATTTCATGCGTCTGAAGCACGGTTCTGGATTTAACTTCATCGGGAACGATCAGCGTAAACACAAATATGTTTTATGTCAGATAATTTATATCGTTAATTTCGTTATCTTTCGATACTTTCCTCTAAAACTTAATAATTACTTCGTGGCATTTAGTAATGATCATTCCCCGTGCGTGTTATTCTTTTTATATTTGGACAACCGTCTTTTTTTTTTTTTGCTTTTATTTCGTAGTGATGCGTAGTCACTAAGGCCGCATCAGGGAATCATGTCTCCGAGTGCAGTTAATATTCTGAAAACTGCACTAAGACCGTGACGAGACATAAAACTATAAATAACATACCATCGGAAAGAAAAAGATGTTGATGGGGGGGGGGTTACAGAATAGAGAATGATGGGCAATAAATATAAAGAATAGAGAAAGTGGATAAAAAATAAAGAATAGAGAATAATAAGGTGCTTGAATATAAAGAATTGATAATAATAAACAAAAAGTTTAAAGAATAGAGAAAATCGGCAAAAAAAAAATAAAGAAAACGGAAATAAAGGACCCCCTCCAGATCCTCATAGAACTTTCCGTTAAAACAATACAACCTAATTTAAGTTCAGCATCGAGTATATATCCTTGTAAATGCGTTAATCCTTTCTTTCATTTTAATAACAATTGTATTTAATATAAAATAATTATGTATTTATTTGTTTATTCAAGTTGCACTATAGCAAATAATTCTTCTTCTTCCTCTTATAGTAATAAATGTATTCGTTATTTAATATTTTCTGTCAATAAAGATTGAGTGCGATGGCACGTGCCAATAATCAAAAGGTAACACAATCAATGATCCTTAAACTATTAAAAACTTGGCAATTACAATGGCTATTTCACAATTTCACAATTACATCATATGTACACCTGTCATGGTATCATAGCTCCGTTCATGTATGTGTAATTTAAAGGGAAAATTCGCGATTTTTTACTTATCATCTTATTATGTTCATAATACCATAAAAAACATATTCACCAAGTTTTATCTGGATATGAAAACTAATAAAGAAGAAAATTGGGAATTATTAATTTTATTTATTCGAACTTCCTGACTTCTGTGACGTAGTTTAAGTCTTTTTGCATGCCGGGAGTGGAATTAATCTCACTTAAGTCTTGTTCGTTAATCATCTAATAACGCGATTTAAAGCGCATCGACGACTTTTGGCGTAGCTATTAACCAACTAATAATTAAGAAAGTAAAGTGATCAGCCGTGCAACTTTTAAAAATAAAATGTACGATTTATATTTTAAGGATTTCTGATATGATTATAGTCATTATAGTAATAAAAGTAAATCATACAATAGAATATTTTTATGAATTTTTTTTCCGACGGATATTTTCAACAAACATATACAACTGATAGTGTATTAAAAATGCATGTTTGTATTCTCACCTTTTACTTCAGTCTAGCAAACATTTCTCGCTAGTACTGTGTAAAATTAATACAATGTGTATTGTAATGTGACACTTAGTGACTACCTGTTGAATGCGTGGTTAAATTCAAGGTATTTAAAGGTTTGCATTCTGTAATTCTAATCTTTTGATCTTCACTCAGTGAATTTTAGCCGTCACGGTTCACCGTTCCAGGTGTGAACATCATTTCGTATGAATGATAAACGGGAGTGATAGTTTGAGACAGAAAATAAAAAAAGAAATATAATTATTTTGGGGGAGTAATATGGTGGCACAATAACTGGATAGCCGTGGTATATTTTTATATTTTCCGTAAGCTCAGTTTAAAATGAATTATGACTGCTGAATATTTTTGTTACAATGAAATACTGAATTAATTCAATTGAATAAATAATAACGGCATTCTAAACACGAGTGTATGAACTAAAAATTGTACTATTTTAAATTAGAATCGGTAACCTTGCATATTTGAAATAGATAATTACCAATTGCAATTATATAATTTGGTCAGTCCAAAGCGATCTTTATTTACATATTCAGGAATTAATGTCCTTATCAAAATATTTTAAATCTCACAACGTATAAATACTTCAGCCATTTGAAGAAAGATGTTTAAAAAGTTGACAGGAAATTTAAGGTCAACTTTGTCTTATTGGAATGAGATCGAATAATTACGAACAAAAATTATTTTCCGGTTTGAAAAAGATAAAAAAAAAATGATAAAAGGGAAATGTGGGTTTGAGACAGAAAAAAAATAATTATTTGGGGAGGAATATGGTGGCAAAATACCTGAATCGCCGTTATATATATTTTTTATATTTTGCGTTAGCTCAGTTTTTAAATAGATGGGTGAGTATTTTGTTGTAACATCGGAATTCTGAATAACTTTCAATGAAATAATTTTATAAATAAAAATGGCCAACGAAAACGAGCGTATAAACCAAAAACTGTGCTATTTTGAATTATCATCGGTAACCTTGAATATTTAAATGTGCAGAGAAAATTATCAGTTACATTAATATAGTTTGGTCCGTCCAAAGCGATCTACAGTTCGGGAATGTCCTTATTAAAATATTTTACATCTCACAACAAATACTTTAGCTATTTGACCAACGATGTCTTAAAAAAAATTTACAGAATCAATCTAACGTCAACTTTCCTTTATTGAATGGAGACTGACCGGCGGAATCAATTTTCAATGTGCTTTATATCTTGTACCTTTGCAAGACTTATCATTCATTCATAAACCATGTCTATACCGCAGACATATATATACATATAATTATATATCTGTCTTAACTGACAAGAATACTCCTGGTTTTACACTAGTAATTTGTTGGGGCCCTTTATAGCTTGCTGTTCGGTGTGAGCCAAGGCTCCGTGTTGAAGACCGTACTTTGACCTATAATAGTTTACTTTTATAAATTGTAACTTGGATGGAGAGTTGTCTCATTTGCAATCATTCCACATCTTCTTATATCTATAAGCAGTATATTCTTTAAATTTCTGTGATTTAATACCAAGAAAGAAAAAAATCCCGAAATTAATATGATACTTTGATACTCAATATTTTTCCTGGAAAATATTCACATCCTCATTCGGTCTGAAAATAAGATAAGAAACTGGTATACAGAACATGCAGAAGTGTGAATGTCATAAAACCTTCTTATATCAGAAACCATTATAAATGTAAACCTGTATACGTAAGACCTCATGGGACGATGTACCTAACCACATACAGGTAATATACAAGTAGCTCTGTTATACCCGGAAATGTCAAGGTTAATCACTACCGATACAGAATGTACCAATGCAAAATAAATTCTGATGATTGTGAAGCATGACCATTCATGATTTTAGAGGAGTCTTAGGTGGGGGATTGCCGGAACGATTTAAATTCTGACTAGATTTTTTCTCAATTTAAATCACTGAACTAAAAAAAAAAGAAGAAGAAAACTACGTCCAAGAACAGAATTCTTCTTGTAAATTCATAAATACAACGTTCTTATTTTGTAACTTTCGATAGACTTGACCTCCAACCCCCCCTCAAACCTGGGAACATTATATCTAACAATGTTTATGTTCCTGCCCAAATAAAAAAAAAAAAGAAGAAAAAAAATGAAAGAGATGAACCACTAGAGATGAACGGTAAGTCACATCAGATTCAGATATTTATATAGTTGATTGTCGTTAACTAGAGATGTATAGTTACATGTCTCTGCGTTAACTGATAAGAATAACAGGAAAGTATAAACTTGAAATAGATTTATGATGAATAATATGCAACTGCGGCACCCCTTTTTATCAAAACGTACATGCATGTATTTTAATGACTGTCCGTTATTTCGATTATAATGACAATTGTACGTGAAATCCTATAGTTGGTGAGACTTTTTTTTTTTACCAGATATGCGACTTTTCGTATTTATATTTTCTCTTATATTACTCTATTTAATATTTTATGCATAAGTGCAATATTGGGAATGGTTTATTCCCCCACAAGCTAACGTAATAAATTAATCAACCCTCAAGCTGATCAGACGTTAATACAACTACTATCAGTCTATCCGGAGTGAAGTTTCTTTATTTCTTCAAATAAACTTTTTTGGGATCATTAGTGTACGTCCAGTGGCATATATATTACGAATGTAGGACAGAAAGTCACAGGACAAAAAGTCACAGGACAAAAAGTCACGGACAAAAAGTCACAGGACAAAAAGTCACAATTCAGTTTTGAGATAACTTTTCTTTAAACAAGAAAACACTAGTTTAAAAAATTAATTTTTTGTTTTTTTCTAGAACTATTATATATGAAGCAACTTCGTAATTAAAATGTATTCAATAAATATCAATAATGGTCAAATAATTGTTATGAAAACAAAATGTCAAAGTGGCTTGGTACTTAAATGGCTTCATTGTGCCAAGAAATATATCCTTTTTTCATTTATCAAGGCTTATGAACAATTTCCTAAACTTAAAAATGAATATATGTGATAAAAAGAAAATATTTCAAGATATTTCTCTTATATATTCAAACAATTGTCAACAAATTATTTGTGACTTTTTGTCCTGTGACTTTTTGTCCTATCAAATTTGTGACTTTATGTCCTGTGACTTTTTGTCCTGTGACTTTCTGTCCGTTTACCATATATTACATGCATGTCGGAACAGGAAAATTGGCATAAGGTTCTATTAGAACCATGTTCACATTAATATACATTATACCCAACAATTGAGATGATGATGAATTTCTTCAACTGTTCGAGAACAATCTAATTGAAATATAAATCTGTGATTTTACTATGCCCATAACTTCGATGAACCAAAGCAAGTTAGATATCGACCTGTATTTAAATCAAATTGGTTCTGGATGTTCTTTCTTATATTCAATATACAATTTTAAATTGCGACTATCTAAAGTTCCGTAACTTTCTATCTAGGCGTATAAACCAATGATCGACAAGTGCGTACATTTTTGTTAAATCAACAGTCTTTCATGTTTCAAAATGTCCATCATTATTGACAACGAGTATATACTTACATTTTCCCCAATTTACCCTTGGAAAAAATATGTAAATAGATTTTTATTTTATCAAATCTTTTTTGGGAATTATTTAGATTTTCATAAATAACATTCTTTACACCAGAAATGTTATTTATAAACACGCGTATGAGTTTAGTAATGACTAGTATATCACTATCGGACACGCACGACAGAGATATTATACACCTGATAGTTTCAAAATGGAAAGTTACAAGTTATCGGCTGTGTACACTGACCAATACCCTCAGAAGTGAAGCGATGCATGAACATGCTTTATGTAATTGTGTAATAAGAGTTTTTAAGCCCGACAGGAAATCGCTTGAATGCCTGGACGTGTCACCTCACAATACCTCAGGGAATAATTCCTTTAGCCATGCTGGTCATCAGATAAGAGAAGGTCCGAATTTATTTAAATAAGTTTATTACATAAAAGAATTATGAACAAATTAGATTTTCGAAAACGATTTTACACGGAACACTTATTTATGACATTGAGCTTTGACTTTTTAACTAATTCCCATATAAATTTCTTGTTTCAAAAACTTCGTAAAGAAAAAACAGTTTAAAAACGACAGACCATAGTTATTTAAAAAAATAATTACATTTTCCGTATCAAGTTAGTTAGTCGGATAAATGCGACTACGTTAGGTTACTGCTGGTTTTGGTCCTTTGTGGTTTATAGATATATCGTGGTTTCTAAACCGAGAAGATGTCAAAATGGCCACACGCAGAGAATTGATACCCTAAATTTAAAATCGACGGTGATCTCTTATCTAGCAGAATAAAACTTTAATATTTATGAATTTGTGCTTTTTTATACAGAATGGACATAATATCAATTTTTTATTTTTTTGCGAAGTTTCCCTTTAAGGTTCTGACACATTTTATAATAGCTTCTTTCTAAACACTAGTGACGACATTGTTAAAACTGCACGAACATATCACAAAACCGCAAATTTAGTGGTTAAAAAAAATATACGATAATGACAAAAAAATAATTAAAAACTAAAAACAAAACAAAATTCTGTAGGAAGTAACATATATTTACATGTATAAATTGTCTAGTAATTTTATTACAGCGGTATACTTGTTTTATACACAGACCATATTCTGATTATATTCTATGCTAAGATATTGACAAGACAGAAATAAATATGTTTAAAGTAGTTTTAAATCAATTCATTTCACAGCTATGGCAAATGTTCCTTCCCATTGTTGGATGGAGGTTAAATAAATGTGAACAATAAAAAGATGTATATTTCTTAGGCATTTCTGACGTATCTTTGATAGCATGTTTTTTTTCTATCAAAAATGTATGCTGGTATATTTGTAACTCTAGGTGTTTACCTAAAATGTTATCACGGTATATGTAAAAGTTTTAGATTATTTTTTTTAATATTTGCCAAAAAAACATTATCCGAAAAACCATATAATGGCGTTTTGTTCTTTAATTCTTTTTTTGTGACTTTCTAACCTACCTTCTAATGTATACGTTAATCTAAACAGTGCAAGGGTGTAATGCAAACATACAAAATTCGGCTTTGGTGTATCATGTTAAAAAAATACCCACAAATTATGATAATTTTCAACAATTTTAGATAAGATTATGCAAGGAAATGTGTTTTTGTTTCCTATTTATCTAGCAATATTGTATCTTTTTTTACACAAAGATGTCGATAAATAAATTGGATACTCTGCATTTATCATGCATTTCAATAGCATATTGTCAAATTGTTAAAAGATCTCCTTAACAGGGAATCCGTTAGTATTGAAAGTCCCTGTCCTAAATTATTGAATTTGTCATTCTGCATTGACAATATTCAATTGGTGTAAGTAATACGCACTCATTCGGGCTAACGCCCTTAATGTGTATCTAATAGTTATAGGAAGATGTGGTATGAGTGCCAATGAGACAACTCTCCATCCAAGTTACAATTCATAAGAGTAAACCATTATAGGTCAATACATATTATTTTCTCCCTCGTTTCACCCCTCCGATAATAAAGTTTTTCTTAACTAGATATCGTAGAAAAAACCAAACACAGTATAGTGTTGTGCGTTCGCTACAAGATCGCCTTGAATTTAGAAATGTAGGACAGAAAGTCACAGGACAAAAAGTCACAGACAAAAAGTCACGGACAAAAAGTCACAGGACAAAAAGTCACAATTCAGTTTTGAGATTATTTTTCTTTAAACAAGAAAACACTAATTTAGAAAATAAAATTTTTATTTTTTCTTGAACTATTATATGTGAAGTAACTTTGTAATTAAAATGTATTCAATAAATATCAATAATGATCAAATAATTGTTATGAAAACAAAATGTCAACGTGGCTTGGTACTTAAATGGTTTCATTGTGCCAAGAAATATATCCTTTGCATGATTAAAATTTAATAAATTTTCATTTATAAAGGCTTATGAACAATTTCCTAAACTTAAAAATGAATATATGTAATAAAAAGAAAATATTTCAAGATCTTTCTCTTATATATTCAAACAATTGTCAACAAATTATTTGTGACTTTTTGTCCTGTGACTTTTTGTCCTATCAAATTTGTGACGTTATGTCCTGTGACTGTTTGTCCTGTGACTTTCTGTCCGTTTACGGAATTTAACATGTTCAACATAAATATATACAATCAGCCATACAAAAAGGCATAATTTTTTACCATACACAAGTCGAAAAGAAACGATAATGTTACATACATAAGATGGGCAAATGGGGTGGGAGGGAATAGTATATCAAACTAACCTAGTCCTTACTATCTTGTAACGAACGTCGCATTGTCAAACACACCTTAAATTTTATATACTGACTGCCGAAATCGCCCGTGCAGAAAGGAATTCAATGGGTATTACCCTATTTCATTTAAATATAGAAAGACCGTTATATATAAAACATAGGACCGTAAAGAAATGTAAATATTGTATTTCGTATAACTATAATATACGTCCTTGGATGGTATAACTTACCAGGGTGAACCCTTACCAGATAGGTTGTTACCTTCGTTTCCGGTACACTAACACTAATAAGCTGTGATTTCTTGTTTATCATAAGTTTCAAAATTTGTGTCAACTAATTCTGCCTCTTTAAAGGTCAAATGAAAGTAAGTCATTTCACTCTACTATGGAATGAAATAAACGAGAGAACTTTTGACGTGGTATAGTTATAATATAACTGTTCTTTATACTTATACTTATAGTTTGTACTGCAAGCCGAAAAATCCACTTTGCCCTCTGGATGTCTTTTTTTTTTTTTTTTTTTTTTTTTTTTTTGTGGTTTGTTTGCTGTATTATTGACGTAAATAAAACCGACAACTCCTTTTATTCATATATATAATTTGAGTTCTGGAAATTGCTAGACGTACGTAAGAATGAAAGACGAAAATGCAGGTTTCATAAATGGTCATCAAAGAGCGACACAATTAAAAACAAATAAAAATATAGTTATTACAGCTACAGTCATTTTTTTTTTCTCTATTAAAACATATTTGATACTTTTTGCGCTATTGTCATATATCGAAAATTCAAAAAAAATCTAACATTTCCATAAGCTTTCTGTGATTTCCCCGATTCACCATTATGATGTCATGCCACTTGCTATATGGATTCAGAAAACAAATTTACGAAATTTATGACCACACAATTGTAACTGTTCCTATCTTTATTAACAAAATTTAGCGTAAATATTTACAACTATAAAAATGAGTAACAGTGGTGGTCTTTTCTGCCTGGAAAACAATGCGGACTAAATCTGTGTACAGTGCACGTGGCTGATCCAGTCATTTTAAATGGGGGTTCCCAACCAAGGATAAAGGGAGGGGATCCAACCGTATGTCCTTATTAACGAAAGGGGGTCCAAAATCCTCCCCCTCCCCCAATCCGCCACTGTGTGTACCTCTGACATTAAATTTTACAAATATGCAAATCGATACTTGTTCCGTTAGGAAAATTTTCAATTTTATATAATAGAAGTAGGTGAATTATACAGCAGACATATTGGTTTTCTTTGTTAGATAGAGGAATTCTCTACCCCCGATCAAGAATCTCATTAAATTGTACGGATGTGCATACGTATTAGTCTAAAATATAATCTTTCATCTTATCAAATTTGAATCTCATGATTTTTGTAAAATTGCGGAATTAAATTTCCAAAGTGATATTCAAACTTATTATTCAAAGACAAACTGACAACGCCATGGCAAAATAAAAAAAAAGTCAAAATGACAAACTGTACATATATGCTAACTTATAATATATAGAACACACTTCATGACTTCATAACCATAGAAAGACAACGAAAGGTCATATCATAAACAAAATTGTATTGAAAGGTCAATGATGAGAAAATTTTAACGTTTGTAATACCTAGTACTACATAATTTTTTTTTGAAAAGTGTTCTCGTCCTGAATATGCATGAAATGTTTGCCACTGGACGTTAAGCAACCAAAAAAAATAATTAAACAGTATAAGCCACAATTGTATCCATCACTTGGTGTCTGTTTAGGGGCCAGCTGAAGCACGCCTCCGGGTGCGGGATTTTCTCGCTGTGTTGAAGACACATTGGTGGCCTTCGGCTGTTTTCTGCTCTGTGGTCGGGTTGATGTCACTTTGACACATTCCCCATTTCATTCTCAATTTTGAATAGTATTAAAAATTGTTTTATTTAAAAGAGACTTTGAATAATATCTTTAGAACACAGTTGTGTTATAATTTAACGAGTTCATAAAAATTAAAAATAAAGGACTATATACTGGAGTAAAGCCAAAAGTTTGTTCCGACACTAGACTTATAGGCAACGGCTCGGATGTACTTATTTATACTTGATAACCTATATGTGTGGTCATAAAAATTACAGACTAATTTCCTCTATGTAAACACAGGAGATGTGGTACAGTATATTAAGAATTGCTTATGCAACAACTATCCGTAAAGTTCAAATGAGCTCGAGGTGGACGAAAGCCACCAGAGGCAACCGCACGGCCTTCTAAAAACCATTCCGTTGAGTTGGCTAAAAACGGTCCCAACATGAAAAATATGAAATAATCAAACTCTGAGAAAACTAACGGATTTTACTCAGATCCATCCATCTTGACACCTCATACATGCGAACACTATATAATTTTAAACCTAATTGACTAGCAGTTTTATTGTCGAGCCTTCGACTTTTGTCGAAAAAGCGAGACAAAGCGATCCTACATTCCGTGGTCGGCGTCGGCGGCGTCCACAAATATTCACTCTGTTGTTAAAGTTTTTGAAATTTTAATAACTTTCCTGGATTTCTACCAAACTTGGAAAGAAGCTTGTTTATGATCATAAGATAGTATCCAGAAGTAAATTTAAAAAAAAATCCATTTTTTCCGGATTTTACTAATAAATGGACTTAGTTTTTTCTGCCAGTTAACATTTAATTTACATTCACTCTGTGGTTAAAGTTTTTAAAATTTTAACAACTTTCTTAAACTATCCTGAATTTGTACCACACTTGGACAGAAGCTTGTTTATGATCAAAAGCTAGTATCTAGAAGGAAATTTTGATAAAATTTTGTTCCATTTTTTCCGTATTTTACTTATAAATGGACTTAGTTTTTCTTCCAGTCGACATTACATACATTCTGCAGTTTAAGTTTTAAAACATTTATTAGATTCATAAATTATCCTAGATTTTTCCCAAACTTGGACAGAAGCTACTTACAATCAAAAGATAGTATAGAGAGGAATATTTTTATTATTTTTTTTCCTCATTTTTGTTGAGCCTGCGAATAACAGCAAAAGTAGACGAGACACTGGGTTCCGTGGAACCCTTACGAATTTTATTACACAATAAGTATGAACTTTTTAAAATAAGTTATCCATGGGGAATACTTAAAAAATCATCTTACTCACGATGTAACAATGAATATTTAAAACTTTTCCGAAATGGCGCCAATGTAGTTTTTAATTTTTTTGGCGCAAATGAAAGATTGAATTTTTCAAAATTGGCGCAAATGCAATGCACCCCCTCTTTGGAGTCATTCAAAAACTGTGTATCATCGCCACCGGAAATTGGGTACTAACGAAGCGGAGGGAAATGGAAAAAAAAGTAAACAAGGTAAGAATTCATTCAATTTAAAGCATTTCTACTGATTTGACGAAGGTACCGCTTAAGAAATGATTTTCTGATATATAATTCTTTAAATTATTAGGCCGATAAGTACAAAATTAAGACAATATTTTGTGTTATACTCCAAAGCTTGCCACTTAGTACCTAAAAATTTCGAGGTCGATTGTCCTCTGTCGCCCCATTGGCAAGATATTCAACTGTTTTTCATTATTTTTCCAGACACGTTTTTAGATTATGATAGTGTGACATCATATTGACTGAAATCTGTTGTCATAAAGATGTTTTTAAAGAATACGGACCAAAACATTGTTTGTTTATTGTACGGCGAATTGCAGGACGTTCTACGGCGAATTGCAAAATAACAACTTTTGTCTGTACGGCGTCTTGCAATATATTGTAATTTAAAGATGAAATTAATCATTGTTTAGATAATATCAAGTGACGAAATTTTGGCTGTATCAAAGCTTTAACGGCTTACAAATATACAAAATAAACTACTTATCAAATATTATAAAATATATGCCGTTAATTTCGTTCAGAAGTCGTCGTTGCGTACCTCTATTTGACTTTGTGTTTTTAAAGACAAAAAGGTTTTTTCAACCATACTATCTTAAATACATTCATATATCGTTATAATACTAACGACTGTTGTCTTATTTGTTGTCAGGGTGAAATTTTGTAAGTTCAATAAAAAAAACCGACCATTCATCTTTTGTTGGTGCTGTTTTTTTTTTTTTTAAATATAAACAGTGGAGATGTTGTATGATTGCAAATAAGATAACTATCCACCAGGGTAAAAAAAAGTGTAATGTAAGCAATTATATGCTATCGTTTGGCCTTCAACAACGAAAAATCGTACCTTACAGTCGACTATAAAAAGCCCCGATATGAAAATTGTGGAAGGATTCAACAAGAAAACTAACGGCCTAACTCACAACAAAACAATTTACGAAAAATAACAAATATGATAGAGATGAACCAACGACAACCACCAAACTACAGGCTCGTGGCTTCGGACAGACACATACAGAATGTGCTGGGTTAAATAGATATAGGAAGATGTGGTTTGAGTGCCAATGAGACAACTCTCCATCCAAGTCACAATTTATAAAAGTAAACCATTATAGGTCAAGGTACGGTCTTCAACATTGTTTATTGTTTATTTTTTAAATTTCTGAAATGAATCATTTGTTAAAAGAAAAGTGAAGAAAATACTTTGTTTTCATTGAAAATTAGGAGAAATAAATCATGAATTGTGTTTCGAATTAATTTTCTTGTTTCTTATTGAAAATAAGATTGTATTTTTTTTTTAGTTTAAGTAAATTCAATCAATCTTTTTATTTACAGGGAAAAAAATAAAAGACTCTTGCTAAGGCTGTTTGGCCTAAACTTAAATGAGTAGATGCATTTGCCTTAAAAGATATAGCAGTACGTGATTATTTGTTTTCAAACACACCTCTGTTTTGAAACTTATAAAGGTATGGATCTCGGCCTATCTGTTTGGTTGAATATAAATGTGAATTCATAGAGTTTCAAAATGAACAGTAAGCCCTATTTTTGTGTGTGTGTAAATAATTTAATCTTTAGATAGATGCTAAATTTAAAATCATTTTTCTTAATAAGAAGAAAAAAGTGCAACTTAAGCACGCTTGAATGTAAAAAGGTGTACCCGACTTATTCGTTCACTATAAGAATTTACCGATTTCGGTATTTTAACAAAACTGTTTACGAGGGCAAATAAATAAATGAACGCTAATAGCCTATCAAATCAACATTTAAATTTACGTGGATTTTCCAAAAGAATTTATGAGTATGCACCATCAGGATTCAAAAATATTTCAACCTGTCCTTATTAGATGTTATTTCATTATAATTCTTTAAACTTACAAGTCGAAGATGTTAGCTTTTGTGAATTGTATTAATAAGTATATAATATTAAGATGACAAAAAAAACCACTTCATACAAGGTCATCTTTATTCTCAAGTAGAAAGTTTATATAAATAGTTTATGCCGTAGCCACAGCCGGATTTGTATCCCTTGTATCGGATTCTTCTTTCATTCTTTCCAAAAATGATTAATCTAAGGTAAATATTTTTTTTAAATTTAAACAGTGTTAGCCACCGAGCTTGTTCATTTCTTACCATATAGAGATGAAGTTTTTTTTTTAGAAAATTAATGTTCTTTATTCTAACATATTGGCTGTATCTGCCTTTTACAAATAAGACAATAACATTAATTGAAAAAGGAGACGTGGAACGGTTTTCACTGAGAGGACTTTCAAACAAAGTCCAAATGAAATAGATTTGACCAACTATTGGTTACTATACACTTCACAATGAACAAAACCCATAACGTATCAAAACTGCCTGATTTATGACAAAATCATAAACAAATATGTCAGGCAGCAACTTACGACAGCCGCTATATTACATGTTCCTGACCAGGGACAGACACATATATATTGAGGCGGGCTTAAACATGTTTGTGAGCACTCAAACCTCCCTTAACTTGGTGCCGTGGTGTAGCAATACAACATTTTTTTTTGCAGAGAAAGATAATTCATTTATATTTCATTTTATCTGAAAGTTGAAAGAGAATTCATTCACTTAATGGTTCTAAATATTCAATGCGGAAAAATTCTCCTGCCATTACCTCCTTCCTTCCCTCCACCCACAACCCATCCTCGAAATGTTCATCACTTATATGCAAATGCTGACTAATGTTGTATGGTTAAAACCTTTGATTGAGGCAATCTAAAGTTTGAGAACAGAAACGACAGCTTTAGCTTTTTTTCATTTATAAAAGGGCATAACTCAAGAACGGTAACAGTGACGCTACCCAATTTATAGCTTGATCTGTGTTTTGTGGTGATAAGCATTTCGTGTAAGTTTTAAAACATTTGGTTAAGACATACTAAAGTTAGAGACCGGAAACCAGTTATTGGGACTTTCTGGACAGACGGGAGAGACGGGTCGGACGGACATCGGTAACATTTAACGCTACGTCAGGGCAGAACAACAGGTCAGTAAAACAGTGACATGCCTTTCCGAAAGTTACAACATTTGCCAGCTTTTGTATATGCCGTATTCATATTGTATACATCAGGTATGTAAAAGATGTAATAGGACTGTGTTCAAGCCTTATATTGTGTATACATCTTAAATGGTGTCAAGCGAATTGTATTTTTATAAAATGCATAATTAGATATTTGAACCTAATACTTTATTTTCTTTAAAGACGGCAAATAAATATTTTGAAATTAGCAAGTTGCCATACAGTTGAAAACAAGTTGCCATACAGTAAATTTGTCAACATGAGCAAGTTGCCGTACCCTAGACTTTATTTTTTATGGTCTATATTCTTTACAAACGTTCATTTTGACAACAAATTTCATCAAATATGATGCCACACTATAATAATCTAAAAGAGTGTCTGGAAAAATAATGAAAAACAGTTGAATACCGGTATCTTGCCAATGGGGCGACAGAGGACGATCGACCTCGAAATTTTCAGGTACTAAGTGGCAAGTTCTTGAGTATAACACAAAATCTTGCCTTAATTTTGTACTTATCGGCCTAATAATTTAAAGAATTATATATCAGAAAATCATTTCTTAAGCGGTACCCTCGTCAAATCAGTAGAGATGCTTTAAATTGAATGAATTCTTACCTTGTTTACTTTTTTTTCCATTTCTCTCCGCTTCGTTGGTACCCAATTTCCTGTGGCGATGATACACAGTGAAAAAGGTAAATTTCACCTGTATCGGTATTGCTGGTGTATATATGTCACACGTTCCATCTACAATATACGGAAATGACACGGCTGGGTATTGTAAAGTTACTGAAGGACGTTTATTGTCAAATTCATATCCCCGGGCGAAAACATTATTATTTACCGGTTTGTCAAAACGCCGTTTGTACACTTATCAAAGTGTCATTGATCTTTCACGCTGTCTAGTCTGAGATAAAAAGTTTAGGCAATTTTTGTAGGTTTTTAAAGTGAACGGAAAATGAGCTTTGCAACAGTGTCTCTAACGATAATAAAAATAATGTGGTCCATCAATATGACATTTTATAGAGGCAGGTATAAATATTTGTAAAATTGGCTTAAATAGTGAACGGAAAATGAGCTTTGCAACAGTGTCTCTAACGATAATAAAAATAATGTGGTCCATCAATATGACATTTTACAGAGGCAGGTATAAATATTTGTAAAATTGGCTTAAATATTTCATTTAACAGCAATTTGTAGAACTGATTATTTTTATCCCTCGAATACGTGTAAAATAATGAGTATTTATATTATTTAGATTCTTTCATATAATTGTTTTTGTTTATTGTATTCTCGAATTTTAAATATTTATTCCCATAACCATTGCAGATACATCTTAGGTACAGAGAGAGAGAGTGCAAAATAGGTACATGAATATGCATCTATTTACAAAACATATATACAATACAGTGGTTTCCAAATAATATACATTTTAGCTAGGAGGACCCATATGTTTATTTATACACTTTATAAACTTACATAATCTTTTTAGCTCGGACTGTTTTGTTTAATTTGCTCATCAATTTTCTAAACTTTAGTGTATTAACACGAGCCAAATAGTACTTATCAAGGTATAATTTTCTACTGTCGTTAAAAATGGACATTCTAGCAGATAATGAAATTCGTCTCCAATGCTACCAATATTACAAAGATGACATTTTCTATCATTTCTATTAACATGATTCCACCTCCCTGTCTCTCTTGAGAGTCTGTTGTTTGTGGTTCTATATCTACATAAAATAGTACTTTCGTGCATAATCCAAGATATCGAAATATTTTTTTTCAAATTTTAATTCTAACTTAAAAATTCTATAATTTACTGATTTTGTAGACTATTGAAATTGTGTATTCCGCAACTGTTTGTATTGGTCTTGTAATCGCAACTTTAGTGCATCTTTTAACCATATATCATTACCAAAACATAGAGAAATCCAAGTATTTGAAAAACCACAATCATCCAATATATTTTTAACTTTACTCACAAAAAATGTACATACATTATTAACAGTAAATAGTGTTTTTAATAGTGTATATGCGATAGAAGATAACATAGTCTCTTTAGCAGATACTAATTTACACCAATAAGATACTATTTTTAATTTAAAGGATATCTACCAAGTTCTCCGTATACCATATAGCTAGGTGTGGAATTTTTCAGTTTCAAAAGAAGTTTACAGAATTTCTGATGGATTCTTTCTATAACTTCAACATTACCATGCCCCAAATTTCACATTCATACAAAAGTATGGGTTTCACAACTTTATAGAAAAGATCTAAGTGACACTGAATGGAAAGATTATGTATGCGGCCTGATTTCAACACATTAAACATAGCTTTTGTGGTTTTTTCTGCTAAGTGTTTCTGTGCTATTTTAGTATTACCAGTTCTAGATAATAATATGCCACAATAGTGAAATTTTTTTAATATTTTCAATGTCAGTGCCGTCTATAGCTATATAAAAATGTTTTGACGGCATTCTGCCTATAGAAAAAAATCACCACTTTAGTTAACTTTAAGCTTCCAAATATTACAGTATTCACTGAAAGAATCCAGCTGTTTTTGTTAATCATCAGCACTTTCTGCCAATAGTACTGTGTCGTCTGAACTAAGGATATGAATGGAAAGGTTAAATATGCATTAAGATCATAAATTAAGATTGATTATTATAATGTAAAAAAATATGTTCAAAGTTGATTCGAAAATATTAAGAGATTTAAAAGTTATTATAAAAAAGAAGATGTGGTATGATTGCCAATGAGACAACTCTCCACAAGAGACCAAGTGACACAGAAATTAACAACTATAGGTCACCGTACGGCCTTCAACAATGAACAATATCCATACCGCACAGTCAGCTATAAAAGGCCCCGAAATGACAATTTAAAACAATTCAAACGAGAAAACTAACGGCCTAATTTATGTACAAAAAATGAACAAAAAAAAACAAATATGTAACACATAAACAAACGACAACCACTGAAGTACAGGCTCCTGACTTGGGACAGACACATACATACAGAATGTGGCGGGGTTAAACATGTTAGCGGGATCCCAACCCTCCCCTAACCTGGGACAGTGGTGTAACAGTACAACATAAGAACGAACTATAAAAAAGTTGAAAGAGGCTTAATTCATCAGATGGATAAAAATACAAATACTACAAATACAAGTTAACATTTTTACGGGACACGCGCTCTTCTTGTGTAATGTCTGATCACCTTGTAAATTGAACCAACCAATCTTTAACTGGTCTTTTCTTTTATGCTTTGTTAGAAAAAATATATTTGGAAAAAGTGTTTGTTTGCGCTATTTGAAATAAAAACAGTGAAAAAATAGAAATTGGCTTTTACTCAAAGACATATCTGATTTACCTATGGCGTTTTTGTCGTTTGGTTGCTGTCAAATTGAAGTTTATCCCACATCTCCTATAGTTTGAGTTCCGTTTGATTACTTTAAATTCAGTTTATAAGAATTCATAAATGAAAGGGTTATTTGCATGAGTATAGATCAATTGCTTTTCTTTCGCCCAAGCCATGCATATACTCATGCAGAGGAAGATTAATCGTAGAGAGGTGTACCTAAATTTATGGTACATAGTTAACAGAAAAAAGTTTCATTCTCAGTCTTATTTCAACTGTATTAATTTTAAAGACATGTCACATCCAAACGAAGTCTACGTATATGTACATGTGTCTTGTCTTGTCTATAGTCTGGAAATTTTCCGTTCAATTTATTTCATTTGAAAACGTTAAAAATAATATCGATCTTATTCATTGCAAAACGTGGCGTCCTTTTTGGATAAAACCCCTGTTTCATCTACGAGGAAAGTCCTATAATATAAGAATGCATAGGTGTGGTTGAACATTGATAGTAAAAAAAAAAGGAAAATCTGGCATCAATAGAGCGCATAATAAATTAAAAAATAATTCCCGAAATAAATGTATATAAAATATGTGTGTGACTATTGAAAGTGCATCCACATATTTACAGCGGATATAGGTACTAACCAAGCGGACGTGATCTTTCTTCTGACACGGTAAGAAAGTCTTTGTTTTGTTTACATAATATCAATGTGTACCTCAATCTAAACATAATTGTTGTTTTAAGAAATGATCGAGTTGGTGGTAGGTTGATGATTAGAGAAGTCTCATTATTTTCCCAAAACAAGAACGCTTACTAAAACATGTGCAAATACTTGTCAAAGAAGTTGGCGCTCGTCTCATCCGATATGATTCTATATTCATCAGAAGGCCACTGTGTGTGCGTAATAGGTATAGCTGTTTCAATACTTTGGCATTGAAATCTTTCATACATATGTTATTTTTGATATTTTATTCCGAAAAGAAGCGTTGTGTACAGTGTATAGCTGACCACATAAATCCTTCTGTACGGTGCATAGTTAAATGAATGTACGGTATGTAGCTTTTCACCCTTCGAAGTACCTATTAAGCTATATCCGCTGTACCGATGATACACGGTGAGTAATAAATTCCTCAAACGAGTTTGAATAGGGAAATAAAATATGAAGAAGGAATTTGTCATCAACATTTTAATAAGGCAATATTTAGTTTTGTATGAAGCCCGTTCTTATCTGTATTTGTTGCCGTACTTATAAAAATACGATTTTCAAATAATCAAACTCAAACAGTAAAGTGTTGTTTCTCCTTAAAATCGTTCTTCTCCAGTATTACCGTGATTACAAGCCTGAACGAGTTTAAATTAGAAAATAAATTCTGTATAATGAATTTGACTCCATTTTTCTGTCAGTTTTCTGTCCCGATCAAGACCGACCCCCTTTCACAAACGGGCTAAAATAATGCGTACATTGAACTCCCGTCGTTTATCATATTTGTTTTTTTTTTCTTAACAATTTCAGGTAGTAAGATTTGGTTTTAAATCGAGCTCATGAGAAATTATGAACTTTTTGGTTTTACAGAAAACATGTTATTTCATATCAATTTAATGTTGTTTTTGCAAGACTCATAATCAAGAACAGCGAGAAAGACTAGTTTGCAGACTGTTGAAAGATACTCAGTCCGTGCTTACAACGACTTAGTCCTTATGCACAGATGTTAAATAAAAATAAAACAAAAACTTGCCCGTTAGCCAAACCAAAGAAAGAAACCAATGAAAGCACGTACTCTACCAAGATATTAGACTTAGCAAAACAAAACAAAGAACACTTTATATGTTTATATTAAATAAAATATGATATTCGTTTATTTCATTGATGTTGGAAAGGAGAAAAAATTCACGAAGAAAAACAAAAACGAACTGATAATAGACAAACCAATTGTTATTTCTTTTACTTTAGAACTGCAGAACGTATAATAACAAAATTAATTTACCTGGCTCATTACACATAAACTGTATAAAAATACATTAAATGGGACTTTTGGGTTTTTCTTCTCCATTATCGTTAAAGTCAATACACAAAGTATTTAATTACATTAATCAATTCCGAAAAAAACCTTTAAAATTTCGCATTATTAAATTTAATAAAAACACTGTTTTATAACATGATATACATAAGATGGATTACTTAAATATTGAATCTGAATATTCATAAGCAATAAGGATAATCCAATCAATTTTTTTGATTGGATTATTCACGGCTGAGTAGTTGTGAAATCAGTGACACGTGCCCTCATTATTTTATAAAAATATTGAATATCTATTTATTTTCGTTTTCAAAATCTTCCAATAGTTTCCACTAAAATAAACAACGTTAAAAGAATATAAACATTTTTCCTGTGTGCATATACGATGACTTTAAAAGAGTCCTGGGTGCACTTTGTATGTCCTGAGTGCACTCAGGAGGTCCTGGCCAGTGTTAAGACGTACCCGTTGATTTGCAACTGTATATTTTCTGTTTTGACACATACTTATATTTGAACCTCATTAAATTCGATCTCAAAATAGTGACTATAAAGGAATAGATATTTTAAAGTCTTAATAAATTCCATTGAGCACAAAACTAATCCAAATTCGATTTCAATTATTTCGTGATTCTAAAATACGATTTTTTTTTGTGGCAGAAATTACAATTATTTTTTTTATCTGATATGACTCTGAAACACTGATTTAAGATTTATATTGTCCACAAAATATCATAAATTATATGGAATAAAAAGACGCCTTTCTATAATTTTTTTTACAAAGTTGTTTATTGTTTAATTATGTCGTAATTTGCTTGGTCAGTGGCGGATTCAGGGGCCGACATATCGTACGCTTCCCCTTTGATTGGATAATATATCATTTTTAGCATAATTAAAATCATCATTTTTTATTTATCCTGGCTACACGTGGCGTTATTTCTTCGTCTGTATAACACAGTTTAAGTGAATTAGTCTAAATATAAAGCATAGTAATATTTCTTTTTCATCACTTTTTTATTCTTAAATATAAGCGTTGTCTATTTCTATCTGACAAGCACACACATAGACTTTTTCATTAGAATAGAAATTCCCTGGCCAACAATAGCAACAACGTCCTTTTGATGATCAATTCACTATATAAAAAAAAAAAACCCAACTAAACTGACAGCTGATTGGATAAATGTGATAGATTGTCACGCCTACATTAAACTGCTGTCCAATCAAATACCAGCAGAAACCTGTCAATAGAAATGTAATTGCAAGCGTCGATAAGTTAGAGATTTGATTGTGTATATTCGATATTTGAACAAAAAGTTAGATAATCACTATTCGTTTAGAATTAAATTGCGAAGAACGTGTTCGTGTAACAACCCTTCCTTTTTCCCGTTTTCGCCTTCTTATTTTACACTTTCTTTTTGAACAGAAAAGTATTAAATATGAGCGTACTGCAAGTTTCTGAATTTTACAAGCATTCTATATAGCGACTTGTGATTTCCGGGAACGTCATATTTTCAAGATTTCACAGACCTCTGAAAAAGTTAGAACATACAAGTTTCATCTACCATTTGCAAAAAAAACAATACCAAATTATATTTGTAAATTGGAAGAGAGTAAGAATTATAGTTTAATATCCGTACTAAAATCGTCTGAAATATAACAAAACATATTTCTCTCTGCCTGAATGCAATCGAAAGCAAATTTTCATTTTATTCTGAAACTATTTGCAAAAGACGAATAATTCTCCTTTAAACTGCAAATTATTAAACAGGCAGACTAACTTTAACGGATAAAATACAAGTTTGTACTACCATCCAAGGAAATAAGTGTTCCATAAAGTAACTTATCCTTAATTCACAACCGTCAAAACTCTGGACTCATGTTTGATATTTACCTGAGAGATCTACCAAGAACTTAACCAAAATGACAAAAATGAAACAATATCTATTTTTTTTTGGTAGACGAGTAGCAAATTGAATAAGGAAATGTTATTGAAAGAGAATTAAGATATATGATATTTTTTCTAAGCAAAGTGGCAAAAGCACGCATATATAGAGTTACGTAGTTGCAAAAAAAAACTATATATTAATAGTCAATTTCGACTATTTAATAAAGGATTATAGGTCGAACACGACACACGATTCTTGATTTCCAATGTTCATGATTTAAAACCGTGTTTTTTCTTCTACAGATTGCATTTTGAAGAACACATGCTTGGCCATGATCGTTGAATGTTCAGCGTACAATATTACATAATATTCAGGATGAGTTCAACGAAAAGCAAACGAAAAAGATTTAATTTTTTAAATCCGAGCAATCCTTGAATTCAACATTTAAAACCGTTTTGTTTTACGCAAAACATATAAAATTGAGAATGACTGGTGTACTTTTTATTCTCTCTAACACTTAGGATTGGTAGTCCCGACAGCTTTCTCTCCATTAGTAAGGGAGTTCCTGGGTAAGAGAGGTCCTATTCTTAACAGTAAGCGGACACTGAAAAGTCACAGGACAAAAATTCGCAGGACAGGAAGTGACAATTGTTTACGTATTAAGAGAAATATCTTGAAAAATTACATTTTATTACATATATTCTTTTTAAAGTTTATGAAATTGTTTATTAGCCTTGGTAAATGAAGATTTATTAAATTTTAATCATGCAAATGATATAATATTTCTTAGCACCATAAAGCTGTTTAGGTACCAAGCCACTTTGATAGTTTGTTTACTAAACAATTATTTGTTCATTTAATACATTTGTTTACAGAGTTGGTTTATATATACAATAGTTCAAGATAAATACAAAAATTTTTTTAAAAATAAGTATTTTCTTTTTCAAAGATAATAGTCTCAGAAACTGAATTGTGACCTTTCGTCTGTGACCTTTTGTCCACAAGCACGCATTATTTATGAGTAAAGTTGGAACAAAGGTCAATTTGGCTCTGATTCACAACAATTGTTCTCTTGTTAACATGACCTTTTTTATTTGTCGACACGCGCTCGCCGTATCAGGCTAGAACAAACCAATGCATATCAATGTCACATGTGTCTATTCCTCGACTGAATGTTATTAGCAATATTAATATTGGATACAATTGTAACGTAATGAATTGCATTTGATCCTAGTCCTAAGTTTAATTTTCTGTTGAATCAGTTGAACATCTAAGTTATCATCGATGTGTAATATTTGACACTGGACATTATTTTAGGAGCGATGCAATACAAATAATGTATTTCTATCAATCATTTACTTCAGTTAAAGACTTTTGAATGTAACAATATGGTACAAATCGATTTGATTTACTGAATTGCATATTTCTTTTTTATCGAAATGAAAATATTATAAACTGCTCCCGGTTACTATAAATAAGAAGATGTGGTATGTGTGCCAAATAATCATCTCCATCGAAGTCACAAAGTATAAAACAATTATAGATTAAAAGTACGGCCTCAACACGGAGCTTTGGCTCACACCGAACAGCAAGCTTTAAAGGTCCCCAAAATAACTAGTGTAAAACAATTCAAAATGGAAAAACAAAGTTCTAATCTATAAGTACGGTCATTTTGCTACGTTATTTTATAGCTTTTTGGTCAATTCTGAAAAAGCAAGTAAGCATCTCACTGTTTTTTAAATGAGAAGTAATGCTGGTGTTATAAAAAAAAATCTGATACGAAACAGAAATATAAACCGTACACAAGATTTTATCAATCGTTTCTTAACTTTTATGTTGTTTGATATTTTTCTATTATATGATTTATTCTTGTATTAGTTCTTCCTAAAAAAAAACTTGATGATAAAAAAAAATCAAGAGAGGTATCGACATCGGTCTTTATAGGCACCTAATGGTAAATATAAACTGTCAACTAAATTCTTAAAATATTCTTTATTCATGTTGCATTTTTTTTTGAAAAAAATAATGTTTTATTTGTCAGTGTAATAATTTTACCCGGTAAATCCTTATATAAGATAAAACATGGAACTTTATTCATTTTACGTCCATGGATAAAACATCATAAGCGTTGCACGGGTAATTATTTAGATAGTTTATGACAACCCGTTTCGGTTGACTGCTTAGATAATCCGTTAATTAAAATGTAAATAACTTTCACCAAGCAAATGTCATCTGTATAATCATAGATATAATAGCCATAGCTATGGCTATTATATCTATGGTATAATATTTAAAAATATAAAGTAAATTAGATACTTAGAATATATTTTTTTTGACAAATTCTATATGGATCAGAAATATAATTATACATTAGAAACAAAAAAAATGTTTAAGAAAATTTCAGAACATCTTTGGGATATATTACTTGTCATTATATCTTTACGGGCGGAATGAATAAATACAGGACTACTTTATGTCAGAAAGCACGACTGCAAAGTTTTAATGACTAACACATTTCCCGGTTACAACAATTAATCTTTTCTTATATAACCAATTAAATGTTAAAAGTTCTATCGCGAAAAATGAATTGTACGTTTGCATACGTTATTTAATGAAATAGATATACAGTATTACATTAAAAGACCACAAAAGAATATCCTCCAAGCTATGCCGATTTTCTTCATAAAGGGGAGTAACCCCTGATAAACACAGATAAAGTGTCGCTCGTTTTATTTAAAATATTTAAAATCTTAACACGACTGAACACGATCTTACAGCAACTAAACAGATTTTTACCTTTGGTCTTATTTTATCTGAACGTGATCTAATCAAGTCTTATTTGAACGCTAGAAGAATCTGTCTTGTTTATCTTGACCCGACTGATCTGACTGAACACGATATATCGGAACAGACTCTGAAAGTCTAAACAGGTCTTAACGTTTTTCCCTAGCAGTAAATCAAGGCGATTAAGACTTGATCAGACCAAAATGACCGTTTCAGACTTAAATCTTTCTACTAGTGTGTACTCGCATGGAGCAGAATGCATTCGAAACCTTCTAAAAGACAAAAAGAAAAAGCACATTGCCAAATTCTTTAATTTTACCTTCAGATATATTGATGATGTCCTATCACTGAACAACCCGTATTTCAGCCAGTACTTACATCTTATATATCCCAGTGAACTTGAAATTAAGGATACTACTGACACTAGAAGAACTGCTTCATAACTTGATATTTTCCTCAATATTGACACAGATGGACGACTTCAGACTACAATCTATGACAAATGGGACGATTTCAACTTTCCAATGATCAATTTTCTATTTCTTAGCAGTAACATACCCTCTGCCCCATCGTATGGTATTTACATATCTCAGTTGATACGTTATGCTCGTGCATGTTCACACTATAAGGACTTCATATACAGGAGTGTGCTCCTTACGCAGAAACTGCTCCAACAGAGTTATGAGGAGGAAAGATTAAAAATGACACTCCGTAAATTTTATGGACATCATCACGAATTGGTTGATCTATACGATGTGTCTGTGTCTAAACTAGCTAACGACATTTTTACCACGTCTTAGATTGTGGTTTACCATCTACTTCGTCTGATCTTCTAAGTACCGAACATGACCTATTCCCGAATATGACTGTTTTGCTGAGTGTAAATTCGCATTGCTTTTAGACGTGTCTCGGTATTTGTACATCCAACATTCATGTATTTAGTTATGATGTTCCATTTATATTTCTGGTTGGATGTTGTTTTATGTCTTACAAGTTTTATAAATACTACTACAATTAAACATAATCTGATATAGAACCATATTTTTCTGAGATTCTACATTTACCAAATTTGCACAAATATGTAGAAAATGACAATAAAATACAAACAAGCATTGAGAACATACTTAGTTAGTCAGTACATGTATTTGACACACAATCTTTCTATGCTTTTTCACACTTTCACACTTTTTTGTCGTTTGCGATTCTAATTCTATTTTTATTTTCTATATGTATGTAAAAGTAAAGATATTAATTACCTAGCTCATTTATGTGATTTTTAGTTTAAAGCAGCTATATATATACATGTTTTATTTGTTCTTACAGAGTTTGATTTAGAAGAAAAACCGACAAGGTTATAAAATACTAATAATACCACCATTACTAACACAATTCTATATTAATATTCTTGTAATGGTTAGAAAATACATCAAATAACACCAATACAAACTTAATTCCAATTTCATATTGTATTTTTAGAAATTTACCTGTGACGTTACTTTTTGTGGCGTTGATACATTCGTGTGACGCATAGTTCATTATTCTATTGTGCTGTTTTTGTGGTAGGTTAATGTTAATATTGTTCATAACGATATAATATTGTTATTTATGTGTGCTTCCAAGAGAAGATCTTCTGATGTATATGTTGTTTTAGTTGGTTACGGGGATGTTCAAATGAATTAACAACGAATTTGCTCTCGGAGATATAAATCGATCACACATAATTGGTCGATCACACAACCCGGAAGATACTCACAAAAAAACCCAGAGCAAATCAGTTCACTGAACATCCGAGACAAATTATTGTCAAGCTTAATGACCACTACGTCAAATCATGATTATAACAAGTAACTTAATAGGTGCGAGTATACACCTCTAAAAATCATAACATACGCAGAAGCAGCAGCGGAAAGATCAAGAGCAAGGTCTTGATAGCGTTTGATTTTGTCAATTTTATGGACTTCCCCGTTTTGAATTTGCCTTGGAGTTCGGTATTTTTGTTATACCTTATTTTACAAACACAAAAAATCAAATCTCTGGTGACTGCATGTCTTAATAGATAACATGTAACTGTTCATATTAATACAATTGTATATATTTCCATGAATATTATGAGTAAATGCCTATTTGAAAGCATCATTAGATAAAGATAATCACATATTCGTCTATAATGATGGTCAGCAGGGTCATACAAATCATTACTTTATTCATATCATTATCCCTCAATGGAATCAATAATCTGATTTGTCGTGTATATTGCCATTTAATTCAAAATAATTTTGACAATTTTAAACGTATTTACTACCTTAATATGTGATGATATCAACAAGTGTTACTTGTTTTTTCTTCACTTTTTCCTTTTTTTTTCTTCTTCTATTATTTTAAATATGCATATATCTCATTATTGCCAAGGATTTGTAAAATTACCCTCAGACTTGTTAATTACCACGTGAATACTTACCTTGATCAGTTATCTGTCACGTGAATCACGTTAACGTTTGGAATTTACCTCACATGTTTTGCATGACTCCGAAAATCCCTTTTGTCTATGTTGTTTAATTCCATACGGTATTGAAGACCTATACAATAGAACCAAATCATGTATGCAGTCCTTTAAGGAAATGTTGATTTCTATCTTTTATCATAGACACGCGTACTGTTGATAATATTTGTATGTTTTACTATCAATCATGACTTGGAGAAGATATGACATGACACGTCGTATTTTGAATCTATTCAAAATTTTGTAGATGAAAATAAACGCATCATAGAGCAGGATCAAAATTTTATATTTACGCCAGACGTAAGTATTATTATTCATCAACAACTATATTTGTGAATACTTATTTCTTCAAACTATTTGGTCCATCAATGTGCATCCTTTGTTTTTGCTTTATGCATATTACATATAGTTATTCAATTTTTGTTCTCAGCAGATGTTTATGTTTTTTATTTATACTATTTTTATCAAATAACTGAATTGATATGGTTGAATCAATTTGGTATGTGGCTGCTTTCAATTTGACCAATTTCAACCAGATGAAACATAACTCATGAATTATACTGTGTGAGAGTTGGCCTATACTCACCAGGCACAAAGCATACTCACAGTCTAACATATATTGATTTTATCTACATTAAGTTATTTATCATTCGTAAAATTGTTTCGCAGGCATTTTCATTACCAATGTTGGTCTATGGATTGACTCAACAAGACATGTGCCTAAAACCTTCAGAGATGAAACATGCATGCTTAAATGTACAAAGATTAGTTGTTATTAATGTGGACCTTGTTCGTTTATTGATCAGTCATTGTTTTTTTTTGTTGTACACAATTCTGCATTTAAATGTACAAAGCCTAGCCCCTGACTTCGACATTTGAACGTTTACTGAAACCTGGTTGACCAATAACCAGACATAAGACAAATCAATTAACTCTTAAATTATCAGAACTCCATCCGTCTTGGCAGAGGACCACACAAGGCTGATAATCGTTTATGTAAAAACATTATGTCCATATTCGTCGTCGATCTGATCTTTGAAAGTGCTAATTTGGAAGAAATATGGCTACAGATTAATTTTAAAGATAAAAGGCATAAGTGAACTTTTTATATACCTCCCAATAGTGCAACAGATTCCTGGGAGATGCTTACATATTCTCTTGATATGCGGTCTAATGACAGTACTATTAATAGCATAATGATAACCGACGATTATAACAAAAATAAAAGAAAACAATATTATGAGGAAAATGAAAAATGTTCTTGATAGGTTTACGATTGAAAAAAAATTCTTATTTGTTCAGGTAATTCTTCAATATGCAGACGTCGTATGGGATTTCTAAAACCAGAATTTAATTACTAAACTTTAGACGGGGGCACTAAGCTTACGTTATTTACAAACTGTATGCTAAAATGCAATGGGAAAACATTATCTGATAGACGATGCAACCATAGATTAATTCTTTGAAAAAAACATAGCCATAATGCCTCATTCAGTGGGAAGTACACATGACCATTAACATGACTAAACAAGACAACGAACTAATATTATACAACTCTATCCGGTTTTTTTTCTGAATATGTTCACTCGGCAACAACAAGACTATTGAACACATTTAATTTAAAGATCAGAAAATTTGAATTTCTATGATTAATAAAAAAAAAACAAATTTGGACTCCACACAGTAAAGTTCCAATTTATTACTATACAATTGAGAATGGAAATATGGAATGTGTCAAAGGGACAACAACCCGACAAAAGAACAGAAAACAGCCCAAGGCCACCAATGGGTCTTCAACACAACGACAAAATCCCGCACCCGGAGGCTGGCTTCAGCTGACCCCTAAACAAAATTGTGTACTAGTTCAGTGAAAATTGACGTCACACTAAACTCCGAAACATATAAATGAACTAAAATTAAAAAAAACATACAAGACTAACAAAGGCCAGAGGCTCCTGACTTGGGACAGGCGCAGAAATGCAGCGGGGTTAAACATGTATTGTGAGATCTCAACCCTCCCCTTATTCCTCTAGCTAATCTAGAATAAACAAACACACAGCAATACGCACAGTTAAATTCAGTTTAAAGGAAGTCCGAGTCCGATGTAGAACAGGAAACAGAAGAAACTAAGCAAAATGACAATGATACATAAATTAACAAAGACTACTAGCAGTTATTGACATGCCAGCTCCAGACCTCATGTAGGTTATCAATTGAATTCTCACATATCCCGTCGTAACTTAGTAGACTCCCTAAACCGTCCGTGGTAATTTACAAAAAGTGTAAACTAAGCTTCTCCTGCTATGAACACATCGTTCATATCAATTAAAATGTCACAATTGGTTAAATTACAGATCAGACGATTTTGTCTGGAATTCTAAAAATCTAAGTTAGCGAAACCATGTCGTTTTAACATGCATTAATTTAAATGACAAAATGCATTTATATTTTCATATTTTAGTATTTATGAATCTATAAATAATATGTTGTCCTATATAAAATCATAAAGTCGAAGGTGCATTGCGTAAGAAGTTGCTACCATGTAATAAATATGATCATTATATGATGAATCTTTTGTAGACGAAACACGCGTATGGTGTACAAATTTATAAACCTAATATCATTTATGAAGTTTTTGTTATACTGTGACATGTTTACAGGAATAACACAAGGTTAAAATATTTGACAAGAACGTTGATCATTTTAATATTTGGTTATATCTTTTTGCTAGTATGGTACACATGTATAAAATAATATGTGACTATTTGATAATTGAATATATTTAAAGTAACAGAGGGCACAAAATAAAAAGTGACAGGCTGAAGAAAAAAAAAGGATGAAAAGAAAACCAACAATCCACAAAACATTACACAAAAAAAGAATAATTATTTTGACAGAATTCTAAATACAAATATGATGATTTTATGTGCTCTAGAAGGGTTCACAAAACCTTATTCACATGCGCCGCCCGTCGTATAACCTGATTAGAAGCTAGCAGCATAGGCATAGGATACTATCTGTTGCTATTATGCATACATGTTAATTTTACCCATTTTCGTTGTTTCAATGTATTTTGAAAACGAGATAACAAAAGGAAGGAGATATAAAAAAAACAGTTGATCATAGTTTACATTAACACAGAAGACACACAGCTTTCCGGAAAACAAACATACACAGTACAAATAGCAAAAATAACCCTTTTGAAATCTTTTGGCTAACTCATATGTTCCGAAAGGACACAAATATGTGCACATGAAAATACAGGTACCAAAATAAGAATATGACAGTTTCCTTTTCAGTCAGTCGTTGGTTGATATAGTCGAGCTTTTCAGTCAGTCGTTGGTTGATATAGTCGAGCTTTTCAGTCAATCGTTGGTTGATATAGTCGAGCTTTTCAGTCAGTCGTTGGTTGATATAGTCGAGCTTTTCAGTCAGTCGTTGGTTGATATAGTCGAGCTTTTAGTTAAGTGAATTTATATGGACTTCCCTTTTATGAACTCAACTTGGAGTTTGGTATTTTTGTTATTACAATCATTTTGTATTACACAATCAACAGCTTATGTTTTTGGCTCAACTTGTTCTCCCTTTCTTATTCTATTGAAAGTAAACATTCATCTCGTAAGAGACAATAAAAATTCATCAAATGATAAGACCCGAAATAATTAAATCGAGAAAAAGGTTATTTTTAGAAGTTCACAGGACGGAAGGAAAATAATCTTTTCAAGATTTGATAATTTTGATAGTAAATTTTAATTGTATGATTTTACTAAACTTAATTTGAAGTTATACATGTTTTGTGTTTTACAGTTTTTTTTTTGCTGTAGAATATTTGCCATGTCAATATCAGAACTGCAACCAAACCTTATGGCCCTACGTCATTTTCACCAAACGACAACTATTTATTTCTTCTTCGACGTGCAAATCCGAGCAATATTTAAAGGGGTAATATTTTCTACGTGTGCATTCCCAAACATATATTTTGCTTAGGCGTAAAAGTGGCGGTCATTTTACTGCGTGCACATTAAGATTCGGTAATTTTGCGAATAAGTAGTCTCCCGAGGGACAATGAGGTAACTCTTTGTTGATTATTCTATTAGTGATTACTATAGTAAAGTATAACAATGTCTCTTAACAAAGTTTGATCTAAAGGGGTGTTTATTTCATTTGAATATATTTTTAAAAAGCAATTGCAAATAATTCGCATGTACATAAAACCCTCATTTTAGGTTTGAAAATTTGCGTTCTCGTCAATCTGATTACAATACAGATCCTCTGTGTCTAAGCTTTACACACAAGGATCTGAAAACGATCAGTTCTACTTTCTGTTTTAAAGACCGTTCAAGTACTCTTGTTTTGTCGGATAAGTACACACCTTTACAAATTTTAAGGCTGAACTTTCGTTGGCTGATGTAATTATTACGAGAACAGAAAGTAAAACCGAGTGTTACCAGATCTTTGGAAAAATGCTTAAACAAAGGATCTGTTTTTTAATCGGAGTTCGTTATCGTTATCTTGCTAAATTAATTGCATCGACTCTGTCGGTGGTAATTTCGGTTCAAATGTATCCGTTACTAAAAAGAAAAGAACAAACAGTTTAACGAGTTGATGCCTATGGAAACGTTTAGCTAAAAGAACGATGCTTCTTGTGATTTCGATAACACAGCGTTCAAACAGTGTCAGGATCGATCTATATGAATGCGTTGGAGAATATAATTTAATTTGCCAAAATTAAAAATAACCAAATTTGCAACTGAAGTTTTTTTTTTTGTTGAAATATACCATTTCCTTAATAAGATTATAACTGAGCTGCATTCATGTGCATCATATTTGATTCGTATTTAAAATACTTATTTGCAAATACAACTAGATGCTTGGTATGAAACTTCTGATTTTTATTTTGGATGCAAAATAAAACAACGACAAAAACACCTTAACGGATTCCATAAACATGTGGTTACGTGGTCTTTTCCTATCCGGAAGTAAGAACTTATCTAAATGGGGAAGTCTTATTGGCTGTTTGTGGAAAATACGAAACCATGTCCGATCGTAATAAGGGGGTGTTTTAGAGTGCAAGTGACTATTACAAGCACACATTTTGCAATACAAAATATACGCCTGAAGCGTATACACAACCTTCAAAAATGAATGTCTAATTTTACATAACGTCGTGTAAAGCGTATAGTGTTTTATATAAATAAGACGATGTGGTATGAGTGCCAATGAGATAACTCTCCATCCAAGTCACAATGTATAAAAAGTTAACAATTATAGGTTAAAGTACGGTCTTCAACACGGAGCCTTGGCTCACACTTAACAGCAAGCTATAAAGGGTTATTTTTGATAAAAAAAAATGGAGATATCTATATATTTGAGGTCAAAGTGTAATCGTCTATCTTCCTATACAACTATAATACGAGATTTCTACACTTTTTTTGTCAGAACTACACTGTTCTTAATCCACACTCCAATTAGATTAAAATGGCTTATTCATCTAGTTAGGTCAGAGAAAAATATTTTTATAGTGTTGTATCTCCACTACTTCTCATGTATGTTTGCTGTTAAATATTTTTGATCAAAACTATCTTAGTAGTACTATGTTTAAATGGTTTGCATGGTTTGAACTCAGTATATGAGTAATTCTTAGCAAATCCAGCAGTACAGAATTGGGGATATGATATTACAAAGTTAAAAAATCCATGGTCTATCCCGAATGAAAATATTGGGTTAAATTTCTAAAACTATATAAAAATAAGGAGATGTGGTATGATTGCCAATGAGACAAGTATCCACCAAAGTATGAATGAAGTGGATGTAAGCAATTATAGGCAACGTACGGCTTTCAACAATGAGAAACCCCCATAGTATAGTCGGCTATAAAAGGCCCCGACATGAAAAATATGAAACAATTCAATTGAAAAAACTAATGGCCTAATTTATAACAAAACAATTTACGAAAAAACAAATATGACAGACATCTCTTCATGCACGTAAATTCGATACCTACATAACTTTGTATGTGTCATTTTAAATAACATTCGTTTAACAATTTAATTTTTAAGAAAAACAATATGATGGATAATAGAAATTTATCAATTTGGTTATATTTACACAGGTATGCTGTTTCGTGCACCTTACAAACAAACATAAAATAATCATATACTAGTTATCTATAATATATATAAATAAGAAGATGTGGTATAAGTGCATATATATGTTTTCCGATGCATCACTATCCATAACGATTTATTTAAGACGGAAAAAACGTATAACTGTTTATCACATGTTAAAAATTCATGCAAGTAATTCTAATTGTTTTAAACACTACAAATACTTAACATTTTCCCTGAGGTTTCACTGCAGGGACAATATCTGTTTAGGAAATTACGGTAGGATTTGCTTTCTTATTTCATTTGATCATTTATTGATCAATGTCTTTTACAGTTTATACATTTATTTTCCGTGTCAGATATTTTTTATGACATATAGGTAAATGTTATATCTAGATAGCTTGCACGAATAATGCTTAAGAATGAAATAGTTATTGTTGCTGTTGACTTTTTGTCTTTTCTTCTCTTTTTTGTGACCTATTAAGGATCATAAATAAATGTAATATATTGAGATTAAATAGGAAATCATGTATGGATTTATTATAACAAAAACATTAATCAAACTAAAAAGACGTTCTATAATTAATTCCTCAGGATGATCAGAAGAATAAAATATTAATTCATAAAGTATACTTTTAGCATTTTTTATTCATAAGAAAAATTTCCAATTTAGATTAGATTTGTGAGTGCCATCAAGATCTATGTGTGGTAGCGGTAACTTACACGTTAGATATTGATACATATGTTTTTGAGTGGTAATGTTTACATAATCTCCTCAGAACTGGTTTGGATGAAATCATAATTTGGTTGATTAACACGAGAGATATATCGCTGACATATCGTACGGCGGATTGTCAAGCTGAATGATAACTATTCAAAACCAAAACTGGAAATTTTAAATTCATTATTTGAATCAAACGATACATACTATTACAATCTCGTCAAAGTGTAAAAACTAATTTAATCAATATCCATTTAGTTTTTCCTTTATTGTAATTTGTTTCCTTTATCATATTTTGTTATATTGTGACGACATGATGTAAAGGATTATACATCGGGAATGTTCATTTTTGGAATAAAAAATGTATATAGATTTAAATGGTCTTAAGTTTACAGAAAATTAATTATAATCAAATCACCAACAGCAAATGAAGTTTAGTTTGAAACCAATTCTCTACTCTTAATTTCCAACAAAATATTAATTTCTGTTCAGAGGTTTTGTTATATTGAGATATTTCTCCGACATTAAATCCAATTTACAATCTAGGTATAATCAGGCATTTTTGTAGAATATGAAGTCATTGAAAATTCAGAAATAATATCTTATTATTTAAAATTGTTTTGGTAAAGATAAATCATAAACATTTTATCATTAAAAATTAGGTCAACCTTGCTTACAAATTTGATTGTGACGTCATTAAAGTGAGGTCATAGGAGAAATTATCAGGTTTTTATTATTTTATTAAACATTTAAGCTTAATCCACATAGAGCATAGGCGTCACCTAAAACAATTCTTGGCTATCGAATAGATAAACATAAAACACACAAACTTTGGATATATCTGTTTTGTTCTATTATTTCTTAGCGTACACAGGTCAAAAGGGCAGGCTTTGCTCAATGTTATTGAATAAACTGTCCTTTACAGAAAAGGGAATGTTTTAAACCAAAACTATAATGTATAATGTGTTATACAAGTAAAAAGATAAATCAATTAATTCTAAAATTCTGAAATTTTATAACATACTTATTTGGTCTCAAATCGTACCTTCCTCTTTGCTTTGCTAATTTCAATCAAGACCCATCATTTGCAATCATTTACAATCAAGATCAATTTAGGCACCCGATCTAACTTACATCACTGTATTTGAAATATCTGCGTGAAATACTTTGCATGATTTACTTATGTGTATGTTCCAGTATATTAAAGTATGAATGGATAAAAATTACAGTTTAAATCAACATCTCTTTACTAACGAACTGTAGCTAGTGCTTAACTGCCATGAAAAGCAAGCAACTTCATTATAATAGATAGCATTATAATGGACTATTAATGAATGACTGAATGTTAGTTCAGAACTTAGGTGATTAACAGCGGATAATTAATAAGATGTAATGGTAATTCCATTTTTCGAACTCTTTTTCTGTTGGTCTTCTTCAATGCACGACGGAATGGCCAATGTTCAAAATGGTACACACAAATAGATAAAAGTAAACAATTTTCATATAACTGCCTGTAATGTAATGTAATGTAAGTACTGGTTAGTCACAGTCAAAGAGGACTAAATATTTGATTCAGAATATAGCCTTCATTAAAGGACGAAAAAGAATGAATGAAATGATGCACAAATGAATCATTATTTTGTAAAATGCAAAAGCTGATTTTTTTAAATGTGTAAAAACATGAATAATTCGTGTTTATTTTCAGGGTGAAATTTCATTATGTTCCTTGGGCATTCGCTTCTGAACAGTGTTACAATAATAAATGTCCTGCAAAATGTGTTGCCGCCCGGACCGAAAGACCCACCTGGCGTGTTTAACAGATCATTACGACGGTACTACGATTATATTATAGGTATGTGAACATAAATATATTGAGATGTGTGGTAAAAAAAACCTCATCAAAGATACGAAGCTATAACTTCTGTCCGTCAGACGAGCGTTTCGTCAACAAAAGACTCATCAGTGACTCGAATCATAAAAGGTAAAACGGCAAATAAAGTTGAAGATCATTGAGAATACGAAATATCGAAAGGCTTTGTCAAATACAACTATGGTAATCTATTCCGGAGGTCGAAAAAAGAGTAACGTATGATTGCGAAGTGCCAATTTCAAAGGAATTTGTTTTTATAAAAGTTGTAGGTTTAAGTGACATTTGAAGCCATTTGTCTACACAATTTTATAAAACATTACAATCAACATCTTTTAATGATAAGTTTATTGTTGATAGCTTGTACCTTTTTCCAATCAGTTGATTATTGAATTTCTGTTAATTCGACACGTGTGACGTGATAATGACAAAGTCAGAGAGGCCCGAAAAAACAAACAAAAGAAAGATGGATGATATTGGACAACTATAATTCTTTTGCATAAAACTTTATCCAATAATAATTTGTTTCGGCACAATTAGATTTTTTTCGTAAAATGCGAAAATGGCCAGCAAGAAACCTGTTACTGGATAAGACGTCTATCATATCTTTGATTATGTATAAAGAAAATAACAATGGAGATATATATTCTCCTTGGGTAACTCCGATGGTGCATAGAAAGAATTCCGATTTTTCGTTATTATAGATAACTCTTGATTGGATGTTACCATACATATTTCTTATTACTTTATACATTTTGCCATTTATGTGGTTGAGATTTTTGTTTATATCGCAGTCAATTTATCCAGATGGTATCAAAGGCCGTTGCAAATCAACGAATGCACTGTAAAGCCTTTTCTTTCGATTTGACATTATGTTTAAAATTAAGTAAAGGATTAATACATAACCAAAAGTCGAGTGGTCAATCTGAAATCAACTCTGATTATGATAAATAAAAAGCTCATCGGTGAATTTAGTTAATCTTTCATATATTACAGAAGTGAACAATTTGTCAAAAAACAGCTCAATAAAGTAATGTCTATAATTTTTGGATCTTGTTGATTCCCTTATTTTTAAAAATCGGATGTATGTTTCCTGTTAGCGACGAATTTGGTATGTGCCCGGACTCAAATATAAAATTTGATAGAAGTACGATAATGTGAATAAATGGGTCTGATATAAATTTGAGGTATTCGTTGAAGATTTTGTCATCACCGCTTGATTTATTATTCTATAACTTCAAGATGAATTTCTTTTATTTCGTCTGCTGTTATAACTGAATTCACTATCTCGTTTCAGCAGTAGTATCGTTTGCTAGATTCCTAGGGTCGTGTATGTCTTCGCTGTCATTAAATTTGAGGTTTTTAAGGAAATCACACACTATTTCGATTGGAATTTGGGGCGATTTCTTTTTTTAGTCTCGACTGAAAATATTCATGATATTTTGATATTCTTCAGAACTTTTAGTTTTCATATCTTTGATGCTTTTTCTCATATAAATTCTAAAGTTATTCAAACTTTTTAAGTTTTCTTCGAAAGTTTGTTGTTGTTGTTGAAAACTCATTTTCTTTTTTTGCTATTCAAGTCATACCTAGGTTTATAATTTTTCGTTGAAGGATTTATCATCTTTCGTGTGTGAGTGTGTGTGTGGGGGGGGGGGGGGGGGGGGGGGGGGGTTATACCAACTGTGAAAGTAGAAGCTTCCTTACGCAAATCGCCTATTTCGTTAACAATATTAATGTTAATGTTAATAATATTTTGTCTTTTATTGTTTAGAAGGACAAGTTAATGATTCTTCTAATGCAGATAGTTTTACAGCATCTACTTTAGCTTCAAATGCATCCTTTCTTTCACCGATCCATTTGATTAACATTTTTCTTCACTTCCAGATCTGTTGTCAAATGCTACATGTATTTCAAATCATTGATATTTCTAATGGACAGTGTCGAGGACATCGGAAATAGTAATCTTTTTTTGAAATACGGGTGTTCCTTTGAAATAATCCACCACACATTCATTTTTACTTGTTAATTTGCCGTGATATAATTTTTACCCATTCGACCATTCATAATAAACAGATAATTGAATATGTTTATATCAAGTTGCAAGTTGCCAAAAAAGTATAGCACAAATACTGAACTAAAAGGCAAATTAAAAAAGAGGAAGTCCATAAAAACTGACAAAATCAAACGCTACCAATCAGCGAAACAAGTTACAAACAACTACCATATTCCTGACTTGGTACAGGCAATTTCCGAAGAAAATAGTGGGTTTAACCTTATTTTATAGCTAGCTCAAACTTCCACGTGTATGACAGTTGTGTATAGTATCATAAACTTTACGGGAACACAACAAATTTTTCTAAAGTAATATAGCAAATAGGTTAAAACCAAAGTTGTTTTTATTTCTATCCTTATTACCTCAAATTTAGGAATATTATGACTTACTAGTTTGCCTTCATCATCTTGCTGTTAATCATTGATCTCATCGATAATATAATTCAGATCTATTTGTATAAAACCCGGACTGGTTGCCATTCGGCTAATAAACATGTTAAAGTCCCCTGCGAAGCATATATATTATCAATCGCTCGAACAAATTAATAGTTTGTTTTCAATTCCACGGAACGCATCGGCTGATCTTTAATGAGTATTTTCTGGCGAAATGTATACATTGCCAACAAAGTCATCAACATCTAGATAATTGAAAGCAGAAGAGAATTTAAACCTATTTGTTATTACTTTTCATAGTTTTGATGTGTTCCCGTTAAGTTTTTTTAAAAGCCTTTGATTAAACCTCCGTATCTTCTGTTATTTAATATCCGTATAATTTTCATCTCTTGAATATAAGCTAGAATGAAAATTTCATCGCAATCAACGGTTTTTATGTCTCTTGTAAGCAAATACCATCATATAAATTTATAAGTTCAATAAATTCAGGATATAGTATTCGTCTTTTTATACTGCAAACGTTTAAGGAAAGTATTTTCAAACTAGTTATGTCAATATCGGAGTTCGATCTAAGATTCCCCAAATCGCAACAATATTCAGAATGAGTTAGTTTGTGCTCTTTTATTGGCCTGTTTGTGTTCAAACAACATCATAATGTGGATTCAAATATTCTGCAAAAGACTATTTTCCAAAAAAAATCGGAAATTGTAAAATTAACAAGATGTTGCGTAGTTGAAATTATTTTCTGTTCAGTGACAACTATATACGCATTAGTAATATGGGTATTTCTGTAGTATAAAGGATAAAAAGCAATAATTTAAATCGACGAATTTAACAGTCCCAACTACTTGCAAGTTACCTTTGCAGTTGTCAATCGAAACGCTATAGCCATGGTTCCCGGTAGTATGCACATGACGCATGACAATGAATTTCTTTTTGATTGAAGTTGGCGGTGGTTCTGCAGGGTCTCTGCTTGCTGCACGTCTGACAGAGGACAAAACATCTGTCTTGCTTTTAGAAGCTGGTGGATCTGATTTGGAAAACGAAGCCACTGTTATACCAGGGGCATCGGGAAATCTATTAAGGACTAAGCAAGACTGGAATTTTCATAGCGTTCCACAGAAATATTCATCTTTTGCTATGGAGAACAAGGTAATTACGATATGTTTATATTAAATTTATATTAACTTTTAACTATTGATCACACTACCTTTGCCGGGTCCTTTGCATTGTAACAATAAACAGCTTAGAGAGTTGTTAGCAAAATGTCAAAAATTTTAAATTCCCCAGCCTATAAACTAGAAGAATAATTTCAGATAACAGATGGATCTAGTCGAAGTTTTGAGCTCGAGCTATTTGATCCTTAACTGAACATTTTATCTTAAGGATCTGGTTTGTTTGATTATGCATTCAGAATCGAATTCAAAAAGTAATATCAATCATGAGCACACGGGTTTTTTATGCTTTTATGATGCACGAGGTTGTATGTTATTGTTCATACAGACAAAGCCTCCAGGCATAGTATTGTATATGCAAGAATCATTAGTAGGATTTCGTAAAATGAACGTGCAATTTACAGCCATTCAATTAATCCCACCTTTACGCCAACATCATTTATGAAAAACGAGATTTAAGTAAATCACTAATTCGTCCTTTTGTCATTGACTAAGCTGTATTAGGCAAAACCTTCGGCATTTTGACCCTTAATGCTCTTTCGCTTCGTGTTTTATTTGATTTTTTATTTTTTTTTGATATGAGCGTCACTGATGAGTCTTTTGTAGACGAAACGCACATCTAACGTCTTTGATGAGTTTTTTTTTGGTATTTAAATCCAAAGGACAATGAAAACATTCCTTCTTCCCACTGAATTACTAAACGCTACATGGATCCTTGCAGTGAACGATACATAGCTTGTTCGTCAGAATGTTCGACTTAACATCGTTTGAAAGCTCTAATTTACATTATTTTAACATTAAAATATTGCCGCAAAAATAAGGAGAGGATTGGTATAATTCTCATTGTGTCAATCAGGTGTGGATGTTTTATATATCTAAAGATCTACTATATAATGGTTAATGATAATCGATCCAGTCTGACTTGCAATATATTACCTATATTGAAACTATTGATTTTTCTACGCTCTACATCACAATTCCCGATTCAAAATAGAATGATCTTTAAACAGTCTGGATATTTAGAAAAAAAATTGGACTCGTAGAAACCAATGCTTGGTAATTAAGGGAGTGCAAAATCTTCCTTTGTTAAGATCCAAGCCACATTCAACAACAAATTCACAGAAGATGATATCATCAAAATGCTGGCCTTTCTAATAAACAACATATCTGTTGTATTTCGTGAATATATATTTAAGTTTGTATTGTACAGGTTGTAATGGATACTAATTGTGCAATCCTTCAGACTTATTTTTATACTCATATGACGCACAATTCATACCAAGCCTTCTCAAAGAAAAAAGTAGAGGTATCTTGTTAAGTTCTTTTCATCAACCTTTATGTATATTGTAGTCAAGCAGCTAAATCCAATTTTTCATCAGAATTCTGCAAAATGTGGTAAAAGCATCAAACTTGGTATATAAGCTCCTAGCACCATTCTTAGCAAAATAAGATATGGAGCCAACCTGAAAAAAATCAACTTCCGGTTTTTTTCCAAGATGGCGGACAAAATTCCAAATATTCTAAACTAAATATCAAAGAAACCGTACACAAGGTGGTAAAAAAATGAAACTTTGTATATTATCTCTTTAGACCCTTCTAAACAAATGAAGATATGAAACCAATATAAAAAACTATCAACTTCCGTTTTTTTCCAAGATGGCGGCCGAAATAACAAAAATGTTAAAACAAGTCAAAAGGAAGTTGCAATATATACCAAAAAATTATATCAGATGAGTACAATTGAAAGTAATATATTATACAGTAGCTGTCATATGCAACAACACGTTCATTCATCTTGTTTGTGTCGGTAAACCCTATACTCGCTGCAGTCCATCAGGCACAATCTCCATCACACTTGCCTAAAGCTGTATTCGGAAGTGCGGATTTGAAACCCTTGCATTGTCCTCGACAACCTTTTTATGCATCCACAGTGAACTAGCTCCTGTAGTGAAGAGGTTGCCTCTGCCAATATTGTCAAGAACGGGTTCTTACATGCCGTTGTCTTGCTTTTTCCAACCATACAAGTCGGGGGATGGAAGAACAGGCTGTAAAAGCAAACACTGTATCCAAAGCAATCCAGCTTGGAACACGGAACGTTTGGCATGTTGGAAAAGTGCCTCTCGTTTTGGTGGTACAGACTCGATTGATCTACCTTTATGTACAAAGAGTACTTTTCTAGCTTCATTTACACTGTTTGATTCACTTATCCGATGGTACAAAAGAACAACATATCGCTCCAGCAATGGTAGAGTTGAATCACGGCATATTGTCCTTGGTTGGTCTGCCATCTGTCTAAAAGCAGCTGATATCGCGGGGAAAGTATTCCATGTATCCCATACTGTTTCTTTCCTCGTCCTGCAAATGAAGATACAATGTCGCAACATGTTAAGGCGTGGAATATTGGTAAAAGCCTATATTGAAGAGAACCCAAAGATTGTGCAATATCGTGAATAGGAATGTAACGGAAATGTTTCCCGGTTGCAAATGTTATCCATATCTCATCAGCTTCTGTGTCCTAAAATACAGATATAGCTATCACAATTACGTCTGTATCCACAGTTTAAATGCTGATCTTTTTAAAAACCATCCCTAAATGCATCTGCAACGTGAAGCATAACTCTCGTAACAGTTTTTTCGTGTTTGCACGGTTTTAGTTTTGACTTGTCTATGTGTGCCTGGTTTGAAATCACATTCTCTCTAACTGTACAGATAACTTTCTTTTCAGTATTTGCTGCTTCTGCCAACCTTTTTCGATAGAAACTGAAACAGCTCCCTTTTATTCTCATCAACCCGTAGAAAGCCATGCCAGTTCTTAGGGATATTTGTTTGAGCTTGAACTCGCCTTCGAATTCCCTTCCCTCTTTTTTCTCTGGTTGCACTTTTGAGGCTGTTTTCTACATATGTGTCCCATACTACATCAACGCGTCCAACATCGCTATTTCGGTTTACTATGTAGTGAAGAATACTTTTACTGCATAATCATGAAATGATATGCTGCACCAGGCTTGATTACATTGACTACTGTTGCACCGTCAATTGAGGGTTAACTATTGTTTTAGATATTAACGGCTCAAGACATTTTCTTGATAGATCTGACTTATCACATTGACGTATGGTCCCATTTTGACTCATGATGGCGGATTATTCTGGTAACGGCGGTTTGGAGGTCTTCATATCGAGATGGCTATTTTAAAAAAAACTATTGGTGATAGGCTAGAAACGTCAGGTTGGACCAATGCTATTTCTTTTATGCGGTAAAAGTGTTTGTTCCCTACATAAACCGAAATAGCGACGTTGGACGCTTTGATATAGTATGGGACAATTATGTAGAAAACAGCCTCAAAAGTGCAACCAGAGAAAATAGAGGGAAGGGAATTCGAAGGCGAGTTCAAGCTCAAACAAATATCCTTTAGAATTGGCATGACTTTCTGCGGGTTGATGAGAATAAAAGGGAGCTGTTTCAGTTTCTATCGGAAAAGTTTGCAGATGTAGCAAATACTGAAAAGAACGTTATCTGTACAGTTGGAGAGAATGTGATTTCAAATCAGGCACACATAGGCAAGTCAAAACTGCAACCGTGCAAACACGAAGAAGAAGATATGATAGTTATGATTCACGTTGCAGATGCAGTCAGGGATGGTTTTAAAAAGATCAGCATTAAAACTTTGGATACAGACGTAATTGTGATCGCTATATCTGTATATAAGGACACAGAAGCTGATGAGATATGGATAGCATTTGCAACCGGGAAATATTTCCGTTACATTCCTATTCATAATATTGCACAATCTTTGGGTCCTCTTGAATCCCTGCTTTACCAATATTCCACGCCTTTACAGGTTGTGACACTGTACCTTCATTTGCAGGACGAGGAAAGAAAACAGCATGTGATACATGGAATACTTTCCCTGAGATATCAGCTGCTTTTAGACAGATGACAGACCAACCTAGTACAATATGCCGTGATTTAATTCTACCATTGCTGGAGCGATATGTTGTTCTTTTGTACCATCGGACAAGTGAATCCAACAGTGTAAATGAAGCTAGAAAAGTACTCTTTGCACATAAAGGTAGATCAAACGAGTCTGTACCACCAGAACGAGAGGCACTTTACCAACATGCCAAACGTTCTGTGTACCAAGCTGGATTGATTTGGATACAGTGTTTGCTTTTACAGCCTGTTCTTCTATCCTCCGACTTGTATGGTTGGAAGAAGCAAGACAACGGCATGTAAGAACCCGTTCTTGACAATATTGACAGAGAAAACCTCTTCACTACAGGTACTTGTTCACTGTGGATGCAAGAAAGGTTGTCGAGGACAATACAAGGGTTTCAAATCCGCCCTTCCGAATACAGCTTTAGGCAAGTATGATGGAGATTGTGCATGATGGACTGCAGAGTATAGGGTTTATCGACACAAACAAGATGAATGAACGTGTTATTGCATATAACAGCTACTGTATATATATTACTTTCAATTTTACTCATCTGATATATTTTTTTTGCAAATATTGCAACGTCCTACTGACTTGTTTTATTATGTTTTGTTATTTCAGCCGCCATCTTGGAAAAAACCGGAAGTTGATATTTTTTCATATTGGTGTCATATCTTTATTTGTTTAGAAGGGTCTAAAGAGATAATATATACAGTTTCATTGTTTTACCACCTTGTGTACGGTTTCTTTGATATTTAGCTTAGATTTTTTTCAATTTTGTCCGCCATCTTGGAAAAAACCGGAAGTTGATTTTTTTCAGGTTGGCTCCATATCTTATTTTGCTTAGAATGGTATTAGGAGCTTATATACCAAGTTTCATGCTTTTACCACATTGTGCAGGGTTTTTCTGATATTTCCTGGACTATTGATGATGTTCTGCTTTTTAACATCCATCATTTCAGCGAGTGATTGCATCTATAATATCACAGTGCCCTCGAAATAAAGTATACTTTCGGCACTAGTAACGATTTTTAATGTTTTCTTGTTTTGTCACAGCCGGACGACTCCACATCAGGATCTATGACAAACGTGACGATTTCAGCTTTCTGACTGTCACCTCAATTCCCCTTTTCCTAGTAGTAAAATACCCTCCGTGCCATCGTATAGGGTTAATAATATGTCAATTGAAAGTTGAGCTCGTGAATGTGCACATTATACATACTTCATCAACACAGATGTGATCCTAACATAAAAAAAACTCTTTTAGTAGGATAAGCATCCGGTCTAGCTCGGTTGGTAGTGCATGCAATTCCCTCAGGTTAAGCTTTAAACTTTGATTTGTATTTGCTCAAATGATTTTCGAACATCGGCAGACTTGTTTTTCCTCTAACTTATAAAGAAGAACAACTGAAATAGACGCTTGATAAGTTTTACGGCCAAAAAAACGAATTGGTTGACCCATACATTTTTTTGTTTTATTACATATCTTAACGTTTCATGCTCATTAAACTAACTTCAATGGTACACTCTTTATATATATATCAAATTTGACAGCAAATATATTTGGCTAGTGGTAAGATGTTAGGAGGATGCGGGAGTATGAATAGTATGGATGTGATCAGAGGTAGTCGCCATGATTACGATGAGTGGGCAAAACAAGGATGTAAGGGTTGGAGCTACAAGGAAGTTTTACCCTTCTTCAAAAAGATGGAAACAATGAAAATACCGGCACTATCGGGTTCACGTAAGTACGATAACTGGGTGTATATACACTTTTGAAAGAGCACCGTCTGAATTATACAGCATTTCAAGTCACAAGGACAAAAATCAAACTTCGGATGAACCACGGTAATATGTAACACGTACATAGACACATAAGGAATGCAGACAATAAATCGCGTGCACGTATCATAAGCAGTCATGTGCTTGCTAACGGGCAAACATGAATAAAAACTTCACCCTACATTTTAACTGCAGAGGTGGACATACACATTGTTTTATGTTTTTTTTTCAATATTCACGTAAATTGTATACTGTTTGTATACATTCCAAAACAAAATAGTGACATTTTTAATTAACTAGAAGAGTAAAAGAGGGACAAAAGATACCAGAGGGACAGTCAAACTCATAGATCGAAAACAAACTGACAACGTCATGGCCAAAAATAAAAAGACAAACAGACAAATAATAGTACAGATGACACAGCATAGAAAACTAAAGACTAAGAAACACGAACCCCACTAAAGAAGATCCTGCTCCACATGTGGCACCCTTATTTGATGGTGCCGTTTACGGTCTCTTTTTTCATTTCGACTCGGGAAACATTTAGGCAAATTATTTTAAAATGTTAACGGTAATTAAAAGACCTATTTTGTCAGTTACCGGGCTAAAATCGCAGGACCAAACATTACTCTATAGACATGAATCATTTAAGGTAAAGTATGTATTGCCTACTTCATATTATAAACGATTTTCTATAAAAGTAATGTTTAATGGCTAAGCCAATTGAACTTTGGAATGTGTTTTTGAGAGGTAATATACTTCCTTTGTGGGCATATGTTTTTATGAACGATGTTATAAAATATTTTTAGTCATAAAGCATGTAATTATACTTTCAGCTTATAGAGGCACAAAAGGAAAAATAGTTGTGACACCTAAGTCTAGCACAACTTTAGAATTTTTCAATCGGAAAGCTGCTTCGGAAATTGGTTACCGTTCTGTTGATTGCAATGGATACAGCCAAATAGGTACAATTAACACTAGTGTCAATGGCAAGGTGTTTGCTGTCAATATATTGTTCTTATTAAAACAACATCTATCTTGAAAAGAACTTCAAAAATTTCCTTTTTTTTCATCAAAATGTTTAAGATATCAATACAACAGTACTATTCCTTAGTAGAATGTGCAAAATTACAAGCCTTAATGCCATTATTAAAGAGAAAGTTGTCTTATCTTCTTGTTAACTACTTCAAAGAATATGTTTTACATACACCTATTTCCGAATTCATGCATTCTTGAATACTACATATCGTCTGCTAATTTCATACAAATGTATATTATGATTAATAGAAGGCATGGTCAAATTATAATATTGCCTTATAAGTCATTCAAAAACTATTTAGTACCATTTCATTGAGGCTATTTATTAATTCCAAGTAAATATTAATATGGCATGCTACAAATTTAAAAAAAGTTAACTATGATGTCAAATTTATAAGAAGAATAACCTGGATTACAGAAAGCAACTGCAGATTTTATAAACTACGATTTGTCGTACAAGAGATATATAAGTATATCTTCATAAATATGTTTAGAATTTCCACATGACATAGAACAACAACAACAAAAACAGCACTACGGGGCTATTTCGTGGCGGTAAATTTTTATCGGTGGAGGAAGCAGGAGTACCATGAGAGAACCTCAGACCTTCGGTAGGAAAAATGACAATCCAAGTCAAATAAGATATGAGTCGAGCGCACCTACCATTTGCGGAATCCAAATTCGTTCGTAACCTCAGTGTTGACAGGCTATTGACACACTACTTAGACCAATCGGCCACCGAAGCCTAAAACAAAACGATATACACATAATACAAAGTATGGTGGAGGTGAGTTAACAATATATCATATTCACCTCTGTCAATCGAAAGTCCTCTATTATTCGCGTTGTTATCAAGTTCCAAAACTATTTACTTAGCAAAACATTGTAACCATTGTGTTAAGCTTATTTCAGGCGTTTAACAAAAACAGAAAAACAAGACTTTTCTTAAATAATATGCAAGTAATCATTAGTATTATATCAAGATCATGTAGTAATAGATTACGATGACGATAGTATATCGAGGTTAAAATCCCGAAAATCGATTTATAAGAGACCCCGCACGTGGCAGGTGCGTTCGTATCCAATCTTAAATCTTAATTGACTAGAATTGCAAGTTTTCCTGCCGAAGGTCAGTTGTTCTGTGGCCAATAAAAACTGGCCTCTACAAAAACCAATAGTGCTTAAAATAGAATATCAATGTAACTAACACATACTGAGGGAATTGCATGGACACTAAAAGGAGCCATAACTGGTGCGTCGACAGGATAAGCGTCTCCCGATATGCGTGCATCACCGGCTACGAAAATCCATATCCCGTCAACATGTTATAATCGGAAATAGGACACACACGGTTACATTACAGATCAAACGACAATAATATCTACAGATCTAAGATAACAAAACATATCACTAGTGAGTTGAGACACCAAAACTGTCATATCGTTTAAATCAACACATTTGTAACAGTAACCGTAAAATGTATGTTCCTTTTAACCTATATTTCTTTTCTAAAATCAGTAGAATATTTGAATTTTCATATATTAAAAGTAGTAGAGTAAAACATTAATTTCCATTGCTTACGGAACATGAGGAAATATGAATAGTTGTTCACCCGATAAATTTCACATTTCCCGAGGGCATATCCAATCATATCTCGCGTTGACAAGGAAAATACATGTATAGTCTACCTCTGTTCTTGTATTACAAAAAAAAAATGTATACATACTCATCTGTCATATATAAATGTTTACCCTTAAACTGCGTTAATTAAGCCTATCAATATATATCATTTAATATATAAAAGTTAATACACATTGTATTCACCTTTTGCTGCATATAAAGGTGTGCAATACACGTATGTTCACCATTTTTAGGATACTGTCCAAATCAGGCAAATATAAAAAACGGTGAACGTTGTAGTTCAACTACATGCTACCTTAGACCTGTTATGTACCGACGTAATTTACAAATCAGTTTAAACAGCTATGTTACAAAGGTAGGTAGAACTAGTATGAGATATTTGTGTAAGATATCAGGCGAAAAATACCAAAGGGACATTTTAACACATAAGTCGAAAATAAACTGACAACGCCATGGCAGAAAAAAAGGAAAAGACAAAAAGACAAACAACACTATACAAATCACAACAAAGAAAACTAAAGACTGAGCAACACAAACCCTACCAAAACCGGGGGTGATCTCAGGTGCTCCGAAAGGGTAAGCAGATCCTGCTCCCTATGTGGCGCCCGTTGTGTAGGAAATGAATGTATCGTAATTAGGCTTATTTTTACATTATAACATGCTTAGACATAAGTGCTAACAGGTATTTTTCAATGATCATTTGCACATTAGAATGATCTACTGTTTTTTTATGACATTTAAAATTGGTCAATTAACAGTGTACATTTAACTAAGAAAGACAAATTTAGAAATGAAATTATAGAAATAACTTTCTAATTTTATTATTTTAGCATACATGTATATTATTTAGACATGAACAAACTATGTTTTACTTCTCCACAAATTTGAGCATTTTACTTTTATTAATGTTCTATTGGATTGTAGGTACTTATTCGTGGGAAACGCGCTATTGGGGTACAATTTGTGAAAGGAGGGCGAACATATAACGTTTATGCTCGTAAAGAAGTCATTATGTCTGCAGGAGCATTCGGTTCACCACATATATTACTTCTGTCTGGTGTTGGGCCAAAAATGCATCTTCGAAAGTTCAAGGTAAGTATTTTCTATTTTAATTCATCTTTTTCAATGTATAAGATTTTTTTTTTTCAAAATTGGCTATCGATCTATCGAAATAAAAACGGTACTATGTAGTGACATATTTTTAAGAATAATCATTGAAATACTTACGGTTTATTCGACATGTTTTCGCGGTCTTAGATACTTAGAGACCAGGGAAGTCGTCTGATCTGTTATTTAGCGATTTTGTCCTATCCGATTGTGAAATTGTGACCGAGTGTTGAATCGCAGCATGGTTAATTCATTGATACCAGGAGACGCCGCGTATCCTGTCGACACACCGGTTTCTCTGTTTTTGAAGTTCATGCGATTCCCTCAGTTTCTTTTTGTTACCTACGTTTTTATCCTTTCAATCGATTAATGAGATATGAACATCAGTAAACTATTCTTGCCTTAATTTAGTCGGTATATCAATACAGTCATGTAAATATCACATGGGTCAATCTCGCACTAACAGTAATGGAAAATAGTTATAAAGAAAAGGATCCGTCTGAATGAATCTCATCTTCAGGAAACAAAAAAAAAATCTGTTAGTGAGATGATGAAAAATTGCCAACGAAGCTCTCCAGTCAGGATTTTTTGTGTAAATTATTTACAGGAGAGGCGAAAGATACCAAAGGGACATTCAAACTCATAAGTCGAAAATAAACTGACAACGCCATTGCTAAAAATGAAAAAGACATATAAACAAACAGACAAATAGCAGTACACAAAACACAACATAGAAAACTAAAGACTCATCAACACGAACCCCAACAAAAACTAGTTATATTAAAAATGATAACGTATTCATCGTATTGGTTTCATTGAATCATAATCCTGAATTAAAGATGACAATGTCTAGCCGAATCTTTTTCGACGTTACGAAACACAATATGGAATATTCAAAAGAGATAAGTGATACATTCGTACGGAATTGCTATGGAAGTCTTTTTGGAAGAGTTTATTAATATTGATCTAACCCTTAAAGTCAATCAAAGGACTAATACACTAGATTGTAATTTAAATGCGAACGTAACTGAGTAAATTAAAGACACAATTGTATTGGTTCAAATGCATTATGAACATGATGAAGGGACTGTATTTTTTCACAAGCAATAGAGAGGTGAATAATCAATCAGGTTAATCCTAATTAGTCAATTTATAAAGCTATATTTGATTTTATTAACATTCTATTTGTTTATAAATAGATTCCAGTGCATGCTGATCTGCCCGTTGGAAACAACTTACAAAATCACCCCATCCTTGTGATGCCTTATTCAATCAATACGACGCTGAATATCAACGTGAAAAAATTGACGGATCCTGAGACTGTTTTAGACTATATACTTCACAGGAAAGGTATATATTAAGTAATATGAGAACAAACATTGAGGAAATTGGTATGAATCCAAAAGATAAAAAAAAAATCCTAATGAGGCTGCAATCCACCAGTGACAAAAAGGACAAGGTGGTAAACAACTCTTCAGTATGGTGCAGCCTTCTTGAATGAGCAATGTTTTTATGATGCTTTAACAAAATGTTAAGCACTGGCCTAGTGTATGCTAAAATAAAAATATACAAAAACAAATACAAATATGGCAGACGGAAACCAACGCAATTCAGTTATTACAGGTCCCGGACTTGGGACAATCACATAAAACATGTGGCAGTGTTAAACATGGTTGTCAACGGTCAGCTCTCCGTCTAACACGGGACAGTGGTGTAACAGCACAATATAAAAACAAAATGTATTAATTAGTTGGAAAAGGCTACACTCAACGGCACGAAGCACAATAAAAAATAATACGAGGACAAAATACAAAACGAACCGATCTGAGAATACACGACCCTTTAAGAAACTCATTTTATGCTTATTGTTCCCGTCCCCCTTTCCCCGAATGTGACCAATCGAAATAAACTTATTATCGGGTTTGTACTAACATGAGCAACACGAAGGGTGCCACATGTGGAGCAGGATCTGTTTACCCTTCCGGAGCATCTAAGATAACCCCCAGTTTTTAGTGGAGTTCGTGTTGCTCAGTCTTTAGTTTTCTATGTTGTGTTTTGTGTACTGTTGTTTGATCTTTGTCTTTTTCTTTTTTAGCCATTGCGTTGCCGGTCTATTTTTTCACTTATGTGTTTGAAATTCCCTTTGGTATCTTTCGCCTCTCTTTTATTGCATGCATGCCCTAGTGAAAAGGTCAACGAACAATTAAAAATTGTAATCTATATATAACTAAATTATACTTCAATTTAAATATATATCTACCCAAATTATTTCATAACTGCAATTTAATCACACTTCTGTGATGACAGTTTCAGCTTTTTAAGAATAAGAAACCTTTTTAATCAAGTTTCAAAATGATAGGTAAGTGAATGTTATCCGGGAACTTAAAGAACCATACAAATGTATTGTTTATTACCTTATAACTAAAATGAAATCAAAAAACAAATTCCAAAACAGTTGCTAGGAAATCGTCGAAATGAAAGGTGCATGAGTGAATACTTACGACCACTTTGTCTTTTCTGTTAATGATTTTCAGGTTATTATACAACACCATTAGTGGATGGACACATGTTTGATAAATTGGACAAAACTTCGCCTTCAAAGTATGCAGACTCTCAAAATATCTTTGGTCCCACTGCATATGAAAGACCAAGTATTGTTAATTCATACAGCAACTATATCGACAAGGTATTGACACTTTGCAGTTTGCGGCAAATCGTATTCGAATGTAAATGATAGGGATGTACGTTTTGATCTGTTTAATTTAGCTAACAGTAGGTTTCAGATAGCAACATTGGTAGCCAATTGGTCTAACTAGTTAATCTACAGTATTAATAGCTGGTTAACGCTTAGGTTGTGAGTTGATTCATGTACGTAGCAGGTGCGTTTGACTCCAATCTTAATTGACTAGAACCGCTAGTTTTTCTGCCAAAGTTAGGTAATTCTCCGGGACCTTCGGCTTTCTCAAACAATAAAAACTGGCCTCCACGATATAGCATACACTCTTTTTCCATTACAAATTGGATAGAAATATTTCTATCAACTCTTAAAAAACTACTTAATATTTAATTAAAATTATATCTGGCAGCAAATTTATAATTCTATTTGCAAATGGTCGATGCATCAATAATAAACAAACAAGGTTTCCTCAGCAAACATTTCTTCTACCATACTGTTCACAATATTACAACAGAACAAACACAATATAGAAAACTTATTTGTGTACAAACGTCCTCTCTTAGTGTGTAACGTATGGGTACCATCAAAGTAATCAGTAGCCTTGAGCAAAAACGAAAGTATGATTAGGCTATTTTTTGCTTGCCCTTTGAATTCGAAAAAATAAAAAAGTGTTATCAATCTACCAAATAAAAATCTTACTATGTTGATACGACATAAGTATTTATATATTAAAATTTTGTATTATATATATTTTCACCATTACTTTAAACTTTTTATATTTAGCGAAAGACCGCGAAAACTGTCAAAATAGCCTCATCTTGTCAATAATATTTAGATATGAGCAACAGCTTTACCCCAAAACAAATTTGCTTCATAATAGAGTTTACAAAGATTTTAATGCGTGTACAATATATTTTAAGGTAAAGCTGTTGCTCATACATATTTTCGATGTCTTTATGACATCATAGTTACATCACAAGAGACCCTTTCTGTACTTACGTGTCCATATTAAATCAATCTATTATTTATCAATACAAGTACTAATAACATAATGTTGAAAGGCTTAAATAAGTTTACAATTTTTGCAATCTCATGGCAAACTAATGCCTCTTATTATACCGCATACGTACTGTGTCGCTAGTTCAAAAGGAACACTATGCTTCAAAATTGTGTTTTTTTTCAAATTCGGAGAGAGGCAAAAGAACGGCAAAAAAAAAAACGAAAACGATGCAAAAAAACAAACAACAATTTACAACAATCTACATATAAAACTAACAATAAGCAACATGAACCCCACCGAAAACCCGGAGTTTTAATAGGTGCTCGGCAATAATAAGCATTTCGGCTCAAAATGGGGCACCCGCCGTGTTGCTGATAGTAGGTGAAAAATACGTTGGGAAGTCTCATTCGGCAATGTCATAATTCGGCAGAATGCCTACGACAAGTGATACATAGCCGTGACACAGATATTTCACAGCGATAAACCAACTCATGATGGCGCCCATAAAATTTAGAAGGGAATATTTCAACTTGACCACTTAAAATCTTTGGTCTAGTATACGGGGTATAATATAGGGGTTGTGTTATCATGGAAAACCTCATAAAAGATAGCAGGCTTATAATTTGGTACGAGAGAGATCATTTTGTCTACAATTGACTCATCTTGGCGCTTTGATGAAAATAGTATGAGTGTTCCTAATCTATGCTTGCTATGAATGTATGCTATACCCCAGTTGTTAATTAAATATTACTAATTCTATGTCCAGAAAAATATTAATTCAAAATTACAAAAAACGAATTTCTGTTAAATGGTCTCAGAGCAGTTGTGTACACAAGGCGTTGTTCCAATACTCCAACTAATGGTCAAAGTCCCTTTAAATCCTTAAAATTGTTAAATCAAATTGGCGGTCCTATATGACCAACTAATCATGATGCCAAACAATAGTACTACGTATGAGAGCTTTCCGTGAAATTGTCTAAGAGGAGTTCCGTTCACAAGGTGCTCTGTCACAATACTTCAAACCATTTCACCCGTAAAATTAGTCAATATAACATGATCAACGTCGCATTATAGCAAACAATCTCAGCAGGTATGAGAGCTCTTTTTTAACATTGACTGGAGTTTCATTCACAAGTTGGCATTGTTTCAATACTAGAACAAATGATCAAAACCAAATTAATCCCGTAAAAATAATCAAATCAAATTGAGGATATAGCACAGTCAACAGAATATATCGACAAATAACCCTAATAAAAATGAAAGCTTATGTCAAACAATCTTTGAGTATCGATGTGTTTTGGACGAGGAGACGAACGGTCGACGATCATTACCATATATCCCGCTGCGCAACGGGCGGGTACACAAATCAAACATTGATTAATATTGGTGATACCCTATAGGTCCCCAGGAAGATATACTCATTTGAGGATTATATTTTCGTTGCTTTGCATTTAAAACGGGGAAGATATAGCAACTTTATTCGGCCGCTACAATAGCATTTACTACTTGGACGATTACGGCTGGTGTCTTTCATTTTTTCACATTTTATATGTATATACACGTAATCACATTTATTACTCAGAAGTATTTGTTCTGAAGCTTATGAAACTCGATAAAAAATAACTGAAAAATCTTAAAATTCACCGTATGACGGACTCATTTGTTTGTGAAGATATCGGAACCCCCATTTAAGTTGGAGACAAATTTTGTATTTTTGAAAAAAAATAAATGGTTCTTTTAAATTAAAGGATTTAATAATTATCTGCATGAGAAACTAATTTGGTTGATTGGAATGCATATGTGTATTAGTTATATATTTATGTCATATACGGATTCATGTTACTAATCATGATAAACCAGTATGACTGTTTTAGTTTATTGAGAAGGAAAGGGTGGCTGTTGATTTACATACAATGACAATGTAATGAACAACGCATTTGCATAAATATATATTACCCTTTGTTGATTTAGAACTGATTTTAATCTGAATGACAACAAGTCCTGCTTTATCATTCAAATAGCTCGTTATTTAACATCTGAAACATACACGACCGATAAGGAATGACTGTAATATTTTTTCTGTCTATGAAGAAATAACATTAAAAATGCGGTGCACACTAAATCACCGGCGTAGCGTTTTATTCAAAAGTGTGGACCACATTTGTGAGATTATTTCGAATAAACAGGAAAAAATATTACAGTCATTCCTTATAATTTAATTCTAAATTCCATTTTAAAAGAGTAAACATGAAAGAACGTTGATGACGTCACGGTCACATCACTAAATTTTGTCTATCAGCCGATCAGAAGACGTGTAACATCCAAAATTAAATTTTTTGCAGGTACAACATGAACTTTTAAACCGAACTACTGACAGTTCATTTAATGTTTTTCTATGTTTGTTGCATCCAAAAAGCAAAGGATATGTACGACTGGCAACCGCTAACCCTTTAAGACAGCCTCTCCTGGACCCCAGATTTTTAGCAAATCCTCATGACATAGAAATGTTTTTAAAAAGTAAGTAAAGAAAAAAAGTAAGGTATGGTGTAAAACATTGGAGAAGGAAGGAAATTATACAAGACTTAGGGATAAAAAAGAAAAAAATACCTTAATGGTGGATAAAATGAATGCCAAATTCATTTCCGTCAGACAACTATATATTTTACTGTTTATTTCAAAATACTAAGAATGCTTCACAAAGGGGTATATTATTCACAAGGCAAATGACTTTAGGTGTAATACCACCAAATCATAGTACGTCACATCCGGTTGCATACGAAAATAGGTCGAAAAAAAATATTCCCTTGAATTTGACAGTTGTAGGTAATTGATCCTACATTTCATTGCAGTAAAACATTTCTGGGTCATAAACATATATCTTGGGTATTTCAAAGCACCATTATTTTTTTATTTGGGGTTTCTATAGAATATTTTGGAAACTTGAGGTTACATGGTTACTAAAGCTTGTATACAGGTTAAAAAAGGGGGAAAATTTGATTGGTTAACTTCCAGTGATGGTTATTTTCTTATATGCAATGAAATGTTATGTGAAATTTTTTCTATAGTACTGGACAGGATCAAACTTTACTCATGCCAAGTATTTCTTTATTTGAAACAAAGATAAATTCTGCACAATTTTTTGAAAAGTGCAAATTTAACAAAGACTAATAGGGGAAAATCAATGGTGGTATTACACCTAATATAGGAAGCTGTACATGCACCTTTGACCTTGTGAGTACTCTCATGTGTTAAAATTTCTTGCTATTTAAGTGAAATATTACTAATAATGAAATATTCTGAGTGGATTGAGTCTCCAAAACACATTTTATGAGAAAATTTCCTTGAAATAGGACTTTACCATGAATATAAGTTGACAGAATAAGCCATACTTAGAGTTTTGGGGAGCTTTTTCTCCTTTTTTCTTATATTCTGCTATACTAGAAAATTTTTCCTAAGAAATACTTTAATAAATATATAGTTTTAGGTAAATGAAATTATTTTTAAAGCAGTAACAACAAATTATTCACCAAAAGAGAAGCTTTTTATGTCCCTCTCTGGAACGCGGCGTAAATTTAAGTTTTACGTAAGGACTTATTGAAACCTCCTTGGAGACAGTAAACTTTTATACGGATAGTTCATTCAGCTTGAATACTTCAATTAATCATTTATTATAACATTTCTATCATAAATGAGTGAAAGTTACCCCAAAATGTTTATTTATTGGCCTATAAAGTAGAAATTTTGAGGAAATGAGAGGTATAAATGGACCAAAAGAGACCTTATAAGGAAGACAAAGAGGTCCATTGGTAGTATTTATCATCCAAAAGTCATCTTTTGTATCATATTCAACTGTTTGTAGGCAGATGAGATAAATATTTGATCATTTATTGGTCCACACTATATTCTATCATGATGCGGCTTGGTTTGGATTTTTCGAAAAAATTTAGCTCGAATCGCTGCAGATGTCGTCTTACATTATACTAGATTTTTCTCAAACTATTGAACTGATTATGACAAAACTTGACAGGAATGCTTGAAATAACCAGTATAAGAAAGGAAAAAAGTCACATTCAGTTTATTTAACAAAAAAGTCTTCTTTAGGTGTAATACCACCAAATCATAGTACGTCACATCCGGTTGCATACGAAAATAGGTCGAAAAAAAATATTCCCTTGAATTTGACAGTTGTAGGTAATTGATCCTACATTTCATTGCAGTAAAACATTTCTGGGTCATAAACATATATCTTGGGTATTTCAAAGCACCATTATTTTTTTATTTGGGGTTTCTATAGAATATTTTGGAAACTTGAGGTTACATGGTTACTAAAGCTTGTATACAGGTTAAAAAAGGGGGAACATTTGATTGGTTAACTTCCAGTGATGGTTATTTTCTTATATGCAATGAAATGTTATGTGAAATTTTTTCTATAGTACTGGACAGGATCAAACTTTACTCATGCCAAGTATTTCTTTATTTGAAACAAAGATAAATTCTGCACAATTTTTTGAAAAGTGCAAATTTAACAAAGACTAATAGGGGAAAATCAATGGTGGTATTACACCTTCAACGATATAAAAATATAACAAAGAAGATTGATAAGAATTATTTACAATTAGTGTAAAATCAAAAAGATGAAAAAGGACATTCTTTCTAGCAACAATTCTGTTCAATGGTCCTTCCTGACTGCAATGTTATATAAAATACAGAATTGTTATTTGACTTAACTCGTTGATATATTTAGTTATTGGGACTCCCGAATAAAAGTGTCATTGTATTTATATTAACGTAGTGATGTAAGTAAACCAACTTAAACTCCTATTTCAAAGATTGCTGTAGTATTTGCTTAATCACTTTTAGCTAGATTGATTGGCAAAGGTCATTTTGCATAAAACTGAGACATTATAATACTAATAAGTACAAATGTATAAATTTCTATAAAATATGCAATTCTTTGAAACTGCGTTTGATAACTCCAGTACTACATGTATTATAGTGATTCGTTGGACACAGCAATTGGAGAAGACTTCGTCATGGCGGAGCCTTGATGTTAGACTTATTAGATATGACATGGAAGGACATTGTGGAGAATTAAAATTCAATACGGACAACTACTGGAGATGCATTATTCGACATTTTATAATATCGGGATGTCATCCATCAAGTTCGTGTAGGATGGGTTCAAAAAGAGATCCAACTGCAGTTGTAGATCCTACATTAAGGTATTATCAAAATATTGTTTAAGCTTCTAATTTGTTTTTTTACATCCTATTTGATCATATAGCTCTTTTCGAGGTTTAGGCCTTATACATCAATGGCTATAAAAAAAGCTTAGGTTTGAGCGTTCCTGATGAAGGTAAATCCAGAAAGGCGCTTCGGACGCACACAGTTAATGGAATGTTATTTAAATATGAAATGTATAGATTGTTATTTTCATTAATATAACACAACAAAGATGACTAAATAACTATTTGAACAAAAACTAGGCAGAATATAAATATCTAACGCATAATGAATTACGAATGACGTCCAACCACAGTAAAAGTAAACTGTCAATGTGCCATCTACATTTGTATTTGACTAAATGTTGTTTGACATATAAGTTAAAATCCAGAATTGCATGTGAATACTTTTGTGCAATGCAAACACTATCGTTGCAACATGTCCATCGTTTCAATACTGTTTTACTTTTCATAAACGTACACTGAATACATCTACTTTAACTGGTATACTTAT